>NC_069796.1:88825825-90242075 GCF_027406575.1 Nycticebus coucang | reverse complement strand
ATAGATGGGCAGGTGATTGAATAAGTAGGTGGAAGGAAGAGGGTAGGCAGGTGGGAGAATTACTGGACGGACAAGTAAATAGAATAAGCTTTTCTTTTTCTTTTCTTTTTTTTTTTTTTTTTTTTGAGACAGAGTTTCACTTTATCACCCTGGGTAGAGTGCCGTGGCATCACAGCTCATGCAACCTCCAACTCCTGGGCTTAGCAATTCTTCTGCCTCAGTCCCCCGAGTAGCTGGGACCACAGGCACCCGCTGCAACGCCTGGCTATTTTTTCATTGTGGTTTGGCTGGGGCCGGGCTTGAATCTGCCACTCTCGGTATGTGTGGCCAGCGCCCTACCCACTGAGCCACAGACGCCACCCAAAATAAGCTTTTCTTATTTTTGTAGTAATTTCATTACAGCATTCCCCTTTCAATATTGGTGGATCTTTCATTTTTTAAATTGCTTTTAATTGCTGAATATAGAAACATAAACACTCACATATCAGCTGCTCATGGGCATGTAAAATGGTACAACTTTTCTAGATCATAAAGTTTATCCAGAATTTTTTAAAGACTGGTACACACACATGTCCAGAGCTGCATTATTTCACAATATCTAAAAGGAGGCCAGGCGCAGTGGCTCACACCTGTAATCCCAGCCCTCTGGGAGTCCACAGTGGGAAGATGACTGAGGTAGGAGTTTAAGACCATCCTGAGCAAAAGCAAGACCCCACCCGTCTCTAATAAAAACTGAAAAGTTAGGCAGGTATGGTGGGGGCCCCTGTAATCCCAGGTACTCAGGAGACTGAGGCAGAAGGATGGCTTGCACCCAGGAATTTGAGGCTGCTGTGAGCTTGGCTGAGGCCATGGCACTCTAGCCTGGGCAACAGAGTGAGACTCTGTCTCAAAAAAAAAAAAAAAAAAATCCAAAAGGTAGATACAGCCCAAATCTCCATGAAAAGATGACTGGACAAACAAAAAAATGATACACACACAACAGGCTCACCACACACACCACTCTGCAATATTATTCAGCCTCAAAAGGGAAGGAAATTCTGACACACAGATGAGTGTTGAGGACATGATACAAAGTGAAATAAGTCAGTCACAAAAAAAGAAGTATTGTGTGATTTCAGTTACCAGTATATGAGGTCCCTAGGGTATTCAAAATCAGAGACCAAAAGTAGATTGATGTTTGCCAGAGGCTGGGGGAAGGGGGTGGGAATTGGCGTTTAACGGGGATAGAGTTTCAGTTTTCCATATGGAAAAGTTCTAGAGATGGGTGGTGTGATGAATGTACCTAGTGCCACTGAACTATATACTTAAAAACGGTTAAAATAACTTTTATATCTATTTTATCACAATAAAAAAAGAAAAAAAGCCAGGTGTGGTGGCTCACGTCTGTAATCGCAGCACTCTGGGAGGCCAAGGCAGGAGGATCGCCTGGGCTCATGGGTTCAAGATGAGCCTGAGCTAGAGTGAGACCCCCAGCTCTAAAAATAGCTGGGCGTTGTGGTGGCACCTGTAGTCCCATCTACTGGGAAGGCTGAGGCAAAGAGAATTGCTTCACCCAAGAGTTTGAGGTTGCTGTGAGCTCTGACGCCAGGGCACTGGATAGAAGGCTGACAAGTGAGAATTTGTCTCAAAAAAAAAAAGAAAGAAAAGAAAATGAGTGCTCTTTGACCCCTTGCAAAGTTACTGAAGGCAATCAATCCCTGGGAAATATGTCAAAAGGCAAAGAATTATACACAATTATATGCATCACCCAAATGTTTTCTGTAATTAACTTAAATGTCCTAATATTGGGGACTCGCTAGGAAATGACAGCTCATTCTCATCATGAATTATTATGCAGCTACTGAAAATTATATTTGCAAAATTACTATACAGAAATTGGTAATGTGTAAGATCATTTAAAAAGGTAAAACAAACAAAAAGAAGGTAAAATAGTACACAAAATTGTGTAAGCAAACTACTAATAAACTCATAAAGAAAAAAGACTATTGCAAAAGACCAAAATAGTACCTCTGATCTCTGAGTAGTAAAATACGGATAGCCGTTTTCAGCTTTTTTTATTTTCACATTCTCCCTAAATTCCCCTCCATACGCATGTGATGTGATGATGGTTGTGGAGTTATGATACCGGTTTAGGGAGATAAGTCTGCTGTTTCCTAGAGCAGTCATTTTCAAATCACCTTGGTGGTGAGGGAAAGTGGTCTGAATTGGCATCCACATGTGGAAGGGGAGGTGGGTGTGGTCGTGAGACGGGGTGGGCGTGGCCAGGAAGGAGCCCGGAGCCCGGCTGAGTTGAGATGGGCGTGGCCTGGAAAGGGCGGGGCTTGGACTAAAGAACGGATAGGTGGGCGGTGCCTCGGTGCAGCAGGCGTGGCTGTGCAGGAGCCACAGGTGTGCTCAACGCGAGACCCCCAGGCAGATGCTTTGCAGGTTCTCTTAGGCACCTGCAGAGTAAGAAGGCTCACACACACTCCTTGTCCTGTGGTGAACAGGTGATGTGAGGATGGAAGTTGTTTTGTTTTGAGACAGTCTCATTTTGTCACCCTCAGTAGAGTGCTGTTCTGTCACAGCTCACAGCAACCTCAAACTCTTGGGCTCCAACTATTCTCTTGCCTCAACCTCCGGAGCAGCTGGGACTACAGGAGTCCGCCACAACACCCGGCTATGTTTAGAGGTCTCTCTCTGGTTCAGGCTGGTCTCGAACCCATGAGCTCAGGCAATCTACCCTCCTCGGCCTGGGATTTACAGGCTGAGCCACCGTGCCAGGCCTGTGAGGACGGAATTTTAAAGAGGTTAAAGGACTCAAAGAGGAGTCAGAGTTGATAAAGAGCTTTTCAGGACTAAATATATTATTCAAATAAACAATGGTCTCATTCTTTTCACAAGGAAGATAATTTTTATTTCTGGGGACAGGGCACAGAGCCCTTGACATTCTTGTCTTGAAAGCTGTCCATGAGTTATTATATTACCCATTTCTTGGACAAATATTTATTGAGCACCTCACCTACCATGTCAGCAGCAGAGCCCTAGGTTCTGGGGACAAATCAGTGAACAAAATACACAAAATCCCTCCTCTCGTGGAGCTTGCACTTTCATGGGAATAGTGGGGTAATAGTGGGTAATAAGCACGTCCAAGCTGGGCCCCTCCCTCGAGCACCTGTCTGCTCAAGCTCTGCCACCTGCCTGCAATGTCTTTGCCCAACTCAAACAGCAGCATTCAAATCACAGAAAAAGGGCCCGATACTGGGAACGTTGCCTAAAGTGGAATCCAGTGTCCAGCACATAGAAAGCACACAATAAGTTTACACTGAATGCATCAATGTATTGAACAGTAAATGAGTGAATCAATTGATAAATTACTCAATGACAATGTTCACTCAGAATGCAGAAGGTGAGAGTTCTAGAAAGAAAAGTGTACCAGGAACGAAGGACTTACCAGAGTGAGACCTACTGTGTGCCTGGCATTCTCCATGCATGTAAGACGCAGAGATAAACACACCCACACACATAATGCTGAGCACAGGGAAACACAGACTGTGCCCTGCCCACTGGCCTGCAGCCATACCCAGGGAGCCAGAGCTGCCTCCACCTCCATCTGCTGCTTCCAGCCCCTTCCCCCCGGTATCCCTGTGAAATAAAACCCTCAGCTGCTAAGTTCTCTCATTGCCCCAAATACCTAAACCCCAGAAGACTTCCCAGGAATCCAACCCTGTTTGCAGCCATGGTGACTAACTTTGGTGTCTGAGACTGGCCCTTTGTATGTTATTATCTAGCGAGTTAGAGGTCTTCTAATTGAGTTTGTCTGTGGGTGTTCCACCCAGTGCTACAAACTTCTGCCAAAAGATTCCCGGCGGCTGGCTGGATTTAAGTTTCATCTCAGAGGGAGCTGATAAGAGCAGCTTCAAGTCCTGTGGAGGGGGCTGGAAAGTAACTGGAAGACTAGCAGACTCCTCACCCCTACCCATAGGAGCCCAGCCCTCTCCCTGCCCAGCTTATGGCAGGCATTTATGCTCTGAGACCTGGAGACACAGCTCTGCTTGTGAGGCCATAAAAGCTGGCCAGCCAAGATGCTGTTTGGAGGAGCACATAAATTAGGCTTCGAATTTTCAGATTAAACATCTTCAGGACTTATTCCTGCAGCCACTCCCATCAGTGCTGGTTTCCAAGTAATCATAAGGCCCCAAGGAAATGGTCCTGCACATTTTTTTCTGGAGCCAGGATGCTCGGAGAAGCTCGCATGACCCCTGCTCAAAGATCATCAAATGGATGGAGACTTTTGCTCTGGGACGAGACCGCTCTGAGAGGCAGGACTCCGGAGGCTTCCAAGTTGGAGTTTTCCCCACTAGCAAAGGTTCTTTACTCTAGCAATGTCTGCTGTACTGCAAAAAGCTGGGGTTTGTCAGCTGGAAGGGGCTAGGAACTGGAAGGGGTGTAGAGCATCTCCTCACCTCCCTGAGCCACCAGGTGTTCATGTGTTGAATGGCCGCCTAGTAAATGGGAAACTGTCCCACTCGTGTTTGGTGTCTGTATGAGCTTGAGGGCCTGCCACCACTGAGTACTACAGACTGGATGGGGGGACTTAACAGAAATTTATCATCTCACAATTCCAGAGACCAGAAGTCTGAGATGAAGGTGTGGCTCCTGCAGAGGCCTCTCTCCTAGGCTTGCAAACAGCCACCCTCTCCCTGTCTGCAGGAAGTCTTCCCTCCACGCACATCTGTGTCTTAATCTCTTTTTGTGAGGACACAAGGTATATTGAATCAAGGCCCACCCTAATAACCTCACTTTACCTTGATGATCTTTGTAAAGACCTATCTCTATATAGTATCACATTCTCAGGTGCTGGGGGTTAAGACTTCAAGATAGGAAATTTTGGAAGGGACACAGTCCAGCCCATCACAATGCTCCAGCCATTCTTCCTGAGCAATCACACCCACCAGATGCTCTAGAAGGCTAATTTCCCTAGTAGAGAAGACTCGTGTTTCTTGGGCACCTACTATGTGCTGCTGTGTGTCAGACACTCCACCACATGCCTTATGGAACTGTATGTACATATTCTTGGAAGAGATGACAGAGGGCTGTGCTAGTCACACTTCCTCTCTCTCTAGTGGACATCAGAGCCTCAAAGGAGCAGTCTCCCTCCTCTGTCCCCCTCAGCTGATCCTTTCCAAACAGAATAAGGAGACTCCATTCTCCTGTCACGCCTTCTGAGAGCAGTGAGCAGCTAGTTGCTAATTTATAAGAACTCTTTCAGCTACAACAGCCTTCACAAAATTCTTGTAGATGACCTAATGAAGGCCATTGCTGAAGTCTGTGGAATAATAAGGGTGAGCAGATACCCAGGCACTGAAACAGCAGCAGGAGGATGTATGGGAGATGTCCTCCAGTCAAGGTTTCCACACACATCAGATAAGGAGCTGGATATGCCTCCAGACAGACCATCGAGTACACCCACCCCAGCAGCAGGCAGGACCCCCAACCCACCAGAATCTGGCTGCTAGGAGACCGTGGAGAATAGACTCAGATAACAAGCCAAGTTTCTATGTCCGAACCTTAGCATGCAAACAAACACTTTCTCACAACAGGTCTTCAGTCTAGTGCCACAAATCCTGCTGTGTGGCTCAGACAGGGTTTATAAAACTACCTGAGTTAGCGGCTGTTATGGGCTGGTTTATGTGCCCCCAGATTCACATGTCATCCTAACCCCTAGCACCTCAGAGTGGAACTGTGTGTGGAGATGGGGTGATAAGTAAAAACAAGGTCATCAGGGTGGGCCCTGGTCTGTCATTACAAGAGGAGGAGTTTAGGACACAGACGTGCATAGAGGGAAGACCTCATGAAGACCCAGGGAGAGGGTGGCCATCTACAAGCCGAGGAGAGAGGCCTCGGAAGGAACCAGCCCTGCCGACATGTTGATCTCTGATTTCTAGCCCCCAGGATTATGAGATGATAAATTTCTGTTGTTTGAGCCCTCCAGTTTGTGACTTTTTTTGTATGGCAGCCATAGCCAAGTAATATGGTGGCTATTTTTTTTACAATTGGGACATTGCAAGAAAGAATCCAGATTTCCATTTTATCTAGAAAAATTAGAAGCTGTGGCCTCACTGGGCTCACATTCCCTTCTAGCTAAGGCTGATCATAGCTGTCCACCTGGGACAAGCCATCGTCCCCACCCAGCCTCACTCACTGACCCTTATTTTCTGGCCCCTGTTGGCACTTGTGTCTATAACCCCCGAATGCAAGATTGCTAATCCTGGCCACAACTTTGGGACAAAGATTTTATTAAATATGGAAGCCCAGGCCTTTTAGCTACTAAGTAGTGAGACTTAAGGCTGCCTTTCCCCACCTATCCAATGAATTGCTTTCATTGGTAATAACAATTTCTCTTATTGTTGCTATTAACCGAATACTTACTATATGTCAACCTATGTTTAGTACTTTATACAAATTGTCTTACTAAAACATAAAAACAGCCAGGCGTGGTGGCACGTGCCTATAATCCTAACAATCTGGGAGGTCAGGATAGGTGGATTGCTTGAGCTCAAGAGTTTGACATCAGCCTACGCAAGAATGAGACCCTGTCTCTACTAAAAAAAATAGAAAAAAGAAAAACTAGCTGGGCTTATTGGCACATGCTTGTAGTCCCAGCTATTTGGGAGGCTAAGGCAAGAGGAATACTTGAACCCAGGAGTATGAGGTTGCTGTGGGCTACAATGATACCATGGCTTTCTACCCCAGGATGGGAGAATGATACTCAGTCTAAAAAAAAAAAAAAAAAAAAAAAACTCATAAAAGCAACCTAATTAAGGGTTAATATTATCCCTATTTTATAGATAAGGAAACTGAAACTCAGAATCTCCCAACTATGAAGTGAGTCATTCAAGGCCACTTCTGATCGACTTTTCCACCATATTCTTATTTACAAAGAAGCGATGTCTTCAATCTAAGGAAATGGCCTGGGGGAGCAAAGAGACCCCAGGTTGGAGATAACAACCCTTTACTTGAGGGATGCTCCAACTTTAGATTAATATAGATGCCCAAAAGGCACTTACTATCCTGAACCTCCATCTTTCAATCCATAATATGGACACAAAATGCCCTCCAACTTTCTCTTACATGTTGCTTGGGAGGGTCAAATACCACTTGGTATTTCCAAAGAGATATACCTTTCTAAAGGGGAAAGGCTTATTAAGGAAGGGGATGTTATTCTGCAGTCCCCAAACATGCAAAAAACAATAGAAAAACTAAAATTAAAAAAAAAAATCAGGCAGTGTTGAGACCCTTGACATCAGAACCTCCCTTTTCCCTTCAGAAACAGCTCAAAGGTTCCTGTAGATCTCACCTGCTAGCCTCTACACAAATATATTCGAACTCTGGCTGGAGGAACAGGATGGGAGCACACAGCTGGATCCTGAGTGTGACCCCTCTTTGAACTTCCACTTTCTCATGTGTAAAATGGGCTAATGACTCCTGCCTCATATCATTGGGAGAAGAGTCCTTCTGATACTGCAATTTCTGAGGCTCAGTTAAGCCAAGATTCCATGGTTTCCTGGAATGTTGAAAGAGCCAGAAGGGAGGATTGTTGGACAGATTGGAAGCCAAATGTCCCCGTGGGTAACTGGGTGCAGGACATAGTACCCACTCTTGGTGAAGAAACGGGGCTCCCTTAAGGAATTCAGGGTGCCTCCCATCCCATTCTAAAAGGGAGAGACACTTTGAGTTAAGCAGGACCACCTATCCCATGCTCATCCAAAACCCAGGATAAGCTCTACTCTAGCTAACTTTCTGAAGCTCCTTGAACCTGCCACTGCTGTTTCACACCTCTTTACCTTTACCCATAATACTAATGATGAGGACCACTTATCCTTTTTGTATTATGTGCTCACTAGACTGAATCCTCACTTTGCAAGCCATGACACTTGAGGCATAGCAAGCTTAAGCAATTTGCCAAAGGTCACCCAGCTGGTCAATGACAGAGCCAGGATTTGAACTTCGACCCTCCAGTGCCTGCACCCTTGTGTTCTGGCTACAGTGTCATCTTCTGCCTCATCTTCCCGGGGATCCTTTTAGCTCAAGTTCAAGGTTCTTCTCCTCTCAGAAGCCTTTTCTGGCCACCCTTTAAACCATGGTAAAAGTTGAATCGATGCCTCTTTTTTTTTTTTTTTTTGTAGAGACAGAGTCTCACTTTATCGCCCTTGGTAGAGTGCTGTGGCGTCACACAGCTCACAGCAACCTCCAACTCCTGGGCTTAAGCGATTCTCTTGCCTCAGCCTCCCGAGTAGCTGGGACTACAGGCGCCTGCCACAATGCCCAGCTATTTTTTTGTTGCAGTTTGGCAGGGGCCGGGTTTGAACCCACCACCCTTGGTATATGGGGCCAGCACCCTACCCACTGAGCCACAGGCGCCACCCCAAATCAATGCCTCTTGGTGCCACTCGGCGCTACTTCTGTAGAACTCACATATCCTAGCATCTACCACGCACCAAGCACTTTACATACCTAATTGCTCTCCACCCTCCCACAACCAAGCAGGAGAATTATTATTGTTCCTGTTTAACAATGAAAGCCCTAGGGCATTAAAGTAATTTGACCTAGGCTGCACTAAACTTTAGCGTTCCTCAGCACTAAAGAGAGGAACAGCCAAGACTTAAACTCAAAACTGCCTGACTCCCAAGCCCTTGATTTTTTTGTTTTTTAAATTTTACACGCTGACTGCCTCTCAAGCACAATGGCCAGCACTTGTCACACTGGGTTTAGAAGGAGTCAGCACTTGGATCTGGGTACCAGATGCCCATAGTAAAAGGTACCAATCAGGAAGGTGCTAAGTGACAGTCATATGGCCAGTCCAGTTTCATTCATTCATTCCATCAACAAATGTTCATTGAAGGCGGCTCCTATGGCTCAATGAGTAGGGCGCTGGCCCCATATACCAGAAGTGGTGGGTTCAAACCTGGCCCCAGCCAAAAACTGCCAAACAAATGTTCATTGAGTGCCTGCAACAGACTAGACACTATTCTAGGCATCAGGAAAACAGTGGAGAGCAAAATATAAACCTTCCAGCTCTCATGAAGCTTGTATCCTACTGGGCAGAGTTGGACAACAAAAAGGAAGTAGAAACCATGTGCACTGAATGGTCATGGTTTCCATAAAGGAAAATAGAACCCATGAGGGTGATCAGCACAGGTCAGGGTCACTATTTTCCTATAAGATGATCAGGAAAGTCCTTTCTGATCAGAGACTTACTGGAAAGGAGAAAATGGGGGTTGTGGAGAATTCCCAGCAGAGAGTAGTAGTCCCAAAGGCAGCAGGAAGGAAGGGTTGGCAGATGGAGCTGTGAGGGTTGGAGTGGAGCACCAGTCACCAGGCATGCTCACTGGGGCAGGGAAAGAGATGCCACAGACCCACATCTGGGGAATGCCGAGCCCTCATGAACAAAGCAGGTTTCCCTCCCTCAGGGGCATCTGGGCCTTTGACAGGCTGGTGGGCCTGCTGAAGTCTCAGGGGTGGGGCAGTCACCAGGCTCCCAAGCCTGTCTGCCCCCAGAACTTCAGAGGAAGAAAAGCATATCCAGGAGGAACATTGCTCCAAAGACACGTTGGAACCTCAGAAAAGAGTGTTTCCCACAATTTCTGCAGGAGCTGTCTTCTGAACAAGAAAAGAGGATGAACTGTGGTCTTGGGGGAAACAGACGGAATCTTCAGAGTACAGCTCCCTGCTTTCCTGAGCAGCTGCCCTCTGAAGCAACAAGGTTAAAAAAAGGCCAAGTGTGAATAGGGGGGAGTGCCTTAACCTCTCTGAGCTTAAAATTGATAGTACTTCCTTGCATACATTTTTGTGAGGAGACTGTGACTCAATTTGTAGCAAAATTGTCAAGTAAACTGTAAAGTGTTGAACAGATGTGAGTCATATTCCTATCTCTTAACAATGGCTTAACACATTGTCACGTGAATAAGGGCAAAACTATAAGTGATATTAGTGACTTTAAGGATAAGAATATTGACCTTGAGAGCAATAATAATGATTCATAATAAAAATATATCTTTTTTAAAAACCAACAAAACTATCCTTAATTTGCCACTTCTACCCATCTGGTCTGTTTACATTTATTAGATCTATTCCTAGTGCCCCTCAGGGGTAGATGTTAGCATTTTCATTTTTATAAACAGTGAAACGAAAACTCAGAGTGGTTAAGTAACCTGTTCAAGGACACACAGCTGGCAAAGAACTTGTTTGCATGAATTTTGTGAGGATTAAATGACTCAACTTGTGGCAAAATTGTTACATAATTGCCCCTGGGAAGACATTGGTTCATTCATTTAAGAAACAGTTGCTTGCTATTTTCTCTGTCCCATTCTCCAAGGTTTCAGACAGGGACTTTCCCTACTTTCTATGACCTGCAAATGAAGTGCTGACGCAGACATGCTGAGATCACTGGGGAGCAAGCTCAGGCCTAGGAAAAAGGAAGCCAGCCTGGGGCTGCGCCTGGGGCTCAAAGGAGTAGGGCGGCAGCCCCATATGCTGGAAGTGGTGGGTTCAAGCCTGGCCAAAAACTGCAAAAAAAAAAAAAAAAAAGGAAGCCAGCCTGGAGGAGGTGATCTCCCTACTGAGCTCTGAAAATGAGTAGGGGGTAATTCCTAAAAGAGAGGAAGAGGGACCTTCCAGGGTCAGGAAATGGCTGCCGCAAACACATCCTCAGGAGAACAGCAGCCAAGGTGCTTTGAATCAGATCTCGTCTGTACCCATTTCTGGTGCCTGAACAGTGAGAAATACCATATAAAAATGGACTCTTTTCTTCTCATGGTCTTGCCTGTGACTGAGCTCTGGCTCTGGTTCTGCCATCCTCAAGACATGTGACCTTAGGGACGGGATGGGGGGCGGGGGAGGGGAAATCTTTCTGCGCCTCAGTTTCCCCAGAGAGGTCTTTGCTTTGGGGCAGTGGTTTTTAAAGTGTCCTCTCAAACCAGAATCAGCATGACCTGCAAGCTTATTAGAGACACAAATTCTCCAAACCCACCCCAGAGAAATGGAAATGTGGAATCAGAACCTCTAAGGAGGCGCCCAGCAGTCTGTGCTTTAACCAACCCTCCAGGGGATCTGGCATTCTGAAATCAGAGCGTCACTTGCTGTCTGCTCCCCTGAGCTTGGTACTCTAACCATCAACACCCGCATCACCCACAGAGTTAGGAATGCAGAATCTCAGGCCTGTCCCAGACCTACTGAACCAGCATTTCACAAGCAGGCCGGGATGGTAGTGTGGGGGAGGGCAGGGGGAGGGTCGTATGCCTATTAACATTTGAAAAGCTTAGCCTTGGGCTGGGTGACACCTGAATTCTGAGTGACACCTCCTTGGAACTGTAAAACTCTACCAGGAACTCTTGGGAAAATCACCCAGCCTTTTATTCCTTTTTCTGAGAAACCTCTGAGGCAGGAGGGAAGCCTGTCGGGCTCAATTAGGGCTGCGAGACCCTTTGATCCTTTCCAATCTCCCGATAAGGACAAGGGGCAGGGGGCGCCTGGGGGCAGGCCTTTCCCAATGAAGGGAAAGTGCTTCCCTCCGGGAGGCAGGAAGCCAAACAGGGCTCTTCTGCTAGCTTAGCCAAGGAATGTCCCCCTCATGGAGCCTCTGGAATTGGGAAAAATTCCTCGAAAATTCCACGGCTATCCCAAGCCAGCTAGAAAACTCAAGAGCAGCCCAATAGGGTGCGGCTGGGCCCTGAATGAGTTCAAAATAATTACCAGCCAACATGTGTTTCTTATGAGTGGTGCAAGTGTTAAAACGGATTTAATTTTCTTTTGTAAATAAAGAGGCCCATCCAGGCTGGCCTGTTTATCTCCCTGGGAGAGATGAAAGTGTTTCATCTGCCAGTAGCCTCTGCCCGCTGCAGAGGTGGGGGGCAGCTCTCTGGACCCCATATGTTCTCTATCTTGTAATCCAAAGTCATCTTCCCCATGTGGAACTATTTGAGCACTATGAGGTCTTTTCTCTAAGTCTTACTTTTAGTTATCAAAGATGGTACTCTTTTTTTTTTTTCCTTAAACATATTAGTGATTCATAAACAGTAAAATTAGTCTGCTAGGAGCTGGTGGAGGCATTCATCCTGGTGGCGCCTGCTTTCCTGGGTTAGGAGTTAAAATAAATCATTGCTGTCACAGTGGAATTCAGGCCTAAAAATCACCTGTAGGAATCCCCACCACCCCCTCTGCAGCTCCCCCAGGCCCCCAGAGCATCTAGAATCAAAGCTATCTCCCTCACTCCAGCTGAGGGGGAAAGGGGGGGAGGCAGCCCAGAAAGAAAGCCCCAGAAGTTATACCAAATCAGGAAATTAATGTCTCTATTGTTGAAACTGGAAGCACAAAAGTATGAAGCCAATTTATATTAGTGTTTCTAAAGCAAAATATGATTAACCACTTCATTATGTAAAGTTGTTTCCACTTAACCTCTTTGTGCTGGCATCGAGAACTTGGGTTTTCTGGCTTGAACTGCAAATTTAATAAATTCCAACATGCCCAAACTTCCTGACTTACACTGTCCGCGGCTAGTATCTTTGGAGATTTCGATAGCAAGAGATAGGCACGCAGTCTGCTCTGCCCACCTTCGCGGCGCGCTCCCTAATCCAGGATCAGGCGAATATGCTTTCATCTTCGGAGCACTTAAGTTAATTACATGGAGGCCGCCGAGGCCCCGGAGCTGGTTCTGCGCACAGCCCTCCCCAAGCCAGACATCATAGGATCCAGATGCAAACCCTTGGCAACTTAAGCCCAACAAATTTCCTTTGTCAAGAAATGCAAACAGCGAAACAGTGAAGTGTGGGCTACTTCAGTGAGCTGGCCTCCTCGGTGCCAGACACCATTCAAACGCGGGCGGTCAGCGCCTGGCTAGCAGGCTCCCAGGCTGACCAGGAGGACTGCCATTTTTGTCTGGGACTGGTTACTGAGGAAAAAGCATGGCTGCCTTCTTTAACCCGACCCAAAGCACTCTGATGACTTGTTGACGAGAATGCACTCCAGGGGTGGGTATGAGGGGAGCACAGCCGTCCCCCCAAAAGTCGCCTCACTGCAGGTCCTCCTCCCAGACTTCCACTCCTGCCCCTCTCGCGGGCTTCCTCCAATCTGTCCTTCCTGTCGGACCCTCCACAGGTGGCCCTCAGGCACCCCTCTCAGGGAGTCTCTGTCCCCACGGTGCACTCTATACCCCACACCTTCCGTTTGAGATCTTCCCTGAAGGGCCACCTCCCTCCCTGGCTTCACGTTTTAGGTTCCATTAGAGTGGCATTCAGGCCCCTCGCTGTCCCCTGCTGCATCGCAGGGTGGTGTGGCCTGGTCCCTGGACCTGCCTGATCCTGGGTGGTGGCTAGAGGAAGCCCACTGGTGCAGCACCTGTGAGATATTTGCCAGCACTTTTTTTTTTTTTTTTTGGCCATAAGCATTTTATTTCTACTTTTCAAACATAAAGTCAAGTCTACAGCCTTAGTTGCTCAGTTAATAGGTTTAGCAGTCAGTTCTGGTACGTATTCCAACAGACTCATGCATTTTTCTCTCAGTATTAAGGAAACACACGTAAACTAAATTCCACTCTCAATCTACTACTATTCTCTCTTGTATTCATGAAATACCACAGGTACTGATAACAATGTAACAAATTATAGAACACATTTATTTTTCAAAAAAATTGAGTCCTGTAAATCACAAGCTTAAGACTCAATGACACTTGAGGCATGCCTGCAAATACTTAAAAAAAATTTTTTTTATTAAATCATAGCTGTCTACATTAATGCAATTATGGAGTACAATGTGCTGGTTTTATACACAATTTGAAATACTTTCATCAAACTGGTTAACTTAGCCTTCATCGCATTTTCTTAGTTATTGTGTTAAGACATTTATATTCTACACTTGGTAAATTTAACATGTATCCTTGTAAAATGCACGGTAGGTGTGGTCCTGCCAATTACCCTCCCTCCACCCATCCCCCTCTCCTCCCCCTCCTCTTTCCCCTTCTGGGCTGTAGTTGGGTTATAGCTTTCACATGGAAGTGTGGGTATTTATAAATTAGTTTCATAGTAGGGCTGAGTACATTGGGTACTTTTTCTTCCATTCTTGAGATACTTTGCTAAGAAGAATATGTTCCAGCTCCATCCATGTCAACACGAAAGAAGTAAACTCTCCATCTTTCTTTAAGGCTGCATAATATTCTATGGTGTACATATACCACAATTTACTAATCCATTCACGGGTCAATGGGCAGTTGGGCTTCTTCCATGACTTAGCAATTAGCACTCACTTTTATAAGCAACAAAGCTGATATTTTGACTATATCCACCTGACTTTGGTGAATTTAGTGCTCAAGCAGAATTAGAGGGAAGGAGAGTTTGATTAGCAGCTTATTGTGGGCAAATTATGTCCCCCCGAATAAGATATGTTCAAGGCCTAACCTGTGGTACCTGCAAATGTTGGGAATGGGCCCTTTGCTGATGTAATCAAAGTAAAATGAGGTCATACTAGATTCGGGTCAGTCCTAATCCAATGATTGGTGTCCTGATAAGAAGAGGGAAATCCAGGACAGCACCTGTGGCTCAAAGGAGTAGGGTGCCAGCCCCATATGCTGGAGGTGGTGGGTTCGAACCCAGCTCTGGCCAAAAACTGCAAAAAAAAAAAAGAAGAGGGAAATACAGACACAGAGAAGAAGCCCATGTGAAGACAGAGGTAGAGATGGGACAGGTGTGGTCACCAGTCCAGGAGTGCCAAGGGCTGTTAGCAATCGCCGGAAGCCGGAGGAGGAGGAGAGGATCTTCCCGAGAGCTTCAGAGCGAGTGTGGCTGTAAAGACACCCTGATTTCAGGCTTCCAGCCTCCAAAAGCACAAGGGAATGTATTTCTGTTGTCTTAAACCACCCAGTCTGTGGTATATGGTACAGCATCACAGGAAACCAACACACACTTCTGAAAGCCTCCACGATAATCACCTGCTGGGTCCTCCCAACTAGCCTCTGAGCACTGTAGGGAGAGAGAACACCCCCTGAGAGCTCAGGGTTGCACCCCAGGACAAACGACATCAAGAAAAAAGTGCAACAATTTCTTTAAAGCAGGTTTTGCATGGCATGAAAGCTTTCAGAAATGAAGACCCAAAGAAAAAGGAAAACCACATATTTTTATGCTTAGTTTTGATAAAGAAGGGACATTGCTGTGACTGGACAGAAGGAGGTATGATCTAATGGTAAACTGAGGGCTGAGGCGTAACCACAGGACCAGAGAAATGGGACCTACTTTGTGGATGACAACATGCCAAGTTATTCCGCAGATATAACAGAGCCCAAAACTACGAGTTGTGTGGCCTGGGCAAGAGAAAAAGCTTGAACCTTTAACAATGTTCAGAACAAATGATTTCCCTCCTCAGAACCAAGAAGACCAGGCATCACCAGAACTCTCCCAGAAGCAAAAGATCCATTGGCCTGGAAGATTGGGGGCTAAAATCTGCCTCAACATACCTTACTGAAAACAGTCAAATTTGAAGCCCTTCAGTTGAACTCTGCCAAGCCAACTTGCCCTCTGAGCCTCCAAACTTGCCCCAGACCCCAAACTGGGGAGAAAGATTTAAGCCTACCTCCTGCCTCCCTGCTGGCTGGTCTTGCAATTAAGCCTTTCTTTCCTCACAAGCAGGTATCATCGTATTGGCTTCTGTGTATACTGAGCATGAGCCCACTTTCTCAGAGACAGTAGACTCAGCAAGGGCCATGTGTTCAGACTACTCTTAGCATCTGTATCTTCATTTCCTTTCCTGGGTATAGGGCAGGACACCTGTCCTATGAAGGTCTTATGACTTAATTTCAGGGGATATGGGCTAGAGAATTCTCACACAGAAACACACTTTAGGGCTCAGCGCCTGTGGCTCAAGCAGCTAAGGCGCCAACCACATACACCTGAGCTGGCAGGTTCGAATCCAGCCTGGGCCCACCAAACAATAACAACTGCAACCAAAAAATAGCCGGGTGTTGTGGCAGGCACCTGTAGTCCCAACTACTTGGGAGGTGGAGGCAGGAGATCACTTGAGCCCAGGAGTTGGAAGTTGCTGTGAGCTGTGATCTCACAGCACTCTACACAGGTTGACAGCTTGAGGCTCTGTCTCAAAACAAAACAAAAAAAAAAAGAAACACACTTTGGGATGGCATGTCCTCACTCCTACAGCATCATGAAGAGTACGGGCAACCTCTCTCACAGCTTTGCTGTCACTCACAGGCAAAAGTCGAGTGGCCAGCTCTCACACACTTATAAGACCCAGCTCCCAGGTTGCTGCTCCAAGGCTGTGACCCCACCTAAGCCCCACAACCCCTCACACAGCACCTGTCACACGGTACTTTCATTGTCACCGCCAGGCATCCAGTCTTCTGCCGGCCCACGTTGCATGGGGTGTGTTGAATGAACAAATCCCTCAACAAGTAGGTGCCCCCCCCAATCCCCTATAAATGTGTATGCCACACAAAACTCACCTTCACCTTCAAGGTTATGGCCCCACACAGGAACACGATAAGAGAAAAAAGCCAACCTACCTTGGTATTCCCTAAAAGAGCAAAGAAAAATGAAGAGGAAAACCCTTGTGAGTTCCCTAAGTCGAGTTCCCTTGAAGCCAGACATGAAGCGTACTGTGAGCCCTTACTTTCTGGAGTGTGGGTGTAAGAAAATCATATTTTGTCCAGCTACACGTTTCCTTTTTTATGGGTTTCCAAACCTACCTTAGCCCACGTTTTTTACTGTTTGATTTCTCTCGAGTGAATATTGTTGCTGGCAGAAATGGAGACAGAATTAATTCCCAGAAAACAATTAGCTTGGGAGGACAAAGAGTGACCCCCTGGAAAGTATCATAACACTGATGCTGGGAAGAAAAGTTTCAGACCACATTGGTGTTTAGTTTGTGGAAGGATATCACCAAGTCCTGAATCTAGGAAGATGTTTCTAAAAGTTAAACAGCCAATACTTTCATCTTTCCCCAGTGACCACAACCTATCCAGAGGGAAAGTTGGAACAGACTAGGTTCTCTCTCAGGTATAAAAGTCACTCTTTCATCCTGAACTTCCTGAGCCTCAAATGTGCTGTTCTCTTGTTCTCTCTGCCTGAAACTATTACACAATCCCTACCTGTTTTGGCCCTAATGCTGCCCCCTCCCGCTGGTCTCAATTTAGACGTCATCTGCTTGGGAGGCCTTGGAGCCCTGTCCCAGCTCAGCCCTCCTGCAGGCCCCATGTGTGTTACGGGCCTAGATGAGGTGGCTGTATCTGCCCTCGCCATACCATACCCCAGCACCCAGCCGTGGGCCTGGCACAGAGGGAGCTCTGAATATCCAGAAATCTGGTATCTGGGCTGTCCCACAGCAGCCCTTGCTTTAGTGAAAGGCACACACTGGCCTGAGAGCAGAAACCAAGGATCAGCAGAGATTCAGGTTTGGTGGCTCTAAGAGAGACCCAGCATGTCAGCAGCTTAAGAAGATGAGGGCTCATTTCTCTCTGTCTTCTTCATCTGCCTGGCAGGAAATTTTCATCTCATGGCCCAAGATGGTTCTTTCAGCTCCTGCCCTCACATCTGCACTCCAGCCAGTAAGAAGAGGAGTGAAGGAAGGTTGTACCCTGCACGTTGTACATATGGCTCCTGCACTCAACCCATTGGCCAGAACCCCAGGCTAGAGCCCTATGGCATGAGCTTAGCTCACAGCAACCTCAAACTTGTGGGTTCAACAACTCTCCTACCTCAGCCTCCCCAGTGGCTGGGATGATAGGCTCCCACCATCACACCCAGCTAATATTTTTATTTTTAGTACAGATGGGCTCTCACTCTTGCTCAGGCTGGTCCTGAGCTCAACGGATCTTCTCCCCTTAGCCTCCCAGAGTGTTGGGACTATAACCATGAGCCATCACACCTGGCCCCATTGGCCAGACCTTGATCACACGGCCACGCTTGGCAGCAAGGAAGTCTGGGAAAGTAATCCTGAGCTGGGCTATCACATCGGTCCTCATAGAAGGACAGAAATGGACACGTAGGGACACTGGGCCAGCTCTGCCACCTCCAGGGAGCACCCTGAATAACTCTCACTCTCTTCTCCTCACAAACATTTCTCTAACCAGTCACTGTGTCCTTGTGCTTTGATTTTAACCTCCCTCATGTATTGTTCTCTGTCCCTGCCTCCATCTGTCCTTCTGCAGAACGCTGCAGCAGTCTCCTCCCTCTGTGGTCCTGCCACACCCTCCCAACCTGTCTTCCACATCTAAGAGTCCTCATGGTACAGCGCTGTGGTGGGCAACTAGCAAACACGTATCAAAACTGCAAATTCATGTAGCCTGTGACCCTGCAATGTTATTGCTGAGAATATGTCTGCCCATGCTGTGTGTGTGCAGGTGAATGGTGCTCTGGGCCATGGTCCAATGTCACCCACGGCAGTACTATTTAGAACAGGGGCTGCTGGGACCCATCATGGTGCACCTGCACTTTGGAGTCTATCCACTACTTCAAAGAGAAAGAGAAGAGTGGTTCTGTATTCTGATGTGAAAGGATCTTCAAGATCTACCGTTAGGAAGGAGATTAGTGGTTGCCAGGGGTGGGGAGGGTGAATAGCAAGTGACTGCTAGTGGCACATGAGGATCCTTTGTAGGATGATAGAAGGATTTTAGAATTAGATATGGTCATGGTTGCACAATTTTGTGAATATCCTAAAAAACACAGAACTGTATACTTTCAGAGTGCATATGTCCCTGTTATGTGAAGAAAGCTAGCTGTAAACCAGCACCATAATATTTGGGGTAAACAAGGAAAATACAAGTCTTCGCTCACAATGGCTTCACTGATGCTTGGAAAGGTGATACAAAACTAACCTAGGAGACGAATGGAAGAGACAGTGAGGAGGTGAAGAGAATCTTCACCGTTTCCTTTTTATAGTGGTTGGTTTGTGAGCCATGTGATTCACATATTTTAAGAAATGAACCAAGCCTTCCAGGCCCTAGAACAGGCCCTAGTGTCTGCCCCACATCCTACAGAGTCTCGTCACTGTGTCATCATTCTCTGTCCCTTTGCTCTGGCTGTTCCTTCTGATGAAAATGCTGTTCCCTGAGCTTTTAACCTATGTACTCTCCAGAACAGTGATAGAGTGGCCTTCCTGGGTCCAAATCCAGGCTCTTTTGCTCACTGGCTGGTTGACCCTGGGTAGCCACCTCTCTAAACCTGATTTCTTTCTTTCTTTTTCCTTCTTCCCTTCCCTTTCTTTCTTTCTCAGTTTTTGGCCAGGGCCAGGTTTGAACCCGCCACCCCTGGTATATGGTGCTGCCACCCTACTCCTTTGAGCCACAGGCGCCACCCTGCTAAGCCTGATTTCTTCATGTGCAAAACTATGTGCCAATTAAAAAAAATGGAAAAATAAAAAGAAAGTAATTGAGAAAATTACTGTCCCCCAATTAAAAGTGGGGACAATAAATGCCATCCAGCTTGTGTGAGGAGCTGTGTGTCCCTGGTGCACAACAGAGCCTGGGAGGTGATGGATCTTGCTATTTGGTCCAATCACAAAAGTAAAGAGAAGCAGAGAGTCTGGAGGGAAGAGCTTCTCCTTTGCCTGTATGTATCTTGGGACTGTAAACACTAAACACTTGTTTTCGTAGCCTCCTTTCAGTTTAGGTATGGCCAAGTGGAGTTTCCAGTTATCTGTCACTGCACAGCAAACCACCCCATAACTTACCCTGGAATAATCTCTTCAATTTGCTTACAGTTTTGTGGGCTGGGCAGTTGGGAAGAGCTAACCAGGTTGCCCCATGTGGCCCAGCTGGAAGACTATGGCTGGAGGACCCACCTCTAGGATGGCCTGCTCACTCCCATGTCTGGAGCCTCAGAGCCCTGGAGACCCCTCTCTCCTGGTGGCGCCCCTGCCCCCAGGATTTCTCTTGACATGGCAGTGTCCAGGTAATCTGACTTCTTACCAACAAGAAGCAAAGGTGGAAGCTGCTGACCAGTTATGGGCCACACTTGGAGCTGCTGTGGCACAAGCGATTCCATTCATTGTATTCTTTTCTTCTTTCCTTCTTTCTTTTTGTTTTTCCTTTGTTCCCATTAAATCGTAGATGTGTACATTAATGCAATCACGGAGTACAATGTGCTGGTTTTATATACAATGTGAAATATTTTCATCAAACTGGTTAACATAGCCTTCACGGCATTTTCTTAGTTATTGCATTAAGACATTTATATTCTACATTTAGTAAGTTTCACATGTACCCTTGTAAGATGCACCGTAGGTGTGGTCCCACCAATTACCCTCCCTCCATTCATCCTCCCCCATCCCCTCCCCTTCCTCTGCCCTTTCCCCATATTCCTGGGCTATTATTGGGTTATAGCTTTCATATGAAAGCTATAAATTAGTTTCATACTAGGGCTGAGTGCATTGGATACTTTTTCTTCCATTCTTGAGATACTCTGCTAAGAAGAATATGTTCCAACTCCAAACATGTAAACATGAAAGAGGTGAAGTCTCCATCTTTCTTTAAGGCTGCATAATATTCCATGGTGTACATATACCACAATTTATTAATCCATTCATGGGTTGATGGGCACTTGGGCTTCTTCCATGAGTTAGAAATTATGAATTGGGCTGCAATAAACCTTCTGGTACATATATTTTTGTTATATTATGATTTTTGGTCATCTGGATATATACCTAGTAGAGGAATTGTAGGATCGAATGGTCTATTTGTAGATCTCTAAGTGTTCTCCAAACATCTTTCCAAAAGGAATGTATTAATTTGCATTCCCACCAGCAGTGCAGAAGTGTTCCCTTTTCTCCACATCCACACCAACATCTCTGGTTTGGGGATTTTGTGATACGTGCTAATCTTACTGGAGTTAGATGATATCTCAAAGTAGTTTTGATTTGCATTTCTCTGATGATTAAGGATGATGAGCATTTTTTCATATGTCTGTAGGCCGTGTGCCTGCCTTCTTCAGAGAAGTTTCTCTTCAAGTCCCTTGCCCACCCTGCGATGGGATCACTTGTTCTTTTCTTGCTAATATGTTTGAGTTCTCTGTGGATTCTGGTTATTAAACCTTTGTCGGAGACATAACCTGCAAATATCTTCTCCCATTCTGAGGGCTGTCTGCTTGCTTTACTTACTGTGTTCTTGGCTGTGCAGAAGCTTTTTAGTTTGATCAGGCCCCAGTAATGTATTTTTGGTGTTGCTTCAGTTGCCCAGGGGATCCTCCTCATAAAATATTCACCCAGGCCGATTTCTTCAAGTGTTTTCCTTGCACTTTCTTCTAGTATTTTTAGAGTTTCATGCATTAAGTTTAAATCTTTAATCCAGTGAGAGTCTATCTTAGTTAATGGTGAAAGGTGTGGGTCCAGTTTCAGTCTTCTACAGGTTGCCAGCCAGTTCACCCAGCACCATTTGTTGAATAGGGAATCTTTTCCCCATTGAATGTTTTTAATTGGCTTGTCAAAGATCAAATAACAGTAAGTTGCTGGGTTCATCTCTTGGTTCTCTATTCTGTTCCATACATCTACCTCTCTGTTTTTGTGCCAGTACCATGCTGTTTTGATCACTATTGATTTACAGTATAGTCTGATGTCTGGTAGTGTGATTCCTCCTGCTTTGTTTTTATTTCTGAGTAATGTCTTGGCTATTCAAGGTTTTTTTCTGGTTCCATATAAAACGAAGTACTATTTTTTCAGGTTCTTTAAAGTATGACAATGGTGCTTTAATAGGAATTGCATTAAAATTATATATTGCTTTGGGTACTATGGACATTTTAACTATGTTGATTCTTCCCAGCCATGAGCATGGTATGTTTTTCCATTTGTTAACATCTTCAGCTATTTCTTTTCTTAGAGTTTCACAGTTCCCTTTATAGAGATCTTTCACATCCTTTGTTAGGTATACTCCCAAATATTTCATCTTCTTTGGCACTACTGTGAAAGGAATAGAGTCCTTGACTGTTTTTTTGGCTTGGTTATTGTTGGTATATATAAAGGCTACAGATTTGTGGGTGTTGATTTTGTAGCCTGAGACATTGCTGTATTCCTTCATCACTTCTACAAGTTTTGTAGTAGAATGCCTAGTATTTTCCAGATATACGATCATATCATCTGCAAAGAGTGAAAGTTTGATCTCTTCTGACCCTATGTGGATACCCTTGATCGCCTTTTCTTCCCTAATTGCAGTGACTAAAACTTCCATTACAATGTTGAAGAGCAATGGAGACAATGGGCAGCCTTGTCTGGTTCCTGATCTGAGTGGAAATGATTCCAATTTAACTCCATTCAATGCGATATTGGCTGTGGGTTTACTGTAGATGGCCTCTATTAGTTTAAGAAATGTCCCTTCTATACCAATTTTCTTAAGTGTTCTGATCATGAAGTGAAGCTGGATATTATCAAAAGCTTTTCTGCATCAATTGAGAGAATCATATGATCTTTGTTTTTTATTTGTTTATGTGCTGAATTATATTTATACATTTACATATATTGAACCAGCCTTGAGACCCTGGGATAAAACCCACTTGGTCATGGTGTATAATTTTTTTGATGTGTTGTTGGATTCTGTTTGTTAGGATCTTATTGAGTATTTTAGCATCTATATTCATTAGTGATATTGGTCTATAATTTTCTTTTCTTGTTCGGTCTTTCCCTGATTTGGGGATCAAGGTGATGTTTGCTTTGTAGAATGTGTTGGGTAATATTTTTTCTTTTTCTATATTTTGGAAGAGGTTTAATAATATAAGTACTAGTTCCTCTTTAAAGGTTTGGTAGAATTCTGATGTAAAGCCATCTGGTCCTGGGCTTTTCTTTTTAGTGAGATTTTGTATAATTGATGCTATTTCAGAACTTGATATAGACTTGTTCAACATTTACACTTCTTTCTGGCTAAGTCTAGGAAGGTGGTGTACTTCCAAGTATTTGTCTATTTCCTTCAGATTTTTTTATTTCTGAGAATAGAGTTTCTTGTAAAATTCATAAAGGATTTTTTGAATTTCTGAGTAGTCTCTTGTTATTTCATCTTTACCATTTTTGATTGATGAAATTAGAGATTTTACTCTTGTTTTTTTTTTTCCTGGTTAGGTTACCCAAAAGTTTATCTATTTTATTGACCTTTTTAAAAAACCAGCTTTTTGATTTTTTGATCTGTTGTATAATCCTTTTGTTTTCAATATCATTTATTCTGTTCTAATTTTGGTTATTTATTTTCTTCTACTGTGTTTGGGGTTGGAATGTTCTTCCCTTTCCAGTCTATAGAGATGTCCCATTAGGTTGCTAACTTCCTCTCTTTCCATTCTCCTGAGGAAGGCTTGCAGTGCCATAAATTTCCCTCTTAGGACTGCCTTTGCAGTATCCCAAAGGATCTGATAATTCATGTCTTCATTGTCTTTTTGTTCCAAAAATTTGGCAATTTCCTTCTTAATCTCATATATGACCCAGCTATTATTCAGCATAAGGTTATTTAGTTTCCATGTTTTTGTATGAGTATGGAGATTCCTGTTCTTCTTGAGTTCAACTTATATTCCATGATGGTCCGAGAAGATGCAAGGAATAATTTCTATTCTTTTAAATTTACTGAGGTTAGACTAGTGACCTAAGATGTCATCAATTTTGGAGTATGTTCCATGGGCTGATGAGAAGAATGTGTATTCAGTTTTGTTGGGATGAAATGTTCTGTAGATTTCCAATAAATCCAATTAAATTGGAAACGGTTAAGATTAAGTCTAAAATTTCTTTGCTTAGCTTCTTTTTGGAGGATCTATCCAACACTGCCAAAGAAGTATTAAAATCTTCAACTACTATGGTGCTGAAGGAAATCAAGTTGCTCATGTCTGTTAGAGTCTGTCTTATAAATTCAGGCAAATTCTGGTTGGGTGCATAAATGTTAATAATTGAAATCTCATCATGTTGTGTGTATATACCCATGAAATATACACATGTTGTGTGTATATTTTGTGTATAACAAAATATAAAGTGACCATGATTATCTTTCCTTACTTTTGTTGGTTTAAAGCCTATTATATCTGCAAATAAAATTGCAACACCTGCTTATTTCTGATTTCCATTTGCCTGAAATACAGATGACCATCTCTTCACCCTGAGACTATAATTATCTTTTAAGGTAAGATGAGATTCTTGTATGCAGCAGATATCTGGCCTGAGTTTTTGTATCCAGTCAGCCAACCTGTGCCTCTTTAGAGGGCAATTTATACCATTCACATTAATTGTAAATATTGATAAGCCTGGTAGAATTTGGGGTATTGAATTTTTCGAAAGCCCAGTGGACATTTTTTATCCTTTCACCACTGTGGAAGTTGGAATTTGATCAAAAGTTTCTGAGCGAGTTTACTTTTGTGGTGGAGGATTGCACTGGTCATTATAGAGGATAGGTCTGAGAATATCCTGGAGAACTGGTTTAGTTGTGAGAAATTTCCTGAACATGTGAATGTCATTAAAGTATTTAACTTCTCCATGATAAATGAAACTCAGTTTTGCTGGATACAGGATCCTGGGTTGAAAGTTATTTTGTTTTAGGAGATTAAAAGTCGATGACCACCCTCCTCTAGCTTGAAAGGTTTAAGCAGAGAGATCTGCAGTCATTCTAATATTCTTCCTCCTTGTAGGTTATGTTTTTCTTATGTCTTGCTGCTTGCAAAATTTTCTCCTTCATTTTAACTTTGGCAAAGTTAGTTATAATCTGCATAGGAGATATCTTATTCAGGTTGAGTCATGCTAGGGTTCTGAAACTGTCTGCTATCTAAATTTCAGAATCTCTCAGTGTGTTTGGAAAATTTTCTTTCATTACCTCATGAAGAAGAGCCTCTGTGCCTTTTGAAACCACCTTATCACTTTCAGGAATTCCTATAAGGTGAATATAACTTTACTTCAAATTATCCCAGAGCTCTCAGAGAGAATGATTTGTTTTTGCTCTCTATTTCTCTTCCTCTTTGAGCATTTGGGAGCGTTCCAAAGCTTTGTCTTCAGTGTCAGAAATCCTTTCTTCTGCCTGCTCCAGTCTGTTACTGAGGGATTCTACTGTATTTCTCAGATCTTTGAGGACTGCAAATTCTTGTCTCAATTTGTCAAAATCTTTGGTGATTTTGTCTTTGAATTCATTAAATTCTTGAGACAACTTTTGAAATGCTCCTTGAATTTCTATTTCCAACTTTACCTCCATTCTATTAATCTTATTTGCAATCCAAATTCTGAATTCGATTTCTGACATCTCAGCCATTTGCTTATGAATGGGATCTTGAGTTGTGTCTGCCATGTTGTTCCTTGGGGGAGTTGATTTACTCTGGTTATTCGTGTTACCAGAGTTTTCCCACTGATTTCACCCCATTGTTATTTTATACCATTTGGCTAAATGAGCAGGTAAGGTGAAATTGGATTTGGGGCTCCTGGAGCAGTGATTAACCAGCCCTTTGCCCAAGAGCTGGGACTGATGTCTCTACCTTTTCCCCTAGAGCTTTGCAAAGGATACGTACAGTGCTACAGCCTGACACTGGGGACCTGCTTGGTGTGGTGGGGCTAAGTGGCTCTGTCTTGTTTTCAGCTGGTCTCTGTTCTACCCTAGTGAATCAGTTACTCTAGGTTGAAGTCTCAGCTGTGGAGAAATACCAGCAATTAAGTCACCCTGCCTCCCCATGGGCAACCACTGGAAAAGGAAAATCAAACATTCCCACTACCATACACCCAGGGTACCACTTTGGATAGTCCTCGGGTGATTGGCCTAGTTCAAGAGGTCCAAATCAATTGTCCCAGTCAGCACTGGTCTCAGGAGGGAGAGTTCAAAAGGTCTCCAGCAACTAGATAGCAGGGGTCTGATGGCAGCTCAAGTATGACTCACTCTGGTGGTCTGTGAGTCAGAAGGACCCACCCAGCAAATGAATTAGTCTGGGAAGGTTGATGCCTCCTTCCCCACCTTGTACCTCTGCCACACCCAGTCACTGGTAACCCCTCAGGTGATCCAGTTCCCCCCAATGAGCAGATGCTCCAGAGGTTTGTGCCTGCCTGAGTCACAGGGAGATCTGTCTCCTTGGTCAGGCCACCGCTCTCTACTACTATCTGGCAGCGGGAGCTGAGACCTAACAACCTTGGGCACTTAATGGAAGCTGGGGCAGTTCACTCAGTTCCATCCCGGCTATATTCCCCTGAGGACCAGGCGCTGTTTGAGTTCACAGAAACTGAGACTCAGCCCCAGTCTGTGCTGCTGCCCAGAGCTGGTGTGTCTGACTCCGTTGCACTCTGTGTTGGGGTGGGCATGGTTAGAGCTCACACTCAGCTCTGGGTTTATGCCTCTTCCTGCCTGCTTTTGTCTCAGCTATGATCTCCTGAAGGCTGGGTGCTGCCTAGGCTCACTAAAGCAGTCCTTCTGGCTCAGACCCTCCCTGGGAGTATGCCATCTCTGCACGCGGGTATTCTAGTTTCCGTCCCCACCACGCCCTGCCCAGGCAGGTACCAACTCAGGCATACCCTTTACTCACAGGGCCTGTTTCCATCCCATATCTGTTCCGTCAGTGGCTGCCACTGGAGAAGGTGCCCGGCTTCCTCTGGTTGCCCAGAGAGGCAAGGAGTGTCTCTCCAAAATATCCCCAGGGGTGTGAGCCCTATTGTTCCCACCACTGCTGCTGTTGCTCTGTGCCGCAGGCACCACCTCTCCCTCTCCCGTATGGTTCTCTCAGTTCACCGTCATCTCCTTACTCCCATGCCACAGAATCAGCACAGACCAGCACCAGCCCATGCCATGTCTACACCTCTAGGGAAAATGCCCAAGAATCTGGACTCCATGGGCAACAGGCTTCCAGACCTCCAGGTGAGAGTGGAAGGGAGTGTTGGGAGTTTAGAATTGCAGGTAGAGAATATATACAGTTTTATACAGTTTTATGCCTGGCAGGAGAGTGCCATGGCACACTAGTAAGTCCTCTCTAGGGAAGTAAGTCCACACTAGTAAGTCCCCCCTCAGGTTTTAGAGGGTCTCTCCCATGGGATAAAATAGGAGGAGATCTCAACTCTATTGGTTTGTTTGTATAAAGAATACTGGGAGCCATGCTCATGGGGGAGGAGACTCCATCTGCTTGGCAATGAATTTTGTACCTATGGTTTGTTGCCTTGGGGTCACAGCTCCCCTCAGCAGGGATGATGTGTGTTCTTCAACCTTCTCTCTTGGCTCAGCTCCAAACCATCAGATTACTTGCTAAACTTCTGTCCTTTAACTCTCCTTCTGGACAGGAGCCTCTGTGGAAAGGTGGCTCCAATCAGCCATCTTGCCTCTTGCCTGTTTTTGTTTTTTTTTGAGACAGAGTCTCACTCTGTCACTCTGGGTAGAGTGCTGTTGTGTTCTCATGGCTCACAGCAACCTCAAACTCTTGGACTTAAGTGATCCTCCTGCCTCAGCTTCCTGAGTAGCTAGGACTACACCCAGCTAGTATTTCTATTTTTAGCAGAGACAGAGTCTCGCTCTTGCTCAGGCTGGTATCAAATTCCTGAGCTCAAGTGATCCACCCACCTCAGCCTCTCAGAGTGCTAGGATTATAGGCCATTTATTATATTCTAAATATTTGTAGGCTCTTCCCAGGTTCAAGAACCTGGAGAAAGAGCCTGTACTTCCTGCTGGGTCAGTGTCAAGGGCACTTTACACAAGAGCATGTGCAAAGAGATACTATCGTAACCATCTTTGGGAAAGTACAATCAGCACACTGGGAAGCAACCTTTATGGATCCTGGGAAAGCTTTGGCTTGTATAGTGATAGGGCCCAGGTGTTGCTGGTGCTGCCCCATTTCCCCTTTCTTCCTTCCTTTGAATAGGGATGTAATGATTAGAGCTTCAGCAGCCATCTTGCAGCCAAGAGGAAAGGGCTGGGATGAAAACAAGCATGGCCAACTTCCTTGAACTGCTAAATCAATATTAGCAATCGTTTGCCTCCAAGTTGCTTGTTACATGAGAAAAATAAATCCATTCATTCCAAATAGAATTCTAACTGATACATGCAGGAGTTTGAAAGTGAGAGAGAATGAGTTGGAATCTCAGGCTTTTGCAGGGTGGGAATCTTTGCTCTCTCTACTTCAGTTTCTTTATCTATAAAGTAGGGGCAATAATACCCATCTTCAGGAATCTCATGAGAGCATCATGGAAGACACATGTGTAAGTGTAAGACCCAGACTCTTCCCATCATGATTTCTCACCATCTTAGTGGACAGCTTGCAGACCCAAAGTCATCTTGGAGTTCCAGACATTACATCTGCATTCTAGGCATCTGGAAAGAGGAAGGAAGGAATAAGGATGAGTCTACACTTTTTAAGAACTCTTTCTAGAAGTCCCACTGACAATCTACTTTTATTTCATTAGCCAGAACTGAGCCAAATGGCCACATCTACTTGCAAGAGAAGCCAGGAAATCATTTTTTAGCTGGGCACTTTGCAGCTCTCAATTTGTAACATAAGTGAAAGAAGAGGTATAGAACAGGCAGCAGTCTCTGCCGAGGCCTGTGCATCTCCGTGAGGCTGTTCTATTCACCTAACTTCATTTCCCATCACACCCCACCCTTTAACCTCCACTCAGGCAGGCCTGTCCCCTACTGTTCTGCCTGCCATTTGCCATCCCTTTTCTTCCTGGGTGTGCATATCCCATCCTCCTGGGGGGCCCGGTATCCTCCTCTATAAAAGGATTGGAGAGACACTGCTGTGTCTAAGCCCCATGCCTGGTCAGACAGCAGCCCCATCTCCACCACCTCCACCTCTGAGACTACACGGCCCTTTCTCCCCTGCTCAGCTCCTACCTCCATACTGTTGGCTACACATACAGCCATGACCTCCCTCCTTCCCTACCAGAGACTGGCTTCTACAACGGAAACCAAAAATGTCAGCCAGATACTCTCATTGCCAGCCTCCCTTATGACCTGAGAGTGGTCCCTCCAACAGATTTGCTAAGGGAGTCACCAGTGAATGTCTTCCAAAACCAGAGGAAGACTTTGGAGAAACATTTTCCCCCCTAGGGAAAGAGAGAGAGGCATATTCCTGTTGTGCTATTGTTGGGTAAGGAGAGGAGGCTTGGAGCCAGGCAGCCAACTTGTGACTGTGAGGAGAAAGTCAGAAGAATCCTAGAGAGGTCAACCAAGGACCTTAATGCGACTCAGCTTTGGAAGGTCCCCTGTAAGTTGCTTAAACCAGTTAGGATCAGGGTCTGCTTTGTATGTACATTAAATAATCTTGCTGCACACATTGATTCAGAATAATCTCTACAACATCCAAGAGGTCAACGGCTCCATAATACCAGCCTCACACCATCCACAAATAGAAGAGAGGTGAGGCCCAAGTTTGCCAAACACCCTGGTTCAAGCCTTTAACCATTGAGCAAGTCTGCAAAATCAAAATTCAAAAACTCGAGTTCATTTAAGGGATAGGTCTGGCCACTGTCAATGTGCAAATTTCAGTTATTATTATTGTTACGGACACGGATGGAGCATGACTGTCTGGCAGGGGCATGTCAGGTAGGGATGGAAGCATTTCTAAGCCTTCTGTCTTAGTCTGTCCCTACTTCTCTAACCCAGTGTCTGAGACTGGATAACTCATAAAGGACAGAAACGTGTTTCTTACTGTTCTGGAGGCTGGAGGTCCGGAATCAAGGCAGGTTCACTGTCTGGTGAGGTCTCTCTGCTTCCAAGATGGCACCTTATTCCTACAACGTTCAGAGGGGACAAGTGCTATGTCCTTATGAGGTACCAGGAAAGGAAGAGCAAAGGGGAGAATGCTGTGAAGCCTCTTTTATGAGGCACTGATCCCAGGCAGGAGGGGGGACCCTCATGACTGAATCACCTCCTAAAGGTGATTAATACCTCTTAATACCATCACATTAGCCAGTAAGTTTCAACATGTGAATTTTAGAGGATACATTCAGACCATACCATCTTCTAAGGCCAGATAACCACATGGTTATTAAAAAACACATCAATTTGCATTTTTCATTCCCTTCCCTTAACCCTCTGCAATTACACCCACCCTGGAAAGTTTAGCCTGCTCTTATCACAAGCTCTTCTGTGTCTCCCCACCTTTGCTCATGCTGTTCCCCGTGCTGTTCCCCATGCCACCTGCAGTGCCTCTTTTGTTAAAATACGGAAACTCCTGTGCGTCCTTTAATTCCTAGCTCAAATGGCTTTTTGTTAGTAGTTTCCTTTCACCACCCCTTCTACTCCCAACAAAGAATTTGTTGCTTCTACCACCACCCCAGAATGCCTGGAGTGGACCTAAAATGTGTTTGTCACTTCAGAGTGACTATCAGCAGGCTGAGAACTACTTTTCTGATTACAGAGATGACGGCCCATCATGGACCTGGGACCAGCCACTTTCCCAAGCAGGCTCACTAGTTAGGCCAAAGAGGAAGCCAAATATCCTCAGAAATATCTGCTGGACAATAGCCAGGGGCCCAGAAGCCCCCACCATCATTCCCACAGCCTGGGGCTATAGATTTGGCCTCTTGTCAGCCAGGAGGGTTGACACTGCCTTGGAGCTGAGGTTCCAGAGGGAAGGATGAACCTAAAAACCAGTTAACATACCCAAACATACATGTGTTCATCTGTTTATGTTAAAGATGCACTGCAGTGCTCAGCTGACTGGATAGACAAATGTGGGGAAAAAACAGGTTGACTCTATCTTACACCACACACAAAAATCCAGACAGCTTGCAGATCCAACTGTGAATTGTGAACATTAATGTTTTAGAGGAAACACGGGAGAACGTCCTCATGATCTCAGAGTATTTCTTAAATAGGACAAAAAAGGAGGCAAACTTTAAGGGGAAAACATGATAAAATGGGATACATTAATATTAAGAACTCTATCCAAAACCACCATTAAGAAAGTATAGAGGCAACCCACAGAATGGGAGATGTTCCCAATATATACACCTGACAAAGCCAAGTATCCAGAAGATACAAAGAACTCCCACAAACAAATAAGAATGAAAAACCTGATTATTTAAGTGATCAAAAGACTTGATAGATACACAAGTGAGGACATTCAAACAGTCAATAGGCATGAAAAAGCACCCACGTTATATAAGTCATCAAGAAGTGCCATCTGAAACCACAGTATGATACCAGTACCTCTCAGCAACACGGAGAAAATAAAAAAATAGGCACAATACCAAGTGTGGGTGAGGATGTAGAACAAAAAGATCCCCCACAGCTGCTGGTGGAAGTGTAAGGAGATACCACTTTGAGGAAATGTTGGGAGATACCTACCAAAGCCAAATGATCTCATACTCCATGACTGCAATTACACTTTTTTTCTCTCAGAAAAGATTTTTTTTTCTTTGCAGTTTTTGGCCAGAGCCAGGTTTGAATCCACCACCTCTGGTGTATAGGACCAACGCCCCAGTCCTTGAGCCACAGGCACCACCCTGCAATTACACTCTTTAGTGGGGTTGCCAGATAAAATACAACACATCCAGTTAAATTAAAATTTCAGATAAACAACAAATAATCTTTTTAGAGTAAGCATGTCCTAATTTTTATTTACTAAAGCTGACAACCTTACTCTTAGTTACATATACATGAATGTATATATCTGTTCACCCAAAATGTGTACTAGAACATTCACAATACCAGTATTTTTTCAGTCCCCATTGAAAAGTACTTAAATACCCAAACGGAATTGGATGAATGTGTCAACACAATGGAATTCTACACCACAAGGAGAATGAACGATCTACAGCTCTGCAGAACCATACGGAGAGAAATCTTACAAAATTATGTTCAGCAAAAGAAGTTAGACACGAAATAAAACATTCTGCATGGATATAAGACAGAAAAGCAGGCAAAGTAAATCTGTGCAGTAGAGGATGGGACAGTGGCTGCCCTTAGGGGTAGCAAAGACAGGGCCTGCAAAACAGTATTGAGGGTTTCTGGGGTGGGTGTACTCAGTGAAAATTCAGCACCCTGTACACTTAGAGTATGTGCAGCTTGCTGGGTGTATGTTCCAAATATAAAGGGTTTTTAAAAAAATTAAAAAACTCTGCTGGCATAGCAGGCTTATGCATCCTGTAAACATAATTATGTACAGGAGAAAGACAGCTGAGGAAGGGAAACCCAACGTCTAGGGGAATGAAGTCATGAATGCTTTCTCTTTAATGTCCTTTTGTATTACTTATTTCCTCCTAATCTTCTCAGTAGTTAAGAACTAACAAAGCTGGAAGGATGTGGGGAACCGGGCTCCCCCTTCCCACTGCGATGGGGCAAGGGAAGTGGGAGTTGGCTGAGCATGTACGGTTAGGCTGTCAGTTGCTGAGGTCATCACACCATGACGCAAAGAAACAGTTTTATTAGATCCATTTACAGATGAGGACGTTGAGATTCAGAGAAAATGATTCGTCCAAGTTAGCAGCAAGTAAATGCATCTGCTAGGATTCAACCCAGGTTTGAATCCATCTGGCTCCTGCCTCCAGGGGTGGTCTCCCAAGTCCAACCACTGCCCCTTTCGTGCTACTCTGCCCATCTCACGCACCCCTGCTCTGTGCACGCAGGAGGAGAAGGGGGTCTCACACAAGTCCACTCTTCAGCTCACACCCATTCAGAGCTCACCCAACAACAAATGTCTTTCATACAGCAAATACTCTGTGATTATCTGTTCTGGTGATGTTTTAGGAGTGGTGGATGCAAGATGAGACAATGCAGACCAGGCCCTGGCCGTGGGAGGCCGTCAAGCTAGAGAGGGACAGACAGCCCACAGGTGAGCAGGCAGAACCCAGAGCCTGAGCAGCAGGCAGGGCTCCCAGGGAGGATGGCAGGGTGGGGGCGGGGCTCTGAGGGGTGAAGTGGGGGTATGGGGCGGGGCTCCCAGGGAGGATGGCGGGGGTGGGGGTGGGGGTGGGGGATAGTGGGGTGGGGGGGTGCTGAGCCGAGGAGTGGGGATGGGGTGGGGCTCCCAGGGAGGATGGCAGGGTGGGGGCAGGGCTCTGAGGGGTGGAGTGGAGATGGGGCGGGGCTCCCAGGGAGGATGGCAGGGTGAGGGGGTGGGGCTCTGAGGGGTGGAGTGGAGATGGGGCGGGGCTCCCAGGGAGGATGGCAGGGTGGGGGCGGGGCTCTGAGGGGTGGAGTGGGGATGGGGTGGGGCTCCCAGGGAGGATGGCAGGGTGGGGGCGGGGCTCTGAGGGGTGAAGTGGGGATGGGGTGGGGCTCCCAGGGAGGATGGCAGGGTGGGGCGGGGCTCTGAGGGGTGGAGTGGGGATGGGGTGGGGCTCCCAGGGATATTGGCAGGGTGGGGGCCGGGCTCTGAGGAGTGGAGTGTGGGGATGGGGCAGGGTTCCCTGGGAGGATGGCAAGGTGGGGACCGGGCTTGGAGGGGTAGAGTAGGGATGGGGCAGGGCTCCCAGGGATGCTGAATCCGGATCATGAGGGGCGGGCTCTGAGGGAGGCTGAATCAGGATAGTAAGGGGCAGGGCTGTGAGGGGTGCTTATGGTTGTGGGGGAGATGGAGGGGGCGGGGCTCTGTCTATGGTCATGGCCTGGGAAGGCTTCTCTGAAGCCATGACTTGGCGCAGGAGCCCAAATTACATTAGCACCAGGGGGTCTCCGCGACTGATCATTCCAGGTATCCCCTGAGTTAAGAATGGTTTGATGTGTTTGAGGAAGAGCAGAGGGAGTGGCAGGAGCCGAGCAGAGAGCAGCCAGGTTGTCCCCTTCTCCTGGGCTGGGAGAGGAGAGCCCTGTGACTGAGCACTGGAGCAGGGAGGACTTGAGGGGCCCTGTGGATTTCTGCAGCTGTCTAACCAGCAACCACAACCTGCGTGACTTAAATAGCCAACATTTATTATCTCACAGTCCAAAATCCTGGCCTCTGATTTTTTTTGTCCCTCCCTCTGGGCTTCTGGTGATTTCCAGCAATCCTGACGTTCCTTGGCCTGTGGACGCCAGTCTCAGCCTCTGTCTTCACATCCCTTCTCTTCTCTCAGAAGGACACTTTTCCTTGGCTTGGGGGCCTGCCTAGGTAAGTCAAGATGTTCTCATCTTGAGATCTTTCACTTACTTATATCTGCAAAGGCCACTTTTCCAAAAGAGATCACCTCCACAGGTCCCGGGTGGACACATTCTTTGGGGGCCACCGTTTGCATCGGACTAGAGTGGGCAGAAGGAGACCAGCTCAGAGGTGAGCAGTGATGGCAGCATGGACTGGGCAGGCTTATGAGGCTCCAGGCAGCGGAATCCAGGCACTTCACACATGAGGAGGTGCACAAGATTCAGGAAGAAAGAAATGAGGGCGTCTGTCAGTTTTGGCTTAAGCAACAGAGTAGATCATGATTAAAACAGATCTTTATTTAGGCAGTTCTACACCAATGGACCTTTCTCCCTCAAAGCAATTACCCCAGATCCAATTACCCTAGGGGCAAACCCATCCTCTTCAAAGCTGGTTCTGGTTCTCTACAGAGCCCCAGGAAATATAAGAATCCCTTCATGTGATTGCTAAGTAATTGCTTTTCAACTATAAAAGTAATTAAGAAATGGCACCAATTTCCCTAAGTGTAATGTAATTAAATCCACCAGCTTGGAAAATCATTTGCAATAAACTGAAACAGCAACAGATCAAGCCACAGAGAATTACAGAAATGTCAGACATGAGGACAGCATTCCCCCAGCCTCCCTTGGTGGGCTTAGACTGTGCTGGCAGAGAAAGGGGCCTGGAGGAGGGGCAGACCCCGAGCCCAGAGCCAGGTGTGGGAGACTTACCTGGAGAGGTCAAAGGCAGTTCCAACTCTGGTCAAGAAGGCAGCCAATGGGGCGGCGCCTGTGGCTCAGTCAGTAAGGCGCCGGCCCCATATGCCGAGGGTGGCGGGTTCGAACCTGGCCCCGGCCAAACTGCAACCAAAAAATGGCCGGGCGTTGTGGCGGGCACCTGTAGTCCCAGGTACTCGGGAGGCTGAGGCAAGAGAATTGCTTAAGCCCAGGAGTTGGAGGTTGCTGTGAGCTCTGTGAGGCCACAGCACTCTACCAAAGGCCATAAAGTGAGACTCTGTCTCTACAAAAAAAGAGAAGGCAGCCAAGGAGGCAGGATGGATGGTGGGCTCAAGGAATGAAGCCGGACCATGAGCCAAGTAGATGAAATTAGATCAGGTTGGGCCAGGAAGTTCCAGGTAGGTCAAGTAAGCAGCTCAACGCTAAGACATGGAAAAGCCGGGGCTCAGAGGCCTCTATTTAAATGATTCTCGCTGCTTGCACAGAACTGGGGGCTTATGGGAGCCAGGAAGGCCAAATAGACAGATTTCCAGTGTATCTTTTGTGGGTGGGTATAACAGAGAAAGAGCTTTCCAGTCAGGCCGAGAACTCTGGGTTCAAATCCCGACTCCCCCACTTTGGTATCTTGAGTAAGGCACATAACTTCCCTGAGCATCCGTTTTCTTTCCCATGTCAGAGCAATAAGAATTCCTAACAAGTGCATTGGCAGGAGAGGGAGTCTGTGCTGTGCTTTGTAAACACACAGGCCCATGCAGACATCCTCTGGGATTACAGAGAAAGGCCCACCCCTCCTCCCTCCCTGAGCCTCCCTGCAGGGACACCCCTTTCACACCATCACAGCACCTCTCTTTGCACTGGTCCCCTCCCCTTGAGGGAAGCTCCTACTCTTTGAGCCTTGGTTCTTGAGATATAAAAAGAAAAAGTTCCTCTCTCCTCTCTCATGGGGTGCAATGAGGAATTAAAGAGCTAAAGCCTGAAAAAGTGCTGAGAATGAGGCTGGAGCAGAGTTTGCCAAGTCTGCAGGAGTGCTTAGCTGCTAGTATTGTTATTATTACTAAGAATTTAGAAAATAGCAAGCAAAAGAAGAAGTAAATATCACCCTAAAACTCCCACCCAGCAGTAACTATATTAACAATAGGAGAATAATCTTGGCTTTTAAGAAATGCATAGAGTTAATATTTTATAATTTTCAGGAACTGATTATATACAAACTGAGGGAATCTGGGTTTATTTTGTTTGCCTTTGTCTTTTATTTTTAATCGAGATAAACTATACATATATAATTTACCATCTTCAACATTTTTACCTATATAGTTCAGTGATGATAAATCATCACTACCCTTCCTCTGGTGACCGCCATTCTGTTTTCTGTGTTCACGACATCCACCTTTTTAGTCCCCACATAAGGGTGAAAACATACTGTGTCCTAGAGCGATATACTTTGAGCAACTTCATCGGTCATCACAGTGTCCTGTATGTCATCATTTCGATGCCTGTCAAGTTATCCACGGTGTTAGCACACCATTGTTTAATCCATTAGCTCTTCCACTGACCTTTGGAAAATCTAGTCTCCATGTTTCCTTTCCAACTCTCAGCCTTCAATTCTGGCCCAACCTGACCTGTCTCCAGTTCTGCCTACAGATCTCCATCAAGGTAAAGTCTAGTTCTAAACACATAGCTCTTCCACTCAAATATCTTCAGTGGCTCCCCAGTACTTAACAGTTAAAATTGCATTTCTTTCCCTTGCAGCCAAGTCTTTTTATAAACTTGTTCCAGCCCTCCTGAGTTCCTGCATCTTCTTGTCGTATTTCACACAGCACCAGAAGATGCTTCTCACCTTTGCTGTCCCCAGCATCTATAATGAACTTCTTCCCCAATATCTGCATAGCTCAGTCCTACCCATATTTCAAAACCCAACCCACGTTCATTCTCTTCCTCAGAGTCCTCTCTGCTGCCCCTTGTATCACTTGGGATTAGATTCATCTGGGAAGAAATAAGACCTAATATCACGGTCTCTTTTTCATAAACAAAAATGACCAGAGATAGATGGATAATTCAGGGACTGATGTGGTAGCTTTTCAGTCGCTGGGAACTTCTGGCTTTCCTCTCTGCCATTCCCAGGGTGTACCCGTATCCTCAGGGTCTGATAAGTTTGCTAGAGCTCTGGACATCACATCCACATTCCTGCCAGGAGGCTTTGGGATGAAATGGGAAGCCGAGTATATGCTCTCTCTTTCAGGAGTCTTCTCAGAAGTACTTCAGAAGACTTCTATCCACATCTCACTAGCCAGAACTTGTTCACTTGGTGGTCTAGCTCCAACGAGGCTGAGGATTGTATTATAGTAACATGCCCATTACGGAGAGTGAGGGCAAAGTGGACGCACAGCTAGAATGACAGCTCCTTCTTCCGATGCATTTCATAAGCATCTCCCATCACATGGAGATGTCACTCCAAAAGACAGCAGAGCAGAAGACAAGGCACAGGCTGTGGGTCAGACAGACATGTTAGGTCCTGGCCCGGTCACTTTCCAGCTGAATGATTTAGGAAAGTTACTTAAACTCTCTGAATCTCTGGCTCTTAAAAATTAAAAGGGTGTGGGTGGGTGAGCAGCAGTTGTGAGAAGGCGCTAGAACAGACTCTGTGTGCAGAGCACCCAGGAGAGTGCCTCGTGCAGCTAAATAGGTGACCACTAGTGGTCATCCTCTTCTTGTTGGTACCCCTGTGTTCTACCCACAACACTCCCAGTGTTCTGAAGTCTAGGCGCCCAGCATATGGTAAGGCCAATCAGAACTATTTGTTGAGTTAAATTGAATCAAATTGGCCTGACTCTTGCCCTGGGCCTGGTCTCACCTGCCTTAGCCGGTGACCTCAGGGCCACTGGTCTGCCCAGCACGATGCCAACTCAGCAGGTTTGGCTGGGCCTGGAAACACACCTTTTTAATCCCCCTAGGACTGAAATCATGGGATCACATATCCAATGTCCCCTCCACCTGACTGTATATCCTCTTAACACAGTGCCGAGCACACAGCAGGTGCTCGGTAAATGTTAGCTGTCACGTTGCAGTTGCTGTTTACTCACTGCTGCTGAGTAGCAGCTGAACCCTGAGATGTAGTCGCTTTACACAACCGTTCCATTATACTCATGGTTCTGTGGGTCAGGAATTTGGGCAGGGTTTATCTGTTCCCCAATGTCTGGCACTTGGCTAGGAGGCGCAAATGACTGGGGGTTACCGGGGGCTGGGGACGTTCTTAGGTGTCTTCACTCCCATGTTTGGCCCTTGATGCTTCCTGTCAGCTGGGTCCTTGCTGGGCTGTTGGTTGGAACAGGAGGCTTCTCCACGTGGCCTAGATGGGGCATCCTGACAGCATGGCAACAGGTTCCAAGTGAGAGCGACCCAAGAGAGCAAGGCATTTTAAGATCTAATGATCTTTCCTTGAACATCACATAGTATCATGTCTGCCACAGTCACAAGCCTACCCAGTTCAAAGGGAGGGAATGTAGACCCCCAACCCTCAGTAGGAGGAGTGTCAAAGCCACATTATAAGAAGAACCTGGGGAACAGGAGCTATTGTTGCCGCTATCTTCAGAGAACTCCACCTGTCACACTATCATAATAGTCATAGCAGTTGTCATTGTCCTGGCCATGGCCTGTGACTACCCAGACCAATACAACACAATGCTTTGGAGTCAAACATATCTGAGATCTACCACTTCCTAGCCAAGTGACCTACAATGATACCCTTCTGGTCTCTTTTCCATATATTCTGAATTTACAATGAGAGGTTGAGGCTTCTTCCCTCCCATGACTGTTACAAGTATTAAAGAGGCCATACAGACAATTCCAGGGCCAAGGGAAGACTCACTACATGGGTTTTCTTTCCTGCATCAGAGCCAGCCATTGCCTGCGGACGTTTCACGGTCCTGTGAGGCATTTGGCCAGGCCCATGGATGCCAGACCAGCAAAGCCTGCCCAGGCATCTTCTTTAAAGGATTGTCATGGGCTTCAAAAATTTCCTGGATGACTGTTCTTTGAAGTTACTGCAGTGGTCTGAATCTCTCTGGGAGTTCGTTTCAACTTGGCGATATGGCAGAAAGATCGTCAGTAGAGACCTGCACTATCTTTCTTCCCCATTTCCCAGTCCTCGAAGGAAAGGCCGTGTTTGGTTTGAAAACAGAGGGGCTTTATCAGCAGCCAGAGCCCTGGGGGAAGTCTTTCCCCTAAAGCTGAATAAACAGCTCCAGGCTCCACTCACACCCTGCTTGTAGCTCCTGAAACCCACTTATCTAGGTCCTGACCACCCAACCCCCCATCCCTGCTGACCGAGCACCCTTGTCTTGAGGAATATCCTGAGCCCCCGCAGGGCAGGGAGACCCACTCTGCTGGCTCTGTCTCCTTGTAGGAAGAGGAGGCTGGATTCAAGTCTCTTTCTACTCTCTGCCTCAGTCTCCTCATCTGCAAAATGGGGATGGTATTGCCTGCCTTGCCACACCACGAGGGGTTGAATGAGATTATTGTGGAAAGTGCTGATGTGGTAGGTGTCAGGGAGCCCTGGTTCAACTGAGGAGCATACCGCAGAATGGGATCCAGTCAGAACCCACAGCTACCGCCAGTACTGCTTACATGATGGGTGACCTTGGGCAAGTTCATTAACCTCTTTGAGGCTCAGACTCCTTCCACCTGTAAAGAAATGGTTATAAGATTGGTGCAGATAGTAAAACAGAGCTTATGCACTGTACCTGACCCATAGACACTTAATAAATGGTAGCTTTTTTACTATTATACTATTATTCTATTACTGTTATTATTATTAATTCCGTGCATTGTTCTTTGAAGAGTTTTTTAAAATTATTACTATTATGATTAATTTAGTACTTTCCTCTAGGGCAAGAACCAGATCTTGCAATTCACTTATTCCAGACATCTCACAGACACGCAGTGATGCTACTTAATGTGTTTGTAGACAGAATCCTGTCATTTTTTAAGTCGATTTCTATTTCTTTAAGTGATATTCTTATTGAGATCAGTGTGGATTCATGTGAAGTTGTAAGAGATATGCAGACAGACACTTAGCTGCCTTACGGTGCACAGTAAGTGATATCTTATACAACCCCAGTGTAGTGTCAGAGCCTGGTTATTGGAATTGGTTCGTTCTACTAATCACATTCCCATCTTCCCCGTTTGATTTGTACTGCATGTGTGTACTAAATTCTGTACAATTTAATCACATGTGCAAGTTTGTGTTTCCACCACTGTAGTTAAGACACTGCACTTGTAACACAAGAACTCCTCATATAGGAATCTTTTTTTTAAGACTGAATCTCACTTGTTGTCCTTGGTAGAATGCCCTGGTGTCACAGCTCACAGCAACCTCAAACTCTTGGGCTCAAGCAATTCTCTTGTCTTAGTCTCTTGAGTAACTGGGACTACAGGTGCCTATCACAACACCTGGCTATTTTTAGAGACAGGGTCTTGCTCTTGCTCAGCCTGGTCTTGAACTTGTGAGCTCAAGAAATTCACTGCCTTGGCCTCCCAGAGTGCTAGGATCACAGACATGAGCCACCACACCCAGCCCAGAAATCTTATCTTTTTAAAGGTAGAAGTCTACTCATTTGATTTCATGAGTCGACATGGCAGGTAGGTTAAGAAGAGGAGGCCCAGAAGGCTGGGCATGGTGGATCACGCCTACCCAGCACTCTGGGAGCTACTGAAGCTCAAGTGGATCCCTTGAGCTCAGTAGTTCGAGACTAGCCTGAGCAAGAGCGAGACCCTGTCTCTACTAAAAATAGAAAAAATAGCCAAGAGGCTGAGGCAGAAGGATCACTTGAGCCAAAGAGTTTGAGGTTGCTGTGAGCTAGGACACCACAGCACTCTACCCAGGGCAATGGAGTGAGACTGTCTCAAAAAATAAAATAAAATACAAGAAGGGGCCCAGAGATCGGCTTACCTGGGTTCACATCCCAGGCAGGGCCTCAGTTTCCTCACTTGTACAATAGGAAAATAACAGCACGCAGCACTCAGACCGACGTTCTGGAAGTCAGTGATGAAGAGACGGAGGCCTCAGAAGCAAGCACACACCAAACTGGGGCAACGGCTGAGACAGGAGCCCAGACGGACAACTGCAGCAAGACTCCTGCCCCCCAACCAGCTGTGCAGCTCGGGTTAGGGTGTCAGCCTGGGCGCGTCTCCCCAGCACTGACTGAGATGAGCTGCCTCAGTTTCTCCAGGCCTGAGCAAGGCACTGGATTCATAACAAGGGCCTCATCTGCATGGTGGAAATACCAGGCTGTGGTTAAGGATTCAATGACAAATAAAGGTCAAACAGTTAATAAACTAGGAGCACGGTAAGCGTGTGGTTATTATTAATGTTAAGCCAGTTGCTATTACTGGTTAATGGCTTGGTCTTAACTGATTTTCATAAGTAAAATTATTGTAGGGGACCCTCTGGGCTAGGATGTGGAGGGCAACAGACATATCAAATTACAGTGAAGTATAAGGGAATCACGGAAGGTTAAGGCGGAATCTGAGTATATTTTCGTAGAATCCTAATAAACCAACAAACTAAAGAAGCCCTTAAACACCTCAACCTGTCTCATGCTCTTGAGCTCTCAGGAAAGAGCCTCATCTCCTCACCTTGTTCCTCCCCGCAGAATTTCCTTCTTCCCTGGATCCACCCTCAATACTGAAAACTTCTGATCCTATACTCTAAACCGTTGTTAAAATGTCATTTCCAAACAAACACAGGTTACAATCTTCTCTTGTTCTCTTCTCTTCTCTCTTTCTCTCTTTTCCTCAAGATCAAAGGAGGCATTTGGGCCTTTAAGATAACATTCACTTGGAGAGAGACGGTAATATATAAGATTAATGAAAATTAACATAATCCCTCTGAGCAGAAGCGCTCCTTTGTTGAATTGTTTGTCCTGCTGTTAATTATGCGTTAGGTGGTGATGAATGCTTTAAATCAAATGATGCCTTGAAAACCATTTAAATGATTTTCACTTAATTAGGTTCCTTGCCTTGTTCTGAACAGGAGACCCCTTCCCAGCTGCACCCATCCTCCTTTTTATATGGAGTGACCCTGAGCTCTGGGTGGAATCTTTTCTGTTTCCCCGGCTCTGACCGACCCCAGTGAGCCCACTATTGCAACTTATTTTTTCTGAGTGGCTTTGCAGCTCCAAGATCAAAAGAAAATTTATCAGTTTCTGTCTCCCTTCAGCCTATTCCAGCCAGACTGTGTGACAAGACTGTATCGGCCTTAAAGTTGAGAAGGTCCCAGCACGGAGGGGAACAGAGAGAGAAAGAGAGAAAAGGGCCCCGTGAACTGTCACTGTCAGATTAGGCAGCGGAAATTGCTATGTGGCACCCAACCGGCCTTTGTGGCTGGGCTAAGGGAAAGCTGGTTTGTGCAACTCAAAGACTCAGGGGTCACAGATTCATAAAGCTCCACCACCACCCCGCCCCCGCCCCACTTTGCCTCTCCCTCTGAAGCTGAAATATCCTGCATCTTATAGAAATGGGTTAATTTAAAGTGCACTGGCTATTCTGGAGGAGAGGGCCAAAGTGGGGGGCGGGGAATGAGGCCTTCCAGAGAGTCACGGTCCTCAACTCATTTGGGGGTGAAGAACTCAGGGAGGCAAGTAAACTCCTTCTCTTGGGGGCCCTTGGGATTGAAATTCAGCCATTCTAGCTTCGATGTTTCTGGCCAAGAAATATGGACATCAGAGGACAATTCATTTGGAGGCAAGTTGACCACCGCCATCACGGACGGGCCCTCAGTGGCCAGGCAGTGCCAGGTGAGGGGCTGCACCTTCTTGGGTTTTGCTCCCCTTTCAGTGAGACTGTGAAGCCCTCAGGTCCTTGGCCGGTAGAGGGTTCCATGAGGAGTCAAGATGCAATGACCACAACGCGTCTACAGGTGACTGGTATCTTTCTGTTTCCAGTGATGGACAAAATCACAAGGTTTAAAGCCCTTTCCCACTGGGCTTTAACCTCTTGCCACCCCCTTGAAGCCAGCAGGTACCAAAAGGAAAATGATACAGAAATTCCTATGAGAAACACCACTTCTAAGCTTGAAAAAAAGATCCAGTTCACAGGCGAGGTTGGGATCTTTGCCAGAGATTGTCCCAAACAGTCAGTTTGCAATGGAGGGGTTTTCAGAACCCCCCGAAGTTGCAATTATTTGGATGTGTCTGGGACATGATCTGTGATCCTGGGGACCTATTTTAATTAATTATTTTTTTAAAAGGGCAGTTTGGTTTCCCGTTAAGGGGCAGACACTGAATGCCACAGCCTCCGCCTCTGTGTTAAATGAACTTTTTAGAGGTTCCAGATGATGCCTGGCACCAGACAGAGGCCAGCTAGCCAGAGAGGTCAGTTAGCAGGGATGAGTCCCTAGACCATCCCCCATGTCACTGTGGCAGGAAGCGGTACCCTCCTGAGCAAAGCATTTCAGAAATGTCTTTGAGACCTAAGGCCAGGCCAGGCCTCCCTGCTCCCTCAGCAGGAGCGAGTGGGAGAAAGAGCCAGTCCTGGGCCCCCAAAGGCAGAGGCTGCAGCTGCTGTAGCCCCACCTGTTACCACTGTCCAGCACGTGCCCTGTGGCAGAACGCAGCCCTGTGCCTTCCCAGAAGCCCTTCATCATTCTCCCCACAGCACAGCTTTTGTTGTGGTGGTAATATAGACATAGCACCAAACTTACCATTTTAACTGTTTTGAGAGTACCATTCAGTGGCATTAAATACAATCACATTTTTGCACAACCATCATCGCCCTCTATCTCCAGAATTTTCTGTCTTCCCAAACTGAAACTCTGTCCCGATGAAACACTAGCTCCCCACCCCCTCCCCAGCTCTGGCACGCCCCATTCAATTCTGTCTCTGTGGATTTGCCCGTCCTGGATCTGTCACACAGTACTGGTCTTTCTGTGACTGGCGTATTTCACTTAGCATGGCTACTCAAAGTTCTCATTTCCCCATGTCCTCACCAGCCTCTGTATTTTCTGGGTTTTTGATACTACCCATCCTAGTGGGTGCAAAGTGGCATCTCATTCTGATTTTCCTGATGATTAGCAATGTTGAACATCTTTTTATCTTTTAAAGATATCTTTTTATCTTTTAGATATCTTTTATTTTCATATTTTATGTTTAACATCTTTTATGTACTAACATACATAGGTCATTTGTATATCTTTGGAGAAATGTTTATTCAAGACCTTTGCCCATTTTTTTCATCGAGCTGTGTTTTTGTTGTTGTTGACTTGTAGAAGTTCTTTATATATTCTGGATACTAGATCCTTATCAGATACATGATTTGCAAATATTTTCTTCTATTCCGTGGACTGCTTTTTCACTCCATTGGTAGTGTTCTTCGATGCACAAACATTTTTGATTTTGGTGTATGCTGTCCAATTTATTTATTTTTTCTTTTGTTGCCTGTGCTCCTCAATCAATCTTGCCTCCACGTTTTTACCTGTTGTCTCATCTTGAAATACTTAGCTTTCCCCTATTAGCTGGGCTAGCTCCTGTTCACCTTCAGGTCTCAATTTAAATGCCAGCTCCTCCAGGCATCCTTCTCTAGCCTCGGGCTGGGATAGGCACCTTTCCTCCTGGGTTCCCAGGGATGAGAGGCTTCCCTCAATCACGATGCTTATCTACGTATTTTACAATCATTTACATGTGTGTCCTTTCCAAGAATACACATTTATACCACTGACTTCAAGTTCTTTGGGACAGATGATTCCATTTTCTAGTTCATTAACCAAGCACAGTGTTTGGCATATGGAAGCCTCTCCGTATTGAAACAAATAAGCTAGTTCTGCGGCTTCAGATATTTTTCATTATGAAGTATTTAACATAAAGTATTTCACACATCCTCACCTAATAGAAATTATATTTTCATATTTATGCCAATTGAGAATATTGATGATAAAAAAACAGCCAGGTTCGAAAATAAATGTGTTTCTACTTATTGCTTCTATCATCTACACTTATTCTACCTACAGCATTGCTGGTTAGCGTCAGAACCCTAAGGTCACCCTGTTCCCTTGCCCCCTGCTGGGATCCATGGCTCAAAGAATGGGAACAACCACCTATTTTATTAATGGAAAAATTAAGTACCAAAGGTGGAAAGGGAATTGCCCCAGGGATTCTGGCAATCCGATGTCTGGAAATGCCAGCAAAAATCCTGCCCTATTCTCTCCAAAATCTATCTAGCTTTGTTGGACTCTGGTCCAGACGTGAGATTTGAAAAATATGGGGGCTGAGGCCACCGTGGCTGTGGTCCACCCCTCATTTCGTCTCCCTGGACACAGCCTGGTCCGCACTTCCCGGCCTCCCATGCAGTTAGGTGGAGACTGCAAGGGTGAGTCCTGGCCCAGAGAATACAGCAGGGGAGTGTAACCCACTCAGCCCTGGTTCTCACGAGGTGAACTTGGCAATTACATGTTTAACATAATGATATCCCAAGATGGAAGAAGCAGGAACCCAAATCACCATTTGCAGGACAGCACTGATATGCGACGTAAATGAGGAATGAATTCCAAGATTTCTGATTAATGTGTCACCTTGCATGGCCTAGCCTCTCCTGACTAATGCAGCCCCTGTCCTCGAGCACTTTGTGTTCCTAATGGGGGAGGCTGAGAAGCACAGCAAATGTCCTGGGCTCAGGGACATAGGTGAACCATAGGTCAGAGGTTACAGTACAGGGAAAGGCAAGTTACAAGTGACAAATTGGAAGCAGGAAACACGGCTTCAAATACTTGGGTTTTGGAGTCACACAAATCTGGACTCAATTTCTCCCTTGGCCACCTGAGCAGCTCATGCAAAGTTCCTGGGCCTCAGTTTATTCATTGGTAAAGCAGCAAGCTAATAACTGCTGATAATATATACACAATACATCAGTCTTCATCTGCTGGGAGATCTGAACAAGATGTTTACAGCTCTGTAAACTCTGAAGTTCTGCGTATTATCTTTGTAATTTTACATCTCAGGTCTCTCCCAACTCATTAAGGAACAAGAGATACTTTTCCCTCGGGAATGAAGAAAACAAACTATGCTCCATTAGTTTGTGGAAAGGAGCTGTGATGGTCTCTGTTTTATACATAAAGAAACTGGCTCAGAAAGGTCTGATCACTCAGCCCTGATGACAGTTAATTAAGGAAGGAGCAGAGATTGAAGCCTGGTGCTCCGGCTTCCAGCTGACAGGGAGGAGTGAGTCTCTGTCCTTCAACAAGTCCCAGAAAACGCAAAATCTATTTCAAAGGAAGCTCCTGGGGACGTTTGTGGACCTATCTGGCCCAAGGCTAAGCTGGCTCCACGTCCCTCCTGCACTCCCTGTGTGTGTCCGCCTCCCACCCCTGCTGCCTCCCAGGCTCTGCAGGGCCCTTACACTTGCCTGGAATGCTCCTCCCCCAGATAATCTCAGGGTTTGCCCTCTCACTCACTTCATACCTGGCTCTGCTCAAATGTCATCTTCCGGAGAAGTGGCCTTCCTTGTGTAAAAGAGCTCCCCCCGCCCTGGCCTGTTCCCCTTCATTGCACTTCTTGTATATTGGAGTCATTGCAGTTTGGGTTAACTTTCTGCTTTTTCCTGCCCTTTCAAAATAAGCACCTTCAGAGGATAGATTTCTGGTCTCTTATATTCACTGCTATTTCTCTAACAACACATTCAATACACATTTTTTGAGTGAGTGAATGGATGAAATAAAGAATGAGTAAGCCAGCGGAGAAAAGCCCTTGCACTGGGGAGGTTCTGAGCTGCCTTCCTTGGTGAGCAAGGAGACAGAAAAGCTGAGTTGACTCAGCTCAAGCTGGTCTCTGAAAGAAAACCAGCAATCCTTCTGCCTGGGTGATCAGCCCTGCAGGCTCCACCCTATTGCCTCTGGTTGGTGAGCTTGGGTCCTGGGAACAGCTGAGGGCTCACCCCCAACTGAGCTGCTTATTTCTTATCTCCTACAGCATTAAAACAACTCCCCAAAAGGCCAAGAAGTCCCTTTGTCAAAGAAATTAGGTGGGAATTTTGTTTGGACTTGAGTATGCGAGAGGCATTATTTTATGTTCAAAAGGAGAAAATCTAGATGCAAGGGTCTGAGATTTTTTGGAGAAGAGCTCAAACCATAGTGTAGCAGTTGATTTGAGGCTGGTGAATCTATTTGCCTAAGATCAAGAGCAATGTGAGTAACAAGTTACATCTCACACTAGTAGCTCAATGTGCAAATAAAATATCTCTAGTAGCTCAATGTGCAATGATAAACCTGCTTCCAAACTGATGGTGCCATTCTAGAGAGATTTAGTAGGAATTCTGTATTTAACAGTGAATTAAAATGCAGAAAGAACTGATAGTTACTGTTTCTCCTGGAAGTTTCTGCTCCGTCTCAGAAAACATGGACAAAAAGCCTTCTCTGAAATTCAATTTAACCTGATCCCTCCTGTCTAAGGAAAGCCTCTCTGTTTTCGGGGCCCCTGTGGCTGTGGAATGTGAATGGCCTCATCTTACCAGTAAGATGTTTGGAGACTGTAAAGCATTCATTATAATAAGATATTTCTGTCCCAGGTTTATCCAATGAAGTAGTGACTTAATTTCTTTTCACTTTAACCAACGCTGAACCAGATTATGTGGTCTCCACTTCTATTTTTGCCTGTAAGAAGTTCCTTTCCATGAGTGTTATTGAGTAGGAAGTTGGTGCTTAAACAAACCCCAGGGACAAGGCCCCGTGAGCAGTGGCATATCAGCAACAGCTTTCCTAATAATCACAGTCCTCCTGCATTGTCACGGGACTGGAACCACAGCACAGAGCTCTCTCCTCTGTTCTTGCATTTAGTTCACATGCACTGAGAGAGGTGAGCAGAGAGGACATAGGTGTGCCCTCTTGGCAATTATTAATTCAATCTGGCGTTTATTGAGCATCTACTATGTGCTATGTCTCTGCCTCAGGGAATCGTGGTCTAGCCAGGGAAGCGATTCATCCATAAACAGACACGGGCATGTGACATGAGAAAGAAGAGCTGCTGTCTGCTAGACACCTGCATGTGCGGGCACTGCCCAGAGTCCTGCACAAGACAATCCTCATGCCAGCCTGACAAGCTGGGTCCTAGGACACCTCTCCATCTGGCAGCTGAGGAAAACGAAGTCACTTGCAGTCCACTATTCAGATTCTGTACGTCCCTTGTGAAGCCCACGCTCTAACCTTCTCTAGTGATGCTTCTGATGTGGGAAGCTCCGCATGGCCTCCGAGAAGGCAGCTACCACAACCTCCGTGGGGAAGGGCCTCCAGGAAGGTTTCCTGGAGGTGGGAGTCCTGGGCTGAATTGTGGGAGGGAGGAGAAGTCGGCCAAGGGAAGAAAGGTGCTCTGGGCTGAGAAAACAGTGGCAGGCAGGGGCGCCACTTAGTGTGACACCCTTCTGGTGTGGCACCTGCTGCCTGAGGCAGAGGGAGATGGCAGAATGAGACTTGGGTCTGGGTCCACTCACTTGGGTCCGTTTTGGTGTAATTATAATATTTCATATTCCCAGACCTCCTCGGCATCCTCATTAGTCAAATGGGGTCACTGGTGTCCCTACTTCACAGGGACAATACAGGGAACAAAGATAAAACATGGTCAGAACAATTTGTAAAATCCCATCTGAACTTTTTTTTTTTTTTTGAGACAGTCTCAAGGTGTCACCCTGGGTAGAGTGCTGTGGCGTCACAGCTCACAGCAACCTCCAACTCTTGGGCTTACGCAATTCTCTTACCTTAGCCTCCCAAGGAGCTGGGACTACAGATGCCCACCACAACGCCTGGCCATTTTTTTGTTGCAGTTGTCGTTGTTCAGCTGGCCCTGCCCGGGTTTGAACCCGCCGGCCTTGGCCCCATAACCACAGTGCTTCGAGCGCCGAGGCCCATCTGAGCCAATTTTTGCAAATGAAAAAGTTTTGCAAATGCTGGTCATTGTCTACATATTTTGGCTTTTTGATACTTTCACAAAATATTGTTTTCTTATACTCCAGGCCATGTCAGAATAAATTAATTCACTCAACAGACATGTGCTCAACTATAGAAGGACAGGGAGGAGGGGAAATCTGAGAAGTGTCAAGCTGGGAGGCTTGAAGTGTTCTCATTCCAAAAATCCATCTAGCACCTCTTGAGAGTGATACATGGTGATGCCAGAGACCAAGAAATAAGTCTGATAGTTTCCATGGAGACAATGTCAGCTCCTGTAACAAACTCCCAAATTTTAGAGACTTAATATAAGTATTTCTCACTCTCTCACCAATGCCTCAGAGACACACTTGTCATCTGTGAGGGTGGGGCCTGCTCTCTCCCATGGGTTCACTCAGGAATTCTTCCATCTGCCATGGTGCTTCCACAGTCTCCCTGGGTGTTGGCCTCTAGCAGGAAGATAGGAGAAGATGGGGCAGCAGATCATTCCAGGGGGGTTGCAGGCCAGGCCAGGAGGTGCCACAGCACTGCCAGTCACATTCCAGTGACCCAGGCCCAAAGCCCTCATCTAGCTGCTTGAAGAGAAGGAGACCAGTTGGCTGCCTGTGCCACTGACTCTGCCCACCACTGGCTTGTAACCCAACCTGAAAATTAAATTAAGAAAACAGCTGGACACCGAACCTCATGTCTACAATCCTAGCACTCTGGAAGGCCAAGGCAGGTGGATTGCCTGAGCTCAGGAGTTCAAGACCAGCTTGAGCAACAGTGAAACTCCACCTCTAAAAAATAGCCAAGAGTTGTGGCAGGTGCCTGTAGTTCTAGTTACTTGGGAGGTTGAGGCAAGAGAATCACTTGAGCCCAAGAGTTTGAGGTTGCTGTAAGGTATGACATCATGGCACTCTACCGAGGGCAACAAAGGGAAACTCTGTCGCAAAAAATAAATAAATAAATAAAAGTAATTAATTAATTAAGAAAACAAGTCTATTTTCAATTCCATCAAATAAAATACCTAGGAATAAATTTAACCAAACAAGTGTAGCACTTGTACACTATAAAACTACAAAATATACTGCAAAATATAATTAAAAGTAATGAAAGACAACCTGAATAAATAAAAAAAACACCTGATGTTCATGGGTTGGAAGACTGATATTAAGATGGCAATATTTGCCAATTAATTTACATCTGATCTAGTGTCTATAAAAATCCCAACTGCCTTTTTTGTAGAAATGGACAAGTAGATACCAAAGTTCATATGGAAATGTAAAAGACCAAAAATAGCCAAAACAAACTTTAAAAACACAAAGAGAACTCAGACTTCCCAATTTTAAAATTACTATAAAATACAGTAATCAATATGAGGTACCTACAGTAGTTAAATTTGTAGGAAAAAAAAAAGAAGAGCGCCTTGGTAGTTGTCAAGGACTGGGGGAGTAAGGAATGGGGCGTTATTATTAGGTTATTAAGTAAGAAATGACAGGTTTCCTTTACTGCTAAGTTTGACAATTGGTATCTCTGACATTTCTCTTTGACACTCCTGTTTTATTTTTATTATGAAGATACATCCTGATTCTTTCAAATGCACAGTTGGTTTGTGATTATCTTCCACATATATATATATATATTTTTTTTTTTTTTGTAGAGACAGAGTCTTACTTTATTGCCCTTGGTAGAGTGCTGTGGTGTCACACAGCTCACAGCAACCTCCAACTCCTGGGCTTAGGTGATTCTCTTGCCTCCTGAGTAGCTGGGACTACAGGCGCCTTCCACAACACCCAGTTATTTTTTTGTTGTTGTTGTTGCAGTTTGGCTGGGGCTGGGTTTGAACCCGCCACCCTCGGTATATGGGGCTGGCGCCCTATCCACTGAGCCGCAGCAATTTTTGTGAAACCATGGCTAAGTCAAAAACTCATGTTATTTTTGAACGTGAGTCTGTCATGGAACCAATACAGCACAGATAGCTCCAAAATATCAGCCAAGTGTTCGGGAAGGATGTGGCTAAGGAGTGCACAGAATGCTGATGGTTTGAGAAGTTCCATTCCAGTGATTTTAATCTTGAAAATGAGCCATGTGGGTAACCTGAGACCAAAGTGGATCACAAGGAGCTCAAAGCTGCAGTGAAAGTGAATCCATCTCAACCCATGTTGAATCAGCAGCATTTTTTTTTGACATTATTATTCCAACAACATTAGACCATTTGGCCCGAATCAGCAAGGTAAAGAAGTTGGATAGATGGGTTCCCCATGAATTAAACCAGCATCAGAAGAGAAATTGCCTTGAAACTTGCCTTTCTTTGCTGTCACAACAGAAAGGTAAACAATTTCTACACCGTGTTGTTACATGTGATGAAAAACGGATTCTTTTTGACACTCTCAAGCATTCTGCAGAATGGTTGGGTAAAGATAAAGTGCCAAAACACAGCCCAAAGCTGAATATTCATTAAGAAAAGCTGGCCAGGTGTGGTGGCTCACGTCTGTATTCCCAGCGCTGTGGGAGGCCAAGGCGGGTGGATTGCCTGAGCTCAGAGGTTCAAGACCTGTATGACCAGCAGTGAGCCAGAGCAAGACCCCGTCTCTACTAACATCAAAAACAACCAGACGTTGTGGTGGGTGTCTGTAATCCCAGCTACTGGGGAGATAAGGGGACAGAGCATCGCCAGAGGAAGAACATCTAAAAAAAAAAAACGAATGAAAATGAACAACAACAACAAAAAAAAGTACTTCAAACAAAGAATGAACAAGCAAGCTGAAATTAAAAATTAAAAAAAATTAAAAAAAAAAAAAAGAAAAGAAAAGCCAATGGTGTCTGTGTGGTGGTGTAACACCTAAGCCAGCGCTGGTGTTACTACGGCTTCAAGAAACCTGGTCAGTTGATTACAGCAGATATCCACTGCAGCTTACTGGACAACACGAGGAGGACACTTGTGACTAACAACCAAGATTAATCAACAGAGACAGGCAAATCCTCTTTGAAGACAATGCTTGACCACACGTCGCTCGAACAATACTGCTCAACCTATAGAAGTTGGACTTGGGGGTGGCGCCTGTGGCTCAGTGAGTAGGGCGCCGGTCCCATATGCCGGAGGTGGCGGGTTCAAACCCAGCCCCGGCCAAAAACCACAAAAAAATAAAATAAAATAAAATAAAAAAAAAAAGAAGTTGGACTTGGAAATTCTCTCTCATCAACTGTATTTACCAAAACATAAACCAACTGGCCACCACTTCTTCCAGGCTGTGGACCACTTCTTGCAAGGAAAAATATACAGTTCTCAACAAGCTGTGGAAAATGCCTTTCATAAATCCATCATCACTCACTCTTCAGGCTTTTTTTGTGTGTGTGCAGTTTTTGGCAGGGCCTGGGTTTGAACCCTCCACCTCTGGCATATAGGCCCGGTGCCCTACTCCTTTGAGCCACGGGCACTGCTTCACTCTCCAGGCTTCTTCACTGGTGGCATACACAAGCTACTGTTAAGATGGCAGAACCGTGTGGATAGTTTAATACATACTTCGATTAATTGCACTCCTACTGTTTGAGAAATAATAAAGTTCTTATTCAAAATTGGACATTTCATATTTAATGCCATAGATATTGAATGAATAGAGCATTTATGTTTTGCAGGGTGGAAAGAGTTCTGAGATGGATGGTGGTGATGGTAATATAAAAAAGCAAATGTACTGGGCGGCGCCTGTGGCTCAAAGGAGTAGGGCACCTGCCCCATATGCCGGAGGTGCCTGTGGCTCAAAGGAGTAGGGCACCAGCCCCATATGCCAGAGGTGGTGGGTTCAAGCCCAGCCCCAGCCAGGAACTGCAAAAAAAAAAAAAAGCAAATGTACTTAGTGCCACTAAACTTTACCCCTAAAAATGGCTAAGAGGGTAAATTTTATGTTATATATATCTTACCACACTTTAAAACAAATAAATTAAAAAAGAAAAAAAGAAGGGACTACAGTATCCATGACTATGGGTTACTGCCAAAAGTCTAGACATAAAAATCAACAGAATAAAATTCAGAGTCAAGAAATTTCCCTTTATATTTATGGTCTATTTTTTTTCAACAAGAATGGCAAAACCATTCAATGGGTAAAAAACAAGTGTTTTCAACAGTGGTGCTGGAACAACTGTGCATCTATGTGCAAAAGAATGAATTTAGACCCCTACCTCACACCATAAACAACAAGCAACTCAAAAATATCAAAGCTGTCAGCCACTCACACCTGTACTCCTAACACTCTGGGATGCCCAGGCAAATTGCTTGAGCTCAGGAGTTTGAGACCAGCCTGAACAACACAATGAGATCAGAGCTCTAAAAAATGAGAAAAAATTAGCCAGGTATGGTAGTTTATCCCTGTACTCCCAGCTACTTGGGAGGCTGAGGTGAAAGCAGCACTTCAGTCTAGGAGTTTGAGCCTGCAATGCAAAGTGCTCATGTCCCCTGAGGGCTAGGAGAACCCTAAAGACAGCAAGGCCAGCAACAAGCCTAAGTTTTCCAGGCCCCCTCTCGACCTGCGCTGGGCTGGCTGCTGCAGCAAAGCCTAAGTTTTCCAGGCCCCCTCTCGACCTGCGCTGGGCTGGCTGCTGCAGCAAAGCCTAAGTTTTCCAGGCCCCCTCTCGACCTGCGCTGGGCTGGCTGCTGCAGCAAAGCCTAAGTTTTCCAGGCCCCCTCTCGACCTGCGCTGGGCTGGCTGCTGCAGCAAAGGTGGTGAACAAATTGTCAGCTTGAGGTTGTCCCCCTAAAGCTGACAGTCTAGTAGGAAGACCCTGCTGATTGCAGAGTTACACAAATAATTAAAGAACAATCACAAGCATTTAGAAGCTTCCAGCAAGAGTATAGACCTCGTGCTGGATGATATGACCCTGGTCTCAGCAGCGGGACAGCTGCTATACAACCCCCTTCCCAACCTCCCCTCTGGCCACACACGCACCCCTCCCAGCCATGACCAGCAATTTCTTCTCTGAACACACTATGTCTTTGTGAAGGTTATCCCCACTCTTATTCATCCTTCAAAATTCAACCCACATGTCACCCCCTCTAGGAAGCCTTTTCTCCCCTCCTGCTGGCCCTTCCCTTCAGCTGGCCCTTCCCCTGAGTGACCTGTCATTGCCCCAATCACAGGGCATTATAATCTCCCACATTTGTTTTTATACCAAACTTTATTGTGATGTAATTCACACAGTATACAAAGCACCATTTTAAAATAGACAATTCAGTAGTTTTTAATACATTTGCCACACTTTATAATCACTATCACTAATTCAGAACATTTCCATCACCCCCCACCCCCAAAGTCCCTACTGGCTATCCCTCTCACTTTCTCCTACCCCAGCAACCATTAATCTGCTTTCTGTCTCTGTAGATTTTTCTATTCTGGACATTTCCCATAAATGGAATCATACAATACGTGATCTTTTGTGTGTGGCTTTGTTCATTAAACATAATTTTTTTTTCTTTGTTTTTGCAGTTTTTGGCCAGGGCCGGGTTTGAACCCACCACCTCCAGCATACGTGGCTGGTGCCCCACTCCTTTGAGCCACAGGCACCGCCCTAAACATAATATTTTTAAAGTATGCTTTCAAGATGCATCCACGTTTTAGTAAGTCTCAGATTTCCATTCCTTTTAATGGCTGAATCCTCCATGGCATGGCTCTTCCATGTATTGTTACCTACTCATCCACTGATGGGCATTGGGGCTGTTTCCACTTTTTGGCAGCTATGAATAATACTGCTGTAAATATTCACGGAGAAGTTTTGCATGAACGTCATGGCTTTCAGTTTCCTTGGGTCTGGACCTGAGAGTGGAATTGCTGGGTCACAAGGTTATGTGCATGTTTAATTTTTTTGAGGAACCACTAACTTGTTTTCAAAACAGCTTCACCACCTTACATTCCCAGCAGCCACGTACCAGGGGCCCCAGTTCTCTGGTCCTCACCAATGCTTGTTATTATCTGTTTTGGGGGGCTTTCTGGTTTTGTTTTGTTTTCTGTTTTCTTGAGTAGAATGCCATGGCATTCTAGCTCACAGTAACCTCAAACTCTTGGGCTTGAGTAACCCTCTTGCCTCAGCCTCCCTAGTAACTGGAACTGTAGGCAACTGCCACCACACTCGGCTAATTTTTCTATTTTTGGTAGGGACGGGGAGGTCTCACTCTTGCTCAGGCTGTTTTTGAACTCCTGACCACAGGCTATCCACCCACCTCAGCCTCCCAGAGTGCTAGGATTATAGGTGTGAACCACCACTCCTGGCCTGTCTTTTTGATTATTGCCCTTCCACTGCGTGTGAAGTGTTTTCTCAGTGTGGTTTTGATTTGTATTTCCCTAATGCAGTTTTTCAACCTTTTTTATCTCACCGCCCTCTTGAACCTATAGTTAAACTTTTGGGGCACACTTAATTACGGTTGATCAAAAAAAGAGTTTAAAAAAAGGATATACCTACTGTGCTTTGAACTTCTTTCAAAAATAATTTAATTAAACAATCTTCAAAATTTTTCAAGGCACACCTATGATCCTCTCACAGCACACCAGTTGAAAATCACTGCCCTAAAGAGTCACAATGTTGTGATGTTAAGCATCTTTTCTTGTGCTTATTTGTACAATCTACTGGCATATTTTTTTTTTTTTGAAAAACTGTCTATTTTTGGGCGGCGCCTGTGGCTCAAGGAGTAGGGCGCCGGTCCCATATGCCAGAGGTGGCGGGTTCAAACCCAGCCCCGGCCAAAAACCACAAAAAAAATAAAAACTCTATTTAAAAAAAAAAAAAAGAAAAGAAAAACTGTCTATTTAGATCCTTTGCATATTTTATTTATTTTTTTGAGACACAGCTGTCAACCTGGGTAGAGTGCTGTGGCATCACAGCTCACAGCAACATCCTGGGTAGAGTGCTATGGCATCACAGCTCACAGCAATATCCAACTCCTGGGCTCAAGCGATTCTCCTGCCTCAGCCACTCAAGTAGCTGGGACTACAGGTGTCTGCCACAACACCTGGCTATTTTTTGGTTGCAGCTGTCATTGTTGTTTTGGCGGGCCCAGGCTGGATTCGAACCCGCCAGCTCAGGTGTATGTGGCTGGCACCTTAATTGCTTGAGCCACAGGCGCCAAGCCCCCTTTGCATATTTTAAAAAATATTTTTTAATGTTGCGCTGTGAGGGTTCTTTATGTGCTCTGGATACTAGATTCTCATCAGATAGATATTTAACAAATATTTTCTCCCATTCTGTGGGTTGTCTGCTCATTTTCTTGTTCGTGTCCCTTGTTGCAGAAAAGTTTTAAATTGGGGGAAAGTACAAAATTTATCGATTTTATTTTGTTAAAGATGAGGTCTCACTCTATCACCCTAGCTGGAGTGCCATGGCAGTGCGGGAGCTCATCACTAAAGCCATTGGCTTCACAGAGGTGACCCTCATCCTAGGGCCTGGCAGCACAGGGACTCTGATGCAGGGAGCCGCCGCGCCCCAACCTCTCAGCATCCACAAGTGCAGACGGGAAGTGAAATTCTGATGAGATGTAATCATGAAGCAGCTGCAGAATCCTCTAACTCAAGCCACTGTGCCTCTGAGGTGGAGATCCCCATCCCCAGATTCCACAGCCGCCTCCTGTTGAGCCAATCAGGGGCAACCCCCCATCTGTTCATGCAGAATGCATTTGTCTCCTAAACAAATACCCATCAGCAAAAAACAGCCCAAAGTTAAATACACTGACCTCCAGATAAACTTACGTAAGCTGTTGTATTTGGACGTGTGGAAATAGGGGCCTCTCCTGGTGCTATTTCCTTTCAGAAGGAGGCAGAGAAGAGGCCCAGGAAGATTCCTGGTTGCTGGATGCTGGATGCTTTGCCAAGGCTGCTGTCCACACCCAGAGCTGCCAGCTGAGGGGTCCTGGTGGGCTCACAGCTCAGGAAGCACCCACTCACCCACCCACTCTGGAGCAGGGCCATGCTCGGCCCAAGGAAGCATATTCACCTGCTTTTGTCCTTCCCTCCGCCCTGGAGTCTGCTGGGGCCACCCAGTGCAGCCAGACATTCAAGGCCATCAGAACTTGGCCCTGCTCAGGCAGTCCTCGATAAGCATGGGCCCTATTATGGGTTGTTTTGAAAGCACCCGCAGGGGAGCCAGAACAGTGCTGGGCTGGGCTAGGATTTGAGGGGAAAGAAGACTCAGGCACAGGGGTTAGTATGGGGGGGTGGTGTGGCTCCTGGGGCATGTAGAAACAGTAACAGCTGCCACTTCTGTGTGTGTGTCACCACTACACACATTTTCTTATGCCGTGCTCCCATCAGCCCACTACAGTAGGTGCTACTATTACTCCCATGAAGAAACTAAGGCTAAAGCAACTTGCACCAGGTACCATGTCTATAAGTGGCTGAAGAGTGATTCCAACCCAGGCCTGTCTAGTTCCACAGCCCCTTGTATGTGCCACTGATGCTGTGCCACCTGGAGGCGTGAACCACTGTCCCAGCACACCTTGGACTGGGGTGGTGCCAGCAGATGAGACCTTCAGTGCTAAAACTGGCAGTCTCGGGCACACTAGGTGGTCATTCTCTGTGATGGGCTGAATAATAGCACACCACTCTACCTTCACCCCTCAAAGATGCCTACCTCCTAATCCCCAGAACCTATGTATGGCCGAAGGGACTTCGCATGTGTGATTAAATTAAGAATCTTGAGATGGAGGCTTATCCCAGATTATCTGGGTGAGCTCAGTGTAATCACAGGCTCCTTGTAAGAGGGTGACAAGAGGGTTAAAGTCAGAAGAAGGAAATGTAACAGGGAAGCAGAGGTTGGGAGATACAACGGTGGCTTAGAGAACAGAGGGAGAAGACACAGGCAAGGCCAGCACAGTTGACAGCCAGGCTGCAGCCCAGTGAGACCCATACTGGACTTCTGACCTCCTGAACTATAAGGTAGTGACACTTGTGTTGTTTTAAGCCAATAAATTTGTGATCCTCTGTTACAGCAGCAACAGGAAACAGACAGACACTCCAGCTTCTTTCAGCACTGGCCTCACCACTCTGTTTTATTTGATTTTTCCAGAAGAAGGACCAAAGGTTTACATAAAGTATCAGAGCCTTGCCGCTTCTTCCCTGAACACCTCTGGACAGCAGGTATAGTATGTATTATTAGGATGACTCTGTTACCTGCAGACTAAGAAACCAGGTGAGACGAGATTAAGTTAGATCCACATCCTGGGATCTAACAAGCTCCCAGTTCCCCATCCTTAGCTGGCCCAGCCCCAGTTCCAGAATGTCTCCCCTGGAGTCGTATTCCTCATGGGCTGATCCTGTTCATTCATTCTCCCATTCCCTCTTTCATTCGTTTCGCAAACGCTCAGCAAGCCACTTCTCAGCGCCAGAACAGCCCAGACGCCAGACATTCCGAGAGGAGCACAATTAACGTTTTGCCCTCAAGAAGCTCATATCTAAGAGGCCAGTGGTCTCCAAAGTAGGGGAAAATGCACCCTAGGGGATATGCTGGATGATGCTCCGGGATGTGGGAAAATGCAAAAAAACCTCTACTTACACTTATTTGTACCTAATGAGTAGCAAAACTTAGGAAATTAAGCTGTACTGTATTTAATAAGAGAATAGATGCTGGTGCCCAGGAGCTCACATGTGTCTGGGAGGTTCACGTCAGCACCCAGCAGGAAGGATGAGAGCCCTGCCCCCAGACTGGGGGATGCGGTGGGGGGACGATAGAGGCTCACCCACCAGAATGCTCAGTGTTGCATGGCTTTCTGTGCCCTTGTGAGGTGGCTTCGCAGCTTTATATTATCTAGTTAGTCACATGGACACTCACTTGGACCCATAGCTAAACAAAATTCCTGCAAAGAAACCACAGAGTGAAGGTAATACTGAACATGGAAGCTGGAGAGAAGGAGAAAGCAGATTTAGTATTTCTCCTTCTCCAAGTATGAGCTTGTTGTCATCCCTTAGGTAAAAACTCTAACAATCTGGGTGGTGCCTGTGGCTCAAAGGAGCAGGGCGCTGGCTCCATATGCTGGAGGTCCAGGCCAAAAACTTCAAAAAAAAAAAAAAACCTCTAACAATCTAATCAGAGGCAATGGAAGTCAGAAAGAAAGACAGGGAGTTAGTTCATCATGAAAAGGAGCTAAATATGGGTTCATACCCAATATCATTAACAACAGTCCTCTGCATAAATATTATTGTGCCTGGAAATTAGTTAAAGATTATATGAAGTAAAATATATATATATATATTTTTTTTTTAGTTTCATTTTGTTGCCCTTGGTAGAGTGCCGTGGTGTCACAGCTTATAGCAACCTTTAGCTGTTGGGCTTAGGTGATGCTCTTGCCTCAGCCTCCCGAGTAGCTGGGACCACAAGCACCCACCACAACGCCCGGCTATTTGTTACTGCAATTTGGCTGGGGCCAGGTTCGGACCTGCCACCCTTGGTATATGGGTCAGAGCCCTACTCATTGAGCCACAGGCCCTGCCCCTGAAGTAAAATATTTTTAAGTACCCAAAACATTATTAATAATTTTTGTTTTAGTATTGCAAATGAATCAAATTTTTTTAATTAAAAATTTTTTTTTCATCTGTTTTTTCTTTTTGCAGTTTTTGGCTGAGGCCAGGTTTGAAACTGCCACCTCTGGTATATGGAGCTGGGACCCTACTCCTTGAGCCACAGGCGCCACCAACATTTTTAAAGTTTTTTTTAATATTTAAAAATTTTTTTCAAAATTTCTATTTTGTATAACATTCATAGTATGTTAGTAGTTATTATACATATGTAATACAGAGATAAATACATGAAGTGCACACAGAATTTCTTTGTGGAGTATATAATTTTTTTTAATGGAACAACAGCAAAGGAAAATGAAAGGTATGTCAATTATGAAGTAGATGAAAAGTTACGGGTGACAAGTGAGTGATGCTAGCTGCCCACTCTGTTTATGTTCTTTTCCTCTTTGCTAAGACACCACTGATTTTTCTTTCTGGGTATCAATGTGTGTGCTAAAGTTCTACATCCCCCATCCTCTTTTGCATTTAGAGGTTACCATTTGGTACACTAGATTATCTATTACAATGCAACAAACCAACCCCAAATTTAGTGACTTAATATTTGTGTCCTTTACAAATCTGAATATGGGCAGGGCTCAGCAGAGATGGTTCATCTTGGCTCTACAGTGGCCTCAGCTGCGGCAGCTCAGCTGGGGCTAAAGGACCCATTTTCAAAATGGTTCATGTTCATGGCTGGCTATAGGGCAGAATGTCTGAGGGTTTAAACCTCGTATGGGCTTCTCCACAGGGTGACTTGGGCTTCCACACAATGCTGTGGGTAAGCTCCAAAAGCAGAGATTACAAGAGGTAGAGAAAGGAAACTGCCACTTTCTTAATGCCTGGACCTAGAAACTAGCATAGAATCACTGTTGCTGTATTCCATTGATCAAGTAGTCACAGGCCTTACATTGAGGACAAAAGTCTTACTCCTCAACAAGACCAGTGTCCGTCTTTAATCTACCATCACATGTAAGTAAAGCTTGCTGGGGATCCTTAAGAAAGCCTTCGCACTCTTCTTTATGGTTGCTTTCTGCTTCCTTTCTTTCTTTTTTTCTTTTCTCTCTCCCTTTTTTTTTAATTAAATCATAGCTGTGTACATTAATGCAACCATGCAGTACAATGTGCTGGTTTTATATACAGTTTGAAATATTTTCATCAAACAGGTTAAAATAGCCTTCACGGCATTTCCTTAGTTATTGTGTTAAAACATTTTATAGTTTGCATTTAGTAAATTTCACATGTACCCTTGTAAGATGCACCAAAGGTGTAGTCCCTCCAATCTTTCTTTTCCTAGAACTCAAATGGGAGATGTGGAGTGAAAGCTGCTGTCAGTGGTCGCCATGTACTAGAGAGGACAGAGCAGACAGACAAAGGGAGCCTTAGTCCTGGGGGCATCACTGAGCCACTGTACTAGTCAGCACTGCCCATTTCTAGACTTCTTGTTGTAAGGGCCTCTAGTGACATTTGTTTTATACAGCCAATCACACTCTCTGACTCATGTGTGTGTCCATCTTGCACAGGGAGGAAGGATGGACTTCATAGGGAAGCGACGTTTGAGTCAAGCTTTTAAGGATGAGTACAGCCAACATATTTCCCACTGGCACAGGCACAGAGGGGCCTTCTCATTCTCCCTGAGCATGTAGTTACTGTGTGACAGCCACCTAGTTCTAGGACCCTCACTTTTCTCAGGTCCCTGAGAATAAGAACCTGGACTTTGGCCAACTAAATAAACCATCACCTTCTCCCACTCCACACCCCCCCCCCACGGCTGCTGGGTTCCCTCCTACCCCTACTCCTCAACCCTGAGCCTATCTTAGCAGAATGTGCACGGGACGAGGAGTGGTCAGAGGGAAGGAGCAGGAATTGGGCATGCTATGGTCTGAATGTGTGTGCTCCCCACCTCACCCTGCAAATTTCTACATTGAAGTCTTAACTCCCAAAGTGATGGTATGAGGAGGTAAGGACTTCAAGAGGCAATTAGATCATGAAGGGGGAGCCCCCATGAATGAAATTAGTGTCCCTAAGTCACAGTGAGAAGGCACCATCTGTGGACGAAGTAGGCCCTCCCCAGACACCAAATCTGCCAGCACCCTGATTGTAGACTTGTCAGCCTCCAGACTGTAAGAAAGGCATTTCTGTTGTCTGTGAGTCTATGGTATTTCTGTTACCGTAGCCCAAATGGACTGAATAGCGCCTTTAGGAGCCAGGCCCTAGGCTCTGTGCTTCACATTTGTCACCTCATTTTACTCTTGCAACCACTTTTGGATAAGGACACTTGTTCCCACTTCACAGGGGACATATCTATCCACACGTAGCCAGCAATGGAAGCACCTCTCCTTCCAGTCTCTCGTCTGCTTTCAGAAGCCTCGGATTCAACTTCCAGCCTAGAAACCCCTACCGTATATGACTTAAAGAAATTGATGGCTTGGCGCCTGTGGCTCAAGCGGCTGAGGCGCCAGCCACATACCCCTGAGCTGGCAGGTTTGAATCCAGCCCAGGCCCGCCAAACAACAACAAGGGCTACAACCAAAAAATACCCGGGAGTTGTGGAGGGTGCCTGTGGTCCCAGCTACTTGGGAGGCGGAGGCAGGAGAATCGCTTGAGCCCAGGCGTTGGAGGTTGCTGTGAGCTGTGATGCCATGGCACTCTACCCAGGGCGACAGCTTGATGCTCTGTCTCAAAAGGAAAAAAAAAAAAAAGAAAAGAAATTGATTTCACCTTTCTGAGCCTCAGTTTATCCACCTCTAAGATGAGAAGGTTCTGAGGACTGAATAGGAGCTCTCAAAGGAGGCTTCTAGCCTCGATATCCTTTCATCTATGCAAGTTCAGACAACATGAAGGTTTATAAAAACAAATCATCATCAAACAAGCTTGTAATAAAATTCCAAAGCAATGTGTGTGTGTGTGTGTGTGTGGGTGGGGGAGTGGGTAAGGTCTGTAAATCCACAGGATGTCAATTCCAAGTTGAATACAATTTACAAGAATGTGGTTCAAATATCACAAGGTCAAAACAATTTTGAGCTTTCCAGTATTTACAAACATACCTCACTTCATAAAGCTTTCCAATCCACGCTATGGCATGTATATATACAGGAGGGCCCATTTTAAAATGGTCCCATTTTAATTTGATGTGGCTTTACATGAAGTCTGTTAGAAATGTGCTACTAATTTTGAACTTTTGTGTTCAGGGGGAAATGCGATTGAAGCTTAATCCAATTTTCTAACACCCGAAAACAGCTACAAGGAAAATAGGCCTGAAGGAACCATGGCAATGGCTGCCTTAGAAAAGGCTCAGCTGGCCACTAACTCCTCCTGCTGGAATGTTCCGTACCAAGAAAATGTTAGCCCTCAAGCCCAAGGGAAAGTCAAGCCAAGAGCACAGCTCCTAACATAGCAGGGGACTCTGGGAAGAAAGCTGGCTGAGCCTGAATAGCCGCCCTCTTTCTGGAGGATATTTCTGGTCTAACTGGCTATGGGAGGGATTCCCAGTCTGTATTCACCTGGTCTTAGAACTAACTGGATGGCCCGTGATGACAGCATTTATCATTTGTTAAACAGTTCTCAAGGCGAATTCTTTGGGTTGCCTAACCGCAATTCCTCCTTTCTCTGAGGTCCCCACTGCATCAGCAATCTGCTGAATCTACCCAAGTCTAAGCTGAACATGGTGCTCTCATCCTTCCTGTTACCGGTTTATTAAGAGGCAAGTTTATGTGGCATTGTGGCAGTGTTTTCCAAAAAAGGCCGTACATGTATATATCCCACAAGATATGCCTCCTACGGAGAAGTAGGGGTCTAGGCTGCCTCCCTTTGAGTATAGAGGAAGAGTTCAGGGTGACTTCTGCAGCTAGGTTGTCAAAGATAACCCAATGTCCACCTGGCTGTCTTGGGATACCTTTTCTAGGGACATAGCCACAACTACTGCAAGGAGGTCCCGGCAGCTGCAGTGAAGGGCACCTGGAGAAAAACCAAGTCCTTGGCCCACAGCCCCACCTGAGCTCCCAGCCAAGAGCCAGTAACAACTTGCCAGCCATGCAAATGAGCTATATTGAAACTAGACCCTCCAGCTCCCAACTGAGCCATCCTAGCTTATGCATGGAGCAAAATCAAGCTGTCCTATTGGGCCTTACCCCAAATGCAAATTGCTAGGGCAGTAAATGACTCTGTGGTTATAAGCTATTTCAATTTGGGATGACTTATTATGACATAGCTACAGATACCCAGAACAACATATGATCTGTTCCAGCAAATAACTTGAGGGGAAAGACTGATAGGGCTCACCTGGAAACATTTCTTTACTCTTCCAAAGAAATGCACACAAGAGAAATATCCTTTCTTTGTTTCTAGACATAGGTGTGAGAAACTGATGTGTGGAGCTGCAGCAGCCATTCTGTACCATGAGGAAGCTAGTGAGGACCCTGAGGAAGGCACAGGAGCAAGATGGAGAACACTGGTCTGTGTTAACATCACAGAGCTGCTGAGGAACTCACCCTGGGACATCCCACCTCCACACTCCCTTTTATTGTGAGATAATAAGTTAATTATCGGATAAGCCAACTGAGGAGGGGTGTTGTTTTATCTGTAGCTAAATGCATCCTGTGTGATTCGTATATATAGTATGAATTTTACATCATTCTATTTATTTATGATGACAATCCTGAAAGATAACTATTAATACTACCAATTTTTAGCTGAAAAAACAGGCTTAATGAAATTAAGCCTGTTTGAACACACACATCCAGACCATAGCATGCCCAGTTCCTGCTCTTTCCCTCTGACTACTCCTCATTAAGGCCTCCCTGCTTTCAAAGTCAGCAGCGTCCCTCTCTCTCCTTTATGGTGAGTGAAGACACATTTGTAAGTTTCTAGAGAGTGCAGGCTGAATCTTAGTCATCCCTGAACCTCTCTGGGCATTCCCAGGGCCAAGATATGTGGCTGCTCCATTACAGCTTGTGGCGCACACAGATGAATGGAGGAGGTGTCATAACATCCCTCATGAAAACCTGGGTGCTGGGTCTTGGGTGTTGTCTGTTGGGGAAATCAGACACTATCAGAGCTCAAGCTCTGATAGAGAGCTTGAGCAGAGCCAGAGACAGCTCCAATCTCCAGGACAAGTTGCGATATCCAGCACAGCGTTCAGAGCAAGGTGCAGAGTCAGCTGGGCACAGGCCTAAGGAAGGGAGAATGCAGGTTCCCAAACACCCTGGTGAGGTAGATGCAGATCAGGGCCTCAGCAGGGCCCAGTCAGGGGGACAGAGCCACCCAACACAGAGACCTTGAGGGCAGAAGTAAATGGCCAAGGTCATTTGCAGGGAGTGTTCAGAAGAGGCCCAGAACTACACGCACAGGCCCAGGGACCAGGTCACACCAAGCTGGACGTGCCACAGCAGAGCCAAGACCCAGGGCCAGCTCAAGGACCCACCAGCCCAGATGCTGCCCTGTGTCTGCCCCACCTCCATGGGTCACAGAAGCCCTGTCCCAAGCCTGGCTGCCCCCACCTCCAAGAGAAAGAGAATTCTGAGAGTCTGAGCATAAAGGGACACGTTTACCCCCAGGAGCCATGTGACTGTGGAAGAGACTGAGAGACAGGCAGTCCCCAAGTTACACACATCCGAGTGACACACCATTGACACTTAGGAACAGAGGCTATTAGAGTGCATCCCTGAGTTACAAACATCTGACTGAGAAGTGAGGTGTAAACCTGGGAGCCTTGCTACGCATTGTTCATCTCGTCCTCTCGTTATTCTTCTATCTTATCAGCTGTTCTGTCCTAACGTCTTCTCTCCAAAAGCAGGACTCCTAGGAAAACTTACTTTGAAAAGAGTCAAGTGGAGGAGAGAAGTGGTACAGCTGATGAACTGAATTTTCTCCCAAGGCCAATACAGATACACTGTCATTTTAAGGAAGAGAATAGAGAAGAAAACTGTGGTTTAAGAAAATCTGGGAAGCAGCAAGTTGAGGCTTTGGGGAGAGGCCAAGATTTGAGGCACAGAGACTAGAATGTGAAATGAGAGAAGGCCAGAAGAGAGAGGCCAAGGACCCTGGGTTCGGGCAGCAGCCCTGCAGAAAACAGCTAGGAGGGCCAGATGCAAGAAATATTCAAACAGCAGGCCCAGCCTGCCTTCATTAGTGGCTTAGCAGTCACTCTTGGGAGGGAGGAGCCAGGCCCTCTCTGAACCTCGGTCTTCCCTTCTGTCAAAGGGTGAGAGTAATACCTATCCAGCAGGGATGTCAGGAGCATCAAATGAGATCCCAGATATAGCACACAGCACAATGTTTATCCCATTATAACTATTACTTCCTGCCCCCAAGTATGGAAAGACTTGTTTTCAAACAGCAACAGAGATGTCTAAGAGAGGTGCACCTGTCTCTGCTGCTGTTACAAAAACAAACAGAAAGCCTCTGTCTTCCAGTTGGAGAAGAAAGTATCTTTGAAGCAGCAAGTGAGGATCTGCAAGGCACAAGAAAATGTCATTACATGTCTATAAAAAGGCACTCGGAAGGAAAACCCTTCCCATGAGGTGCCTCCCCAACCACATCCAGATGTGTCTTGAGAACCATGTGATTAAAGAATTAGGCCAGACCCAACATCACCACTCTAGAGCGTTCTCTCTTTCCACTCAGTGGTGAGAACCAGGCAGACTCCTTACTTCTCAGTCCCTTAGTTTCCCCATTCAGAAAGGAGAAATACCTTTTGTGCTACCGGGTTTCTATGGGACCTAAGAAACTTCAGGGAAGAAGGAGACGTCCTGGGCCTGGAGTCCCCTGGGTGACCTTGGGCAGGTGATCAATCATCCAAAGCCCCAGTTTTCTCATCTGTTAAATGGGCATAGAATTTCCTTTCTATCTCAAAAAGTTCATTTATTTTTCCAAGTCTGAAGAACAGACCAAGTCTCTGCCAGGTAGCAGGCTCAGCTGTCGATGACAGGTCTGCCACCCAAAACAGATGTAGCAGTTGCAGTTGTGGGGATAAAATCTCAGGTCAGGCTCATCTGTGAGTACTGCTTGGCCTCTGCAGGGCAGAGACAGGTGGATATTATGGGCAAAGAGCCTCTGGCACGTGCCTGCCCAGGTTGGAATTCTCATCTGCAAGTAGCTGGCCAATTGACCTTTGGCAAGTCACTTAACCTTTCTGTGCCTCCATGTCCTCATCTGCACAATGGGATAATTCTAGTTTATCAATCTACTGTGAGAACTTATTGAGGGAAAACATGGAAGGCCTTTGAACCTGTGTCCTCTCTCCTAGTCTAATTTTCTAGCACATCTTATGCAGCCTGCTCCAGTCCCCTTCTCATCTCATTTCCTAGTAATTTCCGCCCATGTACGATCACCCGAAATCTAGTGACACCAAGCTACTTCCAGATTCCAAAAGAAATACTTCACCGTTCCAATGTTCTACATGCCTGCTCAACTATTCCCTCCTTTTTCAAGCCCCAGCTTAAGCGTCACCTCCTCCAGGAAGGCCTCCCTGATTTCAATGTCAGTAGCGTCCCTCTGTCTCCTTTATGGTGAGCGAAGACACATTTGTAAGTTTCTGGAGCGTTCAGGCTGAATCTTAGTCATCCCTGAACCTCTCCGGGCATTTCCAGGGCCAAGATATGTGGCTGCTCCATTAGAGCTTATGGCACAAACAGATGAATGGAGGAGGTATCATAATATATCTTGTGAGAACATGGGTGCTGGGAGTCTCTAAGAGGCAGCCGGGGATTAGCTCAATTTTGCGGATATTGGAGGTGAGGTTCTGTGCAGCTAAGATATTTACAAAGCCTCACAGCAGTGCCATGGTGGAAGTACACAGCCCTGGTGTTTGTTCTTAGAGTTCAGCCTGCAACAGATACGTGTCCATGGCAGCCACGCCACTTCATCCCTCCTCAATCGAGCAGATATGAGAGTTTATAAATGTCTTTTGCCCCCTTTTCTATAATATAATACACACAGAACTCCTCTTTTTATTATTATTTATTATTATTGCAATTTTTGGCCAAGGACTGGGCTTGAACCCACCACCTTCAGCATGTGGGGCTGGCACCTTACCCCTTTGAGCCACAGGCACCACCCCAGAACTCCTCTTTTTTAAAAAATTGCATTGTATAACTCATATTACTGGCCAACTTCAGGGGGTTGTTTGATTTTTGTTTGTTTTACATAACGTATCAGGGAGAACCCTCTAGATAGTTATATAGAAATCTAATTTTTAAAAGATCAAAATTCCCAAAATGTGTGTATCATGACTTAGTCAACCTTCCCAGGTCCCAATGGACTTTCAGATTGCTTCCAGGTTTTGCCACCACAAACAGTGCAGCAATAAACATCCTGTTCCTATGTCCGTATGTTCTGGAGTTTTCATTTCTGTGGGATAGATTCCCAGAAGTGGGATTGCTGGATCAAAGGGAATGTGTATTTCTAAACACTAATAGATACTTACAATTACATTTTCAAGAAGTTTTGGCAGTTCCCACGGATCCAAACATTAATTCCTAGTCCCATAGGAGCAATATGGCCTCAGAAAGGACTTTCCTCCCTTTGGCAATCACAGAGCCAGATAGACTCTAGAGACGTCCTCCTCCTCTGAACCCACAGGTCAGGTTTGTAGACAGCGTGGAGCTCACAGCAGAAGGTGGGGCTAGGGTTCTCTGCTGAGTGATGGGGGGGGGAAGAGGTCGCTCATTTTCACTGAGCCAGGTTCCTCTTCACACCCCAAGGACCCAAACCCATCCAAACCACTTCGCAGTCCCTTAGTTTCTCCTCAGGAGAAGCAACTTTCCTTGTGGCACTGGATACGTGGCCAAAGCCCAGAGTTTCAAGAAGGTGCTATAATGCCTCAGTCCTGGTCTCCAGCTCAGGAAGGGATGACACTTTTCACTCCCTGAGCCTGGAATTAGAATTACAGTCATGGCTGCACCTGACATCTGCTCAAACCAATTCGTTATCATTAGGAAATGAATCCCTAATGAATCTCTGCAGCCATTAAGTCTGATTTACAGTAATGGTAATCACCCTTGGAAGAGCACGCTTTATCCCTTTAATTAATAATCCCCACTTATCAGCAAGCCTAATGACCATGGGACAAAAATACTGAAGAAAGCCTCAAACTCCAGGCCTAGCTTCCCCGCTGTGCCTTTGGAAGGGTGGAGGGATGGAGGAGAGGGATCAGAGACCCCTCTCACCTGCCTGTGATGCCAGTACTAACCCTGACCCTGTACTTAAACCCTCTGTGCCAGACCAACAGTTGTGTTCCCAGACCCTGGGTCATAGTCAACTCCTTGTTTCCTTCTAAAGTCACCCCAACAGCTGGCCTGGTCTCCTCCTGCCCCCAACTCACCCTCCCAGCACCTCTCCACACTGAGGTCAGGGCTCCTGACTGGCTATCAACCAATCAGAACAAGCCACTCCTGCTCCAATCCCTGCAGGGGGGCACGTGTGCCCTCAGGACAAAGCCCCAGCTCCCCACACCCCTGCTCATGCTAGAGCTGCCCTGTCTCCCCACAGCCAGCGTCCCTGCCCCCACAACCCTGCGCATACTAGAGCTGCCCCGTCCCCCCACACCCCTGCTCATGCTAGAGCTGCCCCATCCCCCCACAGCCAGCGTCCCTGCCCCCACACCCCTGCGCATGCTAGAGCTGCCCCATCCCCCCACAGCCAGTGTCCCTGCCCCCACACCCCTGCTCATGCTAGAGCTGCCCCATCCCCCCACAGCCAGCGTCCCTGCCCCCACACCCCTGCGCATGCTAGAGCTGCCCCGTCCCCCCACAGCCAGCGTCCCTGCTCCCACACCCCTACTCATGCTAGAGCTGCCCCGTCCCCCCACACCCCTGCTCATGCTAGAGCTGCCCCATCCCCCCACAGCCAGTGTCCCTGCCCCCACACCCCTGCTCATGCTAGAGCTGCCCCGTCCCCCCACAGCCAGCGTCCCTGCCCCCAGCTTTCCTTCTCCCAGCCACCCAGCCTGGCATGCCTCCGCACCTCGTTCTGAAATGACCTTCCTTCTATTGCCTTGTGAGCCACAGCCTTCCTCACCCTTCTGCTGCAGCCCTCAGCAGTTTGTGTTAAAGGATCTGTCTATCCAGGCAGGTGGACAGCGAGTCGGACAGAATCTAATGTGAGACTGAGCCACCTCACTCACACACACATACACTCTCCCCAGCACAGGGCTGTGTTCACCTGTCCATCCTCCTGGGGCTTCCCCAGGTCCATATCCAGTTCCCCATAAGGGCACCCCTCCAAGGAGCCTTCTCTGCCCCCTGCTGACTGGGAGCAGCAGGTGCACGGCGATGGCCCCCCGAGCTTTGACCTTCCCTACCTGCACCGTCTCTCTCTGTCCAGGATGTGCTTAGGAACTGCACTGCCTAGATTTGAACCACGAGTTCCTTCTTACTAGTGGCACGATGCTGGGCCAACGTCTTGGAGGGTCTGTGCCCATTGGTCATTGGTAAATGACGACAGAGATGACACAGGAGGGGCCTCTCTCAGCAGGACCCTGTGAAGGTGCATGTTAGTGTACACAGAACACTTACAACAGCACCCAGCACGTGTCCCCTCCCAACAGCTTGTCATTATTTACAAAACACTGCCCCCCACCAACTCTGTCTGTCTATCCCCATTGCCCAGCAAAGCAACTGGGGCTTAGTAGGAGCTCAATAAATATTTGTTGAGCTGAATTCCCCCCTACAAAATGGAAATAGAGCTTGGCTCACAAAGAGAGAGATCACTCATATTACATATTAGGCAATTTTTCCAGAGTGTTTCATGCCAAATATTGTACATTCTTTATTACAGCGAGGGTGGTGATGTTCATTAAAGGGTAGTGCAGTTTCATTAGAAACACTTATTTTCGGAATTTTATAACTTGGCCACAAAAATTCACCCCAGGCAAAATGCTAACTTTCGTCTGGAAGTAAATGGGTTTATTTTATAAATTTTTATGCATTTTCCACACATAAACAAATGGCCAGATAAACCATTCTTTAACAGAGGGTTGCAAGAGGGAAACTCTGTATTCTGGTGTATGAGACATAAAGGCGAAAAGAGCGTGGAGGAGGCCTGGGGGCTCGTGGCGGGGGTTGGATTGGCCCAGGACGTGCTCGTTACTGGGCATTTACATGTGTCCTTTCTCCGAGCCCTTCCAGAGGCCTCTCAGGACATAATGTCTGCTGCTTTTGAGGGTTTCATTGGGCTAGTGGCATTCATATAGATTAACCAATTACTCGAATTACACAGGTGGAGTCGGTTGGGTAAGTAAATGTCCCTCCAAAATTTACGTTTACTTCAGAATGTGACCTTATTTGGACATAGACAGATACAGTCAAGGTCAGATGAAGTCGTGATGGATTCGGGCAGGCCCAGGGCAGACTGCAGTCTTTATAAGAGAAAGGAGGGGAGATTTGGACACAGGGGAGCACAGAGAGAAGAAGGCCCAAGGATGACACAGGCCAAAGTCACTAAGGGCACCACAACCCACAGAAACGGGAAGAGGCAGGGAAGGGTCCTTCCCTGGAGCTTTCAGGGGAGCACAGCCTGCCCGACATCTTCATTTTGGATCTCCATCCTCTAGAACCATAAAAGAGGGAATCACTGGTGTTTTAAGCCCTCTGGGTTGTACTGATTTGTTAGAGCAGCCAGAAGAAACTAATTCAATGGAGAAACCAAGGCAAATCAGTCAGATGACCTCCCGGTTCATTCAGCTGGTCAGCAGTACCGAGATTTAAACCCAGGCGGGGGCTCTATGGTCCAGGGGCCCCTCCCCGGCGGGGGCTCCAGAGTCCAGGGGCCGCTCCCCGACTGACCCACTGGGAGACAGAGCCCAAGCAAACACTTGGGCTGCTCCACAGTAGGCAGTATGCTTCCAGACGCCTTCTTCTCCTCATATTTTCCTAAGATCCTACAGTAACAAATTAAAAAAAAGAAATACACACACCAAAGAAACAAACAACAACAACAAAAAACAGAGCAAACAAAAAAACCCACTTGAAGACTTTTAATCCATAAGCCAGGACTCTGTAACCACCTGCCAGCCACCTCTCTTATTTCTACAGATCCATACACACATTTAACGTCCAAAAGCTGGGATTTACCCTTTGTGCTCAGCCAGGTACGTCTCTTTTTTTCCTGCCTCCACCCCAAACTAATTCCCAACAGCAGAGAGTGTTAAGGAAGGAGATACCAGCAAGAACAGACTCTCGGGCAGCAGTTTAAAATGCTGACAGCAGTTCATGATGGAAAGATGTGCACAATACATTCAAAACGAAAATGCAGGTTGTGAGATGGTATATTTAGTGCACACCATTCCTATTATAAAAATAAACAAAAAAGGGCAAAGATGAGGGCTGATGAGCACGTGGTTCTCAATATAAACAGAAAGGACTGTACACAACAGAGGTGTAGAGAAACACAAAGGGTAAAGTGGAAGGAGTTGACACAATGTTTACAGTGGTTAGGTTTGGAAACAGGAGGGTCCTTTCTCCCCTCTATGCTGCCTGTCTGAATCATTTCCCAATGAATATGTATTTACTTTGTAATAAGAAAAAATAACAAAACTCTTTCCATTCAGTGAGAGACAGGAAGACTGCAAACTGCCTGTGTATTTGCAGTGACTTCTCCTTCTGCCAGATGCGTACCCTAAACCTCCCCAGTTCATGGGGTTCTTGCCCCCATGCAAGGAAAACTTCTCTGAAGAGCCTCAACAGCTCAGACCAGATCTGATTTCTCCTCCCTTCTTGGCTCCTGCAGCCACCCAAAGTCAGCTGGCCTCTGCTATCTAAAATGCAAATAAGTTCCTCGAAGTTAATTCCAACCTCCTGCCCTGATAAGCAACAGGGAAATCAAAAAAAGTTTTGTAATGTCTGCTAAAATCCAGCCAAGCCAAGTTCTGGGGATGGAGCATTCACAGTTAAGGGGACAGGCCCATGAAAGGGGTTTCTTGCAGAGCTGCTCTGGAAATAGTGTCAGGCAATGGTCCTCAAGGGGCAAAAAGGCCCAGTGGGTGGAGGCAGCACTGGCTGCCTGGGCTGCTGCAGCAAATGACCTCCAACTGGGGGCTTAAACAGTAGGCATTTATTCTCTCCCAGTTCGGGAGCCCAAATGTCTGACATGGGGGCATCCAAAGGGCTACACTGCCTCCAAAGACTCTAGAGGGAATCAGTTCCTCACCTCGTCCAGCTCCTGGCAGCTCCCGGCATTCCCTGGCCAGGGCTGCACCACTCCATCGGTTGCCCCTGTCCCCACTGACTGTCCTCTCTCTGTTTATCTGTGTCATTGGACCCTAATCCATGACCTCTCTTAATTACATCCTTCTGGAATATGAGTTTTGCAGGTACACTATTTAACCCTGAGACTTACCCAAGTTTCTGAGACCTAGGCTATTCTCAGCCCTAAGATTGTCCCCCACCTTATCCCAAATCCTTTGAGCACCGCCAAAGAACAACAAGTGGCACTAAGATTGCACATCTGCATGCCCATTTACTGGTGGCTAATGTTATGTGCCAATATATGTGGGCAGACATTACTTCTGGGCGTATGTGTGAAGCGTTTCTGGATGAGATTAGCGTTTGAATCAGGGGACTGAGTGAAGCAGGTTGCCCTCCCCAGTGTGTGTGTGTGTGTGTGTGTGTGTGTGTGTGTGTGTCTCCTTCAATCACTTGAAGGCCTTAATAGAACACAAGGCTGAGCATGAAAGAATTCTTTCTCTCTGTCTGCCTGTCTTCAGACTCTGACTCAGACGGGAACTTATAGCACTGGCTCTGCTGGAACCAGAGTGCTAACTACAGCATTGAGTCCCCTCAGTCAGGACTTTCAATCCCCATACTCACCACATAAGCCATCAAATACATATAGGATATAATGTACAACAGGACCATAGGATGTGTAATCTATAATAGAATAAGAACATAAATTAGTATATATCCTGACTAATACACTCACATGAGGAACCCAGCCAAGATCACTGTCAGGAAACAAATGCAAAAAAAAAAAAAAAGACAACCCAAACAAAACAAAAAAATCCAGGATCTAAAAGAGAAAGAAGAGGGAGAAAAGTTACAGTCAATCTGGGAATCGTGAGTCTTGTTTACACACTTTTGGGGTAAACTGAGAAAGTGGCAGTGATCCTGGCGCTCTGGGCCTAAGTAGACAGACTGGATATGTACAGAAAACAACTTCGGCTGTTTTTTTCCAGATTCTCCAGAAAGCCGTTGGCCGCGAGGCACAGGTGGCAGGCAGTGCTTCTCAGGGCCTTTGTGGGCCAGGGGAGCAGCACTCCTCTTGAGGGAGATTTCAGCCCTACCATATGCCCGGAGCTGGGGACACCACAGTGACAGTGCTGGCTTCAGAACACTCACCCTCTAGTGTCCTGATGACTCTCACCTCAGTTGGCCAAAGCAGCATTAGATGGGAGAGTGGACAGCAGCACACATGACTGTCTTTCTTTCTGCAGTTCTTCTGTGGTGTATGGTGGGCACAGCCTGACCTTTGGCACCAGCGTGGCCTGGCTCTGAGCCCCAGTCATAGTGGGTTCCCTGAACAGCAGCCTCAAACAGAGTTTAGTATGCACAGATAGCTAACTTGTTGCAGGTGGCCCAGGACGTTTCCAGTTTTGGCACTGAAATTGCTGTGTCCTAAGAGAGCTGTTGACCTAGCTCACACATACATATGCGCTAGAGAATGGAATCAGGATGAGGCAGTGGGAGAAGCTGAACTGCAGTAAGGGCCCAACTATGGCCTTGGATGACCCCAGGGACTGCTTCTGGAGCTCAGTGGCCCCTTAGCAGTGTCCTTCTTTGAGCCAGGCAGGCAGGCCCTGGACATCTTCATCAGCCCTGGGAAAGGGTATGATGTGACCTTAGGTGAGGTGGCGTCTTCCCTGACACGAGTAGTCCAGACTACGAGGCCTGCGTCAGGCAGGGAAGGGATCCGAGCAGCTCATCCGTGTCCATCCTGCTTACACAGGAGCTGTGGATCTCGGGCAGGCCTCTCAACCTCTTCGAGTCCAATTTCTCTAAATGGAGACCATTTTACCTACCTCAAAGGGATATGGGCAGGAGAAATCTAAAAAAACGCAAAGAGCTTAGAAACTAGGACTTTACAAATGGGGTCATTTCCCTCGCCTCTGCCCGCCTTTAGGGCATAAAGTGAGAATGATGATGAGCATGCGTGTTCTAGACATCCTAGACCGCAGCAGGATGAAGACCATACGCGTTCTAGTCTCCCTGGAGGGCGGCAGGAGGACGAGCATGCGCGTTCTAGTCTCCCCAGGGCGGCAGGATTACGAGCATGCGCGTTCTAGTCTCCCTGGAGGGCGGCAGGAGGACGAGCATGCGCGTTCTAGTCTCCCTGGAGGGCGGCAGGAGGACGAGCATGCGCGTTCTAGTCTCCCTGGAGAGCGGCAGGAGGACGAGCATGCGCGTTCTAGTCTCCCTGGAGGGCGGCAGGAGGACGAGCATGCGCGTTCTAGTCTCCCTGAACGGCAGCAGGAGGACGAGCATGCGCGTTCTAGTCTCCCTGGAGGGCGGCAGGAGGACGAGCATGCGCGTTCTAGTCTCCCTGGAGGGCGGCAGGAGGACGAGCATGCGCGTTCTAGTCTCCCTGGAGGGCGGCAGGAGGACGAGCATGCGCGTTCTAGTCTCTCCAGGGCGGCAGGATTACGAGCATGCGCGTTCTAGTCTCCCCAGGGCGGCAGGAGGACGAGCATGCGCGTTCTAGTCTCCCTGGAGGGCGGCAGGAGGACGAGCATGCGCGTTCTAGTCTCCCTGGAGGGCGGCAGGAGGACGAGCATGCGCGTTCTAGTCTCCCTGGAGGGCGGCAGGAGGACGAGCATGCGCGTTCTAGTCTCCCCAGGGCGGCAGGAGCAATAGCTGATGGTCGCGGGAACCTCACCTCCCGCGCCTGGCACCGTGCTGAGCACATCACGTGTAATAGCTCGTTTGATCCTTACAGCAATCCGAGGAGGCAGATACTATCATCATATTCATCTCACATACAAGGAAGCAGAGGCACAGACCTGCCAAGTAGCTTGCTGGCATTTGTATGACCTAAGAGTAAGTGGGAGAGGAATAGTATTCACGTTTGGATTTCTTTTTGTTTTCTTCGAGTGACAGGGTTTAGGCTAACGCACTTAGGACTTAGAAGGATAAAACTCAGGCAGCACCCAGAATATACCAAAAGTTCTTACAAGCCAACAACAGAAATACAAAACGCAATTTAAAATGGGCAAAGCATGTGACAGACATTTCTCTGAAAAAGATATACAAATGTCTAAAAAGCACATGGAAAATTCGTGTAACGTCATTAGTCATCAGGGAAAAGCAAATCAAACCACAGTGAGATTCCACTTCCCACCAACTAGGATTTCCCACCAACTAGGCTATGATTAAACAAGCACAAAACAAAACAAAAATGAAAAATAACAAATGTTGGCAAGGATGTGGAGCAGCTGAAACCCTCATACGTTGTTGACAGGAAGGGAGAATGGGCAGCTGCTGGGGAAAACAGCATGGTAGTTCCTCAAAAAGTTAAATGCTGAATTACTTATGTGACTCAGCAATTCCACCCCCAGGTCTACAACCAAAAGAGCTGACAAGACACATCCAGACCCTCATAAGTGAGTGTTTACAGCAGCACCGCTCACAAGAGTCAAAAGACAGAACAGCCCAAGTGCTCACCAACAGATGAATGGATAAGCAAGATGGGGTCTACACAGGCACTGGAGTGTTTTTCGGCCAAAAAAAGGAGTGAAACACCGGGTGCATGCTGCAATGTGGGTGACTTGAGCACATTATACTAAGTGTAAAGATGCAGAAGGTCACATCTGACTTGATTCCATTTATATAACATGTGCAGAAATGGGCAAATCCATAGAAAAACCAAACCAATTAGTGGTTTCCAGGAGCTAGAGGGAGTGCCCCTAATGGTAAAAGTGTCCTCTGAGGTAACAAACAGTGTGAAAACTAGATAGAGGTGGTAAACACACAACACTGTGAATGAAGTGAATGCCACACTTGAAAATGGTTAATTTCACATTAAGTGAAGTTTATCTTAATTAAAAAATGAAAGTCAGGCAGCGTTTGCAACCCCAGCTATGATTCTTGGCACAACAGGGTCGGGCGAATTGGGGCTGCCTTGCCTGGGGGAGCAGTGGGAACCCTGGAGTTAAACAATGAGAAAAGCACCTGCCTGAACCAAAGCCTCTTGGCCAAGTCCTCCCATGTGTGGTGGAACAGGCTGTGCACTGCACAACAGAGGCCACTCAGAGGACTAAAATCCAGCCCATATGCTGTCCCCAAGCCATGTGCCAGGGTAAGGCTGTATCGGCCCAGAACAGTCTCTTTTTGGCAATTCCTGCAGAAGTCCCCTGCAGCCCTTCTTTCAGCAGCCAACCGTCCCCAGCTCTGCCTCACCACCAGCCCATCAGAGAGACTGGGACGACTTCCATGCATTCGGAGCCCTGTGCCTCTCCCATTTCTACAACTGACTCTTCCTTGTCTGCACTTCCAGCCCAGCCTCCCACTGTCCTTTGTATCTGACAAAAGGCTGCACACTCAGGGGCAGGACCCTCAGTCACACCCCCACTTACCACCCACATGTCCCCCTTATCAGCCCTCTGCCTCTTGGGGGTGGTGGTGTGTCCCAGATTTCTGCCTACTCCCCCCTTCAGCATGGGCAGCAGACCTCTGCTTCTTCAGTGTGACTCTTTGTGTGTCTTGGCAAAGACAAGGTATGTTTCAGGCTGGGGTATAAAATTGGGTTGAGGGCCCAGAGGAGCCTGTACAGGAGACGATGAAAGGCAGACACTGAGCCTGCCGTTTTGTTTTGTTTTGTTTTGTTTTTGAGACAGAGTCTTACTCTGCTGCCCTGGTTAGAGTGCTGTGGTGTCACAGAAACCTCAAATTCTTGGGCTCAGGCAATCCTTTTGCCTCAGCCTTCTGAGTAGCTGGGGCTACAAGTACCTGATACATGCCTGCCTAGTTTTTTTCTATTTTCAGAAGAGACGGGGTCTCGTGCTTGCTCAGGCTAGTCTTAAACTCCTGAGCTCAAGCAATCCACTCGCCTCGGCCTCCCAGAGTGCTGGGATTACCACACCTGACCATCTTGCCTCTCTCTTTTAATTAAGGAGTACCTTGGCTAGAACTTGACTTTACCCAGCCTCATTCCTCCCACGCCTTCACATCCACAGCATGGCTCTCATTTCACAAGGAGGAAAAAATGAGGACCTGCTGAAATATTTAAGCAGGAGAAATTGTCAGACATAGCCCAGCTCTGTCACTGGTGTGCTGCATGGACTCGTCACGTCCCCTGGTGTCTCTGCTTCTCCATTTCTTCATCTGCAAAACAAACAACAGGCAGAGTGATCACTAAGTCCCTCACAGAACACAAATGCCAGGATTTATATACGTGAAAGGCAGTTTGCAAAGCTGGCCTCCACTTGAGCCGGTCCCCAACAGGTTGACAGAACAGACTAGTGTCCTGTGAACTAGCTGTGTGACAAGTCAGTCTCCCTTTCTGGGCCTGTGACTTGTGTGAACAAGGGTGTGCAGGACCAGTGCAGAGGTCCCTTCCGAGGTTCAGAACATGAGGTGACTCACTCTAGTTCTTCAGAAGCTCCTCATTCCCCAGGCAGGAGTGAGCACTCAAGAGTCACAGGGTCTTAGAACTTGTCACCACCTGAAAGAGTTCTTGATTCATTGAATAAATAGCCCCACAAGGCTTCTGAGTTAAACTGCCCGATCCAGGACTTGCATCCCAACTACACAATTTGTTTGGTAACAGCTTTATTAAGATTTACGTACCTTACACGTCCCCCATTTAAAGTGTCCAAGCCAAGCATTTTTAGTATAGTCACAAACTTGTGCAACTGTTCCCACATCAATTTCAGGACATTTTTATTACCCCCTAAAAAGAAACCCACACCTTTAGGTGTTACCCAATCTCCCATCCAGGTAACCACTAACCTCTTTCTATCTCTATAGATGTGCCTGTTCTGGGCAGTCCCACAAATGGAATCGTCCACGGTGGAGCTCTTCGTGACTGACTTCCTTCATTCAGCATGATGTTTTCATAGTTCATCCATTTTATAACATGTATCTGCAAGTAAGTAAGAGGAATTTCTTCTTTCATTTTTTTCTTTTTAAGACAGAGTCTCGGCTTGGTGCCTGTGGCTCAAGCGGCTAAGGCGCCAGCCACATACACCTGAGCTGGCGGGCTCGAATCTAGCCCGGGCCACCAAATAACAATGACGGCTGCAACCAAAAAATAGCCGGGCGTTGTGGTGGGCGCCTATAGTCCCAGCTACTTGGGAGGCGGAGGCAGGAGAATTGATTAAGTCCAGGAGTTGGAGGTTGCTGTGAGCTGTGATGCCAGGGCCCTCTACCCAGGGCGACAGCTTGAGTCTCTGTCTTAATAAAAAAAAAAAAAAAAGACAGAGTCTCACTCTGTCACCCTAAGTTGAGTGCTGTGGCATCCTGGCTCACAGCAACCTCAAACTCTTGGGCTTAAGTGATCCTCCTGCCTCAGCCTCCTGAATAGTTGGGACTACAGGTGCCTGCCACCATAAGCAGCTATTTTTTCTATTTTTAATACAGACAGGGTCTCACTCTTGTTTAGGCTGGTCTTGAATTCCTGAGCTCAAGCAATCCACCCATTTTGGCATCTCGGAGTGCTGGGATTACAGGCGTGATTCTCCACTGCACCAAGCCGGAGGAACTTCCTTATGGCCAAATAATATGCCACTGTGTGGATATACCACGCTTTGTTTATCCATCCCTCAGCTGGTAGACACTGCGGTTGTTTCTGTTTTGCTGTTATGAATAATGCTGCTGTTTGCATTCATACAACATATACAAGATTTTGCGTGGCGTCTGTTTTCATTTCCTTTCAGCATATACCTGATAGTGATCTAATGGTAACTCTCCATTTAACCTTTTAAGGAGCTTCCAGATTGTTTTCCAAAGCGGTTTGCACCATTTTACATTCCTAGCAGCAATGGTGTCCTGCAGGTTCCGATTCCCCCGCAACTCTAGTTAGCATGGCATTTCTGTTTTGGCCGCCCTGGTGGGTGGGAAGTGGTGCAGCATCTTATTTTTTTATTTTTATTTTCATTTTTTTGCAGTTTTTGGCCGGGGCTGGGTTTGAACCCACCACCTCCGGCATATGGGGCGGGCGCCCTACCCCTTTGAGCCACAGGCACCACCCTGCAGCATCTTTTAAACAGCATTTTTGAGCTGCCTACCATTGAGTATCTGCAAACTACCTGACACTGTGCCCAAACTTTTCCATGCATGATGCAATTTGTTCTTTTCAACAATTCCAGGAAGCAAGACGTATTAGTCAGGATTCTCCACAAAAACAGAACCGATAGGATGGATATGGACGGAGAAAGAGAGAGATGAATGAGGAGATTTATGGTGGGAATTGGCTAATGCTCTTCTAGAGGTAGAGAAGTCTCACAATGTGCCGTCTGCAAGCTGGAGAAGCAGAGGACGGTGTAACTCCCAGTCCAAAGTCAAGGCCTGAGAACCAGAAGGGCTGCTAATACAAGCATAAGTCCTGGAGTCAGAAGATTCCAGAACCAGGAGATCCAACATCTGAGGGCAGAGGTGACTGCCCCGGCTCAGGAGGAGAGAGGGAATTTGCTGATCTTCCGCTTTTTTGTTTGGTGCCTGACAATACTGGAGGGGTGGTCTTCTTTCTCAATGTACGGATTCAAATGCCGATGTCTTCCAAATGCACCACCACAGGCACACCTAGAAACAATACTTGACTAAATATCCAGGCCACCTGGGGCCCAGTCAAGTTGATACATAAAATTAACTACCACACCAGGACTGGTACTCTCTCTCCTCTGTAATTAACATGGAGACTTAGAGAGTGTGCTCCTCTCCCTGATCACTCACCTCTAGGAGACCGGTCATGTGCTACAGCCATTTCCCAGGTCCCAGTTATAAATGGCCCTACAGAAACAGCAGCTTTTCCAGTGTGACGTGAACATGAAATGAAAAGATACACAATGGTGTCTGTCACTCCTCCACCCGTTCATGCCTACAGCAAGTATTTCTTTTTTCTTTTCTTTTTTGGAGACAGAGTCTCACTCTGTCACTTTGGGGAGAGTTCTGTGGTGTCATAGCTCACACCAACTTCAAACACTTGGGATCCTCTTGCCTCAGCCTCCTGAGTAGCTAGGACTACAGGTGCCTGCCATATAACACCTGGCTGTTTTTAGAGGCGGGTTCTCGCTCTTGCTCGGGCTGGTCTTGAATTCCTGAGCTCAAGCAATCCACCCACCTTGGCCTTCCAGAGTGCTGGGATTCCAGGCGTGAGCCACCGAGCCCTGCCTACAGTAAGTATTTCTTGAGTATCCACTATGCACCTGGCTGTATGTTGGGCGCTGTGAGAAACTAGACCCATATCCACCAATTGTGACCCACAGGTCAGCAGGATCAGCGTCACTCACACGCTCCTGAGAAATGCAGAATGCTGAAACCCTGCCCCAGACCTCCTGAATCTGCATTCTGCAGAGGGTGGTGGCTCTCAACCAGGGCTGCGCAGTAAAGTCACCTGAGACATCTTTAGCACTAGAGGGCTGGCCTCTCTTCCTCCACATCCCACTCTCAGATTCTGATTCAATTTCTTCAACTTCCTCCTGGTGATGGAGTTGTGCAGAGTCAGAAACTCCTAAGCTAGAGGCAAGATGTAACTTGGCTCCTGTCCTCACCTACTGGCAAACCTGGCTTTGAACTTGTGTCATGGTAAACCCCGCCCCCAACATGAGAAATGGGGAAAAATACTAAAAGAAGTGAACCACAAGTTGTCCACCCAGAACGTGGACTGTCTGCACAGAGAATGCCAAAGGATTTTCATCCAGGAAGATGATTTGCATCTTGGAAATTTCTCTCGGGTAGTGGTAGTGCCAGGAAGTGGTAGCAGTGGGTGAGGGTGAGGATAGAGGGGGTTGGCAGGCTGTTGGAATGATCTGGGGGAGACCGATGGGGTCTGATGGAGAAGAGACAACAAATCGCAGAAGTGCTCAAGGAGGGACCCCTGCAGAGCCTGACAGAGCGGGGTGGAGAGAGGAGAGAATGATGGCAGTGATGGCAGAGCCGAGAGCAGCCGTCGCGAGGATGAAGAGTCAGCATGTGGACAAGGTGACAAGGGGCCTTTGGAACATCCAGAGGGTACGGTGTTGGAGGTGATGAGACAGGCAGGTCTGATCTTCCGCAGAGAGGTTAGACATGAGGCTGGAGCATGAGAAAATGGCCCTGCCACACAGGGCAGCAGCCGGCTTTTCTAGGTGGACCCTGGGGTGCCGTGTCAGCTGGGCACTGCAGATGCCCCTGCAGAGGAGACACACACCCCTGGGTGGGCCGCAACTCATCTGGCTTTGCTGAAGGAGCAGCACATGTCCCGGTTAAAATCTTGGACCTGAGCAGGAACGCCCAAAGGGAAACAAGCAGGCAGGCTTTTTCTTTGGTCTGGAGTCAGGGAGGAAAGAGTGCCCCAGAGAGATACATGCTATTATTTACTCCTAGTTATTCAGGAACCCTCACCTCGGTGGGGACTCCAGAGAAATCCTCATTCAGGACCTAAAGGGACAAGATGTTCTTTGAAGCATCATTTATGGTGCTGGGGTGGTGGTGGAGGTAATTTGTAGATAATCTGGGTGACCGTCCGTCCCCGGGAAGTGGATGAGAGACATGTGGCAGATGCCCACCATGGAGTGCACAGACGCTGAACGATCAACATGAAACACAGAACACTTTAGTCCAATAATTATTTATGAAAGCTAAAAGTCTGTAAACAGACAAAACAATACTCCACACCTTAAAAGTTTGCTTTAAAATACAAGGACACCCATCAAACGTTTCAAAGCAACCACACGTGGCAGTCCTGAGGGAGCAGGTGTAGGAGATAATTCAAGGGTATAATGGAGATAAAAAGAGGATAAATGGCTAGGGGCCCATGGCTCAGTGGTTAGGGTGCTGGCCACATACACAAGGGCTGGTGGGTTCGAACCTGGCCTGGGCCTGCTGAACAATAATGACAACAACAACCACAAAACAAAATAGCCAGGTGTTGTGGCAGGCACCTGTAGTCTCAGCTAACTAGGAGGCTGAGACAAGAGAATCACTTAAGCCCAAGAGTTTGCGGTTGCTGTGAGCTGTGACGCCACAGCACTCTACTAAGGGCGACACAGTGAGACTCTATCTCAAAAAAATAAAAAGAGGATGAATGAATGAAGCCAGAAGGGAGCCTCCACAGACCAAGGAGGGCTGTGTGCTGTAAGCTGAGGAGTCAATTGATCAATTCTCCACTTCTCATGTCCAAATCTAGAACTAGAGAAGAGGTGGTCCTGCATGCTCTTGGCAACTTAACGCAGGCCTGTAGTTATAGGGGAAACCACAAAGGATTGATCCCCGAAAAGCTCTGGAGGCCACAGGGCTCCTCATGAAGTGAGACAGTTCTGCAAATCCTGCAGACTAAGTAGCTCACGTGGTGTCCAATTTCAGAGAAGGTGCTCAGGACCCTCACCTCCAGCCTCCTCCTCCTGCTGCGTGGAGACATCACCAGTGTTGAACCAGGGCTGCCCCTCTGTGACCAGTCAAAAATGAAGGAAATGGGACTGTGTGACTTCTGAAGTCAGATTAAAGGTATTGCAGATTCTGCAATGATTGCTCAGTCTAGGAAAGAGCAGCTGCCAAGCCACCAGCTCATGCAGTCCTGGAAAGAGGCTGCCCCACAGGTGTAGGAGCTGAGTCCTGCAGCCAGTAGCCAGTAACAATTGCAGCCATGGGAGTGTGCCACAGGGGAAGTGTATCCTCCCGCCTTGGTCACACCTTCAGATGAGACTGCAACCCCAGTCAACACACGAGAGCAACCGCAGGCATCCACCCAAGGCTTTCCTGGATTCCTGACCCATGGAAACCATGAGTATTTGAGGTGACTTGTCATCAAGCTCAGACAACTCACACATCACTTCACAGCAAAGCCACAGTGCTCACCTCCTGGTCTTGCTGTGCTTCCCTGATATGTGGCAACACATGAAGAAAGCGTCTTTCCATCTCGGCCGTGTTGTAAGAAAATCACAGGAAAAATGATATTCACCCTCAGTAAGTCAGACATCAGCAGGAAAAGCAGACCCTTTCCGATGTGCCTTGGAGGAGGGGGGACTAAGAAAGCAAGAATTCCAGACAAAATAGAGCTCAGGCAGGGACCGCGTGGCCAGCCACCCATCCCACGGGGACATTTTCCTCTCAGCACCAGCCTGGGAGAGCCTTGGTTTTATTTTATAAGGGAGGTCCTGCTGCCTCAGTTGTCTCCAGTCTTGTGGTGAGAGACGTAGTCACATGGGCGAATGAACTGACTCCAACAAGACATGGAAACTTGCGCTGCGGCTGGATCCCTGGGGACAGTCAGGGGATCCACATAGCCAGGGAGGGGGAGGTCTCCGCAGCAAAGGGAAAAGTTTTAAAACAGAGCATTTTGTAAGAAACAAGCGGAATAGAATTTATTTGCTCCAACAAAGAGAAGCGTGGGAAAGATAGTAATGCTACTGAGATCCAAAGGAATTAGACCCTTTGTGACCCAAACAAAGGTGGCCCCAACCAGCCATATTGCTCAGTCCTCTGGACCACTGCCGCGACCGGCCTGACACACGCGTAGGCGCCTTCCTTAGGGTAAGGCAGAGTCATTCCCCAGACCTGCCTTGGGCAAGGGACATCTCTGGAATTGCTGAAGATGCTGTTTCGGCAGAAAGATGGCTCTGTCTTCAGCCCCAGTTTCTCCTCCCCCAGCTGTGCTCCCTTTGGTCCCTGTCCCCTTTGTCTTTGTGTGAACACTGAGATTTCACAGAACATCCCCTGAAAGAGGGATTGCACAGGGGCTCAGCTCACGGTGCCAAAATGTCCCCAAGGAAATGTACGATCATCTTCAGTGAGTAGAAGACAATGAGGAGGTGTCTTGTTACATGATTGAGGAGACAATGTCCTTTATACTCAGTCTGCTTCACTTTTCACACTAAATTAATCTTAATAAGCATCTGCTTCGAATAAAGGAAGTTTTGTGATAATTCAACCGTGACCTCTGTAGAAGTCTAAATGATTTCACTTTAGTCCCTCAGCCCCAAGTATCCTCTTGAAATGGTCGTCTTTATTTCATAATCATCAACATGTTAACATGAGCTGATTAATCCCATCAATGTAACTACACAGCTTGGATGCAGCCCAGGGCTATGACATCATTAGCTTTGGGACTGAGCATACAGGACCACAGGCTGGGCCGGTCAGCTGAGCCCACCGGTCATTTGATCCAGCCTCCTTGTTTCTGAGAATTAAAAGCAGATTCTTTCCCTGGCTTGTACCCTAGCTCCAAGGTCCAGGTACAATTGTTCTACACAGTACCTGCGCAGTCTGAATTCCCACAGGCGCATTGGTGGCTAGACCACTGAGCACTGGGCCAGGACTTAGCACCCCACCCCTGGGTCTCAGTGACCTCGCTCTGCCCTCCCCCAGCATTCGGAGCTCACCTCCCTCACAGACCATCCCTGTGTGTCCTATGCAGAGCAGGAGCCCCTAACAGCCCACTTGCAGTCATTCCCTCTTTCCAGACTCCTGCATCCTAAGAATATTTTAGGACATTTCTCCTCCCGTAAATATGCAGGCTATGTGGAAGACCCAGTCAAGAAATTCTAACAGCTTTTCACCCAGTGGGTCTCAAAATGTGATTCCAGGCTCGGCACCTGTGGCTCAAGCGGCTAAGGCGCCAGCCATATACACCAGAGCTGGCGGGTTCAAATCCAGCCAGGCCTGCCAAACAACAATGACGGATGCAACCAAAAAATGGCCAGGCATTGTGGCAGGCGCCTGTAGTCCCAGCAAGTTGGGAGGCGGAGACAGGAGACTCGCTTGAGCCCAAGAGTTGGAGGTCGCTGTGAGCTGTGATGCCACGGCACTCTACCTAGGGTGACAGCTTGAGGCTCTGTCTCAAAAAAAAAAAAAAAATGTGATTCCAAGACCAACAGTATCAGGGGCATCTTGGAATCCATAGAAATGCAAATTCTATGGCCCCTTCCTAAACCTGATGAATCAGAAAGTCTAGGCATGGGGCTCAGCAAACAGTGTGTCAATAAGCCATCCCTTTGGTCCTGAGTAGGCTGGCGCCAGGGATAGGCATGTGAACTAAACGGCTAGGTTGGCCACTACAGTCAGCAGAATAATGGCTCCCAAAACCTTCCACATCCTAGTCCCAGGAACCTGCAAATACATTAAAATACCTGGCAAAGGGGACTTTGAAGATGAGATTATATTAAGGGTCTCGAGATGAGATTTTTCTGGATTGCATACAAAGGCCCAGTGTAATCACAAGGCTGACAGAAGGTAAGAGGATGGCAGCCGAGGTCAGGGAGGAGAGAAGCTGGCACACTGCTAGCTTTGGAGGTAGAGAATGGAGCAAAGAGCCAAGGACGTGGGCAGCTTCTAAAAGCTGGAAAATGCTAAGAACAGATTCTCCTCTGGGGCCTCCAGGAGGAACGCAGCCCTAGGGACACCTTGATTACAGCTCCAAGAAGCTGATTTCAGACTTCCAACCTTCAGAACTTCAGGAGAAAGTGTTTGCCTTGTTTAAAGTCACTGGTGTGTGGGGTCGTTTGTTACATCAGCAATAGGAAACTCATGCAGCCACTTTCTCCTTCTCCCGGTCTTCAGGGATACAACTTGGAAAACAGCTGGAGCCAGATGTGCTTCTCTTTGAGGGCTTTGAGATGCTTCTGCTCCAGACCACAGGCCTGGTCCCGTCCTCCGGAGCCTGGCCCCTCAGCCTTTCCATGATGCTGGGGGCTACGGCAGTCTTAGAGCCTTTCTACTCACAATGGGCCAGAGTTGGTGTTCGTTGCTGATAACCCAAGGGCCTCGCCTCCCACATTTAAAAACCAGTAGACGATCTAATTCACACCCACATAGGAGAAAAACTTATTTCAATTCAAGTTGGGGGAGGGGGACCGAGGGAAGGGAGGTGCTCCTTCTGATGGGCACAAAGCAGGGTGTAAGACAAAACTACCAGGAGTCTCTACCTAACACATTTAAATGTTGTGACTTGGTCTGTTTGTGCTCTCACATTAACCTGACATTTTTAAAAAGCACAAATTTTAGAGGGCGATAGGAAGAGGCACAGCAGCTACGCTGAGCTCAGCACCCCCCCTGAGCCAGGCACCACCTTTACTGAGTTAACAAAGTGTCAGAGCTTTGTTTAACCTCACAACAACCTACTACAGGAGCAATACGATGGTTCTGTAAGGGAAGAAAAAAATGTCAACCCTCGTAAGTTCTTAGTTGGAAAAGATACTTGTAATGAAGGACGAACAAGAGAAAAATCAACAGAAATTTAGAAACAGGCATATTTCATGCATACATAGGGGACATCAGGGAATGAGCTGTTCTCAAGGAGGCAGCTGTGAGTTTCATCTTACAAGGAACAGCAGATTTTTAAGTAAGTGAGAAGACAAAGCCCTCTGAGTCTCTAAGAGGCGCCTTTTGGGAAGGTAAATTAACTGGTTAGCAAAGTAGTCCAGGCGATAAGGCTATAATGTCTTCAGTGGTTACCCTTTGTTAATCTGCTGGGGTAGGAATGGAATACCTTTTGTGAAATCTATGTCCCTGTTTTAGGCAAATAGAGGGCAGGGAGCTTACCTATTTCTGCTTAGTTGCCTTCAACACAGCAAGCTCTCAGATGCTATGGTCACATATTTTGGTAACCCACAGTCCCCTGTACAGACCAGGAAACTGAGGCAGGGAGGCGTTAAAGGCCTTGGCCAAGGTCATGCAACTCACCATGTGCAGAAGAGCGTAAAGACTACCCTGCAGGCTGAGGAGTAGGTGGTGTTTCCAGCTTTGTCACTGGAAGTTGAGGGTCTCTACATACTCCCTTCCTCTCCTGGAAGGTGGGACCATGATACTCATGACAGGGCAGGTGAAGGTGAAATGCTGCAGTGTGTCAAACAGCTTTATCCCTCCACATCAGCAAACCACAGCCCCCCGGCAGCCCCTGGAGGCCCTGGCTCCAGAAGGCTCCAGAAGCTTTCACTGAGAGATCTGCTCCTTCCCAGGGAAAGTCATCCGCTCTGTGACCATATCGTTTTCAACTCCTGAAAACATAAAGGTTTTTTCCTCAACATTTTAAGAACATTTTACTTTCATTCTTATTTTAAATTATAACTCAGCTATGAAGATATGAGCTACTTTGGCCTTCCTTACATTTGGAATTTGAGGCTAGAACACTGTAGTTGTAAAGACTCAGTCCAATTCTTTCAAGTTTTCTGCGCACACACACACACACCAGCAATCAAAAATGAAGTTGGGTGGGGGCATAGGAAAGTTGAGAGACCACGTAAACCAGGCCTCCCCAGGGCAGCCCTGTCTCTCAGCTTCAGGCCCATGACCTGCCTGGCCCCTCAGGCCGCCGGGAGCCCACGGCACACACATGGCTTCGATTTCTCCTCTTGGGCCCGGCACAGAGATTTAAACACAAATATCCTGTAAGAGGAAATGAGTTGGTGCTGACTCCCCGACTCACAAACTTGCTCCCTTTTCTCTGATTTTAGCAAGGCACAGAGGAGGCCCAGCCAGGGGTGGGGCAGAGTACACTGGGTTTGGGGACAAGAGACCTGAGTTCTTGTCCTCCCTCTACCACCATATGATCACAGTGATCTACTCACTGTGGGCTCAATTTTTATATCAAGGGAAGAGAAAATTATATATGTGTATTGAACTTAGAAGCCCTGGGTTGCGGCACTCCATGAGATATTCATTGAACACGCACTACATAGGTACAGAACCTGAAGATATGAAAAAACACATCCTTTTAATGAGAAGCTCATGCTGGGGGTCAGGAAGGCAGCAGGTGGTTGTCTCATCTTCAGCCTCAGTTTTGTCACTAACCACAATCTTGGGTAGCCCTTCTGTTACAGGCTGAATTGTGTCCCCCCACGCAAATCCATAAGTTGAAGCCCTCACCCCCACGATTTCAGAATGTGACTGTATTTGGAGACAGGGTCGTCAAGGAGGTGATTCAGGTTAAAGAAGGCCATAAGGGTGGGGCCCTGATCCAACAGAACTGGGGTAAGGAAGGAAGGGATACCGAAGAGCCCTCTCTTTCCAGATGCACACAGAGAAAGGTCATGTGTGGGCAGAGCCAGGTGGGCAAACACAACTTCCCCTCTTGGGCTATCTCAGTTCCTCACATTAGATTGCTGGACTCGGGGGTGGAGAGATTTGTCACAAGGATCCTTTAGGAGTCTGATGAAAGCCTATATGCATAGCAACGCCTGTGGCTCAAAGGAGTAGGGCGCTGGCCCCGTATACTGGAGGCGGCAGGTTCAAACCCAGCCCTGGCCAAAAACTGAAAAAAAAAGAAAAAGAAAACCTATATTCAAGCCAGGCTTGGTGGCTCACACCTGTAATCCCAGCACTCTGGGAAGTGGAGGCAGGAGAATTGCTTGAGCTCAGGAGTTTGAGACCAGCCTGAGCAAGAGGGAAACCCTGACTCTCCTAAAAATAGAATAAGTAGCCGGGCATTGTGGCAGGGCCTGTAGTCTCAGCTACTCGGGAGGCTGAAACAAAAGGATCTCTTGAGCCCAAGAGTTTAAGATTGCTGTGAGCTATGACAACATGGCACTCTGCCAAGGGTGACAGAGTAAGACTCTGTCTCAGAAAAATAAAAGAAAACACTCAGGCAGGTGGACACAATCTTTGCTTGTGGCTTCTCTACCTACTGACACACATTCATGAAAGGGTCCTCAGGCCCCACCAGGCTCCACACCTCCCACCAGCCTTAACATTTCCTGGCTCCCCTGCACGCAAGGCACAGGGCCCTGACCAGAAGGCTCCTCCCAACTTTCTTTCACAAGGGAGCTTCCTTTCAGAGCAATTAGAGCAATTGCATGTTTTGAAAACTCAGAAAACACAAGGCTATTCTTCCTTCTTGGTCCAGACAAACCATTACTGTTTTTTCTTCAGGGAAGAATTAAAAATTGAGTTAGAACCTGCTAAATGCGAGATCCCAGGCAAAACATCCGTCAGACATTTGCTTCTGGGTAAAGATAAGCTTCAGACTTCCCATGTTACCCATGGACAACAACTACAAAAGCTGAAAATTCCTCTAAATGGGGCTGATTAAAGATACCAAAAAAATATCCCAGGCAGGGTGGACTTCAAGGATCAAGACTTCAGAGAAACACACTGAGGTCCTGTGGGTCTCTCTGTTGGCGTATATTTCACAGGGTGGCTCACAGAGGCCGTGGGCAGCAGTAATCTAGAGGGCAAGGCAGCATTTTACAAAGATAAGGAGAGTTGGCTGAGTCCATTCAACAGCCCATAGACTGGCTGGCTTCTAAACAAAATACATCTATTTCTCACAGTTCAGGAGGCTAAAATCTGAGATTAGGGTGCCAGCATGGGAGGGTCCTGGTGAAGGCCAACTTCCACAAGTATCCTCAGACGGTGAAAAGATAGCTAGCTGGGTCTCTGGCCTCTTCTGATAAGGGCAGCAATCCCATTCATGAGGGCCTCATCCTCATGCCCTCCTTACCTCCCCAAAGTCTCATCTTCCAATACTGCTGTATTGAGATTAAGGTTTCAACATATGAAAGGGGGGGAGAATGGAGCAAACATTAGAAGGAAAGGATGACAGTTCCCAAGCAGGTTCAAAACTAGCAAGGCAAATCTCATGAACTCTTAATGTTTCTCTTAAGCTCAATGTTCTCTCTTCTCCAGGACCACTGGGGGAGCAGCCCTGCCTTCCAGATACACTGGAGGATTCCAAATAAACATGAATCAAAACCCTGAAAAGGCTGAGGAATAGGAGTGCGTAACAGGTCGCATGTCACTACATAGAGATGATTTTGTCACACACTATCTGCCATAAGAAGAAAACTGAGCCCTTTCTGAAAGAACACGACCCAGAAGCTTTAGAATTTCTCATGTGCAATTTCCAACAGCAATAAAGGGTTACCAGGCAACATGATCAAATCCTAAAAATCAAGAGAAAAACAGAGTGAAAACAGACCACAGAGGAAACAGATATTAGCATTTCTGGACATACACTTCAAAATAACTATGATTAATAGGCAAAAAAAAAAAAAAATAGAGGAAATGATGGAGAAAATCAGCAGAAGCAGCTATCTACTTAAAAATAATCAAAAGTCCTAAAATTGAAATATACTGTATATAATATAAACTGAGATTTCAGTTGTGAGTTTAATACATCTATCAAAATAGAAAATAAGTAAACCTGAAAATAGAGGTATAAAAATATTCAGATGGAAGCAAAGAGAAAAAATAATAAAAATACAGAAAATTAGACACATATAGGACCAGGTAGAAAATATTTAACAACACGTAACATGAGTCTCAAGAATAGAAGAGAGAAAGAATGGAGCATTTGATGACTAATTTGACATGTCAACTTGACTAAATTATGGTGACCACTTGTCAGGTGCCATGTTGTGAATGTTTGTGTCCCCCTACAAAACTCATATGTTGAAATCTAACCCTCCAAAGTGACCGTATTGGGTGAAGCCTTTGGGGGTTCATTAAGTCATGAAATGAAGCCCAGATATAAGGCAAAGGAAGAAGAAAGGTAGGAGAGGTCTGAAAGCCGTTAGCATGAAACATAAAAATAGAAAGTCAGTCTCTTCATCACTGCAAGTCATAGTCAAATACTGAAAACTCTAGACAAAGGGCATAATCTTTAAAAGATACTTTATCTTCAAAAAAGCACTAAGAAGACAGTGGCAGCCTTCTTTGCAGAAATGACGAAAGCAAACAACAGAATGACATCTTTTAAGCAGCCAAGTAGAACCCTATACCCAGTGTTGGGTAGGACAGGTGGGGGAGGATGGGGACTGAGGGAAGGGCAGATGTTGGTCAAAGACAAGTTGTAGTGATCTACTGCGTAGAACGTTGACAGTAATAAATAACAGTGCAGTGTGTATTTCAAAATCACTAAGAGAGTAGATTTTCAATGTTTTCACCACAAAAATAATAAGCATGTGAGGTGATGGATTTGTTCATTAGCTTGATGGCATCACCTCACAATGTAAACAGGTATCACAACATCACATTTTATTTATCACAAAAATATATACAATATATACAAATATATATTTATCACAAAAATATATACAATTTTTGTCAATTAAAAATGAAATAAATTGAGGTAAAATTAAATTAGTTTAGATATATGAAAACTTATTGCCAGAAGACAAACACTAAAAGAATTATTAAAGGACATGATCCAAGATGGAAGCCCAAAAAGATAAAAAGAAATGAGGAAAACTGGAAAGGTGACCATATGGGCAAATATAAGTCAATCTGACTACTTAAAAGCAACAGTGTGCTCAGAAAATTGAAATATGTGTGGCATTAAATACATGGCAACAAATACCATGAAGGCTACGTTGAACAGTTTGACGAGAATATTTCAGATTGTATATGAAACCAGCACATTGTACCCCTTGACTGCACTAATGTACACAGCTATGATTTAACAATAAAAAAATAAATAAAAATAAAATAAATACATGGCAACATAGCACAAGAGGCAGAAGGGGATAGATAGGTTTGTGTCTGCTAGTCCCTTGCTGAGTCTAGGAAATGGTGACATCCAACCAGCAGGACAGGTTGGGGAGGACAGGGAATGAGGGAGGGGCTGATGTTGGTCAAAGACAAGTTGTAGTGATCTATCGCATAGAATGTTGAAAATGATAAGTAACAATGCACTGTGTATTTCACAATTATATATGTAATTACGTGTCCTAAAGAAGACGTAGCCATATAGGAATAAGACCAGAAGGCATGATCCACAGGTTAGCAGAGTAGGGAAGATGAGAATTTTCAAAGATCGTTGATTCATCAAAAAGCTGTTAGATATCTTAAAAAGCAAAACACAATTAAATTGTGACTATAAAGAGCATGTACCTGAGATATGAGGAGTATGAAAAACTGAAATTAAAAGAGCAGAAAAAGCTGGGCGGTGCCTGTGGCTCAAAGGAGTAGGGTGCCAGCCCTATATGCCCAGAGGTGGTGGGTTCAAACCCAGCCCTGGCCAAAAACTGCAAAAAAAAAGGAATACTTAGAATTAAAAAAATAAAAAAAAAAAAAGAGCAGAAAAAGCTGATATAACTATCTTAACAAGTACTTAATAACATAATGATAGCATGCAGTTATAACATACCTACTTATAGCAACATACAGGGTATCCATATTTTAAATTGCACACAAACTTTACAGACACTTTGTTAAAGATACTATATTGTTTAATGCAAGATTTGTTACTAGAGATATTTTATAATATAAAGAATCACTTAACAAGACAATTTAAAAAATTTAAATTTGCATGCAGCAAAAAATAGCCTCAATAAAAATAAAACAGAGAGAAGGAGAGAGAGTCAAATCTGTCCTAGTGCAGATTTTAACATAATTCTCTTACTTGTTAAAAGAAAAAGCAGGCAAAAAATCAGTACAGACGTAAAAGATTTAAACAACATGATTAATAAGCTTGAGCCAACAAAAATACAGAGAGCAGGGCCAGGTACAGTGGCTCACATCTGCGAACCTGGCATTTTGGGAGCACAAATCAGGAGGATCACTTGACATCAGGAGCTTAAGATGAGCCTAAGCAAGAGCAAGACCCCCATCTCCACAAAAAGTAGAAAAATTATCCAGTTTGGTGGTGCACGTCTGTAGACCCAGCTACTCAGGAGGCTGAGGCAGGAGGATCAAGTGAGCCCAGGAGTTGGAGGTTGCAGTGGGTTCTGATGATGTCACTCTAGCCAGAGCAGCAAAGTGAGACTCTCTCTCAAAAAACAAAACAAAATAAATAAATAAATAAATAAATAAAAGAACAATGCAATGAATAATGGGAAGGTAGTAGTGTTTTCAAGAGCACACAGAATGTTCACAAAAATAAGCCACATGCAAGTCTCAGCAAATTTGAGAAGGTTATTATCATACCTGTACATTTGCTAACCACACAGAAATTAAGATAGAAACCAATAACAACACAACTATTAAATAAAAATCCTGAGCATTTATGTTTGTATAAATATTTATGGCGGCATTAATCATCATAGCCCAAGCTGGAAACAAACCACACACCCTGCAACTGGAGAAGAGAGAAACAAATGGCAGCTCTCCTGTACAGTGGAGCCCAGCCCAGCAAGACAGAGACCATGGGCTAACCACGGTGCTCCTGTACAGTGGAGCCCAGCCCAGCAAGACAGAGGCCATGGGCTAACCGCGGTGCTCCTGTACAGTGGAGCCCAGCCCAGCAAGGCAGAGGCCATGGGCTAACCGCGGTGCTCCTGTACAGTGGAGCCCAGCCCATCAAGACAGAGGCCATGGAGTAACCGCGGTGCTCCTGGACGGTGGAGCACAGTGAGGCAAGGCAGAGCAAGTGGCTGCTGTGCACATCCACTTGGGGGAGTCTCGGGCATCGTTTGCAGTGAAGGAAGCCAGACACAAAATACTGTATATTTTCATTTATATAAAGGTAAAAGCAAGCAAAACTAATCCACAGCAACAGAAGGCCAAATAGTAGTTCCCTTTATTAGGGGACAATGGCAGGAGCAGATGTGAGAGGGGCTTCCACTCACTGGTGATGCTTCCTCCCTTAATCTCAATGGTGGTTCCAAGGGGATATTCACCATTTCATAAAAATTCTTAGAGCCATGCTCTTCAGAGTTGTGCAAATTGCTCTGTATGTGTTTTACTTCCAGGATGTTTGTTAAGGAAGGAGGGAAGAAGAAAGAAAGGAAGCAACCTAATTCATAGGCAGATTAAAGAGCCAGATCTGGAGTTGGTTTAATTTCAAACCCCGGCTCATCCACTTATAACCTGCGTGTCCTCAGACTATGTAGTCTCTCTACACCTCAGTTTCCTCATCTGTAAAATGGGAATAATACCAGCAACTAAGCCTAATGTTGTTTTGAGGACTCATGAATTGATCCATGCTAAATATTTACAATAGCACCAAATATATAGTAAGATTTTCATCAATGTTACTCATTTATTTTATTATTTGTGCAATCAACCTACAGGGCCACACGAGGTTGGAGTTAAAAGCAAGGACTTTACACTCTTGGGAATTTGCCCCAGAAAATTGAAAGCTTATGTTCACACATACATCCATACATGAATTTTCACAGCAGAATTATTCATCATAGCCAGAAACTGGAAACTCAGGCATCTTTTGATGAGTGAATGGTACCTCCTTACCAGGGGCTGCTCCTCAGTAAGAAAAAGGGACAGACTACTGATATATGCGACAACTAGGAATTATGCTGAGTGGAAAAGCCGATCCCAAAAGCATCTGAATGCTTCTGTTTATAGAACATTCATGAAATGACAAAATTACAGAGATGGAGAGCAGATTTAGTATTTACAAGGGTCAGGATGTTGCAGGGCAGGAGGATGGGGGAAGCGGATGTGGTTATGTTTTTGTTTTTGTTTTGTTTTGTTTGAGACAGAGTCTCATTCTGTTGCCCTAGGTAGAGTGCCATGGCACTCACAGCAGCCTCAAACTCTTGGGCTCAAACAATCCTCTTGCCTCAGTTTTTCATTTTTAGTAGAGATGGGGTCTCCCTCTTGCTCAGGCTGGTCTTAAACTCCTGAGCTCAAGCAATCCACCAGCCTTGGCCTCCCAGAATGCTGGGATTACAGGCTGAGCCACTGTGCCCAGCCTCAGATGTGGTTATGAAAGGGCAGCACCAGGGACCCCTGTGGTGTTTGGAGGTATTTTCTGTCTTGACTGTGATGGTTCATACATAGACCTACACACATGTTAAAATCATGTATAACTAAATAAACACACACACACACACATGCACACACAAGTACAAGTAAAACTGAGGAACTCCAAACAAGATTGCTGAAGTGTATCATTGTCAATGTCCTGGTGTGACATTGCACTATAGTTTTGCAGGATGCTCCCCTCAGGGGAAACTGGATGAAGGGTGCGCGAGATCTCTCTAGTGTTATTTCTTCCAAGGGTGCAGAAAGATAGCACCTTAAGGAACATTACATTGTTACGAATGGGTGGTGCCTGTGGCTCAAGGAGTAGGGCGCCGGTCCCATATGCCGGAGGTGGCGGGTTCAGACCCAGCCCTGGCCAAAAACCACAAAAAAAAAAAAAAGAAAATAAGAAAAGTTTTGCCCCAGGTCATCATCAAATGAGCCAGGATTCTGGTCCTCAAATAGAAGCTGGGTTCTATTTGGCCAGAGTGGGGAGGATCGAAAGTGAGAAAAGTGTGTGTATGTATGTGTGTGTATATGTATGTGTGTGTATGTGTGTATATGGGTGTATGTGTGTGTGTGTATGTGTGTCTATTTGTGTGTGTATATGTGTGTGCGTGCGTGTGTATTTGTGTATATGTGTGTATTTGTGTGCATGTGTGTATGTGTGCGTGTGTGTATTTGTGTGTATATGTGTATTTGTGTATGTGTGTGCATTTGTGTGTATGTGTGTGAGCGTGTGTGTATTTGTGTGTATGTGTGCGTTTGTGTGTATGTGAATGTGTGTGTGTATTTGTGTGTTATGTGAATGTGTGTGTACTTGTATGTGTGTGTGCATGCATGTGTGTGCGTGTGTGTGTATTTGTGTGTATGTGTGTGTGCGTGTGTATGTGAATGTGTGTATTTGTGTGTATGTGAATGTGTGTATTTATGTGTATGTGTGTGCGCATGTATGTGTGTGTATTTGTGTGTGTTATGTGAATGTGTGTGTACTTGTATGTGTGTGTATGTGTATTTGTGTGTGCGTGTGTGTGCGTGTATTTGTGTGTATGTGTGCATGTGTGTGTGTTTGTGTGTATGTGTGAGCATGTGTGTGTATTTGTGTGTGTGTTGGGGAAAGAGATAAAGAGAGAAGGGGGTGCATCAGGAGATGCGGGAGGCAGGGGTCAGCGAGCAGGCACCGAAAAAAACGTTAAGAAAATCAAAGGGCAGCAGGGAGACAATAGTTTAGTGGGCTGTTGTGCTCATGCCCAGACCCTGGCTGGGACTGGATGAACCCACGTCCATGGGCTCCTCGCCCACAGGGTGCCCATTGGGGTCAGCTGGGTTCAATGATGTGACAGCTGCTCTGGACAGAAAAAGCACTGTGCAAACGTTTGTTGGTGATGACGATGACCGCAATGATTTTTATATCTGTAGGTTGAAAGGAACCCCACACACACTCTACCCCAGGAATCATTACCATTTCAAGTTCTGTGCTGCCTAATTAACCCAAATCTGGGCAACTCTTTATTTTTTGCTTTCTTTTTTGGGGGGGAGGGGTATCTCTCTCTTTATGCCTACTGCCAGGGCTCAAGTTTGGCCCCTTCAGAGAAGCGACCTCAGAAGTCCTCTCAGTCCCTGCTACTCAAAGTCAGACCTGTAGGAACAATTGCACCCCCAGGAACCTGTTAGACAAACAGGGTCCCTTTTACCTTCCACACACCTCCTAAACCAGACTGCATTTTAGCAGCATCCTCTGATAACTTGTTTGAGATGCTCTCGTCCAGACTTCTGGTTTCCTGCTGAGGAAACAAAGCCTCTGAGAGGGTGAGGGACTCTCTGGAAGTCACAAAGTGTGTTTGTACCCTAGGTGAGCACCCTGGCTCCTGGACTCCCAGACAGCATGCTGCCTTTAGTCAGAAACCTTTGTTTAAAATGGGTCTGAGATTCCTAGGTAAGGAGGAAAGTTCTCCATCTTTTGTCCTAAAAGCTGTTCTGGTAGAAAAACAGTGCCCCTTGCTCACCCTGTTCAGCTTGTGGTTTGGGTATGGGTAAGAAGTTTATCCAGTGTGCAGGCACAACATCTCTCCTCTCCTAGGGAAGGTTGTGGGGAAACATCACAGCAGTTGGATTGCTTTTGCAATCTCAGGCCTCTCTACATCTGTTTCCTCATCTGCCAAAGACACTCCTCTCTTGACAACTGTACATTGAATACTTGCTGTGTGCCAGGCCCCACATCTGTCACAATGGCACACACACAGGAAGGCCATGGCAGTGTCTGCTAAGGATTCAAAAAAAAGTGAGGACAGAAGGGGAATTACACCTGAAAGAAAACATGGGGTATCACAAACTACCACCATTGGCAACATCTATATGACCCCATTTGCCAAAGCAGACCTTTAGAGACATACCTCCTGCCATACTCAACTGGATGAAACCAAAGTGCTTCCTCTATGAACCTACAGCAGTCAGATAATGCTGAAAGGAGTGTTAGACTAGAAACCTCCTGGTCCATGTGCATTTCCCAGAAGGGTAAACTGAGGGTCTGAGGGGGGCAGAGACTTCCTTCAGGACACACACATTAGTAAAAACATCATAATATGGCATGAATGTTTGTTTGTGTTCCCCTCAAAATCACATGTTGAAGCCCTAACCCCTAAGTATTTGGAGGTGGAGCCTTTGAAGATAATTAGTTTTAGATTAGGTCATGGGAGTGGGGTCCTTGTAATGGGATTAGTGGGATAAGAAAAGACCAGAGGGGGCTGGCAAGCTCACACTCTTCTCTCTTTCTCTGCCTCCCCCTTCGTGAGGACACAGCAAGCTCAGCGGTGTGCAGGCTCGGATGAGATCCTCCAGACATGGAATAGCACCTTTATCTTGGATTTTCAGCCTTCAGACTATGAGAAAAAAAAATATCTGTTTTCTAAGCCACCCAGCAGCCTGAGCTGAACGAGGCTCACCAGAGGTCCCCACCCTTTTTCTGGGACATTTGTATCTGACTCTATCCAAGTTAGGCCAGTGATGGAGACACAGTCACAGGTACACTGGGCTATGGGGAAGCTCACAGCTTAGCAGGGGCTGAGCTAAACAGATTCTGCTCACTTGAAACCCAGGACATCAGAGTGATGGGAGGTGGTCCCCCGGAGATGAGGATCCTAGGGGTTGGGGATCCAAGGCAAAGTGTCTGGAACTTTCAGGCCATTGGGAGGCCTTTCCAGCAAAAATCTTGGAGACTTGGAAAAGTCATTTTTGGCTCCACCAGGAGAAAAGCAAACTGCAAAGTCAAAACTAGTGAGTGTTTAATTAAACGTCCACAGAAGGTAGCACCGTGTAAGCATCATTAAACTGCTAAATTAATTATTCCTTTAAAAAATCTCATTACATGTAAAAACGATTTAGATTTTCTCACTTTGCAAGAATTTCCCACTACACCCTATCATTCCTGTGAAATCACAGCCTTTATAAATTAGTGCCTTGTAGCCAAGTAAAAGCAACATAAAAAGTATAAAAAAAATTCTTTCAGAAATTATGTAATAAAAAGGCCATAGGTAATATGTTTTTAAGAGTTAGCTATTATGAGGGAGGGCTGAGTCCTCCTAAACACAGGGCCTGCAAGTTACTAAGTTACTACCTGAATTAGCTCAGGGCCGGTGTTGTCAGACTAGCCTGCTGGGGGGTCCCCCAGCAGGGGAGCTTTGAGCTTCAGTCTGTCCTCTTCTGAAAGAGTATCCAGGGCGGCCCTCAAGGATCCAAAGCCTCCTTGCCGGGAGGTGGAAGTGTGGGTGAAGGCTGGGCAGGGGCCTCACTCCCTTGGGAAGCATAATTTAATATTGACAAAAAAACTCAAAAACCAAGATGCAAAATATTTTAATGTCATATTTTTAATTGAAATAAAAATTTTTAACCTCAAGATGAACAAAATGGCAAAATTAAAACAGGTGGGTGTGTCCGGGACTCCGCAGCCCTCGGGGCAGGCCCGTGACCTAGCGCCGCAGTCTGTGCCAACCTGTTCCCATCCGTACAATGGAGCCAACCGCCCCTCCTCCTCCTGGAGTTGCTGGGAAGAGAGAAAGGACTCCTCCAAGCTAAGGGCTTGGAAGAGTGAGGTGCAAGGGAAGAACTGTATCGCAGTTCCCAAGGAACATCACACGTTTTTAAAAAAGAAAAAAACTGAGGTTCCCACAGTCACAGCCAAACGACGCTGGGGCCAGGGCTTGGCACAGGAGCGTTCTGGTCACCGTTAAACGAGTGGCCTGCGCCGCTGGGCCCGCCCGGGAGGAGGCTCTTCGGGGCTCTGGGGGGTGGACCCGGCGCCGGGTGTGGGAGGCCGGGCTGTGCTGCCCGCGGGCCCCGCTGCGCGCCCGTCTCCGCCCTCGTGCCCTCCGCGCGCTGCTGCCCGACTGACCAGCGGCCAGCGCCCTTTGTCCGTCCCGCGGCGTCTAGGGCGGCGCTGACACTTGATCCGCGGCCACACTTCAAAGTGTTTGCGACCCGCCCCCTCTGACGGCGACCCCGGTGGGGACCTGCCCGCCGCGAGGCCTGGACGGTCCAGGGGGCCCGGGCTGCGGGGCGCGCGGCTAACCTTTTCCTCGGGAGGGTCGAGGACGAAACTCTCGTCGACTAAAAGATTAACTCCAGGTTTTCCTTTTCGAAAGTAAAACCGCTCCTCCGCCCACCCCACTCTGGCTGTGTCTGAGAGCAAAGGGGTCCTTGAAACGGACAGGGGAGAGTGACACGCTAGGAGAGAAATCGCTGCTCACACGTTTCTCTGAGCCTGGCTAGATGGGAAGGCTGCGGGGTGCTTGAATGAATAAGGAAGATTCTTGAATAAAGAGTTGATAAGAGGAAAAGCCTTCGCTGGAGTCAGCACTTCAGACCTCCTTTCCCAACTCTCTTCCCCACCACCCTGACCTCCGGGGTCCTGGATCTTTCAGCCTGCACTGTTCCCTTTCTGTGAAGGGCCCCTGACCCCGTTCCCCACCCCCTGCCTGCCCTGAGGCCCTGCTCACCTCACCCCGCTGAGAACTCTCCTACCCAGGGTCTCTCGAGCCACAGGTGGCGAGCTGGACTCCTGGCTGGACTCCTGCCCTGGAGCGAAGCAGTGTGGACATATTGGGTGTAGGTAGTGGGCACACAGTGTCCGGACCAGGTTTCCAGGTTGCCAACCCTCAGAGGAGAATTAGGGGTGAAGGAGTTGGCAAGATGGTGCTCTCAGAGGAAGACAGGAGGGGAATGGAGGAAGCAGAATGGAAGGGAAAAAAGGCCAAGCACGTTAGCACCAGGGTCAGCCCCCAGGAGCACAGGCGAGCACCTCAGGCTCTCCCACTGTCCCGTCTGTGAGTCTTTGGCTGCCATCCTGAGGCAGGGGTAGGAGAGCTCACTGCCAGTGGCTCCAGTAGCCCAGGATAGTCCCATGAAGAAGGTCACAGGTGTCAGTCAAGCTGCAGGTGTGAGTCATGAGCACCGAATGCCCAGGAGATTGGGGCATGGGCTTGCAGTCAAGGGCATTCAGGGTGCCTGGGTGGCCCTGGGCAGGGCACCAACAACACCCCTGCAGCAGCTTGCAGTGGGTGCCACATCTTGGCCCAGAAAACACTCAGTTGCTCTTTTTACGTGCAATATGTGTCTGCCTCTCCTAGTAAACAGCCAGCTCCTTGAGGGCAAGAAAAATGAGAAAAACACTCTAGCGGGGAATCAAGTGCCACATTTCATGTTCCCGATTCCATTGCTATTATAAATTCCAATAGATATTCATGGAGCACCTAACTCCTTTGTATCAGACACTACCCTAGCAAGGTGGATTAGGGTGGCTTGCTTACTTTTGAAAGCCCCTGATAGTCTGCATGACGTTTTGAGGGAAAGAGCTACCATGCCTGGAGCCACACCTCAAAAGCTTTGAGCACATGGACTCCTGGTGGTGGGGTAACAACTCAGTTTTATATATTTTAGGGAGACAGGGATGACAAGTGAGGTCATAAATCAGTACATAGAAAACATACATTGGTTTGGCCCCAAAGTCGGGACATCTGGAAGCCAGAGCTTACCGGTTATAGGTGGGTTTAAAGCCGTGTTAGCTGACAATCGGCAGAAAGAGTTAGGCTCTGTGTAAAGGACCAGCAGTTGGTGAAAAGGAATACTTAGGATAAAGGCTCTGTTAGTCAGAGACAAAGTACTAGACAGACACTAGTGGTTAGTTATGTATATTGAGGACCTGCAGGTAGGTCTGGCTAGGCTCAGACCTGTTAATATGTCACAGAGGACGTCTCTAAGACGTGGGGGGCATGATGAAGCATGTCCAATCTCCTTTCTCATGGCTAGCAACCAGTCACTCTTGGCCAAGAGGGGTCCAGTCACTCAGGGCTGGATGGGGGAGCCATAAGATTTTATTTATTTATTTATTTATGAGACAGAGCTTCAAGCTGTCACCCTGGGTAGAGTGGGGTGGCATCACAGCTCACAGCAACCTCCAACTCCTGGGCTCAAGTGATTCTCCTGCCTCCGCCTCCCAAGTAGCTGGGACCACAGGCACCTGCCACGACGCCTGGCTATTTTTTGGTTGCAGCCATCATTTTTGTTTGGCAGGCCTGGGCTGGATTCGAACCCTCCAGCTCAGGTGTATGTGGCTGGCGCCTTAGTCACTTGAGCCACAGGCACGGAGCCAAGATTTTATTTAGTTCACAGTTGCATCCTGCCTGCTGTCCTCAGTGCTTGGCACAGCACTTCACCACAGCAGGAGCTCACGAAATGCTCGAAATGCTTGGTGAATGAATGTACGACTTCCCAGGGAGGTGGAGTTCACAGCCTAGTTAGATAGGTGGATAACATGTTAAATAATTAAAAAGAAAAAGCTAAGTGTGAAAATGAAAGCACAGAAACAAAGTGATTAACTTGGGGTCAAGCTCTGAGTTCAAAGAAAATTTCACAGAGTCAAAACTGTTTGAAAGGGAGGCATTTGCCAAGCCTGCATTCCCAGGAGAAGAGGTGGTGTATGCAGAAGGAAAGAGGCATAAAAGAAACAAGGTGGCACCTGTGGCTCAAAGGAGTAGGGTGCTGGCGCCATATGCCGGAGGTGGCGGGTTCAAACCCAGCCCTAGCCAAGAACAGCCAAAACAAAGAAACAAGCAGGTCCTCAGAATAGAGTCCTTTGAGCTCCAACATCACACAAGGACTCCAAGAACACAAATATAACAATTTCAGGGAGTATCAAAGAAAAGAGCGATTTTCTTGTTCTGCTCAGATTTCACCGTTAGAAAGGCAGAGGCACAGACTATAAAAATTGATGCATCAGCTCACTGCCCGTAGCTCAGTGAGTAGGACGCTGGCCACATACACCGAGGCTGGCAGGTTTGAGCCCAACCTGGGCCTGCTAAAGAACAATGACAACTGCAACCAAAAAAACAGCCGGGCGTTGTGGTGGGCACCTGTAGTCCCAGCTACTTGGGAGGCTGAGCCAAGAGGATTGCTTAAGCCCAAGAGTTTGCGGTTGCTGTGTGCTGTGATGCCACGACACTCTACGCAGGGCAACATAGTGAGACTCTGTCTCAAAAAAAAAAAAAATTGATGCACCCTCATAAAGGGGAATGGGTGGGCCCAAGCTGTCCTTTAAAGGTACAATACGTGCAGGTCATTTTCACCTGGGACAGTTGGAGTAAGGAGAGCACCCATCAAGGGGTGGCCTGGAGTGGGATTGCAGAACAGGAGGAGGGTCCATGCAGGAGGGCTTCCAGCGTGAGTGGTGGACCCCTGGCTAAATGAAGGAAGTTTGCTACAAAAGGGGTAGCTCCCTGCAGGATGCTGGATCCAGGGTAAGGAGGGTGGTCCCACAGGTGTGTCAGATCCCCTAGCAGGGTGTTGTGCAAGGAGAAGGTCTGGCACTGACTGTCTGAACCTCAGCGGAGTGAGAGGAATGTCTTTGTAAGGGAAAAAAATGGCAATGGAGGCGCGGCACCTGTGGCTCAAAGGGCTAAGGCGCCAGGCACATACACCTGAGCTGGCGGGTTCGAATCCAGCCCAGGCCCGCCAAACAGCAATGACGGCTGCAACCAAAAAATAGCCAGGCGTTGTGGCGGGCGCCTGTAGTCCCATCTACTTGGGAGGCTGAGGCAGGAGAATTGCTTGAGCTGAAGAATTGGAGGTTACTGTGAGCTGTGATGCCATGGCACTCTACCCAGGTCCACAGCTTGAAGCTCTCTCTCTCAAAAAAAAAAAAAAAAAAGGCAATGGAGATGGAGGATTATTTATACAGAAGGGGATTAATCAAATAAGCTAACATGCCCTCACTTTGGCAGCACATATTTTAAATATTGGAACAATACAGAGAAGATTGGCATGGCCCCTACACAAGAATGACACACAAATTTGTCAAGTGTTCCATATTTTTTTTGCAGTTTTCGGCCAGGGCTGGGTTTGAACCCGCCACCTCCGGCATATGGGGCTGGTGCCCTACTCCTTTAAGCCACAGATGCCATCCTAAGTGTTCCATATTTTTGAAACATTCTTCTTAGTAAAGTATCGCAAGAATGGAGAAGCCAAGTATCCAATGTACTCAATTTTAAGATGAAGCCAGTCGATTTTCTAACACACATCCACACAAGAGGAAAACTCCATTCAATTCAAGGTGGGGGGAGTGGGGAGAGAGGAAGATGGAGGGCATTGGTATGCTCCCACCTAATGGGCACAGTGTAAGGGTATATGGCACACCTGCCCGGCGCAGGACACAGCTACAACAGGGACTTTACCTAACAGGTGCAAACACTGTACCCCAATCCTTTGTACTACCCTCATATTAATCTGAAATTTCAGAAAAATCAATAAGCAACTATGTCAAAGATGAAGGAAAAATTTTTCTCATTGTTAAGAGAATCAAGTTATAAATATGGAAACAAAGAAATCTGGGAAGACTCTTGTGAGTTGGATTGCAATTGGAGGTATCGATATGATCTTATGGCACTCAATACCCAAATAGATATAGGAATAAATATGGATGGGAAATATGTGTGCACGTGTGTACACTTGCTCTGGCTCTGTATATATACATGCATATTCCTCGGTTGTATTTGCTGAGAACCTGAGAACAGTGACCCTCCTCAAGCGGTAAGTGTACATCTTGCCCAGGTTTGAGCTTCTAAGTACCGTTTTCTTTTCTTTTCTTTTTTGAGACAGAGTCTCACTCTGTGCCCAGGGTAGAACGCCTTGGTGTCCCACCTCACATTAACCTCAAACTGTTGGGCCCAAATGATCCCCTTGCCTCAGCCTCCCAAGTAGCTGCGACTACAGGTGCCCACCACAACTAAACACTATTTTCAACTAAAAGGAAGCAGGCACCCTTGGAGAAATGGGTGATTCTGGAGCTGAGGCAGGGACGGGTCTGCAACATCTTGTTACCCAGAAAGTAACTGCCCAGAGAATGATGGAAACATGCCAGAGAAACACGGAAGCCATATCTGGACATTTCTGGAGTGATCTGAACACAAATTAAAAACAAGAATTAGGGCAGCGCCTGTGGCTCAAAGGAGTAGAGTTCTGGCCCCATATACCGGAGGTGGTGGGTTCAAACCCAGCCCTGGCCAAAAACTGCAAAAAACAAACAAACAAAAAAAAAACCCAACAACAACAAAAACAAGAGTTATAAATTATAGCCCATAGAATAAAATAGGAAACCAGGAGATTGTAGGGTTATAAATAACTGAATAAATTGAAAGCTTGATATGGAACGAGATATTGATATAAAAATAATTTCCAACTACAGAGGGGAAAACAGTCCAGTGGAGAGACGGCAGATGCCACATTAACCAGGTAATCCAGGTGAATATCATCCGTAATTCTTGTGCCACCCGACAGGATGGGACAAAGAGAACACAGCATCTTTTCTGTTGTATTTCTGCCAAAGATGAACCCGCTACATCTAATCTGGATGAAACTTCAGACAAACCCAGATAGAGGACATTCTGTAGAATGACTGGCCTGCAATCTCCAAAACAGTCAAGGTCATAAAAATCAAGGGAAGACTGAGGAACCGTTTGGTACAATAAAAAATTAAAAATAAATTTAAAAAAAAAAGAAAGTTAAAGGGGCTTCATATCTGAAGGCGATGTGTGATTCTACACTGGACCCTTTTGTCATAAAGAACATTATTGGGACAAAGAATGAGACTCGAATGTGTTCTGAGAACCAAATGGTAGAAAGGCAAGCTGTCATGCATCTGGTGACTATTCTAGAAACACATGTCACAGTACCCAGGGGTGACAGGTGTCACATTGGCAACTTACTTTCAGATGATTCTTTATACTGTACTTGCAACTCTTCTGCAGATTTGAACTTATGTTAAATATATATTTAAGTGTATTAAAATGAGATTATATTACTGTACTGCTCAAACCCTTCATGCTTCCCTGGCACCTTTGCATAAATACACAGAGTCCTGACTTGGGTCCATGAGTCCTGTGTGACCTGGCTCATCTCCTGCCAGTGCCCTTGAGCCTGGCTGTGTTTCAGCCACGCTGACCTGCTGGTTCTTTCTGGAATGTGTCCAGCCCTCTCCTCCCTCTGGGCCTGTGCCCTTGCTGTTCCCGTTGTGTAGACTGTGGTCCTCCCAGATTTCCATGTGATGCTCTCTGTTCAAATGTTTCCCAGCAGAGAGGCCCTTGAAAATAGCTCCTCAGCCAGGTCAGCCACCTGTGTCCCCTTACCTCCATTAAATTTATTCACAATGTATCTACTCAGAAGAAAAAAAAAAATGATTTTACCTTAAGGACGTGTACACCAGAATGTTTATTGCACCTCCATTCACAATCGCTAAGATGTGGAATCAACCTAAGTGCCCATCAAACATGAAAGGATTAACAAACTATGGTATATGTACACCACGGAACACTTTTAAGCCATAAAAAGATGGAGACTTGGCTTGGCACCTGTGGCTCAAGCGGCTAAGGCGCCAGCCATATACACCTGAGCTGGCAGATTCAAATCCAGCCTGGGCCCACCAAACAACAATGACGGCTGCAACCAAAAAATAGCCAGGCTTTGTGGCAGGCGCCTGTAGTCCCAGCTACTTGGGAGGTGGAGGCAGGAGAATCGCTTGAGCCCATGAATTGGAGTTTGCTGTGAGCTGTGATGCCACAGCACTCTACCCAGGGTGACAGCTTGAGGCTCTGTCTCAAAAAAACAAAACAACAAAAAAAGATGGAGACTCTCCATTTTTCATATTAACCTGATGGAGTTGAAGAACATTTTACTTAGTAAAGGATCACAAGAACGGAAAAGCAAGTATCCAATGTGCTGAATACTAATATGAAACCAGTAGATGAACAAATACCCATTCACACAAGAGAAAAAACACAATTAAACTCAAGTCAGGGTGGGAGGATTGGAATTAAACTCTCACCTATCAGGCACAGGGTAGGGGTACACAGCACACCTCCTGGGGGAGAGGCCCAACTACAACTTGGTCCTTACCTAACAAATGCAAACAACGTAACCTAATCCATCTGAACCTTCATGGTCATCTGAAATTTAAAAACTTTCCTTTATTCTGCTTCTCAAGGCTTGACATGTTACTATGGCTTTCCCTAGATGTACACTGCCTGTTTCTTCTCTAGAACATCAACTCCCTGCGGACAAGGACCCTCCCAGGAGTGAGGACCACCAGGCAATAGGGGAGGACCCCCTTTACTACCACATAGCAAGGTGGGCCCACCTATGACTCTCATTTTGAAGATGTGGATGATAAGGTTCAGAGAAGTAAAGCAATTTACCCAAGACACAGCTGATACCCAAAGGAAGTGGGATTTAAACTGCCAGAAATAGTTGTATTTTCTTGAGCACAGACTTACCCCCTAGAACTCCACCTTAACACAGTTGGCACAGGGGTTCTGGGAGCACTTTTGCGTTGCACCAAAGTTCACAGTTCAGAGAACCTAGACTTTCAAGCTAAGTCTAGAGCAAGTCACAGTCAGGAGAATTTTGGAAATTATTATTATTATTTTTTTGAGACAGAGTCTCAGTTTGTCGCCCTCGGTAGAGTGCTGTGGCATCACAGCTCGCAGCAACCTCAAACTCCTAGGCTGAAGCAATTCTCCTGCCTCAGCCTCCCAAGTAGCTGGGACGATAGGCGCCTGCCACTGCACCCGGCCCTGCAAATTATTTTTCAAAGGAAATCTCAGGGAAAAGGAGGAGCCTGTGGTGGATTTCCTTGGGTGCTGCTCAGTGGCCATCACAGGTCCCTACTGGGTGGTCTGCAGGGCAGCAAGCACATAGTAAGAAAATGCATGTGCTTGAAGCCAGGCAGAGAGAGTTCCAGCCTCAGCTCCTCCCCTTACCCCAGAGGTGACACCAAGTGAGTGAGTTAACTTTCCTGCGTTTCCAGGCAATAACACTACCTGTCTTCCACACCATGTTGAGGCTTAAATAAACTAACATGTGTGAAGTGCCTCGCACAGAGTGTGGTCATATTCAGTGATTCTGTGAGTGGGAGGATAAATCCATCACCGGCCACGTTAGGATACTGTTTGCTCAAGTCTAGGAACTAGAGATTCTAAGATGTGAAATATCAGAGAAGGACCACACAGTCTCTGCCTGAAGCCTGGCAGGGAGGCCCCGGTCACAGAGGCTGGGTTCCAAAGGATCTCTCCTTTGATGCTGGCGCCAGTCCCATCTGGGGTTTGCCACCAGCCCCTGTGGAGGGAGCAGGCCCACCCTCCCTGACTCAAATGTCTCTTGGGAGAGGCACCTTCATTCGGCCAAGGCAGCCAGCTCCACAGGCTATTGGCTCTATGTGGGGAAACACAAAACCCTCTTGAAATGTGACTTTCCAGTTTTAATTTTGTTTATTTATAAATGTATACTGCCAAAAAGATTCCATTGCCTCCCTCCAATCCCTTCCCTGGCATCTAATTACCTTTAGAGCATGAACATCAACACGAAGATTATTTTCCCAGCCAGACAGCAATTGGAAATGTTTGATACTATGTTAGCCATTGAGGATGGGTAGGATGCCGAGATTACCAAATAAGTCCCTATCACGCTTTTCAATAATACTCATGCCTACCTAGGAAATGAAGCTCCTCCTGGCAAATTACCATTCAACGAATATTTGCTGAGCACCTTCTCTGGGGCAGGCAGTGCTGGAGGTACTTAAACTATTTACATATACGTCAGCAGATGCAGCAGGTGATGAACCTGCCACTGACCCCTTGGCACAGACAGAGCCCTTCTCCAGGTTTATCCTTCTTCTTGATCTACCTCGTGAATTTCTACTTATCCTTCAAAATCTGGTTCAAACCCCGCCTCCTCTGGAACAGTTCCCAATGTGCTCAGGGAAAGTTAATTATTGTTGTCCTAATGCTTTGTTCATTTCTCTTTTATAGCACTTTATTACTTTATCCTCTAAGTTAATAGGCTGGATTTTGGAGAGTGGTGTTTTTTTTGTTTGTTTTTTGGCCGGGGCTGGGTTTGAACCTGCCACCTCCAGCATACGGGGCCAGCGCTCTACTCCTTTGAGCCACAGGCGCCTCCCGAGAGTGATTTTAGGTTTTCAGAAACATTAAATAGCAAGTACAGAAAGTCACCATTTGCTCTCTCCAGCCCCCACCATTTCGCCCTGTGTTAACATCTTGTATTAGTGGGGGACGTTCGTGCTAATTGATGAGTCATGATGGATACATTATTATTAACTAAGATTCACGGATTTCATCAGGGTTCCCTCTGTGTTGGGTAGTCTACGGCTTCACGGACGTACAATGGCACGTATCTGCCATTACAATATCATGCAGGAGAGTTTCCCCGCCCTACAAATCTTTTTTTTAAATTTCAGATTAATATGAAGGTATAAACCATTAGGTGACAGTGTTTGCATTTGTTAGGTCAAGTCCCTGTTGTACTTATGTGCTGCACCCGGGAGGTGGGCCACGTGCCCCTGCACTGCGCCCACTGGTGGTGCCCTAGAAATCTGTGTCTTGCCTGTTTGTTCCTCCCTCCCTCTCCCAAGTCCCTGGCTACCACCAATCTTTTACTGTCTCCATAGTTTTGCCTTTTCCAAATAGTCATATATCAGGAATCAGGCAGTACATAGACTTTTGGGGTTGGCTTTTTTCACTTAGCAATGTGCATTGAAGGTTCTGCCGTGTCTTTTCATGGCTTGTTGCTTATTTCTTTTCAAAGCACTGAATAATATTTCCTTGTGTAGATGTACCACAGTTAGTTTATGCATTCACCTACGGAAAGACATCTTGGTTGCCTCCATGTTTTGGCCATTATGAATAAAGCTGCTGTAAGCATCCACGTTCAGGGTGTCATGTGGCACGTTTCCAACTCCTTTGGATAAATCCGAAGCAGCATGCTTCCTGGAGCATATGGCGAGAGTATGCTTAGTTATGTAAGAAACTTCAAACTTGTTCTCCAGAATGGCTGTACCATTTTGCACCCCCCAGCCATGAATGAGTGTTCCACTTACTCCTTTCTGTTTTAGCTGTCATCCTCTCTGTCCCCTCTCCCATCCACCCCTCGGATTGTAAGCCATCTGAGCACAGTGACCATGTGGTGCTTACCACGGTAGCCTTAGTATTTGTTACTGAAATGTTGTTGAATGTAGTATTTGTTGAGCTTGAATTGTTCAATTACAGAGGGACCCCTCAAAATGTAGCATGTGACTCTGGATACTACTTTGCCAGTCAAGAGGGGACTTAAGGACAAGATGCTGTGGCCTGTGGAAGACCCAGTCTCTGTTCATTGATATGGTATTATCTACCACCTGTTAACATCAAGTTTAAGTAACGTTTAGAACTAGGTCTAATCATAGCTTTCAAATAACTTATTCTTTATGTTCTTACTTTGTAAATTTATGTCTTTGTTATTTTGCTAATAAACAATTAAATAATCAATTGCTGTCATCCCCATGATAATGAGAATTACAACCTCTCAACTGGAAACCACAAAAGACTTCTTCTTTTTTTTTTATTGTAAACCAACAATTTATAATTGTACAAACTTATGGAGTACAGAGTGATGTTATAATCCATGAATACAATAGGGAATAAATAAATCAAACTAGTCAATATATCCACCACCTCAAATACTTAACATTTTTGTGGTAAGAACATTTGAAATGTACTCTCTTAGCAATTTTGAAATGTATATTACTCTAATATTAACTATAATTACCACATTCTGCAACAGGAATCAAAAAAGAATAAAGCATTCTTTGTGAGATTTTGCATCTTCGACCATCAATGAGATAAAATATCATTTTCAAAATAGCATCCAAACATGAGTGTATTTACCCACATCCTCCAGATCATAATAAAGCAAGCAGGTGAACAGAGGAATAATTCATGGTATTTCATGTTTAACAAATTGTTAACAGAGAAAGTTGGTTGAAAAAAGGCATAGGAACATTGTCTTATAAGAATGAGAACCGAGGGGCTCCATAATCATCTGGCACCCATTCAATATTGTATCTGTGGTTAGAAATATACATGTTTGGAACTCCAGGGATTTTTCGGATTCTTCGTTTAAGGTCTCCGTCAACTGTGGCCACGATGTAATAGCACTTGTGCTGAGTTACTCTCTGTACTAAGCAGTCATCTGCATAGGTTCCTTTGTGTGTGCTTGGTAATCGTTCAAATCTTGGATCCTTAGCAATCCTGAGGGCCACTTGATACTTCTGCCTCAATTTCTCAGTTTCAGCCATTACACAGTCAGTTATACAAGGAATGCACTTGGCATACAAACAGTCCATCATTGACTGCCCTAAGTCCAGTTTGGCTTTAATGGAAAAATTGATAAAGTTGGTATCAACCAAGATGTGGTAAGGTGGGCCCAGCTGTGTATTATATTGGAAGAGTAAGCAGGAAGGGTGCTAGGGGACTTCTCTTTCCTTTAATGTGCTGGGATCTTTCTTTTCTTTCTTTTTAGGTTTCAATCTGTCCTTTTCTTTAAGCCTCTGATCCCTGAGACAAGGCCTTTGCTTCACCATCACATACGTCCTTGTTTTCTTTTGCTTCCCCAGGCTCACGCCACGCTCTTGTTTCTTCGGAAACCACAAAAGACTTCTAACACATCTCAGCTGCAGCAAACCTTTTGCAATCTACTCGGGAAGACAGACAACCAAAGGTAAGGTCAATGAAGAATCATAAGCTGTAACGGAAGGATGTACTAAGGACTGTGAGTGCCCAGCAAGCATGCTTAACCAGGTCTGGCTTGGGAAGGTATAATCACTTAGAGTCTTGTTCCATAACTATTCATTTTTCTTCCCTCTCATGGAAAGGGTAATCTTCCTTATTGGACTTGGTCATACGACTTGCTGTGGCCAGTGAAACTTGGCTAGACATGACGCACGCAGAAGCTTTAAATGTGCTCCCACAGTTTGGTCTTTTGTGTTTTCCTAAATCACCATAAAGCAGTGGTTCTCAACCTCCCTAATGCTGCGACCCTTTAATACAGGTCCTCATGTTGTGGTGACCCCCCAACCATAAAATTATTTTCATGGCTACTTCATGACTGTAATTTTGCTACTGCTATGAATCGTAATGTAAATGTCTGATATGCAGGATGTACTTTCATTGTTACAAAAGGGTTGCAACCCACAGGAGAACCGCTATCATAAAGAGAGCATCCCCTGGATGGTTGGTGGTCCTCAGGTCAGGGTCCTGGAATGAGAGACATGGAAGGCGGAAGGAGACCTGAGCCCATATCCTGGACTAGCGCAGCCTCAGCTGACTTGTAGGCCTGCAAACAGGAAGGAAATGCTTACTGATACTTGAGAATTGTTTGTTACACAGCATAATCAGCAACAGTGACTCATACAGAAAACTTTCTGGACAATGAAGAACAGGCAGAAAAATTATCCAGATGGACAGGTGAGGTGAAGAGGAAACCCAATTTAGTGCAGAGAGCTGCAAGTATGATGAATAACATTTACAACGGGCCTGAGGCCACTTGAAAATTGGCCATGAGTAGATGAACGGGAAGACAGACTTGAGCTGGTAAAGCTCACTATGATAATCGCCATTAACATCTAAACCACTCAATCCTTCTGGGGATGGCTCAGGTGTGCCACCTATGATTACCCTGTTCAGAACTTTCCCAGCCTCTTAGCTGCTAAAGAGTAGCTAGAGACCTGCCTTCATTGCCCCATCATGCTATATGAGGCATATAAAAAGTTCTACCAGTACACGTCTAAAACATGTTGTTAAAATCATATTTAGCTAACTGTATCTACATTTTTTAATATTCATATCCCATAACTTTCTATACATAATTGATTTTCTTGGGTTCCCCTATTATTTGTTATTCGTATGTTTGATATGAAACAAACATCTCCTTTTGGTGAGCTTTGACCTTGCTACTTATTATTTGATGGTTACAATTCAGACCCTATTACTCTAAGACATCCCCTATGACCGTCTATATCCTGAGATATTTCGAGACAGTAATTTGGCACTGGGTTCATGGCACAGCAGGTTGTTCTACATAAGGAGCCAATTTAGTCCTAGTTCTGGCCCTTGACACCTAAACAGAAATGTTCTCATGGAATTCTGGGAAAGCCTTTTCTTTCCTGATGAAAAAACATGTCAGATGTGGTTGGAATGGTCTTGCCCTTTTCTCCCATCTTGAATAAGGATGCAATTGTGAGAGTTGTAATAGCCCTTGCATCCATGAAGGAATGACTTAAAGAATGTCAGAGACGTTGGCCCCTCGTCTCTGAGCTGCTGAACCAGTGCCTGTAACGGCCTCCTTCTAGACATCTTTCTATAGGAGGAATATAACCCTGTCTCTGTTTAAATACCATAGGGAGGGCTTTGTGTTAGGCATCGGGTTCTGTATTAACTAACTTTTCTAACTATTAATAATACAATGGCTAAATTTATGAATACTTAACACAGCTTCTACTGTGTTTGGCATTTTATAGTCATTATGCCATTTAACCTTTCTATTAATCCTATGAAAAAGTGGTATTATTGCCACATTAGAATTTCTCCCAGAGGTTGGATCTGCTAAGGGTGACACTGTTCCACATCTACCCAGCTTCTGGAATGCAGACCCTGGTGCAGTCACACCTATCCCAAACAGTAAGTGGAAGTTTAACTCCAGCTGGGTATGGTCTCGGCAAACAATTGCTTTGAGAAACAGATCTGAATCAAGGTCTTCCACCTGTTGCCAACCACCAGGGTGGAAGTTGTTCTTTGGGGCTGGAGAAAAGCCTGTAGGTCTTGTGGTTCTGGGGTTCCCACAACATTTCTGAGCTCAGCACAATCAAATGGGAATGATGAGCTGAAAGTTTGCTGAGGATTCCGTGAACATCTCTAGATCCTGAGGTTAACCACCATCTTCTCTAGAAGGGCCAACACAGGAGACGGTGACATCAGGAAACGTGTCTTTTGAAGTTAGCTGAGTGATACCATTTCAAATAAGCCTCCACTTACTCCTGATATTACTGTTTGATATTTCACCAATTATAATAGTTTAAGAAGCAAATACCCGGGGCGAGTTATAAAGAGGGTGAAGACTCCTTAAGCTTGCTATCTCTGTAACACCTAGGTGAAAAGTGCTTAAAACTCAAAAGTTTTATTAGGGGATATTGAATCAATGTCGCAGAATAAATAAATTTGTGTATGAATGAATGAACTGTATTCATGGAAGAACTTCAAAAACCTATAGGTGGACTCCTCAGAGCTGTACCCAGAGGTGTGTATGAAAACACACACATGTGCACGCGTGTGTGCGCGCACACACACACACACACTTGAAGATGCAGTGCTTTCTAGGTTTTTTCATGTAACAGAAACAAGATTCAAAAGGGTTGAGAAATGAAAACAAGGGACTAGTGTAACAAGACTAAGTTTAACAAGAGCAGGTGCTGGGCTGTGAACATTTCTTCAAAAGTGTCCCACACAGGGTGACGATGAGGGAGGCGAGGATGTGAGTAGGGGACAGCCCCTCCCGTATGTCAGGGCTGCCAAGAACATTAATGAGCTCCTGAGCTGTTTTAATACAAGCTCGTTTTTCAGGCGGGAGACCTGATAGGAAAGTGAGTCAGACCACACCTGAAGTCTGGAGCTCAGTTCTGAAAAGAAATACAAGCAAACTGGTGATCAAACCAAAAGCCATGTGACAGTAGAAGGGACAGGGTAGGGAAGGAGGGCAGAAGAGGTGGCCCAAAAGGAGAGAGAATGCAAGGGGTGGCTGGAGGGCAAGTGTCTGATTCGCCTTTGTATTCCCAGCATCCAGACATGTTTAGAGATTTGTAAAGGTTTGCTGAATGAACAAATTAGGGATTCCCAACATATGAAGAGTTTTCCCATGAAGGAGTAAGTTCCCAGTCCATGGGGGATTTTAAGTACAAAGTATCTGGCCCTTTGCTGGTGGCAATCTAGGAGAGAGACCCCCAGTGTCTAAGGCAGGCTTGGGAGTAGATACTAAGTCCCACTAAGTCCCATACATTTTATTCCATAAGGCTGGATAGTAAAGCCTCACCATGGACATCCATTTCTTTCTTATAAGTGATTTTCAAAGAGAGGGGAAGAAGGAAGGATGAAAAGAAAAACAGAAGGAGGAAGAAATACAGGAGTGATGGAAGAGCAGCCAGTGCCAGGGCCTGTGAGCTCCCTGAAGCTCTTTTTCCCTGTCCCCACCCCTGCAGGGGAGAGATTCCTGCCTTCATCAAACCGTTCATTGTGGTGCATGGTAATCGCCTCTGCATGTCACAGCCTCTTTTCCCAAAGCCTGAGTCTGTTTGTTTTGTCCCGAATACACAGTGCTTGGTAAACAGGGCCTGTTGACAAACATTTGTTGAATGATCAATAAACAAATGAACACTGCACTCGAGAAACGGTTCCTGGGCTGGCCTACGTCTCATACAGTATTCTCAGGTCAAGTTTGCATGTATTATTCCACTGGAGGGAAAAGGAAGCCAGTCTGGGGGTGTAGGGGGGACTTTCTAGAGAAGGGAAAGCTTCCCTTGTGGGTTTCAAAAATGTCTGGATATTATGCCTGAAGCTGAAACATGAGGTCATATTTACTTTTTTTTTCCATAAACAGCTTCTATGTTTCCTAAAAAACAAAAAACAGACAAGACCTCTTGTTATTTTTTGTTAAGTTTTCTCCATGTTATTTTTCTGTAACAAAATCATATGAGCATCAACTTCTGGGTCTCAATATTCTTTCTTTTATTTGCTTTGCTCTCCAAAGTTTAGACAAACTTTATATTGATTTTGAGGGTTCAAATTAGCAAAAGTCCTGTAAGTCCTTGAAGAAATTTCACTGAGAACAGGGCTAACCTATTCCCTCTGTCGTTCCTGCAGTTAGCACAGTGCCTCATGCATTTACTCAGAGAATGAATACAATTGCTGTCTAGCTCAGCGACACGTATCATAAGATGAGCCATATTGCTAACATTACTAGTTAGTCCACCAACATGCCACTGGTTAAGTGTGAGTCTGTTCTTCAAGATGAGAAATAGGGTGAAGGAACTAGTCAATGTCGGTCAGGATTCAATGAGTCAGGATTCAAAACTAGCGCTGCCCAAGCCCCAAATCGGCTCTCATGTCACAGGTTTCTCAAAGCAAGTTGGACCTGGGCATCTTCTGCTTCCCTTGATCCTCCTCTTCTCCTAGTTGTTCTTGGGTCCAGATCTCTGGCTACATGCTTCAAATGCTTTAGAGAACAAGGCAGGATGTAAGCATTAAATGGCCGGCTGGATCAAGAGTTAGGTAAGTGATGAAGGATTGATGGACTATGACGTTGACGGACAGCTCGCTGGTTACAGACATAGCTCCTTCCCCCGCCTGTACCTACAGCATCAGCCTGGTCATTTCAGTCTGGCAACATCTCCTAGAAAAACAGATCTGCTTCTAACGCTTCTCCGCCAAGTTCTCCCCCTCTGCCTGCCCCACCCAGGAAGATTAAATGCCCCGAAGTCTTAAACGTGGAGCATACTTTTGTGCTACAGTTTTTGCCCAGACCTCATTAATTCAGGAAGACGATACTGCAGCTAGTGGAAAGATATTGAATGCGTGCAAAATTCCTTAATTGCAGCTTTCTCTTTGCTGTCTGCTTCCTTAATAAACTTGGAAACTATTTTATGTAAATTACATTCTTCGCACGGAGCTATGGCGTTTTCTTTCTCCATGAGCTGGAGCAGAGAGGGAGCAGAGCAGGATGGAGGAAAGTAACGGCCTGATGAAAACTCTCTGCGTTGGCTTTTCTAAACCAAGTTCCTCTCTGGGCTGCTTTGTGTAAATGTGAGCTTCAGGGATGTGCAGGCAACAGAATCAGGTGAGGTAGGATGAGCCCCACAGCAGAGTGACTCTTAGTGTTATCTAGGTCAGAGATGCCTCGGGTGGGGCGAGTGGATTTAATAAGGATGGTGTGTGGGGAGGGCGAGCAAAACGAGATACCAGCTCAGCCAACAAAGCAGAGCTGGAAAAGCAGCCCAGTGGGGCCAGGACCCCAGAGGGAGAGACAGCCCCTAAGCTCTGCCTCCAGGTCACCTTGTCCAAGCCTCCAAGCCAGAGTCCCTGCAGCTACTCTACGTTTCTACCTGGCTGGTCCACAGACACTTCCGCCTGGCTGAGAGGCCTTCAGATGGAGAATCTGTTGTCTGGGTTCCACTCCTCCTCTGCTCTGTACTGAGTACCTTTCTGTGCCTTGATTTGCCATATCCATAAGATGATCCAAAACGGTGCCTGGCACCTGGTGAGTGCTCTATAAGGATCAGCTTTCATCATTGTCACCTTCAACATCCTCTGGTTCTATTCGCATCAGAATAGATGTGAACAGAACCAGAAATTTCAGATTATCTTTCACGGGGAATGGATTTTCCATTACATTCCCAACCTCGGTTTCCCCAAGGCTAAGACAAGAGCGTTATTCCCTTTGGAAAATTCCAAGGGTATTTTCCCCAAAGGTAAAATTCACTCTCAAGAGGAAGGAGAGGGTGGGATGTAGCCTAGAGAAGGAGCTCGTGGAGCTTAAACTTGAAGCACAAATGAAAAGTGTGACTGTCATTGATCCAATCCTCTCTGACAACAGCACCTGGGGAGCAGAGCAGACCCTCCTGCAGCCCTTGCCTGAACAGCAGAGGCAAAGGACAAAGAGAGCAGGACCCAGGGGCCCTCCAAGGGGCTAAAGAGATCCAGGAGATGGGACAGGAAGAAGGGATGAAGAAAAGTGAAGAAAAAGAATGCTTGAGGGGAGGGGATTTCTGTGCAGACCAGAGGGGCAGCCGCAGAAGTGTCTTAGGATTGGAGTACTAAGGGTCCTTGGTGGCTGTGGGACCTGGAAGATGGCTGGTCCTTGGGCAACTGCTCACACATTTTTCTAGACTGCACGTGGGATTTCCTGGAAAAGAGGACGTCTGTTTGCTTACGGAAACATCACTCAGTCCTTCTGTAGCAGGGATTGAGTGTAATGCTGGGCTCACTCATGGTCCCTAACAGAGTCCTGAGGTGGGATAGGAGACACTCAACATAGGAGAGTCCTTTGATTTCAATTAGAGACTTTATACCTTAAATTACAGTAAATGAGACATTTTGAAAAAACAACTTGGGGTACATAGGGGCATATTTGATATTTGCCAATATACAGCATCTTGTTAAAGCCTTTTACAAGTGATAGCCATTCACCTTTAAATCAATTTTAAGATTAAAAACCTCACCCCCATCACAGGCTATTTTAAGGGTGGGGAAAATGCCAAGCTACTCCTCCTGAGGCTTGCAGTGAGCCCTTCGTGTTTGTTTGAACTTATAGCTGCTGCTGTTTGCCTACTGTTCTGGTGTACAGTTATGGAAACTAGTGATGAGTTTAAACCCTTCTGAAACTGTTATCTAAAACCTTGGCTTTCCGGGAGGATAGGGCAGAACCCCAGCCATGTGGTCAGTATTGATAACTTTTGGAATTCTGCTGTGCTGCCCTGTCTTATGCCTACAAAGAAAAGAACGGTGAAGACAAGTAATAACAGAGACTCCCAAAAATACATCAACAAAAATAGATGTGTTGTGAGGAAATGCCAAGCTTTATTAAATGCACTTTTGGTGAAAGAAGCCCTACAAAGACTTTCTTAATAAATTTCAGAGGGGAGGTGTTTGGTCACTGAATCGCCTACATAAGCAATCGTGGCATTTGTGGAATGTCAAACTGCAGACTGCCCGAGGTAAACATCCAGCTTGGACCACAGTCACTTCTTATGACAGATCAAGGACGTGGACTGTGGTTTGGGGTTGGCTGTACTCATGTCTGCATGTTGGAAGATTCTGATCGTGTTCAGCCTCTTGGCTTGGAAAGAGTCTGAGTGTAGCCATTCCTGCCCGTCATCAATGCTTCCACACTCACAGATCGGCAGCCAGAGAGACACTGTCCTTATTTTAAACACCTTGGTAACTCATTCCAAAGTCCAGCAACACCCACTTCCAGAAAATTCTTAATGTTTAGCCTAAATCACTCATGCTGCAATGTAAGCTCATTTCCTCTCTCATTCTGTCCAAAAAAGAAATAGGGAACAGCTGCTCTCCATCACTGGTTTATACACTTTAGAACCTTTATTTCATCCAACCCCTAAATCTTCTCTTCTCCAGAATAAATATTTCAAATCCCAGAAACATTGTCTGAGACTTACCCAAACCATGTGGCCAATCACTTTCTAAGTGTCGCTTTTAATTCCAAGGTGCTGTCTCAGGCCTCAGTCCTGAATAGCACATATCTGTTGGGTGATAACGGAGGCCTGAAAGGAAACCAAGCCTCCTTCTAGGACCTGAAGAAGATGCCTCCTTCACCTCCAGCTGCCCCAGCCTCCCAGTCCACGTTTCATTGTTCTATTGCCATCTTCAACATCCTTGCTGCTACATGGCTGGATTTTGTTTTTATTACTAACTCTGTACTAACCACTGTGTTGTGCACTTTACATAGATCCCATCTCATTGAATAGAACAATGCTGTTGGACATATTTTTACCTTTAATTCATAGGTAAAGAAAAAACGCCTAAAAATCTTTGTAACTAAAAAGTGATCGGGACTTGAACCTCAGGCTGTGTGACACAGATCCCAGGTCCCTTCCAGACTGCCAAGCTCAGATCTGTTCCTGCTTCTTGGACTCCCATCAAGACAAGACCCTGCTCTTCTGGTCAGAAATGGCCACAAGAGCAGCACCTCCCACCTCTATTTCTGGAGTGCTGATCTTTTTCTTTCTATGTAGAATAGCTTTGTTATTTCATTCTTCAGAGGTTTCTTATCGCACTTATGTATAATTACAATTATCTATGTAAACAAGTGTCTGCTCATCATCCTTTGACCTGCTCCAAAACCTTTGTATTTGTAATTTTAGCATCTAGTACAGCGCCACCTATTGAGTAAACAGGAGGATTGTGTTTAGAGTAAGGCTCCCTGATCAGTGAACGAATCACACAGAAATCCACACTGATATATAACTCCAATTCTCAAGTTCAGAAGTACTTACAGAAACAAATGCATCTGTTTGTATAAATGCCATTCCCTGCAGGCCTTTCATCACAAAACTGGTTTGAGGGTACTGTACAGTTGGGAGATAAAGAACTTAATCTCATTTTCCTACTAACTCAATGTGAGATCTTGGACAAGTCACTTGTTTTCTCATCTGAAAAATGAGGGAAGTTGGCCAGATGATATTTAAGGACTTTTCCAGACCTAAATTTCCAAACTTCTATGGCTATCTAGCTACCTTAATCAGACTTATCTAACTAATCGCAAACAACACTACTCCATGCTGGAGAAACACAGTCATAATAAACTAAGCAAAACCAAATGCCCTTCAATATCCTGTTGTGAACTATAAAATGTCCCTTAAAATCACATTTTCCCCTTGAAACAGGATGTCTAAAAAATATTTTGCTATTAAATCCTTTTAAAGTGCAAGGGAAAGCATTTATTTTGTGATTTGCCGTCCAACTCAATAAAAAGTAGAGGATTCAGCCGTCTTAATTATGGAAGATACTGTCAAAAAAAAAGCAAAGGTGGTGGAAATTCAAGTTGGAAACCAAGATGCCATGCCAAAAAAACAATGCACAAGCTTTCTGGAGGGGGTTTCAAGTGTGCATCGAGCAGTTTATTTCTGCCATTATGTTGGGGAAACCAGTAAATGCGTTTTTATGAGGTGATTTATGAAACTCCTGGGGTGGATGCAGTCAGTGCTGGGAAGAAGTTGTGCCAACTTCCAAACCCGGGGCAGGGGGGTGGGGTGGGGACTTGAACTTTGGTGACTTGATTACATGGTTGTGAGTTGAGTCCTTTAAGGTGGCTTAAGCAAAGTGGGATAAATACCTTCAGAGAGGTAGAAAGGGCTGGAAGATTTCAGAGGAATCTTGCCTTGTTCTTTGGATATCATAAGTCCTCACTTAGATTAAATTCTTTAAGGGCTGATTCTATTTTCCTGATTCTGTAGATCCTCGGGGTGTTACCAGAAGCACTCCTGGAAATATTGTTTGAGAAAATGGGAAAGAATGGGTAGATCTCTCTGTCATCCAGAAAGACAAACCTGGGTGTCTTCCCAGCTCAAAATCACCCCCTTTCTGTTGGAGCTGCCTCCCTTTAGAGGGCGAAATAGCCACATCTGAATCCTCAGATACATGTTACATGGCAAGGAGGACTGAGGTTGCAAGTGGAATTAAGGTGTTGACCAGCTAGGTCAGAGTGCTAGCTGAGGGAGAGGGAGGGAGTGGGAGACTATCCCAGACTAATTGAGTGAGCCCAGTGTAATGACAAAACATATTAAATGTGGGAGAAAGAGGCAAAAGATTCAGTGTCAGAGGGATGCAGGACTCACCGTACTATTCCTGGCTTTGAAGAAGGAGTGTGGGGCTGTGAACCAAGGGAGCAGGCAGCCTCCAGTAGCTGGAGAAGGTCAGTAAATTGGTCTCTCCAGAGTCTCCAGAATGAAACACAGCACTGCCACTTGATTTCAGCCCAGAAACTGGTATTAGACTTTTGACCTCTATAACTGTGAGATAAAAATTTCCATTTTTTTTTTTTTTGAGACAGAGTTTCACTTTGTCACCCTAGGTGCAGTGCCATGGCGTCAGCTCACTGCAACCACAAACTCTTGAGCTCAATGATTCTCCTGTCTCAGCCTCCCAAGTAGCTGAGACTATAGGCATCTACCACAATGCCCAGCTAATTTTAGAGACAAGGTCTCACTCTAGCTCAGGCTGGTTTTGAACCCATGAGCCCAGGCAATCTGCCATCCTCAGCCTCCCGGAGTGCTAGGATTACAGGTGTGAGCCACTGCACCCGGCCATTTTCATTGTTTTAAGCCACTAAATTTGTGATAATTTGTTACAGTGGTGATAGAAAATGAATAGATCCAAGGCCCCTAACCACAGAGGATGTCCTGACAGTATGTTTAACCATATGACTCTGGATACTGGAGCACAGCTGACTGAACTGGGGTTTTAACTCAGGAGCAGAGAGGCAGAGAAAACTGATCTGAGGATATGACAATTACAATGAGGGAGAGAGTGGCATAAAGAGATGGAGAGCTCTGGTAGCACCTTGGTAGCACCTCTGAGGTAAAGTCCGCAGAACATGCTGCTCTCCCAGGTCCCTGCCTCCCAGTGGTTCAGGCTGAAGGCAAAGGAGCCAGTGTCTTCAGGTCAGAACTGTAGACAGATCAGCTTCAATCAGTTGAAAAATGTAGGCTGGTTGATGCTGCCCACAACCAGGCAACTTAGATCACTTCCATGTGGAGGTATAAAGTGTATTTAGGGGAAATCCCAATCCCTACTTATAGAGATCATGAGTGTTGGCCAGGCACAGGGGCTCATGCCAGTAATCCCAGCACTCTGAGAGGCTGAGGCAGGAGGACTGCTTGAGCTCAGGAGTTCAAGACCAGCCTGAGACAGAGCGAGACCCCATCTCAACTAAAAATAGAAACACTAAGAAGATCACTTGAGCCCAGGAGTTTGAGGTTGCTGTGAGCTATGATGACACCATGGTCCTCTACCCAGGGCAACAGAATGAGACTCTGTCTCAAAAAAATAAAAAAATCCTGGGTGGTTGATAGGTATTTTGGCATTTTTCAGCCAGAGGCTCAGAGAGGAAAAGTAACCTGCTCAAAGTCACATAGACAGTGAGTAGGAACATTAGAATTCAAACCCAAATCTTTCCATTTCTAAATCCCTTTTTTGTATGTTTTGTTTTGTTTTCTATTAGTCATCCTCTGCTAATTGCTTCCTGGACTTCTGTTTCCACTAGAAAGAACTCAGACATCTGATATATGTCCCTTGGGTATGCTGTAAAAACTCCGTAGTATTAAAATACTCAAGGCTTGGGAGGATACTTATTGTCCAGAGGGCAAAAGTGAATGTGTGATTCTGTGGATGCAGGTTTAGGCCTTATAGTACCCAGAGGCCTCCAGGCAAGATACAGGATCAGAGTCAATAGAGCAATAACGCCCCCTCTCTCTCCCAAAGGCTTTTGCTCACTGGTGCCCACATCTGTGTAGTTGCAGGGAGAGAAATGAAGCACACAGGAGTCCTCAGGCCTCCCTCCCTGTCCGCTGGCTTATCTCACAATTCTTAGTCAAACTGGGACTCTCAGCCTCAACATTCGTGGGGCCGAGTACCATCCTGTGGAATCAGAATAAAAATGTGCTAATTGGATAGCCTCATCTCAGGGTGGTCCTAACTCCGAGAGATGACTGTTTTCAGAGCTGGTTGTCTCAGACTATCTACACGTCACACTTAGCCCCCTGCTCTGCTGGGCTTAGGGGACTCGCCAGTAGCAAGAGACACTAGGAATCTCCTGGGGGTTAGAAGTAGGGGTGGGGTGGGGGCCCAAGGCCATGGCTGATGTCAGAAAACAACACAAACTGAGAACAAGTTAGTTAACTTTGTGTCTCACCACACACACACACACACACACACAAACCCTTGTCTTCCCACATGAAATTTAACAAAAGGACACGTCTTAACATAATTTTCTGAATAAGTCAAACTTCTCATGGTGATTGCCTGAGAGGACTGGCAGAAACTGAAACCACGGATAATGCCCAACTATTTTTGCTCTTTTTTACCTTACCAATTGAAATTTAGTCACGTGAACCCAGGAGGACAAAAGCATGACTAAGCAACAAGCACCTGTTTTGTTCCTGTGCTGAGAATTACTGTCCAGTGGCTCCTGTTCTCTTGGATTGACTCGCTTCCCTTCCACGGTTCTGGAAGCACCGTGTCCACTGTAGCAAGGCTGGGAAGGCTGTGTGGGCACGCCCCTCCTCTCTCTGCACCTGCTGGAACTGCTCATAATGGAGACTTCCTCAGGCTGAGAAGGACCACTTTTTGGACATGGACACTCAGGATGGTACAAGTTGTTGCCAGAACCTCTAAATAAGCTCTCTCCCAACTTCTTCAAAAAGCTCCTTAAAAGAGAAGGTGGTAATAAGAGTAGAGCATTTCTACCTTGTCTGAGTCACACATTGACAGTGAAGCTTTTGCCACATGTCGGCCCACTGGATACTGTTTTTTGCTGCAAATCTGATGAGAAAGAGCCTTTTTGGTGTCCTTTCTAGCTAGATCCAGTTAGTCCTAGACTCTCGCCTTCCTTCTAGGACAACAGGCCCTGGTCAGATGTGACTACCCCAGGATGGAGGATGGTGAGGAGCTCAAAAGAAAAGATGGGGAATGGAAGAGGGTGCCAGGCAGGGGACTGGCAGGACTGTAGGGGGAATGACTAATCTCAAAAAAGATACAGTCAGTAGGACTTGACTAATCTCAAGAAAGATACAGACCCGAGGCAGTGGAAGGTGGCTTAACTGGAGGGAGGAAAGCTCAGTGTCTGAGGACCAAGAGAGGAGCAACCTGCAGGAGACAGACCCAGAAGATGGAGAATAAGCAATGAAAGAAGGAAAGGAGTTACAGTATTAGTTTTCCTAGGGTTGCAGTAATAAGTGACCACAAACTTTGTAACTTAAAATAACGGAAATTGATTCCTTACAATTCTGGAGGACAGAAAGTTTGAAATCAAGGTGTTGGCAGGGCCAGTATCTCCAGAGCTCCTAGTGGAGAATTCTTCTTTGCTTCCTCCAGCTTCCAGCAGCTTGTGGCTGCCTGTCTAGTATCCGCCTGTCTTAACGTGACCTTACCTTCTCTGCATCCCTCATAAGGGTCCTTGCTATCGGATTCAGGGCTCACCTGAATAATCCAAAATCACCTCCTCATCTCAAAGTCCTTAACTGAATTACATCTTTGAATATCCTCTTTCATAAAAGGCCATGTTCATGGGTTCTAGGAATCAGGATTTAGGTATACCTTCGGGGACAGGCCTTCCTTGTTTGCAAACAAGGCCAGGGCAAAGGGCTCAGGACCAAGGACCAGCATCAGGTAAGAATAAGGGCATGACAGCTCCTCCTTTATGTGCTGGTTGGCAGGTGGTGGAGGGGCGAAGGCAGCGCCTCAAAGGGCTGGACCACGACCATCTGTGTTTGCCTCTTGCCTTTCCCAACTTTTCTTCTACTTGTCCATTTCAAAGCTAAACTCGTGAACGAGTGCCCAGGAGAAACATGCCCTGATTTTTCTAGTTAGGCTAGAAACAAAAGTTTTTTTCTTTGAGCTTCCTGTCCCTAGAGTCATGATCCTTTCCAGAGTCCCCCAGAAAAAAAGTTGTTTTCAACGGATTTCTTTAAGTCTACTTCCTAACACGAACTTACCTGTTTTGTGCATTGAGTTCTGCCGAGGCATGGTCCCAGGGGTTTCTGTCCCTGTGTCTTCTCCCCGGGTTAGATTTAGGCATAATACAGCCATTCCTTCCTCTCCATCCTTTACTCACTGAGAAATACAGACATAATACAGCCTTGATGGTAAGTTAAGAATCCAATATTCTCGTTTTAGCTGATATTTGCATACAAGTTGTAACAGTGAGATCAGACTAGTTATGCACCAGTTAATACAATCTCACAAACCTCTGTGGACAAGAGCAAAGGCTGACCCCTCACTCCCAGCACACACACATCCTCGGCTGTCTGTGTTCCATGCCATTTTCCCCAGGACCCAGGTTGATGGAACGTTGGAACATTGTGGCTTGTCCCAGAAGAGGGACAAGAGCAGGGTATAACCACATGTTAGTTGGACATTTGCTGCCCGGAAATGGCATGCCAGTTTTCATTGGCTAACAGGAATCACCTGGCCAAACCAGTAGTCAATAGGTCAAGAAACTATAATCCCACCCTAGGGGAGAGGGTCCCTGAATTTGAGTGAACAATAAATACTACCTCAGAGGGTCTCCCGTTATTTCATTATTGTGGAGTACCTGAATCCATGGATCCAGAAAACACTGGTTCCCCAGCCCGTGGGAATTTCCTTTCAGGCACTGGGAATCCTCCACATGAATGATGCTTGCTCACACCATCTTTTGCCAGACAGCGGGGCTATAAAACCAGCCCCTCTAAAGGGATATGACCATGACAAAATCTCAGTGGCTGACAACAATACGAGTCTATTTTTTTTTTTTGTAGTTTTTGGCTGGGGCCGGGCTTGAACCCGCCACCTCCAGCATATGGGGTTGGTGCCCTACTCCTTTGAGCCACAGGTGCCGCCCAGGAGTCTATTTTTCCCTCATAGCTCATGCCCATTGTGGGTTATGGGTTGGTCATCTGGACAAGCAATTCACTTTTTTTGAGGGAGATTTTTAATGGCTTTTATGAAAGAGTCCCAAATGATTCTAAATTGCCTACTTCTGCTTATATTGGGGTTGCTGCTGTATGGCGCTCTCTTTGGAGATTGCAATACAGTTGATCCTTGAACAAGTGGGGGTTAGGGGTGCTGATCTTACTGCACAGTCTTAAATCCATGTGTAACTTTTGACTCTCTACAAACGTAACTATTAATAGCTTACTAGTGATCTGACGCCTTACTGATCACATACCCAGTTAACTAACACATATTTTGTCTGTTATATGTATTATATGCTGTATTCTTACAATAAAGCAAGCTAGAGAAAGAAAATGTTAAGAAAATTATGAGGAAGAGCAAATATATTTACTATTGATGAAATGGAAGTAGATGATCATAAAGGTCTTCATGGTCTTCTTCTTCATATTGAGTAGGCCAAGAGGAGGAGGAGGAAGAGAAGGAGCTGGTTTTGCTGCTTCATTTTTGGTTCATGGTTCAGTTTTCGTTTAAGGGTGAAGAACGGAGGCAAGAGCAGAAGAAAATCTGCATATAAGTGGACCTGTGTTCCAACCTGTGTCGTTCAAGGGTCAACTATATATTTTTCAAAACAGTATTTGGCCCAATGAAATATCTGCTGCATGAATAAAGAAAACATAATTTGTGTACTACACCCAACTGGGCAGTTTGTAGTATACTTCCATGACATTTTATGTTCCTTATTTTTATCACATCCCCTCTCTGCTCTGCATGGTTTCATATGTTAGTCCATTGTCCTGAAGTCACTTTGCTGAGATTAGAAGAGTAACACAAATAAAATTTTAAAAAGTGCAATCTCACATCCCATGATCTGTGGGAAGTCCAGTGTCCTCCTCAAGATCTTTGTGACTTTTCTAGAAATTCTATATACTAGTGGTCACTTGTGGCTTTAAAGACTGATATTTTGAGCTCTCTGCCACATCTTCTCTGCTCTTGCAGATCCAGAAGGACAACCTAGATCTTTGTCCCAACCTACCTTTCTATCAAAAATAAAAAAAAAAAAAATAGAGAGAGAGAGAGAGAGAAGGAGGGAGGGGTGGGGAAAGGAAGAGCAGAGAGAGGGAAGGAGTGAGAGGGTGGGGTTTTGGTGTGTGACACACCTTTTGGGGTCAAGACACGATTGTTTAAGAGGGACTTTACCTAGCAAATGCAATCAGTGTAACCTGGCTTCTTATACCGTCAATGAATCCCCAACAATAAATAAGAAGGGGGTAAAAAAAACAACCAAAAATCAAGCACACCAAACACAAGGCACCACTTACTGCAGGTCTGTGGTAGCTTAGCCACCTTCCTACTAAAAAACTCTTCCCAACTACTTACTTTCTACTTTCTTGGCTCTGTGTTTTGGCTCCCTCACACCCTTGCCTCTAATTCAACCTCCCTAACTTATTATACAGAGCAATCTCTCTTTTCCTCTACTCCACTCCCAGCTTTACCTTTGCACAGCCAAAGACTCTTTCATGTCTGGATAAAACAAAGGGTCATTTATGTACGGCATAATATTTGGCAAAGATTTTGCAATTTCTTTATTTCTTTCTCTTTCCCTCCATAGGTGGAAAAAAGCTGTATGGAAATTTATTTTTCTCATACAGGAAAGATGACAGTGGCTACAGCTTGGGTTTTAAATAACATTTTCCTTCCTCCTTGCTGGTAAATATATACTTTCTTAACATCTATATCTGATAAACTTTTTTCTTTAACATAGTGGTTCTCAAACTTTTGGTCTCAGAACTCCTTTGCACACTTAATTATTAAGGACCTTAAACAAATTTTGTTAAATGGACTTTATTTATCTATATTTACCATATCAGAAAATAAAACAAAAACGTTTTGCATTTTTGCAAATCTCCTTAAAGTCTGGCTTAATAGAAGACAGCTGTTCTGCATTCAGTCTGTTGCAATATCAGTCACTGGAAAACTCAACTGTACACAACTCATGAGATCATGAAAGTGAAAAAGCAAATAGCGTTTTAGTACTTTTATGAATTCTTTTTAAGGCTGGTGGTCATTAAAACTGGGGTTTTATCATATGGTACTTTCTGGTACATCCTCTTTAAGAAAAAAAACAACAAATTTGATGAAATTAATGAAATTCTTAAACTAAAAGTAAACCATGAACCAAAAATGACCCCTCCCCCCAAAAAACCTTATTGGCTGGCTTGTACTCAATTTAAATAACTATGACACAAGATAGTACATTTAAAAACTATACATCCAAGATAAACAAGATCTGGTGGCATCTTTGTCTCCATCTGACAAATTCCTACCCTTTCTTCAAACCTATGCTCAGATCTCTAAGCTTCAAATCTCTACAGAGTCTCTTCCCCCTCCATAAATAACTGATAATAACAACCGTAACTAACATTTATTGTTCACTTGCTAGGAGCCAAGCAAAACACTTCAGGCGCCTCATCTAACGTGCACAGTAAACCATGCGAAGGTGCTACCTTCTCTTTAGAAGAGGTGGCTGAACGTTGGAGCATAAAGGCCCCTACCTGGCTCTGTGCCTGGCACACCTCCTCTGTCCAAGCAGCATTTAATTGCACCCAGAGGGTTACTGCCTGCGCGACACTGTCCTGTTCAAGGTGAGTCCTGGAGGTCAAAGGGCGAGGATGGTACCCTCCACGCCCCCCTCCCCCGTAACCAAGGCGCGCATGCTCAATGAGGGGGGCCACGAGAGAGGGGCGAGTCTTCCAGCCTCCAGTTTCACGCTCCCGAAGCCCACCTTAAAGATCCCAGCATTAAAGCTCTCACCTTTGTCAAATTCCTACCCAGTCTTCAAATCTATGCTCAGATCTCTAAGCTGCAAATCTCTACCGTCTCTTCCACCCAGCCATAAATAACAAAGGACAGTAACAACCGTAACTAACATTTATTGGCCACTTACTAGGAGCCAAGCAAAACATTTCACGCGCGTCATCTCATGTTCACAGTAAACTAGGCTTAAGCTTCATTCATTTCGTGGCAAATGCACCTCTCCTTGGCCACACGCCCAAACCAGCGCACCGGAGCTCGGAGGGTTCTCCGCGGGGCCAAGCCGGCTGCGGTTTGCAGAGAGAAAGCGGAGCCCGCAGCGTTTCCCGGGGTCCCGAATCCGCAGCGCGCGCCTCTGTGGCCGGAACCTTTCTCCTCGCGTCGCGGCAGTCCGCCGGAGGCCGGAACCTTTCTCCTCGCGCAGTCGTTGCCGGGGGAGGCGTGCTCCGCAGGACCGGTGTTCCAGCTGTGGGTTCACGCCGCGGTCGCGGCTGCTGACGTGGGCCGGCCCGGTGTGGGGCTGCGGGTGCGGGTCGCTATGGCGGTGGACATCACGCTGCTGTTCCGGGCCAGCGTGAAGACCGTGAAGACGCGGAACAAGGCGCTGGGAGTGGCGGTGGGCGGCGGGGTCGATGGCTGCCGCGACGAGCTGTTTCGCCGGAGCCCCCGGCCCAAGGGCGACTTCTCCGGCCGGGCCCGCGAAGTGGTGAGCTGGTTGCTATGGGAACGGCCGGCTAGCGCGTGGGGGCGGATGCGCAGGGGCTGACCCCTGACGCCAAAGCAGACCCTGTCCCGTGAGCGTGTTGGTGAAGGACGTGGTCCTCAGGTGGGAGAGCAGAGTTGACCTCGGAGCGCTCACAGCTGTCTTGGGAAAGGAGCCACCTTAGTTTGAGGCGGGGAGACGCGTACGGGGAACTCCAGGAAGCAGCTTTCTTGGAGGCGACAGGAGGCTCTCGGAAATCTTCGTCTGCGAAGTTCTTGGGCTGTTCGGTTAGGCAAATGACTTCGCCGTCACTGCAGACTTGAACGCAGGGGAAACTTCCCCACATCCCTTTGCTTTTTTGTCGCAGCACGGACCACACTGTATTTGCCTCTTCAGTTTACTTGTCCCTCCCCCACAGTTGAGATCAAAACCACATTGAGCTGAATGCTGCCTTCTTGTCTCTCGCAGTAAGTAGGACTCAGTGCCTCTTGACAGTGGTTTAGGATAATCTTTCACAAACGCTCCGTGTTGGTCTTCTCAACTACTTTCTCTTTGCTAAACACAGAAGGCCTTTGTTATCTCCTGAGAGCAGGGACCTTTTCTTGGAGGGCAGGAACAGGGTTGGCTTCATCTCAGAATGCACGACTTGTATGTAGCATTGCTTAGTGTTTGTTGAATGAATGAATGAACGAACACATGGTTGTCTGTTTTCCACACTAAACAGGAAACGCCATAGAGGCAGAGACGTTTGTCTTGTTCACCTTTGTATTCTTGGCACCAAGGGTGGATCTGGTTTTGGTGAGACCTCAAGCTTGTATGGTTCTGAACGCCCTTTTTAAGAAATAGAAAAATCACAAAAAAAGGTTCAGAGCTTTGGAAGGTGCAAGTGAGGGACCCTGAAGCTTATCATTAATTTCGTGGTAAATGCACCTCTCCTTGGCATACAATCAAATGCCTGGCATTGTGTAGACCAGAGGTCCTCAAACTTTTTAAACAGGGGGCCAATTCACTGTCCCTCAGACTGTTGGAGGGCTAGACTATAGTTTAAAAAAACACAAAGCTCTGAACAAATTCCTATGCACACTGCACCTATCTTATTTTGAAGTAAAAAAAACAAAATGGGAACAAATACAATCACACCGCCTCATGTGGCCCGCAGGCCGTAGTTTAAAAGGACCCCTGGTGTAGACACTCAGATATTTTTTGAATGTATGCATGTATACACAAGTTAATGTGTGGCAGTTCGCAGAGATGTTTTCAAGCATCAAAAGGGGGATTAAACCAGATGAAGATATTTAGCACCTGCCTCCTGATTAGCACTGTATTACAGTAACATGATATAAAAGAAGTAGTGGAGGAGACAGACATACAAACAGATAAACAAGTACCATAAAGCCTTGCAGGTAGGTAGAGCACAAAGAAGAAGGTGGTTAGTTTTACCTGAGGGTCAGGAAAGGCTTTATGGAGGTGGTGATGCAGACAGGATGAGGAAGGGCTTCTCAGGCTACACCATGGGTGCATCTTACAAGGGTATATGTGAAACTTGGTAAACGGTCTGTGAAGCTAGTGAATGATGCCCCATGAATATATCAATGTACACAGCTACGATTTAATAAAAAATAAAAAAAATTAAAAAATTACTTTTCAAAAAAAAAAAAAGTTTGAGTTCTCTGTGGATTCTGGTTATTAAACCTTTATCAGAGACATAACCTGCAAATATCTTCTCCTATTCTGAGGGCTGTCTGCTTGCTTTACTTACTGTGTTCTTGGCTGTGCAGAAGCTTTTTAGTTTGATCAGGTCCCAGTAATGTATTTTTGGTGTTGCTTCAATTGCCCCGGGGGGAGGGGGTCCTCCTCATAAAATATACTCCCAGGCCGATTTCTTTCAAGTGTTTTCCCTTCACTCTCTTCTAGTATTTTTATAGTTTCATGTCTTAAATTTAAATCTTTTATCCAGTGAGAATCAATTTTTGTTAATGGTGAAAGGTGTGGGTCCAGTTTCAGTCTTCTACAGGTTGCCAGCCAGTGCACCCAGCACCATTTGTTAAATAAGGAGTCTTTCCCCCACTGACTGTTTCTGATAGGCTTATCAAAGATCAATGCTGGGTTCATCTCTTGGTTCTCTATTCTGTTCCATACATCTACCTTTCTGTTTTTGTGCCAGTACCATGCTGTTTTGATCACTGTAGATTTATAGAATAGTCTGAAGTCTGGTAGCGTGATTCCACCTGATTTGTTTTTATTCCTGAGTAATGTCTTGTCTATTCAGGTTTTTTCTGATTCCATATAAAATGAAGTATTATTTTTTTGAAATCTTTAAAGTATGACAGTGGAGCTTTAATAGGGATTGCATGAAATTGTATATTGCTTTGGGTAGTATGGATATTTTAACAATGTTGATTCTTCCCAGCCATGAGCATGGTATGTTTTTCCATTTGTTAACATCTTCAGCTATTTCCTTTCTCAGAATTTCATACTATAGAGATCTTTCACGTCCTTTGTTAGGTAAATTCCCAAATATTTCATCTTCCTTTGGTAGTACTGTAAAAGGAATGGAGTCCTTGACTGTTTTTTCAGCTTGACAATTATTGGTATATATAAAAACTACTGATTTGTGAGTATTGATTTTGTATCCTGAGATGCTGCTGTATTACTTGATCACTTCTAAGAGTTTTGTAGTAGAGTCCCTGGGATTTTACAGGTATACAATCATATCTGCGAAGAGTGAAAGTTTGATCTCCTCTGACCCTATTTGGATACCCTTGATCACTTTCTCTTACCTGATTGCCATGGCTAAGACTTCCCTTACAGTGTTAAATAGCAGAGGAGACAACGGGCAACCTTGCCTAGTTCCTCATCTAAGTGGAAATGTTTTCAATTTTATTCCATTCAGTATGATATTGGCTGTGGATTTGCTGTAGATGGCCTGTATCATTTTAAGAAATGTCCCTTCTATGCCTGTTTTCTTAAGTGTTCTGATCATGAAAGGATGCTGGATATTAATCGATTTCTGCATCAATTGAGAGAAGCATATGGTCTTTGATTTTTGTTTTGTTTATGTGGTGTATTATATTTATAGATTAACGTATATTGAACCAGCCTTGAGACCCTGGGACAAAACCAATATGGTCATGGTGTGTAATTTGTTTGATGTGTTGCTGGATTCTGTTTGCTAGGATCTTACTAAATATTTTTGCATCTATATTCGTTAAAGAAATTGGTCTATAGTTTTCTTTCCTTGTTGAGTATTTTCCTGGTTTGGGGATCAGGGTGATACTTGCTTCATAGAATGTATTGGGGAGTTTTCCTTCTTTTTCTATGTTTTGGAAAAGGTTATGTAATGTGGGTCCTAGTTTCTCTTTAAAGGTTTGGTAGAATTCTAATGTGAAGCCATCTAGTCCCCGACTTTTCTTTCTGGGAGATTTCGTATAGTTGATGTTATTTCAGTACTTGATATAGGTTTATTCAACATTTCCAATGCTTTTGGCTGAGTTTAGGAAGGTGGTATGTTTCCAGGTATTGGTCTGTTTCCTCTAGATTTTCATATTTCTGAGAATAAAGTTTTTTATAGTATTCATTAAGGATTTTTTGAATTTCTGAGGTGTTTGTTGTTATTTCAACTTTATCATTTCTGATTGAGGATATTAGGGATTTTAGTGGTTAAAATCTGCTTCTGGTTAGGTTAGCTAAAGGTTTATCAATTTTATTAATCTTTTCAAAGAACCAACTTTTTTAAAATTTTTTATTATTAAATCATAGCTGTGTACATTAATGCAATCATGGAGTGCCATACACTGGTTTTATAGACTGTTTGACACATTTTCATCACACTGGTTAGCTGGCATTTTCTTAGTTATTGTGTTAAGATATTTATATTCTACATTTACTAAGTTTCACATGTACCCTTGTAAGATGCACCGCAGGTGTAATCCCACCAATCACCCTCCCTCTGCCCATCCTCCCCCCAAGAACCAACTTTTTGATTCATTGATCTTTCGAATAATTCTTATGTTTTCAATTTCATTTAATGCTGCTCTAATTTTGGCTATTTCTTTTCTTCTGCTGGGTTTGTGGTTGGAATGTTCTTCCTTTTCCAGTTGCTTGAGATGTTTCATTAAGTTGTTGACTTCCTCTCTTTCTGTTGTCTTGAGGAAGGCTTGCAATACTATAAATTTACCTCTTAGGGCTGCCTTTGCCGTATCCCATAGGTTCTGATAATTCATGTCTTCATTGTCATTTTGTTCCAAAAATTCGGTAATTTCCTTCTTAATCTTGTCTATGACCCAGCTATCATTCAGCATAAGGTTATCTAGCTTCCAAGACTTTGTATGAGTTTGAAGGTTCCTGTTGTTATTGAGTTCAACTTTAATTCCATGATGGTCTGAGAAGACACAAGGAATAATTTCTATTCTTTTAAATTTGCTGAGGTTAGGCTTGTGACCTAAGATGTGATCAATTCTGGAGGATGTTCCATGGGCTGATGAGAAGAATGTGTATTCAGTTTTATTAGGATGAAATGTTGGTTCTATGGTTGTTCTATGGTCAGGTTTACATCCAAAATACCTTTACTTAGTTTAATCTTGGAGGATCTATCCAACACTGCCACAGGGGTGTTAAAATCTCTGACTATTATGGTGCTGGAAGATATCAAATTTTTCATGTCTGTTAGGGTCTCCTTTATAAATTGAGGGGCATTCTGGTTGGGTGCATAATTGTTAATAATTGAAATCTCTTCAGGTTGGGTGTTTCCCTTGACAAATATGAAGTGACCATCCTTATCTTTCCTAATCATTGCTAGTTTAAAGCCTATTATATCTGCATATAAAATTGCAACACCTGCTTTTTTTCTGATTTCCATGAATTATAAATTGGAAAAAAATATAATTTTTGAGTTATAAAAAATTATTTAAAAAATTGGGAAAAATATAATTCATGAATTATACTTGCCTGAATTATAAATGTCCATCCCTTCACCTTGAGTTTATTTTTATCCTTTAAGGTAAGGTGAGATTCTTGTATACAACAGGTATCTTGTCTGAGTTTATATATCTGTGCCTCTTTAGAGGACAATTTAAGCCATTTACATTAATTGAGAGAATTGAAAAGCATGATAGTGTTTTGGGTGTCATGTTTTTCAAATGTCTAGTGTGTATTTTTAGTCCTTAGCCTACTGTGGAAGTTAGGTTTTGTTCAGAAGTTTCTGGGTGAGTTTACTTTAGCTGTGGAACATTCTGCTGGTCATTATGGAGGATGGGACTGAGAATATCCTGGAGAGCTGGTTTAGTTGTGGCAAATTTCTTCAAAATCTGTATGTCATTAAAATATTTGATTTCTCCATCATAGATGAAGCTTAGTTTGGCTGGGTATGCGTTCCTAGGCTGGAATTTATTTTGTTTTAGGAAATTAAAGTTCCAAGACCAACTTATTCTGGCTTGGAAAGTTTTGGCTGAGAGATCAGCAGTCAGTCTGATATTTCTCCCTTTGTATGTAATGCTTTTCTTACATCTGGCTGCTTGAAGAATTTTCTCCTTCATTTTAACTTCGGTGAAGTGAATTACAATATGCCTAGGAGATACTTTATTTGGATTGAATCGTGCTGGGGTTCTGAAACTGTCTATCTGAATTTCAGTATCCCTTGCAATGATTGGGAAATTCTCTTTCAAAATCTCTTGGAGTAAAGTATCTGTGCTTTTAGGACCATCCTCTTCTTCTGGAATTCCTATAAGACGAATGTTTGATCTTTTGGAGTGATCCCATAACTCTCTCAGGGAAAGATCAGTTTTTGCTATCCATCTGTCTGCCTCTTTGAACATTTGGGCACATTCAAAAGCTTTGTCTTTGATTTCAGAGATCCTTTCTTCTGCCTCTCCCCTCTATTACTGAGGGATTCTACTGAATTTCAGAGCTCCTTAAATAATTTTTTCATTTCACTGAGCTCTGCTATCTGCTTCTTCATATGTCCATATCCTTGGTAAATGTGTCTTTGATTCTTGAGACAACTTTTGTACAACTTTTTGGATTTCAGTATCCATCTTTTCCTCCAATTTATTCATCCCATTTGCCATCCATATTCTATTTCTGACATTTCGGCCATTTGTTTATGAATGGCATCTTCTGGAGTATCCCTTTTGTCATTCCTTGGGGGAGTTGATTTGTTCTGATTATTCACGTTGCCAGAGTTCCTCCTCTGGTCTGCCCCATGCTTCATTTTCATAGTTTTGGTATTAAAACTGGAAGGGTATGGTTGAATTGGGGGTTCCAGGAATGTAGTTAACTAGCCTTTTACCAGAGAGCATGGATTAGTGATTGTGGCTTTTTCCTTACAGCTTTACAAAGGTCCCTTTCAGACCTGTAGCTAGAGACTCTGAGAACCAAAGTGTTGTGATAGGGCTAGTCGGCTCTATCTTGCAGTCAGCCAACCACTGTCCAGTCCTATTGAGTCACAAGGTAAGGATACAATCACAGCTAGGGGGATATACGGGAAACTGAGAGCCCCCACGCCTCCCCAGCACCTATTGCAGGAGGAATCAGTCCCTCCCAGTTCAACACAGCCTCCATTCAACCTTGGAAGGTCCCCAGGTAGACTGCCCAAGTCGATAGTTCCAAAAACAATCATCCCGGGCAGTACAAAACACTGCTCAACTGTGAGAGTTCTATCAGTGACCAGCAACCAGGCAGTAGGGTTCCATAGGCAGCTTGGACCCAGAAACAGAAGATGTTGGAGTTTGGCTCTCTCTGGTAGTCAAGGGGATGGGAAGGTTTGCCCAGGCCAAGAGGCAGGCCAGAGGAATTGATGCCTCCTTCCCCGCCCTGTGTGGTAGCCTCACCCCGCCACTGGTAGCCCCCCAGGGTTGTGGCTCAGCTCCCTTCAGTGGGAGGAAGCAACGGAGATGTGGGCCTTCCTGAGACAAGGGAGATCAGTGCCTCCTCTGTGGAATAATCTGCCACCAGAGCAACCCTTGGGTCTGAAGTCCAGCTCCCTGGCTCCCTCTAGTGTCAACGGCTTCTCTGCCCCAGCCTGGTGCCATTGCTGCTGCTGCCACAGCTCAGTCCCTGCTGAACTCTGCGTGAAATTAGAGCTCAGAGAAGGTGTGTCTCTGTCGCACCCCTCCCCTGGGCTGGTGCCACCATCATGTATATTCTAGCCATGTTCGCGACTCTGTCCCCACCATGCTCCTCAGGGGCTGGGCGTATTAGGAGTCAACAAGAACTGTGCGGCCAGTGCGCCGGCACTCTAGTCTCAGTCCTGGGCAGGTCTGCTGTGAGCATACCTCCAGTCCACAGAGCCTGTGTTATGTCCCAGTTTTGCTCTGCCCGTGGGGTAGAGGCCCGGCTCCCTCTGTTTGCCAAGAGAAATGGGAAGTGCTACCCGCGGTGTGAACCCTGCTGTTGCCTCGGTGCTGCCGCGGGCCACCTTACTCCCTCTCCCTCTTGGCTCCCTGGCTGGGCAAGCCCCACTTTACCCCGTGCTGCTGTTTCAGCACAAACTTGTAGCAGCCCCTGCCTGGCCCGTACCTCTCAAGCACTTGCCCAAGAGTCTGGACTCCACGAGGGACAGGCTTCCGGGCGCGGGGTGGGGGTGGGACTGGGAGCTCAGAATTGCAGGTAGAAGATACATTCAGTTTTATTCAGCCAGGCGGGAGAATGCCTAGGCTCCCGAGTGGGATCTCTCTGGGGAAGGAGATCCGAGTTTTAGTGGCTGTCTCCTGTGGGGTATAAAAAGAAATCTGAGCTCTGCTTGCTTGTTTGTACAAAGTTCACTACAAGCTGTTCTCATGGGGGAGGGGACTCAAGTCCGCTTGGGATGGGTTTTGTACCTATAGTTTGTTTCCTTGGAGTTGCAGCTCGCCTCCACAGGGGTGATGTGCATTCCTCAGTCTTCCCTCCTAGCTTAGCTCCAAACCATCAGCCTTCTTGAGGAACTTCTGTCTTTTATCTCTCTTTCTGGACTGGAGCCTCTGTGGGAAGCTGGGTCTAGTCGGCCGTCTTGCCCCCTCTCCTCCATGTTACACTTTTTAAACTAAACGTTTTTTGGCTTTTGAATAGTGCTGTGTTTTTTCTTTTTGAGGTTAAATTGAATTCATAACTGAATGCTGAATGGAACTTGGGTCAGGAAGACTTGCATTTGAAAGCCTCTTGCTGTATGAGTTTGGTCAAACTACTTGATTTAAATCCTTATGTACTTAAATACAGTGAGTAAGGGCTGGGCATGGCAGCTCACGCCTATAATCCTAGCTCTTGGGAGGCCGAGGCAGGTGGGTTGCCTGAGCTCATGGGTTCACTACCAGCTGGAGCCAGAGCGAAACCTTGTCTCTAAAAATAGCCAGGCATTGTGGTGGGCGCCTGTAGTCCCAGCTGCTCAGGAGACTAACGCAAGAGAATCACTTGAGCCCAAGAGTTTGAAGTTGCTGTGGCCTGTGATGCCACAGCACTCTCCCGAGAATGACAAAGTGCAACTCTGTCTCAAAAAAATAAAAAATAAAAATAAAATAAAATACAGTGAGTAATAGCAACTTACAAAGTTGTTAGGCAATAAAAAAAGGTATGCAGGTGTCTGTGTGAGTTTGAGTCCTTTTGGTTGCAAGAAGTGGTAACCTAATGTGAACTAACCTAAAACAAAATGGGAAATCTAGGGATAGAGCTTATATCTCTATCTCTTATCCATAAAACTCTAGGAAAGGACTCTAGTTGATTCTGCTTGGATCCTGTGCCTTCTCTTATAATAGTTATTACACCTGAGGGATAAGGTTGTTCAATTGGTCAGGTCTTAAATCTGCTTATATCCACTGCAATCTGTGGCTAGCAGGTAGCTTGGATACTGTGATTGTAGCCCCACCAGAACCATGGAAAAGGGAGTGGTATGTTTGGGTGTTAGGAAGTAAAGGATGTAGGACAGGTAAAACAACAAAAACATCCCTCAGGGTAACGGGACAGTGCCTGATGTGCCTTCATCTTACCTGCCTAGTTGTTGTTGACTCTGTGAGACTGAAAAACTAGAATCGCGGGCGTTTGTAATGACAGGCTTTGGGTGTGAGAATGGGCCTGGAGATTCTTCCTAGAGGCAGCTGCTCTCCTCTTGGTGGATGCAGGGTACAGAGGCTGGGGGAAGCTACCACACAGGTAACCAAGACCTCTATACGTGGCCCACCTGTGTGTCCAGAGGCTGTAGCGGCCCAAACCAGGAAGCCTATGTTCTAATTACACATCTGCTGTAGAGTGGGCTAGCCACCCAGTCTCTCTGGGCCTCACTTTCCACTTTAGTAAAACTGAGAGCCTAGCCTAGTTAACTGCAGAGATTTTATATAAAACAAAGATGTTTGATTCTAAATAAGGTATAGGGATCTTTTTTTTTTTTAATTGTTGGGGATTCATTGAGGGTACAGTAAACCAGTGTACCAAGGCTGGCCCAGAGTTTGTGAGTCTGTTGCAGTGATCCAGGTGAAAGCTGAGGAGCCAGTGACAATAGGGTTGGACAGGAGAGTGCAGATGAGGTAATTTAGTAGGCAGACTCAACAAACTTAGTACAACTACTATGGTTAGAAAGAGGAAGAGGGAGAATAATTCCCATCTTTCTGCTTGGACAATTGTAATAGATCACAATAAAATATATTTTTCAGAGTTAGAGCAGAGGCCAGTTACTCATACCTTAAGTTTAAATGGTAGAGGATTGATCCCAGCAGCCGTGGAAGTTGGAGTTTTAGTAGGAGGCACATGGTGGGTGACTCTGGTAGCTGTGGTTCCTAATATGCCTGGATTGCAGACCATAGCTGAACCCCAATAGGGTCCTTCAACTTTGTCATATTTAGATCTCGGGGACTGATCCAATAGACAAAATAGGCCCCTGGTACATATGCCCACCCACTGCATGAAGTTTGAAGCCTGCCTCACAAATCCAGCAATCACCGGGCTTGGCCCTTTGGTGATGAAAAGCCTCAGGAGACCTGGGTTGATACCAGCTTCTCTCCTATTCTTAGCTGTGCTTTCTTGAAAGTTAGAGCAGGGTGCCAGTTCTTGAAAGAAACTCTTCTTGGTGCTAATGATTGTATTTCCTGTTAGAGGATCATGAGTCTTCTCAGGGATAGCCAGTTGTTTTTCTCATTCATTCCAGGAAGAATCTGAGGTTGTCAAAGAGTTCCCTGTCTCTTCACTTTCTAGTTAGCAGGTAGCCGGCAGTTCACGGTGTCACATACTAGGGTGGGACTGGACTGCTGAAACAGATCCCTTCAGTGGGACATTTTTAGTGAATTCTTCTTGTCCGTGGGCTAGTTTCATGCTATAGGCTCAAGAACCAGATTTGGGTACATATTAGGGTAGAACCATCTTCAGGGGAGATAACAACCAAGCTCATATCCACTTGTGCTATTAGTTTATTTTGAATACTGTAACTAATATGCAGGGGGTACAAAGTTTGGAAAGTCAGTCATTTTTTTGAGCTACTTTTGGGCAGGAACTCTGTTAAGGGCTTCATCTACCTGATCTTATTTAATTTTTCTCTTTTGGGGAGGATAGAAATATAATATTAAATAATTTATAATATTAAGAATAATGTGATTGTGAATTCACGTAGACTTGATGTATGAGAGTGTGTAGACTTGATGTATGAGAGTGTTTGTTACATGGAAATCCATTTGTGCTCCCTCTGGTGGGTAAAGTATCAGTAATGTTACAAATGTTAATTATGGCTGAGGGTATGAAAACCCTTTTATGTTTAAAACATGTTTAAAACACAGTTGGTTTAAAATTGACTTAAAAAGAGGCCCCTTCAAAACTTTTTCTAAAAAAAAAAAAAAAATGAATAAACCAGGGGAATGAAAGTATTATATGCTGGCCGGGTGCAGTGGCTCATGCCTGTAATCCTAGCATTCCAGGAGGCCGAGGTGGGCAGATTGCTTGAGCTCATGAGTTCCAGACCAGCCTGAGCAAAAGCGAGACCTCGTCTCTACTAAAAATAGAAAAAACTGAGGCAGTAGGATTGCTTGAGCCCAAGAGTTGGAGGCTGCTGTGAGCTATGACGCTATGGCACTCTACCCAGGGCGACAGCTTGAGGCTCTCTCTCTCTCAAAAAAAAAAAAAAAGAAAGTATGATATGTTCAATGAACCTAATAACTCAGATTGAAAAACTTGTAGTACAGTTTAAATGTTAAATTTAGTAATACTTTTTTCTTTCTGACTTTCAGATTCTCAAAGCCTATAACTATTAAAGTTTGCCAGCTTCTACTTATCATGGTGTAACATATGTCTGTTTGTCAAAATGTTCTTTCTTATCATGGAACTGATAAGCGATCCCCTTGTCTCAGCTTCCCTAGTAGCTGGGATTACAGGCATCTGCCATAACACCTGCTGTTTTTTTTTCTATTTTTAGAAGAGCTGGGTGTCTCACTCTTGTTCAGACTGTTCTCGAACTCTTTTTTTTTTTTTTTTTGTAGAGACAGAGTCTCACTTTATGGCCCTCGGTAGAGTGCCATGGCATCGCACAGCTCACAGCAACCTCCGACTCCTGGGCCTAAGCAATTCTCTTGCCTCAGCCTCCCAAGTAGCTGGGACCACAGGCGCCCGCCACAACGCCCAGCTATTTTTTGGTTGCAATTCAGCCGGGGCTGGGTTTGAACCCACCACCCTCGGCATATGGGGCCGGCGCCTTACCGACTGAGCCACAGGCGCTGCCCTGTTCTCGAACTCTTAAGCTCAAGCAATCCTCCTGCCTTGGCCTCTCTGAGTGCTAGAATTACAGTCATGAGCCACTGTGCAGACCCTCCTTATTCATTTAATAAGAGATTTTGAATAGATAATCCATGTCGACCTTTTCAGTAGGATGGTTCCATGATTCAGTATTCTTTTTTCAGAAAGTACCAGCATATATTTTTAAATGCTTTTTGTAGTGATAACTGTCCACTGCTTTGTAACATTTCCCTGAGTCCCTATATACTTAGAATTATTTATCTAGATGAAGAAAAGAGATGGCTTTTTTCTAAGTTGGCATTTGGTATGTTTGCACAAATGTATTTGGTTTAATAGTGATTACATACTCTCATAGTGAACTGTTATCAGCAGGGCACATTTTTGAAGTTGCCTATTTTTACCATCTTACTTACCTTTTTTTTTTTTTTGAGACAGAGCCTCAAGCTGTCACCTTGGGTAGAGTGCCATGGCATCACAGCTCACAGAAACTTCCAATTCCCGGGCTCATGTGATTCTCCTGCCTCTGCCTCCCAAGTAGCTGGGATTACAGGCACCTGCCACAACGCCTGGCTATTTTTTGGTTGCAGCCGTAGTTGTTTGGCGGGTTCGGGTTGGATTCTAACCCGCCAGCTCAGGTGTAGGTGGCTGGTGCCTTAGCCGCTTGAGCCACAGGGGCTGAGCCTATTTTTACCATCTTACTACTTAAAAGTACTAAGTCTTCATTAAACAGAAACAAGAAGAAAATAGTTCCCATTTAGGACCACTGTCCAGAAGTAGTCATTGTTACAATTTTGGCATTTAACTTTCCAAACTTCTAAAAGTCCTATTTTTAATACAATAGGACAAAAATAGCCCTATTTTTATTTCTACAATACTGTTATGTAACTTGTCTCTCCATAGGCCCCCCCCCACCTTTTTTTACTTAATATATTTTGGGCATGTTTCTATGTCAGTACATCTTGCTGTTACCACCAATTTGTCTTCACAGCCATTAAAAATATGGTCCCTAATTAAGTTACTTAAACACCCATTGAAAGCTCATTAGACTCCTTTCAGCTTACCACCATTTTAATACCTATAATCTTTTCTCAAATACAAAGTCCTAATATTGATAAAAGGAAGATTATTACCAAATTATTTGGAAATATTAAATGTATTTGAACTTATTATTAGTGTTGGATGAGTAAAAAAGAGGATATAATTAGGGGTAGACTTGACAGGAAAGCTCTCATGTGCGAGCAGAGCCTTAAAGAACAAGTACAGTTGGAGAGGCGGCAGGCACGGCCTGGCGTGCTGCAGTGACAGCAAAGACACTCTCATAACGAGGCCAATGAAGGCTTCTTGGTCAGGGTTGTAAAATAAATTTGGGAAGGTGCTCTATGTCCTGATTACAAAGGGCCTTGAGGGCCTTTTTGCAAAATACGTGAGGTTAAACCACCTCCCAAGGTGGTGTCCCTGGCACCACGAGGTGAGTGATAGTGATGAGTGTGCCATGTTCCTCTGGGGTTTGCTCTTTGGTGTGTTGTCACATTATCTGCTGTTTTTAGAAGCACATTTTAGTACATAAATCACATGTTTGAAAGTGCTTCACTAGCTTTTGGGGAAATATAGTGACTTCCAAACCAAATTTTCTTTTGCCCCCAACCCAAACTTCTTTTTATCATCAGTAATTACCTGGTGACTGTACCTTTCTTATAGATAATGTTGAGGCATAGTTTGTGGAAAAAGAACAAGGTTTGTGGTTTTAGTAGTCTTTAAAAAAAAGGAGGCCCAATTTACAGATTATAGACATTTGAAAAATTATAATTCCATTTTCTATTGTTAGGATGCTAGTTTTATTTATTTATTTTTATTTTTTATTTTTGTAGAGACAGAGTCTCGCTTTATCGCCCTTGGTAGAGTGCTATGTCATCACAGCTCACAGCAACCTCCAACTCCTGGGCTTAGGAGATTCTCCTTCCTCAGCCTCCTGAGTAGCTGGAATCACAGGCGCCTGCCACAATGCCCGGCTATTTTTTGTTGCAGTTTGACCGGGGCTGGGTTTGAACCTGCCACCCTTGGTATATGGGGCTGGTGCCCTACCCATTAAGCCACAGGCACTGCCCAGGGCACTAGATTTAAATTTTGTTTGTTCATTTAACAGTCAGTCATGCCTTGGTGCCCATAGCTCAGTGAGCAGGGTGCCGGCCACATGCACTGAAGCTGGTGGGTTCAAGTCCGGCCTGGGCCTGCTAAACAACAATGACAACTGCAACCAAAAAATAGCTGGGCGCCTGTAGTCCCAGCTACTCGGGAGGTTGAAGCAAGAGAATCACACAAGAGTTTGAGGTTGCTGTGAGCTGTGACGCTACAGCACTCTACAGAGGGCGATATAGTAAGACTCTGAAAAAAAAAACCAGTCATATGGAGGGCTCTGGAGCTGATATGGTTTTTTAAGATACAGTTGAGGCAAAGGCCTTTTTAATGTCTGCACTGGCCGCCTTTGGATGTGGTCCTCTCCCAGGGAAGGGCCCCTTGTTGTGTGATTGAGAGATCCTCAGCTGTGAGCCATCAGCAGGTAGTTTTCCAGTTGGGGTAAGAGGGCCTCAGTCCTAAAGGTACAGTTCTGCCACACTGCCCTTTACAGGTGTTGTGCTGATTGAGTACGATGTTCTGTGTCACACTGTTAGCATTATATCTGGCACATTATAGATACTCCTGAAATGGTAACTGCTTTATTACTACTGAGAGTCAGTCTGTGAGTAAGGAAGGCATTGAGATTGCTCTTTGGGGTAGAAAGATGAATGAGACTTTTTACTCACGGTCTGTAAGGGAACATTCATTCAGTAAATAATTATTGGGCATCTACTATAGACTGTGAGCTGTTTTGGCCCTGTCAGAAGTTAAGAGGGACAAAATCTTTGCTTTCATGGAGCTTGTATTTTAATAGGGAACTTAGAGTAAACAAAAATAAATAAAAATGCTTGTGTCAGGTAGTGATAGGTAATCTCCTAAGTAAACCTGTAAGTATTAGACACATTCATACATAATTATAGAAACCTGCAAAAGAGGAACTTTGAGAATTGAAGAGATGGAGTGGTTACTTCTGGAGAGAAACTTCATGGAAGAGGTGACATCTAAATGTGGCTCTAAAGACCCACAGATTTTCTACATGTGAGGATGCAAAGAGCCAGCTAAGAATACATGACCAGGCCAAGAGGGGGAGAGCACAGTGTGGTAAAACCCGCCGAGAGGAGCACGTCCGACTGGCAGGTCAGAGAAGTGGACACGGTGTGTGCTGTGCGCTGCCCGTTGGTCCTCTTGGGTCTGCTCTCCGTCGTTTCTACTCTGGCCTGGCTGCAGGGGGCTGAACCTGAGGGCCTGTGTGGTAGCCTTGCCTGCCCTCTTGCTTCTGATCATGTTTAGCTGATGGAAGGCTCCAGGAGGCAGGAGAGGGTTTGGCTTGGGAACTGGGTAGAGGCTTTATATTCACAGCCCATGACTTGGGTTAGATGTTTGCCCATCAGCCCCAGAATTTTTCCTCTGTGTATGTCAAAACACATCCTGTGGGTGAGGACAAGTTTAGCTAGTATGCTGGTACCGTCCAGCAATAGACAAGGTTGCACTGTACCCCACTGAGGAGTGACCCTGAAAGACAACGGAAGGAAGTCCTTCCCACAGCCCAGAACTTGAGGCAATTCATCCCTGCCTTTTATTTAAGATGGTCTTTTCCATCGCAGTGGGAAAAGTCAAGTATTTTAGGCTCAAATGGATTTTCTCTCCGTGACATGGCAGTCCATACTTTCCTTCTAAATATGACCTGAACGGTTTGAGGTGGTAAATGGCTCTGTGGCATGCTGACTGTAAATCTGAAGTGAAGTGGGAATCTGTAACCCATTATCAGATTCTGAATCAAGCTGCCTTTTCCTTCTCCAGTTTTTGTTTCAGTGGAAATGTGTGTTTTTATTCTGTCAATGGATGGTGTATATATCTAATATTTAAAAGGAATTATATAATGAATACTTGATATGAAAGAGACTGGTTAAATACTTCAACTCTAGGGGATTCTATTAAAATAAGGAAATTACATTTAATTCTAAATAGTAGAAAGATTTTTAAAATGTTATTGCTATTAATCATTCATTACCCACACTCAACCTTTTTTTGCAAGTGAATTCCCAAAGCACAATTCATCTTTATACAGGTGGAAAGGAAATATTCCTGCAAAATATGTAGTTTGATATCTTCCTAACTGTGGAGAGAAGCATGCTTTTTCAAAGAATGGAATGTGATGTTGATTGGAAACTTTTGCAGTTACAGGCTTTTAGTTCTACCTCTTGAAATGAGAAAAAAAAATATAAATGGGTCTCCAGATGAAGGCGTGGTAGGTACCTTATAGCCTTAATTGACTCCAGACAGAGGCAGTGATTTATAAGCAAGTAGTGACAAGAGAAAGTTAAATCAAAATTAAATTAAGGGAAGGAAGAAAAAAGAAGAGCTACCAAGGAGAGGTGATGAATTTTCTGAAAGTTTCTAATACTTAGCTGTGATAAGTGAGTTGAAGTCTGTGAATATATGTCACTTATGTCAAAATATGAAATCTGGCAACATTTCAGTCCTAACAAAGACCTTACTTCTCTCTTTTTTAGAAGTCTTGTTTACTTATTTATTTTTAGAGACTTCAGAGGCAGGGTCTTACTGTATTGCCTAGGCTGGAGCGATCCTCCTGGCTCAGTCTCTCTAGTAGCTGGGATTACAGGTATTATGCCCTGTCAATCCTGGCCCCGAAGTCGTTTTAGTTATTCATTTAATTGATACAGTTCAATCACTACAAGCATATTTTCTTCTATACTTTTCCATTGACCCAACTGGCTATAAAATCAGTCTCTCTCATGACGTACATGTAGTATTTGGGAGAATTGGTTTTTCTGTTTACATTTCGACATTTTGTTGTTCCAGCTTGTGTAAATAAAATTGTAAGAATCAGAGTTGACCAAACTGCACTTGCACACTGCCATTTTTGCATCAGTGTGTTACATCAGTCATCCCTCCTTTTCCTGGTCTCCCCTATCCAGTTAATTATCAGACCCCCAAAGATGGGTCCCTTGTAGAGAGCATGGTTCAGCGCATAGTATTTGTAAATGACTTAAGTGAACAAGAGCCTGTGTTGTCTGTTCTTGCCCATTCCACTGTGACCATATGGATTCAGATCCTTTACCGTCTGGAGTCTGAGCCCTTAGTTTCTGTCTGAGTCAAGCCACTGCACTGTTGCTTTTATCACTACTTTGGCTGAGAAGCATTCAGTACTACTCATTGCCCGTGAGATGAATCCTCAGCAATTAGTTGGTGGTCAGAGGTCTTCACAAAGCTAACTTAGCTGCTTTTCCAGTATTGATCCCGCACTTCCCTGTTAGACATCCCCTCACTTGCTCACCTTCTTGTTTGGCTCCTGCTGCTTCTCTTGGCCAGGTTGCTCCTTCTTTACTTCCTCAAACTCTGTTTATCTTGCAAGGCGTGTTCTAGCCTATGCTTGTCTTCTGAATTCAAAGCATTTGCCTTTTAGTAGTTTATTAAGCAAGGGACTAATGACTGGTGGCCTGTGACATCCTCTGCCTTATTGTTTTGTGTTGTTACTTAGCAGTTACCCTGTTGCTTCTTTCTGCCTGCTGTCGCGCTGCCTCCCACATGATGTTGTTTACTGTGAGTCTTTCTTTTGGGTGGGTGGCAAGATGGAAAAGGAGCAAGCAGGACTTGTTTTGAGGCTTCTTCGTGTCTTGTGTCTAGTTCTATGGCCATTAGGATAGACGTGGTACCTTCCTCATCTGCGCATCCCCAGTGGCTAGCATAGCGCCTGGCCCAGAGTAGAGGCTCCGTACGTGGTATTTGAATAAATGAACAGAGGGCACTCCTCAAATACTTGTTTAACCAAAGAATCAACCTATGTGATTTTCCATCTTCTCAAAGCCGTAAAATGTTTTTCTATTTGGCTTTTTTCCATCACTAGTAGTTCTTCCTCAAGTGCTTCTCTTTTGTCTGCCTTCAGCTTCATACTGAAATTTAAATCAATTTCCCCTAATAACTTTTTCCTGTGAAATTAGAGAATAGCTGTTCAGTCACCTCCTTATAAATAATCCTTCAACAAGTTAAATTACCTCTAGGACTTGCTTTCTCCATATTAAATTATCCCAAAGGCTTTTCTTTTTTCTCATAAAGTCCTTTATAAAAAGAAGCATTGGTTTTTTTTTTTTTTTTTTTGTCCTTTTTTTAACTCTTTATAAAACTTTATTCTTTCCATAAAGGTACCACAGGATATCCCTATACGGGCCTGGTTGATGCTGCCTAGAGTGGAAGGCTTTCTTTCCACATCTGCAATCTCATTCTTCTAGTTGTGTTTTATTTATTTTTTATTTTTTTCCCTTTTATTAAGTCATGTACACATAGATCATGAATACATTTATGCTTTTGTGGGGTACAGTGTGTTTTTTTTTTTAATATAATTTGGAATGGTTACAGCAAACTAATATAGCTTTCACCTCATTTACTTAATTATTGTGTTAAGACATTTTTGTTCTATACTTGGTAGATTTGACTTGTACCCTTACAATATGCTCCATAGGTGTGGTCCCACCGTTTGCCCGCCCTCCATCGAGCCTCCCCCCGTCCCCCTCTACTTCTCTCCATCCTGGGCTGTAGTTGTGATCTGTCTTTCATAAGAACATGTGAGTAATTATAAATTGGTTTCATAAAAGTATTGAGTACATTGGATACTTTTTCTTCCATTCTTGAGATACTTTGCTAAGAAGAATATTTTCCAGCTCCATCCATGTAAACATAAAACAGGTAAAGTCTCCATCTTTTTTAAGGCTGCATAGTATTCCATGGTATACATACACCACAATTTATCTAGTTGTGTTTTAGAGTATCCTGTTAGCTTTTATTTTTCTTTCTTTTCTTTTTTTTTGGTATACTTCCTATCCTGTCAGGTTTAACTTGTGGTCCACACTCATCCTCTCCCTGTTTGTTTCATTTTGTTTCCTTTTTCTATGCATTTCTAAAAATGTGTAGCCTTTTCCTACAAACTTGCTTTATTGGGAGTCTTATGGTTACAAGTTACAGAGCACCCAAAACAAATTAGCTTAAATGAGCACAGAAACTTACTGATTTATATCACTAAAGTCTAACAGTATGACTTACCCTCCCCCATGGCTAGATTCCGACGACCAAAGGCCTGCTCTTTCTTTTCATGGTGCTGGCCTGTCCTTGCTTTGTGGTAGCCACAGAGCGGCCACCTTGCAGATCTAACTTTCCATCTCCTACACTGCACGGGTTCAGATTCTTGTCAAATACTTTTTTTATCTATTCTCCACCCCTATAATCACAAGCTCAGTTCAGGCCCTCTCTGTGTCTTTACTAGACCTGATGATGCAATAGCTCCACCGGTTTTCCTCCTTTCTGCCAGTCCCCCCAGTGGCTAGCAGAATCAAATACATACTGATAGTGTCAGTCCCCTGTTGAAAACTTCTTATGGTTGACCATGACCTTCAGGGTAATGCCATTCCTTTCCCATTCCAGGGGAATCCTAGATGGAAAGAGATGGAAATCAATGGCCGTGGCTGACTTTGAGGTTTCAATTGTGGGTGACTAGGTGGGTGGTTAAAATGAGTTCTGTTTTGTAGTTATTTGAGGTGCCTGCTGAACACTCAAGGGACACATGCTTACCAGGAGGTCGTAAATACAGAAATGGAAGTGGACTAGAGGAAAGGTCTCTAAGCCAAGGGTACAGGCCGTGGAGACATCAGAGTGGAAGTTCCTCTTTGAGGAAAGAGTGAGGTTGCCTAAACGGAATTTCAAATGAAAAGAAAAGAAGGCCTTGGAGTTATTCCAGGGGAAAGACAGTATTTGAGAGGCTGGCAGAGGAGGGGTAAGAAGCCAGAGGAGGCAACTATGGAGAAGTTAGGCATGTGGGTTGCTCTGATAAAGGTAGTGTCATGGGATGGTTTGCGACAGTGCGGTTAAGAGCGTGGATTCTGGGCTCTACCACCTCCTGGTGGGTGATCTGTGGGCAAATTACCTAACCTCATTTCCTCATCTGTGTCATAGGAATAAAGTAGTACCTAATTTTGGAGGACTTTGAAAGTTCTTGGCACAGAGGAAGTGCTACAAAGTGTTTGGTGATAAGTGGGTCAACGCCTGTGCCTGCTGTGCATTTGTTCATTTCTGTCTCTGCACTCAGATCTACAGGCCAGTTAACTTGAAATCTGAAATTAGCTTATTTGGACTTAAATAATTTGCTCTTCTGAAAACCAGTGCAGCAATGCAAGTATCTAATCTTTTGAAGATTTTCTTGATTATTTTTCTGTTAACTATTAATTTTACCTCTGACTTTGTGATACACTTTTCTTTATTTTGTCCACACTTTATATATTTTTAAAGTATTCCTGACACTTTATAGCATACAGCTTTCCTTTCCTTTCTTTACTTTCCACAAGTGTGTACCACTGCACTTGTAGATCACAGCTACTTAGGAGGCCGGGGTGAGAGCCCAGGCGCTCAAGGCTACCGTGAGCTGTGATCATGCCACTGTGCCCTAGCCCAGTTGACGGAGTGAGACCCTGTCTTAAATAAAACACAATAAATAAAATTTACTTTCCCAGAAACATTCCTAAAGTCCTAGGATTCTCTGTTTCTGGTGTGTTATTTATAATCAGGCCCTTTTCTCACCCATGGGTAGAACTGGTGGTCTTTCTCTTCTTCTTCCTTTTCCATTTTCCCAAGTAAATGCCTTGAACCATTGATTAGATCTGTGTGCCCACAATAACATCAGCTAGCACGAAGCTTAAATCTGAATTAAAGGAGGTGTTATAAAGTCTACATGTATCACACCACTAAGGTTCTTCTTTTTTTTTATCGTGAATTTAAATAGAACAGAATTTAGGGTGTGAGTATGTTGCTGAATCTCTTAATACTCATTGAATCAGACACCATGTGTGTTCATTTTTAAATAACTGGGTGGGTCACTTTGTATTTACTATGAGCATAAACACCGACACTAACAACTGACATGTGACAGGAAAGCCGGCGATGGTGATGAAAACCATTTAATGATTAGTGAGGAAACAAATATTGCTTAATGAAAATAAAAACCATGTCTAAAGGGCCTAATGCTGACTTTTGGAAATATAACCATGTTGCGGTCTTTTGTGTACCCTCCGTCCTGTACAGTAGATATTGTTTAAAATTGCTTGGGAACTGGAGCTTGCAATTGTGAGCCTGGAATGTCCTGCAGATAATTAAGTTGTGGTCAGGCTTTGGAAAAATAAAAAGTTCTCGAACTATGATTTTATAAACATGCTACAATAACATTTCTTTATATTTAACAGTTTCTTATAGAAAGTTGATACTCTCATGAGGCATTGATTAAAGGTAAAACATCAAGAAAGAAAAAATATTAAATTAAAACTTCACTTAGGATGTTGACAGTTGGCTTGTAATATTAAACAGATGTGTATGTTCCTGGGGATATTCCTCTTTCTGAACTGAATTGCTAAGTTGTATTTTTTTTTTCAGTTGTATTTTTTTAATGACAACTACAAATTTTTGATCAGTTAATAATTTTAACAATCTTCTGTATTCTAATTTCATCTGTAGTTTGAGCCCTCTCAATGATATGATTGGTGAAACCTTTGCTGCCTCTTCTAAAGTCTTTCATTTTCTTTCTTTCTTGCCCCCCACCCCAAAGTTTAACTGGGCTCTTCTGATTTCATGATGCATTCTTGGAAATTGATTCCTTGAAATAATTTTAGGATCACTGAGTGGAATTCTACCCTTGCAGATTTATGTCTGTAGTTTACTTCCATATAAGCTTTGCTTGGCATTTGAGTGCACAAGTTGACCTACATTGTGGTATTGTGTTTGTGTGGTCAATTGTAAAGGCTTCATAATACATCTACATAGCCAGCCATGCAGATCACCCAGCACCCCACGCCGTGGGGCCAAAGAAATGTCAGTGAGGGGACATAAAGGAAACCAGGCCGTGGAGTGAAAAGAGATACAATAAATTTTTCTTTTTGCTCCTAAGAATTTTGCCACACGCAGACCTGTGCATCCTATTGGGCAAATAACATAGAGTCTAATGAGGGCTGTGGGGTGAGGTGGGAGTAAAGTGGAAGGGTGGACTGGGTGGGTGGACTTTGGTAAATGAAGGAGGAGTCAGTTTGGATTTTGTAGGATGAGGTGAAAATATTTTGCATCAGTCTTTGCAAAACTAGGTAAATTGCATGTTGTTGTGTTTGGGCTGATGAAATTTTTTTATATTCTTAAGATCATTTTAAGTCTGTGATATGTGGACATCTTATGTTTTCTGAAAGATATATTTAACTAGGCAGGAGTCTTTGATTAACCTGGCTGAAGTTTTGTTGCTTTGAGATTTATTTATCTTGGAACTATATATTGTTTGCACAGTCTTCTTGGAATCAGTATATATATATATATATATATATATTTTTTTTTTTTTTTTTTCTTTTTTCTCTGCAGAGTCCATTTGGGAAACTGATTTGGGGCCTCAAATACATGAAAGGCATTTTCAGTAAACACTAACAAAACCCTGCTGGCTGAACCAATGCGCCAGCGTGTTTGGTCATGCAAAACTTCATTGAACCTTAAGAATGATGAATTCATTCTTGGGACCATTTGCTCTTTGTGTCTACTAGTATAAATATAAATAATTTTTTTAGGTGTCCTATTTCTTAAAGTCTGATTTAGAAGAAAGAATATTTAATCTATATGAAAGGATTTGATGAGTATAGATTTCAAAACTTCAACTTTTGTTCTCTAGTTCACTATTTTAAAATTGCTTTTATTATTTTATATTTTTTGAATGTAGAAGGAAGGATAGCAAATATGTGTGTACAATGTCTTAATAGATTTAATCAAATAACTATCATATTCTGGAAATTTGAGATGCTAATTGAAATTAATGACAACTATAAACTCCTTATTGGAAAGAATTGGGAACTTTGAGCTGTGTACAAAAGTTCAGCATAACTTGTTAGAAAGACCCATCCATATTAGGAATCTGAAAAGCAGTAAAATATATCTGTCAAGGTTTGTATCAGACAGCCTCTTCCTGGGCTTTATTTTATTTCATTCCAATTCTCTTTCAATGTTTTATTATAAAGGAGTGTTGCAAATATTTTAAATAGTTCCCTCTAACCAGAATTAGTAATTATGAACAGATTTAGGTAGGAAATGCTGTTTCGTGTTACCATTATTACTGCATCATAAGATAAATGATATTCTTTTTATAGATATTTTGGCTTGGCTCCCCGACCCTAATTTCCGTACTATGCCTGACTTAGCAATAAGCTGCTGTGATCAGCTACAGGGAATTGTGTTAGGCAGGCTTTGTTTTCTGTATCGGTGTGGTATTGTTGTTTCTTCCACTCCCAAGTTAGAAAAGCATTGTTTTAGTATTGTTTTTCAGTTTTATTGTTCAATAATTCTACCACAGGGAAGGGTAAGCAGGAAGTTTGTCAGAGTAGATGTGTTTAATACTTACATCAATTGAACTACTTTTGACTTTTAAAAATTTTATTTGTTCATCCCTTTTTCTCTACATGGTGTTTGTATCTTATCAACTATTTTACAGATAATGAACTTGGTTCTCGTAGAGAGAGGGGTGTGTGCTCGTTTTTTTGCATCATGTTTCTTCTATTGATGGTTTAGTTACTGACTCGGGAAGGCACTGACGGGTCCCTAGTGGTCTGAAATGGGAAATGCAGGTCTAGAAATTTCATCTGAGCCTTCATAAAACTTAACATTTGATTAGAAACAAAAATGCTAATAATTTTAGGTAGGCCGATGGCTTATTTAAAGTGTTCTTTGAGCTACATTTGAAGTTAATAATTTTCTGAATCTCTTGTTAAAAACAGGTGAACTACATATAAAAACTTGGGTACGAGGTTAGTGCCTGTGTCTCAAGTCACTTAGGAAGTGGAGGAAACTGTGTAGATGCTTGTGTGCTAAGTGGATTGACAAAACTCTGTCAGGATTTTTTTCTTTGTCATCTTTTTGTCAGTTTTATTATGCTTAATTTTCAAGAAAATAACGTGTGTGTTACTGTGGTCACACCAGCTTTAACATTGGCTTATGTGTGATTTTTTATTGTCCCTGTCCTAGAAAATTATAGCAGCTTGTATGAGGAGTGGTTTGTGGGTTCACGCAACCCACTTGGAGTACTATTTACTATAATTCTCTTCTAAAAGGAATATAAAACATCATGTAAATTGTTTAAAAAGGGAAAGACCTTTTTTGAGAAAGACTAAGAAGAAATCTTTCAAGCCTTTCTTTTGTTTCTAAAGTCAGTTTCGTGATTTTAAGCTCACAATTTATTTAGAGCATTAAGGTCGTACTGTGCACGTGTATATAAGCAAAGATAGTTATGAGCTGGAACTCGGTGCTAACTTGGTGTTGATGCACATAATAAATATCAAATTCATTATAATGCAATCTTTCAAGACGTGTTTTCTGTGACTTTGGAAATAAATTAAGGAAAAAAGGAGAGAGTTTAGAAATGAGAGAGGAGGAGAAAGGAAGAAAGAAAAAAGTTAATTTATAGCATTTATATTTTTAACAAAAACCTCATGCTCTCCTAAGTAGCTATGGTGTTTATAATCTACATTAAAGCATGATTTTTTGTAACCAGTCTTTTGAAACACTGGGATTCACAAGTACATTTACCTTAAGATCTTAATTCCCCTCCCTTAGTAGTTTTGTGACTTTGGTAGACTTCTTCTCAGTTTATGTACAACCCTATGAAGAAAGCATAAAACAGCACAATAACAAGGCCAAAGTTCTCTCCCAGTTTTCTGTGCAGTGGCTTACTGTGATGCTATCTTGACGTTGTGCATGAGCTCTGGGGAGAGCAACTACAGAAATTGCTAATCATTTTCTACAGCATTTACATAGTACTCTGTGCTTTTAGACACTTAATACAGGCATGTGCATCTTATGTTTAGCATACCATTATAAAAAAATCCATATATATGTGAAATATAAAATTGGAGCCGTTCATTTTGTATAAGGATATAACACGTTCATAATAGATGGAATTTTGAAAGCCACTTTCTTAGTACATGTAAGATCATTATTTTTGCAACAATATCTTACAGGAACACATAAAGAAAATGAGGATTGCTGTATTCATATAGGTAGTGATACAAACATTTGTCTCTGCAGAATGTTCTGTTTGGATTAGTGTGTCTAAAAAGTCACAAGATTATCTGTGTGGTTTAGAAACTCCTTGGTTTTGTGACAAAATGTTATAAGTAGGTTACATTTATACATCTCGTAAAGAGAGCCAATAAAATTGTTAAATTTTCTTGAGCATGGCTGTAAATATTTTTCTGTTTTAAGTATAAATACTTTGTACATGCATGTGTGATTTCATGAAAAATATCAACTTCGGTTTTATTATGTAACTATACATTCCCCTTTTCCTTGTGTATGAAAACATCACACACACAACAAACTAACTTCTTAAAATATAAAAACTTTTTTTGGAATTATTCCTTAATCTACATTGTCTTCTGGTTTTAATTTTTCTGGTGGTGGGGTGTTTGTCTTATATCTGTATTATGGTATATAACTGAAGTGAACTTTGGGAATAAAAAAAGAAGCTATATTTGGAAGGAGGTTTTAAAAAAGGAAGCACCTCATGTCATGGTGTGAGAGGGAATGAGAAGAAGAATGTCCCGGAGAGCCTCACTGCTGCCGGTGCAGAGCAGCCTCGGAGTTCTACAGCTGTCCCACAGGGTTGTTTGGGAGAGTCGAGAGCTCCTTTGACCAGGTCTTTTGCCTGAGAACCAGCCTGCTGTGGTTAAGTATACTAAGCAAGAAGATTTTTATGTCATTTTAACTGATGCTATTAAGTATGTCACAGATTTTCATAATTAAAAACTTTGTGCTTAGCATTATTACATAAATTATTTTAATATGGGATATTGGGAAATAGGATAGGCAAGGGACCAAACACTGAATTCTCCAAGTTAGATATTATTTTCCACTTTGAATTTAAATGCATTGCTCTATAATGGTATCATTATTATTATTCAGTGTACAGAATGTTGTGTTTAGGGTTTTTCTTTTTTTAGATAGTGAAATAGTTTTTACTTTTTTATGTTAGCCCAGACAAAATAACTTATAATTATTTAGCAAAAAATGCATAGGATTTTAGTGAAGAATATGTTAATATGTTTTATAAATTATTCAGTTACAAGATAGCTAAATTTATTTCGCTTATAACTTTTCATCCAGAATGTGTCTGTTTTTCACTTGAATCACTTAGAAAATATTTTTCATGGACTAATGACACTAAATCATTCATTATTACAAAGCTATTATTTTTCTTATGTGAAAATATTCACCAAGAAGACTGATTCCTGCCGGAAAAGAGGCACAATTTTTCAATTTTTTCCCCCAAAACTGCAACTTCAGAAAATATGTAAGAGATGTAGCAATTAACCTACATGCACATCTATAATACTAGAAAATGGGTAGCTAGTTACATTCAAAGACAGGATCTGATAGGCCCAAATTGCTTAAAACATCATAGTTATTGAAGATATACCCCAGGGAATTTGAGAAACCATTTAACAGATGAAAGTACATTTTGAAAAGTCTGACCTTACAGGCAATCATAAAATGAATCAAAACAGTGCTGTTTCCCCCTGAAATGTACAGAGCCCATCTGTGTCTAATCCAGTAATTATAGACTGTGTTCAATTACCTTTTCAAACTTGGAGCAGACTGGAGACTAGGCAGTGAACAAACATAGGGTTTTGTCTAGACCTCAATTGACCACAGTCTAAAACTTTATATCTAATTTTATTTTTTGTTTGGTCGATAGTTTGTAAAGGATCATTTTTGCTACTTTTGCGTTTTACCTTCTTAGATTTGCGATATGCCTTTTCTCATCCCCAAAGCTTTTGTATCTGCTATAGATTATGCTGTGATATAATCAGATGATTGTTTTCTGAATAGTTATTCTTGTCTGCAAATCAATGATTTGCGCTGGAGAAAAGACTGCATGGGTGGGGGAAGGGATTTTACCAGTGAGTGGTATTTTTTTAAGGTAGACTTTAAAATGTGGCTGCTGACTGTAGCTCTTCCTTTTTTATATGCTAGGAAAAAATAATTTCTTTTCCTCTTAAATTTAGAAAACTATAGTTTAATTTCCAGTGCTTTACATACTTAATAAGATGTTTTTAAAAATGCTCATGTACTGCAAAACAAATCTTTCTCTCTTTTATCCAGTTTGTCTTATGGTTTTTTCCCTTTACACATTTTTATTGCATTTGGTAATGAGATTGGTATCTATTATAAGATATGTTGTATAGTATTCAAAATCCATTTTATAATATTTCTCTTAATAAAGTCAATTTATAATCTGATGAATCTTTGAGTGAGAATTACCATGAACTGCCATAGCCATTTCAAAATATTAAAATTTTATCCAGGAACCTTGGAAATTCAATTTTTTTTTTTAAACAGAAAGTAAACAAAAGATGAACATAACTTAGAATCACATGCAATAGTTAAAACCCTTTTTTCTGCTGATATTTAGTATTCAGAATCATTCACATTTCAATTAGTATTGGAAAAAAATGTTTTGAGGTATTTATTAGAAGTAATCATTGCGTATTAAACATGAATTTTTCTAGAACCTTTACAACCATTCCTAATATATTATTTTTTTAAAAGTTGCTTTCATTTATGTCGCACCATCCTTTGGAAGTTTTAAGCACTATTGTTGAGGAAAAGCAGTCTTATTTGATTCCATGAATGTGCCTTCTGAAAATTACGTAGAGAACATGAGACTTAATGAGGATTATATGTACTTTATGTTGGATGTTTCCCTGAGACATTTGCTTAAGAACACTTTGATAATATAGTAACACTTGCCTCCTTTCTGTCCCCATATTTCACAGGATACCTCTTAGGATCTTTCTAATCCATAGAAAGTGTTCTTTTTTTTTTTTTTTTTTGAGACATAGTCTCACTTTGTCCCCCCAGGTAGAGTGCCATAGTGTCACAGCAACCTCAAACTCTTGGGCTCAAGCGATCCTCTTGCCTCAGCCTCCCAAGTAGCTGAGACTACAGGTGCCTGCCACAAGGCTCAGCTATTTTTAGAAATGGAGTCTGCTCTGGCTCAGGCTGGTCTCCCACCTTTGAGCTCAGGCAGTCCTCCTGCCTTGGCCTTCCAGAGTGCGAGGATTACAGGCGGGAGCCACCACACCTGGCCCGTATAGAGTGTTGTTGATTCTTTCTCCATCCTGTTTCACAGACCAGAGCTCCCTTCTAGTTCCTGCTTTTGTTACCTGCTGTGTAGGTACCGCCTTCAGTGGTTCAGATTTTTATATTGGTTGATTACTCTGTTTATGCTGTATCCATTAGACTATAACCTCCTTCAGATCAAAGGCTAGGTGGGTGTTCTAGCATCACACACAATGCCTGGCTTGTGGCCGGCACTTGCTTTTTGTGTCCTAATGGAGACAAAGTGGTTCATCCCTTCTTAGTGGTTCTTAGTATTAAAGGGCAGGAGGGAAGGATCCATAAAAATTAATAGAAATCTCATCTCAGTAACACAGAGCTCTCTCTTTTTAGCCAAAAACAGATAACTAAAAGATGGAACTTTGTTTTTATTTCTCTACATTCTTACAAATAAGAAGAGTGATAGAATGAATTTTATTCATAAGGTCTCTGTTTTCCATTGAAGCTACATTGTCTGTTGTTAGATTTGGCAAATTGCTTAATTTATAATAATTTTTGTGCATCTGTTTTCCCTATTGGCAGTGAGAAGATTGAGAAACATTTCTGATTTGCACATCCACAAGTTTTGCTGATTTATAGAGAAGCCTTGCAAAAATGGTCAGTAGTATGGAGCACTTACCACTGTCAAGACGCTGTCTGATGCAGTGCAGCCTCACGTGTGGGCGTCCTGGCCTTGTGGATTCTGAAGCGTGGTAGCTCCTTGAAAGGCACTGTGGGGCTCTTTCCTGTGTGTGTGTGGGGGGGTGGAGCTCACAGTTCACTCCTCAGAGTTGACTACACAGTTGTGTGGTTTCTCCCAGGTCCTCAATGTTTTTGTGACACCCTTGCCTTCTCAGGTGTAAAGGGAAAGAAATCGTGCCATTTATAAAAGCTGTGATGAAACCTCATCTCTTTTATAAGAAAAAATTGAAGGTTATGCTTGTCTAACCACGGTCCATTCTCAAGTTACTTACTGCAGTAGCAAGGAGATGTCCTAGGCCTCTGGCTGTGCTGTGAAAATGGTGTGCTGGAATATTTACTCAGCATTAAGAATCTCATTGGTCATTCCTTTCTCTTAGGTGTCTGTTTAAAATGTTGGAATGTGATTTTTTTCTAACCATGGAACTTTATAGATTTTCAGTGTGCCACATTTAAGTATTCTACTTACGGACTTTTAAAATATTACTGTGCCTGTCCCTGGAAAATGTGGCCCTTACCACCAACCATAGCACCATGAGGTCCAAGAACAGAGTAAGTAACAGAACAAGCCTCTCACAGAGCAGACTGAGGTGACTGCACAGGCTGCAGTGTTCCACACTACTTCTTCAAAGGTTTTTCTCTGTCCTTTGCTTATGATTGGCACTTGGCCAGATAAAAGAGTGCTGCTTCTGGGGTCCCGTGGTAATTGAGTGCTTGAGTCTGCCTCTGCTGGACACTGCCGATTGGGAAACCCTCATGAGTTCTGGCTTGCCTGAGTCAAAGCTAAGATTTAAGATTCAAGTCCCACCCTCTATCTGATCTCCATGGTCAAAGTATGAGTGCTTCTTTAATTAACATGGAACATAATTTCTGGGAGTTGTTAAAGAGAACCAGGGAAAGATTTCCTGTGTTCTATCTCTACTTAGTTTTTGGGGAATTTTAAAAATCCTTAAATTAGACTGCTTTATTCTTTAAATTCTGAATTGGATGCATTTATCTCCATTTGATATGTATATTGTCATATTGCTAGATTTTATTCTCGAGGCCAATTGGAGAGTTTAAAGGCAAATATTTCGTTTTCTGTTAGCCCACAAATTGGGAAATGGTTGTTCAGTTGTGGTCTTCGGTTGACTGAGGCAGAGTCTCGTGTTGGAAGTCTACGATGAGCAAACCAACTGTCAGCTGTTTGTCATGTCTGACTTGTAAGCGATATTTTTATATGGTTGTAATATGCCCAGATTTGAACTATGTAATACTTGATATGTCATCCAGAAATTCACTTTTAAATACATCAGTGAAAAAACCTCCAAGCATGGGTATTATGTACTCTGCCCACTTATCCAAAAGTTAATAATGGTCTCCCAGTGGATTCAAATGCTTTTCATAGTACCTAACTCACAAACATGCCCCAATTGTAGGAAAGCAAATCCAGTTAGTTATTGTAAAGGATTATGAATGTCCTGGCTGTTTGCTGTATGTCGTACCTGACCTCCTTCCTGTCCCCATATTGGAACCATCTTTATAATTAGCATTTATTGGATGCTTCTTAGAACCTTCACAAAGAAGGTGAAAGATTAACCTTTCTAAGCAGGGACTTGAGAGACCCGTTGTATCCTCTCTCATTACTCAGCATTAAATGGCTGTGGATACCTATTATTCTTTGTCTCCAAACCATCCTCTGTCAGCAATACCATTTTCCTCCTTTTGGGAACTGATCCCACCTGTAACTTTGACCAAGTGGTTTCAGCAGAAGCTACTGTGTTCCCATAACATCGTCTACCCTCTAGGTCTCAGACAGGCCAGCCAGTGTCCTCCCATAACATCGTCTACCCTCTAGGTCGCAGGCCAGTCAGTGTCCTTCCCTAGCATTTTTTTTTAATTGGAATTTTGTCCAGAGGTCTGGATTTCAAGAAACAAAACTAAGGAGCCTGTTGTGTGGCCAGCTTTCTTTGCTAAGCTGTAATGAAAGACTTAAAGCTAAAATTTCAGAGAAAACAAAGATCAGAAACTAAGAGAGTTCTAGAGGAGTTTTCCGTATCTGATTTCAGTTGTCTCAGAGGCCTAGCTGTATCTTCACCCTTCTCACATTTTGATCATTTAAATCAGTGACTCTTAACTGGAGGCAGTTTCTCCTCCAAGAGACATTTGCCAACGTTTGGAGACATGTTTTGGTTGTCACAGCCAGAGGGCTGCTACCAGCGTCTAGTGGTAGGAGCCAGGGGTGCTACTTCTGCATGTCTTCAGACACACAGCACAGCTCCCTCGACACTGCCACCACTGCCCAACCAAGGGATTATCTGACCTAAAATGTCAGTGGGGCTTCAGTAATCTTCATGTTTTACTTTAGTATCCATTCAAATACCTCCTCCTCTTTTGGAAAGCTATTAACAGCTTGAATTTGTTTCTATTCAAGAGGACCTTATCTAACCTAGGGGAATATACATAAAATAATTGTTGTGTATTGTTTGTTGATTGGTACATATTTGAGATTTTCAGCTTATTACTGATGTAGTATAGCGATATCCCAACACCTAGATTTAGAGCTGTCATTTTCAACTGCTGTGCCAAGGCCCACTGGTGTGCTGTGAGAGGATCTTAGGTGTGCTGCAAAAGCTTTAAAGATCATTAAAGTAAGTTGAAGTGTGCCATGAGATAAAAAAGGTACAAGACCACTGATTTAGGGGGACTGTTGATTCATTTACCGTACATGTTCAGGTGGACAACTTCTGAATTAAAACCTCTTCATAAATTGCTACTATGTGTCAAAATTATGCTGCCTGCTCAAAGATTCCTTATAAGATCTACATTTAATTTGTACATCAGGGATAAAATTACCATTTTAAGAAATAATTGTGATAAAAGTGAAGTGTTTAATCACATGGAACGGAACAACAATCTTTAAGGCCGTGGTAAGTGCTGCTGGCACGAGGATCTGCTGTGATCTGAGCTGCACGAGCAGAGTTCTTTGAAATTCTCAGAACGCCTCGCACCTTTGAGTCATCTCCCAACACACATCCAAACTGTGGCCCAGCCTTCTGGATGGACAAGATGATGAAGACAAAGTGAGTGAGTGACTTGACAATGAGGATCTGAGACATTAGCATGAGCCTGCGGTTAATTGCCCAGGATTTAAAATTATCTATATTTCACGCAAAATCTAATTTACTTTTCTAACTTTCTTTGACTAATTTTTTAAAAACTATGACTGGGGATGATTTCTCAGTTTCTTTCTCCCAGCCTTTCCTCATTGCTCTGGTTAAACTAGAGTTAAACTGGCAGAGTATTTTGCAAAGCTGAATTTCTCTTATTGCTCTCCTTCTTTGATATACAGTTGACACAGAAGAGTTCATTAAAGTGTTTGCTCCTATAATGATGAGTGCTGATTTCCTCCGCCCCATATCTCTATTATCTGTAGTCCAGTAAATCCCATATTCATACTTCCAACTCAGACTTCTCTTTCAAACTGTACACTTAGAGACACCTCCAGACGTCCACCTCCCGCACCTTTCTGCTGGTTGTCCTTCACAGAGCCTCAGTCTGCTCACTGCTCGCTCCACAGGCTGGACGCACCCCTGCCTCAGGGGGCTCTGCACTCAGTGTTCCCTCTGCTGGAAATGCTCCCCCCATACCTACCTGGCTAATTCTTATGTCCTTTCCTTTGAATGTTTTCTTATGTGTCATCATCTCAGTAAGGCCATCCTGACCACCCTATAGAAAATTACAAGTCATTTCTTTTTCCACACTTGCCCCAAACTTCTCTCACCTTGCTGTACTTTTGCTTTTCTTCCCATGACACTTACCACCATGTAGCATACTTTATTAATACATTATTGTTTATTATGATACGTTATTTAATATATTTACTATATTTTTTGTTTATTATTTGTCTAGAATCTGGTAAGATAGTAAGCAGAGTCATGATCATTCAAATCAGGGTCTTCTGGCTCCAAGTTCAAGTCAATTATTATTATACACCACCTCCTTCTTGTTGACTTAAAAATAATTTTTTTTTTTTTTTTTGACTTCAGAACAATTCTAACATTTTGGGGTCTACCAGCCCAATCTTCTTATGCTCTGGGCTCAGCTTTTGCTTCAGAGTAACAAACTTTATAATGAAAGTGATATTTCTTTGTGTTTCTGACTATAACACACCAAACTCCCCAAGATTTTCACCAAATTCTTGGGATGATTTCAAGTAAAATATAGGCTCTATAACGTAAGTGGAAGCCAAGAAGGTGTACTCCAAAGAGATAAGCTGTTATATTCCAAAGACGCATAAGTGGGGGATATGGTGGAGGCCCTTATGACATAATACACACAGACAAAAACTAAAAACAAAACAACAGTTGTTTTAGATGGGAGCCCAAAGTGGAATGTTCTAATAGCAGGTGTTTTTAAATGGGCACTTTTGTGTCTTATACACGAGGGGGAGAGTCAGCCATTATCCATTTATTTAATGATGATTATAATTCTGAGCAATGATGGAGATGTATTTAAATGAAAAACACCCTATACTTGGATTCAGAATACCCTATACTTCTGTGTTAGGATTGTCAAGTCTGTTTTTCTGAGATGAGCTCTTTGACATGGTGCTGATAAATGCTGAATAACCGGGGAATCCTCACTTGCCAGGCTGGAACATGAGGTGTTAGGAGGTTCATTGTACATCTTTCTAATTAGCTTTTTTTTAAAAAAATTCAGTTTTTTTTTTTTTTTTTTTGTGCTGTTTGTTTTTGAGGCAGAATCTCAATTTTATCACCCAGGTAGAGTGCTGTGGCATTAGCTCACAGCAACCTCAAATTCTGGCACTTGAGCAATCCTCTTGCCTCAGCCTCCTGAGTAGCTGGGACTATGGCTTCTAAACTGTTTTTTTAGAGACAGGCTCTCTCTCTTTCTTGCTTAGGCTGGTCTGGAACTCCTGAGCTCAAACAATGCACCTGCTTTGGCCTCCCGGAATGCTAGGATTGTAACCTGGTGGCTCACCACCACTCCTGGCCAAAACATTTAAGTGTTATTTGTAAATTAGCATACAATAAAAGCAACCTTTCTTGCTGATGCAGTTCTGTGAATTTAACATTTTATATCCAAGAGTCCCCCCTTTATCCATGGTTTTGTTTTCCATGGCTTCATTTACCCACTGTTCAAATGTGGTTTGGATTTTATCATCTCATGTCATGACAAGAAAAAGAAGGGTGAGTATAGTACATTAAGATATTTTGAGAAAGAGAGACCATAGTCACATAACTTGTATTTTGTATAGCCATTTCACAATTAGGGTACAGAACAGTTCCATCACCCACAAAATACTCTCTTGTGCTATAACCTCTCTTCTGACCCCACAGACTGTTTTCCGTGCTATAATTTTGTTTTTTTAAGAACATCACATAAATGGAATCACATAGTCTATAACCCTTTGAAACTGACCTCTTTTAGTCAGCATAGCGCGTTTTGAGATTTCATGTCCAACCTGTACTCTGCCGTATACTGTGTCGCAGCATTTTGGGAATATGATTTTGCCCAACCGCAGCCTCAGGTCACCGTTCTGGGCACGCTGAAGGTAGTCTATGCTGAGCTGTGAAGTTCAACATAATAGCTTAGGTATATTAAATGCATTTAATGCATTTTCTGTTAACTGTGGGTTTATTGGGACATAAACCCATTGTAAGTCAAGAAGCAGCTCTATATAAAATGTTTAGAACAGATAGACCCCTACCGTAGAGGCACAAAGTAACCTGGCTGCCTAGCCCTGGGCGGGGGGGCAGGGAATGAGGAGTGCCTTCTAATAGGCATGAGAATGAGGTTAAGGGGTGAAAATGTTCCCAGTTTGACGGGGTTGATGATTGTGAATATAATGAAAAAAAAAAAACCATGGATTTGTATATTTTAAATAGTGAACTGTAAGCTGTGTGAATTAGATCTCTGTAACACTGTTGTTTAAAGCTGCTAACTTGTTTCCAGAAGGATTGTACCACTTTGTCTTCCTCACAGCAATGTAGCAATGTGTGAGCATTCTGGTTGTTCACACCAGGACTTCGTGTTGTCAGTAATTCATGTTTTAGCTATTTTAATAGGTGTGTAGTTAATTAGCATTTCTTTAACATATAATGATGCTTGAATATGTTTCATGTGCCTATTTGCCTTCTTTGGCAAAGTGTTTGTTCAAGTCTTTTGCCCATTTTTAATAGAGTTGTTTTCTTAGTTTTGAGTTTCACAGTTCTTTATATATTCTGGATACAAGTCCTTTGTATGTGATTTGCAGATATTTTTTCTTAGTCTTCCATTTAGCTAGACCTTTAAATTCTCTTAAATACTTTTTGATGGGTTGCAGGTTGTATCGGAGCTTTAGTGTATTTTTGTGCCTGTATTCTAAGTGCGTAGCAGAGTATCTGACACATAACTGATATTCAGTTAATATTTGATGGATGAATTAGTGAATGAATTCTCTCTTCTTACTAATTGGCAATATTTTTTTCTGAGCAATATACAAAGGAAGCCTGATTCGGTCACTTCCCTGATTAAAAAATTTCCTTCCACTTTAAAAAAACAAAAATCTCTACTATAGATTATAGAGCATGGCATGATCTAGCGACTCCTTGAACATTTCATGTTCTCCTTCTTCATTGTCTTTAGATGTGCTGTTCCCTCTGTCTGAAACACTTTTTCCCCACAGTTTTCGCTGGGTCAACGCCTCAAATATCACTTTCATTTATTTCTTCTGTACCCTGGGAATATCAGAGCAAACCAGACAGAAGCAGTGGTTACCTCCTTGAAGATTACCTTTAGAGGCAGCACCTCTCTCTGACCTGTTTCCCAGACAAGGTTGGACACCTCTGTTTTGTGCTGTCCTAGTATCTCTATGTTTCTGCTTCATAAAACTTTAATTATTCGTAAATGGATGTTTAGTGTTTTTCTCCCTACAAAATTGTGAACACTCGACCTTTACATATTTTTGTTCATGTATCACCGAAAAGAATTTTGACAAAACTAGTTAACTTCTCATATGTATATTTGAAGCTGACATTTATGATTTTTAATTATATGTTTAAATAGTTGGAAAGAATATGATTTCCAATGTACTATAAAACTTGACATTTTAAAGTGCAATGTATCACTCTTTTAAATGTATCCCATGGAATCTGAATACCATGTTTATTGAAAAAAATCCTGGAAAAAACTTTACAGTTGTGAATTTTACAACCTCTCTTTTTCTCCTTGAATTATTTCCATTTCATTTTCTCCACATAACATCCTGTTTCTGTTTATGCTTGGAAATCTTTTATTGGTCTTTCTAACATAGTTCTATGCAACAAAAATAGTTATGCAAGTTAAAATTTAATTACTTAAAAATTTCTAGGGATGACCAAAAGAGTCTGTTGTGTATTGAGTTGTTCTGTGTTGAGTTACCTTTGCAGTTGTTATTTATATGCACAGATTAAAACAACAAAAAAAATACATTATTTTATCAGAAAAGCCTCTCAAAACAATAGACAGGTTCTTTTTGGTTTTCCTTTTTCTAGAAGGTGACAGGATTCAGTACTCATTACATTCTTAGTGTTCATTTTATAAACGTAAGAGCTAAGAAATCTTGTTTACACAAATAAGTAGATGAGAATGGAAGTTTTGGTGTACCACTGCCATTCCAATACTCAGTCGTTCTTAGAACTTCCTCCGAGTTACGTGACAAAACTATCATCAGTATTTTTTTTTAGTCATCTATCTTTCACTGCCCCTCAACTTGTGAAAAGATTTGTCACTTTCTCAGCTTACCCAGGATTTCTGAGAGTTCTTTTGCCAGAGGTTTTTTACCCAGGACAGTGCAGCAGAAGAGAGTCAGGTTTGGTGAGAGCTGTTTTTCTTCTCTGAAAGAGGAGAAGGGGATCGTGTGGGACCTGAGAGAGAGGTGGTCCTGGCAGATTCTCATGCAGATCTGCTTTAGGAAGAGCATAGGTGGAAGCTGAGGATCCAGACATCAATTCTCTCAGGGTTACTATGCCAGGAGCGCCTGCTAGTCAGCCTTCCCTTCCGGGGTGCCCGTCCTGGGCTGTGTCTGGGCTGTGTGGGTTGTATAGCAGGACAGAGAGCTGTGGGTTTGGTTTTTCAACAATTTTCTCAGCTCAAGGCATCTAGTAAGAACTCAATAAAGTTTTTCTTTTATTGATATTGAATACCAAGAAAATTTTATATAAAATTTGACTCCAAATCTGTGAACCTTTTTGCTTTCCTTTGAGAAGATATAAAAGTGAAAATGTTTTTATTCCCGAATAGTCTTTTATGTTATGAAGTTAATTTTCAAGAACAAAAGTTTTCTTTTACAAGTAAAGTTCTTATTGATTCTGCAGCTTCCTGCTAACAATAATAGTGGCCACTTTCTCTAAATTCTGTTTCTTTCTTTTCCCATTTACATTATTTTTCAAGTAACGAGGTTCTGCTCAAATGCTCTGCTAAAACAGTGCTAAGAGTTTTTATACTGTTATTTTCACAAGATTAAAAAAATAGTGTAATCATGTATTTTTTTTCCTGCCTTCTGTGCTTTTAAGGCATCTGACAGGTACTTTTAGGTGTATGTTACATCTAGTAGGGTCTTCATGCGGCATCACCGAGTAGGTTACACTGCTGGTAAGAGCCGTAACTGCAGGCGGGTGCTTCATCTTCCTGTGAATGTGCAGATTCTTAGTGCCGAGGAGTATCCTGGAGATTTCTGTTTTTCTGCTGAAAATCGAATGCAGACTTTCGATTGCCTTTTAAACTGCTACAGTTCTCCAGGAAACCTTATCTTTAATATAGCATCTGGTTTTCTGTGAAGTCAAAATTTTGAATCACAGTTTCCAGCTGTGTCATCTAGTTTTATGGAGCCTGAATTGAGAAGCAAAAACAAGGCTATGTATTTAAATACCAGACATGAAATGCTATCTTTCTTTTTATAAAGCAGTGTGGCGATTGTATTTTAGTATTTCTGATTTGCAGAGTTACTGTTTGTGATCCTGTCCCGGAGAAGCAAGATTGAGTAACAGCTGAACAGCTCTGAGTAAAGTGGTTACGTTCTGTCCTTCTCTCAGTGTCCTGTGAAGCTCAGCACTAGGTGTCTTTACATGAGCGATAAAAATCAGAAAGTGCTAGAACTCAGAAGAGTTGGAGAGGTTCTTTAGTCTGACTCCCCTTATTTTCCACATGAGGAAACAGGTCTCATTTTGCTAGAGATAGAGAAGAAGATCACTAGTTTGAGGTGAAAGAATTGGTCTTAATCAGATTAGGATAGTCACGTTGTTTATTGTTTTAAAATATGGTGGTTGTCAACGTGGGGCGGCAGGGAGGGAGGTGGGATTGGCAGCTCTGTGAAGGAGTGTGGCCTGCCAGTTTAGGAGACTGGGAGATGGACTGTGAGATAGACAGGAAACCACCGTGGCAACATGGGTCAAGATTTTAAAATGTTTCTAACTTTTTACTTTATAATTCCTCTTTTGACTTTATCTTTCCACGCAAAACGCTGGAGGCCTAAATAAATAAATAAGACTTTATCTTAAGGAATTACAGAATCAGACAAAGGTTCGGCATAGGAAAGTAGTTGTTGGTTTAGCAAAAAGATTATTCCTGTATACAGCATAATTTATCCTTGTGAAAAATCAAAAGAAGGAAACCAGCTGGCCAACGAAAGAGAGATCAATTATGGTTAAGTTTAAACAATGAAATGTTATATAGCCATAAAAGTAATTTTATAGAAGAATTTTTAATTACATGGGGAAGTACTCATTATGATGTTAAGTAAAATAAGTGGAATGTAGACGGTATGTATAACAGGGTGTCACTTATATGAATGATATGTGTCATCTTCCGGTGTCTGTGAGGGATTGGCTCTGGTACTCCTGGTGGGTACGAGACTGCATGGCTGTGTAGGTCCCTGCTATAAAATGGTATAGAATTTGCATCTAACCTACACATCCTCCCATAAATCATCTCTGGCTTACTCAGAATACCTACTACAATATAAGAGCTTTGTAAACAGTTGTTATACTGTGTTGTTGGAACAATGACAAGGAAATAGTCTGTATATGTTCAGTACAGCTGCAACCATCTTTTTCTGTGTTTTCTTTTTTGAGTGTTTTTCATCTAAAGGTGATGAATTCACAGCTGCAGATGCAGAACCATGGATGTGGAAGCTGATGGAATACACATAAAATGGAAAGTAGTCCAAACCAGTGATGAAAGAGCTTATTTCTAGATGATGTTATTATGAGCTGATTTTATTTCCTTTACATTTTGCATATTTCATCACCTGCCCACTAGAAGAAGAAAATAAGGTTGTAAAGAAATTTTAAATGTAATCAAAGAGTTTTTTTCTCATAATGTAAAATGATAGAAAACTTATTTTAAAATCCCATTGACAGTAGGATTGTAGAGGCGTTGTTTCTGATGCCTGAGTTCACTTAGTCAGACACAGCTGCCCCACCCCTAACCTGTGGTGAGGGTCTCAGTGTGAGGGACAGTATGGACACTAGGAAGTGGGGTGAAATCCATCAGTGGATTTAATCAGCAGTCATTTTATCTGGAAAAAAATAAATTTGAAAAGCAATTTTGCCTTTTTGAGTGAACATTCCCCTATTGTTTCATGTAGCAAACATTTTAGGGTGGTCACTATTGGGTTCCTCTGACTTGAAGGTAACATTCTGCTGCTAGTGAATTTTTGCCCAATGATTATTGAAATTTTCGTAAGTATGTTTGCCCGAGTATTCTATTCTTTGGGTAACTTGGCACAGTTCTTGTTCTCACTGGTTTGGGCTTAATAATTAAGTTGGGTTAGTTATTAAATAATGAATGTCTGTATAGAAGCCAAGCAGTGAATACCTATCAACCTGGGAATGCAGGTTTAATCAGTGCTGGGTTTGGTGAGTTACATACTGGTGTTTCTTTGCAGTCCAACAGGGTCAAGCAGCTGTGCAAATTAAATACTGTTTTTCTAAAAGGTAAGCTTTTCCAGAGCACAGTATGGTTTTCTTTGCTTTCAGAATTCTTTGAAAAAATCTATGAATATTTTGAAGTCCTCAATTCCACTTTATAATTTCAAATTAATAATTTCTTACTACTGTAATTTTATATGTTTTATACTACCCCCAAGGAAAAAAATGTATTTACTTACTTCCAATTTCTTATATTGATTTCAGTTGGTCTTGTTCCACATTACAATTATGCCTTTCCATTCCATAAGGCATGGCTTGGAGTTGTGTTTCAGATTTGAAACGGCTTGTGCGTTAATAAAGCTACTGTTTTTAATTTGAAAGAAAAGATGTTTTAAGAAAAGTTTTTTAGGTACTGGGATAAACGTTTGAGATGTTTATCTTATGTAAATTCATGAAGCCTCAATTTGTTTATTTCCCTCCTAAGAAGTGGGACTTTTAGCTTCTTTTTTTGCCTTTTTGGTTTAGTCGTATATTTTGTTTTATATGCTATAACCAAGGATTTGTAGAGCTGGGATATGCTGTCTAGGTGAACTGTCTGTCTTCTTGCAAAAATAACCCTAAGCTCTGTGAAGTAGGTGATATCTTACTTATTCGTAGAAGCTTTCAGAGAAGAAAATTTCAGTCTTCCTAGCGTTCAGCCTCCTTCATTGCCTCTCTCCCTCTCCCTCTCTCTCTCTCTCTCATCTAATAGGAAACTGAGATCTTTTTCTTTTCTTTTCTTCTTTGAGACAGAGGCTTACTTTGTTGCCTTCAGTTGAGTGCTGTGTGTCACAGCTCACAGCAACCTCAACCTGTTCCGTTCAAGCGATCCTCTTGCCTCAGCCTCCCAAGTAGCGCCCGCCACAGTGCCCAGCTATTTTTAGTTTCAGAGACCAAGTCTCACTCTTGCTCAGGCTAGTCTCCAACTCCTGAACTCAGGTGATCTACCCTCCTGGGGCCTCCCAGAGTGCTGGGATTACAGGTGTGAGCCTCTTTGCCAGGCCCAGATATTTTTCTTAAAGCTTAAACTGCTATTTATGTAATATTTGGGGCTATTAATTTATGCTTATAGGGATTATAATCTAACTTTAAAAAAAATTTTTTTTTATTTTTAATTTCAGCTTGCTTGTTCATTCTTCTTCATTTGAAGTACTCTTTTCTTTTTCGTTCATTTTCTTCTTCCTCTGGCGGTGCTCTTTCCCACTGCCTCCCTAGTAGCTGGGATTACAGACGCCCACCACAACGTCCGGCTGTTTTTGATGTTGTTAGTAGAGACGGGGTCTTACTCTGGCTCACTGCTGCTCATACTGGTCTCGAACCTCTGAGCTCGGACAGTCCACCCACCTCGGCCTCCCACAGTGCTGGGACTACGGGTGTGAGCCACCACACCCGGCCTATAATCTAACTTTTAATGCTACTATTTAAATGTCCCAACTACTTGTATTATTAGCTGATGGCTTTGTTCTGACAATGGTGATGTATGCTGGTAAATTAGCCTTATGGAATTATTTTCCTTGGGGAGATTATGAAGTATTTGATTTTGGATCAGATCTATAATATAGATAGTACAAACACATGTACTTTTATTTACCTATTCAGTAAATATTTATGGAATACCTACTGTATACCAGTCATTGTGCTAAGGATTAAAGGAAAGAAAAACACAGATTAAATGTTTTAAGGTACAGCAAGTCTAATAGGGAGTCCTTTCTAATAAATTGGCAGTAATATTATTTCTGGTTTGTTATCATCATTGGTCTTGTTATCTGGTACTATTTTGCAAAGAAGTAAAAGAATCACTGCAAATCTATTTGCTTCTTTTTGCTGGGAGTACCTCCCTCCAGAGAAAAAGTGTTCTAAAACAAAAACTTCTAACTTAGGGGAAGACATAGTAAATAAGCTGTAAATTTCTGGTGAAAACAGTTGGATGTGGAATGAGAATTCCCCTTTTCTAGAAAGAAGTGATTGAGTTTCCTGATTAATATTGTTAGTAAAGTCTTTTATTTATTTATTTTTTTTGAAACAGAGGCTCACTTTGTTGCCTTCGGTAGAGTGCTGTGCTATCTCAGCTCACAGCAACTTCAAACTCTTGGGCTCAAGCAATCCTCTTGCCTCAGCCTCCCAAGTAGCTGCGACTACAGGTGCTCACCACATTGCCCGCCTAATTTAAAGGATGGAGTCTCTCTCTTGCTCAGGCTGATCTTGAGCTCCTGGTTATTAAAGTCTTATGTGGCATTTTGCAGTAAGTAGGAAAACACAGCATTTGGCCACTTCTGGTCATTACTAATCATACCTCTCTTTGATGGGTAGCATACACCTTCACATGTTAACACCTGTGAATACACTACCACTGGACAGGAAGATACTGTTTTCCTTATGTTCTTGTGTCTTAGAAGAGAAAGTTGATGTTGGTTTACTTCTGCAGGAACAAGACAAATTCCTTGTAGGTATAGTTGGTATATCTTAGGAAGATATGACAAGGTGATTCTGAGGACCAACAAAGGCATTTTTTAATTGGCAGATCTTTTAATGATAGCATGACAGGCAGTGTAAAGATTCTGGAGCTAGATTAACTGTGCTTTAATCCATTTCTACTTCATAGCGAAATAACATTGCGTATAGTACTTAACTTTTTTTTGCATACTGAGTTGCACAGTAGCATTTTCCTTCTGTCTCTCTCCACTGATGGTGTATTATAAACACTTTAAAAAGGAAGTCTGTGCTCTTGATTGGCATGTCATCCTGTAATCTCCAGGATTCAGCTTGAATCTCGAGAGTGAATCAGAGGTCAAGTCTCCTGAGCCCATGCCCAGGAGCCCTTCCTGTGCAGATGCTGGGGTTGAGGGCAGCGTCTGGGCTTTACAGCTGCCCTGGCTCTGCAGCCTGAGCTTCAGTCTGGGCCATGTCCTCTCGTGTGTCTGGGATCACCCGAGTGTATGTGTAGCCCATCTAGGGCCCAGATTCTGAACCACTGTCTTCAGAAACTGCTCTGGCTGAAATGCTGGTTTTCTGGCATGTGTTTCAGTCTAAAACACAGAGAAGCTGATCCTTACATTGTCTGTGCAGTCTAGATTTATTACTCTTTAGATACAGCCTAGTTGGTTTTAGTAAAATGAAGGGACTCTCTTTCTGCCTCCTTGACAGGGCCTGTGAGTCACTGCTTCCCACAGGCTTCCTCTACCTGGTTCAGGCATCTGCTTTTTTATGCATCCCAAGTAGTTAAGGTTCACAGAATTTTATTCTGCATGGCATTGTGGTGTAATGTGACTCGTGGTAGATTTTTTTCTTCCCAAACTCAGGGTGCAACAGTTATTTAGCATGGAAAGGGTTAGAAAAAATTGTCAGTCTTTCCACCATAGTTGGATAGGGCAGCATCCCAAGTGAGGCTTGGGAATGACGTGCAGAAGCTCCTGATTTTAAAATAGCACACATTTTCCAGGCCTCAGCTTTTCTTCCTTAGAACGTAGGGTTGGGTTAGTTTAGTGAGTGGTATGGGAAGGTGGATGTTGGATTAGAAAGGGGAATGACTGCCAAGACAGGGGCACCAAGTGAAGAATCCCAAGGTGAGGCTGCTGGGACAGCAGAAGTGGGGAGACCCAGGGGCCTTTACAGACGCGGCGTCTGTCAGCCGTGGTGGTAGACTAGCTGTAGTGGTTCAGCAGGAGGCAATGATCAATCGTGAGGTCTTAGTCTGAGAAGACAGTGATGTTCCCATAACCAAGACACAGGAACATTAGCCAGGGAGTCTCACGAGGCTCTGTTTGGATGCTGATTCATTTTGCTGCCGAGGCCTCTCCTCTCTCTCTCTCTCTTCACTGCGGTTGCTCTTTAAGAAATCAGCATCCGGGAGGCGCCTGTGGCTCAGTGAGCAGGGCGCCGGCCCCATATACCGAGGGTGGCGGGTTCAAACCCAGCCCCGGCCAAACTGCAACAAAAAAATAGCCGGGCGTTGTGGCGGGTGCCTGTAGTCCCAGCTACTCGGGAGGCTGAGGCAGGAGAATCGCCTAAGCCCAGGAGTTGGAGGTTGCTGTGAGCTGTGTGACGCCACGGCACTCTACCGAGGGCAATAAAGTAAAACTCTGTCTCTACAAAAAAAAAAAAAAAGAAATCAGCGTCCATCTCATCTACTGGAAACCTTGGACAAGTCCCTCTGACTCTCAGTTTCTTCATTTTTAAATGGAAAATCCTTGGCTTGCTCAGGTGGATCTGTTAAAAAAAAAAAATGGAAAATAATATTTGCCTTACCTTTATCTTGGGAATATAAAGAATAAATGAAAAAGAGAAATTTTATTTTTGAACATGTTTATGGCAAAGAGGTATTGATGAAGGTACATTATTTAAGAAAATGCAATTCAAATATAGAATTAAAAAGTGCATTATCTGATAACCATAGGTGTTCTCATTTACCTTCCCAATATTTTAGACGTGAGTAACTTTTAGGGCCCTTAGTATGCACAAGGATAGAGAGTACCATTGCTTTGAACTCTCATATTCATTTTAACTTGCTCCATTTCTTTATACTAGGATACTGTAAGAACCTCCTTGATTAAAAAAAAAAAAAATTTAGGCCACCATGCCTATCCTAAAAATGAATTTTATTATGTCGTTTTCTTGTTTCAAAATGTGGTCTGGGGCCCAGGCATGGTGGCTCACACCTGTAATCCCAGCACTCTGGAAAGCAAAAGTGAGAGGATCCTTGAACTCAGGAGTTTGAGCCCATCCTGAGCAAGAACAAGACCCTGTTTCTACAAAAAAATAGAAAAGTTGGCAGGGCATAGTGGCACATGCTTATAGTCCCAGTTTCTTGGAAGACTGAGGCAGGAGGATTGCTGAGCCCAAGAATTTGAGGGTGCTGTGAGCTATGATGACCCACCACACTCTAGCCTGGGTGACAGAGTGAGACTTTATTTTTTTTTATTTGGCATGAGGATGAGGGAAGCTGGAGATGAACAAACATAAGATTATCTAGTTTTGGAGGGTACTTAACTGTACAATTTAAAGGAAAGAAGAACAGCTGCCATCTTGTGTTATCATCATTTGTAAGAGAACATTTTAACACCATTGGCTCACAGAAATTGCTTTCCTGGGCATGGGAGGCCTTCCAGCATTTGCAGCCAGTCACTTTTCTAGACCCTTAGATTTCACCCTCACATACCACTATTACATATGTACTACTCTCTCTCCCATTTTACAGATGAGGAAATTGAGGCACATAGCTCATGAAAGTCAGCCTTTATGAGATCCAGGTGGTCTCACTGCAGAGTTCATGCTCAGTCCCTTTCCTCTGTCACCTACGTCACTGCACCATAGAGTCATCTGGGTGGCTTATGGAGAGGGGCAGGGAGAGATCAATATAGTTTGCAGGGCCCTACATGAGACCAATCACATCTTCCCACTTCTCCTGCTTCCAAGGTCAAAAGTCTCCTTCCTTTAATTTCGAGGTACATCTGAGGCTTCTAATGGCCTTTGGCAATTAAAGATATACAGCTTTGTGGCTTAGCTCTGTCAGGCAGGTGCCATGGAGTAGGGACGTGCTTCCTACCTGTGTGCATCCTGCCCCCATGCCTCATCAGTGTTCTATCCGTAACACGGTGCCTGATGGTCACTTCTCAGGGCATGATTCAATATATTGTTGTGATTTTGCATCAGGGACGAGCTCTTGATGTGTGGAAAGAGCATGGGTAGTTAATTGGACAGGTCTAGGCTTGATTACCATCTCCAGTATACATGTATCTGAGCCTCTTTTCTTACTATAAGATGGAGAAGTGATTGTATTAGAGGACTATTGTAAAGATTAAATGAGATTTGAATTATGGCATATGCTTTGTAATGTAGTACAGAACTACATTACTACAATACCACTGTAATATAGTACAGAATGTAGGTACTCAAATAAATGCTAAATCTTTTCCCTTGTAAATGAGGCACAGTATTCATAAGAATTGGATATGAAAAATCATTTGAAAATATACTGTTTAGTTTTCATTCAAATATAAGAAACCATGAAATTTTTGGAGTTGGAATAGACCCTTGGGATTAGGGAATGCAGTCCCTTCATTTTATAAGCAAGATTGAAGCATGAAAAAGTGTCTTGACCGAGGGTACACTAGGAGCCCAGAGATAGTCTGTACCATGTACAAATAGATGGTTAATAAATACTTCTTCCTCCTGTGATTATTACCAGTGTTTACTTCATAGCATTTGCATTCTCTGTCACTTTAGTGCCCTCTTGTTCATGTTATTTATCCTTCAAAACAGCTTTGCCAGGCGGCACCTGTGGCTCCGGGGGTAGGGCGCTGGCCCCACATACCAAGGGTGGCGGGTTCGAACCCGGCCCCGGCCAAACTACAACAAAAAATAGCCAGGTGTTGTGGCGGGTGCCTGTAATCCCAGCTACACGGGAGACTGAAACAAGAGAATCACCTAAGCCCAAGAGCTGGAGGTTGTGAGCTGTGATGCTGTGGCACTCTACCAAGGGTGATAAACTGAGACTCTGTCTCTTAAAAAAAAAAAACAAAAACAACAGCTTTGCCAGCCAAGATTACCTGATCCCAACATAAGGCTTTGAAATAAAATTCTAAAGGAGACCAGCATGGGATATGGGGTTAAGGATGTATAGGAAAAGATATTATATTCACCTTGTTGATTTTTCTTGAACAAGAGAGAAAAGAGTTAAAAACATTCAAGCCACTCATGGTTAAAAGCCCATTAACCTCTTTTCAATTCTTGTGTTTCCTGTGAAAATGAGGCTTCTGTATCTTTTACAAGTTCTTATATTGTAAGTTCAGAAGCACAGGGGAGTGAAGATATTCCACCTGTCCTTCTAATAGAACATTAGCTTTTGACTGTCATACTGTAAAATTGTCAGTGGCATTATGCTTTGAGATTATATTGAAGCCATTATTAACATTATTTTCTATTAACGCATTAGCATAGATTTTTTGCTGATTATTATAATTTGAATTATAAGTGAAAATGTGTTGACACATATTATGTATTGTTTACTTTGAGGACTAATTGATAAGAAAGTATGCAGCCTCCAAGGAAGATAATAAGGTGCGTCATTTCAATCAAAATTCTTGATTCCTATCTCCTCACCCTAACATAAAACTTCTTTTTTTTTTTTTTACTATGAACGAATAGTTTTTAGAACTATCAAGTGAACATCCTGTAGTGTCAGTTAAATACTGTAGGAACTTCCTAATCTTATTCTTTATGGTTCCTCCTCACTTCCTATCCCTTTCTGCAGTTCATTACATGTACCAAGATAGCCCGATTCTCTTAGGCTTAGTAAATTTTCCTTTTGTATGAAGATTTCCTTCCTTTTGAGCTAGCCATGGACACTGTGGGGAAGAAGTGCCTGTGCTTTTTCCAGAAAGTGGGGTTGCTCAGGAAAGGTGAAATAAATGTTTAGCCCTGTTAACAGCACCTGCACTTGTGTGGAGAAATGCCTATTTTAGCTCTTCAAAGACTTTGATTGTCAGAAAGCAGATACACTTGTAGTTTGGCCTTTACTTGGTGTTTACAATATGCTGTCCCAGCACTTCATAGGTATTTAATATTTATTTTATGACATGATCAGCAATGATCAGCAATTTCTTTGTTTTTTAGTATGTGAGTTTTAAAAAAAAATAATGGGAATCAGAATGTTTCTAACTTTTAAACTTTGTAGCTTCAGGTTTTGTTCTTCATAATAATTTTAAATCTCATGAAAGTTAATCAGATTTGGTAGTAGACAGAGTTCCTCAGATTTGGAATTTGCTAAGCCTTAAAAATTTCCACTTTATTATAAAAAAAAGAAAAAGAAAACTTTGACATTTTAAAAACTTTTAAGGAGTTTGTCTTTACCATCTTTCAAATGTGGAGATTCTCTCAGACCACTCTGGGAGAGAGAGAGAGCAAGGCAGAGCCTGGGCAGAGTCTCGTAGGTGCTCCCAGACGGCCCCCTGGTTTCTAAATCTGATATAAACTTCTTAGTCATGTGGTGATAAGCACAATTCAAAACACGTCCCCATTTTAGTTCATGTGAAAGAGAAAGTGATTATCATCATAAAATGAAATTTGATTTATGATGTGTTGATGGCTGTTCATATTAAGGCACAGTGAATATTTTCAGTTTCCTAATAAAAACAAAATGAGTTCCACTGTGAGTAATTCTCCTAATTGTTACTGTTAAATTTTCTTCCTTGCTCTTTTTTTTCTTGCTCGTACTTACTCTACAAATATTGTTTGGATGCTGTGTGTTTCACTTTCTTTTCTTACAGAAAAAGTTTGCCATGGATATAGATCCCAAGCAAATCATTTCCAGCAAAGTACTTAACTTTCTGTGCGCTCAGATTCAACAGTCAAATGTGTTTGATTAATTTATCACAAAGAGTGCACCTTGAATTAAAACAGTTCCACTCTGTAGAAAATTCTTTGTTCTAAAGAAGGTCCTCATTTCTAAGAACAGAGCTCTGATTTTAATTAAAGAGTATTTTGTGCAATTTTTCCTAAAGCTTAATTTCTATGGTTACTAGGGATATAAATCTCTAAATTGCTTTAAAACAAAATTTTTGTTCAGGAGCAAGTTGACAGCTCCCTTTAAGAGAAGCTATTACATAATTTTACTTTCCTAAGTTTAAACACATAAAAATATTTGTAATGATACCCCAAAGGCATCATAAAAATGTAAAATAATTGTACTCGAAAATATCTAAAATCACAGGAAATAGACTTCATTTTAGAAAATGAACTAGGATTCATGGCTGGGGAACTGGGGTGTGACATACTTCAAAACCAGAATCTCTTGTCAGGAGACTTTTTCTTTAAATGGTAAAAGAGAAAATTCTTTAGTGTTGTGAGTTGTACAAACTTTAAAATATGTTCATTCGATTAGGAAATATTTCTTCTCAGTTTCATTGCCTTTAACGTGTATGGATGCCTTAGATCCCCTTTGAGAGACAGTTCAGTCTCTAGAATCAGATGGCATCACTGTGCTGGCAGATTAACTCTGTCTATCACAGATACTTTTTAAAGTGGTTTTGATGATTATTTTAAATAGTGTATAGCCCAGTTTTCTATGCAGCTTTGAACGAGGGCAGCAGAAATAATTTCCAAGGTTTTACTTCCCCAAAGTATACTTCCGCTTTCAGTAGATAATGTTAACTAGTAAATTGTTCCCAGGTTCAAGGTTCATCATATTTTCATAAACATGGTACAAAATCTATGGTAGAGACACTTGAAGGAAAAAAAAAATCCTCAACTTTTGTAGTAAGTGAAATTAATACTTATCCTTTTTCTCACATTAGTATTATGGTACTATTTCTTTAATTATTTTCATTTACTAAAATCTTAATTGGGCCTAATATAGTATCATTTTATTAGGAATAATAAAATTAGATTTATAAAATATTCAGACCTAAGTTTTGAAAGAGCATCTTGTGTATAATCTGAATGCTGTGGAGACTAGATCTGCTTATAGTTTAAAACAGATATGCTCCTAGGAGTGCTTTGAATTAAATGAGTTTGTATCTTGAGAGCAAAATGGGGGAAAAGAAAACTACTTTTTCTCCTTTTTCTTTTGAGACAAGAAAATTAAATTGAATGAAGATATTTAAAGTACTGTAAGCTGACTGTTCGAACAACAAAAGTAAACATTGATTATTGCAAATGTGCATTTAGACAAATTTGCCTTTATCTTTCAAGCGAAACATTTCCCACAGTTTTTGTGGGTTTTTATTTAAGTTGGGGAAACTTTGGAAGTTTGTGTGAAGGCATAAATAAGTTTGGGAAAATCATGATTAGAGTTTAATAATAAACATACAAAAACAAATGGGAAATTCTATTAAAGTCAGATGTAACATTTAATAATGTTTTCTCTGAAAACTTATTTTCCGAGAGAAGAACAGTTATTTATGTGGATTTGGAACAAAGGCTTTGGCTATAATTTAAAATAGAGTTAAACAGGAATTCTTCAACATGGATGAGGTTTTTTGTTTTCTTTTTTTTTAAGAGCCTTAGTGATTATTATAGGAGTTTCCAAAATGCCCCTTTCCAATTACGGGAACAGAAAATGTGTATGTATTTATAGATTTCATTTAAAAAACAAAATACTTAGTTTCCAGTAAAATTTAAACTTTTTTAAAAACAAAATAAACTCATATAAAGATTTTTCTCTTTTGTAGAAAAAATAAGAAGGAGAAAATTTTAGTTTAATTATTGAAATTTACCATAATTTAGAGCATAAATAAAATTTTACAAGCTTAATCTGAAATTTGTTTTCAATCTCATTGTTAAAAGATTAACCCCATAATTGCAAATTGGGACTTTATGTTCAGTTGCTTAAACTTCAGTTCTTGGGAAAATTTGTTCATTTTCTACTGAGTAACACTAAGTGTGGAAAGATATTTATTTCTTTGCCAGTTGTTACATATAGGCACTTCTGAATTAGTAGCCATTCCAACATTTGACTGGTACTAATAGAGCTTTCAGAGGGTTTCTTGAACATTGTGAGGTTATTCTTTCCTTGCTTTGGTACACAGCTCTGTGTGTCCCTTAAAAGTGTATGTGTATTTGCTGGAGGGGGGCCAGGTAGTGTTACATTTTGATGACAATTTTGCTTACAAATATGTGATTTTAAGTTAAATTTGTCCCTATGCTAGGAAATTTGTATGTGCGTGGTGGTTTAAATGATTTGCCTAATTAACAACCTGGAAAGTTATTAAAAGGGATTTAAATTGTATATGCTGGTTTTACATATAAAGTTCTCAAACTCGGCTCGGTGCCCATTGCTCAGTGGTTTGGGTGCCGACCACATGCACCAGGGCTTGTGGGTTCAAACTGGCCCAGGCCTGCGAAACAACAATGACAACAATAACAAAAAAATAGCCGGGCGTTGTGGTGGGTGCCTGTAGTACCAGCTACTTGGGAAGCTGAGGTAAGAGAATCGCTTAAGCCCAAGAGTTTGAGGTTGCTGTGAGCTGTGACACCACGGCACTGTACTGACAGTGAAATAGTGAGACTGTCTCTAAATAAATAAATAATAAAGCTTTCAAACTGAGTTTTGAATTCAAATACAGGAACCTACATTTTCTGTGTGTCCAAAGAAAATAGTAACTCTTAAAAGTAGAATGAAAAGATACAATTTGACCCTCAGAATCAAGATCTGTAATACGCTGCCCAAGAGCTAACCATTATTTTTCTAGTTGATTTTACATACAGACTTTTTTTCTAGCAGATGTTCTACCATGAACTAGTTATTTTATGTTATTTGAACATTTAAGTAACAATAAATTTTTATCAGACAGATTCTCATTTTATAAAATTTAGTTGGCAATTTGCTATAGTTTCTTTAAATTGTAGAAACCACTGAGTTTTACATTTTAATTTTTTTAACTAAAGAGTATGTTAGGGGGAGGAGTATGTTAGAATGTTTCGCAACTTATTCCTTGAAATAATGTTTTCTATTTTTTTTTTTGCATGTGTACTGAAGTATTTTGACTTTTATACTTCATTTATTCCAAAGAAGACCATAATGAAGAAAAGGAATCTTTTTTTGAGGATAGGAAGTGATGGGACAAGGCCCTGCATTTTGCTTGGAATTTGAACATTTGTATTACTGGCTGAAGCCAGCATACTTTGCAAATTTATTCCCATTCACTTAGTTGAAAGATGACTTTGGAGGCAAGGCTGTGTATCTTGTTACCAAATCCTCTTTCTCAGAGTTTCATGATAAAATGAACATTCATTCCTTTACCTTTGTTTTTACTAAAAGAGAGAAAATAAGTTTGAATAGAGTAAAAACACTTCTACTTTGGGGTTTGAATGTTATCAAAGCAGTGTTTTCTGTTCAGAGTGAATTATTGGCGTCTATTAAGCATTATGGAAATTGAATGTGTGTTCTGGCTTTGTACCACTCAAAGTTGCTTTTGCTGTTCTCTTAGCTGATGTGAAGCAGAAACTGAACAAGGTAGCAGTTTTGATGGTGAGATTAGAGGTAGCCAGGCTGACTGTCTCCTGCCTGTTAGAGACCCTTATAAGCGAAAGGCCGCCCCTCACCTTGTTTAGATATTACTTGCTCTTTTGAGTTTCAGATTACAGAAGCAATTGATCTGCATGACCCAACTTAAGAACTTTAACTTTGCAGTGGAAACTTAAACCAAATGTATATCCTCAAGAGACAAATCTTCTTAAAACCAGGCTGTTGTCATTTTGATGTACTGACTGTTGGCTAAGGAACAGTGGGCGGAGGCCACCACCTAGCGGGGACCTGTACTCTGTGTTGAGCAGATGATTTGGTGTTTATGTTGGTGTAACTCTTGCCCTTGGCCTGCAACTAAGTGAAGTTTTTTTGTTGTTTCTCAAACATGATTTGAACCTAAACATGATTTGAGCTAAGATTGAGAATGAAATTGAGAGTAGTTGTGATATTTCATTTTTACCTGTGGTTGTCCTGCTTTTGTAGGTTTATATGCTAATCCTTGCCTTCTCCACAAACCTTTTTTTCCTTATAGCTAATGTTATAGTTCATACCAAAAGATTTTTTTTTTAATGTTAATGGACAGTATTCAGTCTTTGGATCATTTCATGTTTTTGAAGACTTTTGTTTTAACTTCAGTTCAGTATTAAGAGATTTCTTTGGATAGAACCTATTTGCTGCCATCAAGTTTATTTACACTGTACTGGCATTCTTTTCCCTCCCCGGGGGCAGCAGTTGCTGCTAGTTGTAAAGGGAAGCTCATAAATTGTTGGCTACTTGTGATAGTGACTGTGTGGCTTTGGTGTATACGAGCATAGTTGCAAAAATTAGGTAAAACAATTCCATATATTTTTTAAAATTTTGATACTCTGTAACTACCAGTTTTTAGGGGTAGCTGTTATTTAATGTTTATTTTAAAATAGTAAGTTCTTGATATAATGTATCTCTCATTCATTTGTCCAATGTTCCTAGATACTTGTTGAGCTAGGATATGCCAGGCTTTGGGAATCAAAACAAACAAGACCAGTTCATTTTGGACTCACAACTTTTTAAATTCTTCACTACAAAAGGGAACGATCTTCTTGGGATGTAGAATGCACTATTATGGAGTGTAAATGTATTTATTTGCTGAGTATTTTTCACCCTGAATTGGAAGACTTTAAAAGACATTTAGCAAATGCTTTTTAAGAGACTGATAACATTGATGGGTTTGTTTTAATGAGTTTGGTGTGTGTGAAGTTATAGATAATCGCATAACTCCTCTTTGGTTTGGTTCTTCAGCTCAAGTTACATCCTTCGAGAGCCTAAAACACACACACACACATACACACACACAGACATGGAGTGAAGAGTTTAAGGTCACTGGGCCTGGTGCGGTGGCTCCTGCTGTAATCCTAGCACTCAGGGAGGCTGAGGCAGGATTGCCTGAGCTCAGGAGTTTGAGACCCTGTCCTTAAAAAATAAATAAATAAATAAATAACCAAGCCTTGTGGCAGGTACCTATTGACCCACCTACTTGGGAGGATGAGGCCGGAGGATTGCTCAAGCCCAAGAGTTTGAGGTTGCTGGAGTCTGTTTTAGGGTATGCACCACCCTGGCTTTTCAACTTGTTTGCTGTATGATCTTGGACATCTTTCCTCCTTTGTTTCTTATTTGTTGTGAGGCTGAACGCGGTGGCTGACACATGGGAAGCACTGAGTATTCACTGTGATGATGGTTTGTAGGTTCTCTTCTGTATCTCCCCTTTTCCTTATTTCACAAGGCAGACTTGTGGGTGGTTCTTATGGTCCTCCCGAGGACCATGCTCGGTCCTCCCACACACACCTGCCAGCCCCAGAAACCCACTAGTGTGACTGTCCCAACAAATTCTGCCACTGACAGCCAGCAGCTGTCTGCAGGACCTGAGCTGGAAAGTTCTTCCTGATGGATGTGATGTTCATAGAAAGTGTGGACCCTCCTCTGCAGGGGTGTGTGTGTGTGTGTGTGTGTGTGTGTGTGTGTGTGTATAACCACTTTTATGGGCAGAAGTTCTTAACCTGAGCTCTAGTGAGCCAAGAACCTCTGATGCTCAAAATGACAGACAGGTTTTTTGCCTGTGTGTATGTTCTTTTTTTTTAAAACTGTGGTATATGTAAGGCGCCGGCCCCATATACCGAGGGTGACGGGTTCAAACCCGGCCCCGGCCAAACTGCAACCAAAAAATAGCTGGGCGTTGTGGCGGGCACCTGTAGTCCCAGCTGCTCGGGAGGCTGAGGCAAGAGAATCGCTTAAGCCCAGGAGTTGGAGGTTGCTGTGAGCTGTGTGAGGCCACGGCACTCTACCGAGGGCCATAAAGTGAGACTCTGTCTCTACAAAAAAAAAAAAAACCGTGGTATATGTACACCATGGAATGTTATCCAGCCTTAAAAAAGATGGAGACTTTACCTCTTTTATGTTTACATGGATGGAGCTGGAACATATTCTTCTTCTAAAGTATCTCAAGAATGGAAGAAAAAAGTATCCAGTGTACTCAGTACTATTATGAAACCAATAATCACCCACACTTTCATACGAATGGTAAAACACAACTATAGCCCAGAATGAAGGAGGAAAGAGGAGGAGGAGGGGAGCAGAGGGGGAGGTGGGTGGAGGGAGGGCAAGCAGGGAGGGGGTCACCTGTGGTGCATATTGCAGGGGTACATGTCAAATCTATTAAGAGTAGAACAGCGGTTCTCAACCTGTGGGTCGTGACCCCTTTGTAACAATGGAAATACATCGTGGCATTAGGAAGGTTGAGAACCGCTAGAGTACAGTCTTAACACGGTAAGTAAGTGAGGTTTGATGTAAGTATTCCAAACTATATATAAAACCAGCACATGTACCCCATAAATGCATTAAGGTACATGGCTATGATTTAATAAAAACAATTGTTAAGAGGGCAAAAAAAGAAGAGATCAGATTCATAGCTATTGTCAGGGTGTGAGAGGCATCTGTGCCCCACGGAAAGGTGTTAAGAACTATATTTATTTATTTATTTATTTATTTATTTAATTTAAAGAGGAGTTCTTTTATTGAAGAACCAGCTGGCGACCACTTCAGTGTCAGAACTATGCTTTAGATGTATGTGACTCTTTCTGTAAGGCCTTAAGAAACTAAAAATATAATCCCTCCTCTTAAGTGAAACTCAAATATGAATTTTATTACTATTTGTTCTTTAAGATGTATGAATAATTTTAAGGATAGAGTTGAGATTTTTAATTTGAGGAAGTCAAATATGAGTGAAATGTTTTTTCTTCTCATTCCTCTTATTAAAGCTCTGAAGAATTTTAAGAGCAAGGAAAAATTAACAGTACAGGCCCTGGAGTACCTCTCCTTAATTTCAAGTACAGGTCTACCACTCGCTAGTGAGACCTTGAGCCATGACTTTGTCTCTCTCATCTGTAAACTGGGAATACTAATGGTACCTGTCTCATAGGATTATAATGTAGATTAAATGGAGTAATCTGTCAAAAGCTCTTAAAATTCTTCTTGTCAGACAGCAAGTACTATTATATAAGTGTTTGCTACTATCAAATGTTCTCAAAAACATTTATAGTATATCCAAATTTGTTACTTATTGCAATTGTCAAGGTAATTCTTTTAATGTCTGTTTTACCTACACCTTGTTGACATGTACATGATTATAATATTTCATAACCAGACTTTGAAGTACTGTGACTGAATTGCTCTAAGTCAGGTAACTTACATAATTAGAATCCAAAGTACCTGGAGCCTTTGAATGATGATGGAAACTTTGGAAAGCACAAAAGAAGTGAAAAGAAAGTCTCAGGGTTTGATCACAGACTCATTTTAAGTTGATCAAACACCAAAAAATTATCTTGGAATTTCTGAGAAAAAACCTTGGGATCTTCTTTCTGTCTGAACTTCACAACATTCACTTGAGTGAGGAATCAGGCACAGAGCAGTGACTCTCAGGTCAGAGAATTGGCTGGAGTCACCATGCACCTGCAGCTGCTGTCCACGCTCCCTGCCTCTGCCTGCCCACTGACCTCTGCTGTCCCTTCTGCCTTCAAGACAGTGACAGGAATTCAGATTGCCCGTGGCCTCAGAAAGTGCTTGGTGAATCAAAAGACTGTTCCAGGAAGAGAGTGCCTGTGTTGAGAAAAAGAAAGGGTCTAGGAGCAGCCGAAGAGAAAGGAGGGGAGTGTGCCAGCGTGCAGGGCAGGGGCAGGCCCTGCGGTAGGCATGTCCTCTAGCTGCCTCCTGGTAGGAGGCTAACCATGTGTGCCTGGCAGGAAAAAAACACCTGCTTTGACAGTCTCTGCTTTCCACCCAGCGTGTGCAGGTCCTGAGGAGAGGGCGAGATGGGGCCTGTGAGTCTGCTGTTCCCTTTATTGGTTTTGTTTCACTAGGGCCTCTTCTAAGTAAGAGCATCTTGCTTACCACCTGAGATCCTGTCATCTGAGAGCATGTGCTTTCATTTTCATCATGAATCCTAGACTTAAACCAGTCACTTCCTCTGATGCTCAGCTGAAGTAAGAGCAGTTTGTTCTAACACTGTGTGTGTGTGTGTGTGTGTGTGTGCATGCGCGCACAGGGGGTGGGGGTGAGCTACTTTGAACATATTACAAGAGGGTGTTGGAGGACCATGTGGCCTCTTTTAGATTTGAACTGTGTGTGTGCTTCTCACCTTACGTGCTGAAGTTCAGGGTGCCTTAAGTCACATACCAGTGGGGGGCAGGGACTGACCCCACCTTGATTCGTTCACATATTCAGTTGTCTGGCTTAACCACATGTGCCAGAACCACTTCCGTGGCGTCAATTCCTCACCCCTCTTTGGTATGCTACTGTTAGGTGCAGCTTGCCTCTCAGGTGAGAGTCAGACAGTGATGAAGGGAAGGAGAAGGAAACTTGGAATGGCTGCGCACCTACTGTGTGCCAGACTCGGTGTCAGACTCTTTACAGATGTTGTTTTCATAAATGACATGTAGTCACCTTCAGTTGTTACGTCTCAGTACATCCCTCAGAGACAAAGGCTGGAAGAGGCGAAGTGACTGGCCTGGGCCGCAGCACTAGCTCTGCAGAGCAGGATCAGTGCCCGGGCCCTCTGACTCCCTGTCCCTCCTCCGCAGCACTGGGACTCCCCTCCACACAGCCTCCAGATGAATCTGCAAAGTACTGTGGAGCTGTGTCCCATCCTTGGGGTGAACTTCTTGTTCTGTTCCCTCTCCTCCCCTCCTCACTTCTTTACTATCTCCTTCCTTCATGTGCCTGGCCCACCCTGCACCTTACTTATTTGTGAACAAATAAAAGCAAGGTTTTCAAGCACACAGAAAAGAAAGGAGTGGAGCTTAACCAGCATAAGCCCAGGAAGCCTGAAACATGTCCTGCCAACCTCACTGTATACTTGGGGATTGTGTTGCTAGGCAGGAGAGAGGGGAGAATATTTTGATTCCAGAAGGCAATAGTTAGCAAAGTCTCTCTCTCTCCATGGTACTTTTGTGGAGAAAACCTTTTTTACAATTCACTGTTGAAGCATCTGTGACTGGTTGAGCTGATCGTGCACAGGGGAGGGTCTCGAGCTCCATGCTGCTTTTCTCAGTCCTGTCATTACCCCTCTTTTTAAATCGATGATTTTTAATTATAAATTTTTTTTTTTTTTTTTTTTTTTGTAGAGACAGAGTCTTACTTTATGGCCCTCGGTAGAGTGCCATGGCCTCACACAGCTCTCAGCAACCTCCAACTCCTGGGCTTAAGCGATTCTCTTGCCTCAGCCTCCCGAGTAGCTGGGACTACAGGCGCCCACCACAACGCCCGGCCATTTTTTTGTTGCAGTTTGGCCGGGGCTGGGTGTGAACCCGCCACCCTCGGTATATGGGGCCGGCGCCTTACTGACTGAGCCACAGGCACCGCCCAGTTATAGATTTTTTTTAATGGCAGAATGATCAGAATTGCAAATAACAGGATGCCAGGAGAAATAGGAATATTATGAAGACCTAGTTTATCACAGTACTCTGGGAAAAAGGCATTTAGTGGATGTAGAGTCAGCTTGACTCCGCACGTGAAAGTAAGCATCCCCTAATGTGTTGTAATTAGAAGTTCCCAGTCTGGGGTGGTGCCTGTGGCTCAAAGGAGTAGGGCGCTGGCCCCATTTGCTGGAGGTGGCAGGTTCAAACCCAGCCCTGGCCAAAAACTGCAAAAAAATAAAATAAATAAAATTAAAAAAAAAAAAAAGAAGTTCCCAGTCTGGAGCCAGGCAGGCCCTGGTTCTGCTCCCTGCGCTTCCTGATGGCACAGAGTAGTGAGTCCATTCTGGGAACCTCATTTGCTTTATGAGACTTGTGGACTGCTACATGCACAGCGAGACTTGTGGACTGCTACATGCACAGCGTGACCGGGAGCCACAGATGTATCGCACCTAAAGAATTCGTGAGGGGGTAGGAATGTTTAGCTTAGAGAAGAGACTTAGGTGGGGGTGGGAGCACAACATCTGACCTCCATTCAGAGTAGAAAGAACTTTGTGCTGTTTGGGGTGGGGGAGAGGCACTCCACCATGCTGCTCTTGCTAGTTCTGAGAATTCAGGGAAGGAGATCCTCACTTGCTTTATACCCTGCATGTCACCTTGGGTGTGCTGGGGACATAGAAAGTTCAGACAGACTAGGGGTGGAGGAGTGGACAGAACTCTGGAGGTAGAGGGAGTGTATTGAGCAATGTTAAATAATTTGCAATTTGGGAAGCTGGAAGAATAAGCATGAAAATATTTAATTTGATGAAAGGTAACTATAGAAGAGAAAGTTGAGGCTGGAGGGGGGAGGAAGAGTTAGTACATGCACGATCGCCATTTGCTTTTTTCAGACGTGAAAGTCCTAGACCTGTTTTAAAATGGAAGTTGCACTGAACTTCATGGATACTTTAAGTTCTGTATAGAACTTTTGAAATTGAGTTCTTAACATTAACGTTAAGAATCTAAGATTTTCTTTTTTTAATTTCTGAATTTATTTAAAGAGGATGGAGCTTAATATTAGAAAGGAAGCAGTACTTTTCAGCTCGTTATGAAGTTGATTGCTACATCAGAAATTAGACCACTACATTTATTTTCCTAGGGTTAATTACCCTTGTCTGTTTAACCATCTCTACTATCTACTGCTGAAGACTCTGTGAAGTTAGAGGGCAGAACTGGGAAAGTCAATCACCTCTTTATACACATATTTTCTCTCTGTTTCTTAAAAAACATATACAAAATTCTTAAAACTATAGTCCTATAAGATTGGTATTGGTTTTCAACAAAAATCCACAACAGGTTATTTAGCTACTGATTATTATTGTTTTTTTTTATTTTTTGAGACAGTCTCACCCTGTGCCCAGCACAGTAGAGTGCTGTGACATAACAGCTCACAGCAACCTCCAGCTCTTGGGCGTAGGCGATTCTCTTGCCTCAGCCTCCCGAGTAGCTGGGACTACAGGTGCCCGCCACAACGCCCGGCTGTTTTTTTGTTGCAATTTGGCTGGGGCTGTGTTCAAACCCGCCACGTTGGTTATGGGGCCAGCGCCCTACCCATTGAGCCACAGGCGCCGCCCTTAGCTACTGATTATAATTTTCCTTAGATCAAAATGGTCTTATGTATTTTTTCTTTTTGATGAGATTTTCAGACTGATGGGATACAGCACTTTTTATATTCAATGAAATTTATTAAGACACTTAGGGCATGCCTCATGGAAGGCTTCATGCAGGGAAGGTAGGATGTGAATCCAGAATGCCATATTTTAAAGCCTTTTTAAGCCCAAGAGCACCTTTGAGTAGAAGCTGGCCAGTGGGAAAGGAGACATTCCAGGTTGAAAGGAGGGCAGGTACCAGGGTGCAGAGCAGAGGTGGCTCAGGTAGGGAAGGGAAGGGCTGTGCAGTCCAGCATGCTCGGTACATGTGGGAAGTGCGGGAGAAAAGCTGGTAGGCAGGACCAGCTCCTTTCACCAGTGTTTAACAAAATGAATGGATAGGACTGACTGACCTGTTTCATTTGTGGGGTGAAAAAGAGGGAAGAGTCTAAAATGGCTGAGGTTTTCTAACTTGAGGATTGCAGAGAAAGAGGATCAAGGCTTTTTCTTTGGGGTGATTGGGGCAGGAAGGACTGGGAGTGAGCTAGAGAGTGAATGTGAGTGACTACACAGGATGCTTTTGAGGTACAGTGGCTAGCAGTGACAGCGGCAGTGTCCAGGAGACAGTTGGGTATACTCAGCTGGAATGCAGATGAGAGCTAGGGGCTGGATGGGCATTCCATGTAGATAGTAAATAAAGCTAGGGATGGAAGGCGAGAACTTAGCAAGAGCCAAGGGCTGAACTTACAAGAAGTAAATTTCAGGTTAGGGAAGGAGTGAAGGCTAAGAAAAGCTGTCAGAGGTTTCAGAGGTTTCAGAAGGAACCCGGAGGGAGTGATGTTCTGCAAGTCACGGGAGCCTAGTACTTCAGGAGGAGATAGGAGAGCGTGGCCACTAGAGCCTCCCACAGTGACCACCACCGTCGGCAGGAATTAGAGGGAGAGCGTAGGACATAGGCCCAGCCCATAGCACTTGCTTTCTGTAAGTTGCTGAAAGAAAAGAAGGAAACAAGAAAGGAACAGTTCAGCTGCTGTGGCCCAAAGCACAATGGTGGGATGTCTGTGGCTGTGCCATGCTGTTTTGTGGGTGCCTAGTCACTGGAGAGCTTCTCTTGACCAGGGACAGGACTCAGACAGCCCCCCTGTGATTTCAGTGGGGTCGATGTGCTCCAGAGGTGTGTGTGTTCTGAACTTTTAGCTCAGACTTAGTAATTTGGTATTGATGCATTTTTCAATTCAGACTGAAGGGAGTGCAGTTGGAATTTAGTTAGTGGGCTCCAAATTAAACTTGGAAACATGATCCTTGTGAAAAATCATTTTAGCTTATCAGTAGTTGGCAAACATTTATACAACAGTGGTTGTTCTGGTTGTGCCTTTGGCTGCATGTTAAACTGAACAGCAAGCTGTGTCCACTGATTGAATAAAAAAAATAATGATTTTGTGTTATGGGGAATTTTTTACAATATGCCAGGGGGACCTACTGGAGTCTCTTTAATCTTGAACAATGCTTGGTTCTTGCAGAGGCAAATTATGCAAATCAGTACTTAGTGTTTCATAATCAATCAGGTCTTTGTTGGAAGTGTTGTGAGTGCCAGCAGAACAGAATTTCTATCATCCTGGGAAGAGGAGGGTGTTGCCAGTCAGACCGCTGCTGTGATCAGCAAAGGACGCTTGTCAACATTCGACTCTTCCTACAGTTAAAATGTTCTTTGAGAATAATTCCACCATTTTGTACCAGGGTTTTTGTTTTACAGTTTATCTTGCTTTTGGTAATTTACAAAACACCCACGAAGGAGCAGCTAGCAAAGCTGTTCTGTGGGTGACACGTTACAAACAAAGCCGGGCTTGCCGCCTGGGACGGCAGCTGGCAGCCATGCTCCCAGAGCTCCCTTTGTGTCTCAATCTGCTGGAGTGCAGTAATGTCAAATCATCCTGGTCTGCTCCAAAGTGCACGTGTATGTTTAACAACAATGGCATTTCAGCTTCAGCCTGGGCAGAATAGTGAATCTTTACTAGACCTTTGATTTGAGATCAAAAAGAAAGAACCAGAGAAATTTTAAAAACCCTTGAGGAAAAAAGTGCTCTGTTTAAGTGAGGGCTTATGATGACTTCTGCTGTTAAAACTTGTGTTGCCATCTAGTGGATGATGGGAAGCATGTCGCTGCTTTTGGGAGCTTCTTTTGTCCAGTTCCTCACGTGGGCCTCAGGCTTGTGCCTGAGCAGCTTATATCAGATAGACATGAAGACAAGTCAGAACAAGAGAGGGACATCTGAAAGTTATTTGCTTATAAGAGGGGTACTTCACCTGGCCTGGAAATGGCAGGGAAGACTTTGAGGAGGTGTGACACCTGAGCAATGTTCTGTGTAGGGCTGAGTCAGGAGATATGAACTGGGAAGTGGGGTGGCTTTGGATCTGGAGAAGGCCTGGGGAAAGGGGACTCCGGAGGGCTCGGGTCATGGGAAGTCGATGTGCAGTTTTTGTCAAGGAAATATAGGGGAACATTCACCTTTTTGTTGGTTTATTTAAAAACATGTTTTATCTAATTATAGAGATTATAGAAAATTCTCATTTCTATAATCTGATTATAGAAAATTTTTAAAGTGTAAAAGGTATTAAGAAGGAAGCAAAGTCTCCAAATCTTACCACACAGACACCCCCCAGTCTTTTGGTGGGGGTGTTGTAGCATCCTCTCTGTCCATGTGCAGTGCTAGGCGTGCGTTCACATGTTCCGCACACATGGTCACGGCGTCTGCTTTGGCAACTGTCAGCAGCGTGTCTGTGGGAAAACTATTCCAGTCATAGTCCCTGGTGTTGAGTCCATTCAACCACAGGACCAGATCTCTCAGGTTCATGTATTGGCGTGTTTTGTGTTTTATCTTTCCTAGTAAAACCTTTATGTGTGTAAGGCCACATTAATGCATCTAATATGGGGACCACATTGCTACTGTTTTATAATCGACTTGCTTTTATGGTAGATGAGTTGTGTGGAGAATTTCAGTGTCTTAATGATTTGGGGAATTAGCCTTATTAAAATATAGCCAACTAAAAATGAACTTGATTTATCTTTGGAGAGAGGGAGGAGTCATATGAATGCCTGTAATTTCAGAATGGAATTTAAATAACGTGTTTGGTTAAGTATTAGACTAATGAGGGAGCCAGATCCTTTGCTGTCAGCCTTGTGCTGTGCACAGTTGTAGACAGTGCTTTTCACTTGGGCAAGTCAGACCTCAGTATGTCCCATCTGCACTTCTGGAAAATGTCCTCAGATTGTACAGCAGGATCATCCTGGCGGGTAGACTGTGGGGGTTGAAGGCACACAGACACAGACGCTTGGTTTGGGACATACCAGTCCTCCATGTATATGGATTGTGTTACCTTACTGTCTTCTCATCTGTAAAATGTGATAATAGTGTAAGAAGAGTTGTAAGTAGAAGTAAAAGAGAGAAGTGGATGCATAGCATTTAGACTGGTGCCACAGTAGGGAGTATTCAATAAAAGTGGACTGTTAACTTATGCTACTACCATTTGTTACAAAACGTTTTTACCCCCCTCCCTTTGTAGTGAAGTCCAGGAAGTTTAAGCAGCTTGCTCAGAACTTCAGCTGGCAAAGATTAAAAGTTTAGGTGAGCTTATAAAATATACCTCTTTTTTCCCAGCCCAGTTTTGGAACTACCTGAGAGAAAAATATAGGAGTCAGAGCAAGAAAAGAGCCAAGTGGAGAACATGGCTTTGATACATGGCTGAGTATGGGCAGCGCATGGGTCGGAGTGCGCCCTCTGCTGGCTGACGGCAACATGGTCATGGAGGGTTACTTCTCTTCCCTCCGAGAAGAGTGAGTAAAGGCTGGGAGCTAGGAAGATGAGCCAGGGCATAGGATGGGGAGTAGGATTTCCTTCGCAGGAAGCCGCCGTGCAGAGATGAGACCCAAGAATCCCGGCCAACTCCCTGAGTATCTCACCCATCTCTCTTGTCTGTGCTGTGTCACCCAAACCCCACACAGTCTTTTCCTTTCTCCACTGCCCTATACTCTGCCCTGTACTCTATCCTAAGATAAAGGGTTGGTGAAGATTAACTCAGATGGGGAAGAAACCAGTCCTAGACATCTTTTTCATCACTTGTTCAAAGCACGTTTCGAGGTGGCTTGACGATTGACACTCAGATGAGCTGGCAGCCTCATGCTGCCAGTCTTGCTAACCATTCTGAGCCCTTCCTTGCTCATGTTGGCGGACCTTCCTCTCAAAAGCCCCTTGCCAGTTATAAGCCTCCCCCATGGCCCAATGCAAGGAGCAGCGGCCAGCTGCAGAAGGGCTGTCAGGCAGTGAAAACATTAATGTTTTCCTTGCAAATCTTTCTGTATGAAGTGTAATTAAACTTTTTAAAAAATCAGCATATGCAAATACTCTCACTTGAAACCTAGCATTTACTTCTACAAAGAAAAACAGCTTAGTTAAGCTAACTACTAGTAGTATTTATTAGTCTTTTAACAGAGTAGTATGTAACGAATAACATAGCATTGGAGTCATACAGATCTGTGATGAGCCCCAGCACTACCATGTCTTGGTCTGTGATCTTGCTGTCAGCCTGTTTCTATGTTTATTAAGTGTGTGTGTGTAGGAGAGGGAGGTATGGTCTAGTTCATGCAGTTGTTATGGGGTGGTAGTGCAGTTGTGCACTGCCCGGCACATGTGTGCTTGGTAAGCAGTGGTCACCGCCGGGTGAAACCAAGTGTGTAGTGCATGGCTGAATGTAGACACGGTCCAGGAGGAAAACAGGCTGATGGTTGGTATTGCTAACTTGGATTGCTTTTCTCAATTCCCAGGTATCCTTCTCGTGAATTGAATCCTGGAAAACTATAGTTGTGATTTGCCAGAAATACATGTTTAACTTTGGTGGTTAAAAACTCAAACCTCATATTTAGAGTGGTTGAGTTTAATCCAGACTTTAGCCATGTGTTGATGAGGAAATTACTTATCCTCTCTCTGACTCAGTTTTTGAATCTGTAGAACAGGCGTGCTCAAACTGCCTTCCAGGGAAGGGGCATTCAACCATTTTTTCCCTTCTCTCCCACACATTGGAAGAATAAGAGCTGTCTTGGGTCACACATTAAATACACAAACACTAATGAAAGATGATAAGCAAAAAAAAAAAAAAGTCCGTGCATACTTACCGTGATATCCAACACCAAGATAAAAAAAAAGTTCTCACAAAATCGGCATGCTGCCTGTAGTCCACAGGTTGGACACCCTTGTTTTAGAGGTTGCTGGGAGAAGTAGATGAGCTAATGAACACATTGCTCTTGGAATTCTGCCTGGTGTGGAGCAAACTCTCAACAAAGGTTTCATTGTTGATTTTGAAAGTGGCATTAATCCCTGTAAAAACGGAACTTAAACAGATTGCAAGTACTTAGAAATAAAGTAGCCAGAGATTATTGGGATTCAGTGTAGGTTACTACCAGTTTAATAGCAGAAAATTTGTACCTCAAAATGAATAAAAGTATAAAAGAAGAAAGTAGTAATAGGAATTCTTTTCTTTTTGTTTGGAGTCAGGGTCTCGGTCTGTTGCCGGGGTAGAGTACCGTAGTACATCACAGCTCACTGCAGCCTCTAACGCCTGGGCTCAAGTGGTTCTCTTGCTTCAGCCTTCATGTAGGTGGGGCTACAAGCATGTGCTACCACGGCTGGCTAATTTTTTTTTTAATTTAGAGATGGGGTCTTATTCTTGCTCAGGCTGGTCTCAAACTTCTGGCCTCAAGCCATCTTCCTGCCTCTGCCTCCCAGAGTGCTGGGATTTACAGGCATGAGCCACCACACCCAAGATTTTTTAAAATAAAACATTTTATTATGGAAAATTTCAAATATATACTAACATAGACAGAATAGTGTAAGGATGTACCTCACGTATGCATGTACCCATCTTGAACCATTGTTGGCTCATAATTGATCCTATTTCATCTCTTTCCCCCAGCCTCCATCTTATTTTGAAGCAAATACTAGGCAAATTGTTCAGTTTATATCTCTAAAAGATAAAGATTCTAAAAATAAAATTAATCATAATATATAATATCATTATCACACTTAAAAATTTTCATTTTAATTCTTTAATATTGTTAAGTATTAAGTGGGAGATTTTCTAACCTGTAAAATGACAGAGAGAAAGGAATAATTAAAACTACTTTGACCTATCACCCAACATCAGCATAGCCCACATCACAAGGTCCCAGAGCTGCAGATGCTGGAGTGGGGAGGTGTGGAGAGAAGAGAACACTGCTAACTAATGCATCCTATTTGGAAGAAGTATGGAGAATCCTCAAAGAGCTAACAGTAGATCTCCCATTTGACTCTGCTATCCCATTATTAGGTATCTACCCAGAAGAAAAAAAATCATTTCATCATAAGAACATCTGCACTCAAATGTTTATGCAGCTCAATTCACAGTCTCAAGGGTATGAAAACAAGAAGTGCCCAAATGGATTAATAAACTATGGTAAATGTATGCCATGGAATACTATTCGGCTATCAAAAAGATGGAGACTGCAGCTTTTGTATTTGCCTGGATGGATTTTGAGAACATTCTCCTAAATAAAGTCTCAAGAATGGAAAAGCAAGCACCTCACATACTCAATACTATGTTGACACTAATAGAGGCCTACACAAGAAAAAAACACAAACTCAGGACAGGCTGGGGAGAAGGGGGCTTGGTAAGTTCCCACCTAAAGGGGAAAATGTAGGAGTATATGGCATGCTTCCTGGGTGAAGGACTCAACTGCAACTTGGACTTTACCTCACAAATACAAACAATGTAATCTTTTTTTTTTTTTTTTTTTTGCAGTTTTTGGCCGGGGCTGGGCTTGAACCCGCCACCTCCAGCATATGGGGCCAGCGCCCTTCTCCTTTGAGCCACAGCCGCCACCCCCAAACAATGTAATCATATGTACTCTCATATCAATCCAGAATTTAAAAAAATGATTTTAGTATCAATGAAACTAGAGAACAGCAACATATTTGTTAATTTGACAGGACTAAGGGAGCCAGTATAGCATAATCCAGGGTTCTGGTTCCAGCTCTGCTGGTAACATCACTGCTCATGGCTTAGGTTTCTTTCCACTAAGAAAAATGCCTATTTTCACAGGTTGCTGTCAGAATTAAATAAAATAACCCACTTATAATAACTAGCACACAGAAGCTATTAAATAAATATTGCATTTCTTTACTTCTTTCCTTTTCTTCTTTGGGTACAGTTTGATTCTTGTTTTAAACTGTAGTTTATATGGAAATACAGGGTTCTGTCTTTGTCCACAGCCCCCTCTCTGCAGAGATATAATTAAGGCCGTAAGGCAGTGTGACCACACCCTCGTGGGCTGGTAGCAGCTCGTCCCTTGGTCGGCCGTTGGTCAGGTGGCACATGTCCATTTGGTGGGTACAGATGATCTTCTCGGGAAGCACGTTGGGTTGCCCAGTCTCAGTAGATTCTGGTGATGCTATGCATTCTAAACACACCTTACTGACTTTTCTAGGAGGACTACTTATTTTCATAAACAGCTTGTCCTTTTTCATTTTTTTTAATTCATTTAGTTAACCTTTTTGATCCAACAAATACATTGGTATTTATGAGATCTTAAAGCCTTCTCTATTGGATTTTCTGGATTTTCTCTCCCCCTGCCTCCTTCCCAATATACAGACACTGCTAGAGATACAAAAATGAATCAGACAGAGATGCCATCCTTAAGGAACTTAACCAGATTCTAGCAGAGGTCACAGATAAACACTGCTAATGTAACACAGAAAAAGCAAACAAGTGTCTATGAACTACTGCTGAGGGCAGTGGCAGGGAAGGCGCTGTAGAGGAGGTGCCTGCGTGGCAGAGCCTGGGAGGGTGAGCAGGGGCTCTCAAGAGTAGAAGAGAGGCTTTCCAGGCAGAGCAAGAGCGGTCTCCGAGGAGTGCAGCAGCCAGGACGATGCGCCCCTCCCCCCCGCTCCCCCGCTTCCCAGGACCTGTGGGGTGCCTCACGAAACAGGCTCAGCCCCCAAAGCACTCCTCTTTTTAGCCTTTGCATCTTGTCACCCACCTGGTCTCTCACAGACTTCACCAGGGACCCTTTCCTTCCACTCAGGGCCATTTTCTTTCTACCTTCTCCCCATGCCATTAGGTGGGATCAAGACTGTAAGGAGTTGGAACTAATCTTACATCTCAAAGGGGGCAAATGCACTTTTATTTTACTCTGATTTTCTTATCAGACTTGACACTACAATGGACTTTCTCTTTTTGGAAGAGGCATTCTCTTTAGGTGTATGCATATTCTGACTTTATCGTATGTGTGACTCTTTTTAAATTAACACTGTATATAGAAACTTCAAAATCCAAAGCATGCAACTACTTAACCTCTCTAAAAGTTTGAAAATGTTTGTCAGAATTGTATGAACTATCATGTGCTGTTCCTGGCAGTTTAGTCTCATAAATAAGACTTAGTCTGACAGTGAACAGATTAGAGTGTGGCTGAGAATCTTTATAAAGGTGATGGCCGTCACGTCAAATCACTGTCACATCACTCTTTACAAAGATAATCTTACCATATAATGTTCTTGGGGACTTAGTATGCTAATTTAGATAAATGATAGAAAGACCTGTTGAACTTTTTTTTGTTTTTGACTTTTTTTTTTTTAAAGAATTTTTAGAAATTTCAGAGCTCTCCAGTGTCTAAAGAAATCTTAATATTCCTTTATTTTCATGATGGCATTTGAAATATGATTTTATACGTTGTGCTCATGTTAAGTATTGAGTTATACTGATGTTATTCAAGTCAATAATTAACACCTCTTATTTTTTTTTCAAGAATTCCATTTAATCCTGGACAAGCTTTACTCTGTTTTAATAAACTTGTTTTATAGAACTTTACTATTATAGAGCGTATGGAGTTGGGTTCACATTTGTTAGACTTTAAGGAAACTCTCGTAATTATGTTCTTGTGAACTGCCCGAGGGACCTCTGTGCTCTTGGCATTCAGCCCCAGGCCCGGTTCCACCCTTGTAGACAGCACCAGCTGAAAATGGGGGTGAATGGCTGCATCTAGCCTGTGCAGTTGATTCCATTGGACTTTTAAAAACTTTTTATGGAAAACTTTATGGCTCCTAAAAAAACTTTTGTGGCTATTAAGGCTCTTAGTAGGTATATTAGTTACTTATTGCTGCTGTAACAAATTACCACAAACCTGTGGCTTAAAACAACACAGATTTATTATCTTACAGTTCTGTAGTCGGGTGTCCAAAATGGGACTCTCTGGGCTTAAAATCAAGGTGTTAGCAGGTCTGTGTTCTCTTCTGGAGGCTCTGGAGAAGACCTGTTACCTTGCCCGTTCCGGCTTCTAGAGGAGGCTGCCCACAGTCCTTGGCTCCTTTCCTCCGTGTTGGTAAAGGCACCGGCGCTGGACTGAGTCTGGACTGAGTCTGTCTCACCCTGCACCACTCTCTCTTCTGCCTTCCCTCCTACAGTTAAGGACCTTGTGATCACTTTGGGCCTATCTGAATAATCCGGGATAATCTCCCTATGTTAAGATCAGCTGACCAGCTGCTCTTTAATCCTTCTAGGATTATTCAATACCCATTATTTATTCACTATTTAATAAAAGTTTTTGAGGGTCTGCTTTGCACCAGGAATTGTGTCTGACAGACTCTGGGGAAGGATCTTGCAGTTTGGTGAAGGGAAATCAGTCTATGAACCAGTCCTTGAGGTCCTCAGCATCTCAGGGTTTAATGAGGGGGTGGGATCCGGCTGTAGTTAGGAATATGGTGTGAGCAAGAAGGCAGAGAGAGTCTTGAATAAGGAGGAAGAAAGTGACCTGGAGAGAATAGCCGTTAGGGCCTTCCAGGGAGAGGGAGAACCGTGAGTGTACAGGTGAAGGGCAGACGTGGAGCATGGCAGGGATTTTCAGGGCTGACTTGTGAAGCTCAGAACTATGGCTAGTGTGGTGCTCGGTTAGGCCTATAATGACACCTTGGCTGCCCTTTGTCAAATCAGCCTTCCGAGCCTCCTCCTCTGGCTGCAGTGTATTTTAAAACCAGGATTCACCACTGCCAATGTGTCACACCTGTTGACTTCCTGTGCAAGCCCCTGGGTTTGTGACCCTTGATAGGCAAGGTTAGAGAAAGGACAGGGAAACCATTGAAGGTTTTGAAACAGAAGAGTAACTGGATCAAATCTTGTACATGATGCAGTAAACACCGTCATTGCTTATCTCTTACATTCTTACTCAGCAGACTTAAATGTCCAATTCCATGATGCAGTGTAGGTGGAAAACAGGAGCAAGAATGTGAGGAAGGCAGCTGTGGTGTGGTGGGAAACACACTGAGTGTGGATCCAGACATTAGGAGCTTGAATCTGACCTCACGCACTAAGCATATAACCTTGGTTGAGGCATTTAGTTTCTCCAAAGTTTGCTTTCCTAAACTGATGAGTGCTCCCAGCAGGGAGAGAGGGACGGAGCGTGTGTCACTGTTATCTGTTAAGTGAATATCATGGACGTACTTATTTTTTTCTTTAGTTTATGCTCTTAAAATGCCTTAAGGTATTTTTCTGAACTACATTTATAATAATAGTCTAGACCAGAGGTGTCCAACCTACCACCAGAGGCTGTTGATTTTATGAGGACTTTTTTTGCTTATCTGTGATGTCAGATATGAGGAAAAGATTACAGGGACCCTTTTTTTTTTCTTTGCTAATCAGCTTTCTGTATTTACTGTGTGGCCCAAGACAACTCTTATTCTTCCAACATGCAGCAGAGAAAAACAAAAAAGGTTGAGAATCCCTGGTCTAGACTATGTAGGAAATTTAACTGAATCCTTACTAACTTATCTCTAGACAAACCCTGAATGTTTCTTTTGTGATAAATGCTATTTTGTGTTTAGGCATATACTTGTTCTATAAGTGTTTTGTTTTGTTTTGAAACAGAGTCTTTCTCTGTTGCCGAGACTCAAGTACCATGGTGTTGTCACAGCTCACAGCAACCTCAAACTCCTGGGCTCAAGTGATCCTCCTGCCTCAGCCTCCCAAGTAGCTGGGATGACAAGCTCTGCCTCCATACCTGGCTAGTTTCTTCTGTTTTTAGTAGAGACGGGGTCTCACTTTGCTGGGGCTGGTCTCGAACTCCTGAGCTCAAGCAATCTACCCACCTCGGCCTCCCAGAAAGCTGGAATTCCAGGTGTGAGCCCCTGCGCCCGCCCTCGTTCTACAGGTGTCTCCTGATCACCATGTGTGCTGCTTGTGCTCAGAACGGGAGAGACAGCCGGACAGCCCCTCCCAGCATAGAGCTAATGCCGCTGACAAAGAAGCATGTGTGTGCGAGTTAAGAATGACAGAGTGCCACCTGGGTGGTATGCAGAAGCCCTTTTAAGTTCATAGCAGAGTGAAAATTAGCCTGAGTTGGCCTTGACAGAAAAACTTTCGTGAAGAGATGAAAGTTCAGCAGACCTTTCGAGGCTGGGCCTTGTGTGTGGAATGAGCGTAGGGGGCATGAGTAGGAAGCCGGCGGTGAGGACAGCCGTAGGCCTCTGCTAGTTCATACTCTCCTCCAGAAGTTCTTTCGTCCCTGGTAACTAATCCGAGGGGGTTTTCCTTTCACTTTGTTTAATTTATTGATGTTTTAATCCCTAGCTTCACAGATAGCATTCGACGTTACTATTCTAGGGATCTGTCATCACAGATACAGTGCTTTGTGCCTGTGCTGCTGTTTCTCTGTGCTCATTCGCAGAAGTAGGCCATAGGGAGATGGCAGCTTGCTGAATAGCAATAGATCAGTTGCCCCCTGAATCCTTTTTTCTTTTTTAGACTCTGCTACTCTGTGTGAGTCCTGTTTATAAAGCTGCTAGCTCAGCCTTGGAATCCATCCCCTGGAACATTTGGAAGAAGGAATACTTGTATGTGAAATTTTAAATACAAGATACAGAAGAAAAGAACCCTTAACTAAACATGTGCTGTGTAATTGTTAGACTGCATTATCTCATTACATCCCTAAGTTCTTTAGAGATCATCTGTCCGTAATATCATAGAACAATCAGAGGTAGAAGGAGCCGTCAGTAAAAGAACAAGGGATGGGAATGTTAGTAAGTGAGGGATTAAAGAGTCTAAAACGGGCCAGGCGCAGTGACGCACACGTGTACTCCAACTCTCCGGGAGGCCAAGATGGGTGGATTGCTTGAGCTCAGGAGTTCGATACCAGCCTGAGCCAGGGTAAGCCCCATCTCCAAAAATAGTCGGGTGTTGTGGGCGGGCACTTGTAGTCTCAGCTATGAAGGAGACTGAGTGAGGCAAGAGAATTACTTGAGCCCAAGAGTTTGAGGTTGCTGTCAGCCATGATGCCACAGCACTATACCAAAGGCATCAGAGTGAGACTCTGTCTCAAAAAAAAAGAATAAATAAAAAATAAAGTCTAAAGCCAGAGTTGCTCTGTTTGTAGCTTTAAAATCCTCCTACAGTCTACATTCTGTTGTCTATTAATTTAAAATTCATTGAGTGAGCATAACATATCTATGTAAACTGATGCTTTTCTTTTTTAATTTTAGATTTCTCACATTGGCAAACTGAAAGATTTTCTTCTGGAACATAGGAAAGATTATATTAATGCTTATAGGTAAGTGCATTTTTTTATCATAACTTTGGTGGCTGTGTTCTTTTCCCTGTCTGTATTCCTGTTGAGCTTTGTGTCCTTACTTTTTACTGGGAGTAAAGAATAACTGGGAGTTGGGCGGTGCCTGTGGCTCAAAGGAGTAGGGCACTGGCCCCATATGCCAGAAGTGGTGTGTTCAAATCCAGCCCCGACCAAAAAGTGCAAAAATAACTAAATAAATAACTGGGAGTTGTAATGGGGAGGATCACTTTGGCAGTAGAAGAATACTGTTTTCAAAGTCAGGACATCATAACAGCGGTATCTTCTAGCATGAGTACCTCTCTGTGTACCATTATCTCCTAGCAAATGAAATCCTCTCCCTGGATTCTTACAGAGCAGTGTATGAAGTTAGGGATACATATGTTGGTATCACCTGACCTTGTGGAGGAATAGGATTTTCAAGGCTCTGCTAGGCTATTCTCTCCATAGCTCTTTGCTTCAGCCTATGACCCAGTTTTGCTGATGTGGTGGTGAGTGAGCATTTGTCAGTCCTTACCTTCACGTCACTAGGTCATGCTTTCCTTGCCAAATCCAGTCCTTAGTTTCAATGGCCATCTCCTCCTGTCCTTCCAGGATATTTGATGTTTGCGAGAGGCAGCTGTAGGCCCACTTTGGCATGGCATGGCATTCATTTTGTAGGACACTTTCTGTGAATGTTTTTGTTAATCTCCCAGCATAACTCAGGGGGACATTCTCCTGGTAGCTGTCCAGCTTCTACTTAGTAGCCTTAGCCTTTTTAAGCATCAGTTGGATTATGCCAGCGCCTGATTGAGCCCACCACGAATGCCCCACTGCAGTCTCCGCCCTGCAGCCTCGCCACTCACGATCTGACCCCCGCCTTCTTCTTTGGCTTCATTTCAGACCCCCCCACCCTGCTCCCTGTCCCTCCTGCCATCAGGCTCCACCTAGGCCAGCCTTCCTTGAAGGCACCATGTTCTTCCTGACTCAGGGCTCAGCCGTGGACTGTTCTTCGCTGTCCTGCAGTCTCTCCTTTCTCCTGACTCAGGGCTCAGCCACGGACTGTTCTCCACTGCCGTGTCATCTCTCCTTTTCAGACCGAAAGCTTGAGCTTTAACGCTTCCTCTTGCAAGAGGCCATCTCTCACCACCCTTTATAAAAGAGATCTCTTCTGTTTGTTTCTCCACCCTGTATGTTTTCTTCATAACACTAATTGCAATTTGTAATTATTTAATAATAGTAGTTTGTAGTTTATTATCTGTCGTTTGTCACCACGCTGTAAGTTTCATGAGATAAGGAACCATGTCAGGTTTTCATCCTGTCTCCATAGCGCCTCACCCAGGTTTGGCATTCTGTGAATTCTTGTCACATGAATGACTGATTCCCCCACACTCATAAGGCACATGACACCCACTGGTTCTCAACCATGGTGATTTTGCCCCCAGAGACATTTGACAATATCTGAAGATATTTTTCTTTGTCCCAACAAACAAAAGGGAGAGGAGTGCTGGTGAGATTTAGTGGGTAGAGGCCAGGGGTGTGCAAGGCTCCCTGCATGTGCAGGAGGTCGCCGCTCCACAGCCAGAAGTCAGCTGGCCCAAAGTGTAGGTGGTGCTGACACTGAGAACCCTGCTCCAGCCTGAGACTACGGGTGCCTGCCCACAACACCCGACTATTTTTGGAAATGGGGGTCTCGCCCTGCCTCAGGCTGGTCTCGAACTCCCCTCACTCTACACATTAAACGTTTTCATTCACCAAAGCTTTACCAGATGCTTGTTCTGTGTCCAGTACTGCTCTAGGTGCTCAGGGCAGATCAGGGAATAAAATGGACAAATATTCCTGCCCTTGTGCTACTTGCCTTCTGGTGGGCTGTGAGAGAGGAGCGCTAAGTGCACAGTGCCTTGGGTGATAGATCCTGTGAAAGGGAAAGAGCAAAACATGGGAACAGGGGGTGGGAGTGCTGCGGTCAGGGCAGGCCCTGGAGATGCCTTGGTAGCCGACTCCCCTGTGAGGGTTGGAGCCTCTGGTAGGATCTCTCCCAGGTCCCTCCCCCTCTCCTTCTCCCTGCTTTCTACCTTTCTCTTCTGTTTTTAAAGGTAATGTCCCACTTGGGTCTTGGGTCCTTTTATCTCACCATTCCCACTGCTTCTAAAAACACTGCTGTGTGTATTTGTGATTCATATCTACTTTTTTTATCATCAGGCTGTTTTCTCCTTTTCCTGGCATCTTTTACATTTGACCTTTCTTCCTCCTCAAGCTACAGGCACTTTCACTTTCTGTTTTCCTTTAGTACCAAATGTGGGAGGGAAAGTCTATATCCAGGATCAGCCAACTTTCTGGGAGAGCCAGATAGTAAATTCTTCAGGCTCTGTGGGCCCCATGTGGTTTCTGTTGCATATGCTTTGGTTTGGTTTGATTTTATTTATAACCTTTGGAAATGTAAAAGCCATTCTTAGTTCTCACACTGTGGAAACTAGGCCTCTGGGCTATACTTGGCCAACAGACTGTAGTGTGCTAAACCCTGGTACATGACCCTCTACTTGGGTTCCATCACTTCTTTTTTTTTTTTTGAGACCGAGTCTCAAGCTGTTGCCCTGGGTAGAGTGCCATGGTGTCATCATAGCTCACAGCAACCTCCAACTCTTGGGCTTAAGCGATCCTCTTGCCTCACTTTTCTATTTTCAGTAGAGGCAGGGTCTTGCTCTTGCTTAGGCTGGTATAGAACTTGTGAGCTCAAGCAATCCATCCGCCTCAGCCTCCCAGAGTGTTAGGATTACAGGCGTGAGTCACCGCACCTGGCCTGTTCCATCACTTCTGAAACTTTTCTCCTGAAGCTCATCTGTGACTTCCTAATCACCAAATCCAGTGACTTTCCTCAAACTGAATGCAGATGGAATCATATAGTACATAGTGTTATGTGTCTGCCTTGTTTCACTAGACATCTTTTTGAGGTTCATCTATGCCTTTTTTTTTTTTTTTTTTTTTTTTTGAGATAGAGTCTCACTTTATCGCCCTTGGTAGAGTTCCATGGCATCACAGCTCACAGCAACCTCACACTCCTGGGCTCAGTCAGTCTCTTGCCTTAGCCTCCTCAGTAACTGAGACCACAGGCGGCCACCACAATGCCCAGCTATTTTTTTTTTTTTTTTAAGAGACAGAGTCTTGCTGTTGCTCAGGCTGGTCTCGAACTCGTGAGCTCAGGTGATCCATCCGCCTCAGCCTCCCAGAGTGCTGGGATTACAGGGTGAGCCACTGTGCCTGGCTATCTGTCCATTGAAGACCTGTTCCATATTAGGTACTCTGAGAAGCATTAATTAACATTTTATCTCAGTTGGTCCTCACATCTGTCGCGGGGCGGGGGGAGACAGGCAGGAGAGGAAAGCGTGGAGACGAAGTAACCTGTTGAAGACATGGCTGCTGAGCCAGGGCTCGCGGTCTGCCCACAGTGTCCACACCCTTCCCTACCACAGGGTCCTGCCTGTTAGCATAGCTTCCCCTGTCACCACTTTGCCAGCAGCTCCTCAGTGTGTGTCACAGACGCCTTTAGCTCCCTGAAGCCACTGTCCTGCCCACCCAGCGCCACACGCTGCTCCCACCCACCCCCTCCTTCTCTTGGGCGTGTCATGCTGTCTGTGTCACTGGCCTGATCTCTTGGTTCCTTTGGTTTGAAGGTACAGTTGCTGTTTGGTCCTTATCACCGTGGATATGGTGACACAGCTCCTCTCCTCAGCTCCCTTGTCTGACTGAGGATGTGACCCATCCATGCATCTTAGACACGTGAGACCTTCCATTACCCTCACACACTCTCCCACCCCTCTCCTCCTCTTCGTGCCCTAGAGCTGCACTCAGCATGGACAGTTGTGTCACCTCGTCACACCGTTTACCTGTTGCTCTTGACTCTACTCTGCACATGTCACGTGTTGATATGTTCACATGCTTCCATCCTGAAAGACCCACTTCCCACCACCACCTTCTCACAGAGCCTGTCCTGGCCCTGCCTTCCTGTCTGAAAACCACCTCTCCCGCCTTTGAACTCTGGAAGCTCTTTCTCTGTGTTTTTCTTATGGTATTTCTCAGGCTTGCCCGGTGTAGCAGTTACTTATCCGTAATCTCTTCCACCAAGTTCCTTGAAGTAAGAAGCTGCATCTTACTCATCTCTTCGTGTTTCACAATGGCAGAGTTCCATCCGTTGGTTCACTTACCCTGCTGATGTTTATTGAGTGTCTTCCTGCGTCACATACCATGTCAGGCGTGGAGGGCAAGGTAGCGAGCAAAGGCAGACGTGGTGGTCCTTGCCTTTGTAGAGCTGTTAAAGGATTCTTGCAAACAGGTAAGGCCTCAGGTGTGACAGGTGCTGCAGAAGTGGAGTACAGATAGCCTTTGAGGAATTTAGCCTTGTCAGGGAAAGTATCCTTGATGAGCTGAGGTCTGAAAGAGCAGGAGGGACCTAGGTAAGAAGGAAGGAAGGAGATTTGAATGTAAAGCGGTTGGAAACACCCGGCGGACGGTGTCTGTCCTCTTGTAAAACATGCTGAGGTGAAGAAGACGATTTCTCACAGTAAATATTCATTGCAGAAGTGAAGGAATGATGTAGACACCCAGTATACCATCCAGAAAGAGGCTGGTTTCTAAAAAGAAAGAAAGAAAGAAAGCATTTTGACCAAAACCTCCAAAGTGGTTTCTGGAAGAGACTCCAGGTCACCACAGACACAGACACATTGCATTCCAGCTATCTTGTCTCATGGTTATCACATCTCCAAATGTGTCGTGTACATTAATGGACACGTCAGAGTCGGCGGAGGAAAGATGACATCAGGAACGTCTTTAGGGGATTCATCTTTATAAAGCAAGGGATTTTTTTTTTTTTTTTGTAGAGACAGAGTCTCACTTTATGGCCCTTGATAGAGTGCTGTGGCCTCACACAGCTCACAGCAACCTCCAACTCCTGGACTTAAGCGATTCTCTTGCCTCAGCCTCCCAAGTAGCTGGGACTACAAGCGCCCGCCACAACGCCCGGCTATTTTTTGGTTTTGCAGTTTGGCCGGGGCCGGGTTTGAACCCGCCACCCTCGGTATATGGGGCCGGCGCCTTACCGACTGAGCCACAGGCGCCGCCCACAAGGGATGTTTTTATTTCAGAAACCTTCCTATCCCAAAGTTAAGAATAGGAAAGAAATCCTCAGCTTTTTAAAACACTTCTTCAATGTATTGCAAAAGGAAACGAGTCACATAAACTTTCAACAGAGAAAAATAATTAAAACCCAGGTGAATTTTAATCCCTGATGCATGTCTACTTAATATGGGTCAATTTTTAAATTTAATACATCTGGGCGGTGCCTGTGGTTCAAAGGAGTAGGGCGCCGGCCCCATATATTGGAGGTGGCGGGTTCAAACGCAGCCCTGGCCAAAAACTGCAAAAAAAAAAAAAAAAAGAATTTAATACATCTGTATTATTTTGGAATATACTAAGATAATTATTATTTTGTTTACTACCAAGAAAACCTTATTTATAAGTTCTCGTAAAAATCACTGGTTAACACTAGATGGCAGTGTATATTTATTCCTAAAGGTGTATATGTGTATCAGTACTAGTTTCATAGGCCATAAAAATGGAAGCTTCACCGATTTGGGGAAAAGTTTGTAAAACTGGTGTAAACCTATCAATTTCCTGCTCCTTTCTGTGGGTATCTAACAACTTAGGTTAAAGATGTGGTTGTAGAGATCTTTTATAGAACTCTGTCCCTGATTTCCCTTTGCGTGGAAGAGGCATCCTGCGAGGTAAATGCTTTGAATGTGGTTTGGTTCTAGTTGTTCCTTATAAGCCGGACGGATTTGAGAAAGCCACTTAATCTGCGGGATGCAGTGTCTTCCTCTAAACCAGAGGACAGCACACCAGTCTGTGGGCCAAATCCTGTCTACTGCTTGCTTTTGTACACAGCCTGTTAGCTAAGAATAGTTTTCTTTTTTGTTTTTTTTTTTACTCTTTTCTTTTCTTCCCCTCCCCCTATCCCCCTCCACCTTCCCTTCCCCTTCCCCTTCCCCGATGGGATCTCACTCTGTTGCCCAAGCTGGTCTTGAACTCCTAGGCTCAAGCAATATTCCCACCTCAGTGTCCTGAGTAGCTGGGCCTACAGGTGTGTGCCATGGCACCCAGCTTTGTATATTTTTAAATGTACATTTAAATTTACATTTGTAAATGTTAGAAAAAATAAGATGATTTATCACATGTGAAAATTACATGAAATTCAAATTTTGCTGTCCATGATGCAGTTATATTAAGTATTGTCTGCAGGTGCTTTTGTACCAAAGCAACAGAGTTGTGCATCTGTGACGGGTGATAAGGCCCACAAGGTCTGATATACTTATTATCTGGCCTCTTTCAGAAGAAGTTTACAGAGCCAACAAACTCCCATTATCAATGGGAGTGATAATCACTTAAGAAGTGGTTTAGAGGCTTGAAGGAAACACAGTAATTGAAATGCAGTGCAATAGAAACTAATGCAGTTGCATCAGGGTGCTCCTCTGCAAGGCTGCAGTAGTGACGTTAGGGCAGTTATCCTCCAACGGTGGAGCCAGGCTCCCGGGAACTGCTTGTCAGGGTTCCCAGAGTTCCTCAGCACGTACTGCTGTCTCAGTACAGTGGGAATAGGGCCTAAACTTTCTCCTTTCCCAGCCCCAGTGAAAGGAAATGCTGGGACCTTCCTGAGGGCCAGTCCCAGCTTTGCCACTTACTAGCTATGTGGCTCAAGCATATCACTGACCCTCTCTCTGAGCGTCAGACAGAACTAGGGCCCTGTTGCCAGCTGCTATTGCCAGCTCCTACATTGCGAACGCCACTCCTACCCTGTTGTGGTGCCTTTGAAAGAGGACGGGCTTTGGCGTCAGTCACACCTAACTTCCCGCCCCAGTCTGCCATGTATCAGTCATGTACGTGTGTACAGCTCACTTAACCTTTGTGCTTATTCTCTTTGGAGTGAAATGTGGATGATGTTCTCACAAGGAGTAAACAAGATGTGTGGGAGAGTTTCTGGCACATAGAAGTCCTTTGTTTAATTAAGTTGGAAGCCCATTTGACCTTTGATGCAGTGGAAGGTGGGGGCTGGTAATGGAGCAGAATAAAACCCACCCCTGCTTCTTGCCAGAGGCAGGTGGGTAGGAGGGAGACAGACAGACACAGGACACGAGGGTCAGATCAACTGATGGAGACCAACATCTTAACCAGCTTTGTGACTGGTAAAATCTGGGTTGGCAGGCAGAGCACAGGTCTCCAGGCGGATGGCCTTGCTGATACTGCTCCTGAATTAGACTCGCTTAGCTGGTTGGTGACAGTGAGCAGTCCCAATCCCTGGAGCACAGACAGCAGGGCTGTACAGCATGTGAGAGAGAAACAGAGCAGAACCTCTGCTGTCTGTGAGGGGACAGCTCCCAAAGACAGGGAGAGGCGAGTGTCAGCTAGACATGTGCCAGAGGGAGCAGGTGTCACTCTGAGGAAGGAGGTGCAGGGCACATGGAAATCCAAAGACTAGGGAATAAGCACCCCCAGTGCCCCACATTTTCTCCAGATGGAGCGGTGGCCCCCATGGACTTCTGTGAAGTGCTGTCGCCCAGAGGTTGTGGGCTGCTTGCCGATGGCCTCTCTCCTCCTCCCTCCCGTGCAAGAGCTGCCCAGTGTCCTAGGAACATTTTATATGGAGTATGATGGTGGGATTGAAAGAGTATGTGTAGAAATATTGCCTTCGGACCTTTGAGGCTTTGTTAGTCTCACATAATTAGGAAGCTGTAATTTTTTGCAGAATGTAGAGCTCAGACTTTATTGACCCATTTAATTTTTTTTAATAATGACATTTTACTGGAGCAGAACAGCGTGCAACCTAGATAGCCTCTGGGTCTCTGAATGATTTTAATTAAAAATAATGTCTCTACTTCTGGTAGGTGTAGCTTTTCCATAATGTCCTGGCAATAAAACAATACCTCTTGGGAGAAAAACTTTCTTTGTTTCTATTGTTACTAATAGAATAACCATACTGTCAATTTTCAATTCGGAAGGTTAATGTGTATATATAAAGTATCCAAAAGAAACATTGCCTTTTTAATGAGTAGTCAGTTTTATCAAATTAATCTTTAGACCTTTTCAATTTCACTGAGTTGAGTTTTCATTAAATCAAAATATGTAGTAGGAGGATGTTGATCTAATGTTTTGGGGACTAGTTGCGTCCAGGTCTGTTGGGTCCACAGGGCACATGTTCACGTGGAAGTGTGTGCCTTCCTGCCCGTTTGTGCTGATCCGGGAGCTTCTGTTTCCAGGGAGCTGGTTTCTCTAGGCCCCTGCTTACCACTCGCTCTCCTCTCAGAAGCAGAGCCCTGTCTGCAGAGGAGCTGGGAGGAGGACCTGGGCTTGCCGGCCTGGCCCTTTGTCCTCTTCCCATCTTATGCCTCATTCAGTGGACATTCTTGCAGTTACCTTGTTAAGCCAAATGAGTTAATGGAACAAGATGCTGAGGAGTGCTGGGATAGGAAAATACTTCCCTCTCACTCTTCAAGTTCCCCTGGGGGAAGGAACATCCATTCCCCAGGAGGCTGTAGATTTTTTCTCTTTTTCCAACTCTCCCCCAGAACATGTGGAAGGAGGGTGTTTGGTGGTTGGGGCTGAGAAAAGTCTCATGCTAAACACATCCCTTTTCCCTTTTAGAAAGAGATGCACCTCAGGAGGGGTGCATTCCCTGCTTATTTGTGCCATAAGTTTTCTAGAAAAGGCTCTGGAAGGGGGATGCCTGCCTGTCGTGGAAGTTCAGGAGGAACTTACTAAAGAACATAGTTGGAGCTGTATGTTAAGCCACATCCATTGATTCAGTTCATTCAGAAGTATTTGGGGGTTGATTTACTGATTTACCAGCCTAGGAAATGCTAGGCATTGCTGTTGACGACAAGGATATAGCAATGAACAAACAGACAAAAGTCCTTACCTTTGTGAAACTCAAATTTTTGAAGCGGGGAGACAGACAAGCAATAAGTAAGTAAAATATATAGAATGTTAGAGTGCGATGAGTACCGGTGAGGGGAGAGGAGTGGGAAGGTGCATACGAGTGACAGGCAGAATGCAGTGTTGTGAAGGTGGATTGGGGCAGGACGTGGTGAGGGCAACGCTGAATAAACACCCGAAAGGGGCAAGTTTACACGGATATCTGGGGATAGAATGTTCTCGAGGAGGAGGTAGCCAGTACTTGTAGAAGTTCTGAGGTAGGAGTGTACCAGGGTATTTAAGGAACAGGAGGAGGCCAGAGTGCCTAGGGCAGGACAGAGGGGCACAGGGAAGAGGCCCAGAGAGCCAGCAGGGCCCCAGGTCTTAGAGTTCCTGTCAGGGATCTTCAATTCTCACTGGACTTCGCTCTCCAGGAGGAGCTGTTGGAGGGCCTTGTGCAGAGGATCGTCCAGCCCAACTGGCTTTATAATGGGTATGGCAGCGTGTTAGAACAGACTGGAGCCTGCTGGCCAGACAGAAGCAGCCGAACAGTTAGCAGGCGGCCGTTAGTCCTGGTGGAGAGACTGATGTTGGCCTGCGCAAGAGACATTGTAGTGTCTCTGACAAGAAATCAGATTCTGGAAATATTTTGAAAGTAGTGAACAAAATCTGTTGAGGATGACATGTGAGTGAGAGAGAAAAAGAAGAGTTAAGGATGACTTTAGGGTTTGGGGCCTGAGCAGCTAGCCAGCAGACGGGGCGGGCAGGCTTCAGGAGCATGTGTTGGAGGAGAGCAGACCAGAGCTCAGGTTGGACGTGTCAGCAACACACATTAAATGTCTGAGTGGAGATCCAGAGAAAGCAGTTAGATACGTATATCTCAAGTTCAAAGAGATTTTCAGGCTGGAAATATAGATTTGGGACTTGTCAGTGCAAAACTAATGGTTAAAGCCACAAGGGTAGATGGAGTTGGCAAGGGGGCAAGTGTAGCTAGCAGAGAGCCCCAGGCCTGCTCCATCACACAGTGGTCAGGAGCAAAGAGGCCCTAATGAAAGGCCCACGACCAGCAGCTGGTGAGGTGGCAGGCAGGACAGGGAGAAAAGAAACGGAGGGGGACAAGGGACCAGCTCCGTCACACGCAGACACAGGGGCTGTGACAAGGGCAGGGCTAGGCCGTCGCGGAGGCTGTTGGTGACCTTGCCGCACAGTGAAGACAGTGCCTGTCTGGGCTCGAGAGAGAAGTGCAGGACGAGGGAGCCTTGACATGGAAATGTTTCCGAGAGGAGCTTTGCTGGAAAGATGAGAACTTGAGCAGTAGCTGGTGAGAGATGTGGAATGGAATTGAGAGGTTTGGTTTGTTTTTTAAATTGGGAGAAGTAACACCAGGTTTTATGTAGTTAGGAACAATCTAGTAGCCGGGAACAATTGATAGCTACTATTAATAACCCATACAGGTAGTGTTTACTGTGTGCCAAGCAGAGTCTAAGCACTAATTTATTTACAGGGGAAGAGAAAGGACTGCCATGGCCAGCCTGGTGCCCACAGAGGGGTGTGGCCATGGCTGGGAGATGGACAGTTCTTCCATAGGAGCAGTAGGCTGTGGCCCAGAGGAGAAGTAGGGAGGCGAGAGCTTATCCAAGTTCTTGGAAAACAGGAAGCAAAGTGATCACTGACACTGAAGATGGGGAAGGAGGTGTTGGCAGCTTGAGGAGAGTGGAGAAGCTGGGAAAGGGTCATCTGGGAGTGGGGAGAGCTGGTACAGAGGACTTATGGCAGCGTTACCAGGCAACCATGAGGCCACTTGAGATTAGTGACTGTGATAAAGCTGATGTTTTAATCCCCCTCTGCGTAATTCCCATGAAACGCGTAATTCCCACGAAACGCATAATTCCCACGAAACGTTTATCCCACGTAATTCCTAAACGCAGCTGGGAAGCTATTCATGTTTGGCTCTCAGTGTACCACCAGCCTCGCTCTGTCTCTGCCTCTGATTTCCAATGGCTCTTCTCTCACTGCTTCTCACTACTGACCTCCTCCCAGTGGCTAAACAGTGGCCCTTGGAAGATTTAGGATGAAAACAGTCAGATAAGTTAATTAAGAAGCAAGTAATCAAATACTTTTGAGATAGGCCAGGCGTGGTGCCTCACGCCTATAATCCCAGTACTCTGAAGAGTTGAGGCAGGTGGATTGCTTGAGCTCAGGAATTCCAGACCAGCTTGAGCAAGAGTGTAACCATCTCTACTAAAAATTGAAAAAACTAGTTGGGCACTGTGGCAGGCACCTATAGTCCCAACTACTCGGGAGGCTGAGGCAGGAAGATTGCTTGAGCCCAGGAGTTTAAGGTTGCTGTGAGCTATGATGCCATAGCACTGTAGCCTGGGTGACAAAGTGAGATTCTGCCCCCCCGCCCCCAAAAATATACACACACACACACACGTATATGTATATGTATGTATGTATGTGTGTGTGTGTGTATATATGACACACTTTATGAAAGCTATCTGTTACTACAATTTTTAGACCACACTGACTTTTTTGCTTTCCTTTCTTTTCTTTTTTGTATTTTTAGAGACAGGGTCTCCCTGTGTTACCTGGGCTGGAGTGGAGTATAGTGGCACAATTATAGCTCACTGCAACAAGGAACTTCCAGGCTCAAGCAGTCCTCCAGCCCCAGCTCCCGAGTAGCTGGGACTACAGGTGCCTGCCACAACACCCAACTTTGTTTTTCTACTTTGTTTTTTTACATTTGGAGCTGTTGTCAGCCTGGCTCAGGTTTGTGGCCATTGCACTCTGTGTTACAGTGACCTTTTCCTTTGCATTAATAAATTACAGAACTTCAGAAAGCAATCCTTTAGTTTCTCAAGATTTTAATCACAAAATGGTTATAAAACCATTTGCCCTGGTTTCTTTTTTCACATAAAATGTTGGTCATGGAACATTTGTCTCGAGAGCATTACTTCTTGTCCTTTTAAATTGCATTCAGGGACGGGTGTTAATAGTGACTTTTCCTGCTTCCAATTCTTTGTACTCATCCTTCTTCGTTTCTGTTAATGCCACTTGGTCACCCAGGCCCAGGTCTCAGGGTTGTTTAATGGTGCTTTGTCTTCAACATCCGGCTGTTCCTGACAGTTTTACATCTCAGCTTCTTCCCCTCTTTCTATTCCCCTGCCACCACCCAAGATCTGCCATTGCCCCTTCCTAAATTTTAGTTCATCAAAAATGTACTGAGCACCGACCTATTACATGGTGCTGGGGAAATACAAACGTGAACAGGCAGGATGCTGTGCCTGATTTCAGTAGCCCAGGACCTGATCATGCCCTCTTAGTTCCACAGGACAGGGTGTTGCTGGATTTATTGCCATCCAGCCCGGCCTTTCCTTTGGCTCCAAAATAAAACTCCTTTGGCACTAGAGGCCCAACTGGACTCATGCCTTCCACTTACCCTGTGCTCACTTGCTGTTCTTCTGACAGGCTCCCTCCCTTCCTGTTTCCATCATTATTACCCAGAGCTCTGCTCTGACTCCCCATAGCCTGCCTCCCCAGATTTAGCTCACGGATCACCTTCTTCCTAGCTGGGAGAAGTAAGCCTCTCCTCTTCTGACCCCTCCTGCCTTTTGGGAAATGAGAGGTGCCCTAGGGTGGTGGTGAGAAGCCTGGACTCCAGAGAAGTCTGCTTTGGTTCAGATCCCAGCTTTGCTCATTACCAGCTCTGTGGTCTTGGCAAAGTTACTTAACCTCTCTGTGCCTGAGCTGTTTGAATCAGTTGTAAAATAGGTATTGTAATAGTACCTACCTCATAGAATTTTGAGACGTAAGTGGGTAAATATACATGCTTAGAACAGTGATTAGTGTTAATGCATAGAAAATATTATGTAACTGTTAGTCTTTAGATTTTATGATACATAAACATATATGTAAGCCTGTGGGTGACAACTATTGTGATATAACTTACTGACAGCAGTGTCTATACTTTGTTTCTATCCGCAGGCCAGGCATTAACAATGTAATTTCATAATGCATATTGGGCATATACTATGGGAAAGCATGGGACCTTGTCCATTGAATATGCCCAATATGTAGTATGATATTAGTCTATTAATATTTATAGCAAAAACCAGGTTGTAGTCTTTAACTTCTTTTGCCTATATCTTTTCAGTAACCTTTACCACAGATGTAAAACATGTTTTTCTCTCTTCTCTATACTCAGGAAGTATCTAATTGTATATTAATTCAGTACTCAGAAGAATGTAATTTTCCCTTTTTTAATATACTACCCAACTCAATAATAAAAGTATTTTTGAGCAAGTGAATAAACTTTACTACTCAGTTTTTTCCCCTTTCTCTCAAGTAAATTCATAAATCCAAACCTACACCTAACATAGTCTTCTTTAATTGAATCTAATATTTAGATAAATTGAAATTTATTTTTTTTTATTATTATTTTTTTTTTTGTAGAGACAGAGTCTCACTTTATGGCCCTCAGTAGAGTGCCATGGCCTCACACAGCTCACAGCAACTCCTGGGCTTAAGCGATTCTCTTGCCTCAGCCTCCCGAGTAGCTGGGACTACAGGCGCCCACCACAACGCCCGGCTATTTTTTGGTTGCAGTTTGGCCGGGGCCGGGTTTGAACCCGCCACCCTCGGTATATGGGGCCGGCGCCTTACCGACTGAGCCACAGGCGCCGCCCCGGTAAATTGAAATTTATAATAAAAGTATTCTGTTGTATATTGTAAAAGAGATAGAAATAAAATTTGATAATTTTATATATGCATGTCCTATGAGGATTTCTTTTGAACTATTTGCCAAATAGGGAACCTTTTCAAAAATGACTATTTTGGGGAAAGCAGCAGCACCAGAGCCAAGATGGCGGCCAGCAGGAGGCTGATGAAGGAGCTTGAAGAAATCCGCAAATGTGGAATGAAAAACTTCTGTAACATCCAGGTTGATGAAGCTAATTTATTGACTTGGCAAGGGCTTATTGTTCCTGACAACCCTCCATATGATAAGGGGGCCTTCAGAACTGAAATCAACTTTCCAGCAGAGTACCCATTCAAGCCACCGAAGATCACATTTAAAACAAAGATCTATCACCCAAACATCGATGAAAAGGGGCAGGTCTGTCTGCCAGTAATTAGTGCTGAAAACTGGAAGCCAGCAACCAAAACCGACCAAGTAATCCAGTCCCTCATAGCACTGGTGAACGACCCTCAGCCTGAGCACCCCCTACGGGCTGACCTAGCTGAAGAATACTCTAAGGACCGTAAAAAATTCTGTAAGAATGCTGAAGAGTTTACAAAGAAATATGGGGAAAAGCGACCTGTGGACTAAAATCTGCCATGATTGATTCCAGCAAGTGTGAGCAGAGACCCCGAGCAGTGCATTCAGACACCCCGCAAAGCAGGACTCTGTGGAAAATTGACACGTGCCACCGCCTGGCGTTCGCTTGTGGCAGTTACTAACTTTCTACAGTTTTCTTAATCAAAAGTGGTCTAGGTAACCTGTAAAGAAAGGATTAAAAATTTAAGGTGTTCTAGTTCTGCTTTCTTTGTTTTAAAAATCACTGCTTTAGTCTACTTCAAAAGATTGGTGTTTCTTTTCTTATCCAAGTTTTTCCAAAATTTTCAAGTTACATTTAGCCCATAAGGTTAAAACAAAAGAAAAAGGTTGTGGTTCCCCTTCTTTTCTTTTGCCTTGCAGCTCCCACATTCTTGCAGTCAGTTTATTTCCCATTTATTCACTTCCCTGGGCCCAGGCCCCTTCTCTATGAAGGAGAAGAGACGGCTCCAGTGTTTCTGGTAGCCTTTCTTCTCTCTTGTTGAACTTCCCAGTATGGGATTTGGTTTAAATTCTCCTGCTTTGTTTATAACATCCTTTAAAATTTTTTAAAAACTAACAGCTATAACCCTCACGATTACCCCCCCCCCAAAAAAAAAGAAAGCCGTGAAAAGGGAGGCTTAGCTCTTACTAAAAATCTGGCTACTATTAACCGCAGTAATGTTGATCAAATGGGCAACCCCCAGCGTCAGTGTGTGTGACTGAACTGCGGCCTGGCCTGACCTGCGCAGGGAAATGCTGCAATAACAGGTCTGTAGTGACCCCAGGGAGGGTCTGCCAGCCAGAGGATGCTGTACATGCTGTGTGTGATGAAATCTCTTCAGAAAGGCTCCTGAGGCCAAAGATTGGTACTCCTCCCTGCAGCCATTTAAGAAGATCTGCTGGTCCCTGCAGGCAAAGCTAAAGCCAGAATGTCCATTTGAAGTTCCAAGCTCATCTGCCACTGAGCTCCATCCGAATATGCCACAGAGCTCACTCTCCACCACAGCCCTCCCACAGCACAGTTTGACCTTCTGCGGGATTGGCAAACAGTGGGGCCTGCTGGCCCCCTCCTTTGGAACATCAAGTGAACCGCCCAGCCAGGAACAAGATGGCCTTCCCTCTCCCTTGGGACTCACAGCCTTTGCAGAGTCAAGGTCCACTTGAAGCGCACTCAGTAATATCCTTTAATGTGTTTTATATTGTTTTGACTGCCTTTTTTGTAGAAATAAAAATTGACCATAGAATTTTATCTTCAAAAAAAATGACTATTTTGAGTGACCATTTTATATCTAGTGCTATTCTGAAAATATCACAGAAAAATGAAAGTTTGAGCCTCCTTCTGTCGCCCCATCCCTTCTGTAGTGCCCTAAACTCTGCAGGCCACCTCAGCCCAGCATCGTTACATCTTTCCTTCCAAGCCTCCCCCTTCTTCCACGTTCTGCGTCTGGATGGGCTCTCAGGTAAACCAGGAACTCACCCTGGGTTTCTGCTCAGGTGCCGGCACACTCGGCCAGGCCGTGTTGCCTTTACATGTCTCTCGGCCATGTTCTCTTTCTCCTCACGGATGCCACCTCAGCGCAGGGTCCCATCGTCTCTTCCTGGACTCTGAAGGGTCTGTTAATTGTGGTTAAAGTCCCCTGGGGTCTAGTTTTATGTGCCTGCATGCCACCTAACGAGGAGAACCCAGGCAGAAATCAGATTCCCCTGTTTAGAATTCTCCAGTGGCTGTCCACATTGACTACACCAGTAGTCCCCAACTTTGTACTGCCAGGACCCCGTTCCAATTCCTAATGAAATGTTTGGATTTTGTGTGGTTATTTTATTTTTGAAAAATCTATTGATGTTGGAGAAATAGCCATTACAGGGTCAGTAACAATTTTAGACAAATGTGTACTTATCATAATACCTCCTGTGGTATTGTAAAATACTCAATATACGCCAGTAACAAAAGATGAATACAAGTCACACTCGAGCACCTCTTGTGGTTGTAGAAGTGAAGTGTGATTTATTATAATTTTTTCCTTTCATAAAATGTATTATATATTTTTGGTACCCTGTGTATATTTAGTCTTAGTCTACTTTCCTGGCATATAACTTCTAAAATCCCTGAAGTCTCTGAACTGATATCTTTTTGTATGCTCAGGAGTTAAATGGTGGCAGGCAGCCCTTAAGTGGCTTCAGGATGGGGATGGTCCCTCCAAAGACCAGGTAGGATTAAAGGGCTGGGACGCAGGCCCATGTCTGACCTCCAGAGAGAGGAGAGGGGATGAAGGTTGAATTTGATCACCAGGGGCCAATGATGTAATCAGTCATACCTAATAATGAAGCCTTCATAAAAATCTGAAAGGGCAACAGTTGAGGGGTTTCCAGATAACTCAATGTGTGGAGGCTCCGGAGGGTGCACTGGGGCCTGGGAGCTCGGACAACAGTTGAGGGGCTTCCAGATAACTCAATGTGTGGAGGCTCCGGAGGGTGCGCTGGGGCCTGGGAGCTCGGACAACAGTTGAGGGGCTTCCAGATAACTCAATGTGTGGAGGCTCCGGAGGGTGCGCTGGGGCCTGGGAGCTCGGACAACAGTTGAGGGGCTTCCAGATAACTCAATGTGTGGAGGCTCCGGAGGGTGCACTGGGGCCTGGGAGCTCGGACAACAGTTGAGGGGCTTCCAGATAACTCAATGTGTGGAGGCTCCGGAGGGTGCGCTGGGGCCTGGGAGCTCGGACAACAGTTGAGGGGCTTCCAGATAACTCAATGTGTGGAGGCTCCGGAGGGTGCACTGGGGCCTGGGAGCTTGGACAGCAGTTGAGGGGCTTCCAGATAACTGAACGTGTGGAGGCTCTGGAGGATGCGCTGGGGCCTGGGAGCTCAGACAACAGTTTGAGGGGCTTCCAGATAACTGAACGTGTGGAGGCTCCAGAGGGTGCACTGGGGCCTGGGAGCTTGGACAGCAGTTGAGGGGCTTCCAGATAACTGAACGTGTGGAAGCTCCGGAGGGTGCGCTGGGGCCTGGGAGCTCGGCACCCCTTCCCCCATATCTTGCTCTATGCATCTCTTTGTCCTGTGCAAAAGCTCTTATAGTAAATTGGTAAATGTAAGTGAGTCACTTTTCTTGAGCTCTATGAGCCAGTCTTAGCAAATTTACCAAACCTGAGGAGGAGGTCCTGGGATCCCCAGTTTCGAGCCAGTTGGTTAGAAGCTGAGTGAAACACATGTGGAGACAATCTCGTGGGACTGAGTCCTCACTGTAGGGGACCCCATGCTGTCTCCAGGTAGGTGGTGTAGGAATTGAATTGAAATCGGAGGACACCCGGTTGCTGTCAGCTGTAGCACTGACTGCTGCTTGCCGTGTGGAGGCAGAAGGCTCCTGTGTTCATCGTTGTAAGGTGGGAGTCGGGGAAAGTGGTTGTTCTACTCAGAGCTCCACCTTCATTTGACAGTGAACACACTAACCGTGTGCCCAGGGTGTGCTGCCCTCTTGAAGGACCCCAGGGAGCCCCAAGGGCCACAGCCAGCTGCTTGGTGCTCATGGGTCCGCCTGTGACCCCCACCCCTGCCATCCCGCTCCTATACGTGCCCTGGAGTGGACCACACAACATGTGGTCACTCTAACCATGACGTGCAAGTTGGGAACTTGTTCCTGTTCTCCTGCCACTGTCCTCTGTGTGGGAGTGCCTTTCTGTCTGCCTGGCCACTCCCCACTTTGGGTCCCACCATCAATGTCCCTACCAATAGCATTCACCTAGGTCCTTGTGCTCCTGTTCGGTCTCCCTTATAGTTCAGTTCCTTCTGTGGGGTTCAGGAATGAGCTTTATTCAACTTTGAATCTGCAGCCCCTGGCCCAGTGCCTGATACATACATAGTAGATCAATATGTAAGTGAGTGAATGAATGGTGAGGATAAAATATGTAAATAAAATACTCTGAAAATCTGGTAGTATCTGACACCTGCTAATGTTAGTACACCTACTATGTGCCGGACACCGTTTTAGGTACTGGGAAACAGAAATGAGCAGGAGAAAGTCCCTACGTTCCTTAAGCTTCGGAGGAGATAGGTATTTACTCTGTCAGGGAATAGTAAGTGGGATAAAGGAAAACAAAGGAGGTTAAGGGATAGGTAGTAGCAGAGTAGCAGGAGGATTTGGAGAGGCCCAGCTCCCATATCACAGAGCAGGGAAAGCACAAGGGCAGCCTTGGAGCAGGGAGATGGTCACCTGCCAACCAGAAGGGGTGCTGAGGACCAGTGCTGGGCGAGTGCTGCACTGCAGTGAGAGGAGGCTGCCATCCCTGAGCCAGCCTCTGAGCGCAGGTGGGATGAAGAGAAAGAGTGGACACCTGCCTGGGAGACAGTTCCGGCTGAGGCAGGAATTTGCTTGGCTGGTTGCGGGGACAGCAAAGAGGCCATCGTGGCGGGAGTGAGGTTATGCATGAAGTGAGGGGGTAGTGGTGCTTGGGGGCAGTGGGACTTTGCATTTTATTCTCAGTGAGAGTGGGTGGCCAACCTGGCTGGGGGGATTGAGGCTGTGTATCCTGTCAGGCACCTTCTACCTCAAATCAAGTGGAGCAAGGTCACAGAGAGTGAACACTTTTAGCAGCTCAGGAGCTGTAGGGTTGTTTAATTTAGTATTAGAGGAAATGATACTTGTTTCTCAAAGCTCTTTTACTGACAGTTTTGAAGATTATTTGTGAACATTGAAAAATAACAACCTAAAATAGCTTTTTACGTGCATCTCAAGAGCTTGCAGATTGTGTCCCTGCATTATTCTCCACGCCGAACCCGTGGAGGATGAGCTTCTAACGTGACTCTGAATTCAGCCATGCACTGGGTGAAGGCACCCCGTCTTACTGCTCTCGTTCTGTGTTGCCCTCAGTAGAGTGCGGTGCCATCACAGCTCACAGCAACCTCAAACTCTTGGGCTTAAGCTCTTCTCTTGCCTCAGCCTCCCAAGTAACTGGGACAACAGATGCCCGCCACAATACCCAGCTATTTTTTGGTTGCAGTTGTCATTGCTGTTTAGCAGGCCAGGGCCGGCCTCGAACCCACCGTCCTTGGTGTGTGTGTCTAGTGCCCTACTCACTGACCTATGGGCGCTGAGCCACCGCTCTTGTTCTTAATGAGTTTGTGTGCTCCAGCTCCCCCCTTCCTCTCCCTCCCCTCCCCCACTCCTGTCCTCCCTCTCCTCTCCTTTCCTCTCCTCTGTTCTCTTCACCTGTTTCAGTTGCAGCTATTCAAGAAGACTTTTCTACCTCACAGCCTTCGTATGTGTGTGTGTTGGTTCTGCTATCTAGAACATTTCCTTCTTAGCTGGGCCAGTTCCTCCTCATCTTCAACATGTCCGCCTTCAAAATGTCACTTTATCAGGGAGCCTTTTCTTCCCTCCCCACCCACCCAGGCTATGTTCTGTTGTCATTTGCTGCTGCCTCTTCTTTTTCTCTCTTTAGCCATATCGTGTCTGAATATGGGAGGATGACAGACACAGAACGGGACCAGATAGACCAGGATGCTCAGATATTCATGAGAACCTGTTCTGAAGCAATTCAGCAACTGAGAGCAGAAGGTAAAGTGCTCTGAAAGACACACACGGGCAACCATGACTGTATCAAGTAGTCAGTAGAGTCAGGAGGCACAACCAGTTACAGTTCCTCCCTAGGTTGTTAGGTAAGAGTTAGGTCTGACAACTTTAAAATCCTTCCTTCACTGATCACTGTTTTAACCTAGTCTATTAAAGGTAATGAAAGGCCATTAGTCCAGTTAAACAATTGGGAGGTTCAGAGGAGGGAGATGGAAACAGCCTTTCCAAACAACAAAATATTTACCAAGGGGTCAGGGACGGAGAAAACAAACTGTATGTGTGTGTGACTGTGTGTGTGCCTCTATTCTGTGTGACTGTGTGTGTGCCTGTATTCTGTGTGACTGTGTGTGTGCCTCTATTCTGTGTGACTGTGTGTGTGCCTGTATTCTATGTGACTGTGTGAGTGTGCCTCTATTCTATGTGACTGTATGTGTGCCTGTATTCTGTGTGACTGTGTGAGTGTGCCTGTATTCTGTGTGACTCTGTGTGTGTGTGCCTGTATTCTGTGTGACTCTGTGTGTGTGCCTGTATTCTGTGTGACTGTGTGTGTGTGCCTATATTCTGTGTGACTCTGTGTGTGTGCCTCTATTCTGTGTGACTGTGTGTGTGCCTGTATATTGTGTCACTGTGTGTGTACCTGAATTCTGTGTGACTGTGTGTGTGTCTGTATTCTGTGCGACTGTATGGGTGTGTGCCTATAATCTGTGTAACTCTGTGTGTGTGAGTGTATGTATGTGCCTGTATTCTGTGTGGCGTTTAGTGGGACAGGGGCTGATGGCTCCTGGAGTCGAATGGAGGAGGATCCTGAGCTTTCTACTTAGTGTTAAATTAGACTTTCTCCAACCCCTGAGGCTAGGAGGAAGGCTCTGGAGCCAGGGCTGCTTAGGTGTGTGCCCCAGCTCTGCATGTGGCCCTGAGCAAGGTACCTAAACTCCCTGAACCTCAGTTTCTTAATCTGTGAAAATCAGAGAATTATGGGATGTGTCTTTGAGGGTTTTTAAGAGGATTAGGGGAAGCTCCTGCAGCACACTTAGAACCACGTGTGGCATGAGGGGGTTGTTACCGCCTTGCTTCCATTGATGTTCACTTCTCACTGAGACACTGAGATGGTTTCCCAAGTTCTGTCTCTCTGTTGATTCTTTTTAAGTTTGCTTAGGCAGATACGGAATACATTAAATAGAATATAGAGCTCAAAATTGTCAGTTCCTCTTGTGCTCGTGACACCGACTTTTGTTTGGAAAACTTCTGTTGGAACACTGATATGCTCCTTGCAAAGTCTAGTGAAAGTCTCCTTGAAAGTCTATCACAAAGATGTGATAGACATCTTGCCACAAAAATACACACACACACACACACACACACACACACACACATAATTGTTGTGTGTGATTTCAAGGAGGCCCTGCCACCCCCAGTGAATCTTAGGTTAAGCAACCCTATGGTAAAGACATAAATCATGCTCACTACCCTAAAAGGCATAATTTTTGTTGAGATACCAAGAACATTAATACAACCAGCAATTAAGTATGAAACCAGGTGACCTTGGGCAGCTTACTATCTCCCAACCTTAGTTTCTTCATGTGTAATAGGCGCTATCAGGGCTGTGGTTTAGATCATTCACCTTATGCAGGTGAAGTACTAGCAGGTGCCTGTACAGAGCAGGCAGCCCGCCTCTCACGCAGCCCTCTCAGCAAAGCAAGTGGCATTGGCTTTAGGTCTGGTAAGTGTTTTTTACCAGACTTCTGTGAGGTAGTTCCCAGAAGGGAGGCATCCTTGTGGCTAGGAGTCTTGGAAGGTTTTCTGGAGGAGGAGAGTTTGGCTTGGTGCCAGGGGAGAGGACAGTATCCTCCAAGCTGGAAAACTTGCAGTTCAGACAGGGAGGAGTATGTGATTGAATTGTGATTTAAACATCCTCTTTGAAGGTCAGCTTGAGCCTTGGATGTTGTTGCTGTAGATGGGACACATTTCATCAGGTGCTGTCCCCAAGTGTGGTAATGAACCATACATTTTTTGAGTGCAGTTTTCTACAAGTTTTTAATCTTTTACTTTTATAAGAATTTTCAATTCTTTAAATCTTAATTGACCTGACACATTTTATAGCTATGTTTTTAAGCATATTTTCAACAAAGAAGCTGAATGAACTGTTTGCTGTAGAATAATTCTCATATAAAGACCTGAATGTTTCCCTTTTCCTTTACAGCCCACAAGGAGATACATTCCCAGCAAGTGAAGGAGCACAGGACGGCTGTTTTGGATTTCATTGAAGATTACTTAAAAAGTATTTCATTTTCCCTTAAAGGCCAAATGTGGCATTTCACAGTAGATGAGATACAGAATTTACCTTTGCCTATGAAGCCATTTTAAATGGTATCTTTTCTGATATTTTCCCCTATAACAGGAGTGTGTAAACTTTACTCAGAACAAAGAGCCATCCGAGTTAAAAGAGTGGTGGATAAGAAAAGATTGTAAGTATCGCCTGCATTGGTTTTTCTTAATAACAGTAACAAGGATGGCAGCTGCAGTTCACAGTGCACTTACCTGATGCAGTGTTTATGGCGTGCTTGGATTGCTTCACATGGCTGGTGTGTATGGACACTTGCTGTGTGCCAGCCACTGTGCCAGCTGCTGTCTCAGCCCATGGCAGCCCCCGTGAGGCAGATGCCGTTACCACCTCATTTTATCAACAGGGAAACTGAGGCCCAGGAAGTTTGATAACTCACACAGGGCCTCATGGGATTTGAGCCCTGGCTGCTGGTCCAGAACAAAAGCACATCTGTGCTCTTGCCCATTTTGTCCCCTGGTAGCCCTGTGAGGCTGCTGTACTCTGAGCCATTTTAACCTCCATCTCTTTGTCTCCCATCCCCCTTGTTATCTCTGAAAATGTGCTCCTAAGGGGAGAACTAGGGCACAGCCAACATGTCCTTGTGAGGCTTTGCTCATTTCATCAGCAGTGGGTTACCCCTTCCCCCCATGACAGAGACTTGCTAGTTGCTACATGCTCTGGGTGTGTGCTGCACTCCAGCCCTGCCACCCGCTTGAAGCAGGCAGCTGAGGATGCTGACACTCCAGCAGCTTAAATGACTTGTCTAAGACTACACAGGCAGGAAGCAACAGGGCCAGCCTTCAGGTTTTCCCATGGCCCCTGCATCCTCACTGGGCTGGATGTGAGCTCCTAGAGCACAGGAGCTGTGTCCTTGTGGTCACCTCCCCTGCAGCTGCTCAGCCAGCTTGGAGATCGAATTGTCAGTGAACAAAAGAAAGCTGTGTCCAGGCTCCAAATCCTAACAGGTTCTTTCAGAAAATAGTACCAGATGACTGCTTCAGGACACATTTTCTTGATTCTTACAGTACTGGTGAATCAGGAGGCCTCACAGCATTCAGCACACAGTCCTCCTCCTGGCTGTGGCTTGTCACACTGAAAGGGTACACAGGGGAAAGACATGCTGGACAGCATCTAGAGGACATCAGGCAGGAGCTGTTGTGGAGGTCCTCTCCCAGGGGGGTGCATAGCGTGTGACAGTGACAATATATACAGTATTGTTCCCTAGGGAACCTCATTAGCAACTCACTGCCCAAGGATGTATTGGGGGCTGGTCACAAAGGCACTGTCTACCTGGCACCTACCAAAAGGTGTTCAGGCTTGGGCAACACTGTTTGCAGAAGCAATTCAGGCACAGTGAGCTGTTCCTATCAGTTAGGATGGTGTGAACTCTCCCCGAGTTCAAGTCCTCAGACACTAGGCAAGGTCAGCCTTGCAAGTAGGCCTTTCTAAAGTTAGCAGTCTCAGGTTTGCTGTGTAAAGTCTTCCCCACACACTTGTGAAACAGATTTGAAGTCACAAATGCCAATAAGTAGAAGCATTCCTGGAAGACGTTAAGTAGATCAGTCGAGTGATCTGTCAGCAGATGATGATAGACACTGTTTGTTATATAGTGCACTGAGAGGTGAGCTTGAGAGAGGCCATTGATAAAGACTCTTTCTCAGGGAGCTTGGAGGCAGGCTGTGTTGCTATTAAACATGAAAAATTAGCCAAATTAAACAGAATATGTCAAAATGAGTGGATCTGTAGTAAGTTGGCACAGTGCTGAGAGCTCAGACACCTCAGCCAGACAGCCTGATCACAAATTCTGGCTTTGCTATTTACAAGCTGTGTGACTTTGTCTTTTTTTTTGGAGACAGAGTCTCACTTTGTCTCTCTCAGTAGAGTGCTGTGGTGTCACAGCTCACAGCAGCCTCAAACTCTTGGGCTTAAGCAATTCTCTTGCCTCAGCCTCCCAAGTAGCTGGGACCTGCCACAACACCTAGCTATTTTTTGGTTGTAGCTGTCATTGTTATTTGACAGGCCTGGGCTGGATTCAAACCCATCAGCTCCAGTGTATGTGGCTGGCGCCCTAACCAGTAAGCTACAGGCGCCGAGCCAAGCTATGTGACTTTGAACATTGCTTTATTTTTCTGTGCCTTACTTTCTTTGCCTATAAAATTTTGGAAAATTTAGTGACCTTATAATAGGGTTATTGTGAGAACAAAATGAGTCAACTATAAGTAAAACACTTACAATGAGTTAATGAATAATAACTTGTGCCATTATCTACCTGTAAGCACTTGCCCTAAGCTAGGCAATATATTAATTTATTTCATTTAATCCTCACAGCCACCTTATTATAATAAATATTAGTATCCCATTGTATAAATAAGGAATTTTGGACTCAGTAATTTGGGTTAGCTGTCTAGCGTCTCCACTGGTCTAAGATTTGAACCTCAGGGTAACTGGAGCAGGTTTCTCCAGCAGAGGGATTGGTGTCAGCTGTTGGGAATATCTGAGCAGGCGGGTTAAAGAGACAGAGCACGGAAGGGAGGAGTGTGAGCTGACAGTCTGAGGTGCAGTGTGACCCGCTGGCCTGGAGCAGTCAAAGAGGAGAAAGCAGAACTCTGGAGATGTGTGGTTTACCATCAGATGGCATGGGGGTCTCTCTGGGCCTCACAGTCCCCAGGGGACAGAAGCAAATTTCTGCCTCATTATGACACTTGAGGTTACCCTGAAGAAAGGAAGAGACTGTTGTTGCTACCTCCTCAGTTCCTTGTTCTCAGAAGAGGTTTTGATTAAAATACAAATGACCATCAGTTGGTAGGAGTAGTTCCCATTTAGACAGTGAAGCACAGCCTTATCTCCTACCGTGTAGCCGCCTGTGCCAATTACTCTGAGCTGCAGATCTTGACAGACATGAGTCTGGGACCTTTCACGATGCAGTCCGGCTTTCTCCTTGTAGTTCTCTCCTCGCCTTTAGGCAGAAGATACCTGCCTAAGAGAGATGTGTGTTATTGTCACTCCCTTCCTTCCCATGTCTCATAAAGGCAAACGTCACGTAGCGTTCAAGGCCTGTGATGCCTGGACCACAGCCATAGTTTCTTAGTTACTTAGGCTCTGGCCAGGCCATACACAACTACTTTTTGTCCTAAAGAGGCCTTGCCGTGGGAAGCTTTTGCGCCTTCTCTGCCCAGAATGCTTTTCACTTACACTGGATTCTCTGCTTCCCGCACACCCCTCTGCCCCCTTCACCTGGCAAACTAACTGGTTCTTCTTTCCACCCCAGTTAGCAGGTGACTTCTCTGTGCCGTCTCTCCCAGCTCCTGTCTCAGGGGGCTCCCTTGCATCTTGCACTCAGGTGTGACACATGCGCACCAATAAGCTGCTGCTAGCATGTGTGACCCTTACACCACCTCAGTCTGTGACTTATTAGTTAAGGAGCAGCCTAACTGTTTGAATCTTTCAAAAGTATAGGAAGAAAGATATTCTCTGCTGCATTTTATTTTCATAGAATGATGCTATCATATTAACCTACTACACCAAAGGGTTCTTATTCCAAAGAGAGTAAAATGTTTTGTTCATTAAGCCACAAATAGCCTCAGCTGATCTGTCTGCATTTTTCCTACCATGACTATGTTTTCTTAAAATGATAGTGTATCATAAAATGTAACTATGTTCACCCATCTCATAGATGTTTGAGTATCTGAACAGTGGCACCTGCTGCAGGTTTCCTCCAGCTGGATATGAGGAATATTGATAACTGTTACTGGGGTCTCTTTCCTGCAGTAAGACTGGGAGTCCTGGCTGTGCGTGGTGGCTCACGGCTGTAATCCCAGCACTCTGGGAGGCCAAGGCAGGTGAATTGGCCTGAGCTCAGGAGTTTGAGACCAGCCTGAGCAAGAGTGAGACCCTGTCTCTGAAAATTGTTGGGCATTGCGGTGGGCTCCTGTAGTTCGAGCTACTTAGGAGGCTGAGGCAAGAGGATCGCTTGAGCCTAAGAGTTTGAGGTTGTTATGAACTATGATGCCATGGCACTCTACCTAGAGCAGCAAAGTGAGACTCTATCTCAAAAACAATAAAAAAAATAGAAAAGACTGGGAGTCCTTTGAAGGGAGGAGCAACTGTATCTTTTTATTTTTTTATTTTTTGAGACAGGATTTAACTCTGTTGCCCAGGGTAAAGTCCAGTGGTGTCATCATAGCTCACTACAATCTCAAACTCCTAGGCTCAAGCAATCCCCCTGCCTCGGTCTTCCTAGTAACTGAAACTATAGGCTCCCACCACTATGCCAGGTTAATTTTTTGCAGAGACAGGGTCTCACTCTTGCTCAGGCTGGTCTTGTGCTCCTAACCTCAAGCAATTCTTCTGCCTCAATGTCCCAGAGTGCTAGGATTACAGGCGTGAAATACCATGCCCTGCCCCTACTGCATCTTTTATCTGTCTGGTACCAGTTTCTTGCTCAGAGTCTGCCACAAAGTAGGTCCTCAATTAGTAATTCTTGCACGAAATAAGAAATGAATGGGGCACAGTTGTCAGTGCTGGCTCATTAGCTCTACAAGGGAACACCTATACCTTGGAAAGGTTGTAGGCTAGTATCAGGTACAACACTGGGCACAAATGGATGAAAGCTCCTTTCATCCCCAAGGAGCTTGAAATATGCTCTCTTACCCCTGTTACCAACTTAAAGCACTAATATTTGGTTATGATTTATGTTGGAATAACCATCAGATCTCCTCTGGGGTATATACTAATTAAAAACCATCTGAATTGATCAGAAACATTTTTCCTTTCCAGAATGTAACTAGGTTGTATACCATGGGCTTTTCCTTAGAGAAGAGGTTTAAGGTACAGTCTGGAAATCAAGAGTAACTTCTGATATTCTTTTCTACTGGCTCAGAGGATTTTCTTTTTGAAGGCATAATAAATTAAGAAGCCCAAGGACTAATCCAAACTTACAATATAAGGCCTTTCCCTCCAATGGCTGTTTCTTCCTTCCCTGGGGCATGTGTGTGGGGGGGGGGTAGGGGGGATGGCATCTGAGCCTGCTTCTCTCCATAGCTAAGCTTGCTTTAAAGTCTGCTGGGTTTGGGCCATCACCCCAACACATCACTTGAACTAGTACAACGATGTTCTTAGTAGTAGAAATTATGGGCTGTTTCTGTGTCTCAAAGGAGATTTTAAAAGAAAAAAACTTGATAGTCTAAAAGATAATGGTTTCTTCTAACATTGGTTAGATTACAAAACAGCCAGATTGGAAAAGTTCATAGCACCTTCGGAGTTTATCAGTGTAGTTTAATTAATTTTTTTTATGTCACCTATCAGTACTTTATTAGGAATTAACAATTTTTACTAGAGACTATAAGTTAATTACCAGAACATTAGCCCATCCACCTATAAATTCTAAAAGGTAACATAAGTGAGAATTTCCTAAGATATTCCAAGAAAATCCTGGTGACCTCAATAAAGTTTACTTGAAAAAAGTCCAAGCTTGAGAAACATTATTCAGATAACTGAAAAGATTGCATCTTTTACCTTTTTTTATCCACAGCCCTTAATCCATTCTACATATAGTAAGAGGTCAATAAAGTCTCAAAGTCTCTGTTAAACTACTGTGCCTTAATCACATCTTTCTAAGAGGGAGCAGGAGGACTGTTCCCATGGAGGCCTTTTTTTTGAAACACCTGGTAGACACACTTTAGGAAATACTGCCTTGACCCTATGGCCAAGGATAGGATCTTGAGTTAGTTATTACTCCCTTATGTTGGTACAGACGAACAAAAAAAAAAAAATTTTTTTTTTGAGACAAAGTCTTGCTTTGATGCCCTTGGTAGAGTGCTGTGGCATCACAGCTTACAGCAACATCAGACTCTTGGGCTCAAGCAATTCTCTTGCCTCAGTCTTCCAAGTAGCTGGGACTATCAGTGCCCACCACAATGCCTGGCTGTTTTTAGTGACAGGATCTCGCTCTTTTTTTTTTTTTTTTTTTGTTACACTGAAGGATCTCGCTCTTGCTCAGGCCGATCTCAAACTCCTGAGCTCAGGCAGTCCACCTGCCTTGGCCTGTCATAGTGCTAGGATTACAGGCACGAGCCACCACGCTTAGCCGAAGCTCAAAATGTTGCTGTATTCTGTCTCTCTTCTTCCTCCTTTTTAGGAAAACATTGGTTCTCTTACTATCACCATACTTATTTGGTACTTGAAGAAGATGTACTTTTATCATCATGTATTATTGAGTTTTTTCACCTCAGATTATAAGCTTAGTGAGAGTGGAATTGCATCTTTTCCCTCTTTTTATCCACGGCCCCTAACCCATTCTACATACAGTAAGAGGTCAATAAATGTTGCCAATAATTAAGCATGATGATAATGATAAAGATGAGGAAAAACAAACAAACTAAAAAAAGGTAGAGTGTGAAATTAGGTCCATAGCATTGATTTTGTCTTTATTCACTAGCTGGACCAGGGGTCTTCTTGTTCATTCCCTAGAAAAGGGATAAGCAAACTATCACCTGTTCAACCTTGGCCTATTTTGTGCAATCTTTGAGCTAAGTATTGTTTTTATACTTATAAAGATTTGTAAAACAAACAAAAAAAATAAAAGAAGAAGAATATGAGACAGAGGCTACAAAACCTAAAACATTTAGCCTCAAACAAACAAAACAAAAAGGATAAAAAGAATGTGTGACAGATGTATGAAGCCTAAAATATTTAGTTTCTAGCCCTTTACAGAAAAAGTGTGTTGACCCCTGGCTTAAGAGTAGATGCCTTGAGGTGAAGGACCGCTTCTTGATTGTGTTTTTTTATAGTCCATCATGGACTGATGTGTATTCTACTGCACCTGACAGGTTCACACCTTATGCCATAGGTGACTCACCACAGGAGTCTCAGAGACACCTGACCTTGTCTGTGCACTGTCCAGCGAGATGAGACCACTGGTTGATGGTAACATCAGATTGCTATAAATGTTTCTAAATGCTCACTCTTCATTTTTGTACTTATCTCATAGCAGACCAGTAACAAACAGTGTGTGGTCTGACACCAGTCCATGGACCATACTCTGAGTAGCACTGGCCTAGAAAATCACTAGTATATGGTATAGATGCTCAGTATCTGCTGAGTGAGTGACTGAGTAATGTTTAGTCAAGGCAGTGTGAGACATCGCTGGCTCTGTTGCAGTACATAGTACTCGTGCCTGAGTGTCTTTTAGTCTGAAAGCTCATTTGAAATTATAGTACTTTGATATTATATATCAAAAATATCTTCTTTCTATCTGGAGCCTTTGTTGGGGCATGAAAAAAGCACAGGCATGCCTCAGAGGTATTGCAGGTTTGGCTCCAGGTACATCGATAAAGCAGAGGTCACAGTGAAGTGAGTGGCCTGTTAGTCATGTGTATACAGTAGTCCATGAAGTGTGCAAAGAACAACGTGCATACCTTAATTTAAAAATATTTTATTGCTGAAAAATGCTAATAATCATCTGGGCATTCAGTGAATCATAGTGTTTTTGCTGGTAGAGAATCCTGCCTCAGTGTTGATGGTGCTGACAGATGAGGGTGGCAGTTGCTGAAGGTTGGGATGGCTGTGGCAATTTCATAAAATACAGCAGTGACAAAGCTTGCCACATCAGCTGACTCTCCCTTAGGGAAAGATCTCCCTGTAGCATAAAGTACTGTTTGATGGCATTTCACCCTCAGTAGAACTTCCTTCAAACTTGGAGAGACCTTTCAAACTTTCAGAACCATCCAGGAGAGACCAGGTGCCAGCTTCCAGTTGTTCTTTCCCAGCGGAGAAGTACAGATAGCACTTAGATCTCCCAGCGACAGTGTATCACTGTGAATGGAATATTACCAGTCAGGGAAGCTCGCCTGAGCCTGTTCACAGGGTTTTCTTTGGGGGTTAGGCACAAAGAAAATTGGAGTGCTCATGTAGCTGGCATTGTTAATAACTAGCCCCTCCAGAGGTCAAACTGACCCAGTGACCTCTATCAAAATTACATGCTAACATAGACTGCATGGAATGGCCCCGGCCTACAAAGAATCCCGTCTGCAGGGTAGTCCAAGAGCTTCAAGGTTCTCTACCAGGAGCCAAAGGCCAGGTTTTCCCATGGAATGTGCAGAGTTGAACAACTCCAGGCTGCCGAGTCAATCCTTTGCAGATCTTTGCATTTCTTGTTTGCTGAAAGCGTTGATCATGAAGAGATCTGGATGCTTTTAAGTGCTTCTTCTGCATCTAATGAGATGATCATGTAGGGTTTTTTCCTTTTCTTTGTGGTACATTACACTGATTGATTTTCAAATATTAAACCAACTTTGCATTCCTGGGATAAGCCCATTTGGTCACGATACATTATTGTCTTTATATATTGCTAAATTCAGTTTGCTTATATTAAGGATGTTTGATTTTATGTTTATGAAGTTTTCTTTTCTTATAATATCTTAATCAGGTTTCCTAGTCAGGCTTATGATGGCTTCATAAAAATGACTTTGAATTATTTTCTCTTCCTCCGTTATTATTCAGGTCTACTGTATCTTACCTTGTTCCTCATTTTAGGTAAAGGCAGTTGGTCTTTCAGCCTTAAAGTATGGTGCGAGCTGTATGTTTTGTTTGCCTTTATCAGACTAAGGAAAATCCCTTCAACATACCCTTCTCTAGCATGCTTGACTGCTCCATAGCAGTAGAGAAAGGTATTCATTCTTTCCTTCCTTTTTATAGTTCCTGGAACTGTGGAGTTTATTCAGCCATTTCCATTGATAGACATATGGATTGTTTTTAGGCTTTTGCTGTATTAAAATTGGATTATAAAATTGCTACAATCAATAACTTTGTGCATACCTTTTAAAATCATTGCTATATGTCTGGGATAGCTTCCTAGAAGTGGGATTGCCGGATTATAGAATAAACATATAGGTAAATTTGTAAATGTTCTCTTCCATTGGAGTTACACCTTTGAATACCCTCACTATCAGTATATGAATGTGCCTACTTCTCCACAGCCTGACCCTCCAAATAGGGTTGGATTTTTACCAATCCCAAGCGTGAAGAAATGATGTCTCAGTTAATTTTTAATACGCATTATCTCATTTTGAGGAAGATTGAGCTTTTCATGTTTTAAAGCCATTTGCATTTGTGTAAACTCTCTTGCCTCGTTTATCATAGTGTTGCTAATCTTTTTCTTTTTTTTACTTCACTTACGATGATTTTGGGTTTGGGGGGGTTAGGTTTTTTCTGCTTTTTAATAAACTTTATATTTTTTAGAGTAGTCTTAGGTTTACAGCAAAATTGAACAGAAAGTACTCAAATGAGTTTTCATGTAGCCCATAGCCGTCCCCACTATCAACATCCCTTATCACTATGGTGGGGTGGGTTTTTGGTAGGAGGGGTTGCTTATTTGTTTTATTTTTTAGAGACAGGGTCTTGCCTGTATTGTCCGGGCTGGCCTCCAAACTCCTGACCTCAAGCAGTCCTCCCACCATGGCCTCCCAAAGTGCTGGGATTACAAGTGTGAGCTACTGTGCCCAGCCATGGTGTTTTTATTATGCAAAAATATAATTAAAAAAATTTTATGTAATAATAACAATAAACTAATTCATCAGGTTTTCTGGAGGTGAGATTCATATATAAGACTCAATGTTATTCCTATAAGTTATTAGCTGTAAGTGCTAATTAGAAAAAATACAGATTTTATGTTCTATAGAAAATAAATACTACCTAGTAATCAATCTAAATAAATGTAAAATTCTCTTATGAAAAATTTTCAAGACATTATTGAAAGACATAAAAGAACTACTATTTGGAAGTATATACCATATTGATGGGTGAGAAGACTCAATATCACAAAGATGCTATGGAAACAATAAGTCTTTTTCAGAAGGAAAATATTAAATTAGAAATGTAAATTCTTCTATAATAAAATATTTGTATTTACTTAGAACAGAGTTAGGAAGCAAAGTATTTAACTAAGGTGAATGGTGTAAATAAGTTTTAATAAATATTCCCTACTCTTACTCTTGAATTTCATGACATTCAGTTTAAAGAGGCCCTTTTAGTCAAATTGTTTGATTACAATCACCCTAAACATAAATGTGTTATTATATTCAGAGGAATGTTAGGAGGTATTGGTTGGTTACCGGAGTGCATTTATTTTGTCACCCTTGTTGTAAATAAAGTTATACAAAACTTAAAAAAATGTTATGTAGCCAAATTTATCAGTCCTTTTTCTTTTTTAATTCCAGAAATAAAGTCATAGTGAAGTTTTTTCAAGTCCTATAGAAGGGTTCACCCATGCTTTTTGCTCATGTTTATTGGTTTTATAATTACATATGTCTGGTGTAATTTACCTCAGTGTACAGTATAAGGAAAGAAATATGTTTTCCATCTAACTACTTGGTTATCTCAGTACCACTTATTAAGTCTTTATTATATATTAATTATCTGCATGTAATTGAGTCTGTTTTTGAATTCGTTATTGCTTCATTGCTCTATCAATCTTTTCCTGCCCTAATACCACATTTTGTTTTTAGGGTTTTCCCTATTCTTCCAGCACCCTCCGTCTCTGCTACATTTTTTAAAACCTTCTCAAACATATAACAGAGTTAAATTCTACAGTGAACACCCATATCCCTGCTCCCTGGATTTGACAATTTACATTTTACTATACCTACTTCTTTCACCTGCCATTCTGTATATCCCCTTTAGCCTCTTCATCAATGTATTTCAAAGTGAATTGCAAGCAGCATACTTCCCCTGGCATACTATTAACTAGGCAGGGCGGGCCACATCCGGGTGTGATTGTATTTGTTCCCATTTTGTTTTTTTACTTCAAAATGAGATATGTGCAGTGTACATAGGAATTTGTTCATAGTTGTTTTTTTTTTAAACTATAGTCCGGCCCTCCAATGGTCTGAGGGACAGTGAACTGGCCCCCTGTTTAAAAAGTTTGAGGACCCCTGAACTAGAGTTTAACATTTGTTTGCAGTTTTTCCGACCATTCCTGCTTGCTTCCAAATGAATTTCATAACTGACTTGTCCAACTTAAGGGTGAGGGAACCTGGTGATATCTTTACTTAGCCAGAACTAAATTTTTTTTGGATCAAAGAACATGATGTATCCTTTCCTTTATTCCATTATACTTTTCAGCTATATTTTTCAGTTTTTCACTTATAGTTTTTGCTGAAGTTTTTGTTAGTTTGTTATCTTTGTTTTGGCTTTTGCAAATGGGTCTTCTCTTTATTATACCTTTGAACTGTAAACCAGGCACTTCGGGGTGAATGTTGAAGTTATTTTGTTGTTTTGTTGTTATAAGCAGTGCTGCTGAATATTTTGTAACTTTATCTTTGCACATATTTATGATACTTAAAATAAAAGATTGTATTTTCTGAAAGTGGCTGCCCCAAAACATTATCCCATCCCCCATGCCTTTCTTAAAAGGTGACGTTGTCACTCTTCCATTGAGAGGAGGAGGCAGGGTCTGTGCTTCCTCCCTTGGAACCCAGGCAGACCATTGCAGCTGCCTTGGGCAGTAGAATATGGCAGAAATGATGATGCGTGACTCTGAGGCGAGGTCATGAAAGGCCTTAAAGGCTTTGCTTTAGTCTCTGCAACTGCTCGCTGTAGGGCAGCGGTTCTCAACCTGTGGGTTATGACCCCTTTGTAACAATGAAAATACATCCTGGCATTAGGAAGGCTGAGAAGCACTGCTCTAGAGGTAGCCGGCTGCCACATGCCAGGAACTTACTAACACAGCCCCAGGAGGAGGAAAGGAGGCCACAGCCAGCACCAACTGGCCATCCGTGGGAGTGGCCTTCTTGTCAACCCTTCAGATGCCTGCAGCCCACCTGCCTTCCAACTACCCACTATGAGGAACATTGAGCCAGAACCACCCAGCCAAGCTGTTCCCAAATTGCTGACCCCAGAAACACTGAACAATTGACATCACTGGGCATGATTCTCATTGTCTTAAGGCCCTTAAGTTTTGTTACTCAGCCATAGTAACCAGAACACTTAGAAAAACTAATACCATAATTACTTTAGAAAATTTTTTGTTAATATTTCTTAGAACACTTCTCTCAAAAAAAACCTGTGAAGAAAGTCTTTACAGTCAGGTTATTTAGAAAAGATGCACTTTTTTGGAAGTTCATGATGTATTTGTGCAGTGAAAAAACCTGTCTGACTTTGACTCAGCTTTCCCAGACTTATTTGAGCACAAAAGTTCTTTCCCATAGAACATGATGGTTAGAGCATACTCTACGCGGAACAGTCATTAGGAGCGTGGGGTCCAGAGCTGGACTCCCTGAGGTCATGTCCCAACTCAGCCATTCCCCGACTGTGATAAGAATAGACCTAACTTCTCTATACCTTAGCGTCCTCCTCTGTGAAAGGTTGTTAATACCAGCATCTCCCTTATGGGGATGTTTTGGAAACATTTGGAAATTTATCCTGTAGGTACTTAAAAAAAGTCCATTACTTAAGCTCTCAGTAAATATTAGCTGCCGTTAGTAATATCGTCTAATGTGTATTTACATTGTTCTTTTAATTATAGTCATTCTACCTAACAATATGGAATTTGTCCTAGATGTTTTTAGCACTCTGTAACTTTCATAGTTATGTAAATTCTAGTAAAGCTGTTACAGGGCCTGTTTCATAATGAAATTTTTTTCTGTTATTAGCCATTTACTGGTATTTATAATGCGTTCATTCATTGAACATGTATTTATTAAACACTGAGTGCCAGGCACTCATCTAGGATCTAGGGCCAAGCAACAAACAGCTCATAAAGGCAAAGACCTTTCTCACAGAATGGTCTGGCCAGGGGAGTGAGGCTGACAATCAACAAATAAATTAATGAGGAGATTACAGACTATGATAACTATTGTGGAGAAAACAGACACAGAGGAACAGGATGGAACCTTTCTTGGATAGGAAAGTCAGAGAAGGCTTCTGTGGGTAGGTGAGACTGTGCCGAGCCCTGTGAGTTGACAGAAGGCCACAGCATGGAAAAGAGACAGGGGACTGCCAGATGCAGCAGCCTTGGCCCTGAAATAGGTTGTTTCCATCAAGTGGTTATATAAGGATGTGTGCTTTCATAGTTCACTTGTTTTGAAAAGCACTTATAGTCCAGGCGTGAGCATTCTAGGAAGCCAGGGCAGGTGGATTGCTTGAGCTCAGGACTTCCAAGACCAGCCTGAGCAAGAGTGAGATCCATCTCTACCAAAAATTGAAAAACTAGCCAGGTGGTGTGGTGGGCACCTATAGTCCCAGCTAGTTGGAGGCTAAGGCAAGAGGGATTGAGTCCAAGAGTTTGAGGTCGCTGTGAGCTGCGATGCCACAGTACTCTACCCACGGCAACAGAGTGAGATTCTGTCTTAAAAGAAAAGAAAGAAAGATTACATATATAAAAAATATATATTATATACACACACACATATATATAATATGTATAAATGCATCCACACACTTAACCCGTTTCCTGGCTTTGCTGAACATGGGACAGTTTTCACTGCCCATGTGTTAAGTGCAGTATCTATTCAGCACATACTGACAGCGCCCAGCCCCTGTATGCTGGTTGCCGTGCTGTGGCTGGGAATGCAGGGATGGAAGTGTGCACAGTCCCTACCCTGCAGGCAGCAATGCCAATGCCTTGTAAGTGCCTCGAGGGAGGTGTGTCCAGAGGGACACGACAAACGGTCAGGGTCACATGTAACTCCTTTCTGCTATCAAAAAGGCATCCTGTTATGGAAGTAAAGTAGATGACTGCTGATTATTCCTTTTTAGATCTAAACTGGAACCAGAACCAAATACAAAGACAAGAGAATACATATCTTCTGAGAAAGTTTCTGAAGGTCCTGTAAAAGATTCGGAAGAAAAACCTACCACTGAAGAATATCCAGGTATGAATTCAAAATCACAGTGTTGCCCTACGTTTCTTCCTTATGACATGTTTGCAGGAATACAACACAGAGGAGAAGGAGCACAGCCACAGACATGGTGGGGTGTTTCTGTTCTCATGACGCAAAGGAAGCATGGAGAGGCGGCAACCCTTTTTGTCAAAGAGCTCAATGGCTGCTACAGAGGCAGGGTGGGAGGGTTCCCCGGTCATCTGGGGACTGGCAGGGTCCTGGGAAAGGGACCTGCATGCTATACTATGCATGAGCAGTGGGGGGCTGGAGGCGGAGACTCAGGAGGAAATACTGCGGGGCCTTGCTCATTTCAGATTTCAGATTTTGGAGTATTTGCATTATACTTACCAGTTGAGCATCCCTAATCCAAAAATTCAAAATACAAAATGCTCCAGTCAACATTTGCTTTGAGCATCATGTCAACATTCAGAAGATTTGGAAAGCATTTCAGATTTTGGATTCTCAGATGGGGGATCCCTGGCCTGTGCGATCATCCTTACAGCAGCCCTCTGCAAGTGGACTTTGTGGAGTTTTTTAGAGGAGTCATCTGAAGGGCTCGGAGAAGCTGGATACCTTTTCCAAAGTAAAAGCTCATAAGTAGTGGACCTAGGATTTGTGTGTGTCTGCATGACGGAAGCCTTGCTTTCCAAGCCTGAGAGACTCTGGAGGCCTTTTCCTTAGTTTAAAACAGCGTCAGTGGTGACTGGCAAGGAAGTGCACATCGATGGGTTCCTTCATGTGCTGGGCACATCCTGGCCCCGTTAACAGCTGTGGTCTGTGCGGAGTCTTTGTGTGTCATACTGTCAGCATTTCATATGTGAGGAAACAGGTTTGAAGAGATGTATGATCTGGTCTAAGTTCAACAGCAAAAGGGCAATAGTACTGGGCCCCCCGTGGGGCATTCTGTCTGTAGGACCTGAGCCCCTTCCTCACAGCAGCTGCTGTAATCCCATAGGCCAGGGCTCTGTGTGCCTCCTATGCCTCTGGTCCCCAACAAGGGACACCCCAGAATTACCCATAAAATCATGGGCACCACTTCTCAAGACAGTACTTCAAGGTATAACTAAATTCATTTATGCCAGACGCAGCATACACATCCATCCCTCCATCCGTCCATTTATTCATTCAAGCAGTGTTATTAGGGCTGATGAGAGTGGGGAGAAGCTGGTACAGATTGTTGGGGTCCAGCTGAAGGTCAGTTGCCTATGAAGATACCTGAGCCGGCCAGCTCTTGATAGGCCCCACACCCACAGTGAATCCTGCAGTGCCGGGCACTTTGCTAGGTGCTGAAGATTCAGCTGTGAGCAGGAAGTGGGAGCCTCTGCTTGCAGTCCACTGGGGAGGCATGTTAATGATTATACATGTGGCTGAGCATTTATGCTGTGGACTGGGAAAGAGCCTCATAACATGAAAGCTTTGGCCTGTAACCAAGGTTGGTGATCTGGGAAGTGAGGGCTTGAGCCATGTGGCCCCTGGGGAAGAGTGTTGCGGGCAGAAGGAACAAGCAGTGCAGAGGCTGCGGGCAGGGTGAGCAGATGGCCATGGGAAGGCACCAAGCATGAGGTCCTGGGGACCTGCTGGGCCACAGGAGGGCTGTGAATTTTACTGTCGAGATGGGCAGCCACAGACAGGTGTGCACAGAGCAGTGTCACACCAGGATCCCCATGTTGCTTTGTTGAGATAGATTGCTGGGGGAACGTGGAGACACAGGGTCACCTAAAAACAAGGTAATGGTAGACTCCACCATGCATGGTAGCAGGGGTGGCGGGAAGTGGTAGGATTCTGGATGTCTTTGAAAGCAGGCTGCTGTGTCTGAGGGAGGAGGAGATGCAGGAGTCTGTGGGGGATGAGGAGTCTGGGGGCTGCTGTGTCTGAGGGAGGAGAAGGTGCAGGAGGCTGTGGGGGATGAGGAGTCGGGGAGCTGCTGTGTCTGAGGGAGGAGGAGATGCAGGAGTCTGTGGGGGATGAGGAGTGGGGGAGCTGCTGTGTCTGAGGGAGGAGGAGATGCCGGAGTCTGTGGGGGATGAGGAGTCGGGGAGCTGCTGTGTCTGAGGGAGGAGGAGATGCAGGAGTCTGTGGGGGATGAGGAGTCGGGAGCTGCTGTGTCTGAGGGAGGAGATGGTGCAGGAGTCTGTGGGGGATGAGGAGTCGGGGAGCTGCTGTGTCTGAGGGAGGAGAAGGTGCAGGAGTCTGTGGGGGATGAGGAGTTGGGGAGCTGCTGTGTCTGAGGGAGGAGGAGATGCAGGAGGCTGTGGGGGATGAGGAGTCGGGGAGCTGCTGTGTCTGAGGGAGGAGAAGGTGCAGGAGTCTGTGGGGGATGAGGAGTTGGGGAGCTGCTGTGTCTGAGGGAGGAGGAGATGCAGGAGGCTGTGGGGGATGAGGAGTCGGGGAGCTGCTTTGTCTGAGGGAGGAGGAGATGCAGGAGTCTGTGGGGGATGAGGAGTCGGGGAGCTGCTGTGTCTGAGGGAGGAGGAGATGCAAGAGTCTGTGGGGGATGAGGAGTCGGGGAGCTGCTGTGTCTGAGGGAGGAGAAGGTGCAGGAGTCTGTGGGGGATGAGGAGTCGGGGAGCTGCTGTGTCTGAGGGAGGAGGAGGTGCAGGAGTCTGTGGGGGATGAGGAGTCGGGGAGCTGCTGTGTCTGAGGGAGGAGGAGATGCAGGAGTCTGTGGGGGATGAGGAGTCGGGGAGCTGCTGTGTCTGAGGGAGGAGAAGGTGCAGGAGTCTGTGGGGGATGAGGAGTCGGGGAGCTGCTGTGTCTGAGGGAGGAGCAGATGCAGGAGTCTGTGGGAGATGAGGAGTTGGGGAGCTGCTGTGTCTGAGGGAGGAGGAGATGCAGGAGGCTGTGGGGGATGAGGAGTCGGGGAGCTGCTGTGTCTGAGGGAGGAGGAGATGCAAGAGTCTGTGGGGGATGAGGAGTCGGGGAGCTGCTGTGTCTGAGGGAGGAGGAGATGCAGGAGTCTGTGGGGGATGAGGAGTCGGGAGCTGCTGTGTCTGAGGGAGGAGAAGGTGCAGGAGTCTGTGGGGGATGAGGAGTCGGGGAGCTGCTGTGTCTGAGGGAGGAGGAGATGCAGGAGTCTGTGGGGGATGAGGAGTCGGGGAGCTGCTGTGTCTGAGGGAGGAGGAGATGCAGGAGTCTGTGGGGGATGAGGAGTCGGGGAGCTGCTGTGTCTGAGGGAGGAGAAGGTGCAGGAGTCTGTGTTTGATGAGGAGTCGGGGGGCTGCTGTGTCTGAGGGAGGAGGAGATGCAGGAGTCTGTGGGGGATGAGGAGTTGGGGAGCTGCTGTGTCTGAGGGAGGAGGAGATGCAGGAGTCTGTGGGGGATGAGGAGTCGGGGAGCTGCTGTGTCTGAGGGAGGAGGAGATGCAGGAGTCTGTGGGGGATGAGGAGTTGGGGAGCTGCCGTGTTGAGGGAGGAGGAGATGCAGGAGTCTGTGGGGGATGAGGAGTCGGGGAGCTGCTGTGTCTGAGGGAGGAGGAGATGCCGGAGTCTGTGGGGGATGAGGAGTCGGGGAGCTGCTGTGTCTGAGGGAGGAGGAGATGCAGGAGTCTGTGGGGGATGAGGAGTCGGGGAGCTGCTGTGTCTGAGGGAGGAGGAGATGCAGGAGGCTGTGGGGGATGAGGAGTTGGGGAGCTGCCGTGTTGAGGGAGGAGGAGATGCAGGAGTCTGTGGGGGATGAGGAGTCGGGGAGCTGCTGTGTCTGAGGGAGGAGGAGATGCAGGAGTCTGTGGGGGATGAGGAGTCGGGGAGCTGCTGTGTCTGAGGGAGGAGGAGATGCAGGAGTCTGTGGGGGATGAGGAGTCGGGGGGCTGCTGTGTCTGAGGGAGGAGGAGATGCAGGAGTCTGTGGGGGATGAGGAGTTGGGGAGCTGCTGTGTCTGAGGGAGGAGGAGATGCAGGAGTCTGTGGGGGATGAGGAGTCGGGGAGCTGCTGTGTCTGAGGGAGGAGGAGATGCAGGAGTCTGTGGGGGATGAGGAGTTGGGGAGCTGCCGTGTTGAGGGAGGAGGAGATGCAGGAGTCTGTGGGGGATGAGGAGTCGGGGAGCTGCTGTGTCTGAGGGAGGAGGAGATGCCGGAGTCTGTGGGGGATGAGGAGTCGGGGAGCTGCTGTGTCTGAGGGAGGAGGAGATGCAGGAGTCTGTGGGGGATGAGGAGTCGGGGAGCTGCTGTGTCTGAGGGAGGAGAAGGTGCAGGAGTCTGTGTTTGATGAGGAGTCGGGGAGCTGCTGTGTCTGAGGGAGGAGAAGGTGCAGGAGTCTGTGTTTGATGAGGAGTTGGGGAGCTGCTGTGTCTGAGGGAGGAGGAGATGCAGGAGTCTGTGGGGGATGAGGAGTTGGGGAGCTGCCGTGTTGAGGGAGGAGGAGATGCAGGAGTCTGTGGGGGATGAGGAGTCGGGGAGCTGCTGTGTCTGAGGGAGGAGAAGGTGCAGGAGTCTGTGTTTGATGAGGAGTTGGGGAGCTGCTGTGTCTGAGGGAGGAGGAGATGCAGGAGTCTGTGGGGGATGAGGAGTTGGGGAGCTGCCGTGTTGAGGGAGGAGGAGATGCAGGAGTCTGTGGGGGATGAGGAGTCGGGGAGCTGCTGTGTCTGAGGGAGGAGGAGATGCAGGAGTCTGTGGGGGATGAGGAGTCGGGGAGCTGCTGTGTCTGAGGGAGGAGAAGGTGCAGGAGTCTGTGGGGGATGAGGAGTCGGGGAGCTGCTGTGTCTGAGGGAGGAGAAGGTGCAGGAGTCTGTGTTTGATGAGGAGTTGGGGAGCTGCTGTGTCTGAGGGAGGAGGAGATGCAGGAGTCTGTGGGGGATGAGGAGTCGGGGAGCTGCTGTGTCTGAGGGAGGAGAAGGTGCAGGAGTCTGTGGGGGATGAGGAGTCGGGGAGCTGCTGTGTCTGAGGGAGGAGAAGGTGCAGGAGTCTGTGTTTGATGAGGAGTTGGGGAGCTGCTGTGTCTGAGGGAGGAGAAGGTGCAGGAGTCTGTGGGGGATGAGGAGTGGGGGAGCTGCTGTGTCTGAGGGAGGAGAAGGTGCAGGAGTCTGTGGGGGATGAGGAGTGGGGGAGCTGCTGTGTCTGAGGGAGGAGAAGGTGCAGGAGTCTGTGGGGGATGAGGAGTGGGGGAGCTGCTGTGTCTGAGGGAGGAGAAGGTGCAGGAGTCTGTGGGGGATGAGGAGTGGGGGAGCTGCTGTGTCTGAGGGAGGAGGAGATGCAGGAGTCTGTGGGGGATGAGGAGTCGGGGAGCTGCTGTGTCTGAGGGAGGAGAAGGTGCAGGAGTCTGTGGGGGATGAGGAGTCGGGGAGCTGCTGTGTCTGAGGGAAGAGAAGGTGCAGGAGTCTGTGGGGGATGAGGAGTTGGGGAGCTGCTGTGTCTGAGGGAGGAGAAGGTGCAGGAGGCTGTGGGGGATGAGGAGTCGGGAGCTGCTGTGTCTGAGGGAGGAGAAGGTGCAGGAGTCTGTGGTGGATGAGGAGTCAGGGAGCTGCTGTGTCTGAGGGAGGAGAAGGTGCAGGAGTCTGTGGGGGATGAGGAGTCGGGGAGCTGCTGTGTCTGAGGGAGGAGGAGATGCAGGAGTCTGTGGGGGATGAGGAGTCGGGGAGCTGCTGTGTCTGAGGGAGGAGAAGGTGCAGGAGTCTGTGGGGGATGAGTAGTCGGGGAGCTGCTGTGTCTGAGGGAGGAGGAGATGCAGGAGTCTGTGGGGGATGAGGAGTCGGGAGCTGCTGTGTCTGAGGGAGGAGAAGGTGCAGGAGTCTGTGGGGGATGAGGAGTCGGGGAGCTGCTGTGTCTGAGGGAGGAGGAGATGCAGGAGTCTGTGGGGGATGAGGAGTCGGGGAGCTGCTGTGTCTGAGGGAGGAGGAGATGCAGGAGGCTGTGGGGGATGAGGAGTCGGGGAGCTGCTGTGTCTGAGGGAGGAGAAGGTGCAGGAGTCTGTGGGGGATGAGGAGTCGGGGGGCTGCTGTGTCTGAGGGAGGAGGAGATGCAGGAGGCTGTGGGGGATGAGGAGTCGGGGAGCTGCTGTGTCTGAGGGAGGAGGAGGTGCAGGAGTCTGTGGGGGATGAGGAGTCGGGGGGCTGCTGTGTCTGAGGGAGGAGGAGGTGCAGGAGTCTGTGGGGGATGAGGAGTCGGGGAGCTGCTGTGTCTGAGGGAGGAGGAGATGCAGGAGTCTGTGGGGGATGAGGAGTCGGGGAGCTGCTGTGTCTGAGGGAGGAGGAGATGCAGGAGTCTGTGGGGGATGAGGAGTCGGGGAGCTGCTGTGTCTGAGGGAGGAGAAGGTGCAGGAGTCTGTGTTTGATGAGGAGTTGGGGAGCTGCTGTGTCTGAGGGAGGAGGAGATGCAGGAGTCTGTGGGGGATGAGGAGTTGGGGAGCTGCCGTGTTGAGGGAGGAGGAGATGCAGGAGTCTGTGGGGGATGAGGAGTCGGGGAGCTGCTGTGTCTGAGGGAGGAGGAGATGCAGGAGTCTGTGGGGGATGAGGAGTCGGGGAGCTGCTGTGTCTGAGGGAGGAGGAGATGCAGGAGTCTGTGGTGGATGAGGAGTCAGGGAGCTGCTGTGTCTGAGGGAGGAGAAGGTGCAGGAGTCTGTGGTGGATGAGGAGTCAGGGAGCTGCTGTGTCTGAGGGAGGAGGAGATGCAGGAGTCTGTGGGGGATGAGGAGTCGGGGAGCTGCTGTGTCTGAGGGAGGAGGAGATGCAGGAGTCTGTGGGGGATGAGGAGTCGGGGAGCTGCTGTGTCTGAGGGAGGAGGAGATGCAGGAGTCTGTGGGGGATGAGGAGTCGGGGAGCTGCTGTGTCTGAGGGAGGAGAAGGTGCAGGAGTCTGTGTTTGATGAGGAGTTGGGGAGCTGCTGTGTCTGAGGGAGGAGGAGATGCAGGAGTCTGTGGGGGATGAGGAGTCGGGGAGCTGCTGTGTCTGAGGGAGGAGAAGGTGCAGGAGTCTGTGTTTGATGAGGAGTTGGGGAGCTGCTGTGTCTGAGGGAGGAGGAGATGCAGGAGTCTGTGGGGGATGAGGAGTTGGGGAGCTGCCGTGTTGAGGGAGGAGGAGATGCAGGAGTCTGTGGGGGATGAGGAGTCGGGGAGCTGCTGTGTCTGAGGGAGGAGGAGATGCAGGAGTCTGTGGGGGATGAGGAGTCGGGGAGCTGCTGTGTCTGAGGGAGGAGAAGGTGCAGGAGTCTGTGGGGGATGAGGAGTCGGGGAGCTGCTGTGTCTGAGGGAGGAGAAGGTGCAGGAGTCTGTGTTTGATGAGGAGTTGGGGAGCTGCTGTGTCTGAGGGAGGAGGAGATGCAGGAGTCTGTGGGGGATGAGGAGTCGGGGAGCTGCTGTGTCTGAGGGAGGAGAAGGTGCAGGAGTCTGTGGGGGATGAGGAGTCGGGGAGCTGCTGTGTCTGAGGGAGGAGAAGGTGCAGGAGTCTGTGTTTGATGAGGAGTTGGGGAGCTGCTGTGTCTGAGGGAGGAGAAGGTGCAGGAGTCTGTGGGGGATGAGGAGTGGGGGAGCTGCTGTGTCTGAGGGAGGAGAAGGTGCAGGAGTCTGTGGGGGATGAGGAGTGGGGGAGCTGCTGTGTCTGAGGGAGGAGAAGGTGCAGGAGTCTGTGGGGGATGAGGAGTTGGGGAGCTGCTGTGTCTGAGGGAGGAGGAGATGCAGGAGGCTGTGGGGGATGAGGAGTCGGGGAGCTGCTGTGTCTGAGGGAGGAGAAGGTGCAGGAGTCTGGGGGATGCGGAGTCGGGGAGCTGCTGTGTCTGAGGGAGGAGAAGGTGCAGGAGTCTGTGGGGGATGAGGTGTTGGGGAGCTGCCTTGTCTGAGGGAGGAGAAGGTGCAGGAGGCTGTGTGGGATGAGGATTCGGGAGCTGCTGTGTCTGAGGGAGGTGGAGATGCAGGAGTCTGTGGGGGATGAGGATTCGGGAGCTGCTGTGTCTGAGGGAGGTGGAGATGCCGGAGTCTGTGGGGGATGAGGAGTCGGGGAGCTGCTGTGTCTGAGGGAGGAGGTGATGCCGGAGGCTGTGGGGGTTGAGGAGTCGGGGAGCTTCTGTGTCTGAGAGAGGAGAAGGTGCAGGAGGCTGTGGGGGATGAGGAGTCGGGGAGCTGCTGTGTCTGAGGGAAGAGAAGGTGCAGGAGTCTGTGGGGGATGAGGAGTCGGGGAGCTGCTGTGTCTGAGGGAGGAAAAGGTGCAGGAGGCTGTGGGGGATGAGGAGTCGGGGGGCTGCTGAGTCTGAGGGAGGAGGAGGTGCAGAGACTAGGGTCATGCACCTAGTGCTGTGTTGTGGGAGTCTTGGGGGCAGGCCAGCGAGGGAGTGTGAGTCTGGAGCTCAGTGCACGGCCTATGAATGTTGAGGTGCCTGGCAGAGATGCTGAGCAGGGAGTTGGATCTACAAGTGCAGAGGTCAGGGGACAGGTCTGTAGATAACACTTATCCCTCAGGATAGGTGGAGATCCCCCAACCAACAAGGGTAGATGGAAAGAAGAAGGGCAGAGCCCTCCTGACGTCTCCCTGCTTCCTCTTTCTCCCTAGTATTTGTCACAAACCTACATGTTTTACTCATTTATATTCTTTAGTTTCTTTCTCCACTAGAAACATTTAAGGGGAATTTCTGTATTTTGTTTACTACTATAAAACTGGTATCCAGAACAATTCCTGGCACATAGGAAGCACTTAGTAAATATTTGTTGGAAAGGAATGAATGAATGAAGAGCGTGTATTACTGACACTGATTGCTTTTTGTTGTTGTGGAAGCATTGCCTGATTTTAGAGAAACCTGTTGCCTCTCGATGGTGGAAAACAAGTGGTCAGAATGAAAGAATGCTGTATATTTTTGTCTTCAGTCAGTATTCGAATACTTTATAATCATAGAGTTATCCCCTGACTAAAGCAGCCTGCCCAGTATTGAGGGAGAGCACTCTAGATTGCACCAGCAGGAGGCAGGTGGTATAGGGAAGAGCGCTTCTTCAAAGGCCATCAGGATCCCACCTCCAGCTCTTCCTGGCATTTCTGAACACCAGTTTCCTATTTTAAAAATAGGCATGCAGCAATACCAAAAATAAATAAATGGACCCTAATCAAGCCAACAGCTAAGGGCACCACAACCAAAGCAAACAGACAGCCTTCAGAATGGGAGAAGGTATTTGCTTGTTATGAATCCAACAAAAGTCTGATAATAGACTCTACAGAGAACTCAAATTAATCAACAAGAAAAGAGCAAACATCCCCATTTCTTTACGGGCGAGAGACTTGAACAGAAACTTCTCTAAAGATGACAGGTGCATGGCCAACAAACACATGAAAAAATGCTAATCATCCCTAATCATCAGAGAAATGCAAATCAAAATCACCCTGAGATATCACCTAACCCCAGTGAGATTAGCCCACATCACAAAGTCCCAAAGCTGCAGATCCTGGCATGAATGTGGAGAGAAGGGAACACTTTTGCACTAGTATAGAGAATCCTCAAAGAACTAAAAGTTGACCTTCCATTTGATTCCACAATTCTATTACTAGGTATCTATGCAGAAGAACAGAAATCATTTTACCACAGAGACATTTGCCCCAGAATATTTATTGCAGCTCAATTCATAATTGCCAAGATGTGGAAGCAACCCAAATGCCCATCAGCCCATAAATGGATTAACAAATTATGGTGTATGTATACCATGGAGTACTGTTCAGCCATAAGAAAAGATGGAAACTAAAAAAAAGAAAAGAAAAAGTGGAAACTTTATATCTTTTATGTTTACCTGAATGGAGGTGAAGTACATTTTTCTAAGTTAAGTATCTCAAGGATGGAAAAAAAATATCCAGTATACTCAATACTAATATGAAACCACTATATAAATAATTATACACCTACATGAATGATAAAATACAAATATAGTCTAGCAAGGTGGAGAGAGGGAACGGGAGAGAGTGCTTGGTGTGAGGAGGGAGGGCAATTGGTAGGATCTCAGCTAAGATGCACAATATGAGGGTGTTCAACATGCCCCTGGGTAAAGGGCTCAACAACAACTTGAACTTTACCTTGGAAGTGAAATGTAACCTAAAAATTTGTACCCTCATATTAATTTGAAATTTAAAATAACAATAATAAAAATAAAAATGAGAATGATGATACCTACCTTTAGGGATATGGGAAGGATAAATGATAGTCATCGGGCTAATCATCAAGAAAGTGAAAAGAGGCTCAGTGCCCGTAGCTCAGTGGGTAGTGCGCCAGCCACATACACCGGGGCTGGTGGGTTCAAATCTGGCCCAGGTCTGCTAAACAACAATGACAACTTACAACAAAAAAGTAGCTGGGCATTGTGGTAGGTGCCTGTAATCCCAGCTACTTGGGAGGTAGAGGCAGGAGAATTGCTTGAGCCCAGGAGTTGGAGGTTGCTGTGAGCTGTGATGCCACAGCACTCTACCCAGGGCGACAGCTTGAGGCTCTATCTAAAAAAAAAAAAAAGAAATAGCCGGGCGTTGTGGTGTGTGCTGGTACACAGTCCCAGCTACTTGGGAGGCTGAGGCAAGAGAATTGTTTGAACCCAAGAGTTTGAGGTTGCTGTAAGCTGTGACGCCACAGCACTCTAGCAAGGATGACATAGTGAGACTCTGTCTCCAAAACAAAAAAGAAAGAAGAAAACGAGAAGAGGCCAAGGGGTGTGGCTCACACTTGTAGTCCTAGCACTCTGTGAGGCGGAGGCAAGAAGATCACACTTAAGCCCAAGAGTTTGAGAGGGTGCTGTGAGCTATGACACCTCCGCACCCTAGCTAGGCCACAGAGTGAGATTCTGTGTCAAAAAAGAAAGCATAAAGACAGTCCACAGAATGAGAGAAAAAATCTTTGCAGATCATCCATCTATCTAGTAAGGGACTAGATAGAAAAAACATATAACTCAGTAATAAAAAACCAATTGAAAAATGGACAAGAACTTAAGTATATGAAGAGATGTTCAGCATGATTAGTGATCAGGGAGACAGAAATCACAACCACATGAGATGCCACTTTACACCCAGTGGGGTGGCTAGAATGACAAGGCAGATGACGCCAGCCTCAGCAGAGATGTGAGAAGTCAGACAGCTCTCCAGGCAGTGAAAAGGCATAGAAGGAGTGAGCTCGGCGTATTTGAGCAGTTGTACCTGCACTCGGACACTGTGCACACGCTCAGGAGGAAGGGTTAGGGCTGGGCAAGGCAGGTTGAGGAAGGACCAGAGGCAGCAGAGGCCTGGCCCAGCCCCTGGCACAGTGTTTGACTTTGACTCTAGGTGCAGTAAAAAGCCCCTGCAGGTTTTAAACTGGGGAGAGACTCAGTCTGGTTCTCCTTCTAAACCCCCAATGTCTGCTGTGAGGCACGGGAGTGAAGGCAGGTACACGTATCAGGCCACCTGCGGCGGCCTGGATGTGGGATGATGGTATCTGCAGTGAGGGGACAGGGCCAGACGGAGATGGGAAGAGGAGTGCACTTGTGCTTTGGATCTGGGGATGAGCTGGCAAGAGGCTGTGAGAAGTAGGGCAAGCAAGGGCAACTATAGGGTTGGGGCTGGAGCAGCTGGTAGAAGGTGGCACTGCTGCCTGAGCCAAGGATGGTGGGCTGAGATTGGCAGTGAGCTGGGAGGAGTAAGCAAGGAATGGAATCGCGATGCTGACCAACACGTGTCTGGGCATCTCAATCTTCAGGTGGAAACAGTGAGTCAGTGTTTGAGTGAACCGGAAGAACTCGGGGCTAGAAATGGGCAATTGAGAGCCCCGGCCCTGGGTGTCTCCACAAGGAGAAGGTGTGGGGAAGGAGGAGCAGGCCCAGGGCCAGCCCCTGGGAGAGGCCTCCCCTGACTCCCATGCACTTCCCTGCTCTTGAGGGCCTTTGACCCTCTCACTCCCTCCCGGCCTTGATGTTGGCAGGTACATAGGTTTAAAGGGTTGCCCTTGCCTTTGTGCCAATTGGAAGATGATTTCTTCCTGATAATGGACATCCTATTAAGTTTGTCTATGATTACTAAAATTTTTTAACCTTTGCTTTTGTTTGTATGTCTGTGTACGTGTGTGTGTTTGTGTGTTTGAGAAGGCATTTCACTCTTGTCACCCAGGCTAGAGTGCCATGGTGCCATATGGCAGCCTCACTCAGCAACCTCACACTTCTGGGCTCAAATGATCCTCCTGCTTCAACCTCCCATGTAGCTAAGATTATAGGTACCTGCCATGCCACCCAGCTAATTTCTCTATTTTTGGTAGAGATGGGGTCTCACTCTTGCTCAAGCTGGTCTTCAACTCCTGAGCTCACGAACTTGTCCTGCCTCAGCCTTCCAGAGTGTGGGATTACAGGTGTGCACCACTGCACCTGGCCTGCTTTTCAGTTTTTTCACTTTTCTTCTGAAAACTTGCAGTGTATCTTAGACAAAATATATTTTGGTATAGGACAAGGTGATTTATTTTCCAGCAGAGGACAGTGTCTTGCTGGTCACACTCCTATTTTTAAAAGGCACGGATTTTGTTATTTTTTCATTTAGTCAGCAGTTCTAAGCACCTTGGTGGTCACAGCTGACCTTCTGTTCGTATCTGATATTTAGGCCTTTGCCTTCAGCATCCTGTCCAGCCATGATGAGATTTCCTCATACCCATTTGCAGTTTTTTTCCTGACACCAACCTCCCCTAGCATTAGGAAGGGTTTGCAGTTTGTGTATCCTTACCCCTTCTCTGCTCAAGTGACCCTGGGTCCTGCCTTTAGGGAGCTCACAGTTGCCAGGAACAGTAAGATGCCAGCCCCTGGGAGAAAGTAAGTAGTGCCCTAATGGGGGAGGGCAGAGGTGAAAGAACGGAGTTTAGGCAGTGTCAGGGAGCCTTCAAGGGAGGTGGCACTGAGGAGAGTCTGCCTTAGGTGGGGAGCCGCACAAATACGTGCCCAGAGGTGGCGTGCCCAGAAGCAGGACATAGGGGATTAGAATAGAGTCAGTGAAGAGAACACTGGGGTCAGGACACACAGGAAAGGGGAGGAGAGGTGGGATGAAGGTTGGGAAGGCAGGCTGGAGCCAGCACATTGAAGTCCTTAAATGCCAGACTAAGGAGTCTGCACTTAGCGGTTGTGGCACCAGGGCACTGGCAGTCTGGAGTGTGAGCACTGGGCTTCTAGCTGGTTCTTAAAGCAGCAGGTCAAGAAGTTTTCAGATGGCCACAAATCTGAGAGTGTGAGTTCTGCTAACAACTTTCTTGTTCTAGCTCAGAGTTAATCTGTGCTTGGTTTGGGTATAAATAATGTTGCTATATCTCTGGTTTTGGTGTTTTGGTAAATTCTATAACAAGAAACACTTGTATTGAGACCACAATGAGGGCAGGTCAGAGACAGGGAACTCTTGGAGCCAGTGGTGGGTGAATGAAAATACAAATGCTCCTGCCTGAAGAACATCTTAGAAAAACACCCTATCAGTTTCAGAAGATGCTTTCAGCCAGTCTTTTATAACATTTTTCTTTTCTTTTCTTTTTTTTTTTTTAATGACAAATAGGATTCTTTATTTGTCATTGTTAAAAGCCTGAATTTTAGACAGATTCTTGGACTGGTGGTTCACATCCATCAGCTCGTTCAATTTTAGCACCTGTCTCGTCCCCAGTAGCTTTTCCAGAGCTACTACCTTCACCACGAAGCTCCATGAGTTTTGGGTTTCTTTAGCATTTTTACTTTTCTAACGAAGACATCATGGAGAGGATAAATAGACTGGCATGCCTTTTCTATGTCTTTTCCAATGCTATCTGGAATCAATTTATTGACAACTTCTTTCAAGTCATTGGTCTGCACCTCTCTGGTCATGATTTCCATCATTTTCTTCTGGATTTGGTGAACCTGTTGGTGCTGGGCGTAAGAGGTCTTCCGTATCTGATTGTTGTGTTTTTTAGTAAAACCAACACAGAACAGACGAAGCAAATAAACATCGGTAGTTTTAACATCAACATGAGCTTCAATCATAGTCTGCCATTTTTTAACCATAGAACACATTTTGTCACAGGTAAGATCCATGCCATGGAAGTTAGTCAGGCAGTTTTTGCCCTGAACATCTTCAGTAATCAGCTTGAATTTTCTAAATTCAACTTCGTTATTCTGCAGATCAGCAAGACTCACTTCAAACACACAACCTTTGAGGCCATCAGATGCAATTTTGGTTCCTCGAGTCCTGGTGACTAGTGTTTCCCCGATATTCCTTATACTGAACCTAGCAGGTGCCTTCACATCATATCAATCTTTCTTAGAAAATGGACCAGCCACTTTCTTCTTGGCTCCCTTTTTGCCGCCTTTCGTAAGGCGCTTGTTCTTGCCAACCGCCATGATGGTGCTCAGCGAGCCAAAAGGCTTTTGTTTTTTTTTTTGAGACTGAGTCTCGCTTTGTCACCCTTGGTGGAGTGCCATGGTATCACAGCTCACAGCACCTCCAACTCTTGGGCTTGAGCGATTCTCTTGCCTCAGCCTCCCAACTACAGATGCCCGTCACAATGCCCAGCTATCCTTTGGTTGCAGTTGTCGTCGTTTAGCAGGCCCAGGCTGGGCTCAAACCCACCAACTTTGGTATATGTGGCTGGTGCCCTACTCACTGAGCTACAGGCACCAAGCCTACAACATCTTTTTCTATAATGACAGTTCTGGACAAAACAGCACCCTCCCTTTTTTTAAAGCCTGCAGTTTTAAAAAAGTGACACATATTTTGTGTGTATATAAACACATATTACCAATAATAACCATACCTGGGAGCAGCATTGGAGGCATGGTGGTAAGCATAGCTACTTTCCAATAATAGCCATTGACTTTTTGCTTGATCTGTTTTCTCTAAATTATTGTTACCACTGGGCACAGTGGCACACACTTGTCATCCCAGCACTCTGGAAGGCTGAGGCAGGTGAATCGCTTGAGCTCATGAGTTCAAGACCAGCCTGAGCAAGAGTGAGACCCTGTCTCTACTAAAAATGAAAAAACTGAAGCAAGAGGATCACTTGAGCCCAAGAGTTTGAGGTTGCTGTGCGTTATGATGCCACAGCACTCTACCAAGGGAGACAAAGTGAGACTGTCTCAAAATAAAAATAAATAGATTATTGTTATTATGTTCTTTTCTCCTATTAAAAGACCCTAGATTTTGAGCCACAGAAAGTCCAGCGTTTTTTAATAGGAGAAAAGAACATAATGATAACAATAATCCATTTATTTTTATTTTGAGACACAGTCTCACATAGATGGGCGTTGTGGCGGGCTCCTGTAGTTCCAGCTGCTCAGGAGGCTGAGGCAAGAGAATCGCCTAAGCCCAGGAGTTGGAGGTTGCTGTGAGCCGTGTGACATCATGGCCCTCTACTCGGGGGGATAAAGTGAAACTCTGTCTCTACAAAAAAAAAGAAAAGAAAAGAAAAAAACCCTGGACTTGTCCCCTTCTCATGGGGCTAAGAGCAACCATGGGAAATTTACTGAAATTGAGGAAGAAAGGAAAAAGCATCAGTATTTACCTTTGAGTACTTGGCAACTCACTGCTGAGCCAGGCAGACACAGAGTGACCCTGGGTGGATCCCTGCCGTCCCGCTCCCCTCTGTCCCCACTCCACTCCTTGTATGAGCTGTGCAGATCTCTCTCCCATGTCCTCGGTGGCAGCAGTCCTTTCCAGGAGCTCATGGTGTTGATGTTCTTCCTGGAGGGTCTATCATGTTTTATCTGATTGTTCTCAAAAAGTTCTCCAGGCTGGGCGCGGTGGCTCATGCCTATGATCCCAGCACTCTGGGAGGCCAAGGTAGGTGGATTGCTTGAGCTCGAGACCAGCCTGAGCGAGAGTGAGATCCCATCTCTACTAAAACTAGAAAAAGTGAGGCAAGAGGATCACTTGAGCCCAAGAGTTGGAGGTTGCTGTGAGCTAGGATGCCACAGCACTCTACCCAGGGCAACAGCTTTAGACTCTGTCTCAAAAAAAAAAAAAAGTTCTCTACATTAAAATATCCATACGTGCACCCTGAGCAGTTCCAGGCTGAGGGCTCCATCCCAGAGAAGTTGTCCAGCATGCACAAGGCATAGACTGGGACTCTGCACCATGGTGCTAGAGAAAAACCTGAAGCAACAGAAGGATTATCTGTGGAGTTTCGGTTACAGAAAGAATAGTTTTATCTTCAAAGCCTAGCACCATAAAAATCCCTCAACAAACTTGGGGTCTATATGTCCATCTCAAACTCTTTAGGTACCTCATATATCCAATAACTAGACTCCAGGATGGTTGAACACATTTTCCTAGATTGGCCGAGGGGCATTAGGAGCAAAACAGACCTGTTCCTGCGACAGTGTCTGTTGTCTTTGCTCCTGGGGAACATAACAGTAGTACCCAACAAGAAAAGACTGTGTACCTTTACATTGGAATATTAGGCAGCAATTTTAAAGAATGAGGTGGAGCTATATGGACTGACCTCCAAGATATATTGATAAATCATAAAAAGCACATTTGGTAACAATGTGTTCCCATTGACTATACACACAAAACTGTGTTATTTCTGAGTATTGGGGTGGGCAGGGGCTGTGTATTGTATGTGAATATGCTCGTAAAGTCTATGAAGCTATATCAGAGCAGGTAACTTCTGGAAGAGTAATAGATTGGGGAGTGGCATATCACTTCCTGTATTTATATATATATATATAAAACATTATATATATATATATTTTTTTTTACAATGAGAATATATGTTTTTGCAACCTTTAAAAGTAGAGGAAAGAATGTAAGCATACGTGTCTTGAAGTAAAACACTTTAAAACTGGTTCTGAAGAATGTGCATGAAGTTTGCAGCCGTTGCTGACATGAGTTTAACATTAAAACTGCATGTGTGTCCTCCTCCTCCCCGTCACACACATGCATGTGCATACATGCAAAGACAGTGTACAGCTTATGTGTGGTATAAGCTGAATATCAGCCAGCAGGTAATCAGATGCAGACAAAGCTGTGAGCTTCTGTCCTTCTGGTGATTGTAGTGTGCCTGCATCCTAACCAGTCTATTCTACAATGAATATTTGATCTTCTATCTATTTTCAATATTTTTTAAACAGAAAAGAATTCGACTGAAGCACGACCTGAATTGGGAACCTGGGGAGATGGCAAAGGCGAAGATGAATTATCCCCAGAAGAAATACAAATGGTAATGCTATTCTCTGCCTGATCCTTTATTTTTAACTGGTTTTTGGAGGATTATTTCACTGAATAGGAGGACGTCCTAAATGCCCTTGCCCTGATTTTTATACTGAGTATTTAAAATTATAAATGTATAAATGAAAATTGTAAATCTTATATATACTTTCCCACTTGATTTCCTAATTCATAGTGTGCTTTTTTTGTGTTTGAAATTTGAGGTTGCAATTTGAAAAAGGAATTGCCTTGGAATAATTTTACTAATAACAGCTTGTCTTTTTGGCAGCAGTAAAACAGCCTCCTAAACTAAATGGATCTTTTATAATTGCCACTATGGTGCTTTTTAATTGTTGAAATTCCTGGTGTTACGGTAATGTGAAGAAAGAGCAAGTCATTGGAGGATGTGCAGGTCTTGCTGGTGGTGGGTAGTGGACTCAGGCCGGAGCCATAAGGCAGCTACATCTCATGCCTCCCTCCTGATGGGCCTCCATGCTAGGGCAGGTGGAGCAGGTGTGCACATCCCCTGAGGCCTTCAGTGGTCTCCAAACAGCCAGGGCCTAATGGTGGGACTCCAGGCCGCCCTTTTTCCCCCAAGGCCACTGGGATCTTGGATCCCCAGACGAAACCTGAAGCAAACAGGGGTATACAGTAAATATTTATAATCAATCAGAAAACAAAAACACAACAGGAAATTCCATCATTAGATGGTACACACTGGGCACAAAACGTCCAGGGTGGGACAGCGAGGCAGGCGAGGGTGAGCCCCTTTTTTGGCAATAAATAAAGCTTGGGAAACTTGAAAAAAAAAAAAAAGAGCAAGTCATGACTGCAAAAGGGAAAGAGTAATCTCTTTACTAACATCACTGCCTTTCCGTTACCCAGCCCCTGATTGCTGAGTGCTATAGTTTGTCATCTCTGGGTGGATTTCAAAAGAAAGCTCATGGGTCTGGCCTGGGCTCCTGCCAACTTGTGTCAGCAGTGTGTGTGCTGCTCACCTGGATGTGGGTGTGCGGGGAGCCAGATGCAGTGCACCTGGTGCTGGGACCAAGGCTTCCCAGAGCAGCCCTGATGGAGCACGGCCTCCACGCTCGAGTGTGAGTGCCCCTCACGCTGGCCTGCTCTCCAGAGCTGTGCCTGTGTGTGCAGCATTTCCATGTGCGTAGTAGTTTGCAGCTAGCAGACAGTCAGTGCTTGTTTTCACCATGTTTTCTTAGTAATTTCACCAGGAAGTGCTGGGGCATCCCCATCTCCTTTTTTCTTTTCTTTTCTTTTTTTTTGTTTTAGCTCAGGGTAGAGCCAGATCCTATCTCCTTTTAATATTGGCAAGAAAACAAGGACAGGTCTTGCCCATAGCCCCTGATCAGTGGCAGAGCTGGGTGTCCAGCCTTCCAGAGGACGAGCAGTGGAGCGTGAGCCGTGACTCTTCCCAGCCCTGAGCCCCTGAGATGGAGGTGTGTGTGGTGCTGGTCACTCCCCCTACTGTCCTGTCTCACAGGTATCAGATGTTACATCATCAGTGAGACCTTTCTGGCCAGCCCACCTGACGTCACTACCAGCCATTCTGTCCCATTACCTGACTTTATTCCCTCACCCCTCCACTAGCACACAAGCTCCATGAGAGCTGCATCTTTCCTTTTTTAATGTGAGACAAGTCTCACTCTGTTACTTCAACTAGAGTACAGTGGTGTCAACCATAGCACACAGCAGCCTTAAACTCCTGGGCTCAAGCAGTCCTCCTGCTTCAGCCTCCTGAGTAGCTGGGACTACAGGCATGCTCACCATACTTGGCTAATTTTTCTATTTTTGGTAGAGACAGAGTCTTGCTGTGTTGCTCAGGCTGGTCTGGAACCCCTGAGCTCATCTGATCTTCCTGCCTGGGCCCCCCTTAGTGCTGGGATTGGATTACAGGCGTGAGCCACCACACCTGGCCTCAGAGCAGAATCTTACGTTGCTTTCACTGCCGTGTTCTGAGAACCTACATCAGGTTTGGCATTACTAGTTGAATGGATAAATGACTTTGATGAGCATAGTACAGACGTTTCAGGCTGATTTCAGTGCTAAAGCTGGATCAGCAGGAGTAATTACTAGTAGACTCTTGTGTCAGCATCAGCATTACTGTTTATACTTGAGAATGTCCTCTGTATGCCAAGCCTTTTCTGTATGTTGTGGGGCTTTGGGGGAGGGTTGTTTGTTTTTGAGACAGAGTCTCACCGTGCGTAGAGTGCTGTGGTGTCACAGCTCACAGCAACCTCAAACTCTTGGGCTTAAGCCATTCTCTTGCCTCAGCCTCCCAAGTAGCTAGGACTGCAGGCGCTGCCACAGCACCTGGCTATTTTTTGTCGTTGTTTCAGTTCTCATTATTGTTTAGCAGGCCTGGGCCTGGTTCGAACCCACCACCCTCAGTGTATGTGGCTGGCATCGTAACCATTGTGCTGCGGGCGCCGAGCCGTGTCGTTGTGTTTAATCTTTGTAACAATCCAGTGAAGTAGGAATCAACATGTTACACAGTTGAGAAAATGAGGCACAAAACCTCCAAAGCCCTGCCTGTGGCTGAGGAGATGGTAGAGCATCTGAGCCCAGCTCTGTCCCACAGGCCTGTCTCCACACCCTGCACCTTTTTTGGTGCTTCATGGCTCACATTTGTCCCCAGTTGACTCTGGTAGTCCAGGGACTGGAACCCCATAGGAACAACGTGGCATACTGACGTAGGCCAGCCTGCAGAACAGCCACCTGGGCTCACTGCAGTGTTGTTGCAGGCATAGGTGTGCAGGCTGAGGACCTGCAGGGGTGGCCAGGTCCATACCTGTTCTATGAGCATGGCTGCCGAGAGCAGAGGACTGGCTTAGGATTTTCTTGCTCTCCAGACTTATTTCTTCTCCATCCCTGAAATAAAGGATTGAGACTGGCTTCTCTTTCCTACAAAGGCATGAACAAGTAAAAACAAAATCGAGAAGGCAAGAGGTAGCACAGTCTAATGGGAAGAATATGGGCCCTGCAGTCATCTGACTGGGATCCACACCTGACCTCATCACTGCCACCTGTGCCCTCCCACCACTCTGGGCTCCATTTCCTCATCCATGAAATGGGCAAATAACGGCCACCTTATAGGTAGGATTAACGACAGAGTGAGCTCGCCCAGAGATGCATGCCACAGTGCCAGGCACACGCGGTACAAGTACATCTGAGTTCTCTTGCTTTTCCCCTTCAGAGTGACAGTCAGTAAAATTAAAAAGATCAGACAGCCTCTCCCTGCTCAGTGCTCAGGCGCTCCATGTGCAGGGAGGGACTGTGTGTGCAGGCTGTAGTCACAGCAGTGTCGGGTCATACGGGAGCATACAGGTTTCATACACAAGACACTTCTACACCAACGTATTCCCTTTGAGTGGTTTTCCCTTAAAACCATCACCTTAGAAACTCAAAACTCCAGCCTAAGCTAGAGCAAGACTCTATCGCTACTAAATAGAAAAATTGGGCAGGTGTGGTGGCAGGTACCTGTAGTCCCAGCTAACCGGGAGGCTGAGGAGGGAGGATGGATTGAGCCTAGGAGTTTAAGGTTGCTGTGAGCAATGATGACACCACTGCATTCTACCCAGAGCAACAGAGCAAGCCTCTGTCTCAAAAAAAAAAAAAAAAACACAAAAAACTGGAAACTGATCTTGATGGTACTGTTAGCCAAGACCTTCCTGGGACTTATGCTGGGGGTGCTCCTTCAGCCCCTGTAGTGCTTCTTCTGAATATTAAGTAGAATTGTCTTAGTATTTTTTTTTATTAAATCATAACTGTATACAATGATATGATTATGGGGCATCATACACTCACTTCATGAACCATTTGACACATTTTTATCACAGTGGTTAACATAGCCTTTCCGGCGTTATCTCAGTTACTGTGCCAAAACATTTACATTCTACATTTACCAAGTTTCGCAAATACCCCTGTAATATGCACCACAGGTGTGATCCCACCGATTCCCCTCCCTCTACCCACCCCCCCTTTCCCACTTCCCCCTATTGTTAAGTTGTAGCTGGGTTATAGCTTTCACGTGAGAGTCCCAAATTAGTTTCATAGTAGGGCTGTGTACATTGGGTATTTTTTCTTCCATTCTTGGGATACTTTACTAAGAAGGATATGTTCCAGCTCCATCCATGTAAACATGAAAGAGGTGAAGTCTCCATCTTTCTTTAAGGCTGCATAGTATTCCATGGTATACATATACCACAATTTATTAATCCATTCATGGATCGATGGGCACTTGGGCTTTTTCCATGACTTAGCTATTATGAATTGGGCTGCAATAAACATTCTGGTACAAATATCTTTGTTACGTTGTGATTTTTGGTCTTCTGGGTATATGCCCAGCAGAGGAATTACAGGATTGAATGGCAGATCTATTTTTAGATCTCTGAGTGTTCTCCATATATCTTTCCAAAAGGAATGTATTAATTTGCATTCCCACCAGCAGTGCAGAAGTGTTCCCTTTTCTCCGCATCCACGCCAACATCTCTGGTCTTGAGATTTTGTGATATAGGCTAGTCTCATTGGAGTTAGATGATATCTCAAAGTAGTTTTGATTTGCATTTCTCTGATGATTAAAGATGATGAGCATTTTTTCATATGTCTGAAGGCCGCGCGCCTGTCTTCTTCAGAGAAGTTTCTCTTCAAATCCCTTGCCCAGCCTGCGATGGGATCCCTTGTTTTTTTCTTGCTGATGCGTTTGAGTTCTCTGTGGATTCTGGTTATTAAACCTTTGTCAGAGATATACCCTGCAAATATCTTCTCCCATTCTGAGGGCTGTCTGCTTGCTCTGCTTACTGTGTTCTTAGCTGTGCAGAAGCTTTTTAGTTTGATCAAGTCCCAGTAGTGTATTTTTGAAGCTGCTTCAATTGCCCGGGGGGTTCTCCTCATGAAATACTCACCCAGACCAATTTCTTCAAGGGTTTTCCCTGCATTCTCCTCTAGTATTTTTATAGTTTCATGTCTTAAGTTTAAATCTTTAATCCAGTGAGAGTCTATCTTAGTTAATGGTGAAAGGTGTGGGTCCAATTTCAGTCTTCTGCAGGTTGCCAGCCAGTTCACCCAGCACCATTTGTTAAATAGGGAATCTTTTCCCCACTGAATGTTTTTAATTGGCTTGTCAAAAATCAAATAGCGGTAAGTAGCTGGATTCATCTCTTGGTTCTCTATTCTGTTCCAGATATCTACTTCTCTGTTTTTGTGCCAATACCATGCTGTTTTGATCACTATCGATTTGTAGTAAAGTCTGAGGTCTGGTAGTGTGATTCCTCCTGTTTTGTTTTTATTTCTGAGTAATGTCTTGGCTATTCGAGGTTTTTTCTGATTCCATATAAAACGAAGTAATGTTTTTTCAAGATCTTTAAAATATGACAGTGGAGCTTTAATAGGGAGTGCGTTGAAATTATATATTGCTTTGGGTAGTATGGACATTTTGATAATGTTGATTCTTCCTAGCCATGAGCATGGTATGTTTTTCCATTTGTTAACATTTTCAGCTATTTCTTTTCTTAAAGTTTCATAGTTCTCTTTATAGAGATCTTTCACGTCTTTTGTTAGGTAAATTCCCAAATATTTCATCTTCTTTGGCACTACTGTGAATGGGATAGAGTCCTTAACTGCTTTTTCAATTTGACTGTTGTTGGTGTATATAAAGGCTACCGATTTATGAATGTTGATTTTGTAACCTGAGATGCTGCTGTATTCCTTGATCACTTCTAGGAGTTTTGTAGTAGAGTCCCTAGTGTTTTCCAGATACACAATCATATCATCTGCGAAGAGCGAGAGTTTGATCTCTTCTGACCCTATATAGATACCCTTGATCGCCTTTTCTTCCCTAATTGCGGTGGCTAAAACTTCCATTACAATGTTGAAAAGCAATGGAGACAATGGGCAGCCTTGTCTGGTTCCTGATCTGAGTGGAAATGATTCCAATTTAACTCTATTCAATATGATATTGGCTGTGGGTTTGCTGTAGATAGCCTCTATCAGTTTAAGAAAAGTCCCTTCTAGACCAATTTTCTTGAGTGTTCTGATCATGAAGGGATGCTGGATATTATCAAAAGCTTTTTCTGCATCAATTGAGAGAATCATATGGTCTTTGTTTTTTAATTTGTTTATGTGCTGAATTACATTTATAGATTTACGTATATTGAACCAGCCTTGAGACCCTGGGATAAAACCAACTTGGTCATAATGTATAATTTGTTTGATGTGTTGCTGGATTCTGTTTGTTAGGATCTTGTTGAATATTTTTGCATCTATATTCATTAGTGATATTGGTCTATAATTTTCTTTTCTTGTTGGGTCTTTTCCTGGTTTGGGGATCAGGGTGATGTTTGCTTCATAGAACATGTTGGGTAGTCTTCCTTCTTTTTCTACATTTTGGAACAGGTTGAGTAATATAGGTACTAATTCCTCTTTAAAGGTTTGGTAGAATTCTGATGTGAAACCATCTGGTCCCGGGCTTTTCTTTTTAGGGAGGTTTTGTATAGTTGATGCTATTTCTGAACTTGATATGGGTCTGTTCAACATTTCCACTTGATTCTGGTTAAGTCTTGGAAGGTGGCGTGCTTCCAAGTATCGGTCTGTTTCCTTCAGATTTTCATATTTCTGAGAATAAAGTTTCTTGTAATATTCATTAAGGATTTTTTGGATTTCTGATGAGTCTGTGGTTATTTCGTCTTTGTTGTTTCTGATTGATGATATTAGAGATTTTACTCTTTTTTTCCTGATTAGGTTGGCCAGAGGTTTATCTATTTTATTGACCTTTTCAAAAAACCAGCTTTTTGATTTATTGATCTGTTGTATTATTCTTTTGTTTTCAATTTAATTCTGCTCTAATTTTGGTTATTTCTTTTCTTCTACTGGGTTTGGGGTTGGAATGTTCTTCCTTTTCCAGTTGCGTGAGATGTCCCATTAAGTTGTTAACTTCCTCTCTTTCCGTTCTCTTGAGGAAGGCTTGCAGTGCTATAAATTTCCCTCTTAGAACTGCCTTTGCAGTGTCCCAAAGGTTCTGATAGTTTGTGTCTTCATTGTCGTTTTGTTCCAAAAAATTGGTGATTTCTTTCTTAATCTCATCTCTGACCCAGCTATCATTCAGCATAAGGTTATTTAACTTCCATGTTTTTGTATGGGTATGCAGATTCCTGTTGTTACTCAATTCAAGTTTTATTCCATGATGGTCCGAGAAGATGCAAGGAATAATTTCTATTCCTTTAAATTTACTGAGGTTAGACTTGTGACCTAAAATGTGATCAATTTTGGAGTAAGTTCCGTGGGCTGATGAGAAGTATGTGTATTCAGTTTTGTTGGGATGAAATGTTCTGTAGATGTCTGCTAAATCTAAATATTGGATGGTTAGGTTTAAATCTAAGATTTCTTTGCTCAGCTTCTTTCTGGAGGATCGATCCAACACTGCCAAGGGAGTGTTGAAATCTCCAACGATTATGGAGCTGGAGGAAATCAAGTTACTCATGTCTGTTAGAGTTTCTCTTATAAATTGAGGTGCATTCTGGTTGGGTGCATAGATATTAATAATTGAGATCTCGTCATATTGAGTATTACCCTTAACAAATATGAAGTGACCATTCTTGTCCTTCCTTACTTTTGATGGTTTAAAGCCTACTGTATCTGCAAATAAAATTGCAACACCTGCTTTTTTCTGATTACCATTTGCCTGAAATATGGATGACCATCCTTTCACCCTGAGTCTGTATTTGTCTTTTAAGTTGAGATGTGACTCTTGTATGCAACAAATATCTGGCTTGAGTTTTTGTATCCAGTCAGCTAACCTATGCCTCTTTAGAGGACAGTTTAAGCCATTCACATTGATGGAGAGTATTGATAAGTCTGGTGGAATTTTGGGTATCGAGTTTTTCAAAGGTCCAGTGGACATTTTTAATCCTTTCGCCAGTGTGGAAGTTGGAGTTTGATCCGAAGTTTCTGAGTGAGTTTACTTTTGTGGTATAGGATTGGGTTGGTCATTGTGGAGGATAGGTCTGAGAACATCCTGAAGAGCTGGTTTACTTATGGCAAATTTTTTCAACATATGAATGTCATTGAAGTATTTAATTTCTCCATCATAGATGAAACTCAGTTTAGCTGGATACAAGATCCTGGGTTGAAAGTTTTTTTGCTTTAGGAGATTAAAAGTTGATGACCAGCCTCTTCTTGCTTGAAAAGTTTCAGCAGAGAGATCTGCAGTTATTCTAATATTCTTACCTTTGTACGTTATAGTTTTCTTTCGCCGGGCTGCTTTGAGAATCTTCTCTTTCATGTTAACTTTAGTGAAGCTAATTATGATATGTCTGGGAGATGGCTTATTGGGGTTGAATCGTGCTGGGGTTCTGAAGCTGTCTGCTATCTGAATTTCAGATTGTCTAGGCATGTCTGGAAAATTTTCTTTCATAATTTCATGTAGAAGGGCCTCTGTGCCCTTGGCAGCTACTTCATCGTTCTCCGAAATTCCTATAACCCTTATGTTGTTTTTTTTCGAATTATCTGAGAGTTCTCTGAGTGAGTGATCCGTTTTTGCTCTCCATTTCTCTTCCTCTTTGAGAGATTGGGAGCGTTCGAAGACTTTATCTTCAATGTCAGAAATCCGTTCTTCTGCTTGCTCCATTCTGTTACTGAGGGATTCTACTGTATTTTTCATATCTTTGAGGGCTGTAAGTTCTTGTTTCAGTGTGTCTAAGTCTTTGGTGGTTTTGTCTTTAAATTCGTTAAATTCTTGAGACAATTTTTGAATTTCTCCTCGAATTCCTAATTCCATTTTATTAATCTTGTCTGCAAACCAAATTCTGAATTCGACTTCTGACATCTCAGCCAGTTGTTTATGAATGGGATCTTCAATCACATCTGCCGTATCTTTTCTTGGGGGGGTTGATCTATTCTGGTTATTCATGTTACCAGAGTTTTTCCGCTGATTCCGCCCCATGGTTTACTCCCTTTGGTTTTTCCCCTGGGGTTTTATCGAGGGCCCGTACAGTGTTGTGGCCTGAGAAACTGGGGCCCTGTCTGGTGTGGTGGAGCAAAGTGGTTCTGTCTTGTTTTCAGCTGGTTTCTGTTCGATCCTATTGCAACTTCTTCTCTGGCTTGAAGTCTCAGCTGTGTGGAAAAATCAGCAATTAAGTCACCCCGCCTGCCCACCTCTGGCCCCAGTTGGAAAAGGAGAATCAAACCTTCCTACAATCGTACACCCAGGGCACCGCCTGAAAAGTCCTCAGTCTATTAGCCCAGTTCAAAAGGTCCGAATCAACTGTCTCAATCGGCACTTGTCTCGGGTGGAAGGGTTCAAGAGGTCTCTGGGAACTGGATCACAGGGGCCTGGTGACTCCTCTGACACAGCTCACCCCAGTGCAGCGTGGAGTCAGGAGGAGCCACCCAGCAAACAGAGCAGTCTGGGAAGGTTGACGTCTCCTTCCCCACTTTGCCCCTCCGTCGGACCCAGTCACTGGTATCTCTGCAGATGGCTAACCCAGTTGCCTGCAGTGAACAGACACTCCAGGGGTTTGCACCTGCCTGAATCGCAAGGAAGTCTGCCAGGCCCCCGCAGACTGCCACTATCTAGCAGGAGGAGATGGGGCCTGACATCTTTGAGTGTTTGATGCAGGTGATGGGAAGGAGGTGTTCACTCAGGCTTAGCCCCGTCCCTGATGGATGCTGCTAACAGAACAGAACAGAACAGACAACTTTGTGAGGTTCTGTCTCTGTTCCTGTCGTGGCCTACAGAAGACGGGCTGTTTTGAGTTCAAACGTCTTTGCTGTTGGAGAATTGCGTCTGAACACCTCTCTGGGTTGGCCCCGCCCTGGAAGCTTCCCGGGTTTGTGAGCCGTGTGGCCGGTGGCCTCCTCTGGTTGCCCAGGGAGACAGGGGGTGTGGCCTCAGAATATCCAGAAGTGAGCGTTCTGCCGTTAAAGAAAAAACGGCTGTTGATCTACCTCCAGGGAACTGCTGCTCTGGTGTGGGCACTCAGGCGACCCTTTTCTCCTCTGTCCCACGCCCCAGAGTCAGCACTGAGCGGCCGCAGTTTGTGCTGGGTCCACACCCCTTAAGAGATCCCCCAAGAATCAGAACTCTTGGGGGATGGGCCCCCAGACCCCGATTGGGAGTGGGGGTGGGAAGCTAGAGTTCCATTCAGTTTTACGCAATACTACGGTCCGGGGAGGGCTCCTGTACTGCACCGCAGGGAAGTGCCGCCAAGGCTTGATTTCCCCTCAGCAGAGTGCCCTCTCCTCGCTCACGTATCCCAGAGTCAGCACTGACCTGACGCAGCTCAGGCACTGTGCACTCCCCTCGAGAAATCACCCAAGGAGCCGAACTCCTGGGGGATAGGCCCTCAGACCCCGAGTGAGAGTAGGGGTTCTCAGCTCTCAGCGGGGAGGCTAGAGTCTTATTCAGTCTTGGGCCCCGTATGCCCGGGGAGGGTTGGTGCACTGCACCGCAGGGAAGTGCCGCGAGGCGTGACTCCCCCTCAGCCCGGTGCCCTCTCCTCACTCGGCGCGCCTCAGAGTCAATGCTGACCAGTCGCAACTCGGGGACTGTCCACTCCCCTTGAGAAATCACCCAAGGATCCGAAGTCCTGGGGGACAGGCCTCCAGACCTCAGTGGGCGGGAGGGGAGCGCCGGGGATTCAGGGTTGCCGGCAAAGGATTCCCAAAGTTTTATTCAGCCCTATGTCCGGCAGGAGAACGCCACGGCACCCCAGTAGGGGAGGTAGGTCCAGTTTTTAGAAGGTCTCTCCCGTGGAGTGTAGTGGGAGGGCCTTTAATTTCTGCCCGCTTGTTCAATTTTGGGGCTCTAGAGCCGGTCTCATGGGGGAGGGGGACTCCCGTCCGCTTGGTGGTGGATTTTGTACCTTTTGTTTGCGTCCTTGTGATCACAACTTGCCTCAGCGGTGTTGATGTGCGTTCGTCAGCCTTCTCTCTTGGTGAGGCTCAAGTCCACCAGGATACTTACTAAATTCCTGTCCCTTAACTCTCCTTCTGGACGGGAGCCTTTGTTGAAAGCTGGCTTCAGTCCGCCATCTTGTCTCCCCCTCTGTCTTAGTATTTTATAGACAAAAATGATACTAAGTTACGAAAGTAACTCAAACACTTTAAAGTGTCCTATGAGGCCCCTGCCTTCCTCTCCAGACTCTCATGTTCCAAAATACACTCTCTAACTTTGATTAAGTGATTGCTCACCAAACCCAGCAAATGTAAGCCCTGGAGGCTTCAGGTGTGTGGAGTATCGGCAGTAGCAAAGGTCTCAGTCAGCCAGCTGTCCAGGGTAGCTGAGCAACAAGGAGGGCCTTGAAGGGCCGTGAAGGCAATGTTGAGAGCTTTGTCAGGCCGCCTTAGACTGGACTCAGGCCCACTGAGGACAAATACAAGCTGGGAAGAGCCTTGAGGTTTCTAACTTGGGTAATCAAGGGAGGGAGGGAGGCAGGCCAGGGGAGGGATGACGCATTTCATTTTAGACAGGTGTGAGTGCAAGATACTTGTGAGACATTCAAGGAAGGTGTCTATGCACATGGGGTCTGGGGCTTAGGCTAGAGATGCGTGTGTGAGAGATGCCTTAAGTCTGGTGTTTGAGGCAAAGGCTTGAATAAGGTTCCCTGGAAACAACACATATAGGGAAGAAAGGAAAGGGGGACACTCCACCAATCTGGGAGACACTTCACCACACTGGGAAACACTCCACCACCCTGAGAGACACTCCACCACACTTGGAGACACACCATCACCGTGGGAGACACTCCACCACCCTGGGGACACTCCACCACCATGGAAGGCACTCCACCACCATGGGAGGCGCTCCACCACCCTGGGAAACACTCCACAACCCTGGGAGACACTCGACCACCATGGGAGACACTCCACCACCATGGAAGGCACTCCACCACACTTGGAGACACACCACCACCCTGGGGACATTCCACCACCATGGAAGGCACTCCACCACCATGGGAGGCGCTCCACCACCCTGGAAACACTCCACAACCCTGGGAGACACTCGACCACCCTGGGAGACACTCCACCACCATGGAAGGCACTCCACCACCCTGGGAGACACTCCACCACCCTGGGAGACACTCCACCACCTTGGGAGACTCTCCACCACCATGGGAGACACTCCACCACCCTGGGAGACACTCCACCACCCTGGGAGGCACTCCACCACCCTGGGAGACTCTCCACCACCCTGGGAGACACTCCACCACTCGGGAGACTTTCCACCACTGTGGGAGACTCTCCACCACCATGGGAGACACTCCACTACCCTGAGAGACACTCTACCACTCGGGAGACTCTCCACCACGAGAAACACTCCGCCACTCTTGTAGACACTCCACCACCATGGGAAACTCTCCACCACTGTGGGAGACAATTTACCACCGTGGGAGACACTGCACACCCTGGGAGACTCTCCACCACCCTGAGAGACACTCCACAATCCTGGGAGACACTCCACCACCATGGGAGACTCTCCACCACCGTGGAAGACACTCCACCACCATGGGAAACACTCTACCACTTGGGAGACTCTCCACCACCATGGGAGACTCTCCACCACCAGGGAGACATTTCACCACCATGGGAGACACTCCACCACCATGGGAGACACTCCACCACCCTGGGAAACACTCCACCACCCTGGTAGACACTCCACCACCATGGTAAATACTCCACCACCATGGGAGACACTCCATCACCGTGGGATATCATCCACCACCCTGGGAGACACTCTACCACCCTGGGAGACACTTCACCACAATGGGATACTCCACTGCCGTGGGAGACACTCCACCACCCTGGAGACACTCCACCACCATGGGAGATACTCCACAGCCCTGGGACATACTCCACAATCCTGGGAGACACTCCACCACTCTGGGGGATATTCTGCCACCCTGGGAAATACCCCACCACCCTGGAGACACTCTACCAACATGGGAGACTTTCCACCACCCTGGAGACTCTCCCACCACCATGGGAGACATTCCACCACCATGGGAGACACTCCATCCCCATGGGAGACACTCCACCACCCTAGGAGACACTCCACCACCATGGAAGGCACTCCACCACCCTGGGAGACACTCCACCACCCTGGGAGACTCTCCACCACCCTGGGAGACACTCCACTACCCTGGGAGACACTCCACCACCGTGGCAGACTCTCCACCACCATGGGAGACACTCCACCACCCTGAGAGACACTCCATCCCCATGGGAGACACTCCACCACCCTAGGAGACACTCCACCACCCTGGGAGACACTTCACCACCCTGGGGGACACTCTACCACTAGGGAGACTCTTCACCACCATGGGAGACACTCCACCACCCTGGGGACACTCTACCAATCAGGAGACACTCCGCCACCATGGGAGACACTTCACCACCCTGGGGGACACTCTACCACTAGGGAGACTCTTCACCACCATGGGAGACACTCCACCACCCTGGGGACACTCTACCAATCAGGAGACACTTCGCCACCATGAGAGACACTCCACCACCATGGGAAACACTCCACCAGCATGGGAGACACTCCACCACCCTGGGGACACTGTACCAATCAGGAGACACTCCGCCACCATGGGAGACACCCCACTGGAGGGCAGGCTGAGGCTGAAAAGCCAACAGATGAATGTGAAGAACTGTTGGATCATACTCACTTCTTATAGCCAAGTGATGGCAAAAGTTTCTTAGAACCTCATAGTTATTCATCAATTTATACAAAACAGATTTATTTATGGAAATGAGTTATGTTCTACAAAATATTGTAACATCCATTTCTTTGCTAGAGATAAAAATGTCTTCATTAACAAAGAATACATTTATATTTAAGCAGAATTTACTTTTCTGTGGTGGGCTTTTTTTAATGCACTCTACCACTCTGCATAAAGGAACTAGCTAGAATACTGAAGGTTATTTTTTGCCTGAAGATTTGCCTTTCTCCTGATTAGCAGCAAAGGTGTAGTAGAGTTCAGAAATGACCTAATAGCCATGGGAAGTGACCAGAGGAAGGTGGCAGCAGGGATGTCCATGACAGCCTAATGCTACGGTCCCCTTGAGATCTGGTGAAAGAACAGGAGCACTGGGCCTACACAGAGTTGACTGTGAGTCCTCTTTATCCACTTACAATCTTAAGTTGAGGCAAGAAAATAAGCTTCATTGACTTGAGTTTCATCTAAATCAACACCCTAAAAGAACTGTCACAAGTAGCAGAGGTAGTAGAGCTGCAGGCCCCGAGGTTCCGGACTGTGGACCGAGGTGGGGCCTGTTGGAACCAGGGACACTTCCTCCTCATCTGTGTTGACAGCCGCCCCGTCGCTGACATCGCCAGCTGAACTCTGCCTCCTGTCAGGTCACAAGTGGCATCAGCTTCTCTTAAGAGCACGGACCCTGCTGTAAGCTGCACATGCAGAGATCTAGGCTGAGCTTCATCAGAGAATCTAATGCTGATGGTCTGGGGTCAACGTAATGCACATGAATCATCTTGGAACCATCCTCAGTTCGGTTCCCCTGGTCTGTGGAAAAATTGTCTTCCATAGAACCAGTCCCTGATCCCAGTAAGGTTGCCCACCTTCCCCATCATCTAGGCTCTTCCTTTGCATGGACGGGTAAAGTGTTAATATTTCCTCCGTTGGGGTCAGGTTTGTCATCACGGGGCACAGATACCCCTGTCTGTTGTGCTGACTGCAGGGACCATGCCTTTCACTCACTGCTCCTTTCAAAGCCCCTGTCTGTGTGGGAAGGTGACATGGCCACACAGACACTCTCTGCTGCTGCTCAGCCAGCTCCAGAAGATGCTGGGTGTGTACTTTCAGGCCTGAGCATGCGAGATGGCCAAGTGCCACAGCAGTCCTCCAGAACAATGACCGGAGAGGTGGAAGGGGCCTTCCAAACTTTTAGCCAACTCATTTTGTATATTCTAGATCTCTAGAGATTAAATCATGATACTTAGCATTTATTGAGAGTTCACCATGTGTGGTGCACTTTCGTAAACAAGTCATATGTTTTAATTTATGTGTTCTTCCACAAACTCTCCTAGTCCCGCTGCCTATGTACTGTTATCCCCATCTCAGTGACAAAGACAAAGACAGATGAGTTGCATGCCCAGCATCACACTGCTGAGAAGGTGGAGGCTCTGAGTGTCCAGTTGTGGCTCCTTACCCTCAGAATCAGGCAGGAAGACATGAATCCCATCTGTGTGCAAGAAACAGGCCCTAGAAGCCAGTGACTGGCCCAGGGTTCCCACAAGGTCCCAAGTACTTGCTCCTATGGCCACGTGGCACAGCCACCACCTACCCCTACCTCCCAGCAATAGGTTTGTCATTTAGACAGCTTCAGAAGCCACTGTGACATCTGGTGCAAGGCGGTGTTGTCAGCAGCCTTGACACTACTGGTCAGCACATGCCCTGCCAGGCCGCTTAGTGCTCCAGTAACCTCACATTTGTCTGGAAAACCTGTCTTCAGCCCTTACCACCTTTGATCCCTTGAGGCACCTGTTTCCCTCTTTTCCTCAAAAAAACTGGGTTTTTTTCCGGTGGCATCAAGAATCCATGAGGTAGATGGAAATGAGAGCCAGATCTGACCCACTCCTGCCCATGTGGAGGGCTGATGTGCAGCTGTCAGAGGGACGATTGTGAGCGGGCCTGCCAGGAAGCACCACGCTGTACGCCTGCCCACAAACTGGGGAGAAAACAAAAATAGCTTTGTTCCTAAGGAACACTCTAGTAACAAATCACCCCAAAAATCACCAGTTAATTTTGTTTAGAACAGTTTCAAAACACAAAAGGACTATGAATTTAAAAGAGCAGGGCCATATTTTGTCATTAGAAAAATCAAAGAAAATGTTTCCCTTGCCCTCAGCCCCCCCAGAAGTACTTGGATTTGAGTGAATCAGCACCTATATGTTGGAGTAATTACATGTTTTTCATAAATACTGGACTTAAGTATTGTAGCCATTGACTTGACAGTTAACATAGCTGACACTTCCAAACTCAAAAGTGAAATACCCATTCTCTTAAATAGCCTTTTTGATGCCAGATTAAAGCCATAAACAGTGCTACGTCAGCTGCCAGCAAGGCAGCCCTGCAGGGAGTTTCCCAGTACTTCCACCCTTCCTGAAGCTTTGCCCACCTATTTTCTGACCTGTGGGTCTAGGGTGAGCAGAGGTCACTTGTATCTATCGAGCAGCTGTGCTGAGAGCCAGTGCCCTGGAGAGTGAGGCTCTGTGCTGGGCTCAGGTCCTGGAGGTACAGGGACAGCCCCACCCAGGGAGGAAGACAGGCCTCTGGACAAGGGAAGAAATGTCGGATGGACTGAATACAGGAGAGCTTTTTAACAAGGGCAAGGACATAAGAGAAAGTGATGCATCTTCTCTGGGGAGTCCCATTTCTAAGAAAGTACCTGTGCTTGGTTTTGAGGAACCAGTGGCAGCTTCCCAGCCATGCCTCGGGCTGACCTACGCAGGGGTGAGGCAGGAGGTGTGGTGTGGCCAGGTCATGGGGACCAGCAAGGCACACACCTGGTAAAGAAGGCATGCTGGGGCAGGCCAACCTGGCATAGCCTCATGAGAGTGGCACTCGAGATCATTGTGGCTAGGGAGTGGAGGACAGGTTGGAGGCAGCAAAAGGTGAGGGCAGAGTATGGACAGTGGGGAAGCACCAAATGCAGCCCAAGAGTGGGTAAAACTGGCAGCCTCAGCACAGGGCACACATGTGAGGGGCATGTGTGTGAAGGGCAGGTGCTCTGAGGGCTGTTGGCAGGCATTGCTGAGGGGGTTGGTTTGCATAGCTATCTCCCCTTACTCTTGATCTCCTAGGGGAGTGATAAGCCAGATCTTCAGCCAACTGTGAAGCCCCCACAAGGCCAGGGCTTGCTTGTGTTGGCCACACAGCCCTCAGCTTCTGGCACAGAGCACTTCCAAGTACCTGTGGACCTGACTCAGCTGCAGCAGGCGTGAGGGAGGGACAAATAGAAGGCTCTTCCAAAGTGGGGTTCCACACAGTTCCCACTCTCAGGAAGCTCAGAGTCACATAGCAAGTTGAGGACATACACACTATTACAGGGCAGAAAATGATTACTCTCCTAAGACACTTCCAGAAAATGCAAGGCCAAAGGTAGGAAAGTGAGAGACAACTTGGAGCTCAGGGGCCAGGGTCCATCTCAGAGAGAGGCTAGGTCTATGGGGAACTCCAGGAAAGAGAAGGGGACACTCGACTGCCTGTGCGTTCAGGGAGTTGAAGGGACACCCTGGGACAAGGCTGTTGGGCTTACAGGTGGAGCAGTTAGGTTTTCCCAGCCCTTCTCTGTGGGCAGAATGGGAACCAAAGACCCCATTTTAGCAAGGGAGAGCACCCCAGAAAAAGAGGAAAATAAAAAAGAAAAGTCAGCTAGTTTACCTTTAAACCAGCTGCTGCTAAATTTCTTACCTGAGCAGTTTCCTGGAAGCCTGGCCTGTAGGGGATACAGCTTATTAACACCCCTGCTGGGTCTGTGAACACTCTGAAGGAGTAATGGCCCCAGAGGGAGCTGTGTGCAAGGTCTAGCAAGAAGCATTAGCTAGGCTGGTTCCTGCCTGGTTAACAGTCAAAGGAAATACCCATTGTGGAGGTTTGTATTTGGCTGGGGCAGAGATCAAGAGAATAGCTCGAGCCCTGATATATGAGTAAGAGAAAGAGAAAGACCCTCTGTGGTGGTGATAAGAGGAAAATTCCTCCCTTCCACCAATTCTTCAGATTAAAGCCAGTGGCATTTTACTCCACAGTGAACTAGCAGGGATTAACACCCCCCTAGGAATCTTATCTGTGTGTGTGACCACAGGCAGGAGGCTGCCCCCATACAAGGCTCAGGTTCTGAATGTCTCAAGACTGCTCAGACCCTTAAAGTTAATGATATAGGAACAATAGAACCTGATATGCTCCCTCAGAGAAACTGCTGACATCTTTGTTTCCTTTCTCAGCTTACCGGCTGGGCTAATGAGCAAATAGCCTTCAATAAAAACTGAGTGGTAGGGCCCTGCCTGTGGGTCAAAGGAGTAGGGCGCCGGCCCCATATGCTGGAGGTGGCAGGTTCAAACCCAGCCCCGGCCAAAATCTGCAAAAAAAAAAAACCCTGAGTGGTACTGATACTCGGGGCTACTGTCAGAACCCCACAAGCAGGCAGTGGTCCCCTGTTCTCCCACCTTTGAAAATTCTATTCTGCGTGTCTTGTCTCTTTGTCTCGTCATTTCTAACTCTACATTTCCCCAGTTGATCACTGCCAGATCCACAGCTCTTAACATACCTGCCTGGGGTGGGAACCCGGCAGCTCTCCATGGTGAGTTCTGGGCACTTCCATCCTTTTCTTCAGCCTAACAAGTTGGCGCAAATGGCCAGGGGAATGGCTGTCAGCTCTGCTGAGGTCACTCAACTATATGAGGAACTCCTGTCCCTGGTGCCAGCGGGGCCATCCTCACCCTGCCTGAGCAATGGGAGACACAACTCCTCTGGCTCTTAGGCCCCTGTCTCTGCTGAGCAGTGCAGTGGCCAGGCATGGCCAGGAAGTCCGAGGGCCCCAAGGCCAGCTCAGCAAAACCACCAATCTCCTCGTTCAATCCAGACTCTTCCCCATGTCAGACCCTTCTCCATTTAAAAAATAATGGAGATATTAGAGGCAGGAAACAGGCCTGGAGCATAGAGGACAGAGGGCAGGGAGGTGACCAGGACAGAGACACAAGTTCCCGTGCTATGGCAGCCGCATCGCAGATGTCAGCTTGCAAACCCTCAAGGTGGAGACTCCAAGCCATTGGCAACACAGCTGTTCTTTGGGATTTTTCAGGATTATTTTCTTCCTAAAGCAGGATGTTTCTCACACCAGTGCTCCCGATTTCCCAGCAGTGCCCCACTGCTCCATGCTGCAAGCAAGGGGCTCAGCTGCTTCCTGGAGGGAGAGCAACCGTTTTCTTGCCTAAGTTCAATCTGATGTGTTTGTTTCCTCACAGTTTGAACAAGAAAATCAGCGACTAATTGGTGAAATGAACAGCTTGTTTGACGAAGTGAGGTATGTATGTGCTCCCCTGTGAGCTGATGGCCTACTTTACAGCTTCTCTGGGAACCAGGAACTATATTTATTTACTTTGGTGCCCAGGCATCCGCGTGTGGACCTTGGCCAAATGCAGCCCATCTGAACTGTTTCGATGGGGAAGCTGCTGAATCCCTGCTGCCCTCTGCTTGCCAGCCTGAGGGAGGCCACTGCCCCCTCTGCTATGGAGCTGCCTGGGCGCACCATCCAGAGGGGACAGTTGGGGACTGCTGGTCACCTGACTATGATTAACACTCCCATCTGGGCTTTTCACATGCAATTAAAGTGAAATGGGCCTTGTAAGTGACACCAGACAAATGGAAGCCCTCCTGCAAATGGCTGCAACAGGGTCTTCCTTCACCCTCCCGCTCCAACAGGGAGTCTGGGATACAGAAGGCAAGGCCAGGGCCACACACCTGCAACCACTAGCCCTCCAGGGAAAGCACTTGGAGGCCTTAGGTCCCGTGGGAATGTGCTCTGAAGATGAGGCCGGGCTCTCTGCAGAGCCTTGCTGCATTGTGAGCATGTCTCCAAACAGACCCCAATGTTGTCCCTACAGCTGGAGACTCAGTACACATGACAGCCCCCCTGGGGCTCTTGGCATTTTTCCGTCAGCAAGGGACACACTGGCTCTCCAACCAGCCCAGCCCCACCTACCTGTGCCTCCCCTAAGCCGGGACCTGCCTCCTTTTGGCCTGGCATCTCCTCCCTTCCCTCACCTCCACTGTGGCACAACTGGTACCTCAGCTCGCTGCCCAGCACATGTCAGCTGCTGTCCAGAGAAGCAGACAAGCCCCAGCCTGCCTCCAGGGTAGCCTGTGCTGGCCCTCACACAGGGAAGGTGGGTCACTCAGATGTTTCAAGTTGGACAGGCACTTAGTGGCCAAACCCAAACATGATATTTTCAATCTGAATCAGAGTTTATTTCCTTGTGACAGGGAGTTGGCTTGAGTGATAAATACACTTTCTTCTTTAACCTGTCGGGCAGTGACCAGAGTTGGGTCATCAGCACATCCTGACACTGGTTACTGGGCAGCCATAGGACTTACTGAGGACTGTGCGATTTGCAGCTGGGGCATGGCTGTGTGTGCCCAGATCCCCGTGTAGGGACTCCCACCGCTGGGAGTGCAGCGTATTCCCAAAAAGCTCAGTGCTCTGGACTAAGCTGAACTACAGGTGTCCTAAAGTCACAATACACAGGGAAACTAGGAAATCAGAGCTTAATGTACCTTCATTTACAAAATATTGATTACAGAATTTTACAAAGAGGTAGCCAACATGTACAGAATATTTTGTGAAATTCTGTATGAATGTACATTAAGCTACAATTCCTATTTTCCCTGTGTATGGCAACTTTAGGGGTGATTTTTGGAACACCCTGTGGTAAGTAGATCATCTTCCTCTGCCTACCTGTCTTGCCTCACCCCAGATGGTGCCCCCTCCTGGTTTCACTTAGATGATCGCTTTAAAAACGTGTATCGTTCCTGTTGGATAACCAAATACTAATAGTTAATATGTAATCTATTGATTTCTTCTTTTTATAAAGGCAAATCGAAGGGAAAGTGGTTGAAATTTCCAGACTCCAAGAGATATTCACGGAAAAGGTTTTGCAACAGGTAAAAAAAAAAAGAAAGTTGTAAGTTTTAGCTTTAAGAGGGAAGGTACTAAGAACTCAGGATGCTCCTTCTGAAGGCATCTGGTGCTCTCTGGCTGGGGCAGGTGTGGACCTGCAGAGGTCCCTGAGGAAAGCCTGGCTCCACCCTGGCCAGGAACACCCTGACAGGGAGCACACAGGGACACTTAGGAAGACAGTGCAGGCCTTAGGAAGACACTTAGGAAGTCAGGGCAATCATGGTGCCCTGGGATGAGCTGGGAGCCCCTCTGAGCTGCACTTCCATCTGTTAAGTGGAGCAACTCTTATGGGAGTGTTGTAAGGCAGGGAGGTGAGCTACAGGAGCCCAGCATGCTGTGTGGCAGGTGGTAGCTTCTCAGCAGTGTCGTAGAGCTCAGATTTGGCCCTCACAAGGTGCTGGGTCCATGCTGCCCCTATGTCTAGTGTCTTCATGGGAAATGGGATTGTTCTCTTTAGTGAATTTTTGTGTTATTTCTGCCGGCCGATAGTTCTGAAATTCTTCCATCCAGTAACTGGAAAAATTTTTAAAGACCTGAGAAATTTGTCCTTTTGTTTTTAGCACCCAAAAACTGTGGAAAGGTTTAAAAGGCAAGATGGGTTCTCTCCAGTGTGTTGAGTTGGGGATCTTCCTATACCACACAGAGACAGTCATTGTAAGTGAGGCACAAGAGTGTGACAATGATACGGGAGTTCAGGTTCGTAAGGGATGCCCTTTCCAATAGCGCTGTACAGGACGCGTACACACAGATGCAGGCATGGGTAAGCATGGGATTGAACAACATGCTTGAGCTGAGAAGCCTGACGGCCGCCTTGAAGGTCATGAGTTCAGCTTCATGACCGCTGGCTAAGGAAGCGCTGCCGCAGTCTGTCTTACATGCAGTGACTTGCTGGAAGTCAGAACTGTACCATTTCAGAGTTTCCTAGAGTCAGCACAGCTACCACGGCATACCAGCTGCCATTAACTCAGGGACTGTGGGTTTGTATGCTCTATTCCCAACCCCGGGACAGGACAGGACAGGCAGGGAACAGCCCATGGTCACCGCCCTGCTTCCCCCACCCCAGTGCTTGCCCTGGGAGGGACGCAGAGAGCAGGCCAGAGCCTTGCCTTGGGAAAGGAGTTCTAAAACCGGAGCTGTGGCGTGTCTTTCTTGTTTTTTCTACCAGTTTTGCATAGTGCTCATATCGATTCTCTCACAGGAGCGTGGGCAGTGGTCACCTGGCCTGTACTTGGAGAGTCTCTGGAAAGGTCTGATCACAGAGTGAAGCCGCCCCACTAACAGCCGTCTCCAGGAACCAGGCGGCTACAGGCGGCTTTCCTCCCTGCAGTGCAGGCCTCTCTAGTCTCCCACCACTGTCCGTTCCCCTCCCTGACACTGCCAGGAAGCATCTTCGCTCTGCCAAAGGGATTGAGCAAAGCGGCACTCCTGTTGGAAGGCCGTCTTGCGTGGGCTGCGCCTGTGGAATTCTGGGCTCATTAGCTGGAGTCGTGGGGTGGGGGGCAGGAGCCCATGCTATTAAGCTTCCCAGTGTGTGGAGTAATACAAGTGCTGTGTTTTCTGCAGGCACCCTGCATCCTATTTTGATTTTTGAATTTCAGCCTATTTTATAGAGATGTAATTATAAAACATAAAGCACTGTTTTTGAAGTTAGCATATGTGTTTGGAAGCACCCAGGCTTTGAAGCTTACTTACTTCTGTGCATTTCACAAAGAATGAGGTGGAGTCTGCAGAGAAAGCCCTGCCAAGTGGTGCTGCCTCCTACAGTGACTTTTAGGTTTTTGTCCTTGTCATCAGCCCAGTGACACTGGAGTGATAGCAGGGGGGTGGAAGGAGCACAGGCACTGAGGTGGGCAAGGTTCTGCCACTTAGCTGCTGCGTGACTTTGGGCAAGTTGGTAAACTTCTCTGACCCATAAATTTCTCTGTTATAAAGTAGAGGGGACAATACCTACTTCTTAGGGTGCTGAGAGGGTCTGTGAGCTATGCAGCTAAGCTCCAGCCCTTAGAAGGGGCAGCTACTGTTTCTGTTGTGATGTAAGCCCCAGGGGAGGAGGCCGTGCAGGTGCTGTGTCCCTCATTCATCCAAAGCCCGAGACCCCAAGTGCTCCAAATCTGAAACTTTTTGAGTCCAACATGACAGTCAAAGGAAATCCTTGTTTGAGTTTGGATTTTCAGACAAGGGATCCTCCTCCTGTGTTTATCTGACGCTCTTCTCTTCAACAGGAAGCCGAGATTGATAGCATCCACCAGTTAGTCGTCGGGGCGACTGAGAATATCAAGGAGGGCAATGAGGACATAAGAGAGGTGGGTGCTGTCTGTGTCTGTGGGTCTGACGGCGCAGCACCAGCAGAGCCCCCAGGGCAGCCCCAGCCAAGCCATGTGTTCACGAGACCCACTGGGCCACCTCTAGCCAGTTAAGAGGCAAAGACTCACCCCGTCTGAGGAGCCGTCTGGGGCAGTGGCCCGGGGACACTCTTGGCAAGAGTCAATCCGGTTCTCTGAATAAAGGGGTGGGCACCACCGAGGGCCAGTGACTGGCACTGTTCATAGAGGACACCACAGGCCATCTCCACCAAGTGGGCCGTCTCCCCAGCTCAGTGCTCGAGGTCGGGTTGCCACTGACACTAGGAGACACAAAACTCGGGGCCTTTCACCCTGGGAAAGAGTCAGTGATCGCTGGGTGTTGTGCTTCCTGGGGGGAATTGTGCAGGACCTCCAAATTGTAGCTGAGCAGCAGGGAAATACAACTTGTATGTCTTCTAATGGAGCTTAAACCCACTCTCTGACTTTGCTTAATAATTAAGCTATCAATTCTGGGTAAGCATGGGATTGAACAACATGCAGCAACAGCTAAGACCACGGTGGGGGTGGTAAGAGTGAGTGTTACAGGGTAGTTAAAACCATGGGATAAAAACACCTGTGCTCCTGTCCCTGCCCAGGCCATCAAAAACAACGCCGGCTTCCGCGTGTGGATCCTCTTCTTCCTCGTGATGTGCTCCTTCTCCCTGCTCTTCCTCGACTGGTATGACAGCTAGCCTGGGCCGTGTGCCGCACAGCTGGGCTGCAGACCGTGTGCTCTCCTTCATCTCTGGCGCTGGAGCCTGTGGGGACCAAATTGTATCACAGAGCCATTCTGAGGGGAGCGGGGCCTGAGGCAGACATGTACTCCCATCAAAGGGACACCCAAAGCAGTGTGGTGAAGCCCATTTAGCAGCTGAAAGGGAAAACAGTACACGTGAGTAGCAAGTGGTCTGTCTGGCTGCCGGAAGACAAGACAGTGAACGGGAGAGCCGATTGTGAACTGCACTGAGCCTGGCAGCCAGGCAGAGGGCTGCCCAGGGCAGGGGCACAGCAGGCTGGAAGCTCCCCAGATTGTCTCAGGGCTCAGAAGTCGTCACTGGCCTTTCTTGTCCTGGTTCATAACGCCTCTCCACAAATTACTTGTTTCCTGGGAGTTTCTTGTTGCCTGAGTCAATCAATACACAGACACATTGTATCATAGAAAAGAAAACTCACAAACTTGTCTTTGTTAATCTAATAAATACAATTATAGCCACTTAATATATTGTCAGTGATTCTAAGTCTAGAGATTCAGTGGGGACCCACCCACCTGGTGTCAGGGAGGAACTGCAGGGTAGACTGTGGCCCTCCAAGGTGGGCAGGGTGGGAAGCCTGGTTTCCTGCCTCTGGGTCTAAGGAGCTTTTGTTCAAAGAGGAAGTGGGCCAGGGAGAAATGGGGCCTGCCACTCTTGTGCCTGTGCCTCTGACCTGGGAAGCTTAACGGGGAACACCTAGGTGTAACTAAAGCCCGAGATGTGTGGACGACCCCTGTAGGAAGCGTCCTGGTGGCCATGTGGGTGTGAGATCACTGGTCCTGCTCCTGGCGGAATGCGTGCAGTACAGACAGTCCACGGGGCAGCACAGGATCCACATGTTCTTTATTTGCACAGAGTTTACAGTCAATAAAGTCCATGTCTAATAGAGAATACATATGGGGGTCTGCCTTAGAACTGGGCTTCCCAGGCTCCGCCTGTTCATGTCCAGCTGGGCAGGACCGTGAGCATGGCCTTCCTGCTCTTTGGTGTCTCCCACGGCTCAGGACCTCTTGCAGCCCCCGCCTGGGTGACACACACTCAGCGTGCTGGGGGCGCAGTCTCTATCTTACGTGTCGGAAGCACATTTCAGACGACAGCTGTGGAGCTGACCACGACCACCATGCACATTCACAACAGATCTCACACGACTTGTCGTTTATTTCTGATCTACTAAAAATACAGTGAAACTTCCGACATGTCCACCAGAAACAACACATTCAAATAACATGGAAGAAACGCCGGTGAATGTCTTTTTTGTATTTAATTGTCTTACACACTTAGTTTATCTAACCGGCAATTTTGTAAACATATAATTTAATGTCAAGATTCAAATGGAAACGATTTTCATACAAAGATTGCAGATTGAAATGTTGTCATTGTATTTGCATGGCACCGCACCAGCCCCCGCCCGTCCTGCCTGCCTGCTTCTCACCTCAAGTTAAATCTGTTTACAAAATAAAAATTAAAGTAGCTCTGGCTTACCAGCAATTGCATTTTCACTTTTCCCACTCAGCTAAGTTTTTTAAACCTGACTTGCTAACAAGGCTGTTGCTGCAAATTTATTCATAATAAAAGTGAAGGAAAGGGTCAGTGGGATTCTGTCCTACCTCCCAGGGACTGGGCAGTTCTACAGCCTCAGGGCCCGGGTTTCTCTCACCAGGTCCCCTCCGTCACTCCAACACAGTCTGTGCTGGGGTGACCCACAGCCATCGCCACCCAGTACTTCCCCCCGTATCAAGATGCCGGAGCCGGAAGGGACCAAGACGTCTGGGGGCAGCAGGAACATGCCCACACCAAGCAGGCCTTGCCGCAGGGCTCTCCCACTCAGGAGTCGGCAGGGGAGGGCAGTGTGGATCTTTCTCCTTCACTCTCTGTGCCCTGTACTACCGTGGGCCCTGCAGACAGCTCTGCTCCAGCTGATGGCAGATGGGAAGGAGTGTGAAGTACGGGATCACGCTAGATACAGCTATGGAGTAAGGTTTGCAGATAGCAAGGTGGCTTAAAAAAATCAATTCCACAAAATGCATTATTTATCTGAAGTCCAAACCCTTGGCATATCCAGTGTAAATTTATTTTTTGATAGCATCCAATAAATCCCAGAAAGGGGGCAAATTAAGATCTTAACAAGAAAAGTGGTGTCAGAGCTCTTTAGGCAATGCTGATATGCACTTGGTCTTATGCCCATGGGTGGCCAGCAGCAAGTTTGATTTGCAAAGCAGCATTAGCAAACAGAAGCAGTTGCACCATAACCTCTAAATTACCAGTAATTATATTGAATGAAATGCCCCTCAAAGTCCCTTCGTTACGGCAACACATTGTAAGGAACTTGCCCATCCCACTAAGCTGATTTCTCTGCTGCTTCGGTCTCCTGCTCAGACAGCTTCTCTTCTGATAGAACTGACATCCAGGGCGATCCCGAGCGCGTGATGCTCTGCTTGGCCAGGTTGTAGTGGTTTATGACCGTGTAAAATTTCTCCCGGGCACTGGAGTCTTGCTCTGCATAGTAGCTCTCTAAGCCTTCCGGGATGCACTGGGTATTCTGAAAGACAAGAAGCCCCTGAGACCACACATCAATGCAGGAGGATGCCTGTGTCTCCAGTTAACAACAGCAGACAGTCACTGAGCACCTTCCCTGAGTGTGAACGCAGGCATGGCACCTGCCTGCAGAGCTCACCACCAAGGAGAAGCTGGCCTTGTTCAGATCCAGACAGCACAGGCTCTTTAACAAGTACCAGGGCAAACCAGCACTCAGTCTCTGCGGGATGTGGGCCACACAATAGCTTTCACTAAAGATCTTGCTCTAGTTATCATTAATTTTTAATCTGCTAGAAAACAGTGACACTTCTGACATGTCCATAAACAACTGATTCAAATGAGGAGGGAAGAGAAATCAGAGAGTCTGCTCTTGACGTAGGTTCTCAGCAGCCCTTACCCAGGCGAGGGAGCGAGGGAAGCACTCAAGGCAAAGGGGAGGTGAGCAGAGAAATCATGGGACAGGACAGGGTGAAAGCAGGATGCTGCAGTCAGAAGCAAGTTCCCAGAGCAGCGGTTCTCAACCTTCCTGATGCCGCAACCCTTTAATACAGTTCCTGTGGGTCACGACCCACAGGTTGAGAACCGCTGTCCGAGAAGGAGGTGTGAGGTGCATCTGTGGAGTCTTCAGAGGGTTGAGGTGGGGACAGTACTGGGAGCCACAGAGCCCAGGGTCCCTGAGGTTGCATGTGAAATTTAGCCTTGCCCGGCCTTTTGGAGGAGACCAGCCAATGGCTGCCGTTAGCTCGTCAGGAATCTAGGACCCACAGAAAGTTACTGATCCTGCCCCTGGGCCTGGCTGCTTGTCAGCACTGGAGCAAACCCACCCCACTGTCATGGCTGATGTCAGCAGTGCTGACCAGGCTCGGCAGTCAGCATGCTCACACGGCTGGCAGAGCCACACGCCAGCCCCACAACAAGGCACAGAGATCGCTGTCACCTTCCTCAACCTGCCCGGAGCAGAGCAGGGCATGGGCACCTGTGCTACTGCTGCACTTCTCAGCCTGGCCTGTGACAGGGTGAGGCTGGTGACTAATTTCTGGCTAGTGGATTCAAGTGGACGTAACAGGAGCAGGTTCCGGACTGAGCCCCTTCTTGACCAGCTCTGACCCTCAGAGGACACAAAGCCTTGGGGGCTGGCTGGGCAGCGAGAGTAGGGAATCAGGGCTCCAGAGTGGCTCCGAGGACCTGCACAGCCTTTCTGCATGAGACGGATAAACTTTCCATCTTGTAGAAGCCGAGCAGCCAAAGCACTGCAGTCATGGCTAAGGGTCTCTGTCAGCTAGGAAAGGGAGACTCGGCCCGTCAGGGTTCTCTGACCCCTGGGAAGTTTTAAAACTCCAGGTTCTCAGCACCCCACCACCACCACCACCACCACTGACAGTGTTCAGTCAGCTGCCCACCTGGGCAGGTGCAGCGTGAGGAGTGATGACTTCAGGTCCTGGGGCCACCTCAGGCCTTCACTGGACTGGCCCCTGGTGGCTGCTGGGACACCAGGGAATGGCTGCTCCTTCTTCTCACCTGAATGCAGGTCGTTCTCAGCCTCTGAAGCTAAAGGCAGGTATCCAGGCATCCCAGCAAGGGGCCTGCTCCTAAGCTCTCCTCTGGGTCCTAGGCCCAGCTCCCCTTTCCCCAGTGATGAAGAAAAAGAAGCTGGGGCTCCTTGGCACATTCACACTTCCCTCCTGATGTCGTCATGGTAACCCACATTTGTGGATTCTCGCTCCATTAATCCATTCTTCAGGGGGGGAGGTGTGACCCAGAAAGGCAAAGTTGCTTTCCAAGGTCACAAAGGCAAGAGTAAGAACCACAGCTGCAGCCTGGGTCCAGCTGGAGTCCCCCACTGCCTCATGCCCTGCCACCCTTGCAAGGTCCTTCCAAGACTTCCCACCCAACCCAAGAGCGAGCAAAGGGAGGCCTTGCAGTGAGCTCTGCCGATGGACCAATGGGCAGAGCCATCCTTTTTCAGAATTGACCTTGGCCGCCTTCAACTCAGCCGGCATTCACCAAGTACCTGCAGGGCAGCACGCGGACCTCGGGGATGGATGTCAGCGTTTCCTGAGCACCACCTCTCACTGGAGCTTCACAGGTTTACCTTCAGCACTCACAAAGGCATCTGCTCCAGGGCTCACTGTGCAGAGGGGATGAGCTTGGGGGGGTGGGGGGGCTGGCCTGCCAGGAAGAGTCACAGCTGCATCTGGAAGTGGGGTAAGGCCACAGTTTCCACCAGCCAGGGCCACCCTGTGCACCTTGGGGACCCAGAGGCCACTCTAGTGCACAGGCCTGTTAAACACTGCCTGGCTGCTGCTTGGGGACAGGAGCTGAGATCGCAGTGGGCAGGCCATTTGTTGAGAGAGAGAAGGGTGGTCTTAGTCATAAAATAGCTTCCACTTGAGCAGATGTAAAGGGCTGAGTGTCCTGTTTTATTCTCGGAATGAGCACTCTCTTCATCTGAATAGTTCTTAACACAGGGCTTGCTGTGTGTCCAGGAAAAGGAGCAGCAGGGTGAGGTTAGCAGGTGGGTGCCTGGCAGGTTTCTACTCAGGCACAATACCCCCAGGCCGTGAGGCACTGTTGTCTCCTGTCTTCCCCTGGCTTCCACTCGGAAAATCCAAGCTGGTTTTTCCAGGGAGTGGCAGGCCTGTGTTGTCCTCTTCAGAGGGAGGGTAGCTGCTGGCAGACGGGTGTGATGGCTCGTGGCCCCCCACCCGGCACACAGCCACTAGGGGGTCACAACTGGGGTTAGGGAACACTCAGAAACTTGCAGATGTCTGTCAGCAGTAGACACAGGCAGCAAAACCACATGACCACTCTCCGTGGCTCAAGACGGCCCTGGGAGTTGTCCCCACGTGGGTTGCTGTAACTCCCTCTGCTCCAAGGCCAGCAGCTCCATGGCTACCAGCTTAGTGAGTAAAGGATCTTAAGGGATCAGCCGCTGAGGCCACCCTGCCTGCGGAGAATTAGTTCTTCTTGCCCTCTCATTGAACCCTGAAATAGAGAGAGCAGAAGTGTCTGCAAGGCCCATGGGAGCACAGAGCTACTTTCTGAAGAGAAATGACAAAGGGATGGATGGAGTGTGCTTGTCACAAACACTGCCCCTCGCCCAGCACCGTAGGAGCTGATGAGGTCACTCAAGGGGTGCTTTTGCCCTGGACCTTAGTCCCCTCATCTATAAAATGGGTAAATGAGTCACACTGCCAGGTTGCTATGAGGTAGCTGAGCACAGTAGGGAGCTCAGGGAAGAGACCAGGATGTGACCATGCCTGCCCAGCAGACAGAGAAGCCAAGCCAAACAGGACACCAGCCATGTTCCACTTCATCACCAACATCTTGATCTCAGCCCCACCTGGATGCTGGGAGCCCCCTGACGTTCTGCAGAGCAAATGGCCACTCAGATGCACGGCACAGATGTCCCTGCCCAGCCAAGCTCTGGCCAGCAGCACTGCCCCTCCCTTCACACCGCCCTCTACCTGCTAGTCCCTTGTCATCCCTCAGAGACATGGCAGGGGCCACAAGCTGCCCCCACCCCAGTGCCCAGCAAGGAGATGGCTCAGAAACATAGTGCCCAGCTCAAGGACAAGAGCAGGTGGGATTCCCAGACACCTCCACCTCCCCACAAGGTGGCTGCAGAAGACAGTGCTGGGGAGGTGCCCTCGGGGCTAAGGGAGGGCTCCCAAGTTGCAGGCTCTGCTGAGTGAAGGGACATGAGGACTGTAAGGCCCCCTGAGATGCTCCTGGCCGGCCTTGACTCAGCCCTTCCTTAAAGGGACTCTAATGCAGAGCCATAGGTCACCTGTGGGTGTCCTCAGGGAGCAGCGGACCCCACTGGGCCTGGATATTAAGCTTTGGAGGGAGATTCCTGAACTCACTCCCCCATGATTGAAGCTGACAAGGGCCCTGCCTCGTGGGCTGGGAGGACAGGGAGGCAGCTAAGTGAGCACCTTGCAGCCCACCCACAGGTGTAGCACGTGCTGCCCGCGTCGGGGATCCACCATGAAAAAGATTGAGTACATTGGATATTTTTTTTTCCATTCCTAAGATACTTTACTAAGAAGAATTTATAATCACTCACACTTGCATATGAAAAATGAAACACAACTATAGCCTAGGATGAAGGAGGGAAGGGGAGGAAGAAAGAAAAGGAGGAGGTGGGTTGATGGAAGGTCAGTAGGGGGACCACACCTGTGGAGCACGTTGCAAGTACAAATTGATCTATCAGGTGTAGAACACAAATGTCTTAATGTTGTAAGTGGGTAAATGAGGTGAAAGCTATGTTGACTAGTAGGATGTAAGCACTCCAATTTGTACAAATAATCAACGCATCGAATCCCATAATGGCATAAATGTATTTATGATCTATGTACAAATGACTTAATAAAAATAAATAAATAAATAAAATAATAATAATAAAGTATAACTAATTGAAAAAAAAGAAAAAGATGGGCTGATGTAGAAATGTGGTGGCCATGGTGGACCCTCCCTCTGTGTTTAAAGCTTTTCTGTAATTTATAATAAAGTCATTTCTTTTTTTTTAAAGCAGAGGTGGAAAACCAGTGTATCCTCCAGCACAAGTCTGCCTTTTAAAAATCCTTTCATGACAGCCCTCAGCCTGGGGCCTCTCAGGAGTGGCCAGTGGCAGCAGCTGCCCATCAAGGCCCTTCCCCTCCCCCAGCCACCTGTCCTCCGGCCACCTGCCCTCCAAACACTGCAGGTACTAAACAGACCAAGGAACTGAAGGCCGTGACCTTGGCCACTATGAGGAGCCTGTGTGTGTCTCCTTTTCGCACTAGTAAGTGGGGACAGCAGATTATACCGCCCCTTCCCCAGGGTGCGTCTGGGCATGTTCCATGAGGTCCTGACGTGAACGCTCCTTGTGGAGGGTGACACATGAACGCTCCTTGTGGAGAGTGACACACGCACAGAGGGGGCAGGACGAGAGAGGGAGACGACAGGTGAGCTCACACCTCTCCTTTCTCCAGCTTCAGGCAAGGGCAGCTGGGTACAGTTCAGCCCTCCCAGATGCATTCTCAGAAAGGACGCCCCCCCCCCCCCAACCATACGATACAGTGGAAAATGCCAAAGTCCCATGAGATGCAGCCCCAGCGCAGCCTGTCAGCGCACTCCAAGATCCCAAGACCGGCTATGCACCAGAGCCACCGCAGGGGCTTTTAACAGCAGATACCTGACCCTCCCAGTGCTCCTGTCCCCTCAGCCCAGAGTGTCCACTTCGCTTGCTTCAGAGCCCTGGTGTCATCTCAGCCTCCGGACAGACTCACCCAGGACATGGACTGGGCTTGGTAAAGGGAGCACTAATTTGCAGTCTGACCCGTAGCCCGGCTGAGGACCACAGTCACCTCCTGGGCTTTCATCCACCTGGACCAGGCCATCTAGCAGGACTTGACCACCCGCTCCAGCACACAGGGAACTTGTGCCAGGCCCAGAGAGGAAGAGCCAGGAAAGCTACTGGCCTCAGCGGGCAGTCGGTTTGGGTGGAGACTTCTGGCCCCCAGGTAGCTGTCCTCTACACATCCCAGCTCCCGCAGAGGGCACCACTCCTGGAGGGGCCTCTGCTCCCTCTCCATGACATCAGCCTCTCCTGAGTCACCCACTCTGGACCAGGTCTCCCTGTCTGACCAACCTTCCCATCTGCTGCCATATTGTTCTCTCCCCTCCATCCTGAGAACTCTGACCTCCTCTTCCTGGTCCACTGTAGCAGCCTCCTTGTTCAGTCACCTTTCTGCTCCCTCCCCCCTTCCAACCTCCAGCCTCCCCAGGTGACCCAGGGGGTGGCCATCACCCCCCTCCTATAGGGCCTCTGCCTGGCACTCAGGATGGCCCATCTCACAGTGCCTCCCTGTCCCTGCCGCCTATCCATACTCTGTGTTCTCCAGGGTCTGCTCAGAGTGCCCTCTGGGTCAGGGCCAGGCCTCCTGTCCCCTCAGCCCAGAGTGTCCACTTCGCTTGCTTCAGAGCCCTGGTGTCATCTCAGCCTCCGGACAGACTCACCCAGGACATGGACAGGGCTTGGTAAAGGGAGCACTAATTTGGGGGCACCCTCTTCTGGTGACCCACCCCAGAGACCTGCAGATTCCCTCACTCCCCCCAGGAGGCTTTGCTCTCACACCACTCATCTAGAAACTACAGCCCCCATGCTGCCTGCCCACTCCCCTGAGCCACCTTTCCTCTGATGAGCACTTCACTCCATACACAGCAGACGCCAAGCTCCTTCTGAGAAAGCAGGGACCTCTCAGGGAAGGGCTAGTGCCCGCCTGGCTCTCAGCTGTGTCCCAGCAGCAGCAGCAGGAGCCGGGGCATCGGGAGGCACCAAGCCAATGCTGGCCAGATGGAGGAAGGGCCAAAGTAACAGAAGCGCTGGAGGTCAGCAGGACATGGAAGGAGGGAGCCATGAATTCCAGCCTTTCCTGCTAAATTGGGCAAGGGCGCTGCGCCCTCACTGGGCAGAAACAAAACCCAAATCTGACAAGGCAAGACAGCCTAGGTGTGCTCAGGCCCACTCACTTTTGGAGGCTCTTGCGTGGTTTTAATTTTAGCCATGCTAAACCCTGGAAATCATCATTTCACATCAGCTCTGGAAAGTTCAGACCAGATCCTCGGTGTACGGGGCCTGGGAACCCACGGCAAGGGTATGACACTGTCACACGCTGCTCAGTGGCGCTTTGGCCAACAGCGGGCTGAATATGCCATGGTGATCCTCACAACTCAGCTGAGAAATCCCCGTCACCGCAGCCGTCAGAACTCCACAGTGCAATGCACGGCCCATGCTTGTGTAAACACACCTGCTCTGCCAGCCCTCTGGAAGCCTCCACGGGCAGCAAGTCTAGCTTGATGATGACGGCAATGACTGTGTCACTGTTATGTTTATTCTTCTCATCTTATTTTAAAGTGTCCTTCTGCTCGCGTGAAAAAACAGTTGTGAGATGGCCTCAGGCAGCTCCTTATGGAGGTCCCCAGAGGCGGGTCCTTCTGGATGTCTCCAGGAGGCACTGTCATCACAAGAGATGACAGATCCTGTGTATGAGTGGCCTGAACCCCTTCCAGTGGGACAGGTGTGGCAGCAGAGACAGTAACACTGATGATCCTGACCCTGTGTAAGTCAGCTAACGTGTGTTTGTGTCTTTATTTTCAACAAAAAAGTTTAAAAAGTTAAAAAATATATATCTTTATTTATTAACGAATAAATAAATAAATAATCTTTATTCTCTTGAGTGTTTTAAAAAGAAAACACTCAAGAGAATAAAGATATAAAGAAAGAAAATATTGGGGCGGTGCCTGTGGCTCAAGGAGTTAGGGGTACCTGTGGCTCAAGGAGTTAGGGGCGCCAGCCCCATATACAGAGGTGGCGGGTTCAAGCCCAGCCCAGGCCAAAACTGCAAAAAAAAAAGAAAGAAAAAAGAAAATATTCTTGTACAGCTGTACAAAAGTTTATAAAGTAAAAAAGTTACAGTTAGTGTTAATTTACTGCTGAAGAAGGAAAATTTTTATAGAAATGTAGTGCGACCTACATGCCCCGTGCGTACAGGTCTACGGCAGTGCACAGTGACGTCCCGGCCCTCACAGCCACTCGCGGCCCACATACCGACCCACCCAGAGTGACTTTCAGCCCCACAAGGTCCATCCACAGGGCGTGCCCTCTGTTGTCACTGTTCATCTTTACTGTCCTTTTTTATATTGAGTTGTTTATATACACAAACACAGCAGAACCTCTGTAAGTTGACCACCCAGGAGACTGTAGCAAGCTGGTCAACATACAGAGGTGGTCTAAGGAACTAGGCCCACTGTGCTGATACACACCTGGGCATATGTCAGTCTGTGAAAATTAAGCCAACTTAGGGAGGTGATCAGTGCAGGGAGGGGCGGCTGTGATGGCTCCCCTGTACTTACCAGGGTGTGACAAGTGCCTCCAGCACCTCTGTGCAAGTGTCTCTCTGAGAAGCAGCAGGAGGCCATGCCGTGTGGGTGTGCCTGCGCTCTGTGACGTCCCACGGTGAGGGATGTGTCCCCATGGTAAAGTGATATGTGACCGCACTTTCGCCAGGCTTCCTTGTCCCCCCCATCTCCCTCCCCTTACTCTGCTTTCTTCAGCCAGCTGTCCTGTGTGCACATTCCCGTACCCCTCAGTGGACCTTGGAGACTGAGGTTCTGAGAGCAAATTAAGCACTTCCACAGGTACGGACAGCTCGGCACCAGGGTGGCCCCTGGCAGGGCGGGCAGAGGGGCCCATGCTCAGGAGGGCAGGTTGTGTGCCCAGCCCTGCTGCCAGCGACCTGTGTGGGCTTGAGCAAGGCCTTCCCCTCGCTGGGCCTCAACTTCCCCCAGATGTCCTCCCCTCTTGCATGTGGCCAAGATGGTCCCCTCCCTCTCTCTTCTGTAAGCAAGGCCTTCAGGGGGAAATGACACTGGGAATTTTCCACACTGGCCCCGGCTGGGACTATCTTCCAGCAAGACCTCCCCTGACTGGGGGGGGTCAGCCCATGGGTCAAGTCTGGGATGGTGCTTCTTGTCGGTGCTCTCACCATGCCTTCCACTGCCTGCCCCGCTCTCTAGGCAGGGCCTCTAGCAAGGATACTCCCAGCACTGTCTCCCAAGCATGAGGCACCTGCTGCACTGGTGCTATCCCTAGGGAGAGGACAGGGAGGTGCCCCGACATCCTGGGGCCTCCAGGGAGAACGAGCTTTACCTTGAGGACGAACCCATCAGGGCAGGCGCGGTCATACTTGTACACTTTGTAGACAACCAGGAAGACAACGCAGGTGAGGAAGGCCAGCGCAAAGAGGACCAGCACTGACACCTGTGGGCAGAGGCAGGGACATCAGGGTGGCGGGGAAGGTAGCAGGACAGACGTGCACACTTACCCCATCAGCGTGTGTAGAGACAGTCTCTGGAAGAGCTGGGGAGGACAGCTGGGGACCAGAGGTCAGGGGAATCGCTTTGCACTGGGTGACTTCCTGTAACATTTTAGTTTTTACTATATCCATGCATCACCATTTAAATTCTTGTTAGTATTCAGCTGCTCACAGAGCTTGGGGCACAGACAGGAAGCCTCAGCATTGTTGGGGGCCCATGGGCCGTGTGGACACGCGGCTGAAGCAGGGCTGCTGCTGCTCCCTCCACTTGCCACCGAGGTGGCACATCAGCCCCTGGCTAAGCCTCTGTTTGACAAATGTGTCCTATGCCTCAGTGCTGGGGCATAGAGCCTGCCCTCAACACAGGACTAGCTCAGCAGGCAAGACGGAACCTCTGCGGCTTCCCATGTGTGCTCAGTCAGCATCAGAAGGACAGGGATTCAGTTTTCTTCTCTGTGCTACTCTGCGTGTTCATCTAGCCCGGCATGTGAACTTGTGACAGCATTTGTGAGAGCCATGAAGAGCAGGGAGCCCTGCCCCAGTGGGGAGGGCATGGGCAAGAGTCACCAGATGACACTGGCTGCAGACCCCGAAGATGCTCACCTGGCCGCTGAGGCTGGTGATACAATTACAAACTGCAAGCACGGTCACCTGGAAGACAGGAGGCCACCTGTTGGCAGCACTGAGGTCCCTGGGTGACTCTCCTCCTCTTTGGGAGCCCCGTGCACCCCTGCAAGCAGCTTAAGAACCAGCCCTGGGTCCCAGGGCAGTGTTCCACCTGCAGCCCACCAGCTGCGCCACCCTGGAAGCCCCTGCCTGATGCTGGACGTCGGCACCACCACCTCCCAGTGGCTGTGTAGCTGCGACCCCTGCAAAGAGCCATGGTGACCACAGAGACACCTCGGTCCTCTGCCTCCATCTCCTGGGCTCTGCATCTCCAGGCTTCAGGATTGTACCCAAGCCTGCGTCATGGCCACAGGGCTCCCCAGCCACAGGGCCAGCCAGATGGGCAGCTGGACAGGCCACTGGCCCTGTCAGTTTCCTGTCCACCCTGCTGCCGGATTTGGCTGCCTCCCAGTGCTCTCACCAAGCTCCCCAGGGCAGGGTGAGGGCAGCACCAAGACCTCATGACTCCAGCCCAGCCTGCTCCTGCCCTCCTCCCTGCACAGCTGCTGGCCACCTGCCACACCCCACATCCAGACCTCCCCTCCCCCAGCTCGTACCTTCTGCAGCCTGAACGACACCTGTCCCCACTCTGTCCTCTTGCCCAGACAGGCAGAAAACCCTTCCACCTCTGAGGAGGCCCTTCCTGCATCTCTAAGTCCTGCTGACGCCTCGGTCACATCCCTCCCCTCCAGCCCCACCCTGACTCAGCCTCTGTGACCCTCCACTGGAACTGTTCCCCACCCCAAGTCAGCCAGCCCTTCCCAGGCCATCACCCTCTCCTGTCTGGACAGCCTGTGTCACACATGGAGCCTTTGTGTTATGTGGGGATGCAGGATGGAGCCAGGCTGTCTTCCAAGCCACAGTGCCCACAGGGCAGGGCCTGTCCAGCTGCCCACAGAGGTGGCAGCACAGAGGCAGGCACATGAGCCCTGGGACCCAGGAAGCTCAGTGTGGAGCTTGGTGACAAAGGCAGGCAGAGTTTGCCACAGAAAGGAGGGCCAGCTGTCCCAGAAGCATGCCCAGCAGGGCCTGCCAATGACAGCCACAGACCTTGACAATGCCTAAGGCTCAGGACGGGCTGTGGCAGAAGGGGTCTGGGCCTGGAGTCTAGGCCTGGCTCCTGCTTATGAAAGGGCAGTGGGAGCACCACAGGCCAGTACAGCCCCAGAATGCTGAAGGTAGTGCCTGGGCACAGCAGTGTTACTGCTCACATGCCCTTGCTGGCCCAGTCACACAACTGGCAGGTGGCAGAGCCGGGCTGTGAACCCATGCTCCCGTGACCTCTGCCTCATCCACACCCACCCCTTCCAGACCTTTCTCCACTATCTACACATACACAGCACCTCCCCGCCACCCACACTCAGCAGTCCCTGATAGGACTGGGTACAATGTCACAGGCCTCCCTGGTAACCCTTTCTATTCTAATTTGTGCTTTTGAAAACACTATTCTGAGAAGAGGTCTGTGCCACACCATGGGTACCTGTTAGGATATGAGTCAAGTCCTTAGAGATAGGGAATCCCTCAAACCTGTCCTAGGAGTCTGGCTCACAGCATCCACCTGCCTAGGTCTATAAATAAGCCCTCTGCCCAGGGCTGTGGGGAAAACACCTCCTCAGGGGTGTCTTCTGAGCCGGTCCTGGGCCTTCCACCCAGGTTCCCAGGTCTCATGGCTGAGGAGCTCATGGCCTGAGAAGCCAAAAAATGAGAGTCCCAGAACAGGCTAAGGGAGAAGGATGATCCCCGCAACTGCCCTCCCTATCCCCGCTGGCTTCTCCTCGGCCACTAGGTGGTGTGGCATTCCCCACGGTGTCCCTGGCCTGAAGAGAGACGGCCATGGGCTTTCCAGAAAGATCCCCAATTGGCTAAGAATTGAAGCCCGCCTCTGCAGCGGGGACAGTGTGTCACACACTGATGCATTCATGAGGAGAAGGGCAGAGACCGAGGGCTGAACAGGGCTGGATCCTGCTGGAAGCCAATGTCCAGCCCCCAGGACCTATGAATCGGATGTGATTTGGAAATAGGATCTTTACAGATGTAATTGCGTTAAGATGAAGTCATGAGGTGGCCCTCACCCAGCCTGAGGACTCTGCGCCTTTATAAAACAAGGAAATTTGGCCCCAGAGATGGACACACATGCAGGGAGAAGTCCAGCACGGGATAAAGAGGGTGACGCTCCACCTCTGCACACTAAGCATCACTCAGGCTGGCTGGCAATACCTGCAACCTGCAGAGTCACCCGGGTGACCCTATGAGCAAGAAGAAAAGGAGGGACCTTTCACAGTGACCCCAGGCTGGGGGATCCTGTGAGGATCGTGGGAGCTTCTGAAAACCTCAAGCTCAGGGCCCCGCCTGGAGTAGTGACTGGATGTGAGAGTGGGACTCAGACATCGGTACTGTTTAAAGCTCCCCAGATGCTCCCATGCACTGCCTAGGCTGGGAGCAGAGGATAAACAGAGGATTCTGAGCAGAGTTTCTGGAGCCAGACTCAGGCCTCCCAGGACAGCCACTACTGTTAGATAAGTCCTGTGTACTCCGAATGACAGCACCAGCAAGGCAGGGTCACCAACTACATTTTACAGGTAGAGAATCTGAGGCTCAGATGTAGATGACTGGCCCACAGAAAGCCAGCTGCAGCTGGCTGAATAATGCCCCCCAAGGATACCCTACTCCCTGGAACCTTACAAGGGATTTGCAGGTGTAATCTGGGCAAAGGTTTCTAGATGGGAAGATTACCCTGGGTTATCCTGGTGGGCCCTGGATATCCTCCTGAGAGGGAGACAGAAGAAGACCCCATGGAGGTGTGGTGGTGTGAGGATGAGAACACTGCAGTGGGGTCTGGAGCGCAGGAGGTGCATAGGTCAAGGGATACAGCTCTGGAAGACAGTCAGTGGGGGCCATCACTTTGGAGGTAATTTGTTACAGCAGCCCCAGGAAACTCATCTATCTCTCTCCTTTCAAATTTGTCTCCCCACAGATGGGCCCCGAGGGCAGAGCTGATCCATACGTCCATCCATCACAGAGAAGGTGCTTTGTGCACAGGGAGAGAGTGAGTGAGTGAACCAGTTGGCAGAGAACCCATCTCCTAATGAACACTCACTGAGCAACCCTCAGGCTCCCACAGCCAACTCAACAGTAATGTCTACACAGCAAACATAACAGAAATTTAGTCTGCAGGAGGCACCCTGTGCCTTGGTGAAGATATTGCTTAAATAGAGCCAGTTCTTAACCAATGGTCCACCTGGGAAGGAGGTGGGACCAAGGGCAGCTCTTCATGCCTATCCAGAGCCCTAGAGAGTCCCAGGTTGATGGCCAGTGCCTGGCTTCCACACTGGCCTCCAGGTGGGCCCATGAGCTCACAGGCTGGCAAGGAGCCACAGAGTGCCTGGATTAGCAGAAGGAGCTTCCCTAGAAGCAGGGCATGCCTCTGGTGCACCTGAGCACACCATGCCTGCAGAAACGCACAGAAATGTTTTGATTTTCATTTTGTTTCAAAATCAAAATGAAACGATAATATAATAATAAAAAATATGGATTGAGCCCAGTGGCTCATTCCTGTAATCCTAGCATTCAGAAAGACCGAGGTGGGAGGATCTCTTGAGCTCAGGAGTTAGAGACCAGCCTGAGCAAGAGCAAGACCTCATGTCTACTAAAAATAGAAAAATCTGCCAGTTATTATAGTGGGTGTCGGTAGTCCCAGATACTCAGGAGGCTGAGGCAGGAGGACCACTTGAGCCAGGAATTTGAGGTGAGCCTAGATGTGAGCTAGGCTGAGGCCATAGCACTCTAGCTTAGGCAACAGAGTGAGACTCTGTCTCAAAAATAAATAACTGAGTAAAACAAAATAATAATAATGAATATGGACTAAGGAATCCAGGCAGGATAGTATGCATCTTTAGACCAAGACAGTCATAATTTTCTTTTGACCCATGGTGGCCCAGCCCCCCTGTGGTGAAATTACTGAGCCATACATATGTGTTTCCTTCAGAAGCTTAGAGCATCTGTGAGGCTTTCTCTACAGTGACCCACCAGGACTATTAGCATCTTCAAAAGCCACTGTGACCACTAGCAGTAGCAACCAGTTTGAAAATACTTGGAAAAGACGAACTGGCCATTTGGTCCTGGACTAAGAGTGAGACATCCCCGGGTTCCAGACCTGCTCAGCCACAGTCACCCTTGGAAGGACATGGCCCCCACACCCCTGGCTCCCTCTCATTTCTGAAAGGGGGTGTCAGCCCAGCACCTGTGTGCACAGTGGGGCATGCAGGAGCCAGGGCACTGGAGCCCTGAGGTAAGGGAAGCTAGCTCAGGTCTCCATCATATTTGTGCCATCGAACTCTTGGGCACCAGTGAAGAGTTGAGTGCATAAAACATCATACAAAGGCTTGTTAAGAAAACTAACTACATTGAAATACTGTTATCGTTTAGCCCAGATGAAATTGGGCTAAACAGACCAATTTCAAACCCTGAGATCAAAGAAACAATAAAAAATCTCCCAGGAGGTGGAGCAAGATGGCAGTCAAGTAACAGCTTCCCTGCAACGGGGCACGGTGAATCTGGGGAGATAAGACTCCAGGCATCTCTGGCTGGTGGGATCTGCCTATAATCATCCCTTTGAGGATATAGGGAGTCACCACGGGACTTCTGGACCCCAAAAGGAGGACAAAAACAGTGGAAAACTGGCAAGTGGTTGCGTGTGTTCGATCAAACTAATCCCGCCGGCAACCATAACTACAAGCAGCAGTGAGACTGCAAACAGGAAAGGCCTTACTTGTGAACTGTCTCAGTGTTTTTGGACTTGGCACTCAGTTGAACTGCCTTGGGGAGAGCTTGAGCAGGAGTACGGAGACCTTTGGGCATTGTCTAGGGCCCCAGACTGAGCCGCTGAACCAGACAGAGCTAATAGTATTCCGTTGTGGGCCGTAGGGAGCCATTGTGAGAGAACTGCCCCAGCAAGCTCCGCCCTCAGGGTCGCAGAGCAAGGATCAGGCAGGAGCAAGTAACCTAGTGACTGAGCAGCCTAAAGGCGGGGACTGAGCTGCCTTACAGCCTTAACCCTCAGGGGCAGAGTGAGACTGGTTTTGGCACACTGGAGCCTCGGGCTGTTGCCCTGGGTGGAGTGCTGTGGCGTCACAGCTCATAGCAACCTCAAACTCCTGGGCTTGGCGCCGCCCAGACCTCCATTAGAGCTGTGCTGCAACCCCCGGCCCTCGACCCGCGCCCGCTGTGCCTCCGCATACCCTGACCAGGAACTGCGGGAGCTGCGCAACCCCACGTCCACCTCCTGTACCTTCCTTGCCTCCAAACCAGCCCGCTCATCTGGCCAGGGACACTGGTAGCTGCATGCCCTCCAGGGCCCTCCCAGCCTCTGCACAGAGCCCTTCTCCTGGCCAGAGACTGCTGGAGCCTTGGGCTCTCTGTGCCAAAGTCACTGGACACCAGGCACTCCTGTCCTGTTGCTGGATCCGGGTGTGTCATACTCTGGAGCTTCTTCCACAACCAGAACTCCCTGGCTGGGGCAGCCCCAGAGGAATGACACAGGGTCACTCCCTACAAAGATCAAGCAGCAATACAGTGATCCTGCTGGAGTCTAATCTTGGAGAGACACCTCCCTAACTCTAAGGACAGCCAGAGGCAACGGTGAAAAACAATCATGAGGCGAAATCAACAGAAAAACTCTGGCAATATGAATAATCAGAGTAGATCAACTCCCCCAAGGATCAATGGGGCAGACACAGCACAAGATCCCATGCACAAACAAATAGCTGAGATGTCAGAAATTGAATTCAGAATCTGGATAGCAAATAAGATCGAATCATAATTCCAAGCAGTAACCCAAAAGATATCTCAAGAATTCAACGAATTCAAAGATCAAATGACCAGAGATTTTGACACACTGAGACAAGAAGTTGCAGCCCTCAAAGATCTGAGAAACACAGTAGAATCCCTCAGCAACAGAATGGAGCAAGCAGAAGAAAGGATTTCTGACATTGAAGACAAAGCTTTCGAACGCTCCCAAATTCTCAAAGAGGAAGAGAAATGGAGGGCAAAAACAGATCACTCTCTTAGAGAGCTCTGGGAGAATTCGAAGAAAACCAATATTCATCTTATAGGGATTCCCAAAAGCAATGAAGTGGCTTCACAAGGAACAGATTCCTTCTCCATGAGATTATGAAGGAGAACTTTCCGACATGCCAAGAGATTCTGAAATTCAGATAGCAGTTTCAGAACTCCAGCACGACTCAACCCAAATAAGACATCCCCCAGACACATCATAATTAATTTCACTAAAATTAATATGAAGGAGAAAATTCTGAAAGCAGCCAGATGAAAGAAACCATCACCTACAAGGGCAAGAATATGAGAGCAACTGCAGATCTCTCTGCTGAAACCTTTCAAGCTAGAAGAGGATGATCATCGACTTTTAATCTCTAAAACAAAATAACTTTCAACCCAGGACCCTGTACCCAGCTAAACTGAGTTTCATTTGTGACACAGACATTAAACACTTCAATGACATTCACATGTTGAAGAAATTTGCCATAACTAAACCAGCTCTCCAGGATATTCTCACACCTATCCTCCATAAAGAACAGCGTAATCCTCGACCACAAAAGTAAACTCACACAGAAAATTCTGATCAAATTCCAACTTCCATCAAAAAACTTACACACCACGACCAAGTGGGATTTATCCCAGGTCTCAAGGCTGGTTCAATATACGTAAATCTATAAATGTAATTCAGCACATAAACAAACTAAAAAATAAGGACCATATGATTCTTTCAGTTGATTCAGAAAAAGCTTTTGATAGTATCCAGCATCCCTTCATGACCAGAAAACTTAAGAGAATTGGTATAGAAGGGACATTTCTTAAACTAATAGAGGCCATCTATAGCAAACTCACAGACAATATCGTAATGAATGGAGTTAAATTGAAATCATTTCCACTTAGATCAGGAACCAGGCAAGGTTGCCCCTTGTCTCCATTGCTCTTTAACATTGTAATGGAAGTTTTAGCCATTGCCATTAGGGAAGAAAAGGCGATCAAGGGTATCCACATAGGGTCACAAGAGATCAAACTTTCACTCTTCGCAGATGATATGATCGTATATCTGGAAAACACTAGGGATTCTACTACAAAACTTTTAGAAGTGATCAAGGAATACAGCAATGTCTCAGGCTACAAAATCAACACCCATAAATCTGTAGCCTTTATATATACCAACAATAACCAAGCCAAAACAAACAGTCAAGGACTCTATTCTTTTCACAGTAGTGCCAAAGAAGATGAAATATTTGGGAGTATACCTAACAAAGGACGTGAAAGATCTCTACAAAGAGAACTATGAAACTTTAAGAAAAGAAATAGCTGAAGATGTTAACACATGGAAAAACATACCATGCTCATGGCTGGGAAGAATCAACATTGTTAAAATGTCTATACTACCCAAAGCGATATATAATTTTAATGCAATTCCTATTAAAGCACCATTGTCATATTTTAAAGATATTGAAAAAATAAGACTTCATTTTCTATGGAATCAGAAAAAAACCTCAAATAGCCAAAACATTACTCAGCAATAAAAATATAGCAGGAGGAATCACGCTACCAGACCTGATCACTATAAATCCATAGTGATCAAAACAGCATGGTATTGGCACAAAAACAGAGAAGTAGATGTCTGGAACAGAATAGAGAACCAAGAGATGAATCCAGCTACTTACCGTTATCTGATCTTTGACAAGCCAATTAAAAACATTCAGTGGGGAAAAGATTCCCTATTTAACAAATGGTGCTGGGTGAACTGGCTGGCAACCTGTAGAAGATTGAAACTGAACCCACACCTCTCACCATTAACTAAGATAGACTCTCACTGGATAAAAGATTTAAACTTAAGACATGAAACTATAAAAATACTTGAAGAAAGTGTAGGGAAAACTCTTGAAGGAATCGGCCTGGGTGAATATTTTATGAGGAGGACTGCCCAGGCAATTGAAGCAGTATCAAAAATACACTACTGGGACCTGATCAAACTAAAAAGCTTCTGCACAGCCAAAAACATAGTAAGTAAAGCAAGCAGACAGCCCTCAGAATGGGAGAAAACATTTGTAGGTTATACCTCCGATAAAGGTCTAATAACCAGAATCCACAGAGAACTCAAACATATTAGCAAGAAAAGAACATGTGATCTCATCTCAGGGTGGGCAAGGGACTTGAAGAGAAACTTCTCTAAAGAAGACAGACGCATAATCTACAAACACATGAAAAAAAGCTCATCATCCTTAATCATCAGAGAAATGCAAATCAAAACTACTCTGAGATATCACCTAACCCCATTAAGAGTAGCCCACATAACAAAATCCCAAAACCAGAGATGTTGGCATGGAGGTGGAGAAAAGGGCACACTTCTACACTGCTGGTGGGAATGCACACTAATACGTTCCTTTTGGAAGGATGTTTGGAGAATACTTAGAGACCTAAAAATAGACCTGCCATTCGATCCTATAATTCTTTTACTAAGTTTATACCCAGAAGACCAAAAATCACAATATAAGAAAGATATCTGTACCAGAATGTTTATTGCAGCCCAATTCATAATTGCTAAGTCATGGAAGAAGCCCAAGTGCCCATCGACCCACAAATGGACTAGCAAATTGTGGTACATGTATACCATGGAATATTATGCAGCCTTAAAGAAAGATGGAGACTTTACCTCTTTCATGTTTACATGGATGGAGCTAGAACATATTCTTCTTAGCAAAGTATCTCAGGAATGGAAGAAAAAGTATCCAATGTACTCAGCTCTACTATGAAGCTAAATTATAGCTTTCACATGAAGGCTATAACCCATATAGCCTAATATAGCACAAGACTATGGGGAAAGGGCCAAGGAAGGGAGGGGGGAGGTTAGGGTGGAGGGAAGGTAATGGATAGGGCCGCACCTATGGTGCATTTAGAATGGGTACAGGCAAAACTTACTAAAGGCAGAATACAAATGTCTACATACAATAACAAAGAAAATGCAATGAAGGCTACGTTGAACAGTTTGATGAGAATATTTCAGATTGTATATGAAACCAGCACATTGTACCCCTTGATTGCACTAATGTACACAGCTATGATTTAACAATTAAAAAATAAATACAGAGCAAAAAAGAAAAGAAAAGAAAATTAAAAATAAATAAATAAATAAGATAAGATAAAATAAATGATTGAAACAGAAAAAAAAAATCTCCCAACAAAACAATGCCCTGGTCCAGATGGCTTCTGGACACCAGAATTCTATCAAATCCTCAAAGAAGAGCTTATTCCTATATTGCAGAAATTATTCCAGAAAATTGAGGAGGAAGGAATCTTCCCCAACACGTTCTATGAAGCAAACATCACCCTGATACCAAAACCAGGAAAAGACCCAACTAAAAAGGTGAACTTTAGACCATGAATATAGATGCAAAAATTCTCAAGAAAATCCTAGTCAATAGATTACAGCTTATCATCAAAAAAGTCATACATCATGATCAAGTAGGTTTCATCCCAGGGATGCAAGTCTGGTTTAATATACATAAATCCATAAATGTTATTCACCATATCACCAGAAGCAAAAACAAAGACCATATGATCCTCTCAATAGATGCAGAAAAAGCATTTGATAAAATCCAGCATCCTTTTCTAATTAGAACATAGAACACTGAAGAATTTAGGCATAGGTGGCACATTTCTGAAACTGGTCAAAGCTATCTGTGACAAACCCACAGCTAGTATTTTACTGAATGGAGTAAAACTGAAAGCTTTTCCACTTAGAACTGGAACCAGGCAAGGTTGTCCTCTGTCACCATTACTATTCAACATAGTGCTGGAAGTTCTAGCCAATACAATTAGGCAAGACAAGGAAATAAAGGGAATCCAAATGGGAGCAGAGGAGGTCAAACTCTCCCTCTTTGCTGACGATATGATCTTATACTTAGAGAACCCCAAAGACTCAACCACAAGACATTGGAAGTCATTAAAAAATACAGTAATGTTTCAGGATGTAAATCAATGTCCACAAGTCAGTTGCTTTAGTATACGCCAACCACAACCAAGATGAGAGGTTAATTAAAGACACAACTCCCTTCACCATAACCCCAAAGAAAATGAAATACTTAGGAATATACCTAATGAAAGAGGTGAAGAACCTCTATAAAGAAAATTATGAAACCCTAAGAAAGGAAGTAGCAGAAGATATTAACAAATGGAAGAACATACCATGCTCATGGATGGGAAGAATCAACATTGTTAAAATGTCTATACTTCTCAGAGCGATTTACCGATTCAATACCATCCCTATTAAAATACCAACATCCTATTTTCAAGACTTGGAAAGAATTATTCTGCATTTTGTATGGAACCAGAGGAAAAAAACCCGTATAGCTAAGGCATTTCTTAGTAATAAAAACAAAGGCAGGGGGTGGCGCCTGTGGCTCAGTCGGTAAGGCGCCAGCCCCATACACCGAGGGTAGCGGGTTCAAACCCGGCCCCGGCCAAACTGCAACCAAAAAATAGCCGGGCGTTGTGGCGGGCGCCTGTAGTCCCAGCTACTTGGGAGGCTGAGGCAAGAGAATCGCTTAAGCCCAGGAGTTGGAGGTTGCTGTGAGCTGTGTGACGCCATGGCAGTCTACCCGAGGGCGGTACAGTGAGGCTCTGTCTCTACAAAAAAAAAAAAAAAGAAACACAAAACAAAGGCAGGGGCATCAGCATACCAGATTTTAGGCTGTACTACAAAGCCATAGTGGTCAAGACAGCATGGTACTGGAACAAAAATGGAGACATAGACATTTGCGATCAAATAGAAAACCAGGATATGAAACCAACAACTTACAACCACCTAATCTTCGATAAACCAAAGAAGACCATACCTTGGGGGAAAGACTCCCTATTCAATAAATGGTGCTGGGAGAACTGGATATCCACATGTAAAAGACTGAAACTGGACCCTCACCTTTCCCCACTCACAAAAATTGATTCAAGATGGATAAAGGACTTAAATTTAAGGCATGAAATGATAAAAATCCTCAAAGAAAGCACAGGAAAAACACTGGAAGATATTGGCCTGGGGAAAGACTTTATGAAGAAGACTGCCATGGCAATTGCAACAACAACAAAAATAAACAAATGGGACTTCATTAAACTGAAAAGCTTCTGTACAGCTAAGGAGACAATAACCAAAGCAAAGAGACAACCTACACAATGGGAAAGGATATTTGCATATTTTGAATCAGACAAAAGCTTAATAACTAGGATCTATAGAGAACTTAAATCAATCCACATGAAAAAAAGCCAACAATTCCATATGTCAATGGGGAAGAGTGATGAACAGAACCTTCTCTAAAGAAGACAGATGAAAGGCTAGCAAACACATGAAAAAATGCTCATCATCCTTAATTATTAGAGAAATGCAAATTAACACCACCCTGAGATATCACCTAAACCCAGCGAGAATGGCCCATATCACAAAATCTCAAAACTGCAGATGCTGGCGTGGATGTGGAGAGAAGGGAACACTTTTACACTGCTGGTGGGACTGCAAACTAGTACAACCTTTTTGGAAGGAAGTATGGAGAAACCTCAAAGCACTCAAGCTAGACCTTCTGTTTGATCCTACAATCCCATTACTGGGCATCTATCCAGAAGGAAAAAAAACAAACAAACTTTTATTATAAAGACACTTGTACTAGACTGTTTATCGCAGTTCAATTTACAATCGCTAAAATGTGGAAACAGCCTAAATGCCCCTCAACCCAGGCATGGATTAATAAGCTGTGGTATATGTATACCATGGAAAACTTTTCAGCCACTTAAAAAATGGAGACTTTACAGCCTTTGTATTAGCCTGGATGGAGGTGGAACACGTTATTCGTAGTGAAGCATCACAGGAATGGAGAAGCATGAATCCTATGTATTCAATTTTGATATGAGGTCAATTAATGACAATTAATTGTGGGGGTGGGAGAAGGGGAGAACAGACAGAGAGAGGGGTGAGGGAAAGGAAAAGAAAAGAAAATAGTGACCAATTCTCACATAAATTGGATTTAATTTTGACCAAAGTACATTATTTGAACAATAATTTTTAATACAACTTGTTAATATGTTGTTTAGGATATTGCATCCTCATTTATAAGTGAAATATATTTGTAATTTCCCTTTATAACATATTTTTTCCAATTTTAATATCAGGTGTATCCAGATGAAGTAGAATGATTTTGAAGTATTTCTTCTTTTTCTATTATCTGTAAGATTTGGCATGATCTGTTTTTTGAAATTATCTTCTATTTTTATTTATAAATATTAGTTGTCTATTTTTTGAGACTTTGGAAAAAAAAGAAGTTAACTGATGACTCCATACTGAACCTCAGAGTCAAAGCATTCTATGATAGATATACTCTTATTTGACAATGTGAATATTACTTTTTTTGCATTGTTATTATTATTATTGTTCAATATTTCATTGCAGCAATCATCTGATTTCTTTTCCAAATGTATTTATATTGTTCGTTCTTTACGAGGTTTTTGTTTCTAGTCCTTATCTTAAACATTGTTATTAAATTTTTAAGCCTTTTTAATTTTGCAAAGGCAAAAAGTGGAAACCGAATAAACACATGTATACGTATAGAGAAAATAAAAAACAAAATACTATTATCAAAATATTACAAAAATATAAACATACGATATAATAATATGTGTGTGTAACACACTAAACAAGACCTTAAAAATACTGCAATTTCAAAGGACGGATGAAAGTAAACACTGTCCCAAGATCTTGGCAAAAACTGTGGCATGATACGAAAACACCTGTGATTTTTATCGGTGACAGTCAGAGGTTCTACTAACACCTCTGTAGCTGCTGCCTGCATGAGAAAGTGAAGGAGTTGGTACTAAAAACTGTACAACACTGCTGACGGGAAGCCAGCAAAGGGAAAGACACCCTGTGGTCAGAGACTGGAAGACTTAACTATCATTGTTATATGATATGTACATTGTAGCTATATCATATTATATAATATATTAGAATGCAATTATATTATAATAATAAGATGAGAATACTTCTCAAAGACAATCACTATCAAAATCCCACCAGCCTGTTCTTTTGTTTTTTGTTTTTTTTTTTGCAGAAGTGAATTGAAAGGGGCCCGAAAGAGCCAAAATAGTCTTAAAAACAAAGAATAAATTCGAGGACTCGTCTTCCCAATTTTAAAACTTCCCAGAAAGCTACAATAAGCAACATAGAACAAGACTGGCATCAGAATAGACATATAAATCAATGGAGTAGAAAACTGAGTCCAGAAATAAAACTATGTGTCCATGCCAACTGATTTTTAAAAGGGTGCCAAGATCATTCAGTGGAGCCAAAACAGTTTCTTTAGCAAGTGCTATTGGGACACACAAAAGAATGGGGTTGGACCCTTACCTCACACTGTATATAAAAATTAACTCGAAAGGGGTCAAAGACAGGAAACTCTGATAAGAAAACATAGTGGAAAAATCTTCATGACCTTGGATTGGGCAATGCTGTCCTAGGTACGTATGTGACAGCAAAGCACAAGTGACAAAAGAAAAAATAAATGATGCTTCGCCAAAATTTTAAAAGTTTGTACATCAAATAAACTATGCAGAAAGTGAAAATAGAACCTATAGAAAGGTAGAAAATATTTTAAAATCATATATGAGTCTAGTAGCCAAAATATTTAAGGAACTCTTATAACTCAAAAACAAAAAGATAACCAGATTAATCAGTGGGAAAAGGACTTAAATAGGTATCTCTCCAAAGAAGATATACAAATGGCCAACAGGCATACGAAAAGATGCTTCGCACCTTTTAAGTCAAAAAAACAGATACCACTTCATACTCACTAGGATGGCTATGATTTAAAAAAAAACAAAAAACAAGCATTGGTGAAAACAGAACCCCTGGACGCTGCTGACGGGAATGTAAAATGGTTCAGCGCTGTGGAGAACAGATTTACCACATGACCCAGCAAGTCTACTCCTAGGTATGTAACCCAAAGAATTTAAAACAGGTGTTCAAACAAAACCTTGCACGTGAATGCTCACAGCAGCACTGCTCACAATAGCCAAAATGTGGAAAGAACCCCAAGTCCACAACCAGTAAATTCATAAACAAAACATGGTCTGGCCATACAATGGAATATTAGCCATAAAAAGGGACGTAGCACTGGTAGGTGCCACAGCATAGAAAAGCCAATACTATCAATACTAACTGAAAATATCAATACGAAATGAAAGAGGCCAGACACAGAAGGCCACAGGTCACTATTCCATTTGTATGACAAGCAGAATAGGCAAGTCTACAGGGACAGGAAACAGACTAGTGGTTCCCAGGGGCTGGGGGAGGATGAGGGAAAAGAAAGTGGCTGCGAAAGGGGCAACAAGTCTCCTTTGGGGGAGATAAAGATGTTCTGGAACTAGGTAGAGATGATGATTGGACCACATGGTCAATGTATTAAGTGGTACTTAACTGTACACTTTAAAATAGTTAAGTTTTATATTTTGTATGTTTTACCCATTTTTTTTTTAATGGGCCAGTGGCCTGGTATGGTGGCTCACAGCTGTAATTCCAGCCCTTTGGGAGGCTAAGCGAGTTCTGGACTTCAGTGAGCTATGATCATGCCATTGCAGTCCAGCCTGGACACTACAGCAAGACCCTGTTTCTAAAAAATAAAACTTTAGGCGGCGCCCATAGCTGAGTGGGTAGGGTACACCGCAGAACCCGGCCCCAGAAAGCTGAACGACGACAACTGCAACAAAAAAATAGCCGGGCGTTGTGGCGGGTACCTGTAGTCCCAGCTTCTTGGGAGGCTGAGGCAAGAGAATCGCTTAAGCCCAAGAGTTTGAGATTGCTGTGAGCTGTGATACCACGGCACTCTACCCAGGGCAGCAGCTTGAGACTCTGTCTCAAAAAAAAAAAAAAAAAAAACTTTAAAAAGATGAGCCAAGAAGGGAGGCAGGAGATGGCTGTCACAGGCTACTGTGGAGACAGGGAGCTCAAGCCAGAGCCCCCAGGCAGATCTGAGGAGTGTTTTCGGGGAGGAACAGACACAAACAGGACAGAGGCCTTAGGAGAAGTCCCAGATGCTCGGGACAGTCTGGGTTGATGGCTGTGCCCTGACCTCATGACCGCTTCATCCACTTCACAAAAGTGACCCAGTTGAGGCCATGAATTATGTGGTCCCTCCACTGAAAGGCCCTGGCCCGTGCACTAGTGTTCTGAATGCTACCATGAGTCAGGGACCAGCAAAATCCCCACTTGGCAGATGAGAGGCTTGAGAGGCGTGTGGGTTCACTGTGCTCCCATCTCTCTGGTTGGGGCCTCCTAGGGCCACTGCCCGGCTGGGAGGGTGGAGGTACCAGGACGTCTGCAGCAGGAGAGTCACCCCACAGATCCCAGGGCATCAAGGACAGGGTGTGATGGGCTCTGTCACGTCAGATGGACGTGGCTCTCCATCCCTCTCCCACCCCTCATTAGCTGAGTGACCTTGGCCCGTTCCTTAACCTGTCTGGTCTTAATTCTCCACCTACAAAATCAGGACAGAGACCAGAGACCCTTAGGAAGGGTGAAAGAAACAATACCGGGGAAGCTCCTGGTTCAATCAGGCTCAGGCCATTTTTACTTGGCTCTCTCTGGCTTCCCACCTTGGGTGGAAGGGAGAGGAAGTGAGCATTTCTGCTGAGTAATGCAATTAAAAAAAAATCTTGGGAAAGGAAGACAAACCCTGATATCTTTAAGCAATTACGGCACTAAATATTTTAGGTAACCCACACAAAAGTGAACACACAGATGCACACACCCTCATGGGCCCCGACTTTGGATGAAGCCCCCACTGCACAGCTGGGCCAGAACCACAGGCAGACACACCAGCAGGATGCTCAGCACAGCTGACAGCTACGGGGATGTCCAGACACATTTCTAGGGTCTCCGCTACCACCCCCCATGTGGAGAATCCCCCACATGCCCACTTATAAATATTTAACCAGTGCCTCTGAAAATGCACCAGGGGGGTTCCTGGAGACTGGAGACAGACGCAAGTTTATTAAGGTTGAGAGAGAAAAATATAAACTGCCCTCAGAACCCTGTGACAGGGTAGAGAGACGCACCCCACTGGAGCAGCAACTGCCAGGTGTGACAGCCTTTCACACAAGCCAGCTCTCTCCTGTGCAGACTGGAATCATGTCCACGTGCAAAGTCACCCTTGGAACCTCCTAAAGTCTCAAAGGCAGCAGGGTGCCGGGTGGATGGTGAGGCTGGACCACCCAGGCCCCCCACCACAGCGGAGAGGCCGTGCAGATGTGCCGGCAGCTATCTGTCATCGCAGCTACGAAGCACAGAGCTGAAGGAGCCCTGGCGGAACCTTCCTGTAATTAGCCCAATAAGGGCCCTTCCATCTCAGGCTGGGAAGGGGGCGCTTAAAAACACCCCCATCAGCACCCTGACGCCACTCTGATTGGTGAAAGTGCAATTTAAAAAATGTTTAGGTTTAGTTAATTTGAGAAACATCTCAGCCTATTGTTTGTTCTCAGCAAAAACACCTCTAATTAATTAAATGGCTGTTTTCCTCATTGACACTAAACCTCTTCTGAAGCCTAGGCTTTTGGCTGCCACTGGGTGAGTCATCCTGCATCCCTGGTCCCGGTGGGGCAGAGCCTTACACAGCCCTCTCCCCAGCCAGCAGTTACCTAGCAACCAGCCTGGCAACCTGGCAGCCAAGAGACTTATCCTCCAGTGATGATCATAAAGTAACATCCAAAGAGACGTTTCATCTCGAGGATGCCATCCAAGGCCTATAAAGCTGAGGTGCTCCTGAATGACACAAGTCAGAGACAAAGGGGGACATATTATTACTTGTTGCTATAACATCAGAAAGGGAAGATTTCATGCGTATGATTCACACATGGAGATGAAAAGAACTAAGATGATGGCTGGGCCAGGAGCCTCCCAGAAGCTGTTCAGTCCTGAGGAAGACGCTCTGTCCCAACGGCAGCTGTGACTGGACTCAGTGGGAGGGCACACAGCCAGGGAGGGCACATCCTCTGTCCAGCCTCCAACACCTGCACACCTTAGCAAAGCCTGCTCCCCACACACCCCCAGAGACCAGCAGAAGCTTCACACAACAGCAGCCTGACCAGGTGTGTGCATTCAGAGATACAGACATATCACTGGGCAGTAAAAAGCTGGGAGAACATTCCAGAAGGGTGAGCACTCTTAGCAGTCCTCAAAAGAGCCTGATCCTTCCCTACACAGTGCTAGAATGAGCTGCCCCCACACAGAAAGGTTCAAAACTCAGACTCTATTAGAATCGCCTGCAGAGCATGTTAAAATGCATGTTCCCAGGGTCCAGATCCTAGGGTCCCTGTGTTCAAATTGAACTCAGGTAATTCCGACTCAGGTGGCCCTAGGCATACTTGGGGAAACAGCACCTTGGAGGCTGCACTTTACACACACACTACACCAGGTAGGCAGGGGGGTGGGTAAATCTCCTTCCCAATTCCCAAGGGCCCTAGAGCAGGCACCCTCAGAACGCAGGCTATCCAGCCTGTGGGTGTCCTGGTCCAGCTGGCAGCCCAAGTGTGCCTGCAGCTATGGGCAGACTGCCGTGCTCCCAGCCTGCCTCTGCTACTCATGGACTGTGTGGCTCTGGGCAGGTCACCTGCCTGGCTTGGTCATAATCGACAAATATCACCTGTGCAGGGCTCACACCATGCACGGCCCAGATAGCTGAGCTGTCACTGAACTTACTCAACAAGGAGGGACCCACAGGCAGACCCCAGAAAGCTGGCCAAATCCCCCATTCCCAGGAGTCTGGCAGCACCATTAGTCATCCACTTACTAATCAGCTGTTATGAAGTGCGCACCCACACCAGAGGGGAGCTGGCATCAGGCGCTGACCTGGCTGGCATAGGACGGCTGATGAGTAAATTCTGTCTGGCACAAAGAGTCCCCGCCCCTTCATCTTTGGCTGACATTCTTGGCTCAGGAGGTCACCATAGCCTGGTTCCCTTTCCTGGATCACCAACTCAGGTTGAGGGGCCTATACTTCAAAGGACCAACCTGCCGGACCTCGCTGAGATGCCTGTCACAGGCCTCATGTCCAAAGAGGAGCCCAGGCCAGCCCTGCCCCTCAGAAGAGGACATTTGGTGGTAAGGGGGCAGCGGATGTCAGGGGCTGGAAGGTGGGACTTACATGGGAGAAACGAGAGAAAAAAGACTTTTCACACTGGGGAGGCCTCGGGGTGCTGTGGGCTGTAGGATGGGGCAGGAGGTGCTGTGTGGTCTGAGCGGCTCAAGACAACATGTCGAGGGTTACAGGGCAGCAGTTCCCACAAAGGGTTTTGGAAAGGATTTGCAGAAGCAGAAGGATCCCACAAGGGGTGGTTGCCGCTCCAAGCAAACCTGCTCTCCAGGAGAGGACAAGTTCCTCCTGGAGCCACAGCCAGGGGCAGGGTGCCTGGTTCAAGCCTTCTGCCTTGGTTTCCCCTCCATAGATAACAATGGAGCCTGCCTCATGCAGCCTGCAGGGAATTATATCAGATAGTAAGCATACCAAGCTGGAGCTAGTCCCCAGCCCAGGGAGCCCACTCATCCTCAAAGGTGACAAAGCACAGTGCAACCAGGGCAAGGGCAAGGTTAACCCCAACTAGAGGGACCCAGGAGGCTTCCCGGGAGGTGCTGTCTGAGCTGGCCCTGGCAGGAATGGGAAGGTGTGTGTGGCAAGGGGCATGTGGAAGGCACTGGCTTTGCCACCAGCCACTCTGGGACCACCTGGACTCAACAGCCTTGTCTTAAAAGGGGCCAATGACACCCCTTCAGGGTGGTCATGAATCAGATAGAGGCCATGAGAACTAAGCAAGGGAACACACCCTGTAGGCCCACATGTGAGACCAGGGAAATGGTTCGTTCTAGCATCCCTCTCTGCTGAGCACCCACTATGTACATCCCCCTCTCAGACAGTGTGAGGACAGCCAAGGCAGGACCACCACCAGCAGCCAGTGGATGGGACAGGCGTGGTCGTCTGAGGTCTTCTGAAGTCCTCTGGGCCCTTGGGAACTGGGCAACAGCAGCCAGGTAACCACCCTGAGTCCCAGCCACAGCTGCTGAGAGCCCTGGTGACAAATATGCGTCATCTGTGCCTTAGGCAGGAGATCTGGGACCTGCTTCAGGTGATCATGCTGGGAAAGCACCAGGAAAGGGTCCAGCCTACCCTGGAGACAGCCCGGCCAGGGACGGGCCCGGCACACGTGGAGGTGAAGAAAAGCCGTTCAAATGCACCTGCTCCCTGCTCTGTGGGCACCTGACACTGCAGGGCTGGGGGAGGCGAAGGTCAAACACAAGAAACCCTGACACACTCAGACATCCAGACGGCGGCAGCCATCAGAAGGAAGGCCACGGTGACCTTGATATCAAGGTCACTCCTGTCTCAACCAGGGGGTAGCAGTCAGTCCCAGGGTGTGGACAAGGCAGGATGGGGGTGGCAGCAAACTAGGCCCATGCTGACCCCACTGGTCAGAGTGGATGGGAGGTGTTGTCCTCAGGTCTGTCTGGGTCCTGGCCATAACCCCAAACATGCATGAACTGCCAAGCCATCAGCCCCCCCCAAAGAGCATCTCAGCACATACATCCTTACATGCCAGCAGAGACCACAGGCAGAGTCTGTGCCTCAACTTCCCCATCTGTGAAATGGGTCATATGAACAGCAGCTGCTCTTAGTGGGCAGCAGGCAGCGGAAACCCACCACAGACACGGGAACCAGCAACACACATGGGACCTGCCGGACATGACAGGCCACGGGTAATAAGGAGCAGAGCATGGGAAGGACAGACTGAAGGTCAGATTACACCCCATTTTCCAGTCACTCACAGAGCCCCTCACCTCCCCAGCTTTGCTCTCATTTGTGAACCAGGATGGTCCCCAGGCTGCCCGCTGCTCCAAGGGGCTTTAAAAACTGCAGGGTGTGAAGTGTGGGAGCCCATGCCCGGCCACACACAAACTGCTCACAAGTCCAGGAGGGGTGGGGTGTGCCCAGATTGCCAGCAGAGCTGGAGACCCTCTCAGTCTCTCAGTTTACCCCTTAAATCTGGGTGAGGGCCACCGTTTTACCTTCTTTCTTGTGCTTCCCAAAGAATGAGTTTCCAGAAGATGGATATCCCACTTTTCCTCAACCAGTGCAGCCTCAGAGTCCCCCAGGCTTCCACCTGGTAGCCTCCTCCACCCAGGCCTGGCTGAGACCACCCCTTTCTCCCAGCAGGAGGGGACAGGCGGGGGATGAACACCAGGGGCTCAAAAGCCAGACTGTCTCTGAGCTGTGAGCGCTCTGCCTCAACCTCCCCCCCTGTAGAATGGGTCATGCTGGTGTAATGGCTCCTGTGGAGGGCTGTGTATTCACACAGGTAAGAGGCTCAGAACCTCGCCCATAACATGTGCTGCTTGTTCACTTTTTATCTTGTCTCCTTCCTTCTTAGAACTGTTAGGTAAACATTTTAAGGTTTGGCAAGTGATTTTTCACTTCGTCTAAAAGAACATTTATGGGTGAGTTTTCTCTGTTATCAAAATAAATAACACACAATCCTTTTGGAAGCTAAGAAAAGAAGAAATTTTCAAAAACCACATGGATCACGTCTTAGGGAGTAGCTGGAGCTGCCAGGATTGTGGCAGCTGAGCAGCTCAGTTGAACATTGTCACATCCTGTTCTCTGTAGGTCATCTCTGCAGCTCAGCAGACCCCTCCCAGGGGGCAAAGCAGCATCTCACGCACCCCTCTCAGCCACTCACCTTAAACCTCTCGGTGACACCCTCTGTGATGCTGACGGTGAACTCGGCTATTTTAGGAGGACGTGCTTTCCCTTTCTTGCGGTCAGGTTCATATTCAGTCTTAGTTTTCACAACCACCTTATCCAGGAAACAGAGCAGCAAAAGGTCAGTGGCACAGCCAGATGCATTCAGACACATCTGCCCAAAGAGGGAGGGCCCAGGAGCTCGCCTGTTCAAAGTCACCATCTCACCAGAGAGGAATTCACAAAAGGCAGGGCACGGGCACTGATCATTGGAACTCTCCTCTCCCTGTGCCAGGACTTCCAGAGAAATTAGCCTTTAATAATGATGAAATATTACAACCCAGGGGCAGAGCAGTTAAGCTCACTGGCCAAGGTGACTCAGCTAACAGGTGGCAGGGCAGCAAGACAGCATAGCGCCTGACTCCAGACCCAGCAGAGCCCCACCCAGCACAGCCACGGCCAGGGAGTTGGGAAGATGCAGCTACTTTGTCATTGGCCTGTATGTGCATAGGAAGAGAAGCTCTGAGCCCACGGTCCATATCTCTCCAGGACTCGGCTAGAAGAGCAGGCAGCAACCCTTGAAGAGCTGGGGTTGGCCTCCTGTCTGCACCCACTATCTTCCTCTCTACCCGGCCCCTGTAACTGCCCTCATTCCCCACCCTCTACTGTGAGGTGGGAGCTAATTTCCCAATATGGAAACTGGCCCTTGCCTCTGCCCTGCCCAGACCCCAGCCTGGTGTCTCACCAGGTTCCAATGGACCGGGACACCTCAGGTGGCCTCCTCCATAAGACACTCCTGGACCTGGCCTCATTGTCACTGCCCTTGTCACATCCTGGCACCAGGGAATGTTTACTTCTCTATCTTCACTGGATAGGGAGGTGTTTAGAGCAATGTCAAGGGGTGACATATCTCTGACCCCCAAACCCCACTCCCCAAAGCAGGTGGTGGGAGGGGCTGTTGGGCAGGGAAAGAGCCACCAGCCCACATTCTTCCTCCCCAAGTGAAGATGCCCCTTGAGTGGGTAGCTTATGGTTTGGGGAAGACACCTGCTCTCTAGGGCAAGGAGAATCTAGCAACTCAGGATGGTCACCTGAGGTGGGTGTGACCTCGTTCCTTCCTATGTGGCTCTCCCCACTGGAGGAGGAGGGGTGTGCACCCCTGCACAGCACCTGTTTCTCGAAGCAGTGCTTGGGGTCATCTTGCCATCCTCAGATCCCAGATGTACCAAGCTCTGTGACCTTGATCACACACTGGCCACTTGGAGCCATTTCACTCGCCTATGACATGGGAAGGAGGCTCATCTCAGCAGGCTACTGCGAGGGTAAGGAAGTCTGTGGAACCCTCCGCCCAGTGTGGGGACTTGGTTGATATTCTGTTGATCTGGGCTCTATCTGCATCTGTCCCTAACTGGCTAGGTGGCCCTGGGGAGGTGTCTTCAACTCTCTGTGCCTCCATGTCCACATCTATACTTCAGGGGTAATGTTGGTAGTTACTTTAGAGGAAGTTAGCCTGGACAGTTCATAAACAGATGCTGATACAGAATAAATAAACATCCAGCAAATGCCAGGTGAGACTCCCCAGGTTGCTGACAGCTCTGTGACTGTCAGCCGTGCCATATACATTCTCCAAATGGATTCTGTTTCCAGCCAACTGCGTTACCGCCCCTCAGAAGCCATGCCACTTGGGGCAGGTGACTTTGGCTCCCTGAACCCTGACTGTCAGCGATATGTGGCTGTTGTTCAGTTGAAGCAAGGTCTTGTGTGAGAAGCGCCTGGCTCCAAGCAGGGTAGAATGAGGCACTGCTGGAAATTTCTGCATCCTGGAGGATGGTGACCTTCAGCCGAGTGACCACAGCTTGACTCTAAACTCACCTAAACTCTCTGAGACTTGATTTCCTCATCTGTGACCTCAGAAACCTTCCAACCGTCCCTGCTGGAATTCTTCTCTGGAACATTCTCGCCAGCTCGCCCCCTTTGTTTGAACATTTCTGGGGACAAGACGCTCGTTCCTTTTTGGAGCTGCCTAGACCACCCATGGTGGGCCAGGGTTTCATACCTGCCCAAATCCCTCCACTTGGTATAAACCTACAGTGCAGATGGTTCTGGAATGAACAGGCTGAGGGCAAAAGAAGAGGCAAGAGCTAAAGGGAGGAAATAGCTGATAGAAGTATTGCCTGGGGACGCCAGAACTCCCAGCACACACACTGTCACTCAGCAGCTGAGCAACCGAAGGGCCAAGGCAGGAGGTGGAAGGAGGGGTGTCAGGACCAGGCTCCCCAACTGGGCAAGTCTGACACTCAGAAGGGAGGGTGGGGGAGACGCTGAATTTTCAGGCCCCTTCTGCAAAGCCCAGCCAGGACCACGGCATCCTAGAGGGGCTCCACCACGGCCTGGGGAGCCACAGGTGTGACCAGCTGAGCCCCCTTTCTGGAACTGGAACGCCTGCTGCCAGCCCCTTCCCTTCCCTCCCAGGCCGCCCCCACCCCAAACACAGACAATGGAGTTGGCAGCGTCAAACCCACTCAGGGGAGCTGAGCCGGCCTCTCAAGGGTCCACCTTGGGAATAAAGGACCCTGGGCAAGGGAAGGACCCCACACAGGGGCTCCTCACATTCCATCTGGCCTGTGGCCAGCAACTACCAACTTGCCAGAAAGAACACAGTGCCTGAGTCAGCCTCTTCACCAGGGACCAAGGAGACAAAATCCCAAAAAGCACTTCAGGGAACAAAGTGAGCTTATTTGTGGCTCAGGTGTTTTTAAGAAGCAGTGAGATGGTGGGAATGGATGCTGTGTTTATGGGTCTAGATCTGAGTTTTAGGAGACAATTGTCTGGGTGTGCAAAGATGTGCTTGCCTTTTTAAGTGGCAGGTCTTGAAAATAATATCTTTAATGGACAGAAACTATTTGACGGGAAGCTGTAGTCAAAAAAAGATGGGATTCTTTAAATTCAGCAAAAAACACTTTGGGGAAGGCTGACGCATGGCTGTTCCCAGCCACACTTGGAGGCTCTGCAGAAGGAACAAAGAGATGAAGGTGCCTGGAGGAGCCCGCGGCCGCCTGCAGCGTCGGGCCCGGCAGGGTTGGGCAGAAAGGGCGGGAGGGCAACTGGGCCACAAGGAGAGCCTATCTGGCCGCGAGGGTCCCCTCTCCGTGGGGCAAGGCGCCTGGAAACTGCATCCCCGCGGAAAGACCCACGGGGCAGCCGCATACCCGGGCTCACCCCAGACCCAGAGCCCCCGGCAGCCCTGGGGCCAGGGACAGACCAGACTGCCGCGAAATCCAGAAGGGACCTTTCCCCACGGCGTCCTATTGTCACCCAGGGCCGAGTCCCAGCGCCACCCGGCCCAGAATCCCGCGCGTGGACATTGTCCCCCCAGCTGCTCCCCGAGCCCGCCCCTACTTCGCGGCCCCGGCGCGCGCGGCGCGTTTCTTTTGTTGCGGTTTCATTCGAGATTCGGGGGTGCGCACCTGGCAGTGCTGGGGCGCGAGGGACCCTCACCTTATCGGGGGGCGGGAATTGCAGCTGATTGACATCGAGGGGCGTCATCAGGGGAATGGTGTCGAACCCATCCTCCAGAAGCGGCTGCTTGGCGCCCTTCTCCGCGAAATTGTTCCCCAACTTCACCATCGTTGCGGGAGACTCGAGGCTGCAGCCTGCGGACGGGGGGCCGGGCAGGAGTCACCGCTGGCGGACCCGGGCGGGGCGGGCTCCCCACACCCTCCGCTGACCAGGGCCAGTCTCCGGGGAGGGGGAGTGAGGACGCGGCGGTCAAAGCCAAAAGGCGGGGGGCAGGGGGCCCCGAGGCGCGCTGTGGATTGACAGACTCTGGTACCCGGGCGCAAGGGCGCTCCGCCGCCGAGGGACAGGGCGCCGCCCCTGCCCAGCCCGAACAGACGCGTCCACGTCCCGGGGACCCGCCCGTCCACCCCGTCCGCCCGTTCCGGGAGGTGCACGCCCCCCAGGCCCGCTCCCGGGGGGGGAAGGCCCCGGCCCCCCGCGGCCCGGCCGGCCGCACTCACCGCGCCGGCTCCGCCAGGTCCCGCTCCGCGCTCCGCGCCGCCCGCTCCCGCTCGCAGCAATGGCGGAGGCGGCGCCGGGCGGGGCAGGGAGCGGGGCTGGGCGGCCGCCCCCTCCTCCCCGAGTCGCCGCCCCCGGGGGCTCCGCGCAGGAGAGAGCGCGGCACCTCCGCCCTGCAGCAGCGGCGCACAAAGGAGCGCGGGGCCGCGGAGGGGCTGGTCACCCTGCGCCCAGGGAAGGGCCCGAGGGCTGGAGCGACCCCCGAGGCGGGGTGGACAGAGGTGGCGACCCACGCCGCGCCCACCTGGGGGTCCTGAAGGTGGCCCGGGGGCGGCGGGGACCTGAACGAGCCTCGGCGCGCGGTTAGGGGGTGGCGAGGGGTCGCGCGTGGGTAATGGGGACCGAGCTCCTGGGGTGCCGCATGCGGGAGCGGCGCCCGGGCGGGTGTTCGGGTGGGGGCTGCCCCGGGAAGCGGGGCGTATTCAGGGCAAACGGGGCGCTCGGGACGCCGCGCTGGAGGGAGGAGAGAGAAGGTGGGGCTCCCCCCAGTGCGGCCGTCAGCCAAGGATCCCGTACACCGGTAGGGCCGCTCAGAGATCCGGGACTGGGAAAGAAGTGCGATGTCCAGCCTGACTGCGGCCCTCGGCCCCTCCCACAGCGCGGCCACTGTCGCAGCTGCCCAGATGGCGTTGCGGCCTCCAAGCCGCCCTGGCTGCAGAGCTCACCGTACGGAAGACTGCGGGGTGTAAGAGACAGGCCGGATGGGCGTGGGCAGGAGGACCCCGCGCTGAGCCCTGCCCGGGCAGAGGAGGCGTCCTTCGAAGTCGTTACTGTCACACCCTTTGTGCAGATGTCCCCTTTGCCCTGCCGAGGGTCCGAGGCCAGGCGTTTTCCATCAGGCAACTGAGAATCAGGAGAGAATCCCCGGAGTGAACAGAGAGAGCCAGCCCCAGGCCCACTCTAGGAATTTGCCATGAGTGCCCTGATTTCAAAATCCCAGGAGAGTGAGCCCCTTTAGAGAAGTGACCTAATAGGCTCAGTTTCACTCACCCATGTCTCCAGCACGGTCTAAGCTGCCTTTGACAGCAGGTCAGCCTGGCCAGGGCCTGCGCTCTTGGCCACCCTGGGTCAGCCCAGGGAGGGCCAGAGTCTTGGGCCACGGGCTTCAGGAACCACCGGAGGCTTCTTCCTGGCACTTGGATGCCTTCCTGCAGCAGGCAAACTCGAGTAGTTAGCAATCTGTCCAGGCAGCAGAGCAGGTGACTCAGGAAGGGTGGGGAGAAACCCTGGGCTTCAGCAAGGGAATGGCTTTTTCTGTCTCAGAACGAAGCATATCACAGATCCCAACACACAGGCACAGTGCAGTCAGGCTCCCACACAGGGAGGAGCAAGGCCTCTCCCTTTCTCTTGAAGACTCCACCAACTTCAAGAGAGGTGGATGAAGAGGCAAGGGGATGCAGGCTGTCCGAAGGCAGGCGGTGGGCAGTCCTGTTTCTGCTCGCTCCCTAGTGCTCATTGTGAGGCCTTTCCTCCTTCTGTGCATTACCTCTGGGCCTGTGAAAGGCACAGGAGGGCACTGGCCACCCAGAAGGCTCTGGGCACAACTGCCTGCCCGCAAGGAGCTTGTGGAACAAGGGAAATAAAATGGCCAGTCTGCAGGCAGAGCAGTGGGCCCCGGGGAGTTGGGGCCAGGCCTCCTGTGCTGCAGCAGAGGGCCATTGGGAGGCTGTGGATAGAAGGCCCACTTCCCAGGGAGGCCAGAGAGAGGGGTGTGCAGGGAAGGCCTTCGGGGGTGGGGATGAGGGTCAGATGTCAAAGGCAGTGTGTCCATTGCCTGTCACTGCTGGAGGGAATCACCACAAACTGAGCGAATTACAGCAACAAAAATGTGGTCTCTCTTGGTTCTGGGGCCAGAGTCCAAAGCCAGGGTGTCGCAGGGCCTCAGTCCCTCCACAGGGTGTAGGCTGAGCCTGCTCCTCCCTCTCCATGCTGGCTGCCCCAGGCGTTCCTTGGCCTGTGGCTGGTCTTTGCCACCACATCACACCAATCACATGGCCTCCTCCTCCACATGTCTTGCTCCCTCTGTATGTCTTATAAGGACGCTGGTCATTGGATTACGGCGTACTTGGATAATCCAGGACAAAGTCCCCTTCCCAAAATCTTTAACTTAATCACGTATGCCACATGAGAGAGTCTCCACTCTTCTACCTTCTAAGGTAATGGCACAGGCTCCTGGTATTAGGGTGTGGCCACGTCTTTTGGAGCCACCATTCAGTTCACTGCAAGCCCTAAACCTGCAATCATGCGGTGATTTGGGAAACCCAAGTAATTCACAGGGAAGCTTCAGAAATTAGGTTGAAGAGGTCACAGGAACATAAATGGGGAGGCTGAAGCTTGGTGATGGTTGTGGATACAAAGATGTCAGGTATTTGTACAGTGGAGAAAACGTGATATCAACAGGTCTGAGCCTCCCTGCTGGACCCACATCTCACTCTAACACAACAGTTTGAAGTGCCACTAAGGATTTTTGACTGGTATTTATTTTTCTAAATGACTTTTTTAGGGCTACAAATCCCAGGAGCACACCCATCACTGCTTGGACAATTGAAGTAATTCCTGCCCCTGTCTCCCCTCCACGGGGCAGCCAGATATTGCTTGGTGACACTCAAGGCCAACCCTGACATTTCAAAGTCCAAGCCTTTCAGGGACTTCCCTTGTCCCACAGGTGGAAGTCCAGGCTGTCTTAGCAAAAGGCAATGTGATGCAGTGGCTAAGCCATGGCCTGATTTTGGATTTTGGTTTGTTTTTCTTGTTTGTTTGTTTGAGACAGAGTCTCACTGTTGCCTTAGGTTGAGTGCTATGGCATCGTAGCTCACAGCAACCTTGAACTCTTTGGCTCAAGTGATCCTCCTGCCTATCCTCCCAAGTAGCTGGGACTACAGGCACCCCCCAACACACACAATGCCCAGCTCATTTTTCTATTTTTGGTATGGATGGGGTCTCACTTTGCTAAGGCTGGCCTCGAACTCTTGAGCTCAAGGAATCCTCCAGCCTCAGCCTCTCAGAGTGCCAGGATTACACGTGTGAGCCACTGCACCTGACCTTGTTTTTTGTTTTTTGAGACAGGGTTTCACCCTGGGTAGAGTGCAGTGGCATCATCACAGCTCACTGCAACCCCAAACTCCTAGGTTCAAATGATCCTCCTGCCTCAGCCACCCAAGTAGCTGGGTCTACAGGCGCCCTCCACCCCACCCATGGCCTGATTTTCAATCCTCTCTCCCTCTTATCTGTGTGACTTTGGGCAAAGTGCTTGACATTTCTGTGTCTCCGTTTTCCCATCTATGAAATGCAGAAAATAAATAATATTTTCATCATAGTGGGGTTGAAATAGTCAAATGAGCTATTATTATATGTATTTTTAAGCTGTGCCTGTTCGAATGATGATTATTGATTTTACCATTCATTCTGCACCCCTCTGGTCTCTATTCTGAATATCCATACTGGAGCCAGGGCAAGGTGATCAACACTTTTCATGGTTATATTGTTAGTGCTCAGAGTGACTAAGGTCCTGCTATTCCCCAGAGTATGATGAGCCTCTTTGTAGCACAAAGAAGTCAAATGACTAGTCCCAGGCCACAGAAGAGCTGCGACAGGTTGCAGGCTCAAGTCAGGCTCCCTCACAACCAGCCTGATTCCCTGCACAGGTGAGTCTGAGCTGGGTGGGTGGCCACTGAGGGCCATCAGCTCATGGAGATTTGATGGCAGCTACAGAGATCAGCTTAGGTTCTGCCCTGTGTTTCTGTAGCTGGCCATGTTGATCAAGGCATGCTTCATTCAAATGTCCTTATTAAAAACTGAGATATAATTCAAATGACAACTATCACCACTTTAGTGCACACTTCATGGTTTTTTTGATACTCAGAAGGTTGTGCAACCCTCACCACTAATTCTACATTTTTATCACCCCATAAAAAAACCCTGTACCCAAAGACAGTCACTCCCCATTCTCCCCTCCCCAGCCCTTGCCACCTGCTAATCTACTCCCTATGGAGCTGTTCTGGACACAAACTCATTTCTGACGATTTTAAGTTTCTCTGGTCTGCTTCCGAGTCAATCGGCACAGTGTCACAGACCCAGGAGAGAAATTAGACCCTGGATCTCTCTGCACAGGGGAAAATCCATTTGCAATATGATGAATCAGCCCAGCTGAGTGGAGTCTCCCCTGCCTCTCCTAGAACCCTGTACAACAGCTAACTCCTCATTCCCCAAGGAGTGAGCCCTTTGCAGATGACGACCGCTTTATCCAAAATGCCTTTCCCCACCCCTTGTCTATTTGGCAAACTCATACTCATCCTCCAAAGCCCAGACCCAATGTCTCCTCCTCTTTGAAGCCTGGCATCTTTCTCTGCGTCTTTCTCCTGGGGTCTGGATATTTACATCTCTACCTAGATCATAAGCAAATCTAAGCAGGGCACCTTAATCTTTCATTCCTATTTTAGATATCCTCCACATTGAGAACAGGGGCCATGTACACTAAATAAGCAACAAACGTTTGTTCAGTAGAGTGCAAGTAGGCACCACTTATTTTACACTTACCATAAGTTCATTTAAACATCACATGTATAAAGCCAAGTTCAGCTGTGGAACAGGAAAATACCTGGTCTCATTCAAACTGAAGGCAGGGTTGCCCATGACACCACTGTGGTGTTTTCCCCTTGATTCAACCTTACTGCAAAATGCTCATTTCTGGAAAACTCCAAACATTAATATTTAAAAGACGTGATGTATTAATGAAGTCACAAGTATAATTTCTAAAGGTCTCCAGTGTTTTATTTACCTTGAACACATGTGCTCAGTAGATGGTCAGGACTGGACGACCTATTTGTGTTTTTGCTGATACCCACAGAACCAGAGTGAAGGCTGTTGTGGGGCTGCGAGTGACTTTGTGGGTCGTTAGATGATCCCCGTGTGTTTGGACACAACTATGTGCCTGTGCTTTGCTTTGGGTGTTGGGAGAGGGTTGTCTGTCATCCCTGCTGAGGCTTTGCCTTATCCTCAGGAACCCCTCAGCAATGCATCATTTTCCTCACCTATTTGTTCTTTTTTTTAAATTAATTATTTGTTATTAAATCATAACTTTGTACATTGACGCATTGATGGGGTTCAGGGTACTGCTTTGATATACAATGTGAAATGCTTACATTGAACTAAGTAACACATACGTCACAATTATACTAATTTCTTAATAGTTTTGAAATGAGGGCGGTGCCTGTGGCTCAAAGGAGTGGGGCACCGGCCCCATATGCTGGAGGTAGTGGGTTCAAAGCCGGCCCCGGCCAAAAAACTGCAAACAAATAGTTTTGAAATGTACCACTGCATCATGCACATTATCCTCACCTATTTCTAAGATCCATTTTCCTTTGACTGTGAAGCTCTTGACCTTGGGGCAGTAGGGAGTGGCCCTCTGTGGACCTCAGTTTCCTCATCTGTAAAATAACAGGAATGATCACATAGGTTTTCTTTCTTTCAGCTCCAAGATTCGGTATGTAAGAAAAGATGATTTCAAAAATGCTCCTCACTTGATTCCCGTTTCTGGATTCAAGATCAGAGCACTGCAGTTTTGGGTGATCCACGGCCCCGGAGTCAGCAGAATTTGATTTCTTCCCGGTTAGAGAATCACTTCCAAAATGCTGGGAGCTCCAAATCCCTACCACCTGCCTGTTTTCCTTTCTCATGAGTCTGTTTTCAAATGTGCAAACCGGTCCCACCTTAAAATTAAGGCCATTAGAGCAGAGAAGTATTTAGGACAAGAGCATTCTCCCTGTCAATCCGGAAGGAATCTGAAAGGATAGCTAGTCACCCCGAATTTCTCCATCACTGACGAGGGACGGGAGAGCAGGGGAAGCAGCACCCCCAAACATAGGCCAGCTGGGGAGGAAGCTCGAGGATAGCACATCCAAGATCTCTCTTGAGGGGTGTCAAGTTTAAAACATAAAACTCTATAGAGTCTTGTGGGGGGTGTGCAGATTGATTGAAAAACTTCCTCAGGGTCAAGGGTTTTTCAGAGGTTGAGTAATCCTCTAGTTCCACACCCCAACTTCATACGTGGGCCAGCAGGGAGAAGTGGAGCTGGTCATTGTGGCTCACACCTGTAACCCCAACACTTTAGGAAGCTGAGGCAGGAGGATTACTTAAGGCCAGCAGTTTGAGACCAGCCTGGTCTCTACGAAAGAGACACTGTCTCTACAAAAATATTTTAAAAGTAGCCAGTTGTGATGGCTCACCCCTGTAGTTCCAGCTACTGGGGAGGCTGGGGCAGGAGGATCACTTGAGCCCAGGAGTTTGAGGTTGCAGCTATGATCAGAGCTATGATCAAGCCACTATATTCTATCCGGGGTGACAGAGTGAGACCCTGTCTCTAAACATAAATCATTTTTTTTAAAAAAGGAGAAAATGGAGCTTGTCCCTGGGCATCAGTTATCCCCAGTGAGCAACTCCAGGGAGCTCTCAAACAAGGCTAGGGTCCTCCCACAGTAGCCAGCCCCTGTCCTGGGCACCCTCAAAGCCCCTGGGTGCCCCAGGTATGGTGTGCACCCAGAAGCTGACCTGGGTGGATTGTGGCCTGCTGCAGTGGACTCCCATGTCCTCTGGCCAACCAGGCTTTGCTCCCCTGGCTCCCTCGGGCCAACTTGTCCCTTGAAGTTCACTCCACCTTCAAAGCAGCCTCAATTCCTCCAGGACCCTGCACACTATCCACCCCTCTGAGCTTCTGCCTGCCATCGTACCTTTGCAAAAATCCTAAATAGTTGCCTCAAATGACCCCGTTGTAGCTGTCCCCTGTGACCTTTTGGCATCTTGACTGGCAAAAATGCTAAGGAGGGGCTGGGCTGGGGCACGGTGGCTCACGCCTGTAACCCCAGCACTCTGGGAGGCTGAGGTAGGTGTATCACCCGAGCTCAGGAGTTCAAGACCAGCCTGAGCAAGAGCAAGACCCCGTCTCTAAAAATACCTGGGCATTGTGGCAGGTGCCTGTAGTCTCCATTACCTTGGGAGGTTAAGGCAAGAGGATCCCTTGAGCCCAAGGGTCTGTGAACTATGATGTCATGGCATTCTACCCAGGGCACAGAGTTGAGACTCAGTCTCAGAAAAAAACAAACAAAACAAATGCCAAGGAGAATATCTTTTGCTCTAGAGCAGGCATCCTCAAACTGTGGCCCACCGGCCACATGAAGTGGTGTGAATTGTATTTGTTCCCATTTTGTTTTTTACTTCAAAATAAGATATGTGCAGTGTGCATAGGAATTTGTTCATAGTTTTTTGTTTTAAACTATAGTCCGGCCCTCCCATGGTCTGAGGGACAGTGAATTGGCCCCCTGTTTAAAAAGTTTGAGGACACCTGCTCTAGACCCTCAAGCAAGAAATCCCTTCCTGACCCTCCTCCAGAAGGAGAATTGGATTGATGATACCACAGAATACTGATGGTCTCCTCCATTATCTTTTTTGTTTTTTTAGCTTCACAAAAACTCAGCAGTAGGAGCAGCTATTGTTACACACATCTTACAGGTAAAGGAATAATAATAATAATTGGGTGGCACCTGTGGCTCAGTGAGTAGGGCACTGGCTCCATATACTGAGGGTGGCGGATTTGAACCCAGCCCTGGCCAAACTGCAACAATAACAACAACAAAAATAGCTGGGTGTTGTGGCAGACACCTGTAGTCCCAGCTACTCGGGAGGCTGAGGCAAGAGCATCGCTTAAGCCCAAGAGCTGGAGGTTGCTGTGAGCTGTGATGTCGTGGCACTCTACCAAGGGCAATAAAGTGAGACTCTGTCTCTAAAAATAATAATAATAATAATAGGTTGAAATGACCATGTTAATAACAAAAGTTAATGCACAGTAACACACACAGCGCACACAGGTGAAAGTGCTCCTCTCCACCCTCAGTCCACATTCCAGGGTGGTTCTGTCATTGTCCCACCTCTCAGACGAGGCCCCGAGGCGTGGAAGATGGAAGCCTGTCCAGGCTATGCTGGGAGATGTTGATGGAAGAGAGAAAGCCAGACCCTTCAAGAATGCAGTGGACGGGAGACCCCCAGGCAGAGAGGCAGGTCCTGGACACCCAGCTATGCTTCTGTTCCCTCTTGACTCCAGGAAAGAGGGCAGGGGGACCCCTAACCCTGAATATCCCGTCTGGCCCCCAGTCTGTGCCAGTCTTCTCTACTTCCTCCTCGGCCAGTCACGTGGCCTTAGGCAGAACAGGCCCTTCTGCCTCAGTTTCCCCTTCCACAGAACGAGAGGGTGGGACTAAAATGATCGTTGAGTTCTCCTCCTGCTCAGAAGTCCTCCTCTCATTTTGTTCATTGTCACCATGATGAGAAAGACCCTGGATAAATCAGAGCCAAAGTGTGAGAAGGCACATTGAGGTCAAGCAGGTGATGGCACGTGATGAAGTTCAGCCCTTCCCTTGCTCTTGTCACGGGCATTCCAATGTCCCCCAGCACCAGCTGGGTACCAGGTTGCTAGCTTGTAGCAATAACTCCTATTAAATTATTTAGCTGGTAAATGATTTTAAAAGCAGTTTGCCAAAGCAAAGAACCACAGAAAGGCCGCATCCTAATAGCAGTAATACCACTGTACGCTCGAATTAATTATTGAATTTTTAAAAAGCCCACAGATGGATGAATGCAATTCATTTCATGCTTTGTGGAGCCAAGGTCCCCAAGAGAGTGTCTAAAATTCACAGGCCCCCTGGAGTGTGCAGGAGATTACACAGCCGAGGCTGAGTTGCATTGCAGGCAGCCGGGAGGTGACCTAATGGGGCTTTTCTAGCTGTAATGTCCCCATCCATGCAGGTGGGGCTGGGGTTTTAGTTGTCACAGTACAATGAAATCAGCATGAGCTGACACTCAGACCCTGAGCTGTCGTGCGACTTCTAACGGTGGTGTGATTGCTTTTAATATCCCTAATTTGTAACCTATTTTCCCTGTCTTCTCTCTGGCCCGGCCAGGGTGTAGGGGGAGGAGTTCCTCACAAGGGGGCTTTCCAGAGATTGCATTTCAATCCCTTTAGGTCTAATTTTTCTCATTTTGGACCGGTCATTCTAAAAGGCAAGTCCCCTTGTCCTGCCTTCCAAAACAGAGGATACTGGAAAGAATTTAACCTCTTCCTAAAGAATCAGCTCAGCATTAAGCCCGTTCGCTGTGGGGCTGGGCCAGGGGCAGAGGGCTGGGGCCTCTCACCCGATGTTCCCAGGCTGCTGGGCTTAATAGCCCTTGGGTCTGTGCCTCTGTGCTTACTGTCCCTGTCCGGGGCATCAGGTATGATCCTCACTACTCACCTCCTCACCCTCTCCAATTTGCTGCTTCTAATCTGCTGTGAGCAGAGAATTCATATTGCCAGACTTACTGGAGTGAGAGCTAGAAAGAGGATGAGGGCTGCTGTGGGTTAAATACAACCTCAGAATGAGCCTGTATTTAGAAGTAGGGTCTTAGAGGATATAAAAAGACTCAAAGGAGTAGGCTCAAAGGAGTAGGGCACCAGCCCCATAGGCCAGAGGTGGCAGGTTCAAACCCAGCCCCCACCAAAAACTGCAAAAAAAAAAAAAAGTAAAGACCTTGGATGAGATCATCCTGCGTTTAAGGTGGGCCCTAAATACAGTAACTGGTGTCCTAGGGGCACACGCTGAGAAAGACAGGTGATGAGAGCCAGAGATTGAAGCAGCAACGTCACGGCCAAGGAACATGCAGGTTGCTGGGGGCTGCCGGAAACCAGGAACCAGGAACCAGGCTGGGAACCAGCGCCCCAGAGCCTACAGAGGGAGCATGGCCCTGCTGACACCTCCACAGCCCTCTGGAACTGCAGGGCAACAGATTTTAGTTATCTTAAGCTTAAGTTTATGACAGCCCTAGGAAGCTAACATCGAGGCTCTGTTAGACTTTACCCTTTACGTTTTATATATTTCACATGTGGACAGCACACGCACTGTAGAGTGTTCAAAGCATTGTGTGAGTGTGAATTTCTGGGATGAAAGCCGGGTAGGGGGAGTGAGCTTGGGGCCCGCTTGAAGCTGCAGGCCACACCTGGCGTCTTCTCAGGACAAGGCTGGGTTAGGGCCATCTGCTTGCCCAGAGCCCTGTCCGGGATGTGGTGCTTCTTCTCTTAAGAGGAGTCCCTCTATTTGGGGTTTTAGGATCATAAACCTGCATTTTAGAGTTGAGATGTGGCTCTCAAATTGTGGCCTTGGCACCAGCGGCACTGGCCATAGCCGGGAACTTGTTAGAGATGCTGGTTCTCAGACCCACCGCAGACCTGCCTGAGTCGGTCCTCTCCCAGCTGGGGCTGGAGGGAACCACCCTCACCCCATCCACTGCATGTTGCCCTGTAGGTAACTGAGGGTCAGAGGGATCAAGGACTAGCTCGAGGTTGCACAGTTGGGAAGAGGAGCTGAGTGGATCCGTCTCCAGTTTCCTGTACTTGCTCTGTCCTCCTGTCTGGTCTAGAAGCTTTGGAAGGGCAGAAAGGGGGACTTGTTTATCCCCCCACTTCCCACCTGTCCCCCACAAATTGTGTCTCAACTGTACTGAAGAGATGGAGCAGGCAGCATGTGGGCCACGCCGCTCATTTTGTTGCCTGCGTCATCTTGGCTTCTGAGAATTGTTTTCAAGCCTCCAACAATGACCCTTAAATGTGAAATGAAAATGTTTTCCCAGCAAAAGATGCATCCATCCACACGAAGTGTGAAGCTGAGCTGCAAACGGCTCGGGCTCCATCTCTCCCTGCTCTGCCCTGCGTGGAAGATGAGATTTATAAATGATACAGCTAATTGTATTTTTCTACAAGATTAATTTTATTGTCCCATTATCTGCTCCTTCTGGATCCACTCCAGGGTGAACTATGTCTCAGCTTTCCTCTCCGGAGCTTTCATTAATAATTAGGTCACCTTTGAGCTGGGAGCCCCAGGTGCCTCAGGCCAGAGAAACTTCTAGCTGGAACAGAAACCCTTAACCTGTTACCGTTCTCCCTGCTACTGTCCCCATGTCAGGGGACAAGTGAGCTTCTCCATCACCTGCTGTCAGGAGTGGGAGAATCAGCATGGGTTTGGGGTTTACTAGGTTCCAGATGCTGTGCTAGGACCGCGCACACGTGTGTGTGTGTGTGTGTGTGTGTGTATAAGCTCTCAACAGCTTGCAGGTCAGGACTGCCAGCTCATTAGCAGATGAGAAAGCTGAGTGTCACTTCTGCAGGATAGCATAAGTCCTCTTACCACCCATTTGAACCCAGAACAACTTGATTTAAAGCCATGGCTGTCCCCACCCCATCACTCCATGGTACGGAAAGGTGGAGGGTGAAGTTTCACTCTTTCTTGATCTTAAAAATCAAAGATATACCTTTCAAGGCTGGGTGGGGTGGTTCATGCCTGTAATCCTAGCACTCTGGGAGGTCAAGGCTCTTAAGTTCAAGATCAGCCTGAGCAAGAGTGACACCCCATCTAAAAAAATAGCCAGGCATTGTGGCAAGTGCCTCTGGCTACTTGGGAGGCTGAGGCAAGGGGATTGCTTGAGCCCAAGAATTTGAGGTTGCTGTGAGCTATGATGCCACAAGCGCTCTATCCAGGGTGACAAAGTGAGACCTTGTCTCAAAAAAAACATAAAAGATGCACCCTTCTAACAAGCTGCATGGAACACATTGCCACTGGTGAGTTCCCCATGTTCTTGGTTGGTAAAAGACAGGTCAGGTGGTGGAGGAAGCAGAGACCACCGACTGAGCACCACCTGTGGGCTATTTCTCACCTCTGTCCTCACCATCATCCTAATGGGTGAATTACATTTTCTTCTACCTTCCAGGTAAAGTAATGCAGGTGCTGGGGCCAGACACCGAGTCCCTGGCTCAGGGATTGGGGCCCAACGAGGCATGTTAAGCATTTAGGATGTTTATGATTTTTTACAGTAAAAAGTAACACTGCCGTGGGCACGTACAAGGCTCTGTGCACATCTTTGATAAATACTATTGATAAAGGAATTCCCAGAAATGGAATTAGTGTTCGGAGGATATAATACATCTCATCTATCAGCTAATATAGAGACTTGAAAGGTAAATACCTGATTTTCCAGCTTCCCTTGCAGAGAGGATTCCATGAGACCTCATCTTGGTTGATAGGCAATATTTGTAAGTCTGCTGGGGGTGTTTATGGTAAAGCTTTTGTTTTCCTGTTAAAGGGGGGCATACAAGCCAGGTGATACTCTTTTCTTTCTTTCTTTTTTTTTTGCAGTTTTTGGCCAGGGCTGTGTTTGAACCCACCACCTCCAGCATATGGGCTTGCGTCCTACTCCTTTGAGCCACAGTTGCCGCCCTGGTTATACTCTTTTCATCTTTCTTCCTGCCTTAAGTGCAAAGGTGACATTTGGAGCCAGAGCCACCTTCTATCTGTGAGGCCACAAGTCTGAGGATGGAAACCAGCCCTGAAAGGTATGGTCATTTTTGAACTGTCTGCACTATACCACCAACTTTTTCACTTCTTGCTCTGTGAAAAAGTGAAGGCCTGTTTGCTTAGGCCCCCTTGGAGCAGGATTTCTGTTCCTTGAAGCTGAACACATACCTGAGATTGGCTCAGATGGGTGAAGTGTGGCAAGAATGTGGGTTACCCCAATACCCATTTTCCCCTTCTTTCACGGAATAAACATTTCCTCCAGCACATATCTGCTCAGAATAAAAAACCCCATTGCCGGGCGGCACCTGTGGCTCAAAGGAGTAGGGCGTCAGCCCCATATGCCAGAGGTGACGAGTTCAAACCCAGCCCCGGCCAAAAAATGCAAAAAAAAAAACAAAACAAACAAACAAACAAAAAAACAACACCATGATACTGCTTCCCTTGCAGCTAGGTGTGTCCCTATAACTATGTTCTCACAAGAGGGAAGAGAAGTGTGTGGCAGTTTCTAGTGATCTTCTGAAAGGGCCGGAGGTGCACTCTCTGCCCCTGTCTTCTTGACCCTCCCTTTGTCCTGATGTCTGTTTTGTAGACACCGTCTTGGACCACAAGGATTAAGGCCCCACCTAGGGGATGGGGTACCCACCAGGAGGAGGGCTCCTCTGAGGAGTGACAAGGTGAGGAGGGAGGCAGGAGGATATTCAAGGTGACTCCGGCACCTCATCCAGTTCCCAGAACAAGGCCCATTCAGCCAGGCGTGGAGGGCAGGACATTAAAGGGTCACATTTATAGGACCTGAAAACGTGGAAACCCTAGTGTGATGGTCCCAGGGACGTCTTAGCAAGAGCACAGTTATGGGGGTGGGGAGATGCCTCTGGTGGCATAGGAAGCTCTGCGTTCAGTAGGTGCAAACATCACCCTGCAACCCCCCACCAGGAAAGCTCTCTGGCCCTACCTAGCACCTCCTGAGGCCACCTCTCCTCCCCTCCCCCTTCACTGTCCTCACTATTCTCTAGAGCAGTGGTTCTCAAACTTCCTAATGCCATGATCCTTTAATATAGTTCCTCATGTTGTAGAGACCCCCGACCATACATTATTTTTGTTGCTATTTCATAACTGTAATTTTGCTACTATTATAAATTGTAATGTAAATATCCGATATGCAGGATGGTCTTAGGCGACCCCTGTGAAAGGGGACCCACAGGTTGAGAACCGCTGCTCTAGGGGGTACCCCTACGCCCCCCACAGCCCATTGCCTTCCAGGTGAGCCCTGCCTATCCCCAGGACCCAATGCCAATGCCCCATAGCACCAGCAGAGGCCCAGGAGGCCCAGCCGAGCACTCACTGTCTCTGCCACCTCTCTTCCCAGCCCTTCCCATAGGTTGGCTCCAATGCCTCTGCCAGCACCCCATCATTCCGACTGACAACATGGCACTTCTGTATTGTTCAACCTAAATCTTTCCGGACATCGTTAAAAGATTTGAATGTGTTAGGTGCTCTTTACGAGTGAGGAAACTGAAACTTACGAGATGTGGGGACTCATTCAGAATCACAGCGCTTGTGAATTAGTCTTCTGCTGTAGCAAAGGGTTGGCTGCCATAAAAGATCCCACAAGCTGGAGGGATTAAAACAACAGAAAAGTATTCTCTTGTCGTTGCAAAGGCCAAGAAGTCCAAAATCAGAGTGTCAGCCGGACAACCTTCCTCGGAGGCTGTGGGAGAGAATTCCTCCTTGCCGCTTCCAGCCTGGGGTCACTGTTGCTGTCCTGAGCTGCTCTGGCCCGGGGCCACATCACTCCAGTCTCGGCCTCCATCCATACACGGCCTTCTCTCTGTCTCGAATTTCTCTCTGCCTTTCTCCTCCAAAGACACTTGTCATCATATTTGAGACCCACCTGGTCACCCAGGATGGTCTCATCTGGAGATTGTTACCTTCAACATTGTATCTTCAATTGAATAGCGTATGCAGAAACTCTATTGCCAGTGAGATACCACCGACGAGGATTGGGACATGGACCATCTTTTTAGGGGCCACTATTCAACCCACTAACAGCTCATAGGGGGTGTCATTGGCATTTGAACCCAGGTCTCAGATGTCATCATGCTGGAGCTTGGGTGTGAAGGAGCTTTGGAAATTTCACCCCAAAATATAAGTTCCGGGCGTAAAGAATATTTTCAATGAAAGACCATTTGAGATCAGAAAGCATTGGGAGGGGCCTTCGCCAGAGTCCATAAACCAGACCGACCTGCTCAAAAGATGATAAGGGGCCACTGACAGCGTTTCCTCTGCCTGTTGTCTCAATATATTGTGAGAAGCTCAAGAACGCACACAGACCTGGCCCACAATACCTTAAACACAATACTGTCTCCCAGGTTAATTTAGTTTGCAAAGAGAATCATTCACAGGTGGCGCCTGTGGCTCAAAGGAGTAGGGCACCGGCCACATATGCTGGTGGTGGGTTCAAGCCCAGCCCCGGCCAAAAACTGCAAAAAAAAGAGAGAGAAAATCATTTACAAGTCAGTATGTCTCCTCCATCCCCTCCTTAGCACCATTGTCACACCCAAACAGAATTACGTGTGCCACACTCCTGACACCCCACAAAATACCTGAACTTCATTGGAAATTGGGTCATTACTATGTGGTTCCCCCCACCCAGGTGTGTGGCATTGATCAATAAACCTTTTCCTTATTAATCTGCCTTCATTGTGGGTTGATCTTTCAATGAACTTTTGGGGAAAGGGGCAAGTTTCCCCTCGCTCCCAAAGGTGGAGTGGGCTCTCATGCCACGGCCCCACCTGACTCATGTCACTGTCCCACCTGCCTGGCCCCCATGTGTGAGCCTTGGTTGTGGTCATAGCCAAGATCCAGCCCTCACTCTGCTGCCCATTTCTCCACAGGTATGGTGGACACACAGGGTGGGTGGGGGATTCTTATGTCTTTAATTTCTCAGCAAAAAACAAGTCTAAAGATAAACATTCATTGCATATCAAAGAATTCTGACAACCATATGTAGGAAGGGCTTGTGTTGACAAGGCGTGAAACTCTTGGTGACAGAGCATTTCTGGGGTCACTCTCATGTGCTGGGTCCTGCAGAGGATAGGAGCCAACCCTGGCTGACTCCTGAATGGGGACCATGTTTGTGAGGGGCTGCACATGTAACCGGCTCCAGGAACTAATTTCAATTTTTTTTCTTTCTGATCGTCTCTCCCTTAACTACTTGACATTTTGAGTTGCTTCCCGGAAATGGTTGATTTTCCATCAGACAAAGCAGCTGTGCTTCTGAAGGTCCCTGGGAAGATTTCCTGACACTTCTGGAAAGTGCCCCCACAAACTGCCTTCACCCTCCACACCCCCACTGCTCCACCCCCGTGCATGTGGCTCCTTGTTAGCCGGCATCACCATCTGCCCCAGGCACAGGGACCCTCCTTTAAAAGCCCATGACTCCCATGAGTTGGGGAGACAGATTTGAGGCAGCGTCTCCCAACACGATTTTGTTAGTCCTCATTGTCTGGATAACTGGTGTGACGAGCAGCTGGGCCTACACGGAGACTCCTTTGCAGTTTTGACAATGTGCACAAAACTAATTCTTTCAGAATTAGCAATGGTCCTATCAGGTTAGACAGTTAGTTAGACACCAATGGGGGTGGGGGGAAGGGTGGCCAAGGCAGTAGGCTATTTTGGACTGGCCTGGGTCAGGCTGACCTGGGCTATTGTGGGAGTGGGGCTGATGGAGCCCTTGCAGGTGGGTTGCCTTAAGATGGAGGCTAATCAGCATCCCGGGCTTTCTGACATGAACAGACAGATGTGCTCAGACTGACTTGGGTTGTTGGGGGAATAGCCCGATTAGAACCCTGGGAAGCTTCTGAGAAGCAACTGGTACCCCTCAAAATTTGTGTGTAACATCCAAGCCTGCACTGTCCGTGATGCCCACAAGTCTCTAGAGGGGGCCCAGCTTGCCTTATGTGTCATTAAAATAAAATAAACTCTCTCTTGCTAAAACTCCTACTTGTTTCGTTCAATTATTTCAGTAGTGACCTCAAGCTGTTGCCGCACCACTCTGCAGTCCCAGGCAGAGGTGGTCATTGCAGGTGAAGTGAGAAATCTAAGAAGGGGAGCAATTTCCAGAGCAAGAATGAACACCTTGCTTCCTCTTGAGCTCGCTAGATCCCTTCAGTGCCCTTTTGCAGAAAGTATGTTTTGTTTTGTTTGCAGTTTTTGGCCAGGCCTGGGTTTGAACCAGCCACCTCCGGCATAAGGGGCTGGCACCCTACTCCTTTGAGCCACAGGTGCCACCCTGTAGAAAGCATGGTTATTCCTATTTTAAGGAAGAGGAAAACTGTTCAGAGAGGCTAAGAAACCTGGCCAAGGTCACACAGCTGCAAGCGGTGAAAGTGGGTTTTGAACTCATGCCCTTTGACCCTTTATGCTGGGGGGCAGGAGGGCAGTGGGCTGAGGCCTGCAAAGACCATCATGAAGAAGGTGACAACTGTACAGAGATCCAAGGTTCAGACCTCTGAGGTGTGTGGATAGGACAGCCACACTCTTGGAGGATGGTGTGTGTGAATTTTGCATAGTGGGGCAGCAGACTGAGGCTGGGGTCTCTTCCCTACCATAGCTCTGTGTTTCTTTAGGTGGATAGCAAGTGACCTTGGAGACTCTCCTAGGATGAAAGTGGGTGCCTTGCATTGGTGCTGCCTCAATGCCCCACCTTAATCCTGCCCTGAGCAACAGTCACAACTGGGAGAAGGACCCCTGATAATCTGTAAAAGAAAGCAGGGAAATCAGCTGGCGCCTGTGGCTCAAAGGAGTAGGGCACCAGCCCCATATATCAGAGGTGGTGGGTTCAAATCCAGCCCTGGGCAAAAGCTGTAAAAAAAAAAAAAAAAAACAAAGAAAAGAGAAAGAAAGAAAAAAAGAAAGAAGGAAGGAAGGAAGGAAATCCCCAGAGGCCAGGCAGCCAAGGCAAAAAGGATTTGGAGGTGACTTACATAACCTAAGGCTAATTATCATGTCACTACCTGTCCATCGAAGTGGTTTAGTGGTGACAGATACCATCCAACAGCCCACCAGAACATACCCAGAGACCAGGTGAACATATCTTGCTCTTGCTCCGCAAACCTACCTTTATCTTCCTTGATGAATTTTGTTTCACACTTACCTTGCTTTTGGTGTTTCTGGTCATTCTTTGGCCAAGAATCTGCCAACCCAACACCCCATGAGCAGGCCCTCCCACCTCCGCGTCTAGACAATAAATTAAGGTCTTTAAACCATAAAATTGGCAGTCGGACTCCAGTCCTGTGCAAAGGGCTCAGCTTCCTTGAGCTGTGAAACGTAGTGTCCTCGGCCATGAATAAATGAAGTCCTTTCCCCTTCTGGGGCAGGGAGAAGGGTAGCTGGGGAGATGGACGGTTCCAAAGCAGGAGCAGGAAAGGCCTGAGAGAAGGATGAGCTCTGCGTGTGGGGCAGCCAGTTCAGGAGGCAGCAACCTGCGTGTTGGTTTATTTAACCACACATACCTAGTGATTCACAAAGAGGAGCTTCAACAACTAGAAATAATTCAAAAGTCAGATTCCAATGTGGAAGAGTTTCTTCAAATGAAGAGGTGAGAAAAGCCACTCCAGAGAAATGGAGATAGTGCTCTAGAGCTAAAAGGCAAATTCTGGCTTATACACAAAAGTCTGAAAATTTAAGTTCGGGGAACTCATCCTAGAAAAAGTGCTATGTACCTCATAGCTAAATATCATGGTGATCACCTTTGCCGTGCTCCCCTTGGGAATGTAGGTACTGATGCACTGCCCTTGTTGCAGAAGACGAGGCCCAGTGGAGAGAAAGAGTCCTTAAACACCGTGTTTAAAAGAAGGGCTGGTCGGCACCTGTGGCTCAAAGGAGTAGGGCGCTGGCCCCATATACTGGAGGTGGTGGGTTCAAACCTGGCTCTGGCCAAAAAATTAAAAAAACAGTTATTAAAAAAAAAAAGAGGAGGGGCTTTATTTTTTTTATTTATTTATTTATTTATTTATTTTTATTTTATTTTTTTTTTTATTGTTGGGGATTCATTGAGGGTACAATAAGCCAGTTACACTGATTACAATTGTTAGGTAAAGTCGGAGGGGCTTTATTTTAGCCAGAGCAATGGTCCAGAATGGCCACACTCCCCACTGGCTCAGTCTTCTCCTTTTTTCTCTCTTCTTTTTTGAGACAGAATCTCACTATGTCACCCTCAGTAGAGTGCCATGGCATCAGAGCTCACAGCAACCTCAAACTCTTGGGCTTAAGCAATACTCTTGCCTCAGCCTCCCAAGTAGCTGGAACTACAGGCACTCACCACCACACCCGGCTATTTTTTTTGTTGCAGCTGTCACTGTCATTTAGCAGGCCAGGGCCATGTTTGAACCCACCACCCTCAGTGCATGCGGCTGGCACCATAACCACTGTGCTACAGGCGCCGAGCCCACAGGTACCTTTCTCACTGGTCAGTTTGAATGAAGGAGAGTCAAGGTCTGGAGAAGCAGACCCCTGCTTTTACAGAACTGTAGGCTTTTACGCCTGAGGCTTTTACACCTGAGGACTCCGCAGGTGTATCCTTGGGGTCTCCTTGAGAAGATTTCTGTTCTCATGACCTTACATTTTCCAGGTATCCTCTCTCACCTTGTCCACACTTCAAAGCAATTTTGGAAGTCCTATTCTGGAATGGCCATCAGAGCTGTTGTGGTTTGGGGTCTGACAAGTAACTCCATGAACTTGCCACCCTGCCCATCCATTAGCAGCACTGTACAAACAACTTGGTAAGGGTCATACCCTCGGCAGGTCAGTGTCTCACAGCTGTGTTCGTGTTGACTCTGTGGCAGTGGCTCACTGGCCAGTGTTTATTGTTGTTTTGTGCTTTTGTGTGCCATAGGACAATAGTTCTGATGCTTAGTCCACAAAAAAGAGTTCCAAAATTGCTTTGGAGGCTGGGCTAGGCGCTGGCATGGGTGCGTAGCTTCCCAAGGGGAGTACTTCAAAGGAGATCACAGTGACCAATGAGATATGTGGCCCTCTTTCTAGAATGAGCTTGTGAACTTAATTATCAGACTTCTCATAGGAAGCAGATGGAGAAATTTAACAGGATTACATTTCCTATACAAGGCTGGTCTACAAGTTATAACAAATTAATCACAATTTTGTTTTCTTCTCTGTGTCTTCTTTTCGTCATAGCTGGTTTTCATTTCCTTTTCAGTTTGAAAGAGTGTATTTAACCGTCTATCTTAAGGCACCGTGATAGCCCCTAGCCCCGAGGTCTGTCTGAGAAAGTCAGGAGAGTGATTAAGGAGCCATTCACCACTGCAAGGTTTACAAAACAAGGCAGGTGAGGAAAAAGACTTAATTCAGAGAAACAAAAGCTTACAGCTGCCTGTCTTCTGAGGCAGGCCCCATAATTCACATTTCTTTAAGGCTCAAAAGAATTTAGCGTTCCAACACTTAGATTTTAAATTACTCATCTGCACAACTCATTTAGTTCTCTGACACCTTATGGGGAGAACCATTATCCCCATTTTACAGAGAAGAAACTCGGTTGCATGAAGGTTATTGGCTCAAGATGGTAGAGCCAGGGTGTGGCAGCAAGAGGCCCCGGTGGCCTGCTCTGACCTGTGGCTGAACTGACTGTTCATTTTGTGACTTTCTATGATGGAGGCAGACTTCATTTTAGAGGCCTTGAGCTCTAGGGTAGGAACACGGCTTCCCTCAACCAATGGGAGCCTGCAGACCGTGAAACAGTTAGATAGTTGTAGCTGTTACTCACACTGAGCACTGCCCTCAACATCAGTCCCATTCTCCCAGGGCACAGCACTGTGGGAAGCAGTCGGGTGGTTTGGCAAAAAGTTAAGCACATGATCCAGCAGTTCTAGTACTGGGCATATACCCAAGAAAACAGAAAGTAGGTATTCACACCTTTGAATACCTGTTCTCCTAGCAGCCCATGAACAGCACCACGGGCATAGGTGGCGTAGGTGGCGTAGGTCTCCACGTACAGACGGATGGGCAAATGAAGGGAGGTGACAGACATTGCTTCAGCTGTGAACCTTGGAGACATTCTGCTGAGTGAAATAAGCCTGTCATAGTGTATGAGTCCACTCACATGAGGTGCCTAGTAGGTAAATTCAAAGAGACAGAAAGTAGACTAGGGTTAGAGGGGCCAAGGCTGGAGAGGTCTTGGGGAGTTATTGCCTTATGCACTCTGAGTTTCTGTTTGGAGTGATTTGAAAGTGTTTGGAAATAGAGGTTATGGTTACACAACACTGTGAAATGAAATGAATTCCCATGAGCCACACCCTTAAAATGGTTAATATGGCAAATTTTATGTTGTATATATTTTACCCCATTGAAAACACCCAGTGGAGTAAAATCAATCCTTATCCCTACATTACAGATCCAGAAGGCCCCATGGGGCCGTGCACCACAGCACACACCTGTCTCAGGATCGCCTCCCCAGCTCCAGCCAGACAAGGCCCTGAGCCTGCCCAGGACACCGGACACCAGGAGGGGCCCCCTAGGGAGGCGCAGGGCACCTCAGTGTGTGTGTGGGGGGAGGGTCTGTGCATGGGGGGTGACGAACTAGGCTCTCCAGGGAAGGACCTGATTTACACACAGGGAAAGTGCTCCTAGCAGAATGAGGGCTCCCCCAAGGGCAGGAAGGGATATTTATGGTTTTACCCTTCTCTCCTCAGATTGTCCTTTTCCGAATCACAAGTCTGGGGGGAGGGGAGTAGAAAGACTGAAGCCAACAGCAAATCAACACCACAGTTAACCTCATTAATAGGATGCTGCAGGCTGAGCGGCCCTTTTTCTATTTTATGAGGAGAAAGGCCAGCATCATTCCACATTCCTCATATTCCAGAGGAGGCCCCAGGACTGCCATCAGTCACAGCCGTGCTCCAGTGAGGAGTGGTGGGGTGGCCAAGGACCCTTGAGGCCCCGGCAGTCCCTGTCTACCAGCAGCCTGGGGTCTGTGGCTCCTGTGAGCCACGTCTCTGCTGGCTGGACTGGGGGGCTCTATAGCATTGTGCTGTTGACACGCTGTCCCCTGACTTCCTAAGGAATAGCCTCCTCTTTCTCCACCCCTGTACTCTGGAGACCCCCACAGAGGGCAGTTTGCTGCCCGCTTTCTCCCTCCATCTCTGGCTTTCCCTGCCATGCCCACCTTCATCAGAGTGGGAGATCCAGCTGAGGTGGGCCCAGGTCAGTCTCCCAGGAACTCATCAGACCTGATACATAGCAGGTGTAAAATCAATACCGGCTGAATTGGATTAAAGTAAAACACTGAACAGGACTGTAATTAATTGAAACGAATTATAAATACCCTGGCTATGGGTGTATGCAAGGAGTCAGAAGATGACCTTTAAAAAGAGAAACCCACATCCCAACCCCTGGAACCTGTGAATGTGACTTTATTTGGAATAAAGAAAGGTCCTTGCCGATGTAATTAAGTTGAGGATCTTGAAATAAGATCGTTCTGGATTAGTCAAGTGGACCCTCAACCCAGCGTCTTGCTGAGACACAGAGGGGCAGAGACAGAGGAGCAGGCCACGGGACACTCAGACAGGGGCTGGAGTGATGCAGCCACAAGCCCGGAAGTGCTGGGAGCACCAGAAGTCGGAAGCGGGACAGGAAGAGCCTGATCCAGCCCCTTGGAGGGAGTGCCAGCCTTGAGTAATGGGATTCAGAGAATATGATCACGTACAGAGTTTAATCAGGTCCGAAGCTTGAGGGTGGTCATCCAGGAAAGCACTGGCTCTAAATGAACCATGTCAGATGGAGAAGTCAGGGTCCCAGTGGCTAAGACAGGGCAGCACCAGCAGGATTGCAGCATTTTCTACACAAAACCATGTGCACACATCACAGTGACACAATTAGCTGAGACGTTCCAAGGACCATCCCTTTATCACTCTGTGAGGAGGGACAGTGACCCAAGAGGACCTTATCCTTGGCTGCTTTGTCTTCTCAATTATTAACAGGGGACCAAAAGCAGAAGTTGCAGCCGCATGGCCTGGTTGAGGCCACATCGCTCTCAAGGCTCAGGATAATGTAAAGTGCCATGGCTTATAGGTTTGAATTAATGACTTAATTTAACCTTTCCTCTTTTCATCAAGATCTTTCCAAGAAAGTGTCATAGATGAATTCAAATGGTTCTGGCTTCTTTTGTTTCTGGGAACTTAGTCCCGCCTCACATTCCTAGAATGTTATGTCCCACATGGGCGGCAGGAGTGAGAATTTGGCAGACAATAAAGTTGATGGGGTGTAGGCTGAATTTATAGCAACAGGAGGGAAGTGACTTTGTGACCTAAGTTAGGCTACATGGCCACATTTTCAATGAATGCAATTTTCTGAACAACTATCGATTGAGTTTTTTCAGTTCATCATTGACTCCATTGCAAACACATGTCATAGCAGCAGTGACGTCAAAAGCAGGACTAAACATGATAAAGGATTATAATTTCTAGAATGAGTGACAGCTTTTGCCACCAAGTCCCCCAAGATCCCAACCAGCAGTTTAGCCAATTGTTAGGGGAAGGCATTGGATCCGAAAGTTCGTCTTTTGGGTTTTCACATCAGCTATAAACCTAGTGATGTTATCTGATTCGTCAATGCTGTAGACCCAACACTCAGTTTTCATGACAGTCAAATTCCCCACAGGCTGTAGAATGTCTAAATCCACACAATTCTATACCACAGCCTTTCGCATGAGAGCAACTTCATTGTTTAATAATGAGATACTCCAGCAGCTATAATTACCACCTTTTTTATGTAACCGATTAGGACCTCTACATTCCAAATGATGCCCTCCATACCCAGGTGTGGCAGAAAGATAGAAGCTAAACGATCCTGCCATGGAATAAAGAATGAACCCAACGAGCTTGTAAATGAAGAAGACTTGCAGCTTTAAAGACTATAAACTATTGGACCTTGTTCAAAGACATAACCCAGGGCACCATCCTAACCATCTTGGGTGTAGACTAGTGCTGCACAGCCAACGCCATACATTTGGAGTCAGCCATAAGCACCTGGTTGCTGTGCCCAAGAGGGGATTCCAGTCAGGACTTTGTAACACAGTGGTGCCAAACATGCGACTTTAGGCAGTCCTCCCAATCCTCTAGTGATATGGGCCATATATCTTTTCTGTGATACTTTTGTTCCCAACATAAAGGGGTGAGCTGACTATGTTGACTGAAGGTGTGGATGAGCAGGTGAAACCATCCCACATGAAGGGTGGGTGAGCAGGTGAAAACCTCCCACATGAAGGGTGGGTGAGCAGGTGGAACCATCCCACATGAAGGGGCAGTTGAGCAGGAGGAACCTTCCCACATAAAGGGTGGTTGAGCAGGTGGAATCTTCCCTCGTGAAAGGAGAGTGAGCAAGTGGAACCTTCCCACATGAAGGGTGGGTGAGCAGGTGGAACCTTCCCACGTGAAAGGTGGGTGAGCAGGTGGAACCTTCCCACGTGAAAGGTGGGTGAGCAGGTGGAACCTTCCCACATGAAGGGTGGGTGAGCAGGTGGAACCTTCCCACATGAAGGGTGGGTGAGCAGGTGGAACCTTCCCACGTGAAAGGTGGGTGAGCAGGTGGAACCTTCCCACATGAAGGGTGGGTGAGCAGGTGGAACCTTCCCACATGAAGGGTGGGTGAGCAGGTGGAACCTTCCCACATGAAGGGTGGGTGAGCAGGTGGAACCTTCCCACATGAAGGGTGGGTGAGCAGGTGGAACCTTCCCACGTGAAAGGTGGGTGAGCAGGTGGAACCTTCCCACGTGAAGGGTGGGTGAGCAGGTGGAACCTTCCCACGTGAAAGGTGGGTGAGCAGGTGGAACCTTCCCACATGAAGGGTGGGTGAGCAGGTGGAACCTTCCCACGTGAAAGGTGGGTGAGCAGGTGGAACCTTCCCACATGAAGGGTGGGTGAGCAGGTGGAACCTTCCCACGTGAAAGGTGGGTGAGCAGGTGGAACCTTCCCACGTGAAGGGTGGGTGAGCAGGTGGAACCTTCCCACATGAAGGGTGTATGAGTAGGTGGAACCTTCCCACATGAAGGGTGGGTGAGCAGGTGGAACCTTCCCACATGAAGGGTGTATGAGTAGGTGGAACCTTCCCACATGAAGGGTGGGTGAGCAGGTGGAACCTTCCACGCGAAAGGCGGGTGAGTAGGTGGAACCTTCCCACGTGAAAGGTGGGTGAACAGGTGGAACCTTCCCACGTGAAGGGTTGGTGAACAGGTGGAACCTTCCCACGTGAAGGGTGGGAGAGCAGGTGGAACCATCCCACATGAAGGGTGGGTGAGCAGGTGGAACCTTCCACGTGAAAGGCGGGTGAGCAGGTGGAACCTTCCACGTGAAAGGCGGGTGAGCAGGTGAACCCTTCCCACGTGAATGGTGGGTGAGCAGGTGGAACCATCTCACATTTGTGTCATACTGACTGCTTTGCAGAAGGCCGATGCCTGGCAGGTCTGCACCAGATGCATTCATACCAAGGAGCTGCATATTTGGGGAACTTAGGGCAGGTGTGCCTGTGGACAGCTGGTGAGCAGGCTTTGGGCATCCATGGAAGGAGAAGGTCTTGAACACTGGCGTGTGCAAAGGGATCAGTAGCATCAGAATGCCAAACAGCAGTCACACAGCAGTTGTACAAACATGACATCACTGTGCATGGTTATGACTATAGTTTTGGCTGTATAAGGAAAATACAGTGCCTTTCTGGCAGAACTGCAGGCCAGAAAGCCCAAGGACTTTATTCTATCCCATGCTGCCCCTAGGTCAAGTTCTCTTATCTCCCAGTTGTGTAGTGCCAGTGTTAAAGCTAACAAACTGGTTTCTTTTACCAGAAAGCTCTTCCCAGCTAGGCATAATGGTTCACACCTGTAATCCCAGGACTCTGGGAGGCCGAGACAGGTGCATAGGTTGAGCTCAGAAGATCGAGACCAGCCTGAGCAAGAGGGAGACCCTGTCTCTACTAAAAATAGAAAAACTAGTCTGGTGTTGTGGTGGGTGCTTGTTAGTTTCAGCTACTCAGGAGGCTGAGGCAGAAGCATTGCTCAAGCCCAAGAGTTTGGAGCTGCTGTGAGCTAGGACACTATGGCCCTCTACCCAGGGCCACAGAGTGAGACTGTCTATAGAAAAAAGCTCTTCCTGGAGGCAGCACCTGTAACTCAAAGGAGTAGGGCGCTGGCCCCATATACCGGAGATGGCAGGTTCAAACCCAGCCCCAGCCAAAAACTGCAAAAAAAAAAAAAAAAAGCTCTTCCCACCCCCTTGGCTTCATAAGGTATTACTGTAAGGCCAGTAATACAGAATATCCTTAATGTTAAGCACTGATGACCGATTTTAAAAAACAAATATATTTCTGATATTCTATCCAGTCTTGTCCTTGGGAAGGAGATACCCACCACAGTAGGCCAAAACAACGAAAGGGGCCTGGCTCGTCACCTGTAGCTCAAGCGGCTAAGGCGCCAGCCACATACACCAGAGCTGGTGGGTTCGAATCCAGCCCAGCTGGTCAAACAACAATAACAACCAAAAAATAGCCAGGCATTGTGGAGGGCGCCTGTGGTCCCGGCTACTTGGGAGGCTGAGGCAAGGCAATCGCTTAAGCCCAGGAGTTGGAGGTTGCTGTGAGCTGTGATGCCATAGCACTCTACCCAGGGCCACAGCTTGAGGCTCTGTCTCTAGAAAGGAAGAAAGGGAGGAAGGGAAGGAAGGAAGGAAGGAAGGGAGAAAAGAAGAAAGGAAGGAAAGAAAACAGAAAAAGATATGCAGAAAGGGGCCTGAGGTCACATCCTAACATGTGTTTTTCTCTAACCTGTTAGCATTGCCCTGAGCCCACTGCAAGAGTTTGCTTCATGGGCAACAACTGGTAGCAATAAAACTTATCAAATAGGGATGAAAATAAAGAAATGTAGTGAGAACTTGGAAAGGAAGACCTTCCCCGTCCCCTAAAAATTATTGATATTAAGCATTCATTTCAATATAGGGTTGGTCCAATGCCTAGGGAAAGTTGGCTGCCTCCGACCTCTTGTCCTATTTGCTCCTGATGAATTCAGTTTGAGGTCACCAATTTGAAGTGAAGTCCAATTTGGCGAAGCAGTATTCCTTACATGCTGTGTGGGTGCTGTGTGTCCAGGAGTAGATTTCTGGTAGCTTAGCAGAACAAGGTTTGCTTAGGAGCACCTGATAAGGCCCCTTTCATTGGAGATAGTTCTTTAAAAGAACATCAAATACTATAGACGTGTCAATGATTGTAGACCTTGTGAGAGCAATTGGAGAAGGTTTCCAAAAATGGTATTTTCCCTATGCAATCATCTTACTGGGCTATGATGAATTACGTCACGGACGTACGGGAGATGACAGTAATTTGATGAGAAGTGTGGGGAAACCATTTGGTCCGTGTCAGAGACCAGTCTTGGGGGGGTACATTCCCTTTTTTGTTTCCTTTTTTTTTTTGGTTCTATTTTTAGAGATTTGAATTGAGCTAACTTTATATCAAAATTGCTTCCTTAAAGCCAAAATGGGTTAATTTTCTTGCAGTGTTTCGAGTAGCCCTTTTTGCTATACTCACTGCTAATTGATTTCCTTTGCTTTCTGCAGTGTCTGACTTTGAGTGACCTGGAAAGACCCTGATGATTGCTACTCATTTGGGCAGTATTATGGCTTCTAATAATCCCCCAAACACAGCATCCTTTAGGGACTGACAGGAAGAAGCTAAAAATCCTCTTTGTTACCACAGCATTCCAGTACGATGAGCTACTCAGATAGTACGTCTGCTATCTGCATGAATGTTAGCGGTTTCTCCAGCTGACAGACTCCACTTAATGCTATTGACTCTTCTTGTTGAGCCGAGGTCACTCCTGGGTGATAAGCACTTTCTATTTCTCCAAAGATGCTACAGCATAACCCGCAGGGTAAATCCGAGATTCGTCTTTTTTTTTTTTTTTTACTGTTATTTGCATTTATTTTATGTTGCATCTATTCCCGTGCCAGAAGTTTTTGTCTCTTCAGTTTCTTCTGGGAATATCTTTTTCTTCTGTGTTACCTCTTTTTCTGGTCTGGTAATAATCTGTTCCTTTTCAGTAAGGATCATCTCAATGTGGCAGGGGGAGCTCACAGATGGGTTAATGCGACCATGAGCTCTGTAAGTTCGGCGACGCATCTTGGGTGCTTTGTTCACTTGGATATGCTCAATGACCAGAGAATCTACATCTAAACCCTTTGGTTCAGCATTACTCTCTGCATTTTTAAGCATATGCAGCAAAAATTCAGCACTCTTTTGGGCCACCGACCCTGTGTCCAGCCCCACTATTTGGCCTGGGCACACCTACCAACTCCACCATTGTAATGTCAGAACGGTACACATTGTTTCTTTAAGGTGACATCCTTCGGATACTTGGTGGCTTTTCGTATATGTACACCCTTGGTGGTCTGGGCAGTTTCACGTGTGTTCTTCAAGTGAACATGAAGATTTGAGCCTCTTGAGTTGCATGATTTTGTGGGGGTTTCTGGGTCAAGTGAATCGTGAACCATTTTCACAGATCACCTCAGGCCGCTTAGGGGAAGGGCTGAGATTTGCCTTTTAAGTAAGATCCATTTGTAAACCAGATAATGTAAGCATCGGTAAGAGGGCGTTGTCGTAGGTCTCCGGGAGAGAAGCTGGTCGGCTAGACTGTGTAACCATCACCTCTAAGGATGAGCAGAGGAGGGGCAGGACTTAGATCATCAAATCTGGATATTGTAATACAGGAAGCAAAAAGAACCTCATAAGAAGCCGGTCTACTAACTGAGTAGTGACGGGCGTGGTGCAACTTCAGATGTGTTCCTACAGAATACAGAGCAAGGGCAGGAAGGGGTATCCGTCACTATTTCCCAGGTGTACTTATCCACAAGGCGGAAGCAGTATTCCAACCTAAAAAACCTTCTTGGTTGTTTCTTAGTTTTGAGAGAGGTGGGTGGATCACCACAAGGTTACTGTCATCTCCCGTACGTCCGTGACTTAATTCATCACAGCCCTAGTAAGATGATTGCATGGGGAAAATACCATTTTTGGAAACCTTCTCCAATTGCTCTCACAAGGTCTACAATCATTGACAATCATTGTCCTCATGCAAGGTGGCAATCCTGTAGACACAGGGCCCCGTCGTTAACTATATTATTTGATTTCTTGCTTTTGAGTCAGAATGCTTGAGGCATTTCCCTGATTTTCATGACCAAACATTACAAATGAATGAACTATTATACTTTGGATGTCCTAATGCTGGGATATTCCTGAGATTCGTTAATTTCTTCCAAGGTCAACTGATTGTCCTCTGTGCATTCCAGGGGGTCTGGCATAGCTTGTTTTATCTATTTTTTTTTTTTTTGAGACAGAGTCTCACTGTGTCGCCCTCCGTAGAGTGCTGTGGCATCACAGCTCACAACAACCTCCAACTCTTGAGCTTAAGTGATTCTCTTGCCTCAGCCTCCCAAGTAGTGGGGACTACAGGTGCCCGCCACAATGCCCAGCTATTTTTTGTTGCAGTTGTCATTGTTGTTTACCTGGCCCACGCAGGGTTCGAACCCGCCAGCGTTGGTGCATGTGGCTGACGCTGTAACCATCGTGCTACGGGCGCCGAGCCTGGCTTAGTTTTGAAAGAGCATATAAAGTTTGGGTTATAGTCACCCAGGCTGGCATGCAGTAGGGTAATCATAGCTCGCTCCTTGAAGTCTTGGACTCAGATGATCCTCCTTCCTCAGCCTCCCAAGTAGCTGAACTGCAGGCATGCACCACCACATCCAGCCAAGTTTTAATTATTTATTTATTTATTTATTTATTTTGTAGAGATGATGTCTTGCTGTTATCTAGGCTGATCTTCAACTCCTGGTCTTAAGTTACCCTCCCAAAATGCTGGGATTACAGGTGCACGAGCCGCCTCAACTGGCCAAAAGCTGGGTTTTTAAGGAGAAGTCTAACTCCCACAGTATTCCAACCTAAAAAACCTTCTTGGATGTTTCTTAGTTTTGAGAGAGGTGGGTGGATCACTTGAGCTCAGAAGTTTGGGACCAGCCTGAGCAAGAGCGGGAGCCTAAAGAGTAGAGACCCTAAGAGTGTCTCCACTAAAAATAGAAAACTTCCTGCTACTTTATCTTCATGGATAAAAAAGGCTTTCATGTGCTATTGATAAACTAAATAATCTTGTTTTGGGCAGAACTGAAGATTTTATTTGGAGACCTTGTATCTCTTTGAAGGTAATTTTTGTAAGAAATAAATTCCATCCTCTACAGAGGCTTGCTCCTCCTCTGAGCAGAGAAGTAAATTATCTGTGTGGATTTCTTTTCTTTTGGAGTTTTTGGCCAGGGCTGGGTTTGAACCCGCCACCTCTGGCAAAAGGGGCTGGCACCCTACTCCATTGAGCCACAGGCGCCGCCCGCTGCGTGGATTTCTTAGGGAAGTAACATCCATGAGGTCTGCTTTTAATATTTGTGAGAAATAAGCTGGGCTGTCAGCATATTCCCGAGGAATGATGGCCCCTGTGTCCTGTGCATCTTCCCAAGTGAAGACAAAGGGAAATTGATTCTATTTGTCCTTGAGGGTATTAGAGAATGAACGTATGGGTCCAGCACAGTGAACAACTCACCTTCAGCTCAGTTGACAACTTCTTCCTATGGAGGGTGGGCGCTACCCAAGGTTGGGAAATGACTGTGTTATTGTTAACTGTTCTCAGATGCTCTACAGAGCTCCATCACCCACCACTTGGTTTTGTTTTGTTTTGTTTACAGGGAGGACTGGAATGTTACATGGACTTAGAGAAGAAATCATCTGGCTTCTTTGCATGTCTTCCACGATTACAGGTCTTATTCCTTCTGAAGCCTCTGATTTTAAAGAATATTGTTTAAAGTTTGGAAGAGGTAGGGATGAATCTGTATAAATTTTAGTTGGAGCAGCCAAGATAATTTTTCCAATATCAGTCTGACCATAATTGATCAGATACTATTTTAACAGCTCTTGTAATCTTTATTATTTAACAATTTTACTTCCTGAGCAGTGACTGTGGCTCAAAGGAGTATGGCACCAGCCCCATATACTGGAGGTGGCAGGTTCAAACCTGGCCCCAGCCAAATACAGCAAAAAAAAAAAAAAAATTCCCTTCCTTTGTGACAACATAAATTGCAGTTGGTGACTTTAAAAGACCAAATTCTGTTTTTGGTTTGTTTTTATTTTTGAGACAGAGTTTTACTCTGTCACCTGGGTAGAGTGCTGTGTTGTAGCAGCTCGCAGCAACCTTAAACACCTGGGCTCAAGCGATCCTCTTGCCTCAGCCTCCTGAGTAACTGGGACTACAGGGGTTCACCATGACGCCAGCAAGTTTTTCTATTTTTAGTAGAGACACTCTTAGGGTCTCTACTCTTCAGGGTCCCACTCTCTCTCAGGCTGGTCTCAAACTCCTGAGCTCAAACGATCCACCTGCCTCAGTCTCCCAGAGGGCTGGGGTTACAGGGTGAGCCACTGTGCCTGGCAAAGACCAGATTTAGGGGGAAAAAAATTAACCAAATAATTCTATTTCATCTCCTATTTCTAAATACATCTCCATCTTTTGAGGTAAAAAGATGTGTATATTGTGTTATTCTAAAAAGTCTCTGGGCTCGGCACCTGTGGCTCAAGAGGCTAAGGCACCAGCCACATACACCTGAGTTGGCAGGTTCAAATCCAGCCTGGACCCACCAAACAACAATGACAGCTGCAACCAAAAAAATAGCTGGGCATTGTGGCAGGCGCCTGTAGTCCCAGCTACCTGGGAGGCAGAGGCAGGAGAATCGCTTGAGCTCAGGAGTTGGAGGTTGCTGTGAGCTGCGATGCCATGGCACTCTACCAAGGGTGACAGCTTGAGACTCTGTCTCCAAAATAATAATAATATTAATAATAAATTAATTAATTAAAAGTCTCTGTTTGTCCGATAGATGGGGACTGAGGGAGCCTTGTACTCCCTGAAGAGGAAACTAATTAAAAAACTGAAGGTTGGGTGGCGCCTGTGGCTCAGTGAGTAGGGTGCCGGCCCCATATACTGAGGGTGGTGGGTTCAAACCCAGCCCCGGCCAAACTGCAACAAAAAAAAAAATAGCCGGGCGTTGTGGCGGGCACCTGTAGTCCCAGCTGCTCGGGAGGCTGAGGCAAGAGAATCATGTAAGCCCAAGAGCTGGAGGTTGCTGTGAGCCGTGTGACACCACGGCCCTCTACCAAGGGCAGTAAAGTGAGACTCTGTCTCTACAAAAAAAAAAAAAAAAAGCTGAAGGTTGTCTCGGCACCTATGGCTCAAGCGGCTAAGGCGCCGGCCACATGCATCTGAGCTGGCAGGTTCAAATCCAGCCTGGGCCCGCCAAACAACAATGACGGCTGCAACCAAAAAATAGCCGGGCATTGTGACTAAAAAATAGTCTGTAGTTCTAGCTACTTGGGAGGCGGAGGCAGGAGAATCGCTTGAGCCCAGGAGTTGGATTGCTGTGAGCTGTGACGCCACGGCGGCACTCTACCCAGGGTGATAGCTTGAGGCTCTGTCTCAAAAAAAGAAAAAAACAACTGAAGGTTGAGCTTTATACACAAATATAGGAGTATTCATTATACCAACTATGCGTATTATTTTCTTACTCCAAAAAAGGAGACCCTGTAATGAGGTGGGATTTATCACTAGTAATGTAGCTCCATGTCAATAAAAGCTTGAGTGTGTTCTCCATTTAAATTGATACTAAGGTACAAGCTAGGAGAAAACAGATGTTCCTGTGATTTCCTCAGAGGATCCCTATTTTCCATTTTCCTTGGCCTGTTGTTCTTTTTCACATTTTGATTTTCTACAATCCCTTTTAAATCATCATGCCTTTTTGTAATAACTGGAAAGTGAGGAACTGAGTTGGTTTGGGGACTTGTAACGCTGCACAGATATTACAGATTGCTTTTGGGCAATTACTCCAGTTGTAAATTCATAGTCTTACCCATTCTTCTTCTCTGTTTAACTTCCCTTTCTTTTTCATCCTTCGTTAGGGTGTGGGACATCTGACTGGCAGAATTAACTCCAGATTATGATTTTGAGAGGTAGCCCAAGTAGGGGGTTGCCTTTTTGTTATAATTGCCAATTCTTTATTACCTGTTTATAAAGCATGAATTAAGGAAACTATTATTTTGGTCATTGGCATAACTTTCTTCTGATAGACCTGAACATGGTTTAAAAGTTTTTTTTCAAATATTTCATAGTGTGACATTATAGGCTCATTAAGATTTGTCAACATTGCTGCATTTTATTCCAATCAATTACTCTTTAGAAAACTAAGGGATTAATATCTAGTAAAGATTTTGTGGTATCATGGGTCTCTTCATAATCTGCTTCAGAAAATTTATGGAAATCCTCCAAAGGATTCATCCGGTTTCCCATTGCTCTCCAATCCTCGGCTTTACTTCCTGACACTAACATGTAACTCAATGATATACAAGGCCTGACAATTAAGTTCACAAACTTGCCACCATGCACTTACCTTGGCAACACTGTACAAACTACTCAGTAAGGTAGTTGTGTGTGTGTGTTGTGGTGTCTTGCTGAGTGGTGTTCATTATTGTTGCATGTTTTTTTTCTGCCATCACAAGAATGTCAGAGCTTGAGGTAAAGCAATGAAGTGTCTTGTTAAACTTTGCAAGATTGGAAATGAAATCAGGGACATATCACTCCAAGTTTATGGGGATAATTCCATGAAGAAAATGGCAGTGTAGGAGGACACAGAATCCAAGATGGCGGCCAAGTAACAGCTTCCCTGCAACAGGGCACGGTGAGTCTAGGGAGATAAGAATTCAGGCATCTCTGGCTGGTGGGATCTGCCTATAATCATCACTTTGAGGATACACGGAGTCAGCAAGGGACTTCTGGACCCCAAGAGGAGGACAAAAACAGTGGAAAACTGGCAAGAGGTTGCATGTGTTCGATCAACCTAATCCCGCCGGCAGCCGTAAGTACAAGCAGCAGTGAGACTGCAAACCAAAGGCCTTACCTGTGAACTGTTTCAGTATTTGTGGACTTGGCACTCAGTTGAACTGCCTTGGGGAGAGCTTGAGCAGGAGTGCAGAGAACTTTGGGCATTTGCTAGGGCCGAAGACTGAGCCGCTGAGCTGGACGGAGCTAATACTGTTCGGCTGTGGGTCGCAGGGAACCATTGTGAGAGAACTGCCCCGGCAAGCTCCACCATCAAGGTCACAGAGCAAGGATGGGGCGGGAGCTAGTAACCTAGTGACTGAACAGCCTCAAGGCGGGGACTGAGCTGCCTTACAGCCTTAACCCTCAGGGGCAGAGTGAGATCGGTTTTGGCACACTGGAGCCTCGGGCTGTGGTCATGGGTAGAGTGCCATGGCATCACAGCTCATAGCAACCTCAAACTCCTGGGCTTGGCACCGCCAAGACCTCCATAAGAGCTGTGCCACAATCCCCGACCTGCACCCCATGCCCGCCAGGCCTCTGCATGCCCTGACCAGGAACTGCAGGAGCCGCGCAACACTGTGTCCTCCCTCCTCTACCCTCCCTGCCTCAAAACTGGCCCGCTCATCTGGCCTGGGACTCTGGTAGCCACGTGCCATCTGGAGTCCTCCAGGCCTCTGCGAGGAGCCCTTCTCCTGGCCAGAGATTGCTGGAGCCTTGGGTTCTCTGTGCCAAACTCAATGGGTGCCAGGCACTCCCTGAACCGTGCGCACCACCTCACGCCCTGTTGCTAGATCCGGGTGTGTCACACTCCAGAGCTGCTTCCACAACCAGAACTCCCTGTCTGGGGCAGCCCCAGAGGAACTACACAGGGTAACTCCCTACAAAGATCCAGCAACAATAGAGTGATCCCACTGGGATCTAATCTTGGAGAGACACTTCCCCAACTCTGAGAACGGCCAGAGGCAACAGTGAAAAACAATCATGAGGCGAAATCAACAGAAAAACTCTGGCAATATGAATAATCAGAGTAGATCAACTCCCCCAAGGATCAATGGGGCAGACACAGCACAAGATCCCATGCACAAACAAATAGCTGAGATGTCAGAAATTGAATTCAGAATCTGGATAGCAAATAAGATCGAATCATAATTCCAAGCAGTAACCCAAAAGATATCTCAAGAATTCAATGAATTCAAAGACCAAATGACCAAAGATTTTGACACATTGAGACAAGAAGTTGCAGCCCTCAAAGATCTAAGAAACACAGTAGAATCCCTCAACAACAGAATGGAGCAAGCAGACGAAAGGATTTCTGACATTGAAGACAATGCTTTCGAAGGCTCCCAAACTCTCAAAGAGGAAGAGAAATGACAAAAACAGATCACTCAGAAAGCACTGGGATAATTTGAAGAAAACCAATATTCATCTTATAGGGATCCCCGAAAGCGATGAAGTGGCTTCACAAGGCACAGAGTCTCTTCTCCATGAGATTATGAAGGAGAACTTTCCAGACATGCCAAGAGATTCTGAAATTCAGATAGAAGACAGTTTCAGAACTCCAGCATGACTCAACCCAAATAAGACATCCTCCAGACACATCATAATCAATTTCACTAAAGTTAATATGAAGGAGAAAATTCTGAAAGCAGCCAGACGAAAGAAAACCATCACCTACAAGGGCAAGAATATGAGAATAACTGCAGATCTCTCTGATGAAACCTTTCAAGCTAGAAGAGGATGGTCATTGACTTTTAATCTCCTAAAATAAAATAACTTTCAACCCAGGATCCTGTACCCAGCTAAACTGAGCTTCATTTATGATGGAGAAATTAAATACTTCAATGACATTCACATGTTGAAGAAATTTGCCATAACTAAACCAGCTCTCCAGGATATTCTCAGACCTACCCTCCATAAAGACCAGTGTAATCCTCCACCACAAAAGTAAACCCATCCAGAGAATTTTGACCAAATTCCAACTTCCACAGTCACAAAAGGATTAAAAATGTCCACCGGACTCTTGAAAGGCTTATCAATATTCTCAATTCATGTGAATGGTTTAAATTGTCCTCTAAAGAGGCACAAGTTGGCCGACTAGATACAAAAACTAAAGCCAGATATCTGCTGCATACAAGAATCGCATCTTACATTAAAAGACAAATATAGACTCAAGGTGAAGGGATGGTCATCTATACTCCAGGCAAATGGAAAGCAGAAAAAAGCAGGCATTGCAATCCAATTTGCAGATGCAATAGGCTTTAAACCAACTGAAATAAGGAAGGATAAGGATGGACACTTCATATTTGTTAAAGGTAATACTCAATATGATGAAATTTCAATTCTTAATATTTATGCACCCAACCAGAACACACCTCAATTTATAAGAGAAACTCTAACAGACATGAGGAACTTGATTTCCTCCAGTTCCATAGTAGTTGGATATTTTAACACCCCTTTAGCAGTGCTGGATAGATCCTCCAAAAAGAAGCTAAGCAAAGAAAGTTTAGATTTAAACTTAACCATTCAACATCTGGACTTAACAGACACCTACAGAACATGTCATCCCAACAAAACTGAATACACATTCTTCTCATCAGCCCACAGAACATACTCCAAAATCGACCACATCCTAGGCCACAAATATAACCTCAGCAAATTTAAAAAAAATAGAAATATTCCTTGCATCTTCTCAGACCATCATGGAATAAAATTTGAACTCAATGACAACAGGAACCTGCATACCCATACAAAAACATGGAAGCTAAACAACCTTATGCTGAAGGATAGATGGGTTATAAACGAGATTAAGAAGGAAATCACCAAATTTTTGGAACAAAACAACAATCAAGACACGAATTACCAGAACCTCTGGGATACTGCAAAGGCAGTCCTAAGAGGGAAATTTATAGCACTGCAAGCCTTCCTCAAGAAAATGGAAGTTATTAACTTAATGGGACATCTCAAGCAACTGGAGTAGGAAGAACACTCCAAACCCAAACCCAGCAGAAGAAAAGAAATAACCAAAATCAGAGCAGAATTAAATGAAATTGAAAACAAAAGAATTATACAACAGATCAATAAATCCAAAAGTTGGTTTTTTGAAAAGATCAATAAAATAGATAAACCTTTGGCCAACCTAACCAGGAAAAAAAAGAGTAAAATCTCTAATTTCATCAATCAGAAATGGTAACAATGAAATAACAACAGACCCCTCAGAAATTCAAAAAATTCTTAACGAATACTACAAGAAACTCTACTCTCAGAAATATGAAAATCTGAAAGAAATCAACCAATACCTGGAAGTACGCCACCTACCAAGACTTAGCCAGAATGAAGTGGAAATGTTGAACAGGCGTATATCAAGTTCTGAAATAGCATCAACTATACAAAATCTCCCTAAAAAGAAAAGCCCAGGACCAGATGGCTTTACGTCAGAATACTACCAAACCTTTAAAGAAGAACTAGTACCTATATTACTAAACCTCTTCCAAAATATAGAAAAGAAGGAATATTACCCAACACATTCTACAAAGCAAACATCACCTTGATCCCCAAACCAGGGAAAGATCCAACAAGAAAAGAAAATTATAGACCAATATCACTAATGAATGTTGATGCTAAAATACTCAATAAGATCCTAACAAACAGAATCCAACAACACATCAAAAAAATTATACGCCACGACAAAGTAGGATTTATCCCAGGGTCTCAAGGCTGGTTCAATATACATAAATCTATAAATGTTATTCAGCACATAAACAAACTAAAAAATGAGGACCATACGATTCTTTCAATTGATGCAGAGAAAGTTTTTGATAATATCCAGCATCCCTTCATGATCAGACCACTTAAGAAAATTGGTATGGAAGGGACATTTCTTAAACTAATAGAGGCCATCTACAGCAAACCCACAGCCAAAATCGTATTGAATGGAGATAAATTGAAATCATTTCCGCTTAGATCAGGAACCAGGCAAGGTTGCCCATTGTCTCCATTGCTCTTTAACATTGTAATGGAAGTTTTAGCCATTGCAATTAGGGAAGAAAAAGCGATCAAGGGTATCCACATAGGGTCACAAGAGATCAAACTTTCACTCTTCACAGATGATATGATCGTATATCTGGAAAACACTAGATTAGACACTAGATTCTACTGCAAAACTTTTAGAAGTGATCAAAGAATTTAGCAATGTCTCAGGCTACAAAATCAACACCCATAAATCTGTAGCCTTTATATATACCAACAATAACCAACCTGAAAAATCAGTCAAGGACTCTATTCCTTTCACAGTAGTGCCAAAGAAGATGAAATATTTGGGAGTATACCGAACAAAGGACGTGAAAAATCTCTACAAAGAGAACCATGAAACTTTAAGAAAAGAAATAGCTGAAGATGTTAACACATGGAAAAACATACCATGCTCATGGCTGGGAAGAATCAACATTGTTAAAAATGTCTATACTACCCAAAGCAATATATAATTTTAATGCAATTCCTATTAAAGCTCCATTGTCATATTTTAAAGATCTTGAAATAATAATACTTCATTTTCTATGGAATCAGAAAAAACCTCAAATAGCCAAAACATTACTCAGCAATAAAAACACAGCAGGAGAAATCACGCTACCAGACCTGAGACTGTACTATAAATCCATAGTGATCAAAACAGCATGGTACTGGCACAAAAGCAGAGAAGTAGATGTCTGGAACAGAATAGAGAACCAAGAGATGAATCCAGCTACTTACCGTTATCTGATCTTTGACAAGCCAATTAAAAACATTCAGTGGGGAAAAGATTCCCTATTTAACAAATGGTGCTGGGTGAACTGGCTGGCAACCTGTAGAAGATTGAAACTGGACCCACAACTTTCACCATCAACTAAGATAGACTCTCACTGGATAAAAGATTTAAACTTAAGACATGAAACTATAAAAATACTTGAAGAAAGTGTAGGGAAAACTCTTGAAGGAATCGGCCTGGGTGAATATTTTATGAGGAGGACTGCCCAGGCAATTGAAGCAGTATCAAAAATACACTACTGGGACCTGATCAAACTAAAAAGCTTCTGCACAGCCAAAAACATAGTAAGTAAAGCAAGCAGATAGCCCTCAGAATGGGAGAAAACTTTTGTAGGTTATACCTCTGATAAAGGTCTGATAACCAGAATCCACAGAGAACTCAAACATATTAGCAAGAAAAGAACATGTGATCCCATCTCAGGGTGGGCAAGGGACTTGAAGAGAAACTTCTCTAAAGAAGACAGATGCACAATCTACAAACACATGAAAAAAAGCTCATCATTCTTAATTATCAGAGAAATGCAAATCAAAACTACTTTGAGATATCACCTAACCCCATTAAGAGTAGCCCACATAACAAAATCCCAAAACCAGAGATGTTGGCATGGATGTGGAGAAAAGGGCACACTTCTACACTGCTGGTGGGAATGCCCACTAATACGTTCCTTCTGGAAGGATGTTTGGAGAATACTTAGAGACCTAAAAATAGACCTGCCATTCGAGCCTATAATTCCTTTACTAGGTTTATGCCCAGAAGACCAAAAATCACAATATAACAAAGACATCTGTACCGGAATGTTTATTGCAGCCCAATTCATAATTGTTAAGTCATGGAAGAAGCCCAAGTGCCCATTGACCCACGAATGGACTAGCAAATTGTGGTACATGTATACCATGGAATACTATGCAGCCTTAAAGAAAGATGGAGACTTTACCTCTTTCATGTTTACATGGATGGAGCTGGAACATATTCTTCTTAGCAAAGTATCTCAAGAATGGAAGAAAAAGTATCCAATGTACTCAGCCCTACTATGAAATCAATTTATAGCTTTCACATGAAGGCTATAACCCAAGTATAGCACAAGACTATGGGGAAAGGGCCAAGGAAGGGGAAGGGAGTGGGGAGGTTTTGGTGGAGGGAGGGTAATGGGTGGGGCCACACCTACGGCGCATCTTAGAATGGGTACAGGCAAAACTTACTAAATACAGAATACAAATGTCTACATACAATAACTAAGAAAATGCCATGAAGGCTACGTTGAACGGTTTGATGAGAATATTTCAGATTGTATATGAAACCAGCACATTGTACTCCTTGATTGCACTAATGTACACAGCTATGATTTAATAATTAAAAAAAGAAAAAAACATGGTGTTTGGGTGTTAGTTCTCTCCATTGGGCCTCATCTTCCTGCAACATGGACATTGATTAAGCAAAGAGGAGAACTCTCCTTGCTTTTCTGGACTGCTTTTCTGTTAAAACAGTCCTTCCAGGTTCCTGAAGACTTCCAGCAGATCATCTCCCACCTTTTACAAGGTCTCCAGCAGGTGATCTGTTGGGCTCTTGCACAACACCCTGCCTCGCTGGGCTCTGACCCACGGGCTGGCCACCTCCTGAGCTACACGTGTGCCACACGTGAGCTGCTTTACAGGAGACCCCTTCCCCTAACTTGGCACCATCCCCATTTTCCATCTGTAGTGGCAGCCCATCTGCTTGCAGAGGCTCTCAGTAAATCTCTGCATTGAACTCTACTTGGCCTGGCTTTTTGCCGCAACTTCCTAGAAAGAAGCTAGATGAAGTGAAAGTGAAGAAGGCAGCTGAACCAATGACACAAAGTGAGAACATTCCAGAGACTCTGGGGGCAGAGCACAGCTGCCTTTCATGGGCTTGCTAGTTTGTCCCGCCCTTCTCCTGGCAGGATTGGTGGCCTTTTCCTGCCTTTGGGGTGATTGACAGGCTGGGGTTATCTAACAGGTTACATGGCAGTTCCCCTTTCTACACATGCCTCTGCCCCAGAATCCTTCATGAAAGAAATTCCACCTAAGCTACACCAATTAGATGGTGATGAGCCCCAGGTCAGTTAAAGGTCACTAGGAGCTTTTTACTGTGTTACGTTCCCACCAGGGAACAGTTCCTAGCTGCACTTTGGTTCTGTTTCTACTCACCATCCTTAGCCACGTCTTTGCCCACGATGCCACCTGTTTGCCCTGCTCTAGACCTAATAACATCACCAGAAATAAGCTCTGACACTCCCATGAGACCTCAGTTTTCTAAGCAGCCTTAAGCCTGGAAGGAACAGCGTCTCTTATCTTCAGGACTTATTCTCATAGTGTTGTAGGAAGACAAGGCCCAGTGGAGAGAAAGAGCACCAAACACCATGTTTATAAGAGGAGGGGCTTTATTTCAGCCAGCTGAGCCAATGGCATAGAAGAATTCGAAATGGCCACGCTCCCCGACTGGCGTGGTCTTTCCCTTTTTATCGCCAGTCAAAAACTTCTGACCCCAGGTACCTTTCTCATTGGTCAGTTTGAATCAAGCTGGAGACCCTATTCCAGCCCCCACAGAACTACAGGATTTCACAGAAGTGGAAATTTCCAGGTTCCAGGAAGTCAAGGCTACAAATTCCCAAGAGCTGAGTCACCATGGCGAGGACCCCGCAGGTGCATCCTCATGGTCTCCTGGAGAAGGCCCGTTCTCCTGGACCTCACCCTTCTCAGGTATCCTCTCTCAGTAGAGCTTTTATACTTTTGGCCATTCAAGAAGGAAGTTTAGATTTGTCAATTGATTCAAGCTTCAGAATCTGGCCAGTTTTAAAAATTACTATTTTTTTCTGCTTAAGCCACAGAGATTCACCTTCTCTTTTCAGAGAGAAACTTTTTTCTTACTGACTAAAATTTTGAACAAGAAAAAAGGTTTAAAAAATGCTAAGGAGTAATTCCTAACAAAACCTTAACCTCAGAGAAAAGTGAAAACCACAAATCTAAGATTAGGAAATTCTCTAGACAGCGACAAACAAAACTTCTACCTTGCAGCAGATCTTTGATTCGAACCTGGTTGAATTAGGAATGTATGCAGCTTGAGTCAAGTTCGGGTCCTCAGCCGTGCCTTAGGATTCTGATTGAGAGGGGCCTTGCCCCACTGCCTACAGCAAGGTCAGGAGAACAAAGATGTTTGTACTAGCTGTTGGCAGAGCAACAGGGATCACCGAAGGTCCGTTTTGGGTCCCTTTGTGGTCACCAGAATGTCAACCTTGAATCACGAGATTCAGAAAATATGATTAGCTCTGGAGTTTATTGGAGCATGAAGCTTGAGGATGACCTGGAGCTCCCATGCCAGATGAATGGTGCAGCATTTCCAAAGTGGAGAAGACTTGCTTTCAGTTACAGCAGCAGAGATGGAAAAGTTCCAAAAGCATTACAACATTTTCCACACAAAACCAGATGAGTACCCCATCGCAATTTGATTGCTTACAGATTGCTTCATTTCTTTTCTTTCTTTCTTTTTTTTTTTTTTTTTGTCTTTTTGAGACAGAGTCTCACTATTTCACCCTTAGTAGAGTGCCGTGGCATCACAGCTCACAGCAACCTCAAACTTTGGGGCTTAAGCCATCCTCTTGCTTCAGCCTCCCAAGTAGTTGGGACTACAGGTGCCTGCCACAATGCTGGGTTATTTGTTGTTGTTGTTGTTCTTTTCATTGCTCTTTGGCAGGCCTGGACGGGTTCGAACCTACCAGTGTATATGGCTGGCACCCCAACCACTGAGCTACGAACCCTGAGCATTACTATATTATTCCATAAGGAAGGTGATGATCTAAAGGATCTTATCTCGGGTTCCTTTTTCTTCCTCTTCTTTTTGGTAGCGACAGTGTCTTGCCATGTTGTTGAGGCTGGTCTTGAACTCCTGGCCTCAAGTGATCCTCCCCTTTTGGCCTCCCAAAGAGCTGGGATTACAGATGTGAGCCACCACACCTAATCTGGATCTTCTTCATTTTTTTCGTTCATTTTTGTTGTAATGCATTTATATTTTGGTATAAATCTATTACACTTAGGCATCTGTCACTTCATATTTCAATAAATGCCAATGTATTCTTCTATGTAATTATTTCTGTCCATAACTCAGGCATGGATCCTTTAGTTCCTGGTAAATCTATGTGCTAAACTTATATACATGCCTCTTAAAACTGAGAAAAGAAAAATAGCTCAGAGCGGTCTGAGCTATGTGAAGTATGCAAAATGTATCAGGACCAGAGACACTTGAGTTTGGGACTTTAGTCACACCCCCTACGGCCATGCCCAGAGGCAGTTGTTAAAGGCATCTTTTTGTCCTTAACTTGTTGCCTTATCCATTATCTTCATGTTCTTGGATTTTTTTTTTTTGTACAGAGTCTCACTTTATCGCCCTTGGTAGAGTGCCATGACATCACAGGACTCACAGCAACCTCCAACTCCTGGGCTTTGGTGATTCTCTTGCCTCAGCCTCCTGGGTAGCCGGGACCACAGGCGCCCGCCCCAACACCCGGCTATTTTTTGTTGCAGTTTGACTGGGACTGGGTTTGAACCCTCCACTCTCAGTATATGGGGGCAGCACCCTCCCCACTGAGCTACAGGCACCGCCCCATGGTCTTTTAAAACAAAACATAATGTATAGCCAATCAATAGTTTGTCATTTTAATATAAATTCTTTTTTTGGAGACAGAGTCTCACTCTGTTGCCCCAGGTAGAGTGCCTTGGTGCCAAAGCTCACAGCAACCTCAAATCTCTGGGCTACAGCTGTCCTCCTGCCTCAGCCTCCCAAGTAGCTGGGACTATAGGCACATGCTACCATGTCTGGCTAATTTTTCTATTTATTGTAGAAATGGAGTCTTGCTCCTGCTCAGGCTGGTCTTGAACCCCTGAGTTTAAATAATCTTCCACCTCAGCCTCCAAGAGCACTAGGATCACAGGTGGGAGCCACTGTACCAGGTCTTCTTAATTATTAATGGGGGGTTGGGGTGGCAGGAAGCGGGGTGAGGGGAAGGTAGAAGTTGCCACTGCGTGCCACCTGATTCAGGTTACGTAACCACATTTTACTCAGAGCTGAGGATAATTTAAAGTTCCAAGAGCTCTAAATTCAAATTATCTAATTTCATAGGAGTTTAGCCCTGCAAACCACCTTGATTTTTTTCTTTTTCTTTCTTTCTTTCTTTCTTTCTTTTTTTTTTTTTTTTTTTTGGAGACAGAGTCTCACTTTGAGGTAGAGTGCCATGGCTCTTAGCTCACAGCAACCTCCAACTCTAGGGCTCAAGTGATCTCCTGCCTCAGCTTCCCCAGTAGCTGGGACTACAGGTGCCCACCACAATGCCTGGCTAGTTTTTTCTATTTTTAGTAGAGACAGGGGTGGGGGAGTCTCGCTCTTGCTCAGGCTGGTCTCGAACTCCTGAATTCAGGTGATTCATGTGCCGAAGCCTCCCAGAGTGCTGGGATTACTGGTGTCAGCCACCGTGCTGGGCCCTGGGATTGCTGCTTTCTGACATGATTTTCTAAACTGACTGCATTCCTGTCTGGGTTATGAGATTCCTTTCCCCACTGAGCAGACTAGGTCAGCTCCACTGCTTCAGCTTAGCTTCTCAGACTCCACCTCGCAGGCTGCTTTTCTGACTTCAGTGCCTCAGAAGGGACAAAGGGCCCAGAGACAGGAGGAGCTTGGAGAGGCCTTGCCGCTGTTGCTTCAGGCCAGCATGGTCATGCTTGGTAACATTTCTGGGTAATGTTTGCTGAGCCCCCAAATATAATACCACATCTGTCCTGGAGAAGGTCCCTCCTGATTTTCTTTTTTTCTGGGGTGATGTAACAACCCTTGCTGAGTTTCATTATCATGAGTACCTCAAGTCCTTTTTTTCTGCACAATTTTGTACACATTTGTGGTCTTGATGGATATACAATTTTGTATCCTTTTTCACTTAGCCTAAGCATTCTTATAAATTAGTACAAACTCTGAACATTTTTCTATCAAGCAGATAGGCTGTTGTTTATTTAATCGATCCCTTATGGTTAGACATTTAAGCTACTTCTAATTTGTTTCTACCACTATTTTTCTTTTAATGTTGTAATAACATCTTTGTACAAAAATTCTGACCACATCTCTGATTATTTCCTCTAGAGAGATTTTTAGAAGTAGAATCACGAAATCAAATGGAATGAATCTTTTGGCAGCTCTTGGGAAACATTATCAAATTACTTTCCAAAACAGGCCGCAAGCAATGTAGGAAACTGACTATTTCAACACACACAATTCCACATTGAAGATTACCCCTTTTTTAAAAACAACAAAAACAACAAAAAACCTCTCTCCAATCAGAAGGACAAGAAGTGGCACCTTGTAAGAGTTTGCATTTGTTTGATCACCAAGAGTGGGGACGTTTCCTAGCTCATTAGCCAGTAATATCCTCTGGGTCACCCAATCTGTTCATATTATCTGCTTCTGACCTTTTAAAAGTGTAACAACAGGGATAGAATGGGAGCAAGATGGTGGCCGAGTAACAGCTTCTTTGCAACCAGGCGCAGCAAGACTGGAGAGAGAAGACTTCAGACATCTCTGGCTTGTGGGTTCTGCCCAGAAACATCCCATCAGGGACACAGTGAGAGACTTCTGGACCCCAGGAGGAGGACAAAAGCAGTGGAGAACAGGCAAGTGGTTGCGTTCAGGTCATGGCTCCCACTGCTATATCAACAACAGCAGCAAGATTGCAAACAGAAAAGGCCGTTCCTATGGGTTGTTTTGTTTTTTATGGACCTGGGCACTCAGTTGACTACCTTGGGAGAACGTGGGTGAGAGTGCAGATGACTTTAAGCCTTGTCTAGGGCCCCAGATGAGCTGCTGAGCCAGAACCAAGTAATATTGTTTGGCTGTAGGCCTCGCACAGCCATTATGGGAGAACTGCCTCTGCTGGCTCTGCCCTCAGGGTCACAGAGCAAGGCTCGGGCTGGGAGACCCTGGGTGAATAATCTAGTAACTGAGCAGCACCAAAGGCCAGGACTGAGATGCTGGGGAAGAGCAGAGATTTCAGTGTTTGGCAGTGTGAGGGCTGCCTTGCACCCTCTGCCCTCAGGAACATAGAGTGAGACTGATTTCAGCACAATGGATAACCAGGCAGCCGCTTCAGGAGAGATCCCAGCGACAAGTGCCTTCCTGGGGAAGCTTCTGCTTAGCAAAGATAAACGGTTTAAAGTGTCTTTTAAGTGAGGAGAGATTTAGGCTCTCTACCCTGGAGGATTTCTGAAATCACAGAGGCCTCCAGTCTCCATCTCATGCAGCTGTATCAGCATTGTGATTAACATCTCATACCCTAGAAGATCACCTGTTGCCCAGACACCAGACAATATTCAGCAAGATACTGTTTGTTTGTTTTTTTTTAATTTCAATATTTTCCCTCTAGATTTTTCTTTTTTTCTTCTTTTCTTTCTTCATTTTCTAGTTTAAATATAATTTTCGAAGGTTGCCCTCTTTAATAATAATAACTTCATTTCTGCTAGTGTTTCTGCCTCTATTATTTGGTTTTTCCCCCAATTTTATCCTGTAAGGTTTTGTTTGTTTGATTTGATTTTATTTATAGTATTTTTCTCTTTCCTCTCTATTTGGTGGAGGTGGGGTACCTTGTCTGCTCAGGCTGATAATATAGAAAGGATATAATGAGTTGAAGGAACTGAAGCAGTCAATTAGGAAACTTAAGGATGCAATAGAAAGTATCAACAACAGCTAGACCATGCAGAAGAAAAAATCTTAGAGGTAGAGAACAAAACTCTTGAGATAACTCAGATAGTTAAAGAGGCAGAAAAGAAGACAGAGAAAGCAGAACATTCACTGACAGAATTATGAGACTTTAGGAAGGATCCAAATATATGAGTTATAGGTATCCCAGAAGGGAAAGAAGAATGCCCCAGAGGAATGGAAGCTGTACTAGACAATATTATAAAAGAAAATTTCCCAAATATCACCAAAGATTCTGACACAATCCTTTCAGAGGGATATCAGACCCCAGGTTGCCTCAACTCTAACTGAGTTTCTCCAAGACACACTGTAATGAACTTGCCCAAAGTCAAAACAAAAGAAAAGATTCTGCAAGCTGCCAGGAGTAAGCGCCGGTTGACCTACAGGGGCAAATCCATCAGGGTGACTGCAGACTTCTCTGATGAAACTTTTCAAGCCAGAAGGCAATGGTTATCTACCTTTAATCTACTTAAACAGAACAATTCCCAGCCCAGAATTCTATATCCTCCTAAGTTAAGCTTCAAAATTGATGGAGAAATCAAATCTTTTACTGATATGCAAACATTGAAGCAATTTGCCACAAGACCAGCTCTACAAGAAATACTTCAACCTGTTCTACATGCCGACCATCACAATGGACCACTAGCAAAGTAAGAACTCAGAAATTAAATGACAGAAGCTAGCTTCCACAATGATGCAAAAGATAAAACTAAGCAATAGACTTTCACAAAATAAGAGGAAAAGAATGCTACCACACTTATCAATTATTTCAATAAATGTTAATGACTTGAATTCCCCACTGAAGAGGCATAGATTGGCTGATTGTATTAAAAAACACAAGCCATCCATTTGCTGTCTGCAGGAAACACACCTAGCCTCAAAAGACAAATTAAAACTCAGAGTTAAGGATTGGAAGACAATTTTTTAGGCAAACGGAATTTAGAAGAAAAGAGGAGTTGCAATCTTATTTTCATATATATATATATATGGATTTAAAGCAACTAAACTCAAAAAAGACAAAGATGGTCACTTCATATTGGTCAAGGAAAAAATACAGGAGACATTTCAATTCTAAATATTTACACACCCAACTTAAATGCACCCAGATTCTTGAAACAGACCTTACACAGTCTGAGCAATATGATATCTATAACCACATAATAACAGGGGACTTTAACTCTTCTCTTACACAACTGGATAGATCCTCTAAACAGAAATTAAACAAAGATATAAGGGACTTAAATGAGACCCTAGAACAAGTGTGCTTGATAGACGTATATAGAACACTCCATCCCAAAGCTAAAGAATATACATTTTTTTACATCAGCCCATGGTACATTCTCCAAAATTGATCATATCCTAGGACACAAAAACAAACCTTAACAGAATCAAAATAATTGAAATATTACTTTGTATCTTCTCAGACCACAAGGCATTAAAGATGGAACTCAACGCTAACAAAAACGTTCAGCCCCACACAAATCATGGAAATTAAACAACCTTATGCTGAATGACAATTTGGTACAGGAAGAAATTAAAGAGGAAATCATTAACTTCCTTGAGCTAACAACAATGGAGACACAAGCTACCAAAACTTGTGGGATACAGCAAAAGCAGTGCTGAGAGGAAAATTTATCACTTTAGATGGCCACATCCAAAAAACAGAAAGAGAGCACATCAAAAAACTCACAAGCCACCTTATGGAATTGGAAAAAGAAGAACGATCTAAGCCTAAACCCAGCAGAAGAGAAGAATATTCAAAATTAGATTAGAGATAAATAAAATTGAAAACAAAAGAATCATTCAAAAAATTAATGAAACAAGGAGTTGGTTTTTTGAGAAAATATATAAAATAGATACAGCTTTGGCCAGACTCATTAGGAATAGAAAAGTAAAATCTCTAGGAACCTCAATCAGAACTGACAAAGGGGAAATAACAACAGATGCCACAAAGATACAAGAGATTATCTCTGAATACTACGAGAACTCTATGACCAGAAATTTGACAGTGTGAAGGAAATGGATCAATATTTGGAATCACACTCTCTCCCTAGACTTAGCCAGGAAGAAATAGATCACCTGAACAGACAAATTTCAAGCACTGAGATCAAAGAAACAATAAAAAAAATCTCCCAACAAAAAGTGCCCTGGTCCGGATGGCTTCACACCTGAATTCTTATCAAACCTTCAAAGAAGAGCTTATTCCATACTGCAGAAATTATTCCAAAAAATGGAGGAGGAAGGAATCTTCCCCAACACGTTCTACAAAGCAAACATCATCCTGATGCCAAAACCAGGAAAAGACCCAATGAAAAAGGAGACCTTCCGACCAATGTCACTAATGAATATAGATACAAAAATTCCCAACAAAATCCTAGCCAATAGAATACAGCTTATCATCAAAAAAGTCATACATCATGATCAAGTAGGTTTCATCAAAGGGATGCAAGGTTGGTTTGACATACGCAAGTCCATAAATGTTATCCACCATATCAACAGAAGTCAAAACAAAGACCATATGATCCTCTGAATAGATTCAGAAAAAGCATTTGATAAAATACAGCATCCTTTTCTAATTAGAACACTGAAGAGTATAGGCATAGGTGGCACATTTCTTAAACTAATTGAAGCTATCTATGACAAACCCACAGCTAGTATTTTACCGAATGGAGTAAAACTAAAAGTTTTTCCACTTAGAATTGGAACCAGACAAGGTTGTCCTCTATCACCACTACTATTCAACATAGTGCTGTAGTTCTAGCCAATACAATCAGGCAAGAGAAGGAAATAAAGGGCATCCAAATGGGAGCAGAGGAGGTCAAACTCCCCCTCTTTGCTGACGAAATGATCTTATACTTAAAGAACCTCAAAGACTCAACCACAAGACTCCTGGAAGTCATCAAAAAATACAGTAATGTCTCAGGATATAAAATCAATGTCCACAAGTCAGTAGCCTTTGTATACGCCAATGATAGCCAAGATGAGAGGCGAATTAAGGGCACACCTCCCTTCACCATAGCCTCAAAGAAAATGAAATACCTAGGAATATACCTAACGAAGGAAGTGAAGGACCTCTATAAAGAAAATTATGAAATCCTAAGAAAGGAAATAGCAGAGGATATTAACAAAATGGAAGAACATACCATGTTTGTGGCTGGGAAGAATCAACATTGTTAAAATGTCTATACTTCTCAGAGCAATCTACCAATTCAATACTATCTCTATTAAAATACCAACATCGTACTTTCAAGACTTGGGAAAAATAATCCTTCGTTTAGTATGGAACCAGAAAAAGCCCCATATACGTAAGGCAGTTCTTAGCAATAAAAACAAAGCTGGGGGCATCATCCTACCAGATTTTAGGCTGTACTACAAGGACATAGTGTTCAAGACAGCACGGTACTGGCACAAAAATAGAGACATAGACATTTGAAATCGAATAGAAACCCAGGAAATTAAACTAACATCTTACAGTCACCTACTCTTTGATAAACCAAACAAGAACATACACTGGGGGGAAAGAATCCCTATTCAATAAATAGTGCTGGGAGAACTGGATATCCACATGTAAAAGACTGAAACTGGACTCACACCTTTCTCCACTCACAAACATTGACTCAATATGGATAAAGGACTTAAATTTTAAGCATGAAATGATAAAAATCCTCAAAGAAAGCATAGGAAAAACACTGGAAGATATTGGCCTGGGTAAAGACTTTATGAAGAAGACTGCCATGGCAATTGCAACAACAACAAAAATAAACAAATTGGACTTAGATGAACTGAAAAGGAGACAACGACCAAAGCAAATAGACAACCTACACAATGGGAAAGGATATTTGCATATTTTGAATCAGACAAAGCTTGATAACTAGAATCTATAGAGAACTCAAATTAATCCACATGAAAAAAGTCAACAATCCCATATATCAATGGGCAAGAGACATGAAAAGAACCTTCTCTAAAGATGACAGATGAAAGGCTAACAAACATATGAAAAAATGCTCATCATCTCTAATTATTAGAGAAATGCAAATCAAAACCACCCTGAGATAACATCTAACCCCAGCGAGAATGGCCCACATCACAAAATCTCAAAACTGCAGATGCTGGTGTGGATGTGGAGAGAAGGGAACACTTTTACACTGCTGGTGGGACTGCAAACTAATACAACCTTTTTGGAAGGAAGTATGGAGAACCCTCAAAGCACTCAAGCACTCAACAGACCTCCTGTTTGATCCTGCAATCCCATTACTGGGCATCTACCCAGAAGGAAAAAAAATCCTTCTACCATAAAGACACTTGCACTAGACTGTTTATTGCAGCTCAATTTACAATCTCCAAAATGTGGAAACAGCCTAAATGCCCACTGGATTAACAAACTGTGGTATATGTATACCATGGAATACTATTCAGCCATTAAAAAAAATGGAGACTTTACATCCTTTGTATTAACCTGGATGGAAGTGGAAGACATTATTCTTAGTAAAGCATCACAAGAATGGAGAAGCATGAATCCTATGTACTCAATTTTGATATGAGGACAATTAGTGACCTACTACATGGTGGGGGGTTGGGGAAGAGGAGAGCAGAGAGAGAGAAGGAGGGAGAAGGGTGGGGTCTTGGTGTGTGACACACCTTTTGGGGGCAAGACACAATTATAGGTGGGACCTAGGGTTAACCCTAACAAATGTGATCAGTGTAACCTGGTATTTTGTACCCTCAATGAATCCCCAACAACTACAAAAAAAAGTGTAGGAACAGGGCTCAGCACCCATAGCTCAGTGGTTAGGGCACTGGCCACCTGAACTGGGGCTGGTGGGTTTGAACCTGGCCCACGCCTACTAAACAATGACAACAACAACAACAACAACAACAACAACAAAATAGCCAGGTGTTGTGGTGGGCACCTGTAGTCCCAGCTACTTGGGAGGCTGAGGCAAGAGAATTGCTTAAGTCCAAGAGTTTGAGGTTGCTATGAGCTGTGATGCCACAGCAGTCTACCAAGGGCAACATAGTGAGACTCTGTCTAAAAAAAAAAAATAAATAATAATAATAATTGGCTCGGTGCTTGTAGCTCAGCGGCTAGGGTGCCAGCCACATATACTGGAGCTGACAGGTTCAAATCCAGCCTGGCCCTGCCAAACAACAATGACAACTGCAACCAAAAAATAGCTGGGTGTTGTGGTGGGAGCCTATAGTCCCAGCTATTTGGGAGGCTGAGGCAAGAGAATCGCTTAAACCCAAGAGTTTGAGGTTGCTGTGAGCTGTGATACCACAGCCCTCTACCCAGGGCAAAATACTAAGACTCTGTCTCAATAACAAACAAACAAAAAAAGAAATGAAAAAAAAAAAAAAGATGTGCAAATGGACTACACTGAGTTGTCCAGATGTAGAGGAAACTGGTGCTTCCTAATTCTGATCTGCACATACTTGGAATAGGTGGAAGCCTTCCCCAACCAAGATGAAGCGAACTCCTGAAGTAGTAAGTGCTGCCTAGAGAAATCATCCCATGGTTTAGGTTGCCACTCTGGTTTAGATTTGACAATGGACTAGCCTTCATAACAGAAATAGTGCAAATGATAGGTGAAGTTCTGGATATCACCTGGAAACTATATGTGACATATAGGCCTCAAAGCTTAGGCATGGCAGGGTGTGTGAACAGGGCCATAAGAGCAGGAATCTGTAAACTCCTCCAGGAAGCAAAGTTTAATTGGATACAGGCCTTACCACTGGTGATGATCTCCCAACTCTTGAAAGAATTGGGAGAGACTGAATTGAACAGACAAAAGCACTGGGAGAGTAGAAAGGAAAATCTCCACTTGGGTAATTAACCGTGTTCTGTTTGGTCTCTTCTGTCTGTACACCTTTTCTCTGGTTTGTCAAGGGAATCAAGGCTAGGTCGAGGATCAGAACCCCATCCCCCTCAAAGCAAGGTAGAAAGGACTTTACACCATCATCCTGATCACACTCACAGCAGTGGAGGTGGAGAGGAACCTCACCTGGATTCATCACAGCCGGCTGAAGAAAGCTTCACTGCCCCGTGGGAAGCAAAGGTAACTTTTAAGACGGTCAACATGCCCTGCTCCAGCCACATACTGGGAGCTGGCTGGGCGACGCATGGCTGAAGCTGAGAAAACTCCCCACGGGACTTGTCTTAATTGGACTTTGGACTTTGGGAAAAGGGTAGGAGGGATGTGATCTGTGCACCCACACCACTGAGATAGGATAAAGGGTGACTCCTTTATAGCTTCTATGAATGCAAAGGCACCCAGAGGGAGCTTGTGCTCATAGTCACAGTGCTCTATGTGTGGCACAGGGAAAAGTCAAAACTCCTATCTGTACTAGCCCCCCACCACGGTACAATTAAGGCCTGGGTAGAGAACCCGAGCGTCGTAGTCCCTGAAATCTGAGGGCTGGTCCAGCCCAGGGAAATAGGAAAGCCCACCCAGGTGACTCTGAAGTTCACCGCCTGTATGCCATGCCAGGATGCTGCAGCAGAAAGAACTGGGAAATGATAGGACAGATCAGAAATACTTGTGTGCCTTAGATTTTGTAAAAAAGTGATGTAAAGTCAAATGTGAAAAGTGATTCATACTGGCTCCTGCAAAAGCAAACTGAGACACCCAAATTAAAATATATATGGAGTCTCAAAAGCTGGGAATGAGAGGGGATACCCGAGAAGGGTGAGGTCCAGGAGAACAGGCCTTCTCCAGGAGACCACAGGATACACCTGTGGGGTCCTTGCCATGGTGACTCAGCTCCTGGGAATTTGTAGACTTGACTTCCTGGGACCTGGAAATTTCCACTTCTATGAAATCCTGTAGTTCTGTGGGGGGTGGAACAGCATCTCCCGCTTGATTCAAACTGACCAATGAAAAAGGTACCTGTGGGTTGGAAGTTTTTGACTGGAGATAAAAAGGAAAAGACCAAGCCAGGCAGGGAGCGTGGCCATTTTGATTTCTTCTATGCTGTAAGCTCTGCTGCTAAATAAAGCCCTTCCTCTTATAAACGCGGTGTTTGCATGCTCTTCCTTTCCATTGCTCCTCGTCTTCCGGCAATGGAAAAGGAGGCAGATTGAGGAAGTGTTGTGATGCCTTGGCCATTTTTTGAGTAATTTCCCTGATGTGCACACCCAGACCCTTGATTCTATCCAAGTGGGGGAGGTCTTCGAGTCTTCCAGCCCTGTGCCAGGGCAGTTGTCTGTGGGTACAATTTGGGGGTGCAAGTCACAGTTGAGTGGAACCAGGGAACCTGGGGAATTCATTCCCTTTTGGATTAGGAGGTGCTGGTTCTCATTTGAGAATTTTCTTCTCAGTTCTCCAATTCCCCTTGGTTGGTGAGGCCTTGACATTGAAATCACCAGCATTGGGGTTTCCTGCATTGCCCACTGGTCAAGCCATGTGTGTTGCTGCTGTTTGTGAGGCTCCACTGCTGTTCCACCTGAAATCCCCTTGAGGAGAATCTTGGCTGAAAGGCTGCCTTACAGTTATAATTCTATTCCTAAAAGAGAACCGCATTATGATAATCCAATTCTATGTACCTTGTTTCCCCGAAAATAAGACATCCTCGGAAAATAAGACCTACTTACAGGAAAGATAAGACGTCCCCTGAAAATAAGACCTAGCGCATCTTTGGGAGCACACCTTAAAATAAGACACTGTCTTATTTTCGGGGAAATGGGATATGTGCTGGAGTGTGAGGAGAAGTGCCTATTAAATGAAATGTTAAATTATTTTTTTTGTTTTTTTTTTATTAAATCATAACTGTATACATTGATATGATCATGGGGCATCATACACTCGCTTCATAGGCCATTTGACACATTTTCATCACAATGGTTAACATAGCCTTCCTGGCATTATCTCAGTTACTGTGCCAAAACATTTACATTCTACATTTACCAAGTTTTGCAAATACCCCTGTAAGATGCACCACAGGTATGATCCCACCGATCCCCCTCCCTCTACCTACCACCCCCCTCCCTGTATATGTACACCATGGAATATTATGCAGCCTTAAAGAAAGATGGAGACTTTACCTCTTTCATGTTTACATGGATGGAGCTGGAACATATTCTTCTTAGTAAAGTATCTCAAGAATGGAAGAAAAAGTACCCTATGTACTCAGCCCTACTATGAAACTAATTTGGGGCTCTCACATGAAAGCTATAACCCAGTTACAACCTAACAATAGGGGGGAGTGAAATGTTAAATTATTGTATCATCTCACAACTGAAATCATCTTGTCAAAGGTAAGTGGGATAAGATCCCATATGTACGATCTTTTATGCCATCACATAATAAAGAGGCTGAAAGGTCATGTGATAAAATTGGGGAGGGATTAACCAGATTGAATTTCATGAACCTGGTCCCCCACGGCCAGTTCCCCCTGTGCTAGGAAGGCACTGAGGGCTCAGCCACGCTCAGGCTCATGCAGCTGGGGCCCCTGTTGTTGGGAGCATGGAGGGTACTAGTGGGAGCAGCTTTCCTCCCATCACTCTCCACCATACCCAGCCCCAGAACTCAATGTTCCAGGGGGCACCCATAGCCTGGGCAGGACAATCTCCAATTCACAATATCAGGTAGGGGCTTGATTGTGCAAGGACAGCTGGCAGGATCCTTTGAGACAGTAAAAAGGAAAGGACAGAAGAAGTCACTAGGTTGAAGTACAATCAGTGTGCTTTTTATAAAAAGGAAAAGCATTAGAAAGAATACTATCTGGTGGTGACACCTGTGGCTCAGTGAGGAGGGCGCCAGCCCCATATACGGAGGGTGGCAGGTTTGAACCCGGCCCCGGCCAAACTGCAACAACAAAAAAAATAGCCAGGCATTGTGGTGGGCACCTGTAGTCCCAGCTACGTGGGAGGCTGAGGCAAGAGAACTGCCTAAGCCAAGTGCTGGAGGTTGCTGTGAACTATGACACCACAGCACTCTACAGAGGGTGACAAAGTGAGACTCTGTCTTTAGAAAAAAATAAAAGAAAGAATACTATCAGGGCTCCAGGTAACAAGAAACCCCTAAGGCGACAATGATTTTTTCTTTTCTTTTTTCTTTTTTTTGAGATAGAGCCTTACTCTGTTACGCAGGCTAGAGTGCCGTGGCATCATCACTGCTCACAGCAGCCTCTAAGTCCTGGACTCAGGTGATCCTCGAGCTCCCTGCCTCACTAGTGGCTCCAATCAAAACAGCCCCACAGGAGTCCCAGGTTCATTTGACAGTGGGGACTACATTGGCACCGAGCTGCAGGGGCAGAAGTAGCCCAGGCCCCTCCCCAGCTGCCACCCAGCCCCCGGCACTGGCCATATGGTGCTCCACAGCTGGGCATGGGGCCAGGGGCAGCCATGGGGCAGCCAGAGGTGAGTAGCAGCTGAGGAGCTTGTTGCAGGGGTCCAGGAGACAGACCCCAGCCAGAGCTGAAGCCCCTCCTGCCACCACTTCCACAGCTGAACCTGGTGACCTGGGCGAGTAACAGGACCACCAGGAGCTGGGAAAGGGCAGAAGCCCCACCTAAGGGGCACTGCCAAGCTCCTGCAGGCTGAGTACCTGGGCTGGGGGATGCATGCAGGAGGCTGCCATCTCAGAGCAATTTGCTCAGAAATGTGGGCCTCAGCTCACCTGCACATTGTTGCAGCATTAGGCAGCCACCAAAAAGTAAGGCTATACAGGCCAGCAGACCACAGGGCATGCAGAAAGTTTACATTCCCCACACCAGTGAGTGTAGACTGGTGCAGGGCCCACATGCCGTTAATGGCCTTGCACAAGTGACAACGAATGGTGCTCAGTCACACATGAGCAGCAGGGTCCTCTATTAGGCCGTCCTCATGGCGACTAGGGTGTCCTATTGCTGCTATGGGACTCTGTTGCTGTAGGGGCTTAAAAGGGCTCTTTTGCCCTTCTTGATGGGGGCGTCGTGAGGGACTTGGGCAGATTTACAAATATCAGTTACTTATCTGATATTCCAAACTATTGAGGGAGCCCATAGCAGCTGTGCAGATTCCTAGGAATGGAGGCAGGGCTCTGTCACAGCTGGATCCCAAACTTTGGACTAATAGCAAAACCCTTGTACAGGGCTTTAAAGGAACAGATGTGGGGCCCCTGATCTGGACCACGGACTGTCAAAATGCCGATTAAAAAAAAAAAAACAAACTAAAGCAGAGCATTATGACTGCCCTGCTTTGGGATTGCCTAATTTGCAGGAAGAATTTAAATTATGTGTTCATAAAAAATAAGGAATGAGCCTTGAAGTCTTAGTGCAGATGCTGGGAGACACCCCACAGCCAGCGCACAGCCATAAAAGCCTCGGGACAGGACTGAGCGAGGACGGTCTCCGTGCCTGTGCGTTGTGAAGAATAACCTGCGTCTACCCTCAATCCTGCACCTATGACCAGCAGAAGAGAATGAGCCTTTGCAGCTGAAAGTCTAGGGGTTTTGGGGCCGTCTGTTCCAGCAGGATGTTCTGTCAGATTGCTGATGCCAGAGGCAGGTTGAGATCCTTCCGCTGACAGGAGCAGCTTTATGGGCAGTGGGCAATGAAGGGCTGTATTTGCAGTGATCACAGAATGACAGGTGCTGAATGGAGACACTGCTGCCTGAGACTTCAGCCCCAGAAGCTATGCTGATTGCCATACCCTGAGCTCTTCAGTTCTCCAGTGGGTATGGAGGGGAGGTGATGTTTATAAATGATATAAACATTTATAGGGGCTCTAAATATGCCTCTATGGTCGGGTGTGCTCACGGTACCATTTGGAAGGAAAGGGGGCTCCTGGTGGCAGGAAATGAGGATACTAAGTCTGCTGTTGAAATAATGACCCTGATACAGGTCGTGGTTGAACCCAAGCAGGTGGCTATCATGCACTATCCTGGTCACCAAAAGAGGAGACACGTTGCAAAAAGGAATCAGGCTGCTGGCAGAGATGCCTCAGGGCCTTTGATAGCCTAGCTGGATTTAGATCAAAATGAACCCCCTTTAAAACTGAAGACGGGGGCTTTGAATTTGGAATGGCACAGCTAAGTGGAGGCCAATTTTTTGGCCATCCTATGGCCTTTTATGAAGTGTCTACATGAATACACACATTATGGGTGTGATGCCTTAACTGGTTTGCTGGGACCTCATTTAAAGCCGCCCACACACACACTTTTTTGTTGCAGTTGTCATTGTTGTTCAGCTGGCCCAGGCTGGGCTGGAACCTGCCAGCCTCGGTGCATGTGGCTGACGCCGTAACCCCTGTGCTACGGGCGCCGCACCAAAGGGGCCCCTTTTGACAGATAACTCAGAGCCATTCTTTATGCTCTCGAAACACTTGCTGCACAGGGAACCTAATGTGGAGACCCACCCTTTCAATAACCGGCAGGTTCATTCAGATCCCTGAGCTTGTATTAGCAGGTACCTTTTCAGGCTGGTTAGAGGCTTGTCCCACCCAAATGGAGAGAGTGTCCGAAGCTACCAGAATCCTTCTGAAGGAACTTGCTCTGAGATGGGCTCCCAAAGAGAGCTGTTGGCCTGGGACAGGGCCTTCGTGGAACTCCTGTGTGCATAGGCCAGCGTGGGCAGGCACAGGCCTCGGAAGATGACAGGATGATGGACATCGGCAGTCCAGAGAAAGAGGCCAGGCAGGTGGAGAATGCCATGCTGGTGATGGACACTGCGGGCAGCTCCTGCTCCTACACTGGGGATGCCAGCGGGCACCCCAGCAGGCACCCCACCAGCACAGCTGAGCTGCAGAAGGCCGGGGCCAGGGGGAGACAGAGCTGGCCTACATGAAGGCCACTGGACTATACATTGCCTTCCTGAGCTTTTTCCTCTCCTTGTGTAACCACAGTGCCACCCTGGCTTCTAACTATTGGACCAACATCCCATCGTCAGCAGGACCCAGGAGCACACTAAGGGTCCTTTGAGTGTCTACAGAGCACTGGGCACTTGACAAGGTATCACTGTGTTTGGCCACTCCCTGGTGGTGTCCATGGGGGGCAGGGATCTTTGTTCCCCACCGTCTGCACCTGGACTCGCTGCAGTGTCCTGCGGTAGCCCACAGACTTCTTCAAGCAGACCCCCTGTGGGAACTTGGTGAATTCTCCAAGGAGCTGCACATGATGGGCTCAGTCATCCTGAAGGTCATGCAGATGTTCATGGACTCCCCTCCTTCATGCACAGTGATAACAGACCATCCTTTATATCAGAGGTAACTGGTGAGTAAGCAAAACCTTACTGGAATGGAAATTGCGTGTGTCCTGGAACTGACACCTGAAACCCACCTAGAGTGGGATAAGGTGTCGTGGTTTGCCCTCCTCCCAATACAGGTAGCCTCTACGAAATGTTTCTGAGAGACCCCTCCTGACACCCCAAGGTAAGTGTGGCACGTAACCGTGAGTAGGGAAAGCAGAGTAAAGCAGCCAATCAAGCAGGTCAGGTGCTAAGCCCTGGGCTTGAGTCTGCATCTTTCAGGTCCCTGCCCCAGCTGGAAGCAGAGAGGTGGAAGGGACCCTGAGAAAACCTTCTAACAACACAAGCCTTGTGGAGATTGTTGGCCCATCCTGCCAGAGTAAAAAGATGCCCCATGGAAGAGGAGGACCCACACCCAGTGGGCGGGCCATGCTTCAGGGACCTAAAATACCTGCTGAAAAAGAAGGAAAATGAAAATGTTGATGATGAGGCAACTCCTTATAAGGATTTCCCAGGCTATCACCCCTTCTGCTGGTCTGTCTCGCTGCTGGGTTTGCTGTCCTGTGATTTCTGAATCACCTGCAGGACATAACTGACAGCCCTGTCCTCAGAGGTCCCACGTTTCTGCCTTGCCCAGCCCTGTTTTGGACATTGTGGGCAAGGTGACGGACAGTGAGGGCCCTCAGTGAGGACCCTCTTCGGGTGTCCTAGATACAAGGTAGCCTCTTCCATCTCACCTGGTCTGTTCTCACGGCTGTAGTCGCTGCTTGCACCCTTTCCTCCCTGGCATTCTGTTGCCCACTTTAATTTTGTAAATCTGCTGCCAAAGCCTTGACAACGGCATAAGCAAATATAAACCTACTGTTGAAAACATCATTCCAAGTGAGTAAGAGTGGTGCGGTGATGGTGTTGCCCTTTCTCCCGTAGATGTGGGAGGGGAAAATTGACGACAGGGGAATATGTAACAGAGGCAAAGGCCCAAGGAAGAGCAAACGTGTTTTCCAAGCTTTCTCTTTAAAGCCTCCTCACCCTTTCTGGGAAACCTCCAGCCCCTTCTGAGGCCGGTATTCACAGGGCCCAGGGAGTGTCTATGTTTTTTGTTTTGTTGTTGTTGTTTGGAACACGGGAGATGGCATCACAGAATTACCAGGCAGAGGTCATGAGACGGTCTTCACTGGAGACGGGGTCCATTGGAAGCATCACCTACCGTTTAACAGCAATAGCTACGGGCTGAAAACCCCCCTTTAAAAGCTCTGTATTTCTGCTTATAGTTAGGATGTTGGTGTTTGAAGATGAGAGTCAGCTATTCTCTTCATTTGTCAGCAAATTAATGAACTTCTTTTTCCTTTTCCCCAAGCTGCATGTCATTCTCAGTTTGACCATGGAAACAAGCACCAAACTTTTGGTCACAGTGGGAGCTTGGAGTCGGCTACAGCCTGAAGTCATCAGAGGGAGGAGTTCTGGTGAACAGCTTGACTTTGCACTTCCGGCCTCCAGAACAGTTGAGTGAATAAGCTTTTGTTTTGAGCTTCCCCCTCCCCAAGCTTGTGGTCATTTTTTCTGGCAACCTGGGCACTAACTTGGGTCTTAAGGTGGCAAATGGGGAGCAGGCCGGTTATGGCCAGACAGGCACCAGCACTGCATGTGTGCACATCAGGGAGGCTGGACTCAGCCCCAGCTCTGATGCTGGGCCTGACTGGCTTAGGGCCAGTTATATCGTGATCAGTTGTCCCTTCTGTTATATGAGTTGATAATGCCGACAGGTGCAGACAGGGCTGCTGTGGGGTTGAAGGAGATAATGAATGCCTAAGATTCTGGGCTGACACCTAGCAATTACCCAGATTTTATAATTCCTTTTTTTTTCTCCTCTGTTGCTGTTTTAAGCATGGGCTCTGGCCGTGGACAGCCTGAGTTGAAGGCCATGTGTCAGTTGTATAACTTGGAATGTCTCTAACTTCTCTCTAGACCTCAGTTTCCTCATTTGTAAAAAGAGGGCTATTAAGAGATAAAGTGGGACATTGCAGCAGAGCGCTTGGCCCGTCCCCTGGCTCAGAGGAAGGCTGGCTGGAAGGGCTTCTTTGAATGTGGGTGGTCCTGCCTGGCTCCTCAGAGTGTGGTCTGTGAATGGCAGGTGGGCGCTGGCTCGTGTGATGCAAATGACCCGGTCAGGACATGTCAGAGGGGGACTTAGGAACCGAGGCAGGGAGCAATCATAGAAGTCCACACAAGTGGCAAGTCCCACACACTTTTATGTTGGGGGAACAGCAGCGGCAAAACAGCCAAACAGCAGTTACCTGGCCACAGCATCCCCACGCAAACCTGGCTGTCCAGGGAACATGGCGCCCCCTGGTGGGACTGTGGAGGAGGAAGCCCAAACAACTTAGGCCTTGCAACGCCAGAGCTGCTAACTCACATTGAATGAGGGCCTCAGGTGAACTGGGCACAGGCAAGTCTGAGAAGCTCAGCTGTGACTGAGTGTTTCAACAAGGCCACCACTCATTGCTGTGATCACAAATGCTCCCGGGGAAAGAGTGCAGGGAGGGGTGGTAATGTCCACATGTCCAGCTGGCGTGCCTGGTGAGTATTGGAGTGACTCTATGCTGTAGGTGTGTGACCAGTCCCAATGTATGGAGGAGGAAACTGAGGCCCAGAGGAACCTGGGTGACTATCACTCACAGCCATGAAGACTGTGCTACGTGGCCTGGTGGGGAACAGTCCCCATGTGGGGTGAGGAGGGCTTACAGTAGGGCTAAGTCATACAAGAGCTGCTAGGCCTGGGGACAGGAGGCCCCTGAAGGAAGGACAGGGGCAGAGGTGTGGCCGTAGAAGGTTGGCCAGTGGGTGGGGAGGTCTTCAGAGACTCAGTCTGGCTGAAGAGAGGGTAGGGAGCTGGGGAGGGGGCAAGCTCACACAGGTATAGTGGGGTCCAAGTGACCAGCTTTTACTTCCTGTCCAGCCATGTTGCTGCTGGTAGATGCTGGGCCTGGGGATAATATAGGGACAGCCCATGGGCCTCCTGAGCTTCTGGGACCCTCCTTTCATCACCGTGACCTGGTCAGGGGTCAGGCTGCTATTCTGAGATTTGAGGCATTGTTCTGCCCACTTGTCACCAGCTCCAGGTCACCTTCATGAGCCCCTAAATTCCAGAGGTGATGAGAGGAGCTTATCCCTGACTATGCAGCTAGATTGAAGCCCTGCTTCCCTGGATTTTGTTTGCATAGTTGGGAGGTCTGTTTGAAGAACTTAGGTTCCATGATTGTACCCCCAGGCAACTGCAGGGAACTCATCATGATAGCAGTTGGAGGGATCCTGGCTCAGCACATATGGAGGGCTCTGCTGGGCGAGTGGCCTGCGGCTGGCAAAGACTGAAGCCCAGAGGCTCCCTTGCTCATGTCCAAGGCTGTCAAGGATCGGGAGGAGGAAAAGGGAGAGAAGGGGTCCCCCGAAGAAGGGGGCATTGAAACAGGGTGGAACATTTGTTCCCCTCCACCTTTCAACAGCTCTGGGAGCGAGTCGTTCTTTGTCTTAACTGCTTTCTGCGTGAAGTAACTGGAGAGGTTTCTGTGTCCCTAAGGCTTATGTGTCACATGCACCTGTAAACACCTCCTCTCCCGCCTTCCTGTCCCTGGGAGCATTTGATCCTGACCATTCATCCTCCTGGACACCATAGACTGTGTCCTTTCTTCAGGTTCCCCCTTGAATACCATGGTCCCCATGAAACCTTTCGGACAGCTTGTAGGGGTTGCTCCCTGCTGCAATGCATTCATTCATTCATTCCTCATTCATTCAGTGATTGTTCACTGATGGTCTACTCTGCGCTAGAAAAAAAAGGCAGACACTCCTTAAGGCTCCTCTGTGCCACCTTACTTGAGTCTGCGCTTCTGGAAAACAGTGAGGATTGAGAAATACCCCCACCTAGAAAGTGGCTCATGGCAAAGAACCAAGCTTTCCCAGAGGACTTTGCAAGACCTGTAGATGTCCCCTTATTTGCCTGGGACAAAGCCTGATACAGACCCTCCAAAGTCCCATTCTTTGTATTGTCAAAGATTAGATTAACCATTCATTCCCCACTGACCAAGGGGAGCAATGCATTGATCAGCTTCTGTCCTTCCCCAGGTCCCTGAACTCCTGCCCTCCCTCAGCCTTGCCACCCACCCTCACCAGCCTCTGTTTGGACTTCCCTGCCTCTGCCTCGGCTCCAATGCTTCAGGGCTCATGCTCGGAGCCTTCTCGCTGTTAGACCTTGCTCTTCTTACAAAAACACTTCCCCATAAAGTCTCTCCTTACCTGAGTCCAAATTGGGTTTTTTGTATATGCTTATTTCTTTTTTTCTTGAAACTGTGGTCAAAAATAACATCAAATGAACCATCGTAACTAATTTGAAGAGTATAGTTACATCTGTTAGGACTCAGGCCACACAGCAGCAGCTGAGCCAGAGAAGCTTCATCTGTCATTGTCCCCCATCACCCCCAGATGGCGCCGTCCAGTTGCAGGAAAACAAGCTCTGGGTGCCTGCTGATTCTGCAGTATGGTGAACTGTGTATTACTTCACTATATAGAACAGTGTAATAATGATAGAAATAAAGTGCCCAATCCATGTAATGCACTTGAATCATCCTGAAACCAACCCACAACCCTGGTCCGTGGAAAAATTGTCTTCCATGAGACTGGTCCATGGAAGGTACCAAAAAGATTGGGGGCTGCTAAGTGTAAGTACACTGTTACACAGCCATCCCCACCATCCATCTCCAGAGCTTTTTCATCCTCCCAAACTGATACTCTGCATCCATGAAACACTGATTCCCCAGTCCCCTTCCCCAGCCCCTGGCACCTGCCATTCTATTCTCTGTCTCTATAAATTTGACCCTACTGTCTAGGTACCTCCTGTAGGTGGAATCATGAGTATTTATCTTTTCATGACTGACTTATTTCTCTTAGAAGAACATCCTCAAGATCTGTCCATGTTGTAGCATGTGTCAGAATTTTCTTCCCTTTAAAGGCTGAATAAACTTGCATTTTTTTTTGAGACAGAGTCTCAAGCTGTCACCCTGGGTAGAGTGCTGTGACATCATAGCTGACAGCAACCTCCAACACCTGGGCTCAAGCGAGTCTCCTGCCTCCACCTCCCAAGTAGCTGGGACCACAGGCGTCACAACGTCCAGTTATTTTTCTTTTTGGTTGCTGCCGTCATTGTTGTTTGGCGGGTCCGGGCTGGATTCGAACCTGCCAGCTCAGGTTTATGTGGCTGGCGTCTTAGCTGCTTAAGCCACAGGCGCTGAGCCATAAAATTGCATTCTTCCCACACACATTTTATGTACCCTGTCATCTATCAATGGACCCTGTGGCTGCTTCCACCTCCTGGCTGTTGTGAGTACTGCGGCTACCGTCATGAGGATGCTTCAAGACCCTGCTTTCCATTTTTTGGGATATATACTCACAAGTGGGGCTGCTTTTGTCAGTGGGAAAGAACTCAAATCCTGTAAAATAATTTAAAGAGGTATATTCTGAGCCAAATATGTGTGATCGTGGCCTTGGAGAACCCCTTGAGTGAAAGGTTATTTTTTTTTTGTGGTTTTTGGCCGGGGCTGGGTTTGAACCCACCACCTCTGGCATATGGGACTGGCGCCCTACTCCTTGAGCCACAGGTGCCGCCCTGAGTGAAGGGTCTTGCCATGATTGGGTTACAGTTTGGTTTTCTGCAGTTTAGGGAGGCAGAAATGATTCATAAAGTCACACAACACTACAGGGAAGATGCACATTGGTTTGGTCCCAAAGGCAGGACATCTCAATAAAGTGGGGGATTATAGGTTGGTTTAAAGATTCCTTGATTTGTAATTTGTTCAAGAAATAAGGCTTTGTCAGAAGGTTCATAATATTTTCAGATAAGGAAGTCTTTTTTTTTTTTTTTTGAGACAGGGTCTCACTATGTTACCCTCAGTAGAGTGCTGTAAGATCATCGCTCACAGCAGCCGCAAACTCTTGGGCTTAAGCGATTCTCTTGCGTCAGCCTCCCAAGTAGCTGGGACCACAGGCCCCCACCACAATGCCCGGCTATTTTTTGGTTGCAGTTGTTTAGTTGGCCTGGCCAGGTTCGAACTCAACCACCCTCGGTGTATGTGGCTGGCACCACAACCACCGTGCTACAGGCGCCGAGCCAAGGAAGTCTGTTAACCAGAGACAGACCACTGACACTTATATGAGATTCAAGTGATATGTTAAGTAAACCAATGACCTGCAGATATGGTATAATCTGTGCCTTACATAGCCTTAGGTCAGTTAATGATTTTGTCATATCTTATTGTTAGAAAGAGTAACTCCAAAAGGGAAGGGGAAGAACTAGGCGTGTCTGACCTCCTCCTCATGACTGACAACTCAGCTGTAAGGGTTTTCCCTGGGGGAGGGGGGTGCCCCATTGGCCAGGAGGGGATCCATTCAGTTGACTAGGGGTGGCTTAAGGTTTTACTTTAGTTCATTCTAGCTCAATTTCTAATGTTTAATTTTAATTTTTAAAATTAATTTTTACTGGCTCGGCACCTGTAGCTCAGTGGCTAAGGCGCCAGCCACAGACACCAGAGCTGGCGTGTTCGAATCCAGCCTGGGCCTGCCAAACAATAATGTCAACTACAACAAAAGAAAAACAGCCAGGTGTTGTGCCAGGCGCCTGTAGTCCCAGCTACTTGGGAGGCTGAGGGAAGAAAATTGCTTGAGCCCAAGAGTTTGAGGTTGCTGTGAGCTGTGATGCCATAGCACTGTACCAAGGGCGACATAGTGAGACTCTGTCTCAAAATAAATAAATAAATGAAATAATAATAATAGTTTTTTAAAAAATTAATTTTTACTTTAAAAAATGTTTAAGAAGCCGTCATATCATCTTCCACAGTGGCTGTATTATTTGATATCCCCTCCCAAGCAGTGCTCAAGAGACCCAATTTCTTCATATTCTTTCTGACACTTGTTATTTTGTGGGGGCTGATTATGATGGTCACCACTGCAAAGGGTGTGACATTAGATTTGCTTTTTATTTGACAAAATCAATAAATATTTCTGAGCACTTACCATGTATAAAGCCCCAGAGGATGCCATAGGCAGGAGGGATGAGGTGGTGTCAGGAGGCGAGCGCTGTGCCGCGGTCCTGGGAGGGCAGCAAAGTGCCTCCTTCTCTGGGTCAGTGCTTGAGTGTGTCTTCCTGAAACAGGCTGGGGATGAGCACTGGATGGGCGCTCACAACTGTCTGCCATAAAAGTGTAAAAACCAAGGTCTGGGACCCATAATAGACACAGTGGCATTCTAGAACATGTTCCCCTGAAGGGCCTTTGAGGTCATTTAGTCCAGGGATGTCAAAGATCTTCCTCTTGGGCTCAGCACCTGTGGCTCAAGTGGCTAAGGTGCCAACCACATACACCTGAGCTGGCGGGTTCAAATCCAGCCCAGGCCACCAAACAACAATGATGGCTGAAACCAAGGGCATTGTGGCAGGCACCTGTAGTCCCAGCTACTTGGGAGGCAGAGGCAGCAGAATCGCTTGAGCCCAGGAGTTGGAGGTTGCTGTGAGCTGTGATGCCATTGCACTCTACCCAGGGTGACAGCTTGAGGCTCCATCTCAAAAAAAAAAAAAAAAAAAAGATCTTCCTCTTGGTGCAATTGTTCTGGTTGAAAATACCTGCTGAGAGCACAGTGGTGAGGAGGGCCCTGCAGCCACCCTGCTACCAATGAACTGGGTCCCCGGGAGGCAGGTCATGGGGGGCACAGAGTGTGTTCTGCAAAGGACAAAGGTGAGGCCCAGGATGATGTGTGCCTTCCCCAGCACTGCGGAGCAGGCAGGGGCAGCGTGCAAGTCCCTGGCAACTCTTCTCTCTGCCGATGGGAAGGTGAGCCCAGAAAATAGCAGTGTTTTTTTCCCAGCTCTGTGGCTGCCCTTCCAGCCCTGTCTGCCAACACTGGAGACGGTTCCTGCAGCACACACCTGAGAGATGGGGCTGGCCCTGTGGTTTGGCTGGAGCCCACAGCCCACAGGTCCCCTGCTCAGCTTTTCTGGTGGAATAAAAACCAGCACCAGTCACTGAAAGGGGTGTGTGAAATCTTAAAACCCCCTAAAAGTGATATGGTGAAACTCTAACACCCAGTATGGCTGTGTTTGGAGACAGGGCCTCTAAGGGAGTATTTAAGGTTAGATGAGGACACAAGGGTGACCCTTGGAAGCAGAGGCAGCAGGGCTGAAGGAAAACCTAGACAGTTTGTAGTCGATTGGTTTCCAAAGTGATGATTTCATGGGGAAGAAATTCTGTGGTCTAAAAAATAAAAAGTAAGAAAAATGCAGAGTAACATTAATTTTAAGCACTGTCTGGGTGTCGGACACTGTGTCACCCACTTTGGATCTGTCAGGACTGTTGAGGTGGCCAGCTTGGCCTGTGGGAAATGCTGAGATGCCGACAGCAAATTCCCTTCTTTGCTTTGCCCCCAGGATTCTCCTGGCCAGACGAAGGCGGAACTCACATGTATTACCCGGCTGGACTATATGTATGTGTTAGTTTGCTGGGGTTTCCAGGACAAAGTACCACAGACTGAGGGGTTTAAACAATAGATATTCCTGCAGTTGTAGAGGCCAGAAGTCTGAGATTAAGATGAATTTCTAACGAAGGGTCTTCTCCGGGAATGATTCCAGCTTCTGGTCATTTCTTAGTGGGTGGCAGCTCTGTCCCTCACAAAGTGCTCTTTCCCTGTCTATTTGTGTCCAAAACCCCCCTTTTCACAGGGACATGGATCACACTGGATTAGGGGTCCATCCCATTCAGGGAAACGTCATCTTAACTTGACTAATTAGATCTGAAGGACCCTGTTTCCAAGAAGGTCCCATTCTAAGGTACTGGGACTTGAGACTCATATGACTTTTCATGGGATCTGGCCTTCCCTTGCTGTGCTCTTATGAGAAAGTGAGCTAGCTCTCTGCTGCCTCTTCCAAGGGTCACCCTTATGTCCTCATCTAACCTTAAATGCTTCCTTAGAGGCCCTGTCTCCAAATACAGCCATCCTGGTGTTAGGGTTTCACCATATGACTTTTAGGAGGGAAACAAACATTTGGTTCATAACAACCAGTAACAGCATGTTATGCATCTCTGAACAGCAGCCCAACCCCCCCCCCCCCCGCCACATTCACCACTTGACCCTGTTTCCCTTTGTCCCAGTCTCCATATATAGACCAAGATATCTCTATTTCTATAGTCTTTACGGAGTAAGGAGGTCTTTATAAATAACACAAGTAGAAGAAAAATGGCAAAAATGTTTTGGCCTTTGCATCGAGGAGTTACAGGTTGGTTCCCTCTGGGGCAACGAGGGAGAACCTGCCCCTCCCGCCCCATGCTACGTGGCCATCCTCGGTCCCCTGGCTTGTGGAAGCAGCATTCCATCTCTGCCTTCACCTTCACCTGGCTTCTCTCTGTGCACATGTCTATAAGGACACCTGTCACATGAGGGGCCCATCCTACTTCAGCATCACCTCGTCTTATAAAATTTATTGTATAAATTAAATTTTATAAATACAATATTGTATAAATTAAATTTTATAAAATGTAGTCATTATTGTATTAAAATGTATATATATAGTTAAATTTATACATATATATGTATAAAAGTTAGTCATTATTGTATTAAAATGATCAGTAATAATTTTATCTAAAATCCAAGCAAAATGTAATTACTGTCATGGATTGAATCATACCTCCAAAATCTGTATGTTAAGGTCCTAACGTCCTCACTGTTGCTCTAAGCTAGAATGCTGTGGTATCATCCTAGCTCACAGCAACCTCAAACTCCTGGGCTCAAGCCATCCTCCTGCCTCAGCCTCCAGAGTAGCTGGGACTACAGGCGCCTGCCACAACGCCCAGCTAATTTTTCTATTTTTATACAAGATGGGGTCTTGCTGTTGCTGGGAACTCCTGAGCTCAGGCAGTCCTCCCACGTTGGCCTTCCAGAGTCCTGAGATCATAAGCATGAGCACCACACTCAGCCTAATTTATGTCATTTAATATAAACTCCACCTCCACCATCTTCTCAAGAAAATAGGGGCTACTGAGGGTCTCTTATGTGCTAGACACTGCTCTAGGCTTGGAGAAGACAGTGAACAAAGCAGGTGAAAGTCCTGGTTCTCTTGGCAGGGACACAAGAAAACAATGACTGAAGGCCCGTGTTTATAGCACATTTACCACCTACCAGGCTGTGCTCTTGTTTCCTCTAATCCTCACCACAGCCCCATGAGGTGGGTGGGCATGGCTATTAGTATCCCATTTTATAGACAGGAGAACTGAGTCAGGGCTCAGTCCATTTGGATTGCTATAAAGGAAATAGCTGAGGTTAGTTTATAAAGAAAACAGGTTTAACTCAAGGCCATCTCTGCAGGATGTATGAAGGCAGGTGCCTGTGTCTGCTCCTGGTGAGGGTTTCAGGAAGCCTCCACTCATAGCGCAAGGGGAGCAGGAAGGAAGCGAGAGAGAGGGGAACAGGTGGGTGTTGGGCTCTTTTTAATTGCAGTTTGGCTGGGGCCGGGTTTGAACCTGCCACCCTCAGTATATGGGGCCAGCGCCCTACACACTGAGCCACAGACACCGCCCTGGTATTGAGCTCTTTTTAACAGTTCAGTTCTTGTAGGAACTAACAGAGGAATTCACCACCCTGAGGATCAAGCCATTCATGAGGGATCTATTCCCAGGACCCAAACACCTCCTCCCCCTGGGCCCCGCCTCCAACTCTGGGGATCTAATTTCTTTTGTTTTGTTTTTTTCCTTTCTTTCTTTCTTTTTTTTTTTGAGACAGAGTCTCACTTTGTCACCTTTGGTAGAGTGCCTGTGCTCAAGTGATTCTTTGCCTCAGCTTCCCAAGGAGCTCGGACTACAGGCGCCCTCCATAACATCCAGCTATTTTTAGACATGGGGGGGTCTCACTCTGGCTAGTCTCAAACTCATGAGCTTAGGCAATCCACCCACCTCGGCCTCCTGAGTGCTGGGATCACAGTGAGGATCTAATTTCAACCTGTATCAGTCACAGCTGGTTACTTGAGCCACCTCGCTCAACACGTCAGGTGCTGGCCAGCAATCGTCAGGTGCTGGCCAGCAATCGTTCAGCCTCAGTCGAGACTGATTGCTTATGGTGACTGTATTTTCTGAGCAAAAATCAGGCCTCACAGTATGAGTATGTTTCTGGTGTTGACTAGACAGAAGGACACCAGGCCCCACTTCAGTAAGCAGCTGCCAAAAGGGGTCTGAATCCCGCTGTAACCCACTCAGAGTGAGCGGGACGCAGCCAGTGGGGGAACCAGCCCCACGAGCTATTTCATCCTCACCACGGTCCTGTGAGGTAGAGCTATTTGGTTTTATTATTTTTTCTTCTGCTGAAATATACATAAGATTTACTGCTTTTCCCATTTTTAATGCACAGTTCAGTAGCATTTAGTACAAGCACAAAGTTGTACGACCATCGCCACTGTCCCCCGTCGAGCGTGCAGCCATGGCAAGATGCTACAGCCTGGGATGAGTGGGGGGTCTATTTTCTCACAGTCCTGAGGCCGGAGGTGCCGCAGGGTTGATTTTTGGTGAGGTTGCTCCCTTTGGCTTGCAGACAGCCCACCTTCTAGCTGTGTCCTCACTTGGTCCTTCTGCAGTAGGGGAAATAGATGAGGGAGAGGAAGAGGGGGGGAAGGATAAGGAAGGAGGGAAGAGGAAGGGGAGATAGAGGGAGGGGAGAGAGAAGGGAAAGGGACTGAAAATCCTGGTGTCTACTCCTTTTGTTATAAGGACATCAGCCCCACACTGACGGCCTCACATAGCCTCAATTACTTCTTGGAAGGCCTATCAGGTTGTGGTTAGAGCTTTAGCACAGAAATTTGTGGCGGAGAACACAATCCGGTCTGCAGCACCCTCTGTCTAGTTCCAGAACTTCTTCATCACTCCAAACAGAAATCCTTTAAGCAGCCCCTTCCCATTGCTCTCCCTCCCTGCCCCAGCAACTTCTAACCTACCTCCGTCTCTCTGGATTTGTCTGTTCCAACACTTCATGTAAGTGGAACTGGGTAGTGTGTGGCCTCTGGTGTCTGGTGTCTTTCACTCAACATCAGGTTTCCAGAGTCCACCCCTGCTTAGAGCTGGTTTATCAAACCCATTTTACAGAGTCAGGGAGGCCCAGGACACTGGGAGCTGGCCAGAGCTGGAGAGCTGGAGGTCTCGGGCCAGACATGAGGGCCTGACTGAAGTCAGCTCTCAATAGGTTGGAAAATGAGTAAGCAAGTAATGTTGCTTCTTAGGAGACATTCCTCCAAACTGGGGTGGAGAGAACGCCACCTCACCCATAGGCCTCCCTGGGTGGGGTGGGGCGGAGTGCACCACCAATGCGGGGTGGCACCTGTGGCTCAGTGGGTAGGGCGCCGGCCCCGTATACCAAGGGTGGTGGGTTCAAACCCGGCCCCAGCCAAACTGCAACAAAAAAATAGCCAGGCGTTGTGGCGGGCGCCTGTAGTCCCAGCTACTCGAGAGGCTGAGGCAAGAGAATCGCCTAACTGGGCCCATCCCAGGAGCTGGAGGTTGCTGTGAGCTGTGAAGCGGCAATGCTCTACCGAGGGCGATAAAATGAGACTCTGTCTCTAAAAAAAATGAAGAAAAAGAAATGCCCCTGTGAGTGTTTGCGTTGCCATCTGGTGGCTGGAAGGAAGTGCGCCACCAAGCAGGCACTGTGGTTGCAGCCTGAGAATTTGTGGACAGGGCTTGTTGTGTGCTCAGACCTGGCCGGGCCCTTTGCCAGCATCCTCAAGTCGAAGGCATGCAAGTCGGAGCTTCATACCAGTTCACAGTTTTGGTGACAGCACACACAAGGGCAGAGGTTAATGACAATTTTCTATGTGAAAAGGCAGATTACAAAACAGTATAATATGAATAATATTCATATACTATATGAATAGAATAGTATGAGCCACTTAAAAAAATGTTCATGCTTCTAAATTTATTTGTGTCACTGATGGACACACTATGTAATACTGTCATTCTAGCATTCCAGGTGGCTGAGGCTAGAGAATCGCTTGAGCTCAAGAGCGAGACCCTGTTTCTACTACAAATAGAAAAACTAGCCAGGTGTGGCGGCAGGGGCCTGTAGTCCCAGCTACTCAAGAAGCTGAGACAAAAAGATCTCTTGAGCCCAGTAATTTGAGGTTGCTGTGAGCTATGATATCACAGCACTCTACAGAGGGTGACATGTCTCAAAAAATAATAATACATTTACTTGTATTAGGAAAATGTCTGGAAGGAGATGCACCAAGGTGTAAACATGAGTTTCATGAACATCACACAGCTCAACCTAGAGTCGGGTTTTGTTCCGTTCCTGGCTGGGGCTCCCCCAGCTCTGGGCTTGGCCAAGCCGCCCTGCATGTTGGGCCTTCTGTACCTGCCACTCCCGGACTGGGAGGCGTTTGGTGAGTTCCGTGGGCTCTCAGGGAGTCAGGGAGTCTTTTCCTATAAGTGCTCATAGGATGTACCTCACCGGGTTCTTAGGAAGTTCAAACGAGCTGACACTTGAAAAGTGTTTACCGCGGTGCCCGGCACATGGCAGTCTTTGCCATCGCTATTTCTGGTCACCAGTTTCTGAGGGGTTTACACTAGATCAGAGCTCCTTCAAATACTGTCCTGTCCTTGTACTGCCTCAGAATCATCTAGAAAACTCGCTAAAGCAGAGTCCAAGGTCTTGCCCCTAACCTACGGAGTCACCATTCCCAAATGTCTGCCAGCTGAGCTCAAAAGTGAAACCCACAAAAGCAGGACATGATGTCTAAGGTCCCTTCCAGTCCAGACACCATGAGGTGCTCGGGTTTTGACGACCTGCCGGCCTCTTGGCCTCTCCCTCCAACTTTGCAATGGAAACCAGTTCTTGACCCTGGAAGGGTCTATAGAAACCTAGTCATGGGCTTTTCTCAGGAGAATCACAATGCTCTAAAATGGAAATTCCCACAGCCACCGCACGGTCGCTGAAGGCCAGGGAGAGGGGTATTTGCTGTGCACTCAGTGGTGAGCCCAAGAACACAATCCTGTATCCTGACCCTGCGCGCGCACACACACACACACACACACACACACAGTGGATGGCCTATGGCGTGGACAGCGCAAAGTCAGCTTGGCCCACTGTGGGATAGTTTGCTGAGTGCCTGTCTGGGCACAACCAGGCCTCTTAATCTCTTTTGAGTTAAGCTTTGTTTGGGGTAAGGCTTTGGAGGCAGTGACAAGGAGAGAAAAGGAAGACAGGAAATAAAGAGGAGAGCTTGGGTTTTAATGTTTTTCCCTCAAGTTTTATTCTGTAAAAACAAATTATTGTCCTTACCATGCAGTTTTTTAAAAAACAGTTACCTCCTCCAACCCCAGTGTTCTGTGAGCCTCTGGCGAACTCAGTGCCTGGAATACAGGAGGTGCTTCATGAATGCTTCCTACTGTAAGATGACTTTTCAGGTTTGTAGTCTGAGCACCTGGAAGGATGAACTTGTCACGTGGGGAGGTGGCAAGAGTGGCGGGGGAAGAGTTGGGAGAAGAGGAGGAAACAGGGCTCGGAAGCATTCAGTCTGTGACATCTGTGGGACAGTGAAGCTGCTGCTAGCAGCTCGGCACAGGTGTCTAGAGTGCTGGGGAGGCACGTGCACAAGGCCGGAGGGGAGGCTCCAGGGCACCCCAACTTTAGGAGTGGGTTGTGGGGCAAGAGTATGAGACTGACCAGCCAGGGAAGGAGAAACTCAGCGTGGTCCTCTTGGTTCTTGTTTTAAGAAGGGAAGAGGAATCAGCTCACCGCTGAAGTGTCGGATCCTGCCCAAGAGTCGACTTGGATGGAGACTGAGCTCCGACTCAGCCAGGGACAGGTGACACTGGTGAGCGAGGCAGAAAAGCATCCTAGCACAGTCGTGTGTTTTGACTAAAGGGATTGCAAAACACTCCCTAGGCAGTTATTACTGGCATTTACTAAGTGCCAGGCACTCTTACCGGCCCCAGGGACAAGCAGTGAATGACAGACGGACCCCGGGGAGTTCACATCCTAATTGGCACACAATGAAGTGTGGAGTAGGTCACAGAGTGGTAGGAAGTCCTAGAGGGACAAAGGCAGGCTGGGGAGTCAGGTGTGGGGAGGCTGTGGTGGGGCGGTGCAGATGCAGGAGGCGTGGGTGTGCGGTGTGAGGAGCGAACCACTACCCGTTTGCTCCCACCTCCTGGGAGAAGTGGGGAGCGAGGTGGGTGAGAGGGTGCACTCGGCTACAGAGGCGTGAGCCTAGTGACAGCGTGACACAGCCATCCAGGACAGCACATGGTCTCCATCAAGAAGGACTTGGGAGGCCTCAGGAGCGTCCTTGGAGAAATCAGAGCACGGCTGCTCCTCGCCAGCCTGGCTGGGGCAAAGCTGACCTCCAGGGGGGCTTTAGGGAACCACGGCCTGGCTGATGGAGCCCAGGGCGCAGTCTGGCTCCATGTCCACAGGGACAGCCATGGAGCTCAAGGGACTGTGGGGGTTGGGCACTGAGGAGCTGGAAGAAGGGTTGGGAGAAGCTGGAAGCAGCACCGACAAGGGGAACCTTGTTCTGCAACCATCTTGCCCCAAGTTCATGCCTCCCAGGCACGAGGGGCTGTGTGCTTCCTGTGACCCTGCAAAGCTCAAGTCCTCCCACCTGTGTGGTGGGGATAATGGGTGCTCACCGTGCCGCCTGCTGGGGCCACAGGGCAGTAGATGGCTGGAAACCGGGACATGTACCTGAACTGGCCTTCCAGGCAGGTACCCTGCTCTGCAACGGTGCGCTCACCTACTCACCATGTGTGTTCTGCGTTAGGGCCACGGGGGGCATGTTTGAAGGTGCTTCCACACTCTCGTCCTCAGTGCTGCAGGCAGAGCGCTGTCCTCATACCCTGACCCCACCTGGACATCTGGCAGCAGCACTGTGGGCCTATCTAGCTCTCCCACAGAGACTGTCCAGGCCAGGGCAAACGTACACCACTAGAAGGCCCTGCCAAGCACCAGGCCCTGGGCAGCTATTTTGGATGATCACATCATTTGAGTCTTAGAAAAATGCTGCAAGGTATTTATCGCATACCATGGAAAACACAAACCAGAGGAGATTCTGAGAGCTGGGGGGCTTGCCCATAACTTAGCCAGGAAGCGGCAGCCAGGAGTCAGACTGTCCCGACTGCTTTAAAGCCACCCACTGTCGTGGAAGGGCAGGACAGACACAGCTCTTACCCTCGCAGGATGGGTCCTTGCTGATACACAGTTATTTTTATTAACTCTGTCATCTCTAGATTAATAAAATGCTGGAGGAAACAGTCTTATATAGAAAAGCAAGTTTCATTTATTCAAATTAAATTATATGAGCTTCATATACAAATAAAATCTGTGTAAATAAAAATACAAAATGCTACAAATATCAATTTTGCAAAAATGCAAAAATATTTATATTATCATACATATAATCCCTTTCATATGACCCCAGTGTAGTCATTAACACCAAGTCTGCACAAGTCATGCTAGCTAAAGCGAATGAGTTTTCCAGTTCTATGCCCCACATCTGTCTCAGCGGCGAGCCAGCTGGCCTTCCTTCCCAATCCCTGAGCCAACTTTAGGGGGGAGGTTATCTAAACATCCCCTGGCTAGTGAGAAGGTGCAGTCCCAGGGGAAGTGGTTCTCTCCTGCAGGCTGACACCAGGTGGTCAGAGTGGACAGAAGACCCAAGCCCTGAGAACCATCGGCACGGACATCACTGATCCAGCTCACTCTCATTCTGCAGCGTCTTCATGGCTAGCCCCCAGAGAGTCATGCTGGAGAAAAACTGTCCCTCTGAGTTCCTGTAAGCTGTGGCAGGTGCACGGCTGCCCAGGGGGTCACTGCAGTGGTTGTCCAAAGCAGCCAGGGACGAGCGGATCATGGACATGCCGTCAGCCTGCAGCGGCTCGACACTGGCCGGGCCATCCGTGTCTGAGTAAGCATACGCCTGGTGCTGCACCTGCTGCAGGGGCTTGGCCGGCTTCGCAGGCTCCAAACTCAGTTTCTCCTGGTCACTAAGTCCATGAGGTTGAGTCATGGACTGTAACTTACAATAGGAGCTGGCAGAATGGCTGTCAAATTCTGGCATGGAATTTTCCACTGGGTTGACAGGGACTTTAACCGATACCGGCATCAATGTCACAGACGCATCCTGGGAGAAAGAGTCTGAACTCTGAGATTTCTCAAGGTCGGAGGTCTCGATGGCTTGACCAAGCCCTCCCAGCGTGTCTGGGTGTCTGCCACCAGCCTCACAGTGCATCTTCTTGTGACGCCGCAGCACAGCAGAGCGTGTGAAGCACTTGTCACAGATCTCACATGCGTACGGCTTTTCCCCAGTGTGTGTGCGCACGTGCCTGCGGAGGTCACCTGATCCCCCAAAACATTTCCCTGGAAAAGACAAAACAGTGTTTTAGCACTGGCCATTCTGGAAGGATTTCCCCCTCTTCCTCCTAAGATACTGAGATATTCCGATTTAAGGAGAGCTGCTCATGACAGCACTGCTCCCTTTGGAAGCCTTCCCTTCTGGGGGTGGTGTACTTCTCCAGCTGAGGACAGCCTGGGGTTTTGATGTCTCAGGGAGAGTCTGACTCTCACCATGTCCCGGCACAGGGCACCATGGTGGGTAGGCCAGGATGCCTGCTCCTACCAGGTTGGAGAGGGAAACCACAGCTCTCCTTATCAGTTTTGTAGATCCAACACAGCTGATCTACACTTTAGAAACATCTGTTCCAGCTCGGCACCCATAGCACAGTGGTTATGGTGCCAGCCACATACACTCAGGGTGGCGGGTTTGAACACAGCCCAGGCCAGGTAAAAAACAACTGCAATAAAAAATACCTGGGCATTGTGGCGGGCGCCTGTAGTCCCAGGTATTTGGGAGGCTGAGGCAAGACAATCGCTTAAAACCGAGAGTTGGAGGTTGCTGTGAGGTGTGATGCCACAGCACTCTACTGAGGACAACACAGTGAGGCTCTGTCTCAGAAAAAGAAACATCTGGTTTGGCGCCTGTGGCTCAAGCGACCAAGATGCCAGCCACATATACCTGAGCTGGCCAGTTCGAATCCAGCCCAGGCCCGCCAAACAATAACGGCTGCAACCAAAATTAGCTGGGCATTGTGGCGGGTGACTGTACTCCCAGCTACTTGGGAGGCGGAGGCAGGAGAATTGCTTGAGCCCAGGAGTTGGAGGTTGCTGTGAGCTGTGATGGCACAGCACTCTACCCAAGGTGACAGCTTGAGGCTCTGTCTCAAAAAAAAATGAAATATCTGTTCTAAACGTACTTACACATCCAGCTTTTAACAACATTTTATGCATATGTCTCCAGGTTCCATTTCCTTTTTTCTGTGAACAAAAATTCACAGAAAAATTGCTCCACAATTAGAACAGGCAAGAGGGAGGCTGGGCGTGGTGGCTCACGCCTATAATCCTAGCATTCTAGGAGGCCAGGGTGGATGGATTGCTTGAGTTCACGAGTTCAAGACCACCCTGAGAAAGAGCTACAAAAATAGCTGGGCACTGTGGCGGACACCTACAGTCCCAGCTACTAGGGAGGCTGAGGCAAGAGAAATCACTTGAGCCCAAGAGTGACAAAGTGAGACGCTATCTCAATAAAAAACAAACAAACAAACAGGCAAGAGGGAGGCGACAGCTCAATTCCTAACCTCACAGAGATCGTAACACACGTGTTATACAAAGAACCACCTAAGAATAGACATGACTTACAGGAATGTATGTCCAGAAATTCTTACTTATTTATATAGCCCTACATTTAAATTCTCAGCTACTTAGCCCCAGTCATGCAACAGATGGGCTATTAAAAAAAAAAATTTTAGCAATCAAATTAAACATGAGCATGCAAGCATTAAACTTGGAGCGCTTTTTCCATATAAAGATGTAGCAACACCACACCACAGTAACCTTGGCCTCTGTGTTTTCATTTCTACATTTTGCCCACAATGTCAGGCTTGGTATTCTTCACATAATGCTATAGTGATGGCAGTTTCACAGTTTCCTCTGTGCTCTTTTAGGGGATTCTGGGGATTAGAATTCATAACTGTTCCTTTATTGCTGCACATCCCAGCTGCTTCCAACTCGACAGGCATGAAGTTTTTGTCTGTCTCTTGTTTCTTTAGGATAAATTCTCCATGTTAGAATTCTCAATTTGTATCCCAGTTGTGAGGAGGGCTGAGCACAGGGACGCTGCCTCATGCAGGGAAAAGCCAGTGAGAGATAGGAGGGCAGTGCCCCCAGCACAAGACAAGGGGTACGCTGGAGCTGCCTCAAATCAGCCAAGAGAGAGTCTCCCTGGAGTGAACTGCCACAAAACCAAAGGCTAGCAGGAAGAAATGAGCTGGAGGGAAACGCATGCTTGCATCTTGGAAAGCTCAGTGAAGTGTTGGGGGAAAAGAAGAGAAGAGAAAGCTGTGTTGGGAAGAACCATGACATGGGGGGGGGGGGGCAGGCACATGCGGGAGCTCTCAGCAGCTTTAGATGCTAAAAAGCTCAGAAAATGAAGCCATCTTAAAATTGAAACTGTCTGAGCTCAGGAGTTTGAGACCAGCCTGAGTAAGACCCCCATCTCTATTAAAAATAGAAAAACCAGTGCGGTGTCAAGACGGGTGCCTGTAATCCCAGCTACTTGGGAGGCTGAGGCAGCAGGATCACTTGAACCACGAGTTAAGAGAATACGGTGAGCTATGATGACACCCTCTACTCCAGCCCATAGATTATAAGAGCAAGACTCTGTTTAAAAAAAAGTTTAAATTGAATCTGTCTATATAATCAAGAAAATAAAAACAATCTATATCTGCTTTGTATGTGAGTGTTCATGGCAGCTGCCAAGCCCTCATACTGAACTCATGTGAGTTCATTCACATGGATGTCCAGAACAGGCACATCCAGAGACAGAAAGCAGGTCAGCAGCTGTCAGGGCGGGTGGGGGTGGACAGTGACTGCTGATGGGTATGGGGTTTCTTTTGTGGGGTAATGAAAATGTTCTAAAACTAGATTGGGTAAGAGTTACCCAGCTTTGTGAATAAACCAAAAAAATCACTGAATTGTTCACTTTAAATTGGTTAAATTTTATGATATGGAAATATTATCTCAAAGCTGTTAAAAAAAATTAAACCAGTCATGTAAGAACACCCCTGCGCTCTTCCTTTCCCCCTCTGTCGCCCCCTCCCCAGCCCCCAGGCTGACCCCATCAAGGTCAGAGACCATGACTAGCGAGGTGAGGAACAGAGAGTCCTGCCTAGATTCTTCACCACAGGAGTATGGGCAACAGTGAGCCCTAGCAGGGGAGGGAGGGAGGGAGGAAGAAACCTGACTTTATATCAAGTTCACAGTCAGGACACCTACTTGGAATTGACACTAACTTAGAGTTGGAGACTACCTTTGTGATTTAAAGTGATGGAATTTTACTTTCTAAGAGCAATCAGAGCAATTACAATAGAATTGCCTAAATCCGTCTCCAGGAGATTTAAATACCGTTAAATGGAGAGACAAAAACAAAGTTGCCTTCTGGTCAATCCAGAAGTCCTGCCTGGTCTGATGACACAGTTAGAACAGCCCCTCTGAATCACGGCCAGGCTTTCCACAGCTGGACCCTCAGCATTTTCCCATTTGTTCTCAACAAATCACCATAACAAGCACCTCTGCTCTTGTCTTTGCCCCTAATTCAATATGCATTACTGAGTACCTGTCATGGGTGCACACACCGCCCTCCTTGGGCACACATACAGACCCTGGCTCCAGCATTGTGGTCCCAGCTCACAGGTTACCCAATCCTGAGTCTCCATTTCCTCCTCTGCCTGTGCCCTGAAACCAAGAGCTGCCAGCTCTCTGCTCCTTCCTTGATGCTCACAATGGTCTGTGTCCACGGAAACGACCTCTGCTCTGCTGATACTTGATCTCAAGAGACCCACTGTTGACCTCGGTATGTGCTCTGGAAGCTCTGGTGGGACAGGCTGGCCTGCAGCCCCCATGCCACACTCACTACTGCGAATCCCGTTCTCTTCTCCTTTGGCAATTGAGCACTTGGCACCTGAGTCTGTGGCACAGTCATCTGTGTATCTGGAGTATCTAGGACAGTTGCTGCGACCTTGAAGTCAGGCAGTAAATGTCTGGCTTGCAAACACAGCGTTAGCTGAGGGAAGATCACAGGTGGTAGTAAAGAAATAGCATTACTCTCATTTAAACTAGGAGAAAACAAAGGACTTACCCTAGATACCAAATCAGCCAAGGATGGAGTGGGGGCAAAGCCCTCCCCACACCACGAGTGACCAGGCCACAGCTAGAAACTTACCACAGGCAGAACAGCTGTGAGGCCGCTCCCCCGTGTGCCGGACTCTGTGTTTTACTAACTTCCTTTGCATGTTAAAGGACTTCCCGCATTCATCACAGGTGAATACTTTATCTGCTGTGTGTGTCTTTTTATGCTCCTTCAAATTACTGAAGTTACTAAACCCTAGAGAGACCAGGACAGGTGTTAGGATAAAGGACAGAGAACATTTTAACCAGAAATCTCCAAGAAAAAAAAGGAAAACACTCCGCTGTACCTCGACCACAGATGTCACACAAGTGTGGCTTTTCTCCTGAGTGAATGATAATGTGACGTTGGACATCGCCAGAGGCTGCAAACCTGGAATGTAATTTGGAAATTCAATTAAGAACCTTTCTGCCTTACCGTGGGTCTCCTAACTCCAAGTCACTAAGGGAGGAGAGATCTGCTCCCAGTATGATTTCAGAAGGGAATCAGAAGTGGCCTGATTTCATTTGGAATGCAATTTTAAAATCCCTTTTCTTCCTCTTTTTACTAGTAACAGTAAAAAATGATGCAAGTGTCTTGTTTTCAAAACAGTTTTTCTACCTGATTTCATTAAACTCTTCCTCAGTTTCATACAGCTCAAGACACTACGTGATTTAGCATCATTACCTTCGGGCAGTGGTTCTCAACCTGTGAGTCGCGACCCACAGGAACTGTACTAAAGGCTCGCAGCATTAGGAAGGCTGAGAACCACCGCCTTAGGGGCTGTAAGGAGAGAAAAAAGGTACCTCATTAGTTCTATAGCTGACCCAAGTGATGGGAAGGAGGGCTGCGCATCCTGGCTGACACACAGCACAGGAGCTCATCTACAGCACACTCTGAGAAGGCTCAAAGCACCACAGGTTTTATTCCATCTCAAGAACAAGATTCTAGGCTCACATCTGTAATCCTAACACTCTGGGAGGCCAAGGCAGGAGCTCACAAGTTCGAGACCAGCCTGAGCAAGAGCAAGACACCGTCTCTACTAAAAATAGAAAAACTTGCCAGGTGTTGTGGTGGGCACCTGTAGGCCCAGCTACTCGGGAGGCTGAGGCAAGTGGATCGGGAAAGCCCAAGAGTTTGAGGTTGCTGTGAGCTGCGATGCTACAGCACTCTATCCAGGACAACAAAATAAGACTCTGTCTCAAAAAAAAAAGGAATGAGATTTTTACTTCCCAGTCAAAATCCTACCCAGCAGCACGGCTTAGTCCCACCTCTCTGCAGCGGGGCCTCCCGGTCCACTGTGGACCCCTGGCTCACGGTACCTCCTGAAGTCTAGTCACTCCGGCTGCAAGTCCCATGTTCCCTACTAGACAGTTACCCCTTGCAGGTATTAACCTAGTTTTTGAAATGAACGAAATTTTAGAATAAAATTGTTTTATTTCACGTGAAACCTTTTCCCCCCAAGATTCCTGTGCTAGATGTTCTTTCTCTTAATTATTCTTATTATTGTTCCCTTGTGTGTCATATGACAAGACAGAGGGTTTGACCTGACCTGTGTTCCCCCGTGGCACAGACACTCGGACCGCGAGTGCCCTACACAGGGAAGAACCTGCCCAACACTGACCTCTTTCCGCAGATCTCACAGATGTATGGTTTTTCTCCAGAATGCCGACGTAAGTGAGTCTGCAAGTTACCTGCCTGCAAAAAGAGGAAAAGACAGACCAATAATGAAAGTTTTTTTGTTAAGTCATATAAATTCAAAAGGAAAACTGACAAATTTAGCCAGGTTCCAATCCAACTTCCAAATGAACACTACACACCTCCAATCTGAGAGCAGCCACGTGCAAGGAGGTCAGGTACAGGCTAATTCTAGCTCTGTCCAAAAGCTGAAGGCAGCTGTGTCTCCACCTGCTCTCCACTGAGGTGACGTCTCAGCGTAAGAACCCACTCTGGGGCTCTTCCCTCTTCAGTGGGATCCTGTGGAGGCTGCTTTCCTGGTCTCCAGCCTCTACTTTAAACAGACTTTATGTACTCTATGTGGACCATCCACGAGCAACATCACGGGGGGGGGGGGGGGCACTTATTCAGTATTCATTGTTTCCTTCTTAAAAAACATGATTTTTTAATAAAGAAAGGAAGGCACTTCCAAAAAGCATTTCCTCCGGCAGTACAGTTGGTTCTGCCCGACAGCTTTTCATTTTTACCTCTGTGCAAAAATGTGAATCAGGAGACTTGCAGCAGCTATTCGGGTGTGAGGCCTTTTCCGTTCCTAATTTCTGAAACTACAGGGCTTTACAGAGAATGACACTTAAATGCACATCATCAGGTAGATTTCTACGTACTCATCAATAAGAAATCAATATTAAATTACCTAAAGTATAGTGGAATTACATCTGCCAATGCCTCAGATGTTAAAAAAGCGACTTACTGATATTTCAAATTAGGATTTAGAAACAAAACCTTCTGTTACTGGAATTTAAGTTAATAGTCTCCACCTGTCTTTCCCACAGGTGGTAATTTGTAGGAATATGCACCAGATAAGCCCAAATTGAGAATGATCACTTTCCAACTGACATAACAAGCTTGGGTTTTTATATTTGCAAACCATATTTTAAATAAAATGCAAAGATAGTTCTCATGGTTATAGGTTTGAAGATGAGTTTGATATCTATTTGTGATGGAAACTCACAAGTAATAAAAATGTTGCCTGTGGATTCTATAACACAGAGGATTCATCGTGTCTATCAGACTCTGGGAAACATACTACATTTAAGAGTATGATAAATATAGTTTAGGAAAAACTCAAGTTTATTTTCAATGACCAAATTTTGAATTTGCCAAACTTTGGGAAATATCCTGATTTTAATAGCATGACTATCAACAACAATAAAACAACGAATATCAGCAATGTACATCTGTTGAAATTCTAATTGGGCCTTTACATGTGTTATTAAATTACCATTGGTAGTTGGTATTATCCTTCTTTTCGTGATAAAAACTGAGATTCAGACAAATAAAGCACTGGCTCCAGTTATAAGGTTGGCCCAGAAACTGAACTTGCTTTGTGTGAGTTTACTTGTGGGGAAAACCTGAGGTTGCACACGTTTCCATGAATAAACTGGCATGTTCTGAATATTGAATATGACAGGGACTACTTTGCCACTCAGGAAACAGCTCACGGGGGTAGGGTAGGGGTTGGGTGGGTAAGACAATGCACAGCTGTTTTAAATCAGTCACTTCCACATTTCAGAAAAGAGGATCAGTTATATAATAATCTGAATAGCACCATTTGCTCAATTGTTAAATTAGACCCCTGTTAAGCTATTTTGTAAACTATATATCGTAACTAAAGTGTTATCATATATATCATATATATCATTCTGCATCAACTCCTAGCATGCTGCACTTTTCTTTTAAAAATGGTGTAACAGGTGCCTGTAGCTCAGTGGTTATGGCGCCAGCCACATACACCCCGGCTGGTGGGTTTGAACCCAGCTGGGCCAGCTAAACAACAATGACAACTGCAACAAAAAATAGCCAGGCATTGTGTGGGCGTCTGTAGTCCCAGCTACTTGGAAGGATGAGGCAAGACAATTGCTTAAGCCCAAGAGTTTGAGGTTGCTGTGAGCTGTGACGCCACAGCACTCTACCAAGGGCAACATAGTGAGACGCTGTTTCCAAAAAAAAGGCATAACAATTACTTGTTTTCAAGGCAAATATAATCAAATGGTCTTCCACTTACTATTACAGTGATAGCAAAAAACTTTACCTATTTCATACTGAAAATATACAATGAAAATAATCTTTCCCTCAGATAAAGGAGTGGACACTAATCTATTATATTATAAAAGTAGATAAAATAAAACCAATGGAATGATTCAGATAATTACTATTGTAACAGTAATTATTACAATTACAATTACTATTGTACAATCTGAATAGTAATATTCAGATAATTTATACTAGATTACACAGCATAACAATCTGGGCCCAGATTACTAAAGCTTTAGTCAGTGTTTTTATTTTCGGTAAACTTTTGGTATATGCTAGTACTAACTATATCTTAAGTGCACAGACCACATTTTATAAATCATCGATAGCTGTATCCATAAAAGCTCTTCTATTGTAATAACAATAATAAATAACAATAATAAAGCTATTCTATTGTAATAACAATAAATAGCTATCATTTGTTAGGAGCTTGCTCTATGAATGAAGCTCTTTGCAGAGTGATTGGCTGCAAAGAGTATTTAACTTCATCATCACAATGTCTTATAAAATTGTATGAGTCACATTTTTCACAGCAGCCAACAGAGTCTCTGGGATTGGGAGACAGTAACTTGCCTTAGGTCATAAAACTGGTAATGAACACACTAATTCAGATTTGTCCTATGACTCTAAAATTTGCATTGTTAAGCTTATGCTGATGATAGTAGCAGCAAAGAAATTTCTATTCTTCTTCAAGTCAATACCACCATAAGATGGAGTTATTAGAATTTTTTTTGTTGTTGTTGTTAAGCAGGCCCTGGTGAAGTTCGAACCCTTCACCCCTGGTACACAGGGCTGGTGCCCTAACCTCCGAGCTGTGGCACCCAGTCAGAAGTTTTGATGGAAAAACTCTGCTGTAGAAAAGAATTAACATCTAAGTTGAACTCTTTTTATAATAAACTCCTCCTGGTAGACATTTGAACATCAGAGTTTAAACTTGAGCAAACCCCAGTTACCCCGTCATGAACTTAGTGACAGCTGAGTGTTTATTCAGAAAAGTCAGGGAACCTAAAACTTTAGAGACAAAAGGGATTTCAGATCTTAAAAGTCATTTAGGGGCGGCGCCTGTGGCTCAGTCGGTAAGGCACCGGCCCCATATACTGAGGGTGGCGGGTTCAAACCCGGCCCCGGCTGAATTGCAACCAAAAAAATAGCCGGGCGTTGTGGCGGGCGCCTGTAGTCCCAGCTACTTGGGAGGCTGAGGCAAGAGAATCGCTTAAGCCCAGGAGTTGGAGGTTGCTGTGAGCTGTGTGAGGCCACGGCACTCTACCGAGGGCCATAAAGTGAGACTCTGTCTCTACAAAAAAAAAAAAGTCATGTAGCTCAGGAGTTTCAAGACTTTAGGAATTCACAAAGTAGTAAATTAAAAAGAAAAAAATCTGGAACGCTGCCTAACAGCTGCCTCCTGTGAAGGGCTGAGCACCCCGGGGCCCAGGCAGACACCCCGCTCCAGGGTGTGCTGGGACGCGATGGCCTCTCAGTCTACCTCTGTACCAGCTGCCCCGTGCTCCTAGTTCTGCCTCCTGGGAGAGACAAAACAACTCCACTCCTTGCCCAAAAGGCAGGTAACCGTGTTGTGTTTTCTTTCTCCGTTTCTCAGGTGACAGGTGCTTCAGACCTGTTATTATTTTGGTTTCTCTCTGATGCACCAGCTTCTGTCATCCAAGAAACACAGCCCTCTAAGTGGGGCTCAATCACACTCTAAAGTACGGTATGACTTTTGCTTGCCAAGATGTGTGTATATAGTGTCCAGAGTCGGATGAATAAATGTAGATTCTGTTGCCACCACCCAGGATGATGCCAGCCTTCTCATGCTGATGTGCATACTGCCTGCTGACTCATTATGAACTGTCAGTGAGCAGGATTCTTATGTGGAAAGGTTTTTACATAAGAGTATTCCAGGCCATCATAGCCATAAACATTTATTCTGGTTTGTTATAAGAAAAGAGTGTTTGGCTTGTGAAGGATGGGCTAGCAGGCATCATTTGCTAAGTATACCTATGGAAAAAATCCAACTGCTCTCTTAGCCTGGAAGGCCAGAAACTTCAGGCTCACCCAGTGCCTGGGTTCACCTAGGCAAGCTCTCAAGTATCCCAGGCCTTCACACTGCCCCGAACTCACCTTTCAGGTAGAAATGACCCTTCTCTTTCCTTTACACACATTGTTCCCATACAGACTGTCACAGCACTTCTGACATTTTCATTGTACTTGCTCATTTAAACATCTGTTTCTTTCTCTAAACAGTAAGCTCCTCAAAAACATATTCATTGTCCCCCTCTCAGCACATGCCAGAGTTCACGGATACTGTAGGCTTGCCATAAACACTTATTGAAGTTTAATTTTTGCAGTTTTTGGCCAGGGCCGGGTTTGAAACCGCCATCTCAGGTATATAGGGCTGGCACCCTACTCCTTTGAGCCACAGGCGCCGCCCAACACTTATCGGAGTTTTAAAAACAGTTCCTTGTCCACCAAAATTGCATCACTTCACTATGAAAATAAAGCAGCGATATACATCTGAAAACTATATCTATATATAACCCTGCAGTCATAAAACCTAGCAATTGTACAGATACCAACATAAAAGAAAAAAAGATTTCTGTATCAGACAGGGCCACCCTTGGTAGAATCTAAAAGGTAAGTGCAAATCAAGGTCTAAAGCAGTGGTTCTCACCCTTGGCCACATCCTCAAATTGATTTTAAAAAAATACCCATACTTTCCTCCACCCCAAACCAGAATCTCTGGGTGGACACCAGGCATCAGTACCGGGAGAGGGGGCAGAGGGAGGGTGCAGGGCCCGAGCCTCAGAATGACAGATCTTTTGTCATTCTAACAGACTGTTACTAGATTTAAACGTGTGACAGCCTCCTCTGTCTGTTTTTTCATTATCCAAAGTAATCCCACAAAGCAATATTTTCCCTATTTTAAGAATTAGAGAAACAAACTGTCCAGGCATGGTGGCTCACACCTATAATCCCAGTACTTTGGGAGGCAGAGGTGAGAGGGCTGCTGAAGGCCAGGTGCTTAGGAGAATAGCCTGAACAAGAAAGAGACCCCCATAGCTACAAAAATAGAAAAATCAGCCAGCATGGTGGTGTGTACCAGTAGTCCCAGTGACTCAAGAGGCTAAGGCCAAAGCATTACTTAAGCCCAGGAATCAGAGGTTGCAATGAGCTATGACTGTGCCACTGCACTCCAGCCTGGCTGACAGAAGGAGACCTTGTCTCAAAAAATGAAAACAAAACAAAAAAACAACAGAAGAAAACAAAAAAAATTAGAAAAATGAGGCCCAGACAAGTTGTGGTTGCTAATCCACGTCTTAGACTCTTCCCACTAAACTAAAGCTGCTGAGACAAACAGCAGAGCAGGGAGGTGTCTAGGGGGCCGACAAGCCAGAGTCCGAGTACGAGGACACAGCAGGAAACGACGTCTCCTTACTGCGAGCCACACAGTTGAGGGCTTCCTCTTATCAACCTGCTCACTCCTTACACACTCCTTTGGGGTAAATCATCTCATTTATCCTTGTTTAACAGATAAGAAAGCTGCAGGGCCAAGAGCTGAGGTAGCTTGCCCAAGGTCACAGAGTAGTTCCCCTTAACAGAGGTGAAGTTCAAATTCATGACGAACGGCTCCAGAGACTGAACTCTGAACCCCCAGGCCAGGCTGGAAGAAGAAGGCAAGGCCTCACAAGCAGACTGGCCGGAGGACTGGGCAGTCGGCTCAGCTCACCTAGTACTTGTGGAGTGTTTCCTGGCCACCAGGCATTCTCCTGAGCAGGAAGTACCACACAGCCCTGGCCCAGAGAAACTGATAGTCCCAGAAGGACATGACCAATAACCTGAAGGAAGAACATCAGTACTGGGTGAACCCGGGCGGGTGGGAGGGCGAAGAGTAATTAAGATGGCAGATGTGGGTGTGTGTGGGGACACGGAATGACACCCTCCACAGATGAAGGGAGGCTAATGAGCTGGCTCTGGGGGACGGTGTCAAGAGCCAGTACTCACTGAGCTCACCGCTTCCCAGCTCTGCAGGGGCTCCCCCAGCTCCCGATGTCACCTTCCCCGTGCTGTCGCACGTGCACACACTGCTCCTGAGGGGCCTAGCGTGCGTGTGCAGGATGGCCGCGCTGACCGTGCTCTGCAGAGCCGTGCCCTCATGCCCAGTGCGGCTTCCGGCTCACTGAGCTCTGGAAACCTGTGCCCTGCACATGGCGATGGACAGAGTCACCTTCTGTTTCACAGAGAAAAGGAGGTTCTCACAAGCCATTTGATTACACCCAACATTTTCTGTAGGACAGTAAGTCTCGAGGCTTCTTTGCATCTAATCCACAGCATGGTCCTGGCCCATGAGAGAATATGACAGATGCTTCCAGAACCAGAGAATTAACACAAAAGACCCTAAGGGAGGTCAGCTAAAAGGGTGCAGTACAAGCAAGGAGCAAAACTTGGTCTTTTTTCCAACATCTAAAACAGGCGTCCTCAAACTTTTTCAACAGGGGGCCAATTCACTGTCCCTCACACAGCTGGAGGGCTGGACTATAGTTTAAAAAAAAACAAAACAAAACTATGAACAAATTCCTATGCACACTGAATAGATCTTATTTTGAAGTAAAAAACAAAATGGGAACAAATACAATTCACACCGCTTCATGTGGCCCGCGGGCCGCAGTTTGAGGATGCCTGATCTAAAATCTATAGTCCTAACAAGGATAAAAAGCCTGTTTGTCTTGGTCCTCAGCCCACATCACCGGCAGTCCAAGGAAGCCAGGCTCTCAGTGTGGCCGGCTGTGAACTCATTCACAGATCAGAAGACGCGTTCTAGGACCGGACTACCCTCGGTGAGGAAACAAAAAAGATGCAAGAATTCATACCCATAAAAAAACACTATTTTTCCCCCTAAGGAACCAGAATTTGTTTTTTTGAAAACGATTCTCCCGATTTAGTCTAAAGTCTTCAAGTTATAGATACCATCAGAGGCTTCTCTCACAAGTACAAAAGTATGTCTTATTTACAATAAAAATAAACACTGGATTTCAGGTTTCCAATTATTAATAATAAATAAGAGTATTCCCACCTGAGAGAAATGTTTCCCACAAATGTTACATTCAAAAGGTTTCTCACCTAAAACAAAACAAAATTTGAAAAATCATTACTAACACTTGCAAAATCTTTTATTTAAAGTGTGTAAATGATCTCCTGTGTCCTACCTTTGGAAAGAGAGCATTACATTCTTTGTCCTAGCAGTGCAAAAACAGGGGGTCTCTACCTCCTTACACTCACCCTTTGTCCGTGGGTGCTACACAGAGACAATAAAAGTGAAATATTTATTTTCCTCTAAAAAATTAAATTGTTCTCCAAATATAAACCCATGTTAAAATCAAATGTATTTATTTGCATCCAAAGCAGACACAGGTTTTGAACACAGTCTTTTCCTTCATTTGAAAATCAAGTGTGAGTGTCCTTGGTGGTCAGCATGAACTCTGCTCTCCTGCTCCTCAGCCTCGACCTGACCGCTGATGCTAACAGAGGCAGTCGCTCACTCACACCACGCGCATGGGCAGGGAAAGGCTCCTCTCCACTGCCTTCCCATCTTGGCTTAAACAAGCTCACAAGAGAAAATAAGACTTCATGATGGGTGACGTGCTCCTCTGCTGACTTCTCAGTCACCTCTGATTTCAGTAACTAACTACATTTGGGCACAGAACAGATTGTAGAAAACAGTGCTTTACGACAAAGAAACAACAGCTCTACTGAGCACAGTCTATAGAAAATATTCTGTTTAAAAATACACTTCAGGTATTACCTTTAATCTATACAACCCTAACAAATAGGCTTTAAACCCTAAGAACCTTCCATTTTCCCCATTCTCCTCACATCAAACAGTTTCATTAAGATCCTCTTTAAAATACAACAATCCTTTCCCACAAGGGCCTGCTACCTTTCTGGGCTCATGTTAGCGTATTTTAATTTTATCCCCAAAATTTTTAATGGCTTTCTTAAACCCCAAATAAGTATAATCATATTATTTCTGTATTTTTAGACTGCATTTATGTCTGAAATTATTGGGATAATAGACACTATAACTTAAAAGCCCCATATGAGATGTAAGAGTTTGAAGAGAGAGGTCACCGTAAGTGACCAAGGTCAAGGACCCAGCTCTAGTAGGTCTCAGACTTTTTGGCCTTAGGATTCCTTCACACTCTTTAAACTGAGGCTCTAAAGAGCTCTTGTTTCCATGGGCTGTATCTATAGATACAGACCACATCAGAAATGAAAATGGAATGATTTTAACATGTTTCACTGGTCATCACGCGTCACATAGCCTCTGGCAGACTCACTGTGTACTGATGAAGCAGGAAAGGCCAGTAGCATTTAAACTATTTTGAAAAGGTTTGGCTTGATAGACCCCCAAAAGTCTTTCCCAGGCCATACTTTGAGAGTTGCTGCCCTTCTCAATACAATATTTACATCCCAGTAAGCGTATCAGGCCACGTGACTATATCTGTCATTCAGAGATATTCTTAGAATAAACAATTTAATTTTTGTTTCCTTTAAAGCTAAACAGTTAAGTTTCTCAAATAAAAAATTATAATACTGAGGGACTTTACCTAACAAATGCAATCAGTGTAACCTGGTTTCTTCAATGAATCCCCAACAATAAAAAAAAAAAAAAAGTAAAAAAAAAATTATAGTACTCATTAGGCTGCAGGAAATATAGGCAAACAGAATGATCCAAATTAAGTTTTTTCAGGGCAAAACTGAATCTGTGAAACTTCACATGGAATAATTCTGAACTACCAGTAATAATGCTACCTATATTCAAATGCACTGACATTTATTTTTTTTTTTTTGTAGAGACAGAGTTTCACTTTATTGCCCTTGGTAGAGTGCCGTGGCGTCACACAGCTCACAGCAACCTCCAACTCCTGGGCTTAGGCAATTCTCCTGCCTCAGCCTCTCGAGTAGCTGGGACTACAGGCGCCCGCCACAACGCCCGGCTATTTTTTTTTTTTTTTTTTATTGCAGTTCGGCCGGGGCTGGGTTTGAACCCGCCACCCTCGGTATATGGGGCCGGCGCCCGGCTCACTGAGCCACAGGCGCCGCCCTGCACTGACATTTATAAAAGACTTTTACAAATCTTAATGACGTCTGCCAATAATACCATGAGGTCGTAACAGCTCAGCAAACTGGGAATCTAAGGTAGTGACAGAAGGTCATATTAATAAACACAATTACACAACCCCCTTAAAAAGAATTATTATGGAGGCATCCTGTTACACAGTGCTTCTCGTACCTATAAGATAACTGTTAATTTGTAATGTGTTACTAAAGTCATCGTGTTTAGCCATAGGAAGAAAACTAATATATACATATTGTATAACATGATGAGTACATATTATTATATAATACTTTAAAAAAAATTGGGAAAGAGGAGGAGGCATGAATTAAGATAATAAAACTTCGAAAATTCAATGTTTAAATGGAAAATTTTTCATTTGAAAAATCAAATGGTTAAAGCTAATTCTTATTATTTTATTTTATTTTTTTTGCGGTTTTTGGCTGGGGCTGGGTTTGAACCCACCACCTCCAGCATATGGGGCCGGCGCCCTACTCCTTGAGCCATAGGTGCCACCCGGTTAAAGCTAATTCTTATTAAAATAAGTTTACCTCTTGCCTCCCAAATCACAATTTTAGGTCGGGCATGGGGGCTCATGCCTGTAATCTTAGCACTCTGGGAGACTGAAATGGGAGGATCACTGGGCTCAGAGGCTTGAGACCAGCCTGAGCATGAGGGAGACCTCCTCTCCACCAAAAATAGAAAAATTAGCTGGATGTTGGGGCTGGTGCCTATAGTACCAGTTACTTGGGATGCTGAGGCAGGAGGATCACTTGAACCCAGGAGTCTGAGTTGCTGTGAGGCTGGCTGATGCCATGGCACTCTAGCCTGGGCAGCACAGTGAGACTCTGTACCCCTTCTCCCCACAAAAATCACAACTTTAAAAATCAAATATTCAAATTACATCTGAGAGAACGTTTAGAATTATTCAAACTATTTTAGTATGACTTAACCTACATTACGCTTTCAAAAGTAAGTTTACTCTAATTCTTTTTTTTTTTTTTTTTGAGACAGAGCCTCAAGCTGTCACCCTGGGTAGTGTCATGACATCACACCTCACAGCAACCTCCAACTCCTAGGCTTAAGCGATTCTCTTGCCTCAGCCTCCCAAGTAGCCAGGACCACAAGCGCCTGCCACAATGCCCAGCTATTTTTTGGTTGCAGTTGTCATGGTTATTTGGCAGGTCCTGGCCGGATTTGAACCCACCAGCTCTGGTTTATGTGGCTGGACCCTTAGCCGCTTGAGCTACAGGCACTGAGCCAGCTTACTCTAATTCTAAGAAGACAACTAAATATAGCTTATCTGTTTTAAATTAACTTGAAATTTTGATCAAAATAACTTACTATACTTCTTTAGAGATGGATAGTTTATCATATTAAAAAAATTGAAATAGGGTGGCGCCCGTAGTTCAGTGTAGGGCCCCAGCCCCATACACTGAGGCTGGCGGGTTCAAACCTGGCCCGGGCCAGCTAAAATAACAATGACAGCTGCAACAAAAAAATATCTGGGCATTGGGGCAGGCACCTGTAGTCCCAGCTACTTGGGAGGCTGAGGCAAGAGAATCACTTAAGCCCAAGAGTTTGAGGTTGCTGTGAGCTGTGACACCACAGTACTCTACCCAGGGTGACAGCTTGAGACTCTGTCTCAGAAAAAAAAAAAAGAAAAAAATTGAAATAAAAGGCCATCTTTTAAAAGTGGCTCTCTAAAACTACTGCTAGAACTTTAAGTTAGATGCATCATCAAAAATATAAAATAAAGTATCTAATGTCCCTTGATTATTGTTTAAAAACATCAACGACTTCATCAAACAACAGCAAAGCTTCTTATAAAAAACAAGAACAGGCAACGGAGTTCACACTCTGTGTTCCTTCTTCCCCTTGTGCCTGTGGTACTGAATCAGTGTACCTGTATGAGACCGTTTGTGCAGCTCCAAGTTGCTGGGGTGTTTGAAAGGTTTCCCACACAGTTCACACGCGTACTGTCTCTGTGAAAGAGTCTGGCACTGGTCTTCCAGCACCGCAGGGTCTTCGCGTCTCTCCACTTCACTAATGCAATTAAAATTCTCACAAGGGACTAGTTCTTCACTTTCTTTTTCTTCAACAAGTTGGCTACTACCTTTCTCTATGGGATTCTCATCAGCGGACTCCATCCTCTTTGTTGAATCATCATCCAACCTGGGTTCTGATGCTTGTTCCGCTGATTTCTGTGACTTTAGGAAATTTAGCTTCTTTAGGTGAATGGCCTTTTTGAGCCTCATCTGCTTGGTAGGCTGTGGGCATGTGGCGTCTGACTCAGGGTCTGGGGCAGAGTCACTCAAAGGCTGGGCCAGGAAGTTGGAAGGCAAGTGCTCTGAGGACTCCAGCATGCACTGGGGATGGCCAGCAGCACACGGCTGGCTTCCTACCACAGTGAGGTCTGTGGGGGGGCTCAAAGTCAAAGGCTGCTCAACGACTCGCTCATGGCTGGGACAAGCAATATCTTTATAGTACTGCTTACTGTAAAAGTTTCTGAGTTTGTAATAGTAACTCGGCTGTTTGAAAGGCAGATCTGCACAGCTGCCATCTAAAGCGTCAGAGGTTTGTTTTGCTATTTCACTTGTGGAATGATGAACACTAACTGATGGTGGAGCGTGAGAATTTGATCCGTCCAAAACTTTATTATGCTGTACATCTGCAGAATACTCTTGCAGTAAATGAGAAGGGTAGTTTTCATTCACAGCACAAGTAGCATCAGAGGTGAGAGAGCTTTGCAGGGAGAATGTACTATTACAAGACATGCCAGGAGGCTGCTCTACAGTGGCTGATTTTAAAAACGTGTGGCACAGATTCAGGACGTTTTGAACTTGCAAACACTGTGCTGTATCCAGCATTATTTGTATATTGTCCTGGTTGAGATCTAGATGAGATGTGTACATGAAGTCCAGGATCTGCCCTATGCCACTGACATTTTTAATATCCAAGTGAAAAACATCATTCTTCTGGCTTGAAGAATTCTGAAAGAGGCTCCTGGTAAGAGAAAGGATATGTCTATTGTGTTAACAATTTACACATTCTAACTTTTTCTATAAATAATATTCATATATTAATATTAAAAAATACATCCTTCTATGAATGCCAAGACTTTTAACATATGTATGTTTTAATCCTTTAAAGCAGTTTGGCAAGCCATCCAAGAATTAAATCAGTATGTTGGGGTATTCGACCCTCAAAATAGATCTCCAGGTAAATATTTGACATTTACTCACTAAACTTACAAATTAAAAAAATTACAATTATCTTGTGGCTGAGAAAGCACAAATCAAGATTTTAAGGTAATTCCCAAGAAGATCTACTTAACATATACAAGACTGCTCTAAATATTTTTAAAAATTATCCATATGTATTAATAAATACTAAGGGAGTATAGAAACTAAAGGATACACATTTTTCAATATTTCATGTTTGGTTTGTCAAATGATATGTTTGGCACTGTAAGCCATACACACAAATATTTCCATACCTAAGTGCTTTTATAACTTCTAAAGGTAAAAATAACTGTAATAAATCAACCCTAGGTATACACTCACTTTGCAATCAATAATTTATTTGGCTGTTAGGTTTTTCTACAACCCAATGGTCCATAAGCCAACAGGAAGAAAGGCTTGAAGAAACCAGGGTTTTTGGCCATTCTGCATATAATGGGAGACGACCTAGATTCATTACAGTGTGTTACACACTATATAGAATAACCAAGACTTCATCTGATGATTCAAGATCATCAAGGAAAGAGCAAATCGTGTCCCATACATTGTTTACTAGGGAAGTAAGACGGTATACATTTTAGAAACAAAAAGTACTTTAAGAAAAAGATCCTGGTATATAAAAGGCTATAAAAAAATCTGTTAACCAGAAAATTAACTTATACTGTATAGAACACTTAACTCTAACGATATTAAATAAATTGAAATATAACTGCTTAGTGTTATTCAGTATTTATAAATAAATCTTTCATATGAGCAAAAATCATAAGGTTTTCTTACAATATTCAAATGGAAAAACTAAAAATGCTTTAACTTAAAAAAAATAGCACATAGAATGTTTTCCCCTTTTTCATTTCTTATCACAGAAAAATTCTTGATAGGAATTTAATTCTTCAAACATTTTACTATAGACACATGCCACCACAGTCACCTAATTTCTTTTCTTTTCTTTTTTTTTTGGTAGAAACAGTATCTAGCTATGCTGCTCAAGCTGATCTTAAATTCCTGGCCTTAAGTGATCCTCTCATGGGTTGGTGCCTGTGGCTCAAGCAGCTAAGGCGCCAGCCACATACACCTGAGCTGGTGGGTTCAAATCCAGCCCGGGCCCCCCAAATAATGATGGCTGCAACCCAAAAAAATAGCTGGGTGCTGTGGTGGGTGCCTGTAGTCCCAGCTACTTGGGAGGTGGAGGCAGGAGAATTGCTTAAGCCCACAAGTTGGAGGTTGCTATGAGCTGTGATGCCACGGCACTCTACCCAGGGCAACAACTTGAGGCTCTGTCTCAAAAAAAAAAAGTGATTCTCTCACTCCAGCCTCCCAATGAGCCACTGCTCCTGGCCACAATCATTTTATCTTGAAAGGATAAGAAATATATGTATAGAAGACTGACAGTTAGAATTAAGAAAAAGTGCCAAAATACTCTCAATCAATCCAAATTCTCTTTTTTTTTTTTTTGAGACAGAGTCTTACTATGTCATAAGCGATTCTCTAGCCTCAGCCTCCCATGTAGCTGGGACTACAGGCATCTGCCACAACGCCCGGCTACTTTTTGTTGTAGCTGTCATTGTTGTTTTAAGCAGGACTGTGCCAGGTTTGAACCTGACAACCCTGGTGTATGCGGTCGGCACCCTAACCCCTGACCTACAGGTGCTGAGCCCAAATTCATTTTAGTTAAGAGCTTCTTTTCCCTTCAGGTTAATCTCAACACAAAAACAAAAATAAAAATAAAATAATTCAATTTTTTGAAAGCTTACAAAATCCAATGATAAAGATAGTGAAATCCAAGGAAAAAACAAAACATGGCCAAAATACTTCTATACTAGTCCTTTCCCCCCCCACATTTAGAAGAATGAAGTCTAAATTGCATACCTAAAATACTGGCTAAATGCTGCTAGGACATTTTTATGTGCTTTAAAGCAGACTCCTTTCACCACCAACATACAGTCACAAAGCAGGCCTTGGATCCGCTGCTCGTGCAGTTGCTGGAGGAGATGGCAGCTGTGGGTGGCAACAGAGTCCATGCTAAACCAGTCAAGAGACCTATGGCAAAGAATGCACATAAAACAGATGTTATTAAAGACATGGTTGGTAACCAAATGGCGCCCAAACCTGCTGACTCATCTGTGCTTCACTGCTGTAATCCTCTAGCAGTTGGTGTCTGTCTCTCACACACACACCCTGTTTCTGAATCATCTGGACCAGTGCTGTTCAACAGAACTATGTGATATGACAGAAATGTTCTCTGTCTGCGCTGCTCAGAACAGCATGTGGTCGCTGAGCCCTGACACATGAAATTTTAATTTATATGTAAAAGCCACCATGTCTGACGGTGCAAACCTACAATATGACTATGACAATACTGTATGTACTTCTGTCTACTTAGGAATATGTCAAATTAAAAATAAAGTAAAATATACACATATATAAAGATGTGTAAGGTAAAAGGCAACTGGTTAAGATCAAATTTGTATTTACTGAACACCCGAATTAGAAGCTGGGGACCACTGGGAGCCTATTTGGGAGACAGGTACAAGTCAGAATACCCCGCCTCACTAGCATTGAGGCAAGAGGCTCACAAAGCAGCATATCCACTCATTGTGCCTTTGTCCTTCCCTAAGGTGCTTCTTGAGCAGAGACCTGAAGGAAGTATCTACAAGGGAATGAGCTGTGCGTGCAGCTGGGTAAGAAAGACTCGTGATCAGAAGTCTCTGAGGCACCAGAGCGCTGGGCCTGAGCATGTGGCCGATTAGCAGTAGGAAGTAACATCCTGGGGCAGGGGTCAGGTCATGTCGAATGTTACAGGCTTGTTAAGAACCCTGAGAACCCTGACTCTGGCTCGGCATGAGATGGGAAGCTGTTATGTGGACAATGAAAGTCATTCAGTAGCTATTTACTGGCTGACTACTCCATGCAAGGCTCTAGGGCTGCAAAAACAAATGAAACTTGCCTGTCACAAGCTCGTGAAGATTAAATTCTAGTGGGGGAAATACACACAAAATAGTACATGACACACAAATGAACAAACTCGTCCAGCCAGGCACTGGAATACACACAGGAGTGAGCCCTGGTCTCTAACGTTCAGGAGCACAGTCTAGCAGGGGATGACTTACGGGAGAGAAACAGTGGCAAGAAATTCAATCAGAGTGGGACAAAGCCATGGAGGTTAAAATGGCAGTCTGGAGGCAATGAAAATCTCAGAAACCTTATCTGCTTTCTTTGCTTTCATTCTCAGAACTTTAGTATTGCTGAAAAGGTCACTATACCACTAACCCAAACTCTAAGCTTTTTAACATGGCCCAGACTTCCAGGCATTATCTATTACTATTGCCTCCTGCATGTGCCCAACTACCCCCATTCCCAAATCAACTATATTCTTGGCCAGTGGGTTGGAGCCCTCACCCACCACTCATTAGCTATGACTCTGGGCAAATCACTTCTCTATCCTCCTTCATTCCCCTGCCTCACAGGTTATTGTGGTAACCCATGTAAACATTTAGAATGGTGCCTGGCATATATAAATACTCTGTAAATGTTACCAGAGGATCACCCGAGGAGCCTGTTAAAAATGCAGATTTCTGGCCGGTATAGTGGCTCAATGCCTGTAATCCTAGCACTCTGGGAGGCTGAGGCAGGTGGATTGCTTGAGCTCACAAGCTTGAGACAAGCCTGAGCAAAAGCGAGACCCTGTCTCTACTAAAAATAGAAAAGCTGAGGCAAGAGTTGGAGCCCAAGAGTTGGAGGTTGCTGTGATGTCATGACACTCGACCCAGGGTGATAGCTTGAGGCTCCGTCTCAAAAAAAAAAAAAATGCAGATTTGTGGGTACTGTCCCAGAGTTCTGCTCTCAGTCTAGAGTGGGGCCTGGTATCTGCAGTGGAAGCAACCAGGTGATTCTGGAGCAGGTGGACTGCAGACCTCTGCCTTATACTCTCCCTCCCCACCCCCAAAGCCTTTGGTTCTGCTACTTCCTGGAATACTTCACTCATACTGACCTCCAACCTCCCAGCTCAGGGCTCAGCTGAACTGTCACCTACTTTCCTGCCATTCTTAACACACTCCCCTCCCCATTCCCCCCTCCTATCAGCTTTGGGGTGACTCTGTGACCTCACAGAACCCTGAACATATGTAAGATAACTTATTGTGTCCCTTCACTGGTGTCTCCACATGGTGCACCCTTACTGGCACACAGAAGGTGCTCATGCACTGCAGTGCTATTCATACTGGTTAGCAATGTTTTCATTTATACCTTTTTGTCCCTTCCCTCTCCATTCCCCTCAGGGGCTACTCTCCCTCCCCCGTAAACATGACTGTGACTTTGACTTCACAAGAAGGCTGGGCCTGAGAAAACCTGAAGTAACCCGAGTGCCTCCTACTTCTCTCCTCAGCTCCCGGTTTCCCACTCACCCTGCCTTTATTCCCTCAGCTTCCCAGGATGAAGAAGGCCTCCTCCTTTCCACAGCAGACGTCCTTGCCAGCCTCCCCCAGCGCCCTGTTGCATCAGTGAAGCTTTCATCTCTTTATCCTGTTCTCTGTTGACTTGCTGGTTCCTACAAACACAAGGTCACCCCAGGTTGAAAACGAAGCAAAACAAAAGAACAACATACGTACTCATCGCAGGCCTCTCTTGCACACTTCTCAAAGTTGCAGTGTATGTGTCCCACTCTACTTCGTCAGGACTCCAGTTTCACCTCGAAACCTTGCTGCCACTTTCTATGCTGAAACAGACTTTCCCACAACCCACACTTCTCGGTCTCAACCACCCTCCCCCGCTTTCCTGCAATGCATGGTAGTATAATCTAGCAACCCCCACCCTGAAATTCCTCATGCTCCACAAATCTTCTGGTTCTCACCCTACACCCCCAACCCATTCCATCCCATGCTGTGAACATCTATGTTCCTTAAGGTGCAGAGCCTTAGCCCTCTCCTCTTTCTGATATCACTTTATACTCAGCTTTTACCTGTTCTAAATAGACAACTCCCACTACATTCAAAGCTTTAGCTTTAGCCACCAGTTTCAAATCTCCACCATTCTGCTAAACATCTTTACTGGCATGGCCCCTCAACTCAGAATCTCTGCACCTCATCCCACATCAGCTCACCCTTCAAAACTATAACTCGTTCCAATTCCCCCATCTTTACAGAAAGCTTAATTTCTGATATGTAGAGTCTAGGGGTATTGGCACAATCTCCTGGTTTGAGATAAGGGCAGGATTCAGAGAAAACTGGAACTAGACTTGGTGGCACCTGTGGCTCAATGGGTAGGGCACCAGCCCCATATATCTAGGGTGGCAGGTTCGAACCCAGCCCTGGCCAAACTGCAACAAAAAAAAAGCCAGGCATTGTGGCAGGTGCCTGTGTCCCAGCTATTTAGGAGGCTGAGGCAGAATTGCCTAAGCCCAAGAGCTGGAGGCTGCTGTGAGCTGTGACGCCATAGCACTCTGCTGAGGGTGACAAAGTGAGACTCTGTCTCCAAAAAAAAAAAAAAAAAAAAGAAAAGAAAAGTGGGACTAGACATGGACTAGACAGCAAAACCCTAGGATAGATAATATTGCTCCAGTAAGAATACAGAAAGAGAGGCATTATGATAGGTGGTAGCCACCGGTATTAATGCTGAATCCTCTACTGCACAGCCAAATGAGTAAGCAATCAGTTTCCTAACCCTGCCCCACTGGTTGCCTGAAAAGGCTTCTAGGGTTATTATTATTGTTGTTGGCTATCATTTGTTGACCACTTACTGCAGATTCATGCTAAACATATTACATCCATTAACTCAAACAATTTTACAAGAACGCAATTAACACTATTTACGAGAGAAGAAACTGAGAAATGAGGAGTTTAAGTAACTTGTCCAACACCACAGAACTGTTATGTGCCAAAGGCAGGATTTGAATCCTGGTTTCTAAACTCTGGAGTCCACGCTCTTATACTACGTTTCTCCCACAAGAAAAAAGGACATCAGAAACAAAACACAAAACCCATCTCCACAGACTTAAATGTTAAAATGCAGCAAATATTCTGAATCTACATTAGATATTTTCTAGTGCTACAGAAATGATAAAGGAAAAAAATTCTTTGGAATGACACTCAGAGTTATAATCATATACAACGTTATAAGCTGTTTCACAATTTGCTTTTGCTATAAAAATTATACCTATTCTGTATCATTTTGTGGTTTTCTAAATTAATTCATGAAGCCAACCTTACATCTGAAACCCCATGACTCGCATCACTGTCTGAGCTAACCCACCCACCTTGTCTGTGGGAAAACTAACTTCCACTAAACGGGTCCCAGGTGCCAAAAAGATTGGGGACCGCTGGTGCAAGCTGCCCTGGATTTTGTTATGGCAAGCCTAGCAAAATGATACGCCTACTTCTGACCCAACCCTGATCAGTTCTAGAGTGTAACCTCATCACCCACATACACCCATCCTGGGGTTAATGTTATTCACAACCTTCTGTCCATACCCCGTTCAACTTTCACGCACTCATTTAAGCAACAAACACTTAGCGACCACCACTGAATGACAGATCCTGTCTTAAGGGCTGAGAACAGCTAACGTTTACTGAGCACTTACTACGTGGCAGATACTGTCCTGAGCGCCAAACACGCACCAAACAAGGACCCAAGGCGGCGCCTGTGGCTCAGTGAGTAGGGCGCCGGCCCCATATACCGAAGGTGGCAAGTTCAAACCTGGCCCTGGCCAAACTGCAACAACAACAACAAACAAGGACCCAAGGCAGTAGGCCCTGCTATTTCACCCGTTTGACAGATGCGGGACTAAGCCACAGAGAGGTCATCCCTAGCTGGGCTATGAGCTCTCTAGGCTTGGGCACTGCTCTCAACTACAGTGTGATAGAGGCAAACAGGAACTAGACGGGCAGGCCAGGGTGGGAGAGAAGCAGGTGGGCTCCCGGTGGGCGAAGCCTGGAGATGAGAGGAGGCCGGGCGAGGACACGGGTGGTGTTTCCAGGCCAAGGGAGCAGGCCCGGCTCTCAGCCTTTTGTGTTTCTGTCGGCGTTCCCACCCGCTCCGGTGTCGCTGACTCGCACAGCAGCCGCCGGCTCCCCGGTTACCTCGCAAAGCTTCCCCCACCCCAGCCCCGAGATGCGGAGGTGGCGGCGGGTCCATGCCCCGCTGGGCCACCTTGGGCGCCCAGCCTCCCCTCCGGGGCGCTCCCACCGCGAGGACCCCACTCACTTTACCTCCGCAGGTCGCTCTCTGCCCCGCCGCCTCCCCCGCAACTGCAGCGGCCGCGCTCAGAGCCGCGCGTCCGCCCGTGCCGGCAGCGGAAACATCCCGGCCACGCCCCCTCCGTCGGGGGGCCCGCCCATCGGCTCCCGGTAGCGTCACTTCCGCTGCGACCTCAGTGCGCAGGCGCACCGGGAAGCACCCGCGACGTGAGTTGTGTTCCTGGAAGCTCTGGCGGTGGCTGCGGCTCTAGTTAGGCGGGCCAGACTCCACGTGCTCCCGGCGAGCCGGTTGAAACCGTTGGCGGGCGCTGGCTGAGAGGTGAGGGGCGGTGACCCAGAGGTCTGATCTAGGAGGCTGGAGCTCAGAGAGTGAGGGCGGAGAGGCCGGTGCCTGTTTCCCCGCACTGGGGAAGTCCTTTCCGTCCTATTTGTGCTCTGGACAGTGGCCGAACTCCTGCACATTTCGTCCCGGTTTTAAAACTGAAAGCCCCGCGTCCCTTCTCGGCCCTGGACAAACCAGGACGGGTGGTCACGCTGGACTGGCCTTCAGGCGTGCACCATGATGGGGACAGGGCCCTTCTCGATGTCTTGGGGTGTTCGGTCCCTAAAGGAGCAGGTCTTACGGAATCAAAGAGAGGGCACAGATTAGGGCCTGAATGTAACTGCGTGTGAATCTGGGTTGCCACTAACTGGATGTGTGACCTGGTGCAAGTTACTTAACCTCTTTGTGCCTCAGTTTCCTCATCTGTCAAAAGGAAATAATGTAGAACCTAACTCGGAAGACTGATGGGAATTACGTGAGTAGAAACGTGTTACCACCCGTGAGAGCACTTGGCGCGCAGTACGTGCTCAATAAATGTCACTATTTTCTGTAGTACCTTTGTCTGAGGGGTGACGGGGAGGAGAATGAGATAGGTATTTGCAAGCCTGACTTTGCTGCAGAGAGGGTCCCTTTGGCACTTGTTAATACTTTGCCTAGCGCCTGACGCATGGTAATTATTCCAGTGAAGGAAGGCTTTTTAAAACAATGCTGGTAATGTAGTAGGGGTGGGGGGCTGTCTGGAGATGAAAGAAATGGCTTCTTTTCTATTTTTTAATTTTTTTTTTAGAGACAGAGTCTCACTTTATCGCCCTTGGTAGAGTGCCGTGGCGTCACACAGCTCTCAGCAACCTCCAACTCCTGGGCTTAGGCGATTCTCTTGCCTCAGCCTCCTGAGTAGCTGGGACTACAGGCGCCCGGCACAACGCTGGCTATTTTTTGTTGCAGTTCGGCTGGGGCCAGGTTTGAACTCACTACTCTCGGTATATGGGGCCAGCACCCTACTCACTGAGCCACAGGCGCCACCCAGCTTAACTTCTTTAAACCTCTGTTTGTTTACCTCTTAAAAGGAGTTAAGTGCACCTATTGCTAGGGCTTTTGTAAGGACCAAGGAGCACATTGTAACTCTTGTCACCCACACATTCAATAAAATAAATAATACAAGAATATAGAGAGAAGGTAAAACAAAACAAAACAAAAACTACAGATTCCAACCCCAGAATCAAACCTAAGGGTATATTATCAGGGACTAGGGTGAGGAGCCAGAGAGAGCTAGAGTGAATTTATGAAGATAGATGTGCGGGTTGAGAGTCATATTTAAGGATCATGGGTTTGAGAGGGGATTGGGTAGAATAGCATTGATATGCAAATTAATCACTTACTGGGAAACCTTTGTATTGTTGGAAAAGGATGAAGCTTTCACATTTTGGTATCTTATTTAACTTTCTACACAATCCTTTGAGATAGATATTAGACCCCTTTTACAGATAAACAGGTTCTGAGATGTTAATGATCTTTTTGACATCATCAGATGCAGGTGTCAGCTCGGATCCTCTACCTGAGTCCAGACCCAGTTCACCAAAACATGGTGACCATCTTGTTAAGGGAAGACTAAGATGCCTGGAGTCCTTTGCAAATTCCCAGCCTCTTACAACCACTGGTTGCTTCCCTGGATGTTGCTGACCAGCACCCGACAGCTTCTTCAGTGACATGCCCAGTGTGGGCTGGCTTTAGAATTAAGACTTAGGGTTCTATGAAAGGTCATCTATTAGAGCCTTTACTTTTTTTCTTCTTTGGATAAGGATCTGAAGGTCCCAGATGCTGAACAATGGTCAAGCAAATGGCAAAGACACTACAAGTCAACACAGAGGCAGGCCAGGAACTTGGGCTTGTCACCTGCTCTTTGAGGCCACCCCCGCCTCTTCTTGTGACTTCAGGCAGATCACTTAACCTCCTGAGCTTCAGTTTTCTCCTGTAGACAGTGGTGGCACGGTCTTGGATGGTCTGGAGGTATTGGGTACAGTTGTGCTTGTTCATGTGAAATGAGCTAATGATCATGGGTTCTTTTGCTCAGGCCCTTGTCATCTTTCCCTCAGGTATGGCAGGTGATGAGAGCTCAGTAAATTGACCTTACAGGCAGAGGAGTAGACAGTCAGAAGCACTCACAGAGGGCTTTGAGGGCACCCAGGTGTATCTGGGTTGCTAGTACCTGGCACACACTTAGCATTCAGTAAATGTCCTGCTGAAATGAGTTAAAGGGTGAGAACTGGAGGAGGCTCTCACCAGTCCCAAGAACACTGCTTTCTACCTGCCATCTCTTTTATCATGCTCACATATCTAGAAGGAAAAGCAGGTAGAATTTCTGTGGCTATATTGGGGCCTGGCTTTGGGCAGCCAGGGAAGGAAAAGGGGACCCTTTTTTAGGCCCAGTTCTGTAAAAAAAATGCTGACCTTTTTACACTTAGGGCTAAAAATTGAAATTGATCTCTTCTGGTGTTCTCAGTCTTAATGTAGCTTTGAGCTTTCATAACTTCAGAAGCACAATTGATGTAGATTTACCAAAGACAACATTTGAAAGTTTATTTACATTTCTTCCATGTTTATCTGTTCTTGTGAAATTTGAGTAATATGTTTTACTTTTTGTTTTAGGCAATGTTTGCTATCTTCAATTAGAAGGACTGAGTTTCAACAGGATGACTTTTTGTAAGTGTGTAGCCTTTACACTTCTCAAATTATTAAGCTTGCACTGAGACTCCGGCCCCTGTCTGCTGTGCAGTTAAGCTGGTTTGGATGATTTTGAGGTTGTTTTTTTTTTTTGTTTTGTTTGTTTGTTTGTTTGTAGTTTTTGTTCAGGGCTGGATTTGAATCCTCCACCTCTGGTATGTGGGACCGGTGCCCTACTACTTGGAGCCACAGGCGCCGCCCATTGACCTTGCTTTTCTTTGTGGGTTAAATGGAAGGTATTTTTCCCAAGGGCTAGGTGGTTGGGGAAAAGGTGACTCTTGGGCAGGTGCTGGTATGTCCTCAGGGCTCTGAATGAGGGGGAAGTAAGCTCCTTACAGACTTTATCTCATTAGCCAAACAGGTGGACACACTGTTCCCATTTCATGTCAAGTGTAAAAATCTAGACTAAGGCAGGAAGAGATGGAGCTCTTTCTGTGTCCTGCCTTGAAAAATAAAAGGCCAATTGACAATGGTTGGAAATATTTTTCAGATGGACATGTGACCAAATTCTAATCCTTTCCTGAATTGATGTTTGCACTGTGTGTGGCTAATCTCCAGAGGAGTGGTGTGTTTTGCACAGGTATTCTGAGCATCTTTTTGTCCACATCACTGCCTTTTTTTGGTTGATAAAGTTTTTAAATCCTCACTTTACACAACAAGCTATCCAGTGGGGAGTCTCCCAGTTGGGTTGGATCCTAGGGCTTGCTGAGACCTTTCTCTCTCCATTCTCCCTTCTTCCTCGAGAAACAGAATAGTCTATAGCAACAAAGTTTGCTTAGGCTTGTCTCTAAGTCATATCTGCATTTCTGGGGGGGGGGGGTTTGTTTGTTTTTGAGACAGTCTCTGTCATCCTGGGTAAAGTAGAGTGGCATCATAGCTCACAGCAGCCTAGGTTCAAGTGATCCTCTTGACTCAGTTTACTGTTTTTGGCAGAGATGGGATCTCAGTGTTGCTCAGACTCCTGAGCTGAAGCAATCTGCCCAATCTCTTCTCCCAGAATGCTGGGATTACAGGCGTGAGCCATCTTGCCCAGCTCTGGGTCACGGGGTGGGGGGGGGAGTTTCATTGTAGTGTCTCATTATGAAAGTACTTTAAAATTTTTTCGAAAGATAATTTGGCTTATCGAAGCTGCTTCTACCTTGTATATACAATGACCATCTATTTCTTGGTGACTAATTAATGGTTTACTCCTACACTTAACACAGAAGTACAACTCCAGAGTATTTGATAATGTGATACTGGCTCTTGTTCCAACCTTTGTTCTCCCTTGTGAGGCCGAGTGGCTGTTCTTGCCTGACACACTGAACATCCATCTGCTTCATGCAGAGTGTTGAGGTTTGAGGGAGCTGGGTTGTAGGAGACTGTCTTGCACACCCTTCCAACAACCAGATGAGATGACAGGTTTTAGTGTTAGGCTACAGCTGATCATGTGCCTTCCTTACTAACTTGCTCTGATGGTGAGCTGAGGAGCAGCACCTGGGTTCCAGGGCCCGGGTCTGCAGTTTATACATAGCATAGAAAGTGAACTAGTGTCTGTCAGCATTCTGTAGGACAGGGGGCCTCCACAAGAAACTGGTTGGGTGGGGTGGTGCCTGTGGTTCAGTGGGTAGGGCGCCAGCCCCATGTACCGAGGGTGGGGGGTCAGCCCTGGCCAAACTGCAACAAAAAAAAAATAGCTGGGTGTTGTGGCAGGCATCTGTAGTCCCAGCTACTCAGGAGGCTGAGGCAAGAGACTCGCCTAAGCCTAAGAGTTGGAGGTTGCTGTGAGCGGTGGTGACGCCACGGCACTACCGAGGGTGATACAGTGAGACTCTGTCTCTAAAAAAAGAAAAAAGAGACGGGTTGGGCCTCTGTAAACTGAGGAGATGCAGCCAGGATGTACATTTCCATTCAAGGCTGAATGGATGTGAACAGCTGTGGTCCTGGCTTACGTGTGACCTCACCAGCGGTGATCTGGAACATGTTGGTGGAGGAGAGGTGGTGGTTTCACGCATGAGACTTCTCTGTGAACCAAGAGTGGATGACGTGTGCCAAAGGATTCTTGGGTGAAGTCTTTCTTCTCTGGAGTAAATTGCAGCAGTTTACTTAAACCTCATCTTTGTTTTTATAATGAGGAAGAAAATGCTGGGTTACAAATAACAGAGCTCTTTTGGAATCTAGTGATTAAAAAATCACGTAAACATGGAGAGTTACTGTGACTCCTGTCCCACTCTTAGGGGAGTCTGTAGTGTGTCATGCACAGCAGCACTTCTGTGAAAGTTCTAAACGGTGGGTTTGTGTATGCGCAGAGACACTTCACATTGAGGCAGTGCGGGGGCTTCTGGATTCAGCGCCCAGCAGGTGGGACCCCTGGATGTGGTTTCACTTCTGTAACTGCTCTGATGAGAAACCACATGCAGGAGGCCCCTGCCCACCAGCCCGAGGGCCTGTCCTCATGCTTCACCCCTGTGGCTGCACAGTGACGTCTGTGTCTTTTAGTGCCTGTAGTGTCTCTTCTCCGCTTCCTAAATGTCTCCCTATTTCCCTTTGGCTGTATTCTCATTGTATTTTGCAGCCTGAAATCGTTTGCATATACACCTTCTATGTGTTTCATTTTATGTATTTTATAGCTAGAGGAAGAGCTTAATGTTTCTAGGGAGAGTAAGATATGGCTCTTAATGCTCCAAAAGCTCTTCATCTTCTAATTTGCCAGGTTTAAATCCTGGTCTGTTATTTGGGCAAGTTTATCTCTCTCTGCCTTACTTACCTCCTATAAATTTTGAACAAAAAGTCATTTTCCTCTCCTAGGGGTACTGTGTGGATGGATTATTATTAGTGCACATAAAGCTCTTAGAATGGAGCCTAGCATGTGGTTAGCATACATTCCACAAATGTTAGCCACTGTCAGTATTAATGGTAGTCTTACTTACATGGGTGTTTTATGTAGATTGCTAATCAATTTTTTGTTATTTTTATGTGAAATTATGATTGAAAAGTTAGCTGTATGAATCATTTTTTGGGAAACTTAAGTTTATAATGGTAATTATCTTTTTTTGTTTGTTTTAGGACAAGACTTAAAAACCTATCTTGGATAGAAGATATTTAACCATTTAGCTAAAAATGGTATTTTTTACATGCAATGCATGTGGCGAATCAGTGAAGAAAATACAGGTGGAAAAGCACGTGTCTGTCTGCAGAAACTGTGAATGCCTTTCCTGCATCGACTGTGGTAAAGACTTCTGGTGAGCTCCATGTAATTCATGCAGGTCCACAGGAAAGGTCCAGACCAATTCTGGAAGCCTTGGCCCCCCCAAAATTGGAAAAATAGAAATTTCAAGAAATAAATTAAGCAAAAGAACTTGTAGGGTCTGTTGGTGAAAATTGGTATGATTCTTTGAAAAATGCCTTACAAAACAATTTGCTTTTTAAAGATTTTGCCAGGCACATTGGCTCAAGCCTATAATCTCAAGCCTATAATCTCAGCATTTTGAGAGTCCAAGGTGGGAGGATCATTGGAGGCCAGGAGTTTGAGACCAACCTGGGAAACATACCAAGACTTTGTCTCTACAAAAAGATAGAAAAATTAACCAGGCACAGTGAAACACACCTATAGTCTCAGCCACTTGGAAGGCTTAGTAGGAGTCTGGCTTGAGCCCTGGAGTCTGACATTACAGCCTTAGCATTCCAGCCTGAGTCACAAAGTGAGATCTTGTCTTGAAATAATAAAACAGAAAATTTCAAGAGAAAAGTAGGGGAAGGAGAATTCTGATGATGAGAGCATCCGCTCAGTCTGGGGTACTGGTTGCTATCTTTTTGCCACTGTTCCAAGGTTCAGGGAAGTAGCCATATGGAAGGAGGATCGGGGCGGGGGGGGGGAGTTGGGGCTGGTTTTGTTAGACCAGGGGTATCCTGTGCCCATCGCACTGCACAGGTGGACATTCATAGAGATGACAAAGTAGATGTATGGATTCTCAGGGGAGATAACGTAGCAGAAGAGACCAGGTCCTCCCTCAAAAACCAGAGGTGCTGGTAGAGGGGAGTGTTTGGGGAGACACTCCCACAGAGGAGGCCTCCCAGGTGAGTGGTCAGCGGGAGGTGTGGGGCAGAGCCTCAGGAACTTGGGCACTGCAGCTAGCTGTTGCAGAGGGCTACCCTCTTTGAATGTATGTTGATTCCTCTTCAGTTTCAGAGGGTACAGCTGAAAGCTGGCTTATGGCTGCCTCTGCTTTAGTGTCCTCTGGTATTTAGGTGGTATTTGCTAATAGTCCATTTTAATTCTTTTTAGAGCAATGATGTTTTGAGGGGGAAACTGCTAAAAATCTATTTAGATCTAAAAAGCTTGATATATAAAATAGGTAAAAATTGGCTTGTTTTAATTAGGAGTTTTACCCTCAATCTTGTCCCCACCATTTTTCTGAGGAACTCCATAGAGTTTTAAAAAGATGATGTGAGAGAAAATTGAGTTTTCTTTTTTTGAAGACTCTGAGACTTTTGGTGACCTGATACTGCCATTTTATATCAGCTTTAATTTATAGCTGCAACTGACTTTTTTGAGATAGGATTTTACTCTTTTTCTTTTCTTTTTTTTTTTTTTTTTTAAAGAAACAGAGTCTTACTTTGTCACCCTCAGTAGAGTGCCATGGCAACAGCTTACAGCAACCTCCAGCTCTTGGGCTTAGGCGATTCTCTTGCCTCAGCCTCCCGAGTAGCTGGGACGCCAGGCGCCCACCACAATGCCTGGCTGGTTTTTTGTTGCAGTTTGGCCGGGGCTGGGTTCAAACCTGCTACCCTCGGTATATGGGGCCAGCGCCCTACCCACTGAGCCACAGGTGCTGCCCAGGGTTTTACTCTTTGACCTGGGCTAGAATGCAGTGGTGTCATTATAGCTCACTGCAAATCTCAAACTCCTGGGCTCAAGTGATCCTCCAGCCTCCTGAGAAGCTGGGACTACAGGTTCATGTCACTGTACCTGGCTAATTATTTTTTGTAGAGACAGGGTCTCACTCTTGCTCAGGCTGGCCTCGAACTCCTGACCTCAGTCTTCTCACCTTGGCCTCCCAAAAGTGCTGGGTTTACAGGTGTGAGCTACCACACCCCTCCTACAACTATCGCTGGCCTCTTATAGTGCCAGGAAGTTGAATTTTTATAATTTAAGATAAAACTACCCTATTGCAGCAAAGTATTTTCTTTTTTATTCAGTTTACATATACTTGTGAATAAAAAAGCCAATACTGCCTATTAGTTTGGCTTAAGATGTTTATATATAAAAATGAGTGGAAAAGTACAGTGGGTTTTGTATTGAAGAGTTTAGAGGAAGAGGAGTGTGGTTGAGGCCTGGAGGTCATGTGCGTGATGGTGAGTAGATGGGTTGCTGGTGCAGTGGACAGATGGGGAAATACAGGGTACAAGGAACGTGCCGGCTCGGGTCAGGGCCTGCAGCCAGGGGTCAGTCTAACAGTGGGATTTTTGATCTCTAAAGGGGCGATGACTATAAAACCCACGTGAAATGCATAAGTGAAGATCAGAAGTACGGCGGCAAAGGCTATGAAGGTAAAGCACACAAAGGCGCCATTAAACAGCAGGCGTGGACTCAGGTAACGTCTCACTCACGGAGCAGCTTCACCTGACACCCTCCACCTTCTCTGGAGGCCTCAGAGACTAAGTACATGTCATCCTGGCTCACGAGCCCTGGAACAGTCGTGTCTTAGGGCAGACCAAGGTTGAACTGAAACCTCTTGAACAGGAGCTCTTTGTGTTTCTGTCAGTACAGTTACATTGCAGGGCATTAGGTCTTTAGTCTGTGTGTTCTGCAGGTTTCTTGCAGAAAGATTTTAGAGTTCTCCTTAGTTTTTCCTTGGCTAGAAAACTGAACGGAAGCATTCTAGTCTTTTTCTACATTTAGTGGTAATGCAGCTTCTAAAACTCAACTGTGTTATTCTGTTACGTCAGTCAGTCATCAAAATCACTAAAAATAAAGATATTTTCATTAATATAAAGGTAGATGGTTTCACTTCATTTTAGTTAAGTGGAAAATTTGTTGGCTAAAGCATTGAGATTCCTAATTCACTGAGAAGCATAACTTCTAGAATGTTGCTGATCATTTTCGGAGTAGGTAGTAGGAGGAAGCATCAGAAAGGAAGATGGTGGGAGAAAAGACAGATACCAGCTATGTGGAGAAAGTTACTCCATTTGATGAAGGATGTTTTTGTTTGTTTGGTTGATATTTGTTTGTGATTTAATTTTTTTTTTTTTTTTGGTTTTTGGCCAGGGCTGGGTTTGAACCTGCCACCTCTGGCATATGGGACCGGTGCCCTACTCCTTGAGCCACAGGCGCTGCCCTTGTTTGTGATTTAGAGTCTCACTCTGTTGCCCAGGCTAGAGTGCTGTGGCATCAGCCTAGCTCACAGCTTCCTCAGACTCCTGATTTCAAGTGATCCACCTGCCACCATGCCCAGCTAATTTTTGTATTTTTAGCATGGATGGAAGCTGGCTGTTGCTCAGGCTGGTCTTAAACTTCTGAGCTGAAGAGATCTTCCCACTTCAGCTTCCCAGAGTCCTGGGATTACAGGTGTGAGCTACCATAGCTTGGCCTGGTGAAAGAGTTTAAATGTGAATGTGCTGATCACTGACTATATTGACCAGTGCACTGATTTATATACTCCTAGGTGTGTAATTCTTTGGTTTACCAAGAACTTACAAAGTCTGGCCAGTGCAGGTGGAGAAGCTATTGAAATCTTAGCTAAGATATCTAGGCTAGTGACCATCAGCTGCACTTCAGGTACCCTGTCTGCAGTCCTTGGGAACCAGACGACATTGCTGAGCTCTGAGGTTGAGTCGCTTGGTCTCTGAGTCCTGCCTCTGCTGCTATCATGGGAGAGCGAAGTCCTCTAAGTCTGGAGTCAGCAAACTGGCCTGCACTAGGGTTTTATTGGAAAATAGCCGTGCTGCTTTAGTGCTGGAAGGGCAGCACTGAGCAGCTATGAGGGAAACTTGCAAAGCCTCTGGCCCTTTACAGAAGAGGTTGATCAACCTTGGCTTTGCACATCAGGCTGCAGCAGCCTGACACTGTATTATAAATGAGGAACTAACTGCTCTGTCCTGGCCCGCTGATCTGCTTCCCTGCCAATCCCCCTCCCCCCACACCCATCGCTGTTGTTAACAGAGAGTGAATGTGGTGTGCTGGGAGCATGAACTGGGCAGGGCTGCTCTGGGACCTTCTGACTGATGTGGGGTTGGAATTTTGTTCTTTTCCTGAAATATTTGAAACCCACATTTTAACAAGTAGAATTAAAGAATCTTATCAGAAGGGATACCTGTTCTCCAAAAGCTTGAGTAGGTTGGGTATTTAAAGTCATTAATATTATAAAGGGCTCAGAATATCGACCCTTTCACAATAAGATTTGACTGTTTTCATCCTTCGTTTCATGTCTTCTTTTCAACCTTTCCCCCATGATTCAAGAAACTTGCTCCCTTAAAAGTTACCTGGATCCAGCTACTCGGGAGGCTGAGGCAAGAGAATCACTTAAGCCCAAGAGTTTGAGGTTGCTGTGAGCTGTGACGTCACAACGCTCTACCCAGGGCGACATAGTGAGACTCTGTCTCAAAAAAAAGTTACCTTGGATCCTACCCCATCTGCTGTATCTCACGTTTGGGGCCAGCTCCTCAGGTCTTGCTCATTTCAGCTCTGAGACTCTGATCTGCCACTCTTCCTTTTTTGTTACTTTTTTTTTGCAGTTTTTGGCCAGGGCCAGGTTTGAACCCACCACCTCTGGTATATGGGGCCAGTGCCCACTCCTTTGAGCTACAGGCACCACCCTTTCTGTTACTTTTTAAAACTTTATCATTTTAATAAAAAATCATTTGAATTTAAAAAACCACTCAAGTAATGTAGAAAAAAATACAAAGAAAGCAACATGAGACCAAAACCAATCAGCCAGAGAAGACCAGTATGAACGGTCACTGAGCCATCCACAGATGTGTCTGGGCTCACAGGCACACTGGATAGATCAGGAATATCACGTATGGTTCACACTGCTTGTTCCAAACTGTCCCCAGGGCCCCGTTCTCTCCTGACTGCTGCCTGTTTCACGAGTGCCGGGCCAGCCTCGTGTTTCCCAGGCCCCATTCTCTCCTGACTCTGCTTCCTGCTTCACGAGTGCTGGGCCTGCCTCATGAGTGCTGGGCCAGCCTCATGTTTCCCTGTTGGCATTAGTCTTGTTTTTTTTGATTTACGTTTATCTGTCTGGGTACCTGAGGCCACCTCGCCTTATTGTTAGTATCCTGTATCAGTCGTTTCTGGCCTGTTTATATGTAGATCCCTAATGCAGGGACATTTTTCTCCTTTGTATTTGTTTAGCTCCAGCATTTGTCCTAATTTTGGCTCTTTGGTGACTTACTTCCTGTCCACTGATGTCTCCCTAACTTCAACAGTTTTTTTTTTCTTTTGAGACAGAGTCTCACTATGTCATTCTCGGTAGAGTGCTGTGGCATCACAGCTCACAGCAACCTCAAACTCTTGGGCTCAAGCGATTCTCTGGCCTCAACCTCCAGAGTAGCTGGGACTACAGGCGCCTGCCACAACGCCCGGCTATTTTTTGTTATAGTTGTTGTTTGAACCCACCGGCCCTGGTGTATGTGGCCAGCGCCCTGGCTGCTGAGCTACAGGCGTCAAGCCTATTTATTAGATCTTAATGTTACTGTCTTATTCTCAGTTTATACCCTAGTCCCTGTAATATCCACTTTCTCTGATGCTTTTGATCGCATGTGGTTCACATTCCCTTCTTTTTTTCATTTTACTGTGGTTAAAATATACATGACATAAAATTTACCATTTAACCATTGCAAAGAATTCAATTAAGTATATTCACATTATTCTACAGCCATCATTACCATCCATCTCCAGAACTTTTCTGTCTTCCCAAACTGGAATTTTGTCTCCATTAAACACTAAATCCCCACCCCCCGTCCCTGGCATCCACAGTCTACTTTCTGTCTCTACAAATTTGACTGCTCTGTGTGCCCCATATAAGCAAAATGGTAAAATACTTGTGTTGTTTTGGCTGGCTTGTTTGCCTTAACATAATGTCTTTAAGGTTCATCCCTTTGTGGCATGTGTCAGAATTGCCTGCCTTCTTAAGACTAAAACGTATTCCAGGTTGGGCGCAGTGGCTCACACCTGTAATCCTAGCACTCTAGGAGGCCAAAGTGGGTGGATTGCCCTAAGCTCACAGGTTCAGGACCAGCCTGAGCCAGAGCAACACCTCGTCTCTAAAAATAGCTGGGCTACCTGAAAGGCTGAGGCAAGAGAATCACTTGAGCCCAGGAGTTTGAGGTTGCTGTGAGCTATGATGCCTTAGCACTCTACTAAGGCGACAAAGTGAGATGTTGTCTCAAAAATAAATAAACAAATAAATAAATAAATCGAACACATTCCATTGTATGAATGGACCACATTTTGTTTTCTCCTATTGGTAGACACTTAAGTTGCTTCTCCCTCTTGCCTGTTGTGAAAAATGCTACTGTGAACATGAACATACAAATGCCTGTTGAAATGTCTGCTTTGGATTCTTTTGGATGTATACCCAGCAGTGGGGTCGCTGGGTCATGTAGGAATTGATGTTTTGAAGAACCTACATACTGCTTTCTACAGCAGCACCGTATTTGCTTGTACTTCCCCCCAGTCATGTGCAGAAATTCTCGTTTCTTCACAGCCTGCCAACACTTGTTACTTTCTAATTTATTTTATAATTGCTATCCTAAGGGGTGCAAAGTGGTGTCTCATTATGGCTTTGGTTTTCATATCCGTAATGATTACTGATGTTGAACATCTTTGTTTTATGTTTATTGGCTATTTGTATATTTTCTTTGAAGAAATGTCTGTTTAAGTCCTTTGCCCACATTGTAATCAGGTTGTTTGGGGTTTTCGTTGTTAAACTGTAAGAGTTCTTTATATATTTTGGATGCTAACCTTATAGCATTTATGATTTGCAAATATCTTTTCCCTTTCCATGGGTTGCCTATTCACTATGTTGACAGCATCCTTTTGTTTTTATTTTTGAGACAGAGTCTCATCTGGGCTGGCGTGCAGTGGTATCATCATAGCCTTGAGCACCTAGGCCAAGCTCTCCCCCTCAGCTTCCTGAATAGCTGGTACCACCAGCCTGGCTAATCGTTGTCAAGGGGGAGCCTTTCTGTGTTGCTCAGGCGGATCTTGAATTCCTCCCCTCAAGCGAGCCTCCCACCTTGGCCTCTCAAAATATATACCAGGAGCCTGGTCCTTTGATACAGAAAAAATTTTTTTATTTTGATGTAGTCGGATTCATTTTTTTATTTTGTTGCCTGTGCTTTTCATGGCCTGTTTACATGTAGATCCCTAATGCAGGGACATTTTTCTCCTTTGTATTTGTTTACCTCCAGCATTTGTCCTAATTTTGGCTCTTTGGTGACTTACTTCCTGTCCACTGATGTCCATGCACACTATTGCCAAATCCCATGTCTTGAAGCTTTTCCTCTGTGCCAAATCCCATGTCTTGAAGCTTTTCCTCTGTGCCAAATCCCATGTCTTGAAGCTTTTCCTCTGTGCTTTCTTCTGAGAGTTTATCATTTTGCCCCTGAAGTTCAGGGCTTCTATCTGTTCTGAGTTGGTTTTTACATACGGTGTCAGGTGAGGGTCCGTCTTGGTTGCCTTGCATGTGGATTTCCAGTGTCTCAGCTTCGCTTGTTAAAACTGTCTTCCCTCCCTTTGAATGGTCCTGAGCTCTTGTTGACAGTCACACAGCCGTGTGTGTGAGGCTTCTCTGCCGAGTCTGTGCCCTCGGTTGGCGCGCTTGTCTTGATCCCAGTGCTGCACTGTTTGATTACTGCAGCTTTGTACAAAGTGTGAGACCTCCTACTTTGTATTTTTTCAAGATTGTTTTGGTGTTCCTTGAGATTCCAAGTGAATGTTAGGATTCATACGGAATTCTCCCTCCACCAGAAAGAAGGAATTGCGTGTGGATTGGATGTCCATAAAATGTGGGGCATCCTCACCTAGCTCAACACTACAATGTTCAGAGGCTGCCCATGGCCCCCTTGCAGCTTATCTAGAGGAACAGTTTGTCACTATGTCTGTGGGGGAAACACACACACACAGGATTTTGGTAGGAATTGCACTGAATATATAGATTGTGCTTTGGGTATTATTAACATCTTAGCAATATGAGGTCTGACAATTTAAGTTCATGAACTTGTCCTAGAAAAAGTGCTATATACCTCACTGCTGAGTACCTTGGACTAGCTAGTGCCTAGAACACCCTTCAGAGCTATTTGGAACTCTTTTTCTGGAATGGCCATGAACGCTGTCACCCTATCGAAAGTCTTACTTTTGATATTTCTCATATTGTTGGGTAAAGAAAAAAGTCGCTGGGGGCCAGATGAGGTGAAGTAGGAAAGGAATTCTAGTACTCGAGTTCTTTACTGGCTAAAAACTTCCTCACAGACAGTGCTGTGCGAGCTGGACATTACTGTGATGCCGGAACCACGAGCATTGGCCAGGATTTGCAATGGAAATTTCCCTGTTTCTCCATCAGTGTTTACTGGGTCTGCCGTGCTTCTCACAGTCAGCCAACGATCTTGATGCACAATTTGCGATGTTTTTGTTAGTTCTGCTGGTCACTGGCTACTGTAACCTCTCTTCATGAGTGACACTTTCTTTCCCTACATGTGTACACAGCTGTTCTCTTCATGACATTATCTCCACAAACGTGTCCTTCATTTCATCTCCCCTCTTTCCAAGTTTAACAAGAAATCGATGAATGTTTGTTCCTTGATCTAAATTCAAGCTCTGATATTCTCGTGATGGCACAAAAAAAACCACAAGACAATCGTGATCGTCACTCAGCAAGACACTGCCACACATCAGCACAAACACGTCTGTGAGATGCTCACACAGCAGGATTGTGAGTCCTCACCAAATTGTACAGTGCTGCCAACATGAGTCCGTGGTGGCAAGTTCGCTGACTTAATTGTTGAGCTCATATTAGGTCTTCTAGTCCATGAACATGGACTGTCTCTTCATTCATTGATGTCTGCTTTAATTTCTTTCATTAATAATATTGTAGTTTTCAGTATGTAAGACTCTTCCTCTTTGCTCTAGTCCTAGTCCTGTTCTTTTTGATGTCGTAGCAAATGGAATTGTTATCTTAATTCCCTTTTTGGGTTGTGCATTTTTGGTGTAGAAATACAACCTGATTTTTGAGTATTGACTTTGTATCCTGTATTGCTGAATTCATTTATTAGTTCTAACAGCTTTAGGGTGGAACTTTGGGGGTTTTCTATGCATAAGACCATATTGGCTGGGTGCTGTGGCTCACGCCTGTAATCCCAGCACTTTGGAAGGCCTACGTGGGAGGATCACCAGGGGCCAGGAATTGGAGACCCACCTGGGCAACATAGCAAGGCCCTGTTTCTACAAAAAAAACTTGTAGTCTCAGTTATTTGAGAAGCTAAGGTGAGAGAATTGCTTGACCTCAGGAGTTCAGGTTACAGTAAAGAAAAAGGACTGTATCCTCTGTGGACAAAGATAATTTTACTTTGTCCTTTCCAATTAGGCTCTTTCTCTTTCTTGCATTAACTTTCTGGCTTGGATTCTAGTACTGTGTTGAACAGAAGTTAATCTGTATCTCTTTAAGAATAGATATAAATTTAGAATGTAGGCTTGAAAAATGTGAACGCTTTGGCCATGGCAAGGACCTTTTAGTTTGGCTTTCATGAAACTCATGTGTCAATTGTTTGTTTTTGCTTTATCTTCCTTTTTTGTAGAAAATTAATGGATTGGTAAAGAAACCCAATGTCAGCCCCAAAGTGAGAGAACTTTTAGAGCAAATTAGTGGTTTTGACAATGTTCCCAGGAAAAAAGCAAAATTTCAGGTATGGATTGGATTGACTTTCCTGAGGTGGGGTGGGGAGCCATGGCTGAGCTCGTGTGTACTTGTCAAAATGGGATAAATGTGGGGGAGAACGGAGGACAAACCCTATCTAACGGGTCTACTGAACACCACCGGGGTGATGGGCACATCCAACCCGACTCAAGCATTATAGAAACTATCCACATAACAAAAACATTGATACCCCCTTAATATTTTGAAATAAAAATTTTTTAAAATGGGATAGATAAAAGGTTCTTGATTTTTACAGAATTGGATGAAGAACAGTTTAAAAGTTCATAATGAATCAATTCTGGAGCAAGTGTGGACTATCTTTTCTGAAGCTTCCAGCACTGTAAGTTGGATCTAATTTTAATTTGTAGTGTGGCAAAAATTTGTAATAATGAAATGGGAATATCTTACTTTTGGAGGTCAAGACAGCCTTCTTTTTCAGAGAGCCTCTTTATGCCTTCATTTATGGGGAGGAATACACTGAGTGCACTGCAGAGAAGATTTCCTTATTGTGCAGAGAAAGGTATTTAATCCTGATGTTTGATGATGGTACCAGCTGGCGCATTGTGATTTGCTTGGATTATCAGGTAGTGGGATGCATTGGGTTTCTCACAGACCCAGCAGCATCCCTGCTGTGCTGTCTGCCTAACATCTGATGTTGGGCACGTTATTTACCCTGTAAGCCTCGGTTTCTTTTTCTAAAAAATATAGCTGTTAGGCTCAGCATCTGTGGCTTAACCAGCTAAGGCTCCAGCCACATACACCTGAGCTGGTGGGCTCAAATCCAGCCCGGTCCTGCCAAACAACAATGACGGCTACAACCAAAAAATAGCCAGGTGTTGTGGCAGGCTCCTGTAGTCCCAGCTTACTTGGGAGGCAGAGGCAGGAGAATCACTTAAGCCCAGAGTTGGGGGTTGCTGTGAGCTGTGATGCCACGGCACTCTACCCAGGGTGACAGCTTGAGGCTCTGTCTCAAAAAAAAAAAAAAAATGGCTGTTAATATTCATTTATTTCATAACAGTCATGCCAGTCCTTATAATTAAAAACATACGAGGGTTTAAAAAAAAAAATTCATTTATTGCATACTTACTGAAGGCCATACATGGTAGCTCACACCAGTAATCCTAGCACTGTGGGAGGCCAAGGCAGGAGGGTCCCTTGAGGCAAAGAGTTCAAGACCAGCCTGAGCAACATAGTGAGACTCTGTCTCTACAAAAAAATAGAAAAATGAGCTGGCTGTGGTGGCACATGCCTGTGGTTCCAGATACTCAGGAGGCTGAGCCAAGAGGATAGCTTGAGCCCAAGAATTTGAGGCTGCAGTGAGCTGTGATGATGCCATTGCACTCTAGCCTGGTGACAAAGTCAGGCCCTATCTCAAAAGAAGAAAAGAAAAAGAAAATACTTACTGAGTGATACATGCCAGGCCCTCAACGAAAGAAATCTATAAAGTATCTCGGGTGGTGGTGCTATGGTGAGGGTATAGTGACGAGGGGGTCCCCAGCTAGGGGGTCGGGGCCACAGGTGGCCCTGTCGTGCGGCAGTATCACAGTAGATGAGGGTCCCCTCATTAGTTCTCACACAACTGCTTCCTTCTGGTGGAGGGAGAATTCCTCTGATTAATTGTTAATAAATCCACTGCCTCTTAGTCGGTGGTTTGAGAGTGCAAGGTCTAAATGTGTGATCTACATACAGACAGTCTTGGTTTGATACCTTTTAGCCATATTGTGATTACATTGTTAAATTAAAATTCTTTCTCCATTCAGTTACACTTTGCTTCTGTTTGGAGCTTATATCCTATTTGGAGACTTACATCAGTAATTTTTAAAAACAAGCTTCTGGCTGGTCTTTTATTCTAGTCAAATGATCCGAGCTTGATTTGCTTTATGTAAATTGGGATCAAAATGAAACTTGGCAGTATATGTAGCATTTATTTCTGTCAGAATACCCAAATTGGGCCTTTGAAACATGATAGTCAGTCATTTAATTGGCATTTATGTGGCACCTATTATTTATAGGTTATTTATTTTAACTAAGAATCAAAGATTTGAAATTGCTTGGTTCAACAGCAGCATTTTTAAAAAATATGTTTTCCAGATTCCCTTTTGAAGCAACATGTCAACATATGTTGAAATTAAATAAAACGATCAGTAAACAAACAGCTCGTGATAAGTTCCTTTGCCCCGTGAACCTCCCAGCAGCACATCCCTAGTTTTTTCAAAGCAAAGGTCCAGAGGCTTTCCTTGTCCATACATCAAATGTTTATCTCCTGCAGCTGGACACCAGGCCTCAGGCTGGTGAGAAGGCCTTTCTGTCCTTCTCTGCCTGGCTGTTGTGGATTCAGCCGGAATCAGACTCCTGCCTGCCTGCAGGTGCCTTCTAGTGGGGAGACAGGCAGCCTTGGATATGGGTCAGGGTGTAGAGTCAGATCCTGCTGAGAGCTGTGCAGAGGCAGAGGGCAGTGGAGGGGCTGAGACCCACAGCAGCAGTCTGCTAGGGGAGAGTCAGTAAGAGTGCCGTGGAGAAAACCTCAGGTGAGGAGAATAGGGCATGAAGTGCAGAGAAGATGGGGAAGAATTGCTCCACCCGTTGACTGAGCAGCTGCGTGATGGGTGAGTGGGTACCTCCCTCTCTCACCCTCTCCGGGCTGAGGAGTTGGTTTGGACATAGATGCCAGCTGGCCCTTGGTCTGGATTGGGCAGAAGGGAAGCTAAGATCTCAGGCTAATAGTTTTGTTTGTTTTTTTCAGAAATAAAGTGAGTAGGATCATGATAATATTTTACTAAAAGGTGCTACAGAATAGATGTAAAGTTTCTTTGTCCCTTTCTTCCTCCTGAGTCTATTTCTGAAATCATCCATGAGCTTTGACAGCTCCATGTTGCTCAACCACAGCTGCTGAGAAAACTTAAACTATTTAGTTCAATATCCTTTTCCTAACACTGGGTCTTCCAACAAGGGGTGTGAGCATTGAGGTGTGAGGTCTTGTCCTGTAGTGAAAGCCCATCCTCTTCTATTGGGTCCAGTTTTAGAGATAAGAGTTCCCCATCTTGGGCGGCGCCTATGGCTCAAGGAGTAGGGCCCCAGTCCCACATGCAGGAGGTGGCAGGTTCAAACCTAGCCCCGGCCAAAAACCACAAAAAGAAAAAAAAAAGAGTTCCCCATCTTGCCACCTACAGTCTCCCAGAGGAGGAAGAGGGTAGCCAGGTGCCCTCTGTCGGCTGGCCTGCAGTTGACAGAATTGGAGCTTGACCCCAGGCTCCCAGTGGTGGACCCGGAGCTGCTGCCACTGGCCTACCCCTTCCTCCCAGGGGCAGTAGGGCTCTCGAGTGGACCTGTAAGTTGCTGGTCCATCTCTTGAGGTGAGACGTCATAGCACATGCAGAGGTGTTTCCCACCGATGACCAGTTGCTGGTTCATCTCTTGAGGTGAGGCATGTTTCCCACCGGTGACCAGTTGCTGGTTCATCTCTTGAGGTGAGGCATTGTAGCACATGCAGAGGTGTTTCCACCAGTGCGTGAAGTGTGGTTTCCTGGGGCTCCATCCTCAGCTCTTTGCAATGCATCCAGACAGGCATCCCTGCCCACCCCTCTGAGGGTAGCCATCCAAACTGAATAATGGTAATGATGGGAACAGCAATTCCTTTGTCTTATGCTAAGGATTCACGAAGCAGTTGTACACACTGAGCTGGTTTCCCGAGTGCCACTGTGCCCAGCACTTGCTGTGTCTTCTCTCAGTTTCTGTGTCCATTGCTGCACGAGGGAGGTATTTGCCTTTTATTTTACAGAGGAGGAAACAGCTTCAGAGCAGATGAAAACTTGCACTGAGTCACCTGCCTCATTAAAAGAGCTGGAACTTGACCCCAGCTCTGCAGACATGTGGCCCCGTGGTTTCTGCCTCACCTAAATGCTGCTGTCTCTTTTCATCCAAAATGAAAGTGGACAGTGAGCCAGAATGAGTGTTCTGGCTCAGGTGACAGGATCCTTCGCTTTCTCCGTGGAGTGAAAATGTCTGTTCATTGCAGTGAGGCCTGTGGGCTAGGGGAGTTTTCCCATTTTGTGTATTTACTGCTTCAGTTCAGCTCTTGGGGTAGGGTCACAGTTACACAATAAGTGATAAAATCATCTTTCCTCAAGAGTTTATTTAGTCAATGCAAGCAATGATGTGAGCATCTGTGTCCACACATTCAGAGCCAGGTTTGTGTTTCTTTTGCTTAATAATAAGGAGCCAGTCAGTAAGGGACAGGACCAACAGGCGCCCAGCCAGGCGACAAATCCATGTGCAGAGAACTCCGCACCCTCCAAAGTGAGTGACACCCGGGAGAGGCCAGCAGAGGCAAAGAAAAACAGAAGAGAAAGGAAGGAAGAGCGGCAGAAGAATCGGAAAAAGGAAAAGAAAGAACTAAGGTTAGAAGACCACCAAGAAAAGGCAAAGAATCAGAAGCCTAAAAAGCGCAAAGAGGAGGCTGACCTTGGGGCCGACCTAGAAGCTGCTGGGATGGGAGCCCCAGAGGCCAACGGGTCGATAAGGAAGAAGAGCAAGAAGAGGCACCAGGGCCAGCCTGCCGGGGAGCGGCCTGCGGGTGAGGAGGGGCTGCCGGCCACCGGAGCCAGGGGCCCCTCCCACCAGGAAGAGGCAGAAAGGGCCGCAGGGAAGAGGAAGCGGACGTTCTCAGAAGGTGAGCCGCTAACTTATGCTCTCAGAGTCAGTACAAAATATTAAAGCTGCGGGGCAGCGCTGGGGCTCAGTGCGTGGGGCACCGGCCCCATATACCAAGGGTGGCGGGTTCAAATCCGGCCCTGGCCAAATTGCAAGAAATAAATAGCTGGGCGTCGTGGCGATCGCCTGTAGTCCCAGCTACTCGGGAGGCTGAGGCAAAAGAATTGCCTAAGCCCAGGAGTTGGAGGTTGCTGTGAGCTGTGTGACGCCACGGCACTCTAACAGGGGCAATAAAGTGAGACTCCGTCTTTATAAAAAAATATATATATATATGTATATGTATATATATGTGTGTATATATATATAGATAGATAGATAGATAGATAGATAGATATAAACGCTGTGAACTTGGGTTATATACAACCTGTTCGACCTTGTGTTTGACCCAGGTAAGGGAAAAAGCATGAGCTTTGGGGTCAGGCCAACCTGACCCTGGATGGGTGACCTTGCCCTGACCGCTCCATTACCCACCCTCCAGCGTGGAGGAGGGTAAAGTCCGGGGTGCTGGGTCGCTGGGAGGTTCAGTAGGATGATGTGTGGAATATGCCTGCTTAAGTAAGTCTCATTGGATGGTAGCTGCTGGCATAAATATAAACTTTTAATATTTTAATTTTTCTAAATACTTAGTTGAAACAAATTCCAAGAAGAAAAAGGTGAAATTCTCAGGACATTCTGAGGGTGCAGAACCAGAAGACCATGTGGCTCCTGCAAAAGGTATCATTTCCATTACGTGAAAAGCAGGTGCAGGTGTGTGTAGGTTGAGGCAGGAGACAAGAGATGTCTCTCTAGGGAGAGGGGAGGTAACCGGCACTTCAGGAAGGGTCGCACCCTCCAGAGGCACATGTGAGAGTCCTAAAGCTGAATCGTTTCCCCTGGGCATGTGAGTCAGCATCTTGGGAATTAGAGTAACCAGGATAGCTCACTGAGACCCTGCTGCCTTTCCCCCAGCCACATTCTCTTGTTCTTGCTTCTCATTCCTTTAGAAGTGTCCTGAGGGGCTCCCAGACGTGGTTGCTCTCCTCCCCTTCTCTGGGTGTGTTCCTGCTGTCTCCTGGTGCCCCACTCCCTGGCCACTCGCTCTTTCTGAGCCGTAGTGTGGACCTGTCAGAATCCCATCCCTGGCCACTGGCATGTTTTACATGCTGCCGCTTACACAAAGCTTCTCCTGCTTCTTGGGGTCTGGAACATTCTCTCCAACTGGGAAGTAGCAAGTTCCCAACCCCACCCTGGGCATATTGCCAGTCCAGAGCAGCCCCAGAGTTGTAGCTTTGCCGAGAGAAGTTCCATAACAGCCAGAGCTGAGTCCATCTCTTAGCTTAACACCCTTCTTCCAGCTTTATGTACAGGAGTCCTAGATCCCAAAGAGTTTTTGTTTCAAAATTATTTTATTGGATAGGTCTTTTTTACAAATAGTAATTTTATTTATATTTAAAGTGTACAACTTAATTAGTTGTACACTAATTAGTAAGGTAGTAAAAAGAATTGGATAAAAAGGGAAGAAAGAACTAAGATTAGAAAACCACCAAGAAAAATCCAAAGAATCAGGAGCCTAAGAAGTGCACAAAGGGGGTTGTATATAGTGAAATCATCTCCATAATCAAGCTAGTAAACACACCTGTCACACATACTGTGCATGTGGTGAAAGCACTTAATATACACCCTCTTAGCAAATCTCAAGTATACTCTAAATGTTTTTTTAGTTTTATATTTTACATTTAAATCCATGATGCATTTTGAATACATTTTTATGTAAAGTGTAAGGTCTTGAGCTTTCTGCCTTAGCTGGCTTTTTCTCACATGACTTTGGAAGTGTGGAAAGGGGTGTCACCTTGTCACTCCGAGGCAAACAAGAAGCTCAGGCCCTCCACTCAGCCTCGATCGACCCCAGAGGACAGATACTCCTTGTCCTGCTGACCAGAACTTCCCACGTGGACTCGAGTGACACCCCAGCAGGGCCACCTCGTCACTGGCCAGTGTGTGTGGAAGCTCAGATTTCCTGCCTACCCACTGCTGCCATGGGTGGAGGTGGAGACACAGTCGTCCAGCTGGAGTAGAGTGGTAGTTGTGTAAAAGCTTTCTGTTTTGCTAGGCTGCCCCTTTCCTGTCCCTTGCTGGCAGAGGAAGCTTCTGTTGGGGCATTTTTGTCTGTACCTGTTGGTGTTCTAGGTCGCTGGATTCTTTAGCTCCAAATCGGGTCCAGGAGGCAAACAGGTCATCTCCCATCCGAGCTCCTGGCTGGTCTCTGCCCTTTCATGGTTGTCTGTTTGCTGCATTTGTGATGTCAGGATTCTTAGTTGTACTGAGCGAGAGGAGCAGGGAAAGCATGCCTGACTTCCAGGAGTGTGAGTTCCCTGGAGGGCTGTCTGTGTCCTCCCTTTCCTTCATGGTCAGCTCCTGCTGCTGGCATTGGTCTTCCTTCCTGTGTTAGCACCAAAGCCTTGGCGATGCTTGGTGCTTCCTTACTGAGTTCCCTGAAGATAGCGCTGTCTTTCTGCAGAGTTTGCAGTGGGGGTGGTCCTCATTCTGTTGCTAAGTCAACCTGCTCACTCTGAGGATGGACGCTTTGAAGAGAAACAAGTGCTGCTGGGCCCCCGTAATGGGAAGATGAAGGGACAGCTCCCTGTGCTGTGGTTCCCTGTTCATTAGAGGGTCACTTCATCTCCCAGGAAGCAAATAGAAATTGTTTCTTTTCTTTCTTTTTTTTTATGTCAGATTGACATGAAGGTGCGGGTGATTAGGTTACAGTGTTTGCATTTGTTGGGTAAAGTCCCCGTTGCAGGTGTACCGGGTACCCTCAGACCGTGCCTCTTACTGGGGAGCACACCAGTACCCTGCCCCCTCCCTCTTCCCCTCGCTTCTCCTCTCCCCATAACTTGAATTAAATTGAGTTTTTCTCTTACGCGTGTGTGTATTAGTTCATCTACTGGCTTCCTATTAGTATTAAGTACATTGGATACTTGCTTTTCCATTCTTGTGATACTTTACTACAGAAATGTTCTCCAACTCTATCCAGGTTAATATGAAAAATGTAAAGTTTCCATCTATTTTCATAGCTAATAGTATTCCATGGTGTATACATACCACAGTTTATTAATCCATTCGTGGGTTGATGGGCATTTAGGCTGTTCTGCATCTTGGCGATTGTAAATTGAGCTGCCATAAATAATCTAGTGTAAGTGTCCTTATGATAAAATGTTTTTTTTTCTTCAGGGTAGATACCAAGTAATAGGTTTACGGGGTCAAATGGAAGGTCTATCTTAAGTTCTTTGAGGATTCTTCATACTTCTTTCCAAAGTGGCTGTATTAGTTTGAAGTCTCACCAGTGGTGTAAAAGTGTTCTTCTCTCCACATCTGCATCCCCAGCTTTGGGGCTTTGTGATGTGTGGGCTATCCTCACTGGGGTTAAATGGGACTTAATTAAGCTGAAAAGCTTCTACACAGCTAAAGGCACAATACTTAAAGCAAACAGACTTTCGGAATGGGAAAAGGTATTTGCATCTTACGAATCTCACAAAGGGTTGATAACTAGAGTCTACAGAGAACTCAAACAGATCAACAAAAAGGGAGCAAATGATTCCATTTATCAGGGGCAAGAGACATGAACAGACCGTGTCTGAAGAAGGCAGACGAATGGCCGACAAACATGAAAAACTGCTCATTATTCTGAATCATCAAAGAAATCGTTTTTACTGTTCTGGTTGTACAATAAAACAAGATGTCTTACATGTTACTCTTTATGTCGCAGGTAAATTCAACTGGAAGGGAACTATTAAAGCAATTCTGAAACAAGCCCCAGACAATGAAATATCAATCAAAAAGTTAAGGAAAAAGGTATGGCGTATAAAAAAACCCATGCATGTAACAGTTGGGGAGAATTTATTTAAAAATGTACAGTTGTTTTATATATACTTAACCTGAAACACTGTGAGTGTAGGGTGTTAGAATCAGTGATGTTTGAGCTGCGTGGGGAGGGAACTGGCCAGGGCCCCTCCCACAGCTCAGTGGGGCAGGGCCTTGATTTGGGACTTGATTTTAAGACTCTGAAGAGAGACTCCATTTACTTAATTTGTAGTATGTTTGAAAATTATTGTGTGGGATATCTTGCTCTCTTGTCTTTCGTTCTTTAACTTCGTATCTATGTATGACACGCTCACAGCCAAGTGCCCATTCCCAGGCAGTCGGGTCAGTTTCACAAGCAGCGTGCACCTGTGTAACACCCCCCACCCCACCCCCCCCCCCGACCCCCAGGCTTCTTCATTTTTTACTGTTGGTCTTCTTCTGGGTTAAAGAAAGTACATTTTAAGGCAAATTTCCATGGTAAATACACCCATTTGCCATCTGTTTTTCTTTGTGAAGGTTTTAGCTCAGTATCACATGGCATCAAGTGAACGTCACAGGTCTGAAGAGGAGCTTCTGGTCATCTTTAACAAAAAGATCAGCAGGAACCCCACCTTCAAGTTGTTAAAGGACAAAGTCAAGCTTTTAAAATGAACATCTCTGTTTTTAAAAGTTGAATTCATTCTATTGACTTCTTTTTTTCATTGCTGTTTATAAAATGTGTAATGAATTATAGCAACTCAAACTGTGTTTTCCAAAGCCATTATTTTTAAGTTAAGGAAAAATTATATTTTTGGTAGAACTTTTATGAAAAAATAAAATATATTCTTGTCCAAAATTCTGAATTTGTGGTGGCAAAAATTATTGTACTTTAAAACATAACTTGGCACCTTGACTACAGAGCAGCTGGAGCGCGAGTTACAGTTTAGACCCCTGGCGGGGACATAGGACCACCATATGTCCTGCAGCTGGCCTCAGGCACCATCCTCCTAGCCCTTGGGCGTAGATTTGATTTCAGATGCATAGGACAAACGGCAGCTTGTAGATTAGCTCTGTGACCACACAGCTCCTCTACATTCTTTTCCTGATGTGCTGCTGCAAATTTATCTTCGAACTTCTCTTTTGTTTTTGGTAAAATTCTCTTAAGAGACGCTTACAGTGGGTCTGATGCAATTAACATAAATTACATACTCAAGAAAGGAGATGTGTTTGTCTCATTTCTCATCTGTTTGAAAGATGATTTGGGGGCACTAGAAAGGTATTGGGGAAAGTCTGTGTTGAAAACATCCAGCTGTTTGGAGTAAAGGTTAGGAACATCTGGGGTATATATAAAAGTAAATATTCTTTTTAAGTCTTTTAATATTTAAAACATTTTTTTCCTGAAAATCTTAAATCATAAGTTTTGGGGGGGTTTGTTTTGCTTCCTACTTTAATTGTTGCTTTTTCTGTCATTATTAGTATTGAAAATAAAATATCTCTAAAACTTCAAAAAAAAAACATAACTTTCATATATGGAAAATGTTTTTAAAATGCAGTGCAGTGGCAAGTCAGAAAATAATTCCTCCATCTGCAGGGTGCAGTGGCTCACACCCACAGTCCCAGCACTTTGGTAGGCTGAGGTGAAAAGACGGCTTGAAGCCAGGGGTTAAGACTTCGGTACCATAGCCAGACCCTGGACATGGTGGCATGTACCTGTTGTCCCAGCTACTTGGGAGGCTGATTCAGGAACAGCACTTGAGCCCAGTTCTAGGTGATAAGGTGATGAGATCCTGTTTTCTTTTCTTTTTTTTTTTTATTTAAAGTAATTCCTCTTTTGATCAGACTAGCAAACATTCGTTTTAACGACATGATTTCTAAACATTTTTGATTATAGAGGTTTCTTATACATTTGTTCTTGTGTTGTTGAAATGTGCATGTAAGTTGTAGTATTTGGTACAGGCATGGTTATGATGACAGTCTTTTTTTTTTTTTTAAGAGACAGAGTCTCACTTTGTCGCCCTTTGTAGAGTGCCGTGGCATCACAGCTCACAGCAACCTCCAACTCCTGGGCTTAGGCGATTCTCTTGCCTCAGCCTCCCAAGTATCTAGGACCATAGGCGCCCACCACAACACCTGGCTATTTTTGCAGTTTAGCCAGGGCTGGTATATGGGGCTGGAATAGCCCACCCTCATTATATGGGGCCGGCGCTCTACTCACTGAGCCACAGGCGCCGCCCAGATGACAGTCCTTTTGTATGTGCTGATCCTGCTTAAGCCAGAAGCTACACTCTTTAGAGAAAACTTCTCTGTTCCTTTCTACCTTCAGCCAAAGGCAGATGTGTCAGGAACTGAATTCAGGAGTGTGGTCAGTGGTCAGAAACAAAAGGCAAAGGGAATCTCATTTGAGATGGAGCCCGTTACCGAGCTGTGCTGCTGTTCCCGGGCATGGTCTGCTCTGAGATATTCTCAGAGAGCCTGTGCACCTGTCTGGTAGTTGAGTAGGTTTTGCCCACAAATCCCTTAAAAGCTGGTAAGCATCTCTGGTAATAATCAACCACCATCCTACAGATGAAAGCAAGACTAGGACGCAGAACAAGAGTTAGGTGAAGGGGACGAAGGGGAACAGAGACCGTGTCTGAGCCCTGAGTGCCTGGTGAGCCTCGGGAGCCCACTTCTCACTGGGCCTCGCCACCAGCCAAGCAGCCCCGGTGTTCAGTTCTGGGTTGGGATGAGCCAGGCAGTGGGATTGAGGGGCACCAACTGTTGTACTGTACACACTGGGGTTTAGAACTAGACCTAACCTTTCCAATCGTCTCTTTCCTTATCTGGACTGTAGGGACAGGAAAGGGTTGTGAATGAACTAATTCCTGTGAAGTACGCAGAACTGGACCTAAAACCCTGAAGATACTGTCTGTGGTGCCGCCCCTATTGTTAGCTTGTCATAACCATCTTTGAGCCATGAGAAGGTTTTGACATTCTGGAAAGCAGACAGAAAAGTGGGAAAGTAAAAAGCTTGACCCAGGCCATATCCCTAATGAGGGACAAAACCAGAGTGCAGCTGTGACTGCCGTGCCACCTCCCAGGGAGCCGAGGTGCGCTCCACCCCCCCAACAGGGCATGGTGGGGAGACACAGAGCCACCCAGCAGTCTCAGGGACGTACAAGTGCCACAGTCGTTAAATTGTGATTTGTGTTTTTCTGCCAAAATCGCCTGTGTTGGTTTCACTGTGATACCTTTAAGGCAAAGTGTGCCAAAGGTGTACCTAGCCCTGTGGGAGGGTCCTTGTTTCTGTCATCCTTGCAGGCCATCACCCAAGGTTCTCAAGACTCAGAACTTCGGGGCAGCCAAGTGGCGAAATGGGGCTGGTGCTGCTCAGGAATCTCAGCAGGGCGTCCACTTGCCTGGGGCTGAGGAGGTGGCCTCTCGGCTCCCTCGGACTCTGCAAGGGCAAAGCAGCAAGGCCAGCAGTGGTGTCTAATGGTCCATGATGTGGAAGGGCCTCCTCGTCGGATACTGCAGTTGGTGGCCCAACCGCAGCTGCCCTGTGTGTGCAGCTGCCCTGGGGGTCATTGCCAAGGTCCTCACTCAGAGACCACCCTTGTCAGTTTTTGCAGTTGTCTACCTGACTTGAACTCTTAAACACGCATGATATTGAAGATCCAGGGATTTAAGAAACTAATGTGATGCTACTCGTGTAAGGCTCTGTGCTTTCATTGTGTCTTACGTGGAGTAAAAGGTTGAATCCCACCATGTTCTGCCTGTCCTCAGGCTGGTCCTCGGGTCTGGCGCACAGGTGTCCCCAGACCTGCCAAGGACGCATTCTGATACACTGTGTTGTCCTGATGCCTCATTTTCCAGCATTTGTCAAACCATATGATGCTGCTTAACAAGCAGGATTTGAGAGAAGACGGGCTGCTCTGCCCACCTCTAGGAGCCTGAGAAGTTTCGGGGTTCAGAACTCCTGCTTGGCCTTCTGTAACTTGGATCAACATGAGGGAGATGGGAGCTGAGTGGAAGGAGTTGCTAGGTGGTAGGTCTTTCCCTTTTGGGGCTTGGTGTGGGGCAAAAGTAGCAAGTCCTCTACCCCCACTCCCCAAACTGCATCAGTGACAGAGTTGGGGACATGGAGTAGCATGAAGGCTCCTGGAATGAGGAAAGGTTCACACTCTGTTGCCAGGGACTTGGTTTTTTAACTTTGCTATTTTGTAGAAGAATTCTAAAAGAAAATCATTAAAATGCACCTAAGCTATCAAAAAAAAACCTGTGCACAGTGTGACTGGTACTTTGTGTTCCTTTGAGGAAAACGAGGCTCAGGACACTGAGCCAGGCTGCCTTTCTCTCCCTGCCTGGCTACATGGCAGGCTCAGGCCGAGACAGAGGTCAGGAGAATGCCAGCCGTCAGTGGCAGAGCAGCATTTATATGGAGAAAGCTAAAAATTGTGAAGTTGGGCGGCACCTGTGGCTCAGTAAGTAGGGCACCGGCCCCATATACCGAGGGTGGTGGGTTCAAACCCAGCCCCGGCCAAACTGCAACAAAAAAATAGCCGGGCGTTGTGGCCGGTGCCTGTAGTCCCAGCTACTCAGGAGGCTGAGGCAAGAGAATCGTGTAAGCTCAAGAGCTGGAGGTTGCTGTGAGCTGTGTGACGCCATGGCACTCTACCGAGGGTGGTAAAATAAGACTCTGTCTCTACAAAAAATAAAAATAAATAAAAATAAAAAAAAAAATGTGAAGTCACTCATTTTCCCTTGGTGGGGTAAGATTCCCCACTGAGGAACTAAGGCTGTTCTGACCCTGTTCCTAGTTCTGCTTAAACCCTCCTCACAGGGTGGCTAGGAGAGCAGTGAAAGTTAGGACTAAAGCAAGGCTGGACGCTGTGGCTCACCCCTGTAATCCCAGCACTCTAGGAGGCCAAGGCAGGTGGATTGCCTGAGTCTAAGTGTTTGAAGTTGCTGTGTGCTGTGATGCCACAGCACTCTACCCAGGGCAACAAAGTGAGACTGTCTTAAAAAAAAAACAACAACAACAAGATTAACAACCAGCATTTTTGTAGGTCTGCAGATTCGTGTGAGTCTGGAAAGCTCTCACATCCTTCTAAGCATCTCATTTTTCTTTCAAAGTTAAAACGAGCCGATCAGGTCCTATTAAATAGTTTACTCTGATAGTCTCCCCAGTTTGTAATTCCCTCTCTTTTTCCAGAATAGATTACTAGGAATGAAAAAAGAAGCAGTTTTTGGAATGAGATTTGCTTTTGCACTTGAACAAGTAAGATTTTAAGAGATCAGTGGTTTCCTACAATTTGTTTCCATTAGTGAAAGCTGTTGAAAGTCTATCTTGGGTCTTTATTCCGGATCCCTCTAGCTGGGGTTACTCTTTTTTTGTCTCAATGATGAACCGGGATTCTAGCATAAATATGCAGATAATTGTTATTGACTTTTCCGTGGCTATGGAACCATGACACCGTAGTACTCTTAAAATTGTTACTCCTTCCCTTGGGGAAGAAAATTGGAGATAAGTTATTATCTTTATCTCATTTAAGAGAAAGGCATGTTCTATATCTTTACCAGTACTTCGTGGTTGATCTCAAAATATACTCAGCCTTTCTTTTTTTTTTTTTTTTAGAGACAGAGTCTCACCCTATCACCCTCTCTAGAGTGCCGTGGCTTCACACAGCTCACAGCAACCTCCAACTCCTGGGCTCAGGTGATTCTCCTGCCTCCGTCTCCCGAGTAGCTGGGACTACAGGCACCCGCCACAATGCCCGGCTGTTTTTTTGTTGCAATTTGGCAGGGACCAGGTTTGAACCCGCCACCCTGGGTATATGGGGCCAGCTCCCTACCCGCTGAGCCATGGGCGCTGCCCTATTCAGCCTTTCTTTATTCCCTCTTCCAATGAAGCTTTCAAAAATGGCTAAAACAGGCCTTCTAAATTTCTCTCCTTAGTAAGCCAAGGAGCACATATTATGCCTTTCGTTTACTAGGTACAGAAAGTGTTACTTTACAGTGACTCCTGAATCACACGTGGGCCAGCGGTTGTATAGTTAATCCCTGTTCTCCCTCCACTAAACTAGATTTTGGTAAAAGAGTTGGTACGTAGGAGAAATCTTACACCTGTACTAATGACAAGAACGTAGTGGAATTCCACGTTTGAGGAGAGCTTGTTGGGAAGCCGCCTGTGTACGTGGCGTTTTGCTTTCCCCGCAGACATTTTCAGACCTGAATCCTCTAGTATTCTTGCTGCCTGCCATTCTGCACTGAGCCCTTTGTCCCCGACAGCCTTCTAAATCACAGGGGCTAAACCAGCCATTCAGGCTGCCTGCCCGGGGCCAGCTCCATGGTGGGTGCTGTGTCACCAAGGTCTTCAGGGAGGGGGACAACATGGGGGCAAACACAGGCAAAGGTCATGAGGAAGTGCTGGGTTTAATGTGGGTAGTTCAGCCTGGGGTGAGAATGGAGGGCACTAGGTTACTAAAGTGATTGATTCTTTTTTTTTTTTTTTTTTTTGTGGTTTTTGGCCGGGGCTGGGTTTGAACTCACCACCTCCGGCTTATGGGACCGGCGCCCTACTCCTTGAGCCACAGGCGCCGCCCGAGTGATTGATTCTTGAAGGATAGGTGGTTAGCTATTCCCTACTTGACATGTGCAATCATCTTTACTTCACCTCCTCTGGCCCAGACTCCCAGCCATGTGGGCACAAGATTGAGGATACTAAGATTATATGTACTAAGCAGGGGTCACGTGCCAGAGTTAGACTTAAGGTTGAACCTGACCTTTGCTTCTTTTAATAACCAGCCTCCCAAGGGCCTGTGCTTGAGCAGGTTATTTAGCTTCTCTGAACCTCAGGGTTTTTCCTTTTATACTGAATTCCTAGGGTAGAGTGAAATTGAAATACCGTACACAAGGTGCCTGGAGCACAGTATCTGAAGACATTTCTCTTAAAGTGCATGAAACACACTGCAGGTGGCAGTGTCTACCACTGGCAATTGGGAGCCCTGGGCCAAGGATGAGGCTCTTGACAACTTGTTTTTTTCCTGCACCGAGCTCTCTGAATGACCAGGCTGCAGCAAAGAAGAACCGTGCAGTATGGCAACTGCTTAGATGAGGAAATCCGCTTCAATCGGAGGTCACACACTAGCTCACAGTTAACATGGAACGATGTTTCAGGACAAAGACATCGTCCCACAACTGCCGGACTAGCCTCTGTACACATTGCTGTTACAGTGTGAACTTTCTATTTCAATATGGCGTACACACTGAAATATGAAAACAGAAGTCCTGATCATTGAGTTTTGCAAAGTGCAAAAAGTGTGGTTGATCTCAAAATATACTCAGCCTTTCTTTTTTTTTTAGAGACAGAGTCTCACCCTATCGCCCTCGATAGAGTGCCATGGCCTCACACAGCTCACAGCAACCTCCAACTCTGGAGCTCAGGTGATTCTCCAAATAGACTTTTTTTTTTTTTTTTTTGAGACAGAATCTGACTTTGTCACCTACTTTCAGCCACTTTACTTTGTCACTCACTTTCAGTAGAGTGCTGTGACATCACGGCTCACGGCAACCTCAAACTCTTGGGCTCAAGTGATTCTCTTGCCTCAGGCTCCCTAGTAGCTGGAACTACCAACACCCACCACAATACCCGGCTAATTTTTGGTTGTAGTTGTCATTGTTGTTTTGCAGGGCCGGGCCAGGCTTGAACCCACCAGCTTTGGTGTATGTGGCCAGCACTCTACTCACTGAGCTATGGGTATCAAGCCTATTTTTTTTATTTGTTTTGTTTAGCAGGCCTGGGCCAGGTTCAAACCCACCAGTCCTGGAATATGTGACTGGCGCCTTAACCACTGAGCTACAGGCCTCCCCCATATATATATATATATTTTTTTGAGACATATATATGTATTTTTTTGAGACAGAGTCTCACTTTGTACCTTAGGTAGAGTGCTGTGGCATCACAGCTCACAGCAATCTCAAATCAAACTTTTGGGCTCAAGAGATCTTCCTGCCTCACGGGACTACACTGGGCTAGTTTTTCTATTTTTAGTAGAGATGGGTTCACACTCTTGTTCAGGCTGGTCTCAAACTTCTGAGCTCAAGCAGTCCACCTGCCTCAGCCTCCTAAAGTGCTGGGATTACAGATGTGAGCCACAGCATCTGGCCTCAAATAGAATCTTTGGCCTTACCTCTGTCTGGATGGATTGCTTTTGCCTAGTTTTCAACCTGCTGTAAATAGAGTCACGTGGCATGTACTCACCTACGTCTGGCTTCTTTCTCTGAGCATCCCAAAAGATTCGTCCACGTCATTCTTCACTGCTGCACAGTATTTACCATTCTAACTGCTGATGAAATGACTGGCTGCTTCCCAGGTAATGGGGTTCCTCATGCCACTGAAACCCCGGCCTCCTGCTGCACACACTTCTTCCTACTGCCAAGTGCGTCCCCAGGAGAGGCAGTGCCAAGGCACAGCGCACATTTCAGCTTTGATAGATGGGTTTACTAGTCTACTAGTTTATGCCACCACCCTCTATGGTATGAGTTTATTTTGCCCCCCCTCAAACACTAAAACTTAACTATTTCTCAAGTTTCCATCTCTGTAACTACTCAAAATAGCTCTATCATCCAATGCTGTTAAGCCAAATCTTGAAGGGTTACACTAGATCATTAAAACTGTGGAAAAGGGGGATCTCTAAGTTTTCAAGGCAGATCTCAATCTTGGTTGAAAATAAAAGAGAATAGAATCCCCCCAGCTTAAAGAACAGCATCTGCTCGCCACTGTCCTTTTCACATTGAGGAAGCCCAAGGCCTCAATTAGCTCACTTCTCATTAGATTTAATAGCTTCTGTAATTTGGTGTTAGATCCTACTTCTGTCTGTCTGGGTTATAAGACAGGGAGGACTTCTGAGAAAAAAAAAAACTGCTATGCCCTGGTGAAAAGAGAAGTTTCTTTGTTTTCTTCTTGTTGTAGAGACAGAGTCTCACTTTATCGCCCTTGGTAGAGTGTCCTAGCATCACAGCTCACAGCAACCTCCAGCTCCTGGGCCTAAGCGATTCTCTTGCCTCAGCCTCCCGAGTATCTGGGACTACAGGCGCCCACCACAATGCCCAGCTATTTTTTGTTGCATTTTGGCCGGGGCGGGTTTGAACCTGCCACCCTTGTATATGGGTCAGCACCCCACTCACTGAGCCACAGGTGCCACCCTCTTTGTTTTCTTTTGATTGCAAAGGCTACTTCAGTTTTTTTGTTGTTTTTGTAATGGTATCTAGGGGAACTTTAATTTATTCCCATTGATAGGAGTGGTTAAACCACCCCTTTGGTAGTTTACATTGTAATTGCTGAGTAAATACGTATGTTTGTCAGAGTGTAAAGGTCAGACATCCCTCAGGAGGTCAGGCCTTTGTGTGGCCACAGAGGGGGTATTGTGAGCTGCTGAAACACTCCCTTTGCTGTTCTCCTCCCTCCCTGGTGACCTCAGGCCGACTTCTGTGGTCGTCCAGGTATTAGATTTCTCCATTATAGATCAAAGGTAGGTAAAGATTCGGTTCTATGAGCAGTTTCCAGCAGCATTGCTTTGGGGATTTGGCATCAGGTTTGAATCCAGATACTAATGGTTATGTCCTGGGATAGGCCGGCTTGGACTGATTTTATATGGAACAGGGTGGTTTTATCCAGCTAAACTTGAAACAGCATTCTCTTGTTCAGGTTTCAGAAAGGTTGAGGTCATAGAACTTCTCAATTGTAAGGTGTCCCTGCATAACATCTCTTTAGCCTGTCAGCATTTGCTGCTGCGCCCACCTAGTCTGTAGGCTGTGAGAGCTGGCGTATGCTTTCCCAGTGCTTGGCTACTGTCCGCTTATCTGGATTTCATGATGTTTCACAAAAGCACCTGCCATTCTGCTGTTTGAATGAGGCTGAGAATCGTGGGTATGTAAGGAGAGGCAGTAGTTGCAAAAAAAGAGAAAAAATTGTGATGAGTGCAGCCCCTGTACGTGGAGGACTGTCTGTGCCCCGGGCTGTGCCAGCCCTGAGTGTAAGGTCCCCTTCCAGCCACATACAGGGGCTGCACTCATCACAATTTTTTCTCTTTTTTTGCAACTACTGCCTCTCCTTACATACCCACGATTCTCAGCCTCATTCAAACAGCAGAATGGCAGGTGCTTTTGTGAAACATCATGAAATCCAGATAAGCGGACAGTAGCCAAGCACTGGGAAAGCATATGCCAGCTCTCACAGCCTACAGACTAGGTGGGCGCAGCAGCAAATGCTGACAGGCTAAAGAGATGTTATGCAGGGACACCTTACAATTGAGAAGTTCTATGACCTCAACCTTTCTGAAACCTGAACAAGAGAATGCTGTTTCAAGTTTAGCTGGATAAAACCACCCTGTTCCATATAAAATCAGTCCAAGCCGGCCTATCCCAGGACATAACCATTAGTATCTGGATTCAAACCTGATGCCAAATCCCCAAAGCAATGCTGTTGGAAACTGCTCATAGAACCGAATCTTTACCTACCTTTGATCTATAATGGAGAAATCTAATACCTGGACGACCACAGAAGTCGGCCTGAGGTCACCAGGGAGGGAGGAGAACAGCAAAGGGAGTGTTTCAGCAGCTCACAACACCCCCTCTGTGGCCACACAAAGGCCTGACCTCCTGAGGGATGTCTGACCTTTACACTCTGACAAACATACGTATTTACTCAGCAATTACAATGTAAACTACCAAAGGGGTGGTTTAACCACTCCTATCAATGGGAATAAATTAAAGTTCCCCTAGATACCATTACAAAAACAACAAAAAAACTGAAGTAGCCTTTGCAATCAAAAGAAAACAAAGAGGGCGGCACCTGTGGCTCAGTGAGTGGGGTGCTGACCCCGTATACCAAGGGTGGCGGGTTCAAACCCAGCCCCGGCCAAACTGCAACAACAAAAAAATAGCCGGGCGTTGTGGCGGGCGCCTGTAGTCCCAGCTACTCGGGAGGCTGAGGCAAGAGAATCACGTAAGCCCAAGAGCTGGAGGTTGCTGTGAGCTGTGTGACGCCACGGCACTCTACCGAGGGCAGTAAAGTGAGACTCTGTCTCTATAAAAAAAAAAAAGAAAGAAAACCATAAACAGCCAGGCCTTGTGGTGAGTGCTTGTAGTCCCAGCTATTTGGAAGGCTGAGGCAAGAGTATCAGTTGAGCCCAGGAGTTTGAGGTTGCTGTGAGCTATGACGCCATGGCACTCTACTGAAGGTGACCAAGTGAGAACTCTGTCTCAAAAGAAAAAAAAAAAAAAGAAAATCATAAACATCAGTGTGCAAACACATGTATTTTGAATAAAGTCCATAAGGAAACCCCCCTGCCAACCTTAGAAAAATCAAAGTGTCAGGCCAGGCACGGTGGCTCCCGCCTGTAATCCCAGTACTCTGGGAGGCCAAGGTGGCTGTTGTTTGAGTTCATGAGTTTTAGACCAGACTGAGCAAGAGTGAGACCCCATCTCTAAAAATAGCCCAGTGTTGGCTTGGCACCCATAGACCAGTGGTTAGGGGCCAGCCACGTACACTGGGGCTGGTGGGTTTGAACCTGGCCCGGACCTGCTAAAACAACAATTATGACAAGTACAAAAAAAAAAAAAAATAGCCGGGCATTGTGGTGGCACCTATAGTCCCAGCTACTTGGGAGGCTGAGGCAAGAGAATTGCTTAAGCCTGAGAGTTTGAGGTTGCTGTGAGCTGTGATGCCACAGCACTCTACTGAGGGTGACATAGTGAGACTCTGTTTCAAAAAACAATAAATAAATAAATAAATAAAGCCCAGTGTTGTGGTGGATGCCTGTAGTCCTAGCTACCTGGGAGGCTGAGGCAACAGAATCACTCGAGCCCAAGTAGGGTGCCACAGCCCTACTCACTGAGCCACAGGCGCCACCTTGTTTATGGTTTTCAATACATCCTGATGAGCAGGTGTTGAGTCTCTCAAAGGAATGACATTCAGACTTTTTTTTTTTTTAAGAGACAGGGTCTGGCTCTGTCCCCAAGCTGGAGTGCAGTGGCATGATCACCAGCTTACTGAAGCCTAGAACTCCTGGGCTCAAGTGATACTCCCACCTCAGCCTCCCAAAGTACTAGTATTACAGGTGCACACCAACATGCCCAACCCTCAACTTGCAGATTCTTATTGGCATAAAAGTAATTCACAGTTTGCATATACCTGAGTGCATTCTTGTGCTACCAAGTGGTCTGGCATGGCTTAAGCCCTCAAGCTAGAGATAGCAAGAGATAGGTTGATTTCATCCAACCTATCAACTCTAGTTATTGCTGGTGATTTTCTGGTGCTGTTCAGGATTTTGAGTCTTTAACCTGGCTCTTAGGAAGGGAAAGACATTCTGTGATCAATTAGCAATGTCTGCCACTGGTGTGGGTGTCAAGGGCACCCAGGGCACCATATGCCTTTCCTACCTCCCATTCTAGTGAAGATGGCCCAGCACTGCAGAGCCAGCACTCAGACAGCATGAGCCCCAGGCTCACCAACTGATCCATGCTCATGTCCTGAGACGCTTTCAGACATAAGATGCAGCTCAGCACAGGCACTGAGAACCAGGGTTCAAATCCTAGCTCCCCCACCTTGCTGGATTTGAGACTTATACAGCAGAGACCTCAGTAATGACAAACTTCAGATTCTGACAAACTAGATATTTCCTTAATCATTACAATTAAAGTACCAAAGGCTGTAGTACACCAGGCATGTTATCCATGTCTTGAGCCAGGCCTGCCATCCCTCTGTTGGGCAGCTGAGGACAGAGATATGGTGACTTACCGCTGGTCACAGACCACATGCAGGTGAAGTGGTAATAAATGCTAGACTGTAAGCTCCATGAGAGCAGGGCTCTTTGTTTTGTTCTCTTATGTGTCCCAAGTACCTGGAACGGTATCTAGCACATAATAGGCACTCAATAAATATTTGTTGAATTCAATCAGCCCCCCCCAAAAAAATAATAAAAAAAAAATAAAGTACCAAAGGGCCAGGTCACTCACTTTTGAGGGAATAAATGTAAGTTTTTTGACACAGTCTCACTCTGTCTCTCCGGGTTGAGTAACATTTCCCTTTGGTCAGAAGCCCTTCCTCCTGCCTTTGTCCTTGCCTTTTCTTAGCACTGATGATCAGTTTGAACCCGCCACCCTTGGTATATGGGGCCGGCGCCCTACTCACTGAGCCACAGGCACCGCCCAGCAAGTATTTTTTATATTCATATAATGATACATCTTCCTTTACTGTTCCAAATTGTTCTGTAATGTGACTACTTCCAAACTCCTTTTTCAGAGTTACTTTTGTGGCTACATACAACATTTTTCGACGAACATGACAATGATCTGGAGACTATGCAGTGAATATGCATTCGTAACCCTGGGCATTCTGAAAATCTAACCTGAATAATAGAGCGCATAGCTGTTTGTACCCCAACTGAGGTAAAACAAAGGAATCATAATCCTTATCCCAGGAACGTGAAGGCTGACTACGTGATCCAATCACAAGATGCTCATTTTCAATAGTTCCAGAAGTCTGTATTTCCCATTTCTGGCTCTGGCAGAGATATCTTTAACATCTTCACTTGCTTGGATGCTGGTCTGGTGGGACATGGTGGCAGCTGCGGGCTCCCAGCTCCGGTGCTGAGTGTAGCCCATACGTGTATTTAATGATAATGATTATTGTGGCTGTCATCACTGTTATTTTGCTTAGGCTCGTTAAAGTTGCTTTCAGTTGTGGGAAAACAAACCTCTTCTGGCACAGCTAGTTGAGTAATAAATGGGTGAAGAATAACTAGGCTTATGTGAAGAGAGTTTGAGTGATATTCACTATGTAGTGTGCCCCTAAATAATATACACTGATTTTGACTTGGAACCCTTGGGGCAAAGCCGTTCAAACTCTTTTCATCATAAGGTATGACAAGTGAAAAATAAGACAAAGGTGTGAACATGATCAGACTTAAAAGTATACTTTGAGGCTCGGCGCCTGTGGCTCAAGCGACTAAGGTGCCAGCCACATACACCTGAGCTGGCAGGTTCAAATCCAGCCCGGGCCTGCCAAACAATGACAGGTGCAACCAAAAAATAGCCAGGCATTGTGGTGGGCGCCTATGGTCCCAGCTACTTGGGAGGTGGAGGCAGAAGAATCGCTTGAACCCAAGAGTTGGAGGTGGCTGTCAGCTGTGATGCCACGGCAGTCTACCCAGGGTGACAGCTTGAGGTTCTGTCTCAAAAAAAAAAAAAAAAAAGTATACTTTGAACATATCTGATGTTCAAAGATACCCTCCAACTACCAAAATAAGCAAAATTGAAAATCACAAAAGGCAAAAAGATATACACATGGCTAAGGAACACATGAAAAATAATCTGTTAACAAAGAAAAGCAAACTAAAATGGCAGGTTCCCCCACTCCAAGTAATTTTTCAGAAAAATGTATCAAATTGATAAAGCCCAGGGTGGCGCCCATAGCTCAGTGGGGAGGGCGCCAGCCACATACACTGAGGCTCTCGGGTTCAAGCCCAGCCTGGACCAGCTCAAACGACAATGAAATACCAATAAAAAAAATAGCCAGGTGTGGTTGCTGGCACCTGTAGTCCCAGCTACTTGGGAGGCTGAGGCAAAATAATCGCTTAAGCCTAAGAGTTGGAGGTTGCTGTGAGCTGTGACATCACAGTGCTCTATCCAGGGCGACAGCTTGAGACTCTATTTAAAAAAAAAAATAATAATAATAATAAAGCCCATTGTTGGCGCAGTTGAAGATGGCTTTTTCCACCCGCTACTATGGGAACGTAAGGCATGGTCAACTTGAACCATGCTTGCACACAGATTTTCTTCGCTTCTGTCGGCCCTGAGACAGCAGGACCAGTGTCCCTCCCTCTTGTCCCTCCCGCTCACTCAATGCAAAGATGTTAGGGATGCTGATCCACTTCCATGTAGTGAACAGTAAATGTATTTTCTCTTTCTTACAATTCTCTTAACATTTTTTTCTCTAGCTTACTTTGTTGTAAGAATATGATATATAATACATACAACATGCAAATATGTATTAATTGATTGTTTAATGTTATTGATAAGGCTTCTGGCCAACAGGCCATCAGCAATTAGGTTTTTAAGGAGTTAAAAAGTTACATGAGAGGGTGATGCCTGTGGCTCAAAGGAGCAGGGTGCTGGCCCCATACACCAGAGGTGGTAGGTTCAAACCTGGTCCCAGCCAAAAACTGCAAAAAAAAAAGAAAAGAAAAAAAAAGTTGTATGAGGATTTTTGACTATGCAGAGGATTCAACCCCCTAAGTTGTTCAAGGGCCAGCTGTAGGATGGTAAACCCTTTCTGGAGCTTGTTTGAAAATATTGATCAAAAGCCTTTGAGATTTTCATATCTTTACATAGCAATTCCAATATTATAGCTTTCTTTTTTTTGAGACAGAGCCTCAATCTGTCGCCCTAGGTAGAGTGCCATTGTGTCACAGCTCACAGATACCTCAAACTCTTGGGCTTAAGCGATTCTCTTGCCTCAGCCTCCCAAGTAGCTGGGACTACAGGCGCCCACCACAATACCCAGCTATTTTGTTGTTGCAGTTGTCATTGTTGTTTTAGCTGGCCCAGGCTGGGTTCAAACTGCCAGCCTTGAAGTATGTGGCCAGTGCCCTACCCACTGAGCTACGGGCGCTGTCCAATATTATAGCTTTCCTTTTTTATTTTTATGGAATTTTTTTTTTTCTTTGGCCAGGCTGGGTTTTGAACCTACCACCTCCGGCATATGGGACCGGTGCCCTACTCTTTTGAGCCACAGGCACCGCCCTATTATAGCTTTTATTAGGGAAATAATGAGGGCTGTGTAGAAAGAGAGGAACAAACTTAATTGCATTTTTATACGAGTGGAAACACCTTTTTTTTTGTTTTTGAGACAGGGTCTCACTCTGTCACCCAGCTTAGAGTGCAGTGGCATCATCATAGCTCATTGCAACCTCAAACTCCTGGGCTCAAGTGATCCTCTCGCCTCAGCCTCCCAAGCAGCTGGGACTACAGGCGCCCAGCACCATGCCCAGCTAATTTTTCTACTTTTAGTAGAGACAGGGTCTTGCTCATGCTTAGGCTGGTCTCAAATTCCTGGCCTCAAGTGATCCTCCTACATTGGACTCCTGAAGTGCTAAGATTATACGCCTGAGCCACTGTGCCTGGCCAAGAATCTTTTTTTTTTTTTTTCAGACTAGCTTCTTGGAATGAAGGGCAAAGTTCAAAGTGATATACTAAGTGATTAGCACTTACTGAGTACTTTCCACATGCTGATTTTTTAAATAGCTTTACATGCATTAACTCATTTTTGGAGGCACTCACACAACAGCTGGGGACCAAGAAGGTGGCTCTGTGGTACAGTGAGAAGAACCCTGCCCTGCACTGGTCTGGGCTTGGGGTTATTAAGTAACATAAAACAACTCAAAATTAATTAAAAATGGAAAATTAAAAGATCTGGGAAGTCTTAGCAATGAATAACAACAGCTAAGATTCACTGAGAGCTTTCTATGGTCCAGGCACTGTTCTAAGCACTTTGCATGTATTAGTACTTTTAATCTTTACCCAATTATCGTGGGGGTAAGTACAATCCTTAACCTCATTTTGCAAGTGAGGAAACTAAGGCAAAGAGAGTAAGAGGCTTGCCCAAAGTTGAAACAACTAGTAATGACAGCCAGCCAGGCAGCTGGTTCCAGAGCTCAGGTTCTTTACTGGGTTAATTAGGGCGTGGCTGAGTCCTGGAGTTGGAGCAATGCTATCAAGGCATTTTAGCTGGCCTCTCAGAGCTTTCTTCCTAGGTCCCCCGTATAGTTTCCAGAATGGCAGCCCCAAGCCCACACTGAACTCACAGCTCACCATACCAAAGCAACAAATAATCCCAGCCTAAATCCCAAGAACTGAGAGGTCTGGTTTAGGTAATGGGCCCTCCCCTAGGACCATGTTCGTGTCCTGAGAACTGAGCAGGACCACTCCAGAAAGGAGGAAAAGTGGTTTCTTAGAGAAAGGGATGCTGGGCTGATGCCTGTTTGTCTTTAACAAAGACCCATTAGCTATGATCAAGGACCAAAGAACGGATAACGTAGTTCCTGCTATGTGCCTGGTGTCTGCAAGGAACTGGGGAGCTACAAAGACATGGTTATTTTCCCCCAATCAACTGAGGAAAACATAGGCAAAAGAAAAATTGCAATAAAGCTTGATAATTCTTGGAAGAGAGACATGAACACAGAGTACCTGGAGCCCAGGGATGAGGGAATACTGATCAAGAGGTGAGCAGGTACCAGATCTGGAAGGCCTGGAAAGCCAAATTAAGGAGTAGGGAATAGTTAACTACCACTGTTCAAATGCCAGGCACTAAACTATGCAATCTGTATGTATCTGCCTTCCCTCTGGTACCTGTTGTTTCACAGATGAGGAAATGGTCACTTAGAACAATGGAACAACTCTCCTAAGGACCCACAGTAATGGAGCCAGGGTTCAATAGTCTATAAACACCTTGTACTTTTGCCATGTTACTAAGGGGAGGGAAACAAAGTCATAGTTAAATTTTTTCCCATAAGTAATCCACATTAAAAATGAAAATTTCTTCAATGGTAGCAATCTGATATCATGTAATTAAGGTGCTACAGTACACACACTGAAGAACTTATTTAACAGACCCCAGCAATGAAGATGTGGTCATTAAATCCTGGAAATTTTCCAACTTGCTTTTAAGTATCATCAGCATGGTGCACAAGTAGTGCCATTTCTCAGAGAAAAAAATACTGAAAGGAATTCAGATCCAAAGACAAAGGCCCTGAAATCACCAAAGGGGAAATCTGATCCAACCTGAATATACCACATACGGAAACCCTGGAACTGCTGTGATGCTCCTGGGAATATTCAGTTACAAAGGAGACCCTGCACTGACCCTTTTTGAGGACACAATGCACAGAAGACTGTATTTGATGACAATTTGACTTCCTGTTAACAAGGCTTCTAACCATGTATGAGAGGAGGTAGGTCAAAGACCCCAGTTGGCTTTGAAGAAATGAATCCCAGTTCTTCAGGAGTCTACGTAGAAAAAAAAAAAAAGAAAAAAAAGAACAGGAAAAGGGAGGTATTGTTTAAAAAGGCCATATGATCCACCCAGCTGTTAAATTCATTGCTCCAAAGGGTGGAGAAAGGCAGAAGAAATGACAGACATAAATCAGTAGAAACTTGACATTCTTGAATATTTCTTGTTCCACTCCTTTTACAAGTACCCATGACATATAGATTTTAAAGAATACGGGTGGCGCCTGTGGCTCAGTGAGTAGGGCGTCGGCCCCATATGCTGAGGGTAGTGGGTTCAAACCCAGTCCCGGCCAAACTGCAACAACAAAAAAATAGCCGGGCGTTGTGGCGGGCGCCTGTAGTCCCAGCTGCTCGGGAGGCTGAGGCAAGAGAATCACATAAGCCCAAGAGCTGGAGGTTGCTGTGAGCCGTGTGACGCCACGGCACTCTACCGAGGAAGTGAGACTCTGTCTCTATTAAAAAAAAAAAAAAAAAAAAAAGAATGCTACTAGGTAATTCGCATTTTACTTCCTGTGTGGTTTTCTGGGCTATCAATCCACCATAAACCACTTTCCCTGTTTCTCCACAGACCCCAGCAGAATAAACTGCCCTTTACTGAGTACTCCCATAGCCCCATGTACTGTATTCCTATTATAATACTGTGTGGAAATTGCCTTCTCCACTAGATTCTTTCCCGGCTTTGTCATCATTTGAGCACATGACGCAGCTCAGAAAATGATTGCTGGCTGAATTAATGAAATGCTTCCGTGCTTACAAATACTGCACTGTCTCGTAGGATGTCTTTGTGGTCATCTTTGCATCAAAAGCTCAAGTGCAAAGCCACTGCATGGCAGTTCTCAGTAAATATTAGGTGCTCAGTTAACAGTCTGAGCGGGTGAGCACAAAATTTCTCAGCACATGATTAAGGGGTGGGAAGATAATAAACAGGAGTATTGATGGAAAGAAAGTTGCGAACTAGCGACACATGGTTTATGGACTTAAGTAGTGGGAAACGGCAGTTTGCTAGGAAAATAATTTAGTTTCCACGTTCCAGGCTGGGACAGTATTTCACAAGAGGGGAGAAGTGGACTCACACGACCCACAGGGGGTGCTCCTCACTTAACCCCACAATAAACCTCGAGACGGGTATAATCCCTGTTGCGCAGAAGAGGAAACAAGCCCCGACAGGTTTATTTCACGCCCAGGGGCCCCCCAGTGGTCAGCGCCACACCCAGTCGTCCTGTCCAGCGGTCCTTTCCTCCTCCTGGAGCTGCCTTCAACCCTTCTAAGCCTGGCGGGCGGATCCTGAAGAGTCGGAGCAGAAACGGAGCTCCAGGCCTGGATGGAGCCTGGGAAGGCCCGGAAAGCCGCGTCTCCAGGCCGCGATTCCCGCGCAGGCTCGCGTCCAGCGGCAGCCGCGATCTGATCCTTCCTGACTTCTAGGTAGAAATTAACTTGGGCATCTTTCTGCAGGGCAAGTTCAGGATTTTAAAATTCAAATCGCGCTTGCAGATTCGAGAGCGGAACACACACCCGGTCCCAGCAAACCCGCCCTCGCTTCTGACGTACAAAAATCGCGACGGCAATTAGAGTCTCCGCCCGCGACGCCAAGAGGCCCCGCCCCCGGCCCGACGCCGGACGTTCCGCGTTGGGCGTCACTTCCGTCGCGTTTCAGGCCGGCGCGAAGATGGACGCTGCTCGGGCGCGGGAGCAGCTGCGGCGGCGGTTCCTGCTCCCTCCGGACGCCGAGGCCCCGCTGGATGGCCTGGGCGACGCCAGGCCGGGTGAGGCGCTCTCCTCGGGCACGCTCCGAGCCACGCCGCGGCCCCTAGAGGCGACGCGCCGGCCCCCCGGGCCGCCCGCAGCCCAGCCCAGTCTGAGGAACCGAGTTTTCGTTTTCAAGTCTTAACAAGTAGTTTTGGAAGTCGGATATTTATTCTCATGAAAGATGCCTAGAGGTCGCGTAGTTCTGCGCATCTTCACTTCAGCTGCGTTTCCCTGGAGAGCTGGTTTAACACCTTTTGGGAATATCCGTTAAATTAAAAAGACCCGCCAGTTGTAATGCTTGAGAATTTGGCCCAGCGCGGTGCCTCGTGCCTGTAACCCAAGTACTTTGGGAGGCCAAGGCGGGAGGATCGCGTAAGGTCAGGAGTTGGAGATGAGCCTGAGCAAAAGCGAGACCCGGTCGCTCAAAAAAAAAAAAAAAACAATTAGCTGGGTGTGATAGCTCGCGCCTGTGGTAGCCACTACTCCGGAGTCTGAGGCAGGGAGATCGCATGAGCCCAGGAGTTTGAGATTGCAGTGAGCTGTGATGAGGCCACTGTACACCAGCGTGCGCGACAGAGGGAGACCCTGTCTCAAAAAAAAAGAAAAACGAAAAAATACATACAGTAATTGTATCACAATACACAAAGCTTACATAGGGTTACACTTAAGCATCGTTTGTAATAGAGAATGACTGGAAATAACCTCATTGCTGGTCAGCAGGAAGCTGGTTAAATAAATTTGGATATATCTATACGTGACATACCAGAGAGACTTTTTTTTTTTTTTTTTTTGTAGAGACAGAGTCTCACTTCATGGCCCTCGGTAGAGTGCCGTGGCCTCACACAGCTCACAGCAACCTCCAACTCCTGGGCTTAAGCGATTCTCTTGCCTCAGCCTCCCGAGTAGCTGGACTACAGGCGCCTGCCACAACGCCCGGCTATTTTTTGGTTGCAGTTTGGCCGGGGCTGGGTTTGAACCCGTCACCCTCGGCATATGGGGCCGGCGCCCCACCGACTGAGCCACAGGCACCGCCCAGAGAGAGACTTTTATATACCATTTGAGATGATTGTTAAAGGGAGGCTTAGGACAATGTGTGGTATGCCAGCATTTGAGTACAAAGCATTACCTGTGTGATATGTGTGCACCTGTGGGTGCATACAATATGGAAGGATTCAGTAGAAATTGACAGTGCCGGTGGCTTCTGAACATTGAAACTATGGTTAAGGATGGGAGAGATATACTTGCGGTCTTTATGTTCTGTACATTGTTAACAAAATAACAGTGTGCCCAAGCATGATGATTTATAAATTTTGAAAATATCTCTAAGAATCTACATTATGAACAAGTTCCCTAGGGTTTCTGGTGGTCATCTAAAGGCCCAGAACCCCAGATGTAGACCAGTGTTTCTAGTGTGAACTTAGCATGTCGGATTTGGGGGAACTTGTTAAAAGTCACTCATCTGACCCAACCCCATTCTTTCTGATGGGGTCCCACATGGGAGAAATGACTTGTCTATCACCTATGTAGACAGTGCTGTGCTGGGAATAGGGCTCTGGAGTGCCCTTTACACTTTTAAGCTGCCTCAAAAGGTTATGTTTGTTTAATTAAAATATTTATTATAAAAAGTGTTCTTGAAAGAGCCCATGTCCATTTCGTGCTCTAATGTTTGCTTTTGGCATTTTCTTAATTAACAGGACTACTTTCCCAGAAGAAATGTGAAATAGAATATTGAAATTCCAATACTTCCAGGTGGCATCAGTATTTCTGAAAGACTAAGAAAATGTTAATTTGATTTCAAAATTCATTTAGAGGAAGTAGTTGACTATATTCAACATATTTTCTGGTGGGCTTTTATTAATTATTTCTGTAAATATAAACTGATCTTGATGACTTCACAGAAGGATTTGGTGCTATGAAGGGAAAGACTTTCTCTGGGAAATTATTTCATTTGGCTTAAAATAGGTGTAATTTTTCCCTCACAAAATTATGGTACCTTAATAAGTTGAATCTCATTTCTTTGCAGAAACCTCCACAGCTGTTGAGAAAAAGGAGAAACCTCTTCCAAGACTTAATATCCATTCTGGATTCTGGATTTTGGCATCCATTGCTGTGACCTATTATGTGGATTTCTTTAAAACCCTTAAAGAAAACTTTCACACTAGTAGGTAAGAAAACTTCATTGCTTTGTAAATTAAACCCTTATCTAATTTTTCATGTTGTATTCTGTCAGTTGAGTTATTCAAACCCATCGTAAGCGCCTACTCTGTGCCAGGTCTCATGTTGGAGGGATGCACAGATGACTGAAACATACTGGTTAAAGGATACAATGTTCAGTTATAGGGGGAAGAGGTCTAGGCATGGTGTCTCATACCTGTAATGCCAGCACTTTGGGATGCCAAAGTAGGAGGGTCACTTGAAAGCAAGAGTTTGAGACCAGCCTGGGCAACAGGGTGAGACCTGCTATCTATAGAAAATTAAAAAAAAAATTACCTGGGTGTGGTGAGACATAACCAGTAGTCTCAGCTACTTGGCAGACTGAAGCAGCAGGATCACATGAATCCAGAAGTTTAAGGCAATAGTGACCGATGTCACTGCACTCCGGCCTAGGTAACAGACACCTGATCTCTTTTAAAGAGAAAAAAAGGATGAATAAGTTTTAGGGATCTAATTCATGGTGACTATAGCTAATAATGCTGTATTGTATACTTGAAATTTTCTAAGAGAATAGATCTTAAATATCCTTGCTACATGTACACACACAAACACACACACACACACACACATACCCTAAACCAGTGGTAACTATGTGAGGCGATGTGTAAATTAACTTGATTGTAGTAACTGTTTCATAGTCTATGCATGTACCAAGCCATCACCTTGTACACCTTGAATGTATGTGTGTACAATTTTAACTTGTCATTATACCACTCAGTCAAGCCAGAAAAAAAAAAAAAAAAGACGTCTAAGAGGATGTGTACTCCAGGCACACACAACAGGGTGCATGGGAACTGAAATTATCTCACTGTGCCTTCTCAGCACAAATGTGTTGTAGGAAGTGAAAGTCAGTGAATTTAAGGACCTAATCTATTTGGAACGCAGTGGAGGGAGGTCTTTATGAAGACCGAGTGCAGGGGTACTGGGGAGGGAGTGGGAATGTTGGCCAGAGGCTAGAGAGAGTCCTGCCTTGCGGTTTATTTCAGAGAGTGGTTACAGCACAGCAGTAACTACCGGGTGTGGCTGAATTAGCTAAGGTGAAGGTCACCAGTGGGAGGAGTCAGAGCTTTGTGGGTTGGCCAGTGTCAAATAGTTCCTCATTTTCAGGGACTGAAATCCTTTCAGTGCAGTCTCTGGAGTTGACATGGAGAAGCTTGTGAATCATATCCTAGTGTCCTTACCGCATTTCGGAGAGTGATGAGAGACCCCACCCCCACCCCCAGGTAGTTGACAAAAAGGAAAGATGTTGGTGAGCATCAGAGCAAGCGTTTGCTAAGGGGCCAACAGCGGTAATTGGCGAGTGCCAGTGGGGCTAGGAAGATGCAGATGACTTTCAGGAGAAGCAGTGACTTCTGCAGGGGGCAGACCAAAGACTTAGAGGGAGTGAGCAGTCTGGAGAAAGTAGGCAGAGGGTGTTTATTATAACAGTGAGGAGTAGAAAGCTTGTCCTGTCCTTTCTGATTTCCATGAGTAGGGACTTTGCCTCAACACTCCATCTTTTGCCCTTTCCTTTTTTTTTTTTTTTTTTTGAGGCAGCATGTGTCTCTGCTGCCCAGGCCAGAGTGCCACAGCATCATAGCTGATAGCCACTTCAAATTCCTGGGTTCAAATGATCCTCCTGTCTCAGCCTCCTGAGTAGCTTGGACTACAGGTGTCCTTACAACACACAGCTAATTCTTCTAGTTTTACTAGAGACGTGGTCTTGCTCTTGCTTAGGCTGGTCTCAGACTCCTGAGCTCCAGGAATCCTCCCATCTCGGCCTCCCAGAGTGCTAGGATTACAGACGTGAGCCATCGCACCTGGCATGCCCTTTCATCTCACCCACTTCTTCACGACTTACCTGAATGTGAGATGAAGAACTGGACATATGTAGCTCAGTGCCCTCATCCCTTGAGAGTCAGATGCCCATAGGAAGCATTGATTTTGCTCTGCTTTGCTGCGCAGTCATTTTATGGGGGTAGCTCTGACAGGAGATTTCTAGGTCTTCACTTGACACGGAGCCCAGAGGGTCAGTCAGTCTGTTTCTGGGTTTTAGTATTAGGAAGCACTTTGTCCCTGCTTCCCACAGCTGTGTCGGTAGTAAAGCTGGCATTTCCTCTACATTAGTGCGACTCCTCCATCTTGCTTAGTTGGGCTGCAAAAGAGGATGGGTCCTTCACACACCACCAACAGCAGCTTCTTCCTCATTTATCAGATATTTTTGTGAGAGCCTGAGATGTGTTTGGCTTTGGGTGCCAGTGACCAGTTGAAGCATTTCCAGCCCTCCAGCAGCTCTCTCTAGGCCACGGCAGACAGGTTACCCAGCCACATGGGGTGTGCTCTGTAAGTGTGGGCACAGGTGTTATAGGAGAACCTGGGAGGGTACTGGTCCAGCTCAACCTCAGAAATGCAGACCATTTTGAGGTTTAAGAAGACATAGCAGGACTTCTCTATTTGTGTCCACATAGTAAGGATTCTCAGTAGCTTAAAGAAACCAGGGTAAGAAGTGATGATACATGTGAGATGTTCAGGGCAGCCACGGGAGGAAGACCAGTGCCCAGGACCAGCAGCTATCATGTGGCAGAGCTGGACACAGGTGCTGGGAGGGACCAGTGCTGTGGTGGGGAAGGGAAGGAAGTAGAATTCATAGACCTATTCTCAAGTGTTGTCTCAGAGAAAAAAAAAAGACATAAATGCATACCACAAGGCCCATTTGTATTCTTGGCGAGGGACCTGTTGAGGCAGGGGTTTGAGCAGCTGTGGAAGAAGGGTGCATAGAAGGAAACAGAGGCTGAGTTCTGCTTTTTGAAAATGTTCATTCCTCTGATACCTGAGGTAATTTCTCATTTCCCTGCTTTGGCCTAAACTTGAGGCATTAGGGTTCTTTAAATCTGTACAAGGCTAGAAGAGGTTGTAGGAGGAATTGGAACAAAAAGGTGTCCTGTGAGAGAGGATAGGAGAGATTCTGAAAATGGGAGAGTTTCATTTAGAAATCTTTTTGAGAGAGAATTTGAGTTAACTGTTTTCCAGATTGATTTTCAGTATTCCAGGATACTCAACTTGGAGGAGTTAATGGTACTGGACGAAGAATTTTTTTTATTACTCTCACACTTAGAATGTCAGAAACGAGAAAGCTGCTGTCCTGTATTTTTAAAGGAAATGCGTAGCTGTAAGCAGGGCTCTTTCTTGGTTGGCTGGCGGTGAGAGTATTCTTTAGCGTCCTGCTTTTTAATCCTTCACTGAGCCATGGCGTGTTTTCTCACCCCATCTCCCACAGAGAGCAGCTTTCTGCAAATCGAGGCTGTACCTGCGTTTCCCTCTCTACCCCTTCTCCACTTGACGTCCTTCTTAGAATTGATGTGAACGCTGCAGATGGAACGTTTCGGTGTCTGCTGATTTGTAAGGCTTACATAAATGGCCCTATGTTCTTTTTGCCCGCACAGTTGGTTTCTCCTGGGCAGTGCCTTGCTGCTTGTCAGTTTGTTGATTGCGTCTTACTGCGTAGTGTACCTGGAGTGGTACCGCGGGGTCGGGGACTACGATGTCAGGTACCCAGCACTGATACCCATCACCACCGCGACGTTCATCGCAGCAGGAATTTGGTAAGTTAGCTTTGAAATGACTGCTAAAAATGAAAACCCACTGGTTTTTGGTTAGGGAATCACGTACATGGTCCAGAATCTGAAAGAAAAATATTCTCATGGTCATTCTTGTTCTCTGATTCCCTTTTCATTATTGTCTTTTTGTTTTATTCATGTCCCTAGTTATTTAAAACACAAATGGTGGTGATGTATACATATTCTGCATTTTGCTTTTTAAATATTTTTCATTGTGGGCGGCGCCTGTGGCTCAGTCGGTAGGGCGCCGGCCCCATATACCGAGGGTGGCGGGTTCAAACCCGGCCCCGGCCAAACTGCAACCAAAAAATAGCTGGGCGTTGTGGCGGGCGCCTGTAGTCCCAGCTACTCGGGAGGCTGAGGCAAGAGAATCGCTTAAGCCCAGGAGTTGGAGGTTGCTGTGAGCTGTGTGAGGCCACGGCACTCTACCGAAGGCCATAAAGTGAGACTCTGTCTCTACAAAAAACAAAACAAACAAAAAAAAAAACCCCACCTAAAAAAATAAATAAATAAAAAATAAATAAATATTTTTCATCATGATGTACAATATAGACAGAAAAGTAGAAGAAAACTAAATGAACTCTCACGAAATGAGCATTGATGTATATTGCACCCAGGTCAAGAAAGATACCTGAGCCAGCATCCTGCTGACCCTCATCGTGCCCTGATCGTCACTAAACCTTCCTTTCTGCCACAGGGAGATACTGTCCCAACCTGCATGGTAATTACTTGCTTTTTTTTTTTTAACATTTCAACTACAGTGTTTGACCTGAGGACGAATTAGGTTGTTTTTGTTTGTTTGGTTTTTTGGTTTTTTGAGACAGAGTTTCACTATGTCGCCCTTAGTAGAGTGCCGTGGCATCACAGCTCACAGCAACCTCAAACTCTTAGGCTTAAGTGACTCTCTTGCCTCAGCCTCCCAAGTAGCTGGGACTACAAGATGCCCTTCACAATGCCCAGTTACATTTTTTTTTTTAATTTTTGTTGCGGTTGTTTAGCTGGCCCAGGTCAGGTTCGAACCCACCATTTTTGTTTGTTTGTTTGTTTGTTTTAGACAGACTCTCACTTTGTTGCCCTTGGTAGAGTGCCCTGGCATCATAGCTCACAGCAACCTCAAACTCTGGTGCTTAAACAATTCTCTTGGCTCAGCCTCAGCTGGGACTGCAGGCACCCATCACAACACCCAGCTATTTTTAGAGGTGGGGTCTCTTGCTCTAGCTCAGCTGTTTTTAGAGACAGATTTCGCTCTTGCTCAGGTTGGTCTCAAACTCGTGAGCTCAGGCGATCCACCGCCTTGGCCTCCCAGAGTGCTGGGGTTACAGGCCTGAGCCACATGCCCGTTCCAGTACACTTTTTTTGAACTTTGTAAAAATGGATTCACGTAGTGTTGGTTCTTTTGCAGGTGACACCATGTACAGCATCATATGTGATTTACCCACATTGTGCCCATCACAGTAACTGGTTCTCCTTGTTGTTCAGCCTTCCTTTGTGTGCGTATAACTGCATCCCAGCTCATATGTTCTATTGTCACTTGTGTTGGGTTGTTTCCAACATGGGATTATTACCAAGGATGTTGTTGAGAACATTCTTGTTCAAGTCTCAGGTGCACACGTTTCTGTTAGATGTATGTACACGTGTGAATATTTATGCACATCTCTGTGTGTATGTGACACACACGCCCATGAGGTAAAATTGTTGGATCATAGGGTATGTGATCTTCAACTTCAGCAAATAGTGCCAAGGTGATTTCCAGAGTGGTTGTTCATCTTTTTTCACTAAGTCAAACAAATAGACTTTTTTTTTTTTTGAGACAGATTCTTTGTCACCTTCAGTAGAGTGCGGTGACATCACAGCTCACAGCAACCTCAAACTCTTAGGCTCAAGTGATTCTCCTGCCTCAGCCTCTCATGTAGCTGGGACTACAGGTGCCCACTACAACACCCGGCTATTGTTTTGTTGGAGTTGTCATTGTTGTTCAGCAGGCCTGGGCTGGATTCAAACCCACCAGCTCTGGTGTGTCTGGCGCTCTAGCCACTGAGCTACAGGCACCGAGCCGAGTATTTTCTTTTATCTGTTTCCTTGCTCTAATTTTCCTTTCACTTCCTCTTGCTCTTTAAGTTACCGTGCCTCTGGCCTAAGATTTTGCTGAGTCCTTTTGGTACAGGACCAAAAGGATGAGAAGATTGAAGAGAAGAAGGGAAAAGAAGATTTTTAAAAAAGAATAAAAGAGAAAGGAGAGGAGGTGAATAAAAGGGAATATTGGCAAAAAGAAGAGAGGCACAGAAAGAGGGAGACAGGAGTAATGAAGGTGCACAGAAGGGTTCTTTGACCAAACCTTAAAAACCCCAACCTTGGGGGTGCTGGGTTGGGTGGTTCCCTTGAGGTCAGCAGGTCTTTGTCAGCCCGAGCAGATATAGTACCCCACCTCCACCAAATAGAGAGGAAATGCTATAAATCAAACCAAACAGGCAAACAGAAAACCTTACGGGATAAAATTGGGGGGAAAAAAAAACAAATAATAGGGGCAGAAACTCTAGCAAAAATGAAGTTCTTATTATTAAAAAGGGCAACAATGGAAAATTGTATTTTAGAAAAATGAAGAAAGAAAAGAAAAATCTAAAGGGAAAATGTTGAAATTAAAAAACATACAAACAACCAACCAAAAAGCAAAACAAAAGCAGTGTGTGTGTGTTTATCTTGCTGAACATTGTTTGGGCAGCAGGTGATCTTCTAGGGTATGAGATGTTAATCACAATGCTGATACAGCTGTATGAGATGGAAACTGGAGGCCTCTGCTGATTTCTCAAACCCCACAGGGTAGAGAGCCTAAATCTCTCCTCAGCCCACTTAAAAGACACTTTAAACCGTTTATCTTGGCTAAGCAGAAGCTTCCCCAGGAAGGCATTTGTCGCTGGGATCTCTCCTGAAGCGGCTGCCTGGTTATCCAGTGTGCCGAAATCAGTCTCACTCTATGCTCCTGAGGGCAGAGGCTGCAAGGCAGCCCTCATACTGCCAAATTCTGAAATCTCTGCTCTTCCCCCAGCATCTCAGTCCTGGCCTTTGGTGCTGCTCAGTCACTCGATTATTCACCCAAGCTCTCCCAGCCTGAGCCTTGCTCTGCGACCCTGAGGGCAGAGCCGGCAGAGGCAGTTCTCCCACAATGGCTTTGTATGTGGCCCACAGCAAAACAACTGTTCCAGCTCAGTCCAGGGCCTTAGACAAGGCTTAAAGTCATCTGCACTCTCGCCCAAGTTCTCCCAAGGTAGTTCAACCGAGTGCCCAAGTCCAACAAGACAAAACAACCCACAGGGAAGGCCTTCCCTGTTTGCAGTCCTTCTGCTGCTGTTATAGCTGCAGGAGCCATGGCCTCAGATCCAAGGAATGCAGCCACTGGCCACTTCACTGCTTTTGTCCTCCCCTGGGGTCCAAAAGTCTCTCGCTGTCTCCCTGCATCCCTGAAGGGATGTTTCTGGGCTGAGCCCACAAGTCAGAGGTACCTGGAGTCTTCTTTCCCCAATCTCACCGTGCCTGGTTGCAAAGCAGCTGTTACTCAGCCACCATCTTGCTCCCTCCCCGGACTTAGTTATTTTTATACCCAAATAATGCCACAGTGAATGTTCTTTATAATTTAATAGGTACTCATGGAAAAAAACCCAGGTTTTTCTGTTTATAAAAGTAATACTTGCTCACTTAAAAAAAAAAATCTGTAAACTATAGACCAACACAAAGGAAACATGTCCCTTGACCTGTCAACCAGAGGAAAAAACCTGGTCTCCCCATAGCTCTTTAGCTTTTTCTTTATTTATTGACTTTAGCTTTGGAAAAAAGTCACACACTTTTATACATATTCAGTTTATTTACTTAATTTTTGAGATAGAGTCTTACTATCTTGCCCAAGCTAGAGTGCCATGGTATCAGCTCATAGTACTCTCAGATTCCTGGGCTCAAGTGAGTAACTGAAGATGCTCATTCGTCTAATACCTGAGGTAATTTCTCCTTTTCCTTTTCCCTCCAGGCACCCACCATAACACCTGGCTAGTCTTTCTACTTTTAGTAGAAATGGGGTCTTGCTCTTGCTCAGGCTGGTCTCCAACTACTAAGTTCAAGAAATCCACACGCTTGGCCTCCCAGAGTGGTAGGATTACAGGCATGAGCCACTGTACCTAGCCAGTGCACATTCAGTTTAAATGTGTGTTTTCAGGGCCAGGCATGGTGGCTCACACCTGTCGTCCCAGCAGTTGGGAGGCCAAGGTGGGTGGATTGCCTCAGCTTACAGATTGGAGACCAGCCTGAGCCAGAGCAAGACCCTGTCTCTAGAAATAGCTGGGTGTTGTGCTGGCAGCTGTAGTCCCAGCCACTTGGGAGGCTGAGGCAAGAGATTTGCTTGAGCCCAGGAGTTTGAGGTTGCTGTGAGGTATGACGCCACAGCACTCTACTGAGGGTGACAAAGTGAGACTGTGTCTCAAATAAATAAATAAATATGTGTTTTCTGTAGTCAAATTCCAAGGCTATTTGACATTATGATATGGTTATTGTCAATCATTCAGTGAAGTGGGCATACAGATGTGTTATTTTGCTTTTTCACATATAACTAAGATCACCCCTAGAAATGTTAAGTTTTTAGAAGGATTATAGTTATTTAAAATTCATACTTATCAAAATATTACAGATTAAAATCAGTCATTACCTGAAAAACTTATTTAGTCGACTCTAGTCTATATGCTTAGGGGCAGGGTGAAAAAGACAAAGAAGGTCCCCTCACGTCACTTAGGTTAGACCTCAGAGGAACCTACATCACACAGCAGAGGGCAGGTAAGGAAGCCGAGGCCCGCAGAAGTTAAAGTTAACACACTAAGATCCCTATGCTGAATTCACAAATTCAGTCATTAGAAATTATTTGCACTTAGAAAGTGTTTATTTTTACTTTATGGGAGGAATAATGTGTTTCTCAATGAAAAATTTAAAACCTTATAAATGATTGATTACTTTTTTCATTCTGTTTTTAAAGGAAAATACTTTTTTTCCTTTACCGTGATAGTTTAGTACGTGACATGATACAAGGAGACTGTAGCCCTTTAAACTCACGTTCTCTAAGCCAGGTCAGTCCCTGTTAGAAAAACCTTCATGTCAGAAAACCTTCAGGGATCTTGTTCCAAGTACTTTTTAAAGAAATTGTGATAGATCCACAAGTACATCCAGAGTTTTTTTTTTTTTTTTTTTTTATCATTAGCTAAATCACGTATCTGAGAAATACTATGTATTTGCAAAGTTGCTGGTTGGATGAACTTTCCCAAATTGAGTTTTAAATTTAGATTCCAGAATGAATCTGTCTGTGTGCGTGATGGGCACAGCCGCCGACTGGTGCTCTCTGTCCTTTCCAGCTTCAACGTTGCCCTATGGCAGGTGTGGTCACTCTTCACTCCGGTGTTGCTGTTTACCCAGTTTATGGGGGTTGTGATGCTTATCTCACTCCTTGGATGACTGGAAGGTAAGGTATCTGGAATGGTATTTCTAATAATGAACTTATTTGAAAAATGTCTTTCTTGATGATTTTCAGTGGACACGCTGTAACAGTGACTTAATTATTTTTTTTTTTATTTATTTTTTTTATTTTTTTATTTTTTTGTAGAGACAGAGTCTCACTGTACCGCCCTCGGGTAGAGTGCCGTGGCGTCACACGGCTCACAGCAACCTCTAACTCTTGGGCTTACGCGATTCTCTTGCCTCAGCCTCCCGAGCAGCTGGGAGTACAGGCGCCCGCCACAACACCCGGCTATTTTTTTGTTGCAGTTTGGCCGGGGCTGGGTTTGAACCCACCACCCTCGGCATATGGGGCTGGCGCCCTACTCACTGAGCCACAGGCGCCGCCCGACTTAATTATTTTAATCGTGTTTCTACCAGAGCTGTTAATCCATTGAACTCTGAGATAAAAGGGACTAAGACCATTATCTTCTGTAGAATTTAGTGCTAAGTGACTGCTTTTTAGAGACGGAGACCTGCTTTCAAAGGCCTCATAAAGACAAGAATCTGACCTTCCGACATGGTCAGATTCACACGTTAGACCATTTTGGGTTGAAGTCGGCATCCTCAGTTTGCAGCTGGTGCCTCTTGGCTAGAGTGTTCTTCAGGAATGGGAACAGGAAGAATGCAATTTTACCTAATTGGGGGGGGAGGTGTAAAAAACCATGGCAGTCTTCTGTCTTGGCTGCCTTGTAACAATCTGATAGATGACACACCAACATTTTTCCGGTATTATTTATAGAGTTTCTGCCTCCCATAGCCCACCCAGCCTTGGGCCTGCTGCCACTGCACTGTGTACTGAGAATGAACACTATGCTTAGGGGCGGGGTGGCAAGGACGACGGCCGTCCCTCCCCTCATGTCACTTACCTCAGAGCTTTGAGGAAAACTACTTTATACAGCAGTTCACAGATGCAGAAACTGAAGCCCAGAGAAGTACAAGTTAATACACTAAATTATCAGGAAACTACTGAAAACAGCATAGATTCCCTGTGGGATTTTACAGGAAAATCCCTATTATCTGTGTAAGGAAGAAATGAAGGGAATCTCCTTGTTGCCTGTCTGAAGAGCATCTTTAGCACTTGGTGCCCGTGCTGACTCCTGCAGCCCCCTCCAGGCACCGCGTGTGGCTGGGGACCCTGGAGCTGCCGCAGTGGCCTCTGTCCCTGTGAGCCTGTCTCTGTGACCACACAAGACTGAACATTTTCTCCTCCCACCCTGTCACCCATCCCTCCCCTTCTAATGGTGTTAAGTCTTTGATGGCTGTTCAGTTTTGAGTTTTTTACAGATGTTTGAGAGCTTTCGACTTATTGCTGATGTGAATTTATTTATTTATTATTATTTTTTTTTTGTGGTTTTTGGTCAGGGCTGGGTTTGAACCCGCCACCTCCGGCATACAGGACCGGCACCCTACTCCTTGAGCCACAGGCGCCGCCCTCTGATGTGAATTTATAATTGGCGGTAGAGAGCCGGATAGTCACAGATAGATTGAACTGTGCTTGTTGAATTTAGTAGCTTAAGATAGGATGTTTTACTTGAGATATAAATGTTGTTTTTTGTTTGTTTTTAATGGATAGTAGTCTTGCTGTGTTGCCCAGTCTGGCCTTGAACTCCTTTGTCAGCCTCCCAAGCAGCTGGGACTTCAGGTGTGGGCCAGTGTGCCCAGCGGGACGGGTGAATTTAAAGTGAAAGATCGAATATCCAACTGGCTGAAAGCATCACAGACAGATACTGGAAAAGCGACAATGCGTTTGGGAATCCAGGAAGAGAGTTGTTTCCTGGGAAGAATTATGACTTTGTGGGTCCGTGGTTGATGTCATAATAAATATTTCATTTGGATATTCTTAAACGAATATTGAATTTTTCGGAAGTCTATGTTATGTAGAAATGACTGTTTTTCACTGTAATCATTTTGACTCTGGAGAAAGTGGTGGTTTCATTATAGGTGCCTAATGCACTCCCACTATGCTAAACAAATCGCTCAGTCTTCCACGTGAGGGAGAGCTGTCCATTGTAGGGAACGACTGAGTGTGTATAAAGGATTATGTTGTAATTCCTGTAATTACTGGAAATCTCATTTTTATAATAGTTGTGTTGGGTGAGAGGACCAAATTAGTTTATGTTTTCTTATCACTTTAGATTTCTCATCATGTAAATTACCAAGTGTTTAGTATTTTCCGAGCCACAGGCACCTCCCATATTAAACTGTGTTAGCTTTTTATTGTTGGCAGTTTTGGCCGGGGCTGGGTTTGAACCCAACACCCTCAGTATATGGGGCTGGTGCCCTACCCACTGGGCCACATAGTATTTTCTAACATGAACTTTTAATCATTTCCATGTATACATAATTTTTTCTGTACCATTTAATTAAAATATTTTTATAATTTGTGAGATTTGTTCATATAAACTTTAGAATAGCTTCCATTTTTAGCTGTTGACACTTTGTTCTTCAAAGACTTCATAGTGACACTGTTTGTTTGTTTTGAGACAGAGTCTCAAGCTGTCGCCTTTGGCAGAGTGCTGTGGTGGCACAGCTCACAGCAACCTCAAACTCTTGGGCTCAAGCAATTCTCTTGCCTCTACTACAGGCACCCACCACAACACCCGCTATTTTTTGTTGCAGTGGTCATTGTTGTTTTAGTTGGCCCTGGTGGGGTGTGTGTTGAAAGGCCAGCCTCATTGTGTAGGCGGTTGGCACCCTACCCACTGAGCCCATAGTGACGCTTTCAAATGCAAATATATTCACATTAAATGTAAATATAAGCATCGTGACACAGAAGGTGTCTAATGTTGATTCTTTTTTCTGTAAAGTGTCTTCTAGAAATGTGACTCAGTCACCACTTCTGTGTGGTTACACCCTGCCACTTGCTACAGGACCAGTAGTACAGATTGAGTATCCTTCATCCAAAAATCTGAAATTCACAGTGCTCCAAAATCTGAAACTCTGTGGCCACTGACATGAAATATGAAAAAAAGTCCAAAACATTTTTCATCTGGAGCATTTTGAGGAAGAGATACTTAATCTTTTTTCAGCTGTGAAGTGGGAAAAATATCTGTCTTGTTGAGTTATGGATATAGTACTATTTATAAAAAACTTGTCACGGTGCCCAGAACATGGTAGGTACTCATTCAATAAGTGGTGGTGGGGGGAAGAGCAGGATCTAGGATCAGGATTGGTACACAGAATTCAGCCCAGTCTGTGGGCACAGTATGTGAAGGTATATACATTTTCTTTAAAATAGCAAGATCAGGCAGAGACCAGACTCAGACAGCCAAGTCAGTCAGTGATGTGAGATTCAGTGCAAGCTGAAGGCTGCACACCCTGAAGGTATAGCACTTGGTTCAGACCCACAGGAGGGAACTTGCGTGGGGCTGGCGGAGAGTGCCCCAGTGACAGTTCTCCTACATTTAATTTTTTTTTCTTGAAGAGTATTTTTGCAACTTGGATAGAAATCTAGGGCTGAGATTTTCTGTTTCACACTATTTGTTCAGATCTGGTTAGCTGAGAGCCAATGACTGTGGCCAAGAAGAATGGTGTGCAGATAATCAGAGACATTTTAATAAATTTGTTTAAACAGGGTCATGACTAGTCCCTGTTCCTGTAAAATAACTCCTATGCAAAGTTCTTAATGCATTTTTGCTTTATTATAGCTATTAAAAGTGTCATGTAATCTTGTTATTGCTCCCAAACAGGCCTATATAAGGAATAAAATAACATTTGTATATCTTTATCATGAAAGTGTGGGATGTGACAGAGCACGTCTGCGATGGTCTGCCTTTGATGATCAGTGTCAGGACCCAGCTCTCAACCTGGGAGGTACACCACTGCCCAAGGCCCAGTGCTCAGAGGCTCTGGTTCAGTTGGTGGCTGAAGCTATCCGTATTGTTGGAAGAGGGCTTCTAGTGATTCTCATGCGTAGCCAGGGTCCACACCTCTCCTACTCCCCTAGCCAGTTTGGGTAGCGACATCTCTGCAGGATGTTAGGATTGGCAGGGAACACAGACATAATGGAATCTAAATTAGTGCACTAGGGTAAAAATCCAAGTAGAGCTCAATGGACTTTCTGGGGGACTTCAAGCAAGGATTTAAAGTTCTTGGCTGTTATTTGCTTTTATGCAACAAAAAACGCTCTCTGGCTACACATTAGCAAAAGAATGCATTGGACAGGAATCCAGGGAAACACTGAAGAACCACCTCGTGTAAAGGACAGTAAGTAGGATAGTTTTGGGGGAGAAGGGCTAAGTGTCTAGATACTAGGTGTAATAGGACATGACTTCCCACAGTCCTGAAGAAGGAATGTCAAGTTGAAAATTTTGGGGGATTGCTGTCTACAAATTACCTATATCCTCGCCCATAGAGAAGCCATCCTCCAGGCAGCCCGGGCCCAGGCTTGAGGTCCAGGAGCTCATCATCTAAATCAGTAACAGGTGCAGATAAGATTCCTCAGGTGTAGGGTTCTTTTATTCTGAACACTATAAGCAAGTTACCTGCCATCAACACCCCAGTCATACAGCAATGGGACGGACACAGAATAGCTGCAATACACATCCCCCCATTCAAAAAATGTTAAAGAAGGCATGCGCTCAGTCCATAGCAATTCTGAAATTCGATGAGATTTGGGACCAGTGTCATCTCCTAAAAGTGTGTTAAAGTCTAGGTTCTATTTCTGTTTCACTCTGAGTCTTTTTTTTTTTTTTAATTTTAGAGACAGAGTCTCACTTTGTCACCCTCAGTAGAGTGCTGTGACGTCACAGCTCACAACAACCTCCAACTCCTGGGCTTAGGCGATTCTCTTGCCTCAGCCTCCTGAGTAGCTGGGACTACAGGCGCCCGCCACAATGCACAGCTATTTTTTTGTTGCAGTTTGACCGGGGCTGGGTTTGAACCTGCCACCCTCGGTATATGGGGCCAGTGCCCTACTCACTGAGCCACAGGTGCCACCCTCCTTTTTTTTTTTTTTGGTAAGAAAACTGAGTTTGAAATTGAGTATCCTTCTGTGCGATAGGATGGCATTAACCCAAAGCAGACAGCTGTGTCATTACAGCCTCACCCAGTGGTGACCCCAAAAGACAGTGGTGCAGGAAAATTCTCCCAGGGAGCGCTATGGTGAGTGCTGCTTTGGGTGGAGCACTTTGTCTGGAGTAAGAGACATCCAGAGTGCAAACCTATACCATGTCACGTGTGGCTGCTCACAGGCTCGTAGCTTGGCTGGATGGCCAGTACATGAAAAGACGAGGGTCAGAAGAACTGAAGGAGGAGGATGTGGTTCGAGCTTTCGGACTGGATCTGGAGCGTGGAGATTTGCATCTCACATGACTGCTCATCCGTTGGTTCTGTTTACATAATTCTTAGTGAAAAAGTAATTTTGAACAAACTTTCCACTCGATGAGTGCCTAAACTGTTGCTCCCAGATCAGCTGTGGACAAAAGCAGAGCTTGCAATAAAAAATTTATTTATTTATTTTTAATTATTTTAAGAGACTGAATCTTGTTTCGTGGCCCAGGCTGGAGTTCAGTAGCATCATCACAGCTCGTTGCATCTTCCAACTCCTGGTCTTGTGATCCTTTAGCCTCAATTTCCTGGGAGTAGCTGGGACTGCAGCTGCTCGTCATCATACCTGGCTGTTAAATATTTTGCAGAGATGGGGTCTCACCATGTTGCCCAAGCTGGACTCAAACTCCTGGGCTCAAGTGATCCTCTTGCCTCAGCCTCAGAAAGTGCTGGGATTACAGGCGTGAGCCACTTTGCTCAGTCAGTCTTCAGTGGAAATTTTAAACAAGTGGTATCAAGAGCCTGAAGTATTTCTTTTTTTTTTTTTGATTTTTGGCCAGGGCTGGGTTTGAACCCACCACCTCCGGCATATGGGACCGGCGCCCTACCACTTGAGCCACAGGCGCCGCCCCAGCCTGAAGTATTTCTTTAAAGAACTGTAACAGAAGATGAAATGTGGCTTTGCCAGTACAATCCTGAAGACAAAGCAATGGCTACCCAGAGGGGGACCTGGTTCAGCCAAAGCACAAGTAGATCCATCAGCCAGGCACATGCCTATAATCCCAGCACTTGGGAGGCTAAGGCAGGTGGATTGCCTGAGCTCACGGGTTTGAGACCAGCCTGAGCCAGAGCGAGACCTCGTCTCTAAAAAATAGCCAGACGTGGGTGGCGCCTGTGCTCAGTGGGTAGGGCGCTGGCCCCGTATACCCAGGGTAGCTGGTTCAAACCCAGCCCCGGGCAAACTGCAACAACAACAAAAAATAGCCGAGTGTTGTGGCAGGCGCCTGTAGTCCCAGCTACTCGGGAGGCTGAGGCAAGAGAATCGCTTAAGCCCAAGAGTTGGAGGTTGCTGTGAGCTGTGACCCACAGCACTCTACCGAGGGCAATAAAGTGAGACTCTGTCTCTAAAAAAAAATAAAATAAAATAAAAAAGAACTTGCTGCCTCTAGACAGCAAAAGAAAAAAAAAAATAGCCGGGCATTGTGTAGGGCACCTGTAGTCCCAGCTACTTGGGAGGTTGAGGCAAGAGAATCCCTTAAGCCCAAGAGTTTGAGGTTGCTGTGAGCTGTGACGCCACAGCACTCTACTGAGGGCAACATAGTGAGACTCTGTCTCAAGAAAAACATAATAAAATAAAATAAAGACCAGTCAAAAACAAAGGTCAAGGCAACAGTTTTTTGGAATGTTCAAGGCATTTTGCTTGTTAATTTTGGAGGGCTAAAGAATTATAATATCTGCTTATTATGAGAGTGTTTTGAGAAAATTAGCCAAAATTTTAGCAGAAAATCGCCTAGGACAGCTTCCCTTGAGAGTCCTCCTCCAATGCAGGGCAATATTGTGAGAATTTCAGTGGGGAATCATTAGGCATCTATCTTACAGTTCTGATTTGGCTTCTTCTGACTTTTTCCCCACCAATCTTAAAAAAAATCTAAAAAGAGGCACCCATTTTTCTTCACTTAATAAGGCAAAAGGACTGAATTGACATGGGTAAGTTCCCAGGACTCTCACCTCTTTAGGGATGGACTAAATGGCTGGTATCTTTGCTTACAAGAGTGTAATGAACTTGTTGGAGCTTATGTTGAAAAACAAAGTTTATATTTTTTATTTGTATCTCTTAATTCCATTTTTGCATGAACATTTGAAAGTCTCACACATTGTGAAATGGGCAAATTGAGCTAAATAACATATGCACTATTACATGTATTTATTTGTGGTGAGAACTCAAATCTACTTTCTTAGCAGTTGTCAAGAATACCATATACTCCCTGGTCAGTAATGCCTAGGTGGAAAAATAGAGGCATGTGTGTTTGCTCATGTTTGGAGGCCAAGGCAGGAGGATCACTTGAGCCTAGGAGATTTTTGTTTGTTTGTTTGTTTGAGACAGAGCCTCAAGCTGTCACCCTGGGTAGAGTGCTGTGGCATCACAGCTCACAGCAACCTCCAACTCCTGGGCTCAAGAGATTCTTCTGCCTCCACCTCCCAAGTAGCTGGGACTACAGGCACCTGCCACAATGCCTGGCTATTTTTTGGTTGCAGCTATCGTTGTTTGGCGGGACTGGGCTGGATTCGAACCCACCAGCTCAGGTGTATGTGGCTGGTGCCTTAGCCGCTTGAGCCACAGGTGCCGAGCCGAGCCTAGGAGTTCAAGGTTACAGTAAGTTAACATGACTCCAGCAGCCTGGGCAACAGAGCAAGACACTATCTCAAAAAAGAAAACAAACAAAAAACCAACCAAAAGAGGAAAAAGAGAATACCATATATCTTTATTAAGTACAGTCACCATGTTGTTCAATAACACCCTTGAACTTATTCTTCTTGTCTAACTGAAATGCCAAACCTGTCTCTCCAAGTCCCTGGTAGCCACCATTCTACTGTCTTCCTTGACCTCAACCTTTTAAATTCCACATATAAATAAGACCACGTGGTATTTGTCTTTCTGTGCTTGGCTTTTTTTTTTTTTTTTTTGTAGAGACAGAGTCTCACTTTATGGCCCTCTGTAGAGTGCCGTGGCCTCACACAGCTCACAGCAACCTCCAACTCCCGGGCCTAACAATTCTCTTGCCTCAGCCTCCCGAGCAGCTGGGACTACAGGCGCCTGCCACAACGCCCGGCTATTTTTTGGTTGCAGTTTGGCCGGGGCCGGGCCTGAACCCACCACCCTCGGTATATGGGGCCGGCGCCCCACCGACTGAGCCACAGGCGCCGCCCTGTGCTTGGCTTTTTCACTGAACATAACGTCTTCCGGGTTTATCCATGCTGCAAATGGCAGGATTTCCTTCTTTTTAAAAGCCGAGTAATAATCCATTGTGTCTGTACACCACATTTTCTTTATCCATTCACCCACTGATGGGCACTTAGGTGGATTCCATATTTTAACCATTGTGAATAGTGCTGTGATGAATAGGTTGCCTGTTATGAGTTGAATTTTATCTCAGTAGAAGATACGTTGAAGTCCTACCTAGTACCTCTGAATGGGACGTTAAAAATGGAACTTTGTAAATTTAATTAAGGTACAAATTAAGACGAGTTCTTCCCTCCCTCCTTCTTTTTTTTTTTTTTTTTTGACAGAGTCTCTTTCAGTTGCCTAGGCTAGAATGCAGTGGCATCATCATACCTCACAGCAACCTCAAACTCTTGGTTTCAAGCAATCCTCTTGCTTTAGCCTCCTGAGTAGCTGGGACTACAGGTGCCTGCCACCACACTGGGCTAATTTTTCTATTTTTAGTACAGATGGGGTCTCACTCTTGCTCAAGTTGGTCTCCAGCTCCTGAGCTGAAGAGATGCTTCTGTCTCGGCCTCCCAAACTGCTGGGATTACAGGCGTGCGCCACCGCGCCTGGCTTTAAGATGGGTTCTTACTGGAGTAGGCTGGACCTTTCATCTTGTATGGCAGGTGTCCCTATTAGACAAGGAAAAGAGACACAAAGCACAGAAGACAGGGACACGTGATAACAAAGGCAGAGTAGGACTGATGCAGCCACAAGCCAAGGAAAGCCAGTGATTACCAGCAACCACCGAAAGCAAGAAGAGGCAAGGACAGGTCCTTCCTCAGAGCCTCAGGGAGGGTGTGGTCCTGCTGACACCTTCACTTCAGACTCGCGGCTTCTAAAACTGACAGAATAAATTCCCCTTGCCACCCAGTTTGTGGTGCTTTGTGGCACCCATCTTAAGAAATGAGTACACTGGGCGGTGCCTGTGGCTCAGTGAGTAGGGCGCCGGCCCCATATGCCAAGGGTGGCGGGTTCAAACCCAACCCCGGCCAAACTGCAACAAAAAAATAGCCGGGCGTTGTGGCGGGCGCCTGTAGTCCCAGCTGCTTGGGAGGCTGAGGCAAGAGAATCGGGTAAGCTCAAGAGTTAGAGGTTGCTGTGAGCCGTGTGATGCCACGGCACTCTATCCAGGGTGGTACAGTGAGACTCTGTCTCTACAAAAAAAAAAAAAAGAAATGAGTACACTGTCAAACTCTTTTATTCTTTAAAATACCAGGCTGACACAGCCACCACCAAAGGTGACTGAGGGCAAGATGTCCTAATGCCACGTGGGTCCTGCTGCCCTTCATGGTAATGAGCCCGTGTCAGCCTCGGTAGTCCAGTGTGCTGGGTGGCTTCTGGCCCTCTGAGGTCCCATCGTCCTCACTGGAAACAAGGAGCCCAAGTCTCAGGGTAGCAAGCGTCACCACCATCTGTGGGCACTGACTTGCTGCTGGGAGCCTGGGCAGGATATGTCCAGCCCCTTACAGAGTTGTGCCACCAGTTCTCACAGGGCAACATGGCAGAGGTAATAGGCTCTGAACAAGGTGAAAGCAAGGGGCTTGATTCCTGGCTCCCACCACTAAGCAGGTCTCAGTCATAAGAAATTGGGGGTCCTGTGAAAGAAATTTCAGGCCTTTGGGGGCAGTGCCTGTGGCTCAAGGACTAGGGTGCTGACCCCATATACTGGAGGTGGAGGGTTCAAACCCGGCCCCAGCCAAAAACTGCAAAAAAGAAAAGAAAAAGAAATTTCAGGCCTTTGGGGGCAGTGCCTGTGGCTCAAGGACTAGGGTGCTGACCCCATATACCGGAGGTGGAGGGTTCAAACCCGGCCCCGGCCAAAAACCGCGAGAAAAAAAGAAAGAAATTTCAGGCCTTTGAAAAGAATCTGCAGAAGGCAGAAAGAAGTGTGGGTAAATCCCTGAGTTTTAGCGTTGTCTTGAGTATAGAATAAAAAGGATAGGCTTCCATTGCTGTACAGAAACTCACTCAGAATTCATTGATTATCTAAAAGATTCCAGGTAGCCCAGAGGCTGGGGGCCCCCCTGATTTTCAGACAGGGATTGAGTTGTGTTTGTACGCAACAAGTTGAAGTACTATGAGCATCTGTAACAGATACATTTCAAGCTTGCTGTGATTTAGCACCATGGAAGTTTATTTCTCACTCACGTAAAGTCCAGCTTCCCTGGGGGGAATCTACTTCACAGGTCACTGGGAGACTCGGGGTGACACATCAGCCATCTTCAGCATGAGGCTCCAAGGTTGTTCGTGGTGCTGGTGTCACATCCAGCTGGAGAGGGATGAAGAATGCCGTGGGAAGTTTCCATAGTCGAGGCCCAGGAGTGCACACAGCTCTCCTGCCCACACTCCACTGGTCAGAACTTGGCCCCACCTAGATGCAAGGGGCACCCCAAATTAGAGTCTGGGCTGGGCAGCCACTTCCCAGTACTAACTCTGTGCGATAGGCACGGAAGAGCACAGACTGATGTACAACTGGTCCCCTCCATACCCCGGCCCCAGCTCCGCCACCTGAGTAGCTGGGACTACAGGGTGCATGCCTCCTCACCTGGCAATTTAAAATTTTTTGTAGAGATGGGCTCTATGTTGCTCAGGCTGGCCTCAAATTGCTGGCTTCAAATGATCCTCCGGACTTGGCCTCCCAATTACTAGGATTACAGGCATGAGCTACCAGACCTGGCCAAGAATAGGTATTTTATTATGTTTAACTACAATATTAACTATTATGGTTACATAATTTAAGAAGTTTGTTTTACCAATGAAAATATGGAGATATAGAAAGGTTCAGAAACTTGCCCAGGGTCACATACCAGTCAATGATGGAGCTTGGACCAAAACCCTGCAGCCCACCTAACCTCCACTTAATATTGTATTGTCCTGTAAAACTTGAGCTAATTTATGAAAAAGAAAATGGATGGGAATGTATTCCGCAAAAGTTTAAAGTGAAATAAAATCAGGGGGGGTTTGGTAGGAACTTGGACTATAATGGGGCCCCTGCCATCTGCCAGGCACTAGTCTCCCTCTCATCCAGGTTCTATGGCACAGGGTGTGGGTTTCCCCTTGGTGTCCCCAGGCCTCGCATGGTACCTGGCCCATGGGAAATGCTCAGTGTACATTTATCAGTGGATCTTTAAAAAACACATGCTGGGTGCTAGAAGAGTGAACCAGACATGGTTGTGTCATTAGGGAGCTCAGGTTTGGAAAGGCGGTTAAAAAATAAACAGTTCCAGGGCGGCGCCTGTGGCTCAAAGGAGTAGGGTGCCAGCCCCATATGCCGGAGGTGGCGGGTTCAAGCACAGCCCCAGCCCAAAACTGCAAAAATAAACAATTCCTAATTGTTTTACGGATGAGAAATAGAGTGATGGAGAGGTGGACAAGTCTACTGGGGACGCAGTGAGCAGGCAGCGTGAAGAGCACTCTGTGCTGGGTTTCCCTGTTCAACACGCTGGAGATAACAGCCATGGACAAGCTGGACACAGCCTTCTCATAGAGCTTTTGTTACAGTGGGAGACAGGTCTCGGATGTTGGTACATAGAAGGTGAGTGCGCTGAAAAGAACCAAGCAACGCAAGGGGTAAGAATGCTGCAGGGAGCCAGGTCACCCAGCCAGTTCCACACCCACCTCTGAGCCGGAGACCCAGGCCTCCTTTGCACACTCACCTAGCTAAGAGCACACGTGGAGCTTCATTCAGGACACTTGCTGGCCAGGGTCCCTGATTACAACCCCTGTAATTATGTGCATTTCTTTGCCTGTGCCCAGGCCTCCCTCAGAGCCGCCTCCTCCCTGTGCCTCTCTGGTCTTCTCCTAGACCGGCTCCTGCCAGCTCCTCTCAGGCTGCTGGAGGAGGGAACGCTCCTTTGTCTCCCCTGCCCCTCCCCCAGCTCTCAGAAGTGAGGACTAAGTCTCCTTCCATTTTCCCAGGGAGCACTCATTAAATATGCCTCCACCGAGCCTTCTTCCACCTGAAGTCAGCTCTGTCAGGGCAGTCTCTCTGGCTGATTCCCCAGAGCCCAGGACAGAGTTTGCTAAAGGATTGGGTGTGACAAATATATGTTGGTTAGTGAATGAATAAAGGCAAGGAATGTCTCCCAGCCCAGGGCTCCCCCACCCTCCCTTACCAGGACCACCCACTGCAGTTCTGCCCAGTGCAAAAACAAAGCCCTTATTCAAAAATTAAGGATTTTTTTTTTTAAAAGGTGGCAGCCAAACATTGAAGAGGGAGAGAGAGTGCCCTCCGGTGCGGGGGCTGTCCTGCCTTCCCTCTCTGCCACCTGCTGCTGGGGTCCAGCCCACCCTGCACCCCCTCCAGCAGAAACTTCCCAGGTGGCCTCCTGGCCCGGCAGGCAGACTCGGGGCGCTCCTCGGAGGCTCCCCGGGACCCTGGGGAGCGGGCGGGTTGGAGGCTTGAGGGAAGGGAAGTGCCTGGGAGCTCCAGGGCAGACCCCTGGGGAACCCCCCTCCACTCCTCTGAAGGAGGGCGAGCGATGGCCTTTTTTCTCGAAAGTGGCCCAGGTCTTTTGTGTCCGGGCATCTGGCAGCCCACACGCGGGCACGCCCCACGGACGGACAGAGAAACCCGCAGAGACGGCCCCTCCCCCTATTCATAGATCTGGGGACCCGCGCTCCCCCACCCCTAACCAGACACACCCGAAGACAGAGGCCAGGCACGCAGCGTGACCTGGACACAGAAGGCATACGATTGAAAGAGGCAGGGACGAGGACAGACGCCTGCCCGCACTCCGACACACGCAGGCCTCCCGACCTCTGGGTCCCGCGACACAGACCCTGGGGGACAGCCCGGGGCAGCTCCAGGCCCCCGGTCAGGCCTCAGCCAGGCCGGCCGTGCCCAGCCCTCGGGCTTGTTGGGGAGCCCCCTCCCCCCATCTTTGTGCCTCCACCCCCCGGCAGTCTCGGCGCAAGACTGCAGCTGGGCGCGCGGGCAGGGAGCTGTCCTGCCAGGGTCCCGCAGTGGGAGGGAGGCTGCCCCAGGCGTCGCCAAGTGAGGTGACGCGGGCAGGGGGCGGCGGGGAACACGTGGACACCCGGGTCAGCGGGGTGGTGGCGGGGAAAGTGGACGTGGTGGCACCTTGACCGGGGCCAAGGGGCACGAGACCAGGTCAGGCGTCGGAGCGCAGGGCGGGGGGGAATAGGAGTGGGGGCCGGTTGGCTGAGGGCGTCGGGGCGAGGACAGAAAAGAGGGGCAGCAGGCGGGGCCGGGACAAGAGTCGGTGCTGGTGTCCCCAAGATGCCCCAGGACCTGGGCGCGCCCGCCTCGCCCCGGGCAGCTGCTCACGCCTCGGGCGCGGGCTCGACGGGGCGCACGTCCTGCCCGCCGCCCCAGCTCGCCGTCTCGGGATCCCCGCGGTCCTCGGGGTCCCCTCGGTCGGGCGCCAACTGCGCCCCCTTCCCGCAGAAGCTGGCCGAGGCGCTGAGCAGCCAGTACGGGCTGAACGTGTTCATGGCGGGGCTGCTGCTGCTGCTGGCCTGGGCCGTGCACGCGTCGGGCGTGGGCAAGAGCGACCTGCTGAGCTTCCTCACGGCGCTGATGCTGCTGCAGCTGCTCTGGATGCTGTGGTACGTGGGCCGCAGCTACGTCCAGCGCCGCCTCATCCGCCCCAAGGACACGCACGCGGGTGCGGGCTGGCTGCGCGGTGAGTCGGGGCCACCTGTGCGTCCTGCGCGGTCTCTGCGTCCGTCTCTCCGAGCTCCCTCCTCCTGTCCTTCCGTCTCTCTTCTTTCTGGAGCCTGCGTCTTGCAGAGACTTCCCCTCTGCCTCCAGGCTCTTGCCTTACCGCCCAGCAGCTGAGCCACACTGTCAGTCTCCCCCTGTAAAGACCTCCCAGCAGCAGAGCCACATCCTCAGCCTCCCCTGTAAAGACCTCCCAGCAGCTGAGCCACATCGTCAGCCTCCCCCTGTAAAGACCTCCCAGCAGCTGAGCCACATCCTCAGTCTCCCCCTGTAAAGACCTCCCAGCAGCTGAGCCACATCATCAGCCTCCCCTGTAAAGACCTCCCAGCAGCTGAGCCACATCCTCAGCCTCCCCCTGTAAAGACCTCCCAGCAGCTGAGCCACATCATCAGCCTCCCCCTATAAAGACCTCCCAGCAGCTGGGCCACATCGTCAGCCTCCCCTGTAAAGACCTCCCAGCAGCAGAGCCACATCCTCAGCCTCCCCCTGTAAAGACCTCCCAGCAGCTGAGCCACATGGTCAGCCTCCCCCTGTAAAGACCTCCCAGCAGCTGAGCCACATGGTCAGCCTCCCCCTGTAAAGACCTCCCAGCAGCTGAGCCACATGGTCAGCCTCCCCCTGTAAAGACCTCCCAGCAGCTGAGCCACATCCTCAGCCTCCCCCTGTAAAGACCTCCCAGCAGCTGAGCCACATCCTCAGCCTCCCCTGTAAAGACCTCCCAGCAGCTGAGCCACATCCTCAGCCTCCCCCTGTAAAGACCTCCCAGCAGCAGAGCCACATCCTCAGCCTCCCCCTGTAAAGACCTCCCAGCAGCTGAGCCACATCCTCAGCCTCCCCCTGTAAAGACCTCCCAGCAGCTGAGCCACATCCTCAGCCTCCCCCTGTAAAGACCTCCCAGCAGCAGAGCCACATCCTCAGCCTCCCTCTGTAAAGACCTCCCAGCAGCTGAGCCACATCCTCAGTCTCCCCCTGTAAAGACCTCCCAGCAGCTGAGCCACATCCTCAGCCTCCCCTGTAAAGACCTCCCAGCAGCAGAGCCACATCGTCAGCCTCCCCCTGTAAAGACCTCCCAGCAGCTGAGCCACATCCTCAGCCTCCCCCTGTAAAGACCTCCCAGCAGCTGAGCCACATCCTCAGCCTCCCCCTGTAAAGACCTCCCAGCAGCAGAGCCACATGGTCAGTCTCCCCCTGTAAAACCAGGCAGGACTTCCACTGACCCTGCGGGGCCTTCGCAGCTCTGGCCCCAGACGGCCTCTTTCATTTACCCCTCCTTTGCCCCTCATCTTGGGCTCCAGTTATTCTCAGAGACCTTTGCTGGATGGATGTTTCCTGACTCCTTGCCTTCGCATGTTCTGTTCCCTCCTCCTGGAACATCTCCTTCCCTCCCCCAACACCTGCTTTCCAGGCTCAGGCCTCACCGCATCCTTCCCTGACCACCTCCCCACCCTTAGTGACTCTGAAGACACCCTTCTAACCCTCACCGTGTCCTGTATTCTTATTGACACATCTGTCCCCTGAGCCCCTGTGGGGGAGCGCTGAGATGTTTGTCTCTCTCCTGAAGTCACCTCAGGGCCTGGCATGGAATAGGTGCATGGGCGACCCTGAACCTTCGTTTCTGCATCTGTAGAATGAAACCACACACAGGGTCGGTGCCCAGCACATATCAGCTCTCCATTCCACCTTCCTTCTAAGGTCTCACCCAAGCACCACCTCTTGTGCACGTGCCTGGCAGGGCCACCGTGGCCCGTCCTCCCTCTCTGGAGCTTTTTTGGTCCCTGTCGGTTTCTGCTGTGTATTCTGGCTATTTGGATATGAGCCTTAGCGTCCAGGTGAGTTTAGATTTCTTAGGCTCAAGGACTGTTTCAAATTCATCTTGGCTTTGGGAAACTTTGAGACCATCCCAGGTGGCCCAGATCCCTGTTCTGGAAATGGTTGTGTTAGGGAGGTCCAAAGTGTTGTGACTCTCCATAAATGGCAGTGAATATAGTGTCGTTTAAAAGAAACGAACAGGGCACAGCATTATTTTACAACATGGACTTGCCCAGGCTGAAATCTGTGTTCCCTTCTTGTAGTGGAAGCACCTGTTCTGCGTCACTCCCCCTCCCGGCCCCTCCCGTGTTCCTTCCTCCTTCCTGCTTTCTCCTCCCGCTCCCTCCCTCCCACTTTTCTTTTTCCCTTTCCCTTCTTCCCGTCTTTCCCTCTCCTTCCCTTTTTCTCTGTCCCTCCCCTCATCCTTCCTTCTTCTATTCCTCCCTCTCCCCCATTATTCCTCTCTTTTCCCTTCCTCTCTCTTTCCCTTTCAGAAAGGAAAACGTTACCCTATCTTCGCTTTTTCTTTCCTTTTTTTTAATGAAGTCTTTTGCACATAGATCCTAAATACATTCATGCCAATTTCAGTGTGTTGATTATTTGTACACATCAGACTAATCAATATAGCTTTCACCTCATTTACCCAATTATAACGTTAGGACATTTGTCACATTGCAAGTACAAGTTGGATCTGTCCTCGCTTTTTCTTCCTTCCTCTGTTTCTCCCCGCTCCTTCCCGGATGGGGACCTGAGTCCCTGGGTGAGTGGCTGTGCTGAGAAGCCAGAGGGAGGAGCAGGATGAGGGTTCTCTGTGGACAAGTTACACTTGAGATGGAGTTTGGACACCAACTAGGGGCCAAGATGAAGCAAGCGTGCAGTGGGATTTGGTGAACGGTGGCCATTTAAACATGCAGTGAGTCATCCCATAGAAACACAACCATTCGGATGAGCTGTGTGGATCATGGGAATAGCGTTGGCTCTGGAAGCCTTGGCTTGAGGTCTCAACTTTGTCACCTTCACCTTTCCAAGCCCCAGTTTCCTCATCAGTAAGATAAGAATCCCAACCGCCTCTCCAGGAGGAGCTGGGAGATGTTGAGGGAAAGCAGTTTGCAAAGCCCTGGCCATTCCTGCAGATGAGCTGCAGGTTCATCAAAGAAATAAGAGGCTAATTATGAATGTCAGGAGGCTGTGGTGCCAAGGGGAAGTGCCTTCAGCTCCCATAGGACAGAGGATTCCCCTGGAATCATAGCTGGAAAGACAGGTTTGACTTAAGAACTTTGCATTTTCCTGGCACTGGTGACAGAGGCTTAGATCAACAGGCAGAGGGCAATTCCTTCAGGAAAGGGAGTGGTGATATCCAAGACCCACCCTGGGGCCACAAAGAGAGAGTCTTGGCTTATCTGCTTGCATGTTGTTACATATTTGTTTCCTTTTTTGGATGATATTTCTGGTCTAATGGAAATACAAACATAATGCCAGGATTTCAGCATCCACAAAAGAATGTGGCTGCCAAAGCAGATGCAGGATCAGGATTCACTGGAAGGAAGTCAGACTGTCTGTGGAGAGCCTGGTCCTCCTGGAGCATCTTGTGGGTCCCTGCAGGAGGGAAAGGATGTTCAGTCCAAGAGAGAGAAGGACAGAAGGTCGGAGGGTAGAAAATGCTGCTGTTAGCATTTTAGGTGCAGAGGCTCACACCTATAATCCCGGCACTCTGGGAGGTCAAGGCAGGAGGATGGCTTGATCTCAGGAGTTCAAGATCAGCCTGAGCAAGAGCGAGACCCCCTTATTTCCGCTAAAAATAGAAAATTAGCCCTGCATGGGGGTGAGTTCCTATAGTCCTAGCTACTCAGGAAGCTGAGGCGGAAGTGTGAGGTTGCTTGTGAGCTGGGCTGACTTCATGGCACTCTAGCCTGGGCAGAGTGAGACTCTGTGGTAAAAAAGAAAGCGAGAGAAGGAGAGAGAGAGAGAGGGAGAGAAGAAAGAAAGAGAGACAAGGAGGGAGGGAAGGAAGGAGAAAGATGCTTCCATCTTACACTTGTCAGCTTTGGTTCATCCTGTAGCTTTCAGCAAATAAGAGTCACTTCTGGGGAGTCACACTTTCAGGCCAGGGGCAGCCTCCAGGTTGTATGTTCTTGTCACACGCAGTTTGCATCCAGAGCTAATCAAGCAGGAGATTGAGTTATTCAGTTATTGTGTGGGGGGTTAATGAGCTGCTGAAGGCAGAGCCCCTGTCTGAATATGCTTACCATTGTATCCTGTGCCTAACAGGTAGTTAGCACTAATCTTTTTCTTCTGAATAATTGAATGGATGGATGGATGGATGGATGAATGACAACAGAAGCTCCAGGAAGGAGGATGAATATTTGGGGAGGTCAATTACTGTTCGATGTAAGGAAGACTGTTCAAATGTGAGCATCAGCCAGTGACAGAAGGGGACACTTTGAGAGATGCTAAACCTCCCAGGCTTGGGCACATCTAGGTGAAGGCCAGGTGGCCTCCAGCAGGGTGGAGATGTAACCCTGTAGAACCTTTAGCCTCTGAGAACCTGTGGTTCACGATTCTAGATTCCTAGGAGGGGCTTAGGTGCTCAACGCAGAGGAGAGGCCTCTCTGCCAACACCTGATGAGTGACCCAGGCAGTCTGGGGATTGTTCTCAAGTAACGTGATTGGTGTAATTTCTTTCTTTTTTTTTTTTTTTTTTTGCCCAGGGCTGGGTTTGAACCTACCACCTCCTGCATATGGGACCGGCGCCCTACTCCTTGAGCCACAGGCGCCGCCCTGTAATTTCTAATTGGTTCTGATTCATTACGGTTTTTCTTTGTGGTCGAGTGATGAGATGCTGATGATAATCACATCCCACGAGGTGTGAGACACTGCCTGGGGTGATTTCTGTAATAACTAACTCAATCATGTCAGCTCCCTTATGAGACAGGCAGAATTATTACCATCCATATTTGACACCAGAGAGACCAACGCACAAGTCATTGCCCAAGGTCACCGACTAGCAAGTGGTAGAAAAAAGGATTTGAAGTCCTCCACCATTATTCTATGTTCTACATCAGTGGTTCTCAACCTTCCTAATGCCTCCTCATGCCGCGACCCTTTAATATGGTTCCTTGTGTTGTGACCCCCAACCATAAAATTATTTTCGTTGCTACTTCATCACTGTAATTTTGCTACTGTTATGAATCTTAATGTACATATCTGATATGCAGGATGTATTTTCATTGTTACAAAGGGGTCGCAACCCACAGGTTGAGAACCGCTGTTCTACTGATTTTTACAGCATGATTTTTGTCAATATTATAGGTACATCCAAAGTTACACATTCTCTTTTTGAGGCATGCCAAGTTGAGTAAACGTGTAAATGCAAATCTGTTGATTGTGTGATTCAGTTCTTCTGTGTCCTTACTTTTATTTTGTCTACTTGATCTGTCTGGTTCTAAAGCTTTTCATTCTGTTTTTTAAAGCAGTGCAGTTTAATATGTATATAAAACAAAAACTATTTTATTTGGCCACATGCACAACTGTACATCTTCTGCGTACATTTTATCTCTTCATGTATGTAAGGTGAAGGGTAGAATATTAAAGTCATCGTATTAACTTTAAATTCCATGTGGTCTAATATTAATATTGCCATTCCTGCCTTCTTTTGTTTGTGTTACCTGGTTCCTTTTGTCCACCTCGTTTATTTTATTTTCATTGTTTTTTTTTTTCTTATGAGACAGAGTCGCACTTTGTCACCCTTGGTAGAGCGCCGTGGCATCACAGCTCATAGCAACCTCAAATTCTTAGGCTCAAGTGACTCTCTTGCCTCAGCCTCCCTAGTAGCTGGGACTACAGGCGCCCACCACAAGGCCCGGCTGTTTTTTAGAGATGGGGTCTCCCTTTTGCTCAGGCTGGTCTTGAACTCCAGAGCTCAGGCGATCCACCTGCCTCGGCCTCCCAGAGTGCTAGGATACAGGCATGAGCCACCAGGCTGGCCGCCCACCTCCTTTATTTTCAGCTTTTATTAAAAGTGTCATTTGTGTAAAGAGCGTATTGATGGTTTTATTTTTTATTCAATCTTCTCTCCTTCTTGCTAGTTAATAGGAGGATTTAGATTATTCCAATTTACTATAATGATCTATATACTCGACTTTTTGTTTCATTTTTCTTCATAATAATTATAATGATATACTTTATATCATTAGCCTTTCATTTTCCTCTTAGGCAGATTTGCCTTTTTTGGATCATTTGAAAAATGCAGTTGTGCTCTCCTGTTTCAGGAATGGGCATCGTCCCCTCAGTCCTCCGTTCCATGGTCCTGGCCTGTCCTGACCATCCACCTTCAACTTCAACCTTAGCACTTTACTTTTCTTCACACCCTAGCACTTCCTGACATTCCTCATATGTTTAATATTTGTTTATTTTCTTTTCCCCCACTAGAATGTTAAACTTGCCAAGGGCAGATACTCTCTTTGATTGATCTGTGTGTCCCTAGCACCCAGGGCAGTGTCTGGCCAGTTTTTGGTGCTCAACAAATAGTCATGGAATGAATTACAGCTTGTATATTTTTAAATATCTTTCTGCCTTTTGCCCAGGCTAGTGGGTGACCTCTTAGCTGGGAGTAAGATTTCTGAACCTTGCAGCAGGGCTCTCCTACTGTCCTCTGGTTTCCCACGCTGCACAGAAGTCCAGTGCCAGCTCATCCCTCTACTATTTTGTGCACACCCCAATTTATGCAATATTGTGCTCGCATGTTTTTGTTTCTTCAGCCGTCTGGTTTCTGTATTTGTGCATCCTTGGCACAGTGCCTCATGGGTAGTAGGAGTCCCCATAATATTTGTTGTATAAATAACTGGGTAAATGAATCCACGAATAGATGGATAAATGAAGGAAGGAAAGACTTCAAGAGTGTGAGAAAATATTTGACATATTTATTGCAGAACCCCTGGAATGTCAACCACAGAGATCTACACTAAGTGTTCCTACCCAGAAACTCGTTAGAGATGCAGATTGGGGGGCTGCACCCATACCTACTGAATCAGAAGCTCTCAGGGTGGAGCCTGGCAATTTGTGTTTTAGCAGCCCTCCGTGTGAGTCTGGTGCATGCCCACGGCTGAGAATCACTGCTCTGGACTATATGGGAGTGCTGAGGCCAGGAGTAGAGAAGTGGCTTGCAGGAGCTCACACATTCCAGGAGCAGAACAGCTGGGATTAGGGTCCAGGGCCCCACAGGGCCAGGCCTGTACTCTTGCCACGGTGCCCAGATGCCTCACTTCATTTTGCTATTTCTTTTTATTTATTTTATTTTATTTTATTTTATTTTTTGAGACACAGCCTCAAGCTATCACCCTGGGTAGAATGCCATGGCATCACAGCTCACAGCAACCTCCAACTCCTGGGCTTAAGCAATTCTCCTGCCTCCAGTCCCAAGCACCTGCCACAATGCCTGGCTATTTTTTGTTGTTGTTGTTGGTTGCAGCCGTCATTGTTTGGTGGGCCTGGGCTGGATTCGAACCCGCAAGCTCAGGTATATGTGGCTGGCGCCTTAGCCGCTTGAGCCACAAGCGCCAAGCCAGCTATTTCTTTTTGTAACAGAAACCAACCTTACATTAGTGAAACCATTTCGAAGTACTGGGATCAAATCTCCATTCTTATGGAGTTTCTGGGTTTTTTCCAGTGTTTAAAAAAATGTGACTCAGAATTGTTCCTGTAAGAGTGGGAGCCATGGAAACCAGCCATGGAAACCGGCCAGGTGATAGTAGTACTTCTCACCGGGTGCTACTCAGGCCGAGGCTGTAACCTTACAGCCCCCCGTGGGGGCTGGGGCCTGAATGCATGCCCCGCATCTGGTTTCCTCCTGTTGGTGGAAGAGAATGTGTGGACGGTGGTCAGTGTCGGCCAGGACAGAGAGGAGCGCTTTGACATTGACTAGGACCCCAAGACCACTGTGTTTTTCTCACTGGTTCCTTTATTTGTTACCAAGAATCTTTTTTTTTTTTTTTTTTTTTTTGTAGTTTTTGGCCGGGGCTGGGTTTGAACCCGCCACCTCCGGCATATGGGGCCAGGGCCCTACTCCTTTGAGCCACAGGCGCCGCCCCTCTTCTTTCTTTCTTTCTTTATTTTTTGTAGACACAGTCTCACTGTACCGCCCTCGGGTAGAGTACCATGACGTCACAGCTGACAACAACCTCTAACTCTTGGGCTTACACGATTCTCTTGCCTCAGCCTCCCGAGCAGCTGGGACTACAGGCGCCCGCCACAGCGCCCGGCTATTTTTTGGTTGCAGTTTGGCCGGGGCTGGGTTTGAACCCGCCATCCTTGGCATATGGGGCTGGCGCTCTACTCACTGAGCCACAGGTGCTGCCCAAAGAGAAAGCAGGTTTGTTTTTTTTTTTGCCTGGGGCTGGGTTTGAACCTGCCACCCTCAGTATATGGGGCCAGTGCACTACTTCCTGAGCCACAGGCACCACCCCGCCCCTCTCCTTAATGTGTTTTGTATGTTCCTTTTGAGTGTTGCTTTATACGAGTATTTTTTGTTGGTTTTCTTTTTATTTTTTTTCGTCAAACCATACTTATTACACTATCCAAGATAGCTTCCTTTCTTCACTAGGCCTAGCACAGGCCCATCGCAGGCTAATGCTTTAGACCCCCTACCCCTCATTTTAAAAGAATTATCTTTCTGTTTTCAGAAAGTTTTAGATTTACAGAAATGTTGCAAAGATAGTTCAGAGGGATCCTGTATCCTGGTGTAACATGCCCCCTCTGTACTGGTATTCTTCAGAGAGCAGGATTTTAGGGTTAGAGAACTGATTTTTTTGTTGTTGCTGTTTTGTTTTTTGTTTTTTTTTGAGACAGACTCTCACTCTGTTGCCCTGGCTAGAGCGCGGTGGAGTCAGCCTAGCTCACAGCAACCTCAGACTCCTGGGCTCAAGCCATCCTCTTTCCTCAGCTTCCTGAGAAGCTGGGTCTACAGGTGCCTGCCACGACACCTGGCTAAGTTTTCTGTTTTTAGTAGAGAGGAGATCTTCCTCTTGCTCAGGCTGGTCTTGAACTCTTGAGCTCAAGGGATCCTCAAGGGATCCTTAGCTTCTCAGAATGGTAGGATTATAAGCATGATCCACTCCATCCAGCCAGAGAACTGAGATTTTTGAGTAGAACAGTAAGATCACTCTTCGATGGATCTTTTCTGGAAAAACTTCTAGAGGTTTTCTGTTGATTCAACCACATTTTATGGAATGTATATCATCTGTCAGACTTTGGGATATGCATAGGATACGTTTAATGATGAACACAATACCCATCTCTGGGCCAATCAGCCCAATATAGAACTTATTTTATTAATATATATTTTTTAATTGTGTTAAAATATACATAACATAAAACTTACTAATATACCCTTTTATTTATTTATTTATTTATCTGAGACAAAGCCTCAAGCTGTTGCCCTGGGTAGAGAGCCGTGGCATCACAGCTCACAGCAACCTCCAACTCCTGGGCTTAAGCGATTCTCCTGCCTCCACCTCCCAAGTAGCTGGGACCACAGGCTCCTGCCACAATGCCTGGCTATTTTTTGGTTGCAGCCATCATTGTTGTTTGGCGGGCCTGGGCTGGATTTGAACCTGCCAGCTCAGGTGTATGTGGCTGGCGCGTTAGCCACTTGAGCCACAGGCGCCAAGCCTATTTAAGTTTAACTTTCTTTTTTTTTTCTTTTTCTTTTCTTAAGTTTAACTTTCATTGCTTGTGTTTTTGGTGTCATGGCCAGGAAATCATTGCCAAATCCAATGCCAAGAAGCTTACCCCTGTGTTTTCTCCTAAGAGCTCTGTACTTTCAGCTTTTATGTTTGGTCTCTGATCCATTTTGAGTTAATTTTTGTATATGGTGTAATGTAAGGGCCCAACTTCATTCTTTGGCATGTGGATATTCAGTTTTCCCTACACCATTTGTTGAAAAGACAGCCCTTTCCCTTAAATGGGCTTGACATACTTGCCAAAAATCATTTGACCTTAAGTGAGTGTTTAAAAAATAATACAATGCATTTTGAAATGACATCAGGGCATGTTTACTGACGTGTATGTGTGTGTTTCTGCCTCCTCACACCCCAAATCTAGGCAGCATCACACTGTTTGCAGTCATTACCGTTGTCCTGGGAGGCCTTAAAATTGGATACTTCGTCGGATTTTCAAAATGTTTGTCAGCCACTGAAGGAGTCTTCCCCGTCACACACTCAGCGCACACCGTGCTGCAGGTAAACAGCTGACATCTGCTTGCACCATCTGGGCTCCTGTTAAGTGCTTCCCAGGGGGGTGAAACCTCTAACATCATGATGTCCAGCACCAGGGGGCAGGCTGACCCCAGAGAGGCCGCTGGTGAACCTGAGTCTGTCCCTGAGGCTCAGCTCTTCATCTGCCTCTACTCAGAATGAGATTCTTTTTCTTTTTTTTAATTAAAAAAAAATTTTTTTATTAAATCATAGCTGTGTACATTAATGCAGTCATGGGGTACAATGTGCTGGTTTTACATACAATTTGAAATGCTTTCATCAAACTGGTCAACACGGCCTTCATGGCATTTTACAGAATGGAGTTCTTTGCCTCCTTGGCTGTCTTTGCGGGGATGCTGTGAGGCAAAGCTTAAAACAATAAAGACTCTGCCTTGGAAATTCTGCTACACCGGGATCTACCAGAAAGGATTGGAGGAATTTTTTTTCTTGATGTATAACAGCTTTATACACATGCAATTCACCCACTTAAAGTGTACAATTCAGCAGTTTGATCTGTTCGCAAAGTTGTACAACCACCACCACAATCAATTTTAGGACATTTTTATCACCACCACCACCCCCAAAGAAACCTGGGCCACTGCAGATTGTGAGGACACTGCCCACTTGTGGGTTAAAATCTTTTAGAAATGTATGAGGTGCTTGTCTTTGACATTGATGAGCTCAGGGTGGGTTTGGGAACTAGGAAGTAAGAATTTGATAAATATAATTTAAATATCTAGCTTGCAGTCAGAAGCATCTCCTGGTTAAAAAGCATCTCAGGTGGGGGCGGTGCCTGTGGCTCAAAGGAGTAGGGCGCCGGCCCCATATGCTGGAGGTGGAGGGTTCAAACCCAGCCTCAGCCAAAAACGGCAAAAAAAAAGAATTTCAGGTGGGCCTGCAATGCAGTGCCCAACCGTGGCAGAAATCCCTGGCGGTGGCTGTCCAGCTCAGTGAAGGATGCCTGTTGCTCTAATAACAGAGATGATAATCAGTGTTTCTGCAGCATGTTAGAGAGTACAAAGTACTTTTCATTTATCTATTCTTATAATCCTCTCAATGACTCCACAAGAACAGATATTGGAGTGTCAGTCCCATTTTCTCCTTTTTTATTGTGTGTATTGAAGGCGTAACATTTTGCTGTTCATATACATAGTGACCCAGCACTCTGGGAGGCCAAGGTAGAAGGATCTGCTTGAAGTCAGGAGTTCAAGACCAGCCTGAGCAAGAGTGAAACCCTGTCTCTAAAAATAGCCGGGCACCGTGGTGGGCACCTGTAGTCCCAGCTACTCGGGAGGCTGAGGCAGGAACATCATTTGAGCCCAGGAGTTTGAGGTTGCTGTGAGCTATAATGCCAGGGCTCTCTACCCAGGGGGGCTGAATAAGACTCTCTCGAAAAAACAAACAAACAATTGTATATATAGTGAAGTGATTACTATGGCCCAGAAAATTCACATACCTGTCATCATCTCTATTTTTCTTTTTTTGGTCTATTTGCTTTTTGTGGTAAGAGTAAGCTAGCGTCTTACTCTCTTAGCAAATTCCCAGTATACAAAGCAACATTAGTAATTACGAAGTTGTACATTAGAACTCTAGACCGTACATCCTATATATTTGCAACTTTGAACTCTTTGATCAACATCTTCCATTTCCCTCCTCCAACCACCATTTGATGCCATATATTTGTGTTTGTGTGTTGTTGTTGCTATGTATTTGATTTTTAAAACTTTTATTTAGATTGTACATATAGGTGAGATCCCTTAGCAGCTTCCCCTCAGCATCTGGCTTATTTCATTGAGCATACTGCCCTCTGGCTTCATCCATGTTGTTGCAAATGGCAGAATCTATCCTCATTGTTTTTTTCCAAGGAAAAAGTTTGGTCTCAGAGAAAACAAGTGATTCTTGCTCAAAGATGTTGCTGAGACCCAGTGATTATTTCCTCCTGACAAGTCATCCTGGAAGATTGTGGACTTGTTCTGGTGATACTGTCACTGCTTAAAATATTTATGGATTTCTAGTTTGAGAAATTCCAGACACAGTTTTCCACCCCTGTAGATCAATGATGACATTTTTAAAACCGTCTTTTATCCAACATGATAGTTTTGTACCCGGTTGACTTACCAGAAAGCTATGGATGACCTTAGAATGTTTCTCAAGGTCAAACACATTCTCACACGGAGAAGCTTTCTGAGAGGGCAGGCCCAGTGAACTTGGAAACAGTTTAGCTCAGTGAGATCTTGCTAGGGACAGACTTATTTGAAGGGGCTGGCTTGTATTTGAAAGTTGCTATGCCCTGGGGCGGCACCTGTGGCTCAGTGAGTAGGGCACCGGCCCCATATACCAAGGGTGGCGGGTTCAAACCCAGCCCCGGCCAAACTACAACAAAAAAATAGCTGGGTGTTGTGGCAGGCGCCTGTAGTCCCAGCTGCTCGGGAGGCTGAGGCAGGAGAATCGTGTGGGCACAGGAGCTGGAGGTTGCTGTGAGCTGTGTGACATCACAGCACTCTACCCGAGGGCGGTAAAGTGAGACTCTGTCTCTACAAAAAAAAAAAAGAAAGAAAGAAAGAAAGTTGCTATGCCCTGACTTCTGTCTCCCTCAAAATTCATGTTTCCCACCTAGTTCTCCGTACCTCGGAATGTGACTGTTTTTGGAGATAGAGTCCTTTGGAGGAAAAGGATGTTAAATAAGGTCATCAGAGCGGCACTAATTCAGTCTGGTGTTCTTGTAAGAAGAGGAGATGGGGCACAAGCAGGCACAGAGAGAGGACGGTGGGGAGACGGGACACAGGTGGCTGTCTGCAGGCCCAGGAGAGCGGCCTCAGAAGGAGGCACCTGCTGACAATGGTCTTGAACTTCTAGCCTCCAGGACCCTGAGAAGATACATTTCTGTTGTTTAAGCTGCCAGCCTGTGGGCCTTTGTTATTGCAGCCTGGGCTGACTCATGTAGGAGTTAACTGGTCTTCTCTTGCCTGATGGCAGTGGCTAAGACTTCCATTACAATGTTAAAAAGCAGCGGAGACAGAGAGCAACCTTGCCTGGTTCCTGATCTGAGTGGAAATGATTTCAATTTTACTCCACTCAATATGATATTGGCTGTGGGTTTGCTGTCGATGGCCTCTATCAGTTTAAGAAATGTCCCTTCTATACCTGTTTTCTTTTTTTTTTTTTTTGTAGAGACAGAGTCTCACTGTACCGCCCTCAGGTAGAGTGCCATGGCGTCACACGGTTCACAGCAACCTCTACTCTTTGGGCTTACGTGATTCTCTTGCCTCAGCCTCCGCAGCAGCTGGGACTACAGGCGCCTGCCACAATGCCCGGCTATTTTTTTTGTTGTTGCAGTTTGGCCGGGGCTGGGTTTGAACCCACCACCCTCGGCATATGGGGCCGGCGCCCTACTCACTGAGCCACAGGCACCGCCCCTATACCTATTTTCTTAAGCGTTCTGATCAAGAAAGGATGCTGGATATTGTCAAAAGCTTTTTCTGCATCAATTGAGAGAATCATATGGTCTTTGTTTTTTAATTTGTTTATGTGATGTATTATATTTGTGGATTTACGTATACTGAACCATCCTTGGGACCCTGAGATGAAACCCACCTGGTCGTGGTGTATAATTTGTTTGATGTGTTGTTGGATTCTGTTTGCTAGGATCTTATTGAATATTTTTGCATCAATATTCATTAGAGATATTGGTCTATAATTTTCTTTTCTTGTTGGGTCTTTCCTGGTTTGGGTATCAGGGTGATATTTGCTTCATAGACTGTGTTGGGAAGTATTTCTTCTTTTTCTATGTTTTGGTCGTTCCCTGCCGGGAGCCGGGTCCTGTGATGTTAGAGCCCTGTAGTCACAGCAATCACAGCATGGATAGCTTTCGTGAGGCCAGACAGAGCTGCATTCACTTCTCATTCAATCATTTATACATCCAGCCCATTTTTAAAAACTATGAACACTCAGAGGGAGGAAGGAGCACAGGAGTGAAAAGCTGTGGTCTAGGACATGGCACATGTCTAACAAACCCAGATGGTAACAACGCTGGGCTCAGGGCTTTGACCAATGTGCACTAGTGAGACAAAGACGGGAATGCAAGGAGCTGCGTGCAGCTCGGGGCGAGGGGTGGGCTCTGCCAGGGAAGTGCTCAGAGCTGGCTGTGCACGGGAGCAGCTCAGGGGCCCGAGGCTGTGGGAAGAGAGTGTCCCTGGGACGTGTGGTCTTTGCACATGATGGGGAGGAGGAGGACCTGTGGGCATGGTGGGGAGGAGGCTGGGTGATGGGCACGTGCTGATTCACAGTTCTGTGTCAGGTTGATGTGCTTGGACTCTGCTCAGCCTGTCTGGCTCCAGCTCTGACCAGCAGTGTGACTTCCAGGAAGTCTCAACCTCCAATCCTCCTGGGGATAGTCCTAATATCTACTTCATGGGTTTGTTGTGAGAGTTAAAGGTGCTGGTATATGAGAAGCACTTTGCACAAGGTTAGGATCACCACCTAGGAGATTGGCTTCACCTTGAGGGCAATGGGAACTCATGGACGGCTTTAGGCAGATGAGTGATATGGACAGATGTGACTTTTCAGAATATCACTCTTACTACTTTGTGGGTTAGAGATCTCTCTCTTCCTAATTTAAGGCTCTTTTTTGTTTTTGGCTGGTTGATAAATTAATCATTCTATACTTTCTGGACATTTACTAATACGTGCTTTTTTTTTTTGAGACAGAGTCTTACTTTGTCACCCTCAGTAGAGTGCCATGTCATCACAGCTCACAGCAGCATCACACTCTTCGGTCAAGTGATTCTCTTGTCTCAGCCTCCTGAGTAGCTGGGGCTATAGGTGCCTGCCACAACACCTGGCTATTTTTGGAGATGGAGTTCTTGATCTTGCTCAGGCTGGTCTCAAACCTGTGAGCTCAAGCAATCCACCTGCCTTGGCCTCCCGGAATGATGGGATTACAGGCGTGAGCCAGCATGCCCGGCCTACTATGTGCTTTTGTTACGTTCAATAATTGGAAAATGGATAAACATTTTTAAAAAACAAAACGGTACTCCAGTTTCCATTCCATTCCATTAAAAAAAAAAAGTATTTATTTTAAAATTATGGTAATTACTGCGAAAGTTGCAGATACCAGGATAAAATGACTTGTGTCTGACCCAGACAAAATAGGGCCTGGAAGGGCCGAAGTAGACTTACGCTTGCATGTCTGTGTTAACAGTTTCCAAGGAGCTTCTAAATTCCCTTCATACCCCTCCTACTTTGATAAGGCTTATCCTTGACATTTGTTAGAACTGCAGTAATTCAGAGATTTTGTCAGAAGAATGCTTGCCCAGAACGGCATCTCCACCAGTGAACAGACAATAACTCTGGCTTTGAGCCTCTAGAACCAACGAGTGAAATAAAGGACCAGTCCCAAATCAGTTTTCTTCTCTTTTATTTTATTTTATTTTATTGGTGGGGATTCATTGAGGGTACAAGAAACCAGGTTACACTGATTGCATTTGTTAAGTAAAGTCCCTCTTACAATCGTGTCTTGCCCCCCAAAAAGGTGTGGCACACACCAAGACCCCACCCCCCTCCCACCTTCCCTCTCTCTGCTCTTCCTTTCCCCACCCCTCCCTCCTTCTTTCTCTCTCTGCTCTCCAGTTTTCTTCTCTTTTTAAGGCACTTGACATTTGGGTTCTGGCCACTGGCACAGAGTAACTGTCCAGTAGATATTTCTTAGATAAACCTGACATGTGTGCCACAAACAGGCTTCATGACAGACATTGCACCACCCCCACTCCCCTTCCCACGGCAGACATCCTCAATCCATCCCAGCACCGTTTTCTCCTGAGCTGTTAGGGCATCACCTGCTTTACAGCACAGTGTTCCTGGACGTCTATCCCAAATGGGGCAAGGCACTGCTACCTGAGATGGGATGAGAGGTCTCTGATGTCCCCAGTATTTTCTGATACCTTTTCTTTGAGTTTGATAGCTTCTCAGGGTGGCAAATATAATGATGATTTTCTCACTGACACATTTTTTTCTTCCTTTATGTCCATCTAGGTGTATTTTCTTTGGGGGCATGCAAAGGATATTATCCAGTCCTTCAAAACACTGGAAAGGTAAAAATTGTGGGTGATTGCTTTATATGTTGAATTTACTGTTCATTTGCAACAAATGAAACTCATTTCTGCCGTCTTGCTTGGGTCATAAAAACTGAGACCAATTGTCCACTGAGTTCTGACAGCACAGCCCTCAGTCAGGGCTGGGAGAAGAGGCTCTCGGCCTCCTCTCTCTTCCTGGGGGATAAAATTTGAATTTCAACTCTTTTTTCTTAAATTTGAATTATGAATTTCAACTCTTTTTTTATTTGAATTTTGAATTTCAACTCTTTTTTTTTAATTTGAATTTTGAATTTCAACTCTCCATCTGAGATGCTCCTCACCCCTCTTCTGATCTGAAAAGTGGAGACAAAGGGAAGGCAACACAATTTCTTTTCTTTTCTTTTTTTTCAATATTAAATTGTATTAGTTTTTTATTGTTGTTGCAGTTTTGGCCGGGGCTGGGTTTGAACCCACCACCCTCAGTATATGGGGCTGGTGCCCTACCCACTGAGCCACAGGCATCTCCCTGCAATTTCTTTTTTAAGTCTCATAAACTCCTAGTGGAGACATTCTCCTCAAAACAAAAGAAAAATCAGCTGAAGGCGACTGAAAGATGTGAGCGAGGCCTCAGTTCGAAAGTGTCTCTCAAAGCAATGGTTTACATAGTATTTTAACAAAGACCCTTAAAACCTGTGATGGCAACCTGTAGTCCCAGCTGCTCGGGAGGCTGAGGCAGGAGAATCGCAGAAGCCCAAGAGCTGGAGGTCGCTGTGAGTCCTGTGACATCATGGCACTCTACCGAAGGCGGTAAAGTGAGACTGTCTCTACAAAAAAAAAAAAACCTGTGATGGCAAGACTAAGACAAGTTTGCTCTTTGATTCCCCTGTCCCTGCTGGAGCCGGTTTCGGAGCCAGTAAGCGCTTTCCCCATAAGGACAACTCTTGTCTTTAGGCAAGAAAGGAAGGAGGTAGAAGGATCTTTTGTCTTCGAGCATCGGTGTCCTGCATCTTTACCTTCATCAGCCCAATAAACAATCCTCGTATTTTAGGGAGGAATATGTTGGTTTCCTTCAGAGACAAGACTATAGTCTGCCTCGGAGGACTAGATGAAGTAGTTGACATGCAGCCCCACATAGCAAGCCCTCAGGAAGTGCTGGGTCTGTCATTACCTGTGAGTGAATTACCTAAGTGCAAGAAAGCATTACCATGTAAGAAAGCCCTTGTGCACACACACAGGTGATCAGTATTTTTTTTTTTTAAGAGACAGAGTCTTACTCTGTCACCCTCGGTCGAGCGCTGTGGCGTCATAGCTCACAGCAACCTCCAGGTCTTGGGCTTAGACGATTCTCTTGCCTCAGCCTCCCAAGCAGCTGGGACGACAGGCGCCCACCACACTGACTGGCTTTTTTTGTTGTTGTTGTTGCAGTTTGGCTAGGGCCGGGTTCGAACCAGCCACCCTTGGTATATGGGGCCGGTGCCCTACTCACTGAGCCACAGGCGCCGCCCCAGGTGATCAGTATTTGTATAGAAAAGTCCCTTATCACATAAACTCTCCGAGAACAGAGAACTCCCCCAGGGCCATTTGAAATGACAACCAACATTTAAAAGATTAATTTATGTGTGACCACTGGATGGAACTATTTTAATTGACAATTGAAATAGAGACAGATTTCACCAACCTCATTAGGCAAAAAGGATGAAGGTCAACCAGCCTTTGGGCATCTGTTAGGGGCCCGTGGTGTGCTAGGCTCACTGTCAGGCACTGCTGGGGATAGGCAGTGATGACAACCCAGGCATCCTCAGCTGTGTGAGTGACGTCTGTAGGTGGGACTGGGTAGACTGTATCAATCCTTGACAGTGACCTTGGCAGTTTACCCCACTCATAGTAATACCAGAAGCCCTGCTTCTGGCTGGGGTTGGGGGAGCAAGGTAGGGGCTGAAAGTGTGTGGTAATGCTATTCCCTGCAGAGGAGGGCAGTTGACAAGTGAAAACCCAGCAGAAATAACTTTGATTATCCCTTAGAGCTGGACAAGCTTCCTCGTCCATCCATTGTCACGTTTTGCGTCATGCATGGGCTCTTGTCCACAGTAAATAGATGGGGCAGCAGGCTCCAGCAGGTTGAAACTTGTGCCAAGAGTGCTAGTGTCAGGCCTGAAATTTCTGTCCTGGGCTATTCCCTTCCAGGGCTGGGGAGTGAGGAGTGAGTGTGCACCCTGCCTGTTCTCCCTCCAGCTTCTAGGCAGCTCCACCAACAGCTTGAGGACAGCACTTGTTGGCTTTGTCTCAGTCGTGGGTTTCGCTTCGTCTCCATAAAGTTACACTTTAGGAACAGTACTTTTTTTCCTGATAAACTTGTATGGATACAGTAGAATTTAAGAATCTCTGTAACAGCACCGTTATAGCCTAGGTGTCTGCCCTGCTCTCCAGTTTGTAAGTTGAGGCCCTAACGTCCAGTGGAAGAGTATTTGGAAGTGAGGACTTTGGGTTTAGATAGGTCATGAGGGTGGAGCCCCCAGGGTAGGGTTAGTGCCCTTGTAAGAATAGGAACAGACACCAGATCTCTCTTTCTCTCTTTAAGAGAAGATCTGGACTCAAAGCCTAAGATCAAGATGCCAGCAAGATTGATACCTAGTGAGAGCTCTCTCTTTCTGGCTTGTAGATGGCCTCCTTTTTACTGTGTTCTCAACGGGTGGAGAAAGTATTTCCAGCAAGCTCTTTCTCTTCTTAAAAAGACACCAGTTCTGAGTGGTGCCTGTGGCTCAAGGAGTAGGGCGCCGGCCCCATATGCTGGAGGTGGTGGGTTCAAACCTGGCCCCAGCCAAAAACTGCAAAAAAAAAAAAAAAAAAAAGACACCAGTTCTGGCTTGGGGTAGTGGCTCACACCTATGATCCAGTTCTCTGGGAGGCAATGGCAGGTAGATTCCTTGATCTCAGGGACTGGAGACCACCCTGAGCAAGAGTAAGACCCCATCTCTACTAAAAATAGAAAAACTAGCCGAGTGCTATAGTCCCGGCTACTCAGGAGGCTGAGACATGAGAATCACTTGAGTTCAAGAGTTTGAGGTGGGCGGCGCCTGTGGCTCAGTCAGTAAGGCGCCGGCCCCATATACCGAGGGTAGCGGGTTCAAACCCGGCCCCGGCTGAACTGCAACCAAAAAATAGCTGGGTGTTGTGGCAGGCGCCTGTAGTCCCAGCTACTCGGGAAGCTGAGGCAAGAGAATCGCTTAAGCCCGGGAGTGAGAGGTTGCTGTGAGCTGTGTGAGGCCACGGCACTCTACCAAGGGCCATAAAGTGAGACTCTGTCTCTATAAAAAAAAAAAAAGAGTTTGAGGTTGCTGTGAGCTGTGATGCCACATCTCTCTACTGAAGGTGAGAGAGTGAGACTCTGTCTTAATAACAACAACAACAAAAACAGTTCTATGGGATCAGGATCCTTTCCTTATGGCCTCATTCAACCTTAATCACCTCCTTCAAAGCCCTGTCTCCAAATACAGTCACACCGAGGATTAGAGTTTCCACATATGAATTTGTAGGAGGGAGTAGAGACGTGATTTTGTCCTAACACTAGTTGTTAGATATTTAATTTGTGTGAAAGTGTTTTCTGTTATTATTTAATATAAGTAGTATTATGATAAACATCTTTAGTCAAACATATTTTTCAACATCTTTAATTACTTTCTTGGGTTACTTTCTTCTTCATTCCTTAGAAGTAGAATCATTGGGATGGAGAAGGGTAAGATGTTGTCAACACATGCAGAGGGAGCCAGTTGTTTGACCCTAGACCTCTTGGCTGAATGGTATCAACTTTCTCATGAAAAGGAATTTTCTTTTATATGTTACTTAAGAGGTTCTCTCTCGGGTGGCACCTGTGGCTCAGTGAGTAAGGCACCGGCCCCATATACCACAGGTGGTGGGTTCAAACCTGACCTCAGCAAAAAAAAAAAAAAAAAAAAGAAGTTCTCTCTCAAATAGCCTTGTTGATGGTGACAGGAGATACAATTGTGATTCTTATTTAGCAGATGAAAAACTAAACTTCAGAGAAATGAAGTAAATGCCCAGGGCCAGGTAGGCTTTTTGGGACCTGAATGCTGATGGTGACTGTAGAGGCTGCCAGATGGTCATTCGGGGCAAAATCCTTCTCTGCACCTGGTCATTTATTTAGTCAAAGCCTCAGGACCTGTGGCTCTGTGTCCCTCCAAGAAGAAGAGTCTGTGGCCCTGTCTTCCAGGTCTGAGCTGTCCAGTTGAGTAATCACCAGCCAGAGTGGCTTCCGAGCCCTTGGATTGTGGCTGGAGCAAACTGAGGTGCTGTGTCACATGCACACCAGATTTTGGAGACTAGAATGAAAACTGAATGTAAAATATCTCAATAATAATTATTTTGATATTTTTTTCTTTTTTTTTTTTGGCCGGGGTTGGGTTTGAACCCGCCACCTCTGGCATATGGGGCCAGCGCCCTACCCCTTTTGAGCCACAGGTGCCGCCCAATTATTTTGATATTAATTGTATGTTAACATGATAACAGATATGATAACAGATATGTTATCATGTTTAACAAAATACTATTAAAATCATTTTCACCTGTTCTTTTGCACTGTTTTAAAAATATAGGCACTAGAAAATTTAAAATTACATGTGTGGCTCACAGCTGTGAGCATTCTTTGCTTACTGGACTGCCCTGCTATAGGCCATGCACCCAGATGTTTACTGCCAGAATCTTCCATCCGAGGGACCCAGAGGGACTGGGCCTAGTCCTGCCTTGGCCCCGCTTATTGACTGATAAGAGACAAGTGTCTCCTTGCTCTGGGCTTCTTTCCAAAACTGGAGAGTGAGTGGTTTGAGCCAGATGAGGGTTTAGTTTCATTTATCTTGTTTTGTTTCTAGGCCAAAGTGTTCAACATTTTTGAATTCCTTACTGCCTTTGTATTTTATTTATTTAATTATTTAGAGACAGAGTCCCACTTTATTGCCCTGGGTAGACTGCCATGGCATCATAGCTCACAGCAACCTCAAACTCCTGGGCTCCAGAGATCTTGCTTCAGGAGCTGGGACTACACGTGCCTACTACAATGCCTGGCAGATGGGGTTGCCGTCTTGCTTAGGGTAGTATCAAACTCCTGAGCTCAAGCAATCCACCAGCCTTGGCCTCCCAGAGATTTAGACTTTTCTAGAAAAAGTGGAAGATTGAGCAATCCCAAATGAGTGTGACCACAAAGGGCTAGAGTTGAGTCGGGGTTATTCCTGCCGGTGGGGGCTGGGCCCTCTGTTTGCCACAGTCCCCACCACTCCCTAGTGTCTGCTAGGCCTGCTTTAGTCATTAACATTTCCAGCCAGGATCTGAAGGCTTCTGAACTTGCCACTCTTGGATTTACTGTTTAATTTTTAACATTAAATTACTGTTTAATTTTTTACATTCCACCATCCCACATTTTCAGTACATAACAACTGTTTTCTCCTGATCTAAGCATTTCCCTTATTGGTTTGAGTCTTTTTCTTTTCCCAGAGGCAAGGTTTAGAGAGACAGTAGCTCTAAAAGCAGAACCAGCACGTATTGAGGTCAGAAAGGTCTCCCAGAAGCCACCCTTTATTGTGGTCTTGGGTTGTTGGATCCAAGGATGGGAAAGGCAGCCTAGCATGGGAAAGTGCCATCTGCCCTTAGTTGTGGCATAGTTTGCAGGGGTGGGTGGTATCAGCCTACCTCCTTGAGTTCAGTGGGCCTGGAATTGGACAATGCCATTTGGACTAGGAAAAAGGAGAGAAGAAAGGGGAGCCGTGGGCATTATGAGTAAAAGAAAAGCCAGCCAGTGTGAGGCAAACGGCATTGTCTGCATTTGTCAAAGGCTCTATAGAACGGTCCTAGACGTCCCAGGGAGGGCCGGTGTGACCTATAGCAACTGCACAGTGTGAGGGGCAAACAGATGGGCAAACACCTGCCCCAGACACCCCCGGGACTATTTCCTTCTCCAATTGTGTCAGGATATTATGCAGCTGTCAAAGGAAGTCGGGGGGATGGGGGGGTGGTCAGATAGGGTGCAAACTCAGAGCAGAGGTGAGTCAGAGCTGAGGACGCAGATGTGCCATTTCCCTGTAAGCAGACCAGGGAGAGTGGTCTCTTCATAACAGGCACCTGCTTCCTCTGGGCCTCTGTTCTCCATTTCAGGAGCAGTCAGTTCCACAGAAAGTCTTAAAAAATGCCTCTCTGAAATCACCAGTTTTTGCTCTGCCTGTTCCCTGCAAAGCGCATTGCTAAGTAGCCTGGAAACCACCACAGTGAATACATTTTAAGTCTGCGGGGGTGGGGGGTGGGGGGGTTACTCTGACTCAGGAAGTGACCATACAGAAACCATGTCTCCTGTGGTTCTCTCACCTGCTACCCAGAGCCCACCTCATATTTCGTCCCCTTCCCACCTTTGTTGTGGGAGGCCGTATGGCACAGGGGTGGGGGCAGGACTCTGGAGTCAGACAAGAATAGCCCTGCTGCTCACTGACTCTTCAAACCCCACTGTGGATGTTTGCTCTTTGTGTGATCGTATTGAACCTATCCGAGATACCAGCAGCTCAATAGTTCATCACAGGGTAGGATCTTTCTAGGATCCCACTGTGCCATCCTCAGTGGTTGGAACTGCAACCCAGGCCAGTTGCCTCATGGTCCTAAGATGGCTGCCACAATTCCTGCCCTCACCTCTATACTCAAGTTTGGAAAAAAAAAAGGGGGGGAAAACCTTTCTCATTCTTATCTCATTCATTAAGAAAGCAAAATCTTTTCAGTAATGTCTAGCAGACTACACTTCACATCCCACCAGCAGAATGACTGTACCTAGCTGCAAAGGAGTCTCTGGCTTGTTTTGGTGTCTTTAGAAGTAGGTGGTAAGGCAGAGGGGGCTGTATAACGATGGGTGGGTTGGCCAACTAGCAGTAAGGGCAGACCCACTCCTCAAATTTCCAGTATCACTCTTTCATCCTTCCCTCATTGTTCTCTCTCTCTTCTTCCCTCTGGAAAAAGCGGTTGGGGTATGGGGGGTGGGTGTCAGTCACCTGTTTTTAGTTAATTTTTATTGTTGTAGCCCTGCTTCCAAGACCCCAACATCTTTGATGTTCCATAGACAATGAATTGAGTACTGTCAAGTTCAAGATTAAGGCAGAATGCCAAGACTCTGTGGTTTTGGAAGGTCTCATGGCACTGCCCCCTTCCAGGCAGACAGGGACCTTCCCAGAGCCTGAGCTGCCAGGTAAAACCAGAATCATGTGAAAGGGAACTGTGTGAGTGTGTGTGTGTGTGTTTGCGCATGTGTGTGTCTGTGTGTCTGTGTCTGTGTGTGTGTCTCTGTGTCTCTGTATGTGTGTGTGTCTGTGTGTCTGTGTGTATGTGTGTGTCTGTGTGTCTGTGTCTCTGTCTGTGTGTCTTTGTGTGGCTGTGTGTGTCTGTGTCTCTGTGTGTGTGTCTTTGTGTGTGTCTGTGTCTCTGTGTGTGTCTGTTTGTGTCTGTGTCTCTGTGTGTGTCTGTGTCTGTGTGTGTCTGTGTCTCTGTGTGTGTCTGTGTCTCTGTGTCTGTCTCTGTCTGTGTCTCTGTGTCTGTGTCTCTGTCTGTGTGTGTGTCTGTGTCTCTGTGTTTCTGTGTCTGTGTCTCTGTCTGTGTGTGTGTGTCTGTGTGTCTGTGTCTCTGTGTGTGTCTGCGTGTCTGTGTGTGTCTGTGTGTCTGTGTCTCTGTCTGTGTGTGTGTGTCTCTGTGTCTGTGTCTGTGTGTGTCTGTGTCTCTGTCTGTGTGTGTGTGTCTGTGTCTGTGTGTGTCTGTGTGTGTGTGTGTCTGTGTCTCTGTGTGTGTGTCTGTGTCTCTGTGTGTGTCTGTGTGTGTCTGTGTTTCTGTGTCTGTGTCTCTGTCTGTGTCTTTGTGTCTCTGTGTGTCTGTGTCTTTGTGTCTGTGTCTGTGTGTGTGTGTGTCTGTGTCTGTGTCTGTGTGTGTCTGTGTCTCTGTCTGTGTGTGTGTCTGTGTCTCTGTGTGTCTGTGTCTTTGTGTCTGTCTCTGTGTGTGTGTGTCTGTGTCTCTGTCTGTGTGTGTGTCTCTGTGTCTGTGTCTCTGTCTGTGTGTCTGTGTCTGTGTGTGTGTGTGTCTGTGTCTCTGTGTGTGCGTGTCTGTGTGTGTGTGTCTGTGCGTGTGTGTGTGTCTGTGTCTGTGTGTGTGTGTCTGTGTGTGTGTGTCTGTGTGTGTCTCTGTGTGTGTGTGCATGCAGGCATTACCCCACAGGGCTTGGAGCGCTCCCAGAGTCACTCGGGAGCTGAGTCCTTGTGTTTTTCAGGTTTGGGGTGATCCACTCCGTGTTCACCAACCTGCTCCTGTGGGCCAACGGGGTCCTCAATGAGTCAAAACATCAGCTTAACCAGCACAAGGAGCGACTGGTCACACTGGGCTTTGGGAACATAACAATAGGTGAGTGGCCCTTTAACAACACAGAGACCTGCCGGGACCAGAGTGTTCAGAGATGGAGGCGCCAGGTCTGAAGAGCTGCAGGGTCCACCCAACTCAGCGCCAGCTAGATAGGCCCCTGCTGTTGAAAATCTTACGAAACCTCCCTGAGTCTGTCATCCTGCCTCCCAGGGCAGTGTGGGCTGAGCGTAACTAGAGGTTCTGTCCACGCCTCAGGGCCTTGTACCTAGGGGTTACCGTTTGGATCACCATTCTCATGGTCCATTTTGCCACAGAAATAAATGCCTTTGTTTTCAATGATGAAAGACTGATGGTTGTTTTTGTTTGTGTTTTTGATTAAACCTCTATATTAGTTCTTACTATTAAAAGTATAGCTTTTGAAAAACTCATGGAAGTCTTATGGTAGGTTGTGGTCAAGTGGTTGTGACTCATTTGAAGTTTTGATTGAACTGTACTTGGCTTATCATTTTAGTCCATTTTTATTCCCCCGTTCCTATTTGTAGCACTCATTTTTATGGTTTCCTCCCAAGTTCTTTAGCATTTATGATACATCATGTCTACATGAGAACATTCAGTTTGAGGGGATGTGGGGTAGAGGAGCGTGCAATGTGCTGGGAAGTGGATGTTCCAGGTTTGTGCCCGTCACACACCAGTTGTGTGCCATTCGGAGGCTGTTCATGTGTCTGAGCCTCCCTTTTCTCATTTGTAAAGTGAGGGGATGTGAACCAAGCACTGGCAGAGGTCCTTGTACCCTACTGTGTGACAAGCCTAGGCTGGCTGTGGGGCCCCAGGCCCATCCTGCAGAGCAGCTTTCAGCCCCTTCCCTCATTAGTGGGGTGGAGACATTGAAATCAAGGGCACCGCCCCCAACTAGCAGCCCGCCCTTGGGAACGTCTTTCTCACTCTTTGAGCCTCAGTCACTCAGGCAATGACAACAATAACAAAAACAGGTTTTTCCTAAGCCTTGGGTGACATGGTGGTGGCTCATCTAACACTTGCCCTGGTGCTCTAAGGCCATCAAACCACAGACAAGTTAGGTCACTAGCCCAGTGTCACACAGTGAACTTGAGGTTGAGCCAGGATTTACATCCTAGCAATCTGGCTCCAAAGCCCTCTGTGAAAGATAAGGCTAGATTAATTTACCAGAAAAGGACTCCATCAGCTCTAACATTTTGTTAATCTGAACTTTTTTCTCCGGATTTCCTCTACATAATACTATACTGAGTTGCAAGGGGTGGGGAGTCCTTATGAACTGAAAAATGTACAGTGTTCTACAAAAGTGAGGGTAATTCATGTTATTCTAAAGCTTTTCCGTCTGATTTATAAGTAGTATATGTATATCATAAATTAAAACAAGGACAAAGCGGGAAGAAAAAAATCCACAATAATACCTACCCAGAAATGCAGTAAATGCTGTTAACATAATATTTCTTTGTACTGTGCTATTTATTTATTTATAATTGATTTTATAATAGTATGTCCAATCTTTTTTTGACTGCAACTTACAATCAGAAACAGATTTTATATTGCCACCCGTATACACGTACCTGTGTGTGTGTATCAAGAAATAATACTTAATCTTACTATATCAAAGACACTTTCAAATTTCTATTGTATTCAATTCCTTTCCCTGCTATCCTATTTCATTCCATTGCAGATCTATTCTGTTAAAAAAATGTTGGTTGCAGGTGGTGCTTGTGGCTCAAAGGAGCAGGGCACCGGCCCCATATACCGGAGGTGGCGGGTTCAAACCTAGCCCCAGGCAAAAACTGCAAAAAAAAAAAAAAAAAGTTGGTTGCTGCCCTCTAAACTGATTTTATAACCTGGTACTGGGTTTCGACCTACAATGAAAAGAAAATACTAGCTATGTAACTTATTCTTAATTTGGGGTTAGAGTCAGGGTTTCCATTTTCATTGCAACATGAATCTTTCCCATATCATTATAACACATCTTAACTGCACTTTTTAATGCCTGCCTACTATTCCATTGTACGGATGTACTAAAATTCACTTAATTTTTAAATTGTCGGACATTGAGGTATTTTTCTCTCTTTCTCCCTCCCCCTGCCTTTTTCTCTCCTGCCCTACACAATTTTACCTAACTCTTTGATTACATTTTTTACTTATCCCTTAGAGGAGAACGGAAGATTGGGTTCATGGGTCAGAGACTGTCTCTATTTTACCGTTCAGGCTTCAGTTACATGTTTCATTGTTTATTTACAGCACTTTCCCTCCTTGTTATGAATGGCCCTCTGTCCTGTTGCCAGGCTATTTTCTAGAAGGTGGTGCCCATTTTCATACACTCACTGATTCTGGGTTCTCCCGCCCCGTTTGTTGACATTGGAGAACTTCAAGGGACACATCTTTACTGATTAGAAGGGGAATTCCCCCCCAAAATATTCTAAAAATAACTTAAAAAGTCGCACGCACAAGTCATAGTCACAGAGAAAATTTAGACAATATAGGCAAAACCTACAATAGAGAAAATCTAAAAGCAATCTACTCCGAGGTAACATTGTTAACATTTGACTTTATGTCCTTCCTGACTTTCTTCTATGTCTGTCTCTATGATCTACGTATCGATTTTTTAATAAAAATGCATTCATGGAGGCTCGGCGCCCGTAGCACAGTGGTCATGGCACCAGCCACATACACCGAGGGTGGCAGGTTCGAACCTGGCCCGGACCAGCTAAACAACTGCAACCACAGCAACAAAAAAATGGAGTCATGGTCTCTATCGTTTTTGATAAGCTGCCAAATAAATAAGATTCATGGCTATCAATGTAGCCGTGATGTTAAACATAATAATAAGCCATGAAATAAAGCTTATCATCTGGTGGGAAGACCCACATGTGGATCCCCCGTGGAAATATTTCACTGTGCTTCTGTTTTCTCCCCCTGCATGTGCTAATTGCCCTCCCATGACCTCCTGTTCCCCCAGCTTTGGATGACCACACCCCACAGTGCAACTGCAGCCCCCCACCTCTCTGCTCGGCCATCTCTCACGGCATCTACTACCTGTACCCCTTCAACATAGAGTATCAGATCCTGGCCTCCACCATGCTGTATGTCCTGTGGAAAAACATCGGGCGCAAAGTCGACAGCCATCAGCGTCCGAAGATGCAGTTCACGTCCGATGGGGTCATGGCGGGAGCGGCCCTGGGCCTGACTGCGCTGGCCGCCACCCTTGGGGTGGTGGTGGTGTACCTGATCCGCATTGGGCGCTCCAAGAGCAAGAGTGAGTCAGCCCTCATCATGTTCTACCTGTACGCCATCACCCTGCTGATGCTCATGGGGGCTGCAGGGCTGGCTGGAATCTGGATTTACAGGAAGAACGAGAAATCACTAGATGAGTCCAAAAACCCAGCCCGCAAACTGGACTCCGACCTCTTGGTGGGCACCGCCTCTGGCTCCTGGCTCATCTCCTGGGGCTCCATCTTGGCTATCTTCTGTGCCGAGGACCACCCCCCCTACACCTGGTACAACCTGCCCTACTCCATCCTGGTGATTGCGGAGAAATACATCCAGAACCTCTTCATCATCGAGTCCATCCACCGAGAGCCTGAGAAGCTTCCCGAGGACATCCGCACTCTTCGAGTGGTCACAGTCTGCAGTGGCAATGCCATGCCCCTTGCTTCTTCCTATCTCAGGAGTGGAGGTGTGACTGGAGACGTGCCTTGCCCGGGCAGTGACACGCCACACACAGCCAATGGGAATGCGTGTCTGCAAGGAGGCTCAGGAAAGGAAGAAGAGGAGAGTGGCTCGGGAGGGACCCTGAGCCCAGCCTGCTGTCCCCATTTCTTGCGGGGCAATGCCAAGAGAAGAGTCTTGAGGAATATTGCAGCTTTTTTGTTCCTCTGTAATATTTCGGTAATCTGCATCAAGTTATTGGCATTATTTTAAAATCAATTAATCTATTTTCCTTGCCCTTTTCAAACAAGGAATGGAAGCACCTTGTAATAGAAATACATCAAGTATCAGGTTAAAAAATGAGGCTGGAATGTAGACCTGTGTTCTACAAATTTACCTGCTGAGGACACGCTGTGTACTGGGTGGCTAGGCTGGGCCCTCAGGATTAAAGGTGAGAGGACTCAGTCTCTCTCCTCAAAAAGGTCTCAGCATGGTGGAGGAGGAAGACCAGGAGAAGGCATATTATAATGAGTAGGACAAGTGGGAGGCAGGGGGCATGCAAGCTGTTACAGAACAGGGACCTAGAGGGTCTGCGATGGCAGGGAATGCTTGAGGTACTCCAGTATAAATCAGGAGTGCACTTGGCTGTAAGTATCAGACATTTTGACCAGCAGTGAGTTCAGTCTTAAGGACATCTAATTATCTCATACAAATTTCAGAGGTTGGCTGCTTGTGGGTGGCCTGGCAGCTGAACCGTGTCATCGGGCACCCAGGCACTGTTCATCTTTCCACCCGACCATGCTTGTTGTGGTACTTGTTGCTATGTGATCACAAGATGGCTGCATCAGCACCAGCCATCACGTCTGTGGTTGAGAGAGGATGTATTGGGGAAGGGCTGGTGCCAGGCAATGTCTCTCAGGTGGGCACTCGAGCTGCAAGGGAGGCTGGGGAAGAGGATAGTTTGCTTTTCGGTCTTTGTGGTGAAAGGCAGCAAGGGGAGAAGAATGTGGGTAGTTACTCACCTGATATTGTCTGTGTCAACAAGGACAACTGGAACTCCACTGTGTGGTTAAGGTGAAGAGGCAAAAGCCACTGAGGCCCGTTTTGGGGACGCAAAGCAGTTCAGCATGAATTCACACGTGTTAAACAGAAGAGCGGAGTGGGGGATAGGAGAGAGTGTCGAGCTAGATGGGCTCTGGTGTGAACAGGGCTTCTGAGGCCTGGCTGGAGTCTGGTCTTTATGCTGAGGGCAAGACAGGACCCTCTCAGATTTGTGTGTTGGAACAATGGCCCCAGCTGCAGGGCATGAGAATGATGGAAAGATAGGGGCATCCTATCTCAGGGCAGTGAGACTCCAGCAGAGGCCCCTGAAGTGGCCCAGGTAGGAAAGGATGGGAGCTTGAGCTTGGACACCGGCTGAGGAAGATGGAGAACAGATAAAGAGATAACGAGCATTGTATACTGTCAGGGATTTTCTGGCAACACAAGAAGGATGGCAGGGCGTGGTGGAAAGGGGCAAGCAGACTTGGGCTCCATGTGTGCCTCTACGGTGACCGTGGATGGTGAGAAATTCCTCTGTCCACAGAGGGGCCCATCTGTCATTCTGGGTAAAGTGAACTCTCTGCTACCGGCCCCGGTGTTATCAGGTCTCTGCTGTGTTACCCCGTTAGCTCAAAGGACTGTGAGCTTCCTCCCTCTAATCTCAGTTGGCACATGCCTGGGAACTGCAGCTTTGGATATTTCCCTAAAACCACAGAATTGGGAGGGTCTCTCTGAAGGCAGATCAGCCACGTGTCTGCCAAGCAAGTCTGATTGTTGCCCTGGGTCTCTGGATAGGTAGGCAGGAGGAGCTCTGAAGGAGGAAGGGCCCAAAAGAGTTTGGTTCCAGGCCAACTCTCTTCTTTAATCGAACGGATGTGTGTGGAGTACCTGCTGTGTGCCAGGAACTGTGTCAGAAGTAGGGAAGGTAGGCTGAGTTGGAGCCGTGTTTTATACACCCAAGTTGCCACTGCAAAACATGAGCCCAGACTTCTTGAAGCTGGCGTGGACTGGAGATTTCAATTAGAAAGTCACAGGCCTATAGCCAGTATTTACAACCAGGGGTGGGGTGAGTGCTCCAGGGCTCCTGTGCCTGGGCACAAGGAGGGAACCTAGGAATGAATGGGTCCTGGTCCTGCCAGCATTAAGGGCTGAGCAAAGATGAGACAGCAAAGGAGGCTGTAAAGAACCATCAGCTGAAGTGGCAGAGGAGACACCTCCAAGAGCCAGCGAGCTCCATGGAATAGAGATGCTCGGAATCTGAGGCGCCCTCCTGGGTGAGGGTGGTAGGGACAAAGAGACTTGAATGGGTTCAGAAAGCATTCATTCAGGACAGGTTGTAAGGAGTGTGGGTGAGGAAGAGAGAAGGCTCAGAGCAGGCTCCTGGACTTGATGGTTTCCGTGGAGATGGGAAATGCTGCGCAGAGTCTCCTTACCACTTGGACAGGTGTGACTCAGCGGTGCCTGGGATTTGAATGGGGCCTGCTAGGTGGCTTGGAAGCTGTTCACCATGACAGGCTGTTTTCTCTTCTCTTGCAGCTTTGGATACCTCCTGCCTTTGGCTGCCGCCCTGAGTATGACAATGGATTGGAGGAAATCGTCTTTGGCTTTGAACCTTGGATAATTGTGGTCAACCTGGCCATGCCTTTTTCTATTTTCTACCGAATGCATGCAGCTGCCTCCCTCTTTGAGGTCTATTGTAAGATATAATCTGGGTCCATAAGAGACTGAGGAATGAGGGAACAAGAGAGTTCACTGGAGCCACCTGGGAAAGGCCAGGTTGGGCAAATAATGCTTGTCAAACATGAGAAGGGCCGCGCTTTGTCTGCACAGATTGTGTTTCCTGTGGGCTGAGTTGTCCATCACCCTTGACACATGTAAACAAGTTAAAGTCTAGGAGGCAGCTGAAAGATGCCCTCGGTTAGTTCATTCTAATCAAACCCAAATTATGTCATCATGTTCTAAATGAGACTCTCTGTTTTAGAAGAATATTTTTCTAGGTTTGGAAAAAGATTTATCCTGTTTGTTCTCCATAAAAATCATTTTCTGTTTATAATGTATTGTTTGACTTCATACAACCCTTTCCTGACCACTTGCACAATAATCACTCCTCAATTTTATCCTTCTCAGAGTTGGTGAATGTAGATGTAATCAGTTAGTTTATATTATAGTTTCTGATAGGCTTAATTTCTGAACAAAATTACTTTTAATATATGGATGGAAATTTACATATAGATTCATATAGAGACATTTCTCACCTAAAATTTTGGCATGTTTTGATGTGTGATCATTTTGAACTATTTCTAAAAATAAATGTGACTGTTCAGTTCTCACTATGAATATATACACATTTATTATAGAAAACTTGGATATTTCAGAAAAGTAGAGAAAAAATTACCGATGTCATTGTTCGATTGACAAATTATTTTTTAACATTTTGGTAGATGTACAGTCACAGCATTTGACTGTGTTGATGCATAGATTCTTTTTTTTTTTTTTTTTTGAGACAGAGCCTCAAGCTGTCACTCTGGGTAGAGTGCCGTGGCGTTACAGCTCACAGCAACCTCCAACTCTTGGGCTTAAGTGATTCTATTGCTTCAGCCTCCCAAGTAGCTGGGACTACAGGCACCTGCCACAACACCTGACTATTTTTTGATTGCAGCTGTCCTTGTCATTCGGCAGGCCCAGGCTGGATTCGAACCTACCAGCTCAGGTGTATGTGGCTGGTGCCCTAGCCGCTTGAGCCACAGGCACTGAGCCTGCATAGATTCTTTTTACTATCATCATTATACCTGCTGCTGCTGATGCCCCATATTTTATTTTATATCCAGTTTTTTCGCCACTTAAATGTTTCTCCCATCTTGCTATAAACTCTTTATAAACATCGTAAGGCTGTATTACAGTCTATCAAGTGACTGTACCATAATTAGCTTAGTTTCCTATTTGTTTTAGGGTGTTTATAACCATTTGCTTTTATAAGTAACCATAAAAATCAATTATATTTGTAAAACATTTTATTATATTTAGCATAGCTTCTTTAAGATATATAATTAAAATTAGGAAGCCTAATCCAAAGATTATGAACATTTTAAATGTTTTAAAGGTGCCTAAGGAATACTGGCATTTGGGAGGCCCTTGTATGATTTTCCATACCTATTTTAAAATTGTAATAGTTTATTTACTGGAAATACCTTTCACATGGATATATATATATATATATATATAGTGTGTGCGTGTGTATGTACACACATACACAGAGGGTACCAAAAAAGCACACACATTTTAAGAAAGGAAAAACTGTGTAAAAATTGTAATATGCAATATAAACAAATAACATTTATTATCATGTATAGTGTCTTGTACTTCTTGTAATTGCAGAAGTCAAATGTGACTTATTACCAATTTTTTTTTTTTTTGAGACAGAGTCTCAAGCTGCCACCCTCAGTAGAGTGCTGTGGCATCACAGTTTACAGCAACCTCCAACTCTTGGGCTTAAGTGATTCTCTTGCCTCAGCCTCCTGAGTAGTTGGGACTACAGGCGCCCGCCACAACGCCCGGCTATTTTTTTGAGTGGGGGGGGGGATTGTAATTGTTATTGTTGTTTGGCAGGCCCAGGTTGGATTCACACCCGCCAGCTTTGGTGTATGTGGCTGGTACCCTAGCCCCTGAGCTACAGGCGCTGACCCGACTTATTACAATTTTAACACAGAATTTTTCCTTTCTTCAAATGCGTATACATTCTCTTGGCAGCCTCTGTGTGTGCTCAGGTGTATCTGTACACATGTTTGACAGCACAAGCAGTGGGACATTAAGAAACACCAAGTTCTTTTTACTCAGATAAAATACGTTCATTCTGGAAAAAAAAATACAAAAAAGGGGGCATATGTACTAGAAACAGAGAAAAATGTCACTTCTAATACCTTCCATCTGAGAGGCTGTTCTCAGTCTGGAAGTCTTGTTTCCCTAGGGAGCCCTTGGCCATGTCTGCAGACAGTTGGAATTGTTACCCTCCCACCCTAAAGAATCATCTGGCCCCCAGTGTCAATGGTGATGAGATTGAGAAATTGATCAGAGTGGAGTTTTGGTAATTAGGTCCCTATCAGTAAAAACACACACACACACGCACACACACACGCACACACACACGCAGGATTATTTTTATATATACTGAGTTTGCATGTCACTTGCTTTTTTCCTTATAATACACCAGAGTATTATAGTATTATTAGCTTGCAGTATGATACTGGGTGGCTCTATGGAGGGCAATAACATTCCTTATTTAGTGATGTCAGACATTTAGGTGGTTTCCTCTTTTGGGTGATATTATAAATACCACTATGATGAACATTTTCATAACTGAGTCTTCCAGCTCACTGACAAATTGCCCTCTGGAGTGATATATGTTGACTCAGCAGCAGTGACCCAGCTGTTACCCTCTGTTCTAAGCACATCGATATACCCCTGGGGTTTGTAGCTGAGCCACATTAAAGGCTGCCATAACTTTGTTCTTGATTAAAACTATCTCAAGGTGTTCAGGAAGGGACATTCCTTTGAAGACCCTCTGGAGAGATTAGAAAATCTAATCTAGTGGGAGGCAGGCAATGAAAACAGAGCATGCTGTGGTCAGGAATTTCCTGGAAGAGACCTGAGTAATGGGTAAATCAAGATAAGGCTATTGTGCTGCTAAGTTCTATTCCTTTACAGATGAATACTTTGTTCTTTAAAGCAAAAAGAAGTAAGGCTCGTGACTTTCCTGTAACTTTATTGTATTGTAAATTTAAGATTATGTGTGTAAGTGCAGAATGCTCTATTGTTAGGGTATATAAGTTAGTAAGAAATAAACTAAGGTCGTTGCATGCTGGAGAGAGCTACAGTCACCTCCTCTTCCAAGACCTTCTGACTGCTGGTTGACCTCTGTGACTTCGACCCGATCAAATCACACAACAGGGTTTGCTAAGTTTGCCTGTGGGTTTGGGACTCTGTCAAGGAGATAAAGGAAGCCGTAATAATGTTAGGAGCAATTTATCCAGGCTGTGGTGGTGCTAGGGTAGACACAGGGTACTCTCACTGAACTTGGAAAAGCCAGCAGCTCTGGTTTGGCTCAGAGCTTTCAAGAAGTGTTCTTGAGTGTCTCTCAGCCCAGACAGGCGGAGCCCTGCACTCTCAGGGGTGACTTCTTCAGCCAGGCAGGTTCACCCACAGGTAAATGAGCATCCTGACCCCACTGGCTTAGTTAGCAAGGAATATTCATGATCTTAACACCAAGGCAGTTCGCAAAAGAGGAGCTAGGGAATATAACAAGCAGGTGTTATTTTACTCTAATAAGGGAAATAGAAATTACCATAATAATGAGCTACCACTTACAGTACAGATAGACAGACTATGGACTACGCCTACAATGGAGCGTTTCCCTGAGTGAGAAGGGAAGGGGCCAGGACTCTTGCCTCAACATGGGTGGTCCCCAAACAAGGTTGCCCTGAAGAATTAAGTGGCATGGGGTGGGGGGCGAGGGGGTAATTGGCACGATGCTATTCACAGGATGTCCAGCAACAGGCAAAACAGCCCTTGTTATTATTCGGGGAGTACAGACATATGTCATAAGATTATGTACATGTGTGAAGAAAGAATAAGCACCACATTCAGCACAGTGGAAAGGGGCAGGGCTTGGAGACTGACTGAGTGCGTGCTGTGTCTGAAATGTTTTGCTTTTTAAGCAGACATCAGTGCACCTGATTCTGCACTTTGTAAGTATTCATGAGCTATTTCATAATAAAAACATTTGAAAGGAAGACAAGACAAAGTCAGTGTAACTTTGACATAGCCACCAGAGAAGGTGAATTTCCATAATTCATCCACTGTTGAGAACTGAATGTCAAACTCATCACTGTTGAGAAGTGAGTGTTCTGGTCTCCTTGGCAGGTGGACCCTGGAGGTGAGACAGTTCAATGCTATTAGCTGTTCAGATCACCGATTTGCCCCCCGTGGGTGGTTCTGTGCCTATTAGGTAACCTGACACTGATCTGCCTTCCCACACAGCTCTTCACTGAAGGTACACACATATATGAGGACAGTTTCTTACTGTGATGGACTGAATGTTTGTGTTCCCTGCCTCCCCACCAAAGTCATATCTTGTCCCTCTAATCCCGATGTGATGGCATCTGGAGGTAGCTCCTTGGGGAGATAATTAGATCCTGACGATGGGGCCTGGTGGGCCCCACCTGAATGGGACTGGGGCCCTGTAAGAAGGGGCCAGAGAACTTGCAGGCTCTTTTTCTATCACATGAGGATCTTCTCTATCAATGAGAAGCTGACAGTTGGCAACCCAGAAGGTCAGCAGAATCCGACCGTGCTGGCACCCTGATCTTGGATTTCCAGCCTCCAGAACTGTGAGAAATAAGTATCTTTGTTGATAAGCCCCAGCTTGTGGCACTTTGTTACAGCAGCCTGAGCTAAGACACTCACCAGCTGGAACCTTAAATAGCAGGAGCCATGCGAATGGTAGATTGAGTTCATCCCTGAGCCTGGGAATGCAGGATTTGAATTTGTTGTACTTTAGGTGCTTGGCTCTTGGTGAGACAGAGTGGAAGAGCCTGGGCTCTGGATATCCAGGGTGACAACAAGCTCCAGTGGTGTGTAGATGTGTAGTAGAAAAGCACCCTACAACAAGACGCTCTCCAAACTGCTGGTCCCACCCCATCAGCATTAGACCTCTCTGTCTCCCCACCACCACCAGTGGTGAAATCCAGCAGGAGCAGAGCTGGCTGTGCCTTGCAGGCGGCTGCACCAGCCTCACGGTGAACAAGGCCTGTCTCTCTGCATCTGTAAGGTCTCAGCTTAGAGTTGACCTGGTTAGGTGAGCATTGCCACTTTGTTTGAATGGAGGAGGGGACCTTTTGAGGACCCCTACATAGATAGGATATTGTAGCATTTGGACAATTAGGCCAAAATGCCATTTTAATAAATGTCATGACCTTTTTCTATTAGCCACATCATCTTAAAAAGAAAGCTCAGTAAAAATATCCGTCAAACAACTGCCCTGGGATATATGTACAGAACACTCAAGTCAGTGTTCAGACAGAATAACTTGCTTTCCACTCAGTTATAAAATACTACACTTTGGTTAAAAGGGTCAAGAAGGGAGCTTCCAGAAAACAGCAGGTTCTCCCGCTGAACGCGAGCCGGGCAGTACGCAGGCGCGACCAGCAGGGGGCGCCGGCGCCTCGCTCGCGGGGCCCGCCCCGCCCTCAGGGCAAATCTCAGCGCGCGCCCGGCAGGTGCTCAGGGGCCCTCGAGGTGGCAGGTGGAGGAGCGGGCGCTAGATGCCCCGACTGGATTCCTGTAGCAAGTGTCAGGTGCCCGTCATTGCCTCCAGTGAGGTTGGGGAGCACTCTGTGGTCTCACGGGAAGCCAAGGACTGGCCACACTTTCAGCAAGGATGGTCTCTCCGCCTGACCTCAGCGACCCCCAGTCCCTGCGGGGCATCCTAGTCCCTATCAAGTGGCTCCGGAGGAACGCGAGGGTTCCCAGGTGTTACCGCGGTGAGAGCGCCCCCAGTGTTGGGGTTTGGGGATAGAATTGAGTCTGGAGGGGGCTGGGGCAGCTGCCCGGGAGGTCAGTCTTTTTGGGAGTGACGCCAAAATGAATGGGATATTAGCTTCTCCAGAGAGCAGACCCCAGGAGACCACGGGGAGGGGACCGGAGAAGGCTGCGCTGTTTTAACCCGCAGAAGGAAGGCTAATTCTGCCACACCTGTAATTACACACCAACCACCTGAACGATGGTAGTAATGCTAATCCGTGAAAAAATGTAAATTAATCGCCCGCTAAAAACTCTTGAATGGCTGTCCACTGGAGTTGCAGAAAAGTACTCCATGAAGTCTTCATTCTCCTCCGCTGCCAGGCCCCGCCCCTGCCCTTCTGCCCTTCCCAGCGCCCCCGCCCCGCCCCCTCCGCTCCCTCCCCAGCGCCCCCGCCACGCTCCCCTCAGCTCCCTCCCCAGCGCCCCCGCCACGCCCCCTCAGCTCCCTCCCCAGCGCCCCTGCCACGCCCCCCTCAGCTCCCTCCCCAGCGCCCCCGCCCCGCCCCCTTCTCTCCCTCCCCAGCGCCCCGCCATGCTCCCCTCAGCTCCCTCCCCAGCGCCCCCGCCACGCCCCCCTCAGCTCCCTCCCCAGCGCCCCCGCCCCGCCCCCTCCTCTCCCTCCCCAGCGCCCCGCCACGCTCCCCTCAGCTCCCTCCCCAGCGCCCCCGCCACGCTCCCCTCAGCTCCCTCTCCAGCGCCCCCGCCCCGCCCCCTCCGCTCCCTCCCCAGCGGCCCCGCCACGCTCCCCTCAGCTCCCTCCCCAGCGCCCCGCCACGCCCCTCAGCTCCCTCCCCAGCGCCCCCACCCCGCCCCCTCAGCTCCCTCCCCAGCGCCCCCGCCCCGCCCCCTCAGCTCCCTCCCCAGCGCCCCCGCCCCGCCCCCTCAGCTCCCTCCCCAGCGCCCCCGCCACGCTCCCCTCAGCTCCCTCCCCAGCGCCCCCGCCCCGCCCCCTCCGCTCCCTCCCCAGCGCCCCCGCCACGCTCCCGCCACGCTCCCCTCAGCTCCCTCCACAGCTCCCCCGCCACGCCCCCGACAGCTCCCTCCCCAGCGCCCCCGCCCCCCCTCAGCTCCCTCTCCAGCGCCCCCGCCACGCTCCCCTCAGCTCCTCCCCAGCGCCCCGCCACGCCCCGCTCAGCTCCCTCCCCAGCGCACCCGCCACGCTCCCCTCAGCTCCCTCCCCAGCGACCCCGCCACGCCCCCCTCAGCTCCCTCCCCAGCGACCCCGCCACGCCCCCCTCAGCTCCCTCCCCAGCGCCCCCGCCACGCCCCCTCTCAGACACCTTCCCCACGCCTTCCTAGACCCCACCCCGGCGCCCTCTGCCCTCCCCAGCGCTTTCCCTATCCGGTCCCCCTCCGCCACCTCCCCTCCTCGGCTCCCTACCCGACCCTTCCTCCTCCCCGCTCCCCTCTTCACCCCTCCACCCCGTTTTACCTCCTGCTCTGCCTGCCGGCCACGCAGCCCCTTGGGGCCGCCTTTTGTTTTCAAGGCACTAGATGGCGCTTTAAGCCCGGCTGTTAGGGACACGAACGCAGGAGCTGGCATTACTGTCCCCTGCGTCCCCCACACCGAGCTTATGAGGGTACGTGGGGTCCACCTCTAGTCCCCAACGGTTGCGCTCTGCTCTCCTTCTCGCATAAGAAACAACCACAGCGTGTCGCATCTCCTGCTGAAGAAGGACAGAGCCGTTTTTCTGATAGCAGCAAACCCCGCCAGCTCCTCCTGCAGATGTTGCTTGCAGTTTGGGTGACCGGTCTAAGCAGACTACCTTTGATATCAAGGATAAGCTGGATACAGAGGCGGGCATGACCAGGTACTGGCAAACTAGGGCTGGTGAGCTAAGGTGTATCACACGTACACTCCTCACGTGCCGCAGAGACCACATGTGGCTGCCAAGCTTCAAATATTTACTCTCTGGCCCTTTACAAAAACAACTCTGAGAGGCAGGGGTCTCTGCTGAAGGTCTCAGAAAGATTTTGAATCCTACATGAGAACAGGTGAGGAGGAGGCTGCCCTTCAACCTGCCCGGAATGCAATTGTGAGAGGAGGTCAAGTCTGAGCTATGGCAGCCAGTTTGTGACCATGAAGCAGCCAGCCACCTTTTGAAGAAGGGATAGGAGATTGGGGCCTCAGTGACATGGGGGAGCTCTGTGTGACCCCAGAGTCACCTTCCTCTGGTTTCCTCCTTATAAGAGATAATCAAATGTTGTCTTTGTTCAGGCCCAGAGTGGGCACCATTTTTCTGTAAAGAGCCAGATTGAAAGTATTTTAGGCTATGTGGTGCCATAGATCTCTGTTTCCATGTAGCATGAAAACAACCACAGAGGAGTAAAGGAATAGGTGTGGCTGTGTTCCTAGAAAACTTTATTTATAAAACAGGTGGTGGGCTGGATTTGACCTCAGGGTACCAGAATTTGCTGACCCCCTGCTGTCATTGAGTATTTTTGTTACTTGCAGCTGACCTAACCTAACTAGTACTCCCTAAAGTCCGCCTTAGCTCAGTAGCCCCTGTGGGTTCTGAGCAAAGGGCTGGGAGTGGGTGGGGTCTGCAGCCTGGTGGTGAGAGATGAACACTAAGTCCCACCACTGGTCTGTCCTCTGATGGTCCAGATCCCACATTCCCGTCAACACTTTGCTGCAGCGTCTTCTCATGGTAGGGCTAACAATTATCATGTGAAAGCATCACCTTAACAAAATGCTTTCATGGTTTCCAGGTACCTTTCATTCCCTCAGCGTTGCACACTGGACTGCAGCCACCCTGCCTGCCAGGGAGGAGCCACAGTGAATGTTCATGTAGCAGGGCTAAGCCACACAAGGCAATAGGGTGAGGGGAGGGCTGATGTGCCCACAGGGCCACCTGGCAGAAGTGTGGTGGGGGGGCGGGGGGGCATGGGGAGTGTTTGCCTCCCCTGGCTGGTCACATTCTCCTAAAGTGGAGCCTCTCCAACAATCTAAAGATGACATGATGCCATGGTCATGGTCATTCAGAACATCAACATGGGTGAACTGCAGAAATACATGAGGGCTCTATGCTTGGACACAGAATCTGGCTGTTCTTTGGTCCCTGAGCTGGACCCTGAAGGAAGGTCAGATTCCAGGCAGAATAAGGGCAGGTCCCCTAGAAAAGGGCTCTGATACCACCATGTGCTGGTAGAAAGGGGCTTTCTCTGGCAGGCACAGGGACAGGGATAAGGCTTTCTGGCCAGGTCTCTGCTACAAGTTATCTTCACCTAGCACCTTGGTTTGACAGTGGCAACAGGGATGGAACTCAAAGGGTCATTGAGAGAAATAAGATGACGCACGTGGCAAGCTCTTGCTGCGGTTACACGTGTAATTTGGGGTCTTTGCTTGCAGGGATCAATGCTGAGTATAGACAGTGCCTCTGCTGCTCTAAGACAGTTCTCAGATGGTGGTTCTGTACGTGGCCCGGAGTGCCTGTGTAAAGATGAGTATGTCCCCCAAGGATGTCCATAACCTAACCCCTGGAATGTGTGAATGGGCCTGTGGCAAAAGGAGCTCTGTGAATGTGATCAGGCCAAAGCTTTTTTTGTTTATTTTTTATTTATTATTATTATTTGTTTTTTTTGTGGTTTTTGGCCGGGGCTGGGTTTGAACCCGCCACCTCCGGCATATGGGACCAGCGCCCGACTCCTTGAGCCACAGGCGCCGCCCTTTTTGTTTATTTTTTTGAAGGCAGAGTCTCATTATGTCACCCTGGGTAGAGTGCTGTACCATCACAGCTCACAGCAACCTCCAACTCTTGGGCTTCAGTGATTCTCTTGCCTCAGTCTCCCAGGTAGCTGAGACTATAGGTGCCCGCCACAATGCTTGGCTATTTTTTGGTGGTTGTTGTCATTGTTGTTTAGCAAGCTTGGTCCGGGTTGGAACCCACAGCCCCGGTGCATGTGGCTGTCACCCTAACCACTGAGCTACGGGTACCGAGCCAGGCCAAAGATCTTGAGATGAGGAGATTATCCTGGATCATCCATGTGGGCTCAATGGAATCACAAGTGTCCTTAAAGTAGAGGGAAGCAGAAGCAATTTGACCACAGAAGAGAAGGTGATGTGACCATGGTGATAGAGATGGGAGATGGCCACACCCTGAGGAATGCCAGTGGCCACCAGAGAGAGGCAAGGAGCGGCCCTCCTCTCTGACTGACCGTGCTGACACCTCAACTGTGGTCTAGTAAGACTGGCAGACTTGGGACCTCCAGCGCTGCAGTGGACCCCATGGGGCTGTGATCTCAGAGACCCCCTTTGTGCTGCTTTCTGTGCTTCGTACAAAAGCAGAAAATGTGGCAAATGAGAGCCAGGATTGTGGTTTCTGTGTGCCCAGGACAAAGGGGGGTGATCTGGGCACTGAGCAAGTCCCTCCGTGTCTTGGGCTCCCATCCGCAGGTGAGGGTGGCTGCCATCGATGACACTGTCCCTCCAGGGCAGTTCCACCCTCAGCCCCTCCTGGGGTTGTCCATAGGCTCCTTGCCCGTTTCTGAGCATTTAGAGCAGGGGTCCTCAAACTTTTTAAACAGGGGGCCAGTTTATGGGGACATTATTCACTGTCCCTCAGACCGTTGGAGGCCGGACTATAGTTTAAAAAAAAAACTATGAACAAATTCCTATGCACACTGCACATATCTTATTTTGAAGTAAAAAACAAAACGGGAACAAATACAATCACAACCACCTCATGTGGTCCGCGGGCCGCAGTTTGAGGACCCCGTAGAGTTTTAGGACGTCCCTCTGGGTCCTCTTAACTCATCTCTGTCTTTGCTGTGGTCTAGTTCATGGCCAAGGGCCCACGGACCACTGGGATGCTGCTTATTCCTGGATTCACTTTCTGACCTCTCAGCTCCAGGCTGGTGATTGACAACAGCAAACGGGTGCCTCAAAGGCCCTTGTAGCTCAATGTGTCCAAACCCAAACTTAAGCTTGCCCACCCTCTGACCTGCTCTCCCTCTGTGTTTCCAGCCCCCTGTGTTGTCCAATCTCTGTCCATTCTGCAAGCCAGGCCCACAGAGGCCATCTTTACACTGCCCTGCACCTGGATGGGGCTCAGAACACCCTATCCTGACATGTAGCACCTTGGCATGCTGAGTACTTTGAACTGAAGGATGTGGGAAGGGCCTCAGAAGCAAAGTCTGTCTTCCTCCCTCCCGCCCTCCTGTCTCCCACCCCTCCTTCTCTTCTGGAGCAAGTCATAGGAACCAGAACTCCTCTCTGGAAAGGCAGGTCAGAGACATAGAAGCCCTCTCCCCCAAAGCAAGGCATAAAACCGAGAAGGGTCATTATCATCCTTCTCCTTTGAAGACCCTAATTCCAAAGGGTCCTGCCCTATGCCTAGAAGGAAGGGACACAGGTCAAGAAGAGGCTGAGCAGACAGGCTTGCAATCTATTCCATCAGACTGGACGCTTTGTCCATCTGCATCAAACCCAAGCATGGAAATAGACAAGTTTCCCCTGTCTTTGGGTCTTCATTTCTGAAGGCTCCTGTGACACAGAACACTGATTGATAGATTTGTTATGCTTTTGTTCAGGGTGTGTGACCCTGAACCCTCATGACCTTGAACCCTTTGCACCCCCACAGCCCCATCTCCAATCAGCACACACCTGCCACTTCTGCCCCACATAGCTTGGTTCCAGTCACTTCTTCCACCTTAACCCCCACCACCCTGCTGTAAGCACCATCACCTCCAGAATGGAGTAGAGCCCTCACTCACTTCCAGCTCACCCCTGCCCCTTGCCCTCTGTCCTCCTTGCTGTGGCCAGAGTGGCATTTGAACTCATGTCCTCCCCTGCTCATCATCCCCAGGTCCTGCAGGTGCCTCTTCCCCACCCCTCCAGCCTCACCTCATGTCCCTTTCCTAGTGTTTCACTCTTCTTCTGTCACGGGTCACTTGGACCGACTGCATGGGTCCTTGCTGTGCTGCCCTCCTCTGCCTCAGGGCCTTTGCACACACTGCTTCCTCCTTCCTCATCTCATTTCGACTGTCTTCCCACTCACACAAGTGCCTCAGGGAAGTCTTCTTCTCTCCTAGTCAGGGCTGGTGTGGCACTCATGTGCTCTTAACACCATCTGGCATACTTTTTAGTCATACAGTCATGTGGGTATTGTTTGACTAGGAGTCAGGGTGGGACAGGGCCTGTTTTCTTCCCCACCACAACCCCAGTGCCTGTAGAGGGGGAGCACACTAATCATCCTCAAGTGAGGAGTGTCCATTCATGGATGATTGAAGATCTTTTGAAGCAAAAATGGGGAACTGGGAGACAGTTTCAATACTATAGAAAGCTCAGAAAACAAACAAACAAACAACCTCATTTGTTTGCTTTTGGGAAAGTTCAAACCATCGTGGTGAGGTCACCTTTTCCTGGCACCCCTTCCCACTGGGACTCTGCAGGGGCATCTGGGGTGGGATGGAGAGCCATGGTGGGCAGGGGAGAGGATTCCTGGGATTTCTCTGAGGACCTAGACTGTGAGCTCCAGGATGGGGCAGTGTCTGTCATCTTTGTAATACCATTTTCAGCACAGTGTTGACAATTAGTTGCTCAGTAAATTCTTTGTACCCCTCCTTTCTTTATCTGATAAGTAAATATTAATTATGGGACACACTGTAAATTTTTTGCCCGTGAGTAATTCCTTTGCTTACTAGGGAAATCCTAATTTTGCTTGGTGAAGCAAAGTGCCCAGTCTCAGGGGAGGACAACTCATGGTTTGGTTAAGCCAGACCTGAGCATTCCGTTCCCTTTTACCTGATACTTGGAACAGTTTGCCACCTGCCTTGTCAGGAGGAGCTGCCCTGTGGTCCACTCCTGGCTAACGAGATACAAGGAGATGTTTAATGACTCCTCCTTAGAAGACTTTCTTCAGTGATAAGAGGCCAGAGACACATAAAGAAAAATCCCCTTGATAATACCTTGCACCATCTCAATCCTGGAGGCTGAACTTGGTCATGATGGCTGGAGTTGTGACAGTCATCCTGGGACCAGGAGGGGCGCTAAAGGCACAAAGCCACAACATTGAGAAAGATGAAAGGAATCTGGAGCTTTGGCTATTGAGTCTTTACATCCAGCCTTGCAGGTTCCCTCAACCCTTTCCAATCCAGTTTTTCTGCCACCCACATACTCCCCAAATCTCATTTATTTTGGGTGGAAAAGAGGTTGATGGATTTACTTGTAATTGTCCTACAGTTTTAAAAGAGAAAAACGTAAATATGAATGCACCTGATGATTTTATTTTCTGTTTTAGGTTACATACAATAATTAAAGTGTTTTGTTTAAAGTATTTTTTGAGTGTGATGCTTCTTAAAGCAGTCTCCAGGGTGAAGTCCAGGCTTCCTCTTACACGTCCCACAGTAGAAAATGGTTTCTCTCCTTCATCTTTCTCATTTCTTCTGCTGCAAACCCTGCAATCCTTTGTTGATTTATTTTCATTTTGCTTTATGAAGTGCATCTTCCCAGTTAGCTTTTCCTCAGTGTCAGAAGATGACGGTCCTTCCCCTCTTCTTTGAATTTTTGTTCCTTACAGTTCTCACAACTGAGTGATGAGATTTCTCCTATGAGAAAGGTGAGTTTGCATTTTTTCCCTACTCTCTTCAGCTAATGAATAACCACGTAGCTGTTCACAACTGCAACTTCCATCAGCCCGAAGAATAATTTTTTCCACCATTTGTAGGACCCCCTTGTAAATCCATAACATTCACAGAGCTGACCAGCTCTGTCCACTCTTCTTGTAAACTTTGTATATTCTAAAAGAACTGTCAGTTTTGTAAATTGAATAGGCTGTTTCTTCCTGTAACAAGTGATCAATTGTGTTTGAGAGCCAAAGAATACACTCAGCATTGTCATTAACCTCTTCTCATGGAAGGAGAGGCACATCATTTTCATATCATTTGATAGGTACATAATTCATGTTCCTGAAAGTTCTTTTTCAGATCACTTGGAAAATCCTTCCTAGAAGTCATAACTATTCCTGTGATATGTGTTTTCATTTTGTGCAATTTCTGAGCAAGTTGAGGGTTTTTGTAGAACGCAACAAAAAATGTGTTGGACATCTTCACGTTGGAGAGGAACAAGAAAATCACTGGAAAGGGATTATTCCTCTGGTAGATAATTAAATCTTTTTATTGCATAGGCCATGAGGAGTCAGGCTGTTTCTCACAGCTAAAAGCATTTCTTTTAGTTTGAAGTAATTTCAAACTTACAGAAGAGTGGTAAGACCGAGGACCTTCATATCCCCTTCACTCAAATTCACCAATTATTGTTTGCCATATATGCTTAGTCTCATTTTCTTTCTTTTTTATTTTTTTTTTTGTAGAGACACAGTCTCACTTTATCGCCCTTGGTAGAGTCCCATGGCCTCACACAGCTCACAGCAACCTCCAGTTCCTGGGCCTAGGCGATTCTCTTGCCTCAGCCTCCCGAGCAGCTGGGACTACAGGCGCCCGCCACAACGCCCGGCTATTTTTTGTTGTTGTTGTTGCAGTTCGGCCAGGGCCAGGTTTGAACCCGCCACCCTCGGTCTATGAGGCCGGCGCCCTACTCACTAAGCCACAGGTGCTGCCCAGTCTCATTTTCTATATTATGTTGTGTTATGTTTATTATATTATATATCTTTTTCTGAGCCATGTGAAATTCAATTGCAGTCACCTTATTCCTTTCTTTCCCTTAAACATTTCACACTGTATTCCCTAAGAACAAAGAGAGTCTCATCTTTAATTTATAAAACTTAAGATTGAGTCTTCTCATTGAGCTCCATTCTGTCTCCTGATGGCAGTTTACGGATTCGCACGAGAAGAAGACGAATTCACAGAGCTAGCATTATTTTACCTTCTTTATGGAGGTATATATGGCTGTTTTGTGAGACATTCTGGGGGTTTGGACAGTCATTTAATTTAAACAAGTTAAAATGTCTATCTCGGGCGTTCCCAGCTAAGCACAGCTGCTCTCTGGAGTGCTGTTCACCATGTGAGTGACTTGGTGCTTGTTGAGTACGCAATGGTTTGTAATACACAACTTCATTTGATTAAAAAAAAAAAGATTGATGTCATACAACTGCCTAATTGTCAATAATTGTCTAATATACAGTCTATGTTAAAATGTTGCCAACAGTCCTCATAATGTCCTTGAAAATGTCTTTACATTGATCCAGCTTCATGCCACTGTAGTCTCCTTCAGTCTGGAATGATTCTTCCCCTTGGTGTAGTGTGACATCCAGACTTATGAAGAGTTCAGGTCGGTCGCAAAAAGCTTCTTTGTCTGCGTTTGTCTGAGGCTTCCTCGGGGGACAGGAATGGAACTTAAGTGATGCTGTGCCCTGGGCCAACACAACAAGGAGTGCTTGGCATCCTGGTGATGTCAACTTTGTTAACTCCATTCAGGGAGGGCCAGTCAGGTTTCTCCAGTGTAAAGTTACCGCTCTTTCTCTTTGTAGTTAACAAGTCAGATGAGTGGAGGTGCTTCTAGACCATGCAAAATCTTGTTCTCTAAACTTCCACACAATGATGATTCCTGCTTGAATTGGTTATTGCTATCGTGGTTGCAAAATGCAATTTTTCTAACTCTGTTATTCCCTATTTTTTCATTGGCATTCTACTATCAGGGAGACACCTTCCTCCTTCCTTCTCCCCTGCTTCCTCTGTCCCTCCCTTCCTTCTTTCTCTCTTTTTTTCATTATTTTTCCTTCCTTCGTTCCTCTTTCTTACTGTTGCTGTGGATTCATGGAATCTCATTCTGTTTACTAGACTATAATACCCAGCTGTCTTTATGAACTCAGATGCTCTCTCTGTGTGATGCTCTCAGACAAGTGAGAGCCCTTTCAGGTTGCTGTGACCTCTTGATGCATCCCTGCCCTTCTTAGAGGCTGTCTCCCTTTTAGCCTCCACACCATGCTCCAGGCTGATCCTGTGCTTGCTGTAACACTGGTGAACACTCAGTCAGAAGCCATGAGAAATAGAAACACGTCCCTTCACACAGGCATCAGTCAAGCTCATCAATGCCAGGCTAGCCTGCAGTAAGAAACAGCCCCAGGGCTCAGCAACAGTGGGAAAGCTGCATACTTTTCACTCAGGGGAACTCAGCTCTGGCTCTCCACAAATCAGTTGTCTGCTGAAGGCGGGGAGAGGGCTGTAGGGTCCTGTCAATCCTGGGTGCTTCTGCCAGAGTGCTGCAGAGCCCTGCTCACATTCCCACTTCCCTGAACTCAGCCAGTGACCCAACATGCCTGCCAAAGGGTCTGGAAGTACAGCGAGTCTGTGGACAGCTGTTGAGCCCTCCTCACCTCATTTATGTGACAAATATCAACTAGGTTCCTCCCAGTCAGGCTAACTCAAGGAGGGTGAGCTAGTTCACCCAGGGGGGAGTAAAACACGTGATCAGATGACCCACCCTGGCAGGCCCTCGAGCTGTGGCGGACGCAGAGGTTGTGGGTTGCTGACAGACAGTGGCTGCCGGCCTGGAGTCTAGGGAGACTCAGTGAGGCTGTGCATTGGTGAGAGTTTGAAAGGCAAATGCAGGTTTCCCCTTTCAGAAGAGAGTGGGGAGGTGCATTTCAGGCAGGGGGGGCAAGTGCCAGGACAGGAGGCCTGAAAGTGCTAGGGGAGGCCCTGAGGTCGGGGAGGGTCAGCTGGGAAGGCGAGGCCGGATGGGCAGGTTATGAAGGGTTACACTAAGGGGCTTGGAATTGATGGGGTGCTTTTTATTAATTGATAATAAATTAATTTTGTGTTATGGGGCATCCTGGGAAGTATAAAGGGTGCGTCAGCTGTGTTCTAAGAGAACCATCCTGGTGACAGAATATGGGACCGCTGGGGCTGGGATGGGGAGACCCCGGCACGGTGAGACCGGCTGGGAGGCTCCAACAGTCATACAGGCAAAAGCAGCAAGGACCTGCATCAGGGGGATTCAGGCAGAGGGGCCTGGAAGAAGGGTCCCCTTCTATCATAGAACAATAAAGCCATATGGCTTCATGTATTGTGAACTGTGTGCCATTTCATTGGCTTACAATTCTTCCCAGCCTCTCCATATTGCTATAGCTTCCCTGTGGCCAGAGCATATTTCTTGCCGCTCCCACCAGCTTGGGTCAGAGGCACATGAGCAGCGTTGGTGCATGTCCTGTTCAACCAGCTCTAAGTGACTGTGGGGCCAGATGGCTCTGTTGCTGTCACCCTGTACCATGAGAGGAGCAGGCTCCCGGGAACCACTGGCCTAGGAATGAGAAACAAGGAGAAAACAGAACCTGACCCATAGCCCAAGGGAAATTTTTCCAGGTGAATGAAGATTGCAAGCAAGAGATGAGTGTGTGTGGCTGTAAGCTGCTCTTGGGTTATTTGTTATGCAGCAATACCACAATGAAACCCAGCTAACGTGGATCCTTGCCCGTTCCTAAATAGAGCTTCTCATTTATTTCATTATCCACTCATTGTTACCATTTTAAAGATGAGACAACTGAGGTTCAGAGAGGGTAAGTCACTTGCTCAGGAGCTAGTCAGTCAGAGAAAGATTTGGACCCAGGACAGCCTTCTAATCCCATCCTTGTTCCTCTGTCTACACAACATTGCCTCTCAAATGTGCCAAACTTGTGGGATTGCTACATTAACCTGTCAGACACTGCCTCGTTCTTGAAATGGGGAGAGCGAGGACCAGGGACTAAGCTTTGGGTGTTTAAAGAGAAGGCTTTAGGGCCATCACCAGGGGACTGTGCCCAAGATGAGGTGGCTACACCATCCCCACCCTCCTTCTGGTCTCTGCTCTGGCCTCCCCTGGCCAAGCTGAGCATGTGGGCGGGCTGGTGGCTGGAGGGTCAGCGGTGTCCTACAAACATGGGATGAAGCTTTTCTTGGTGGAGAGGAGTTGAGCCCTTTGATACCAGCACAGGCAGCATAGAAACAGCAGCAGCCAAATCCCACCTGTTTTCCTATCCATTTTTCCATTTGTCTCAATGAAGCAAATGCAATTAAAAATGTCTTCAGAAAAAGGAGGGTTGAAGAGTTCAAAGAGAAGCCTATTTGCTGACTGGATTAGGAAAACTCTCCTTGTGCTAAAATGTTCTAGGACAATCTTCTTAGTATAATTCTGTAGGAAGCAAATGTGTGAAAAGATTATTTCCTTGCTGTCATCCCTTGAGATGAGAGCTCTGGCTGAGATGAAATGAGGACGTTTATTAGCCGCATAGCTGTTAGAGCCCATGCAGAGTCTGAGTTCTGAGGCTGGTGCAGACACATCCTGCTTTTCAGGTGTTTTCAACTCTTCTCAACTCTTCGTGGGAAAGCTTGGGTCGGAGAGGACAACCAGCCATGAATGACTAGACAGCAGCTGGCAGGGCCCTCCCCAAGAAAGACCGGAGAGACACCACGGACACCTGGCTGTGTGTTATTTTTAGGTACCTAAGGTCTTATTGATAAAGATAAAACTCTCAGTTTTCAAAAACAATGAGAAACACAGTCAGTGGGATAATAGGGAAAATCTTTAGAGTTCTGAAGATTTCACCCTTTCATACACACAAAGCTTCCTGCCTCTGTGCACGCTGTTCCCGTGCAAATTCTGATTTGCTCTCCAGCCCAAGCGTCCTCTCTCCTGGGCAGCCGTCCCTGTGTCACCCACCCAACTAGCAGCACGTCCCTTGTTCTCAAGTCACCAGAGGACATTAATCATTCTTTGCAGGGCTTTTTTGGTTGCAGATGACAACTGAAACTCCACTTAGACATGATTTAGCAGAAGGGAGATTTAACGGCCTTTGTAACTACAAAGACGAGGGTATGACTGGATTTAGAGGTTCACAGGTGTGATTCTCTCTCTCTCCCTCCCCTTTTCCTTCTCTTCCCCTTTCCTTTTCCTCGTCTCTTCCCTATGTTCCTTCCTCTCTCTCCCTCTTTCTCTCTGACTTGCGCTGTTCTTCGGATGGGCCTCATTCCTTCTACTGCAAACAAGGAAAATGACGACCTGGAAACCAAGGCCCACTGCATCCCAGTGGAGCGAGCCCAGCAGAAAGAGACCCAACTTCTCCCTATAACTAACTCAGTTGAGAACTCCACGCGACCCTGCCTGGGACTTGTTTCTATACCTCCGTTGGTCACTAAGGCCAGACAATTCAGCACGATGACTGGCACTTCTGGGGTTATGGGCCTGTAGCTAAGAGACAGTACGGACTGGTCCAGAATGTCTATGCCAGCCCACCCACATGGCTGACCACTGATGCTGGCCGTCATCTGGAAGCTCAGCTGTACTCTGGACCACCACGTGGCCTCCCCACAGGGCTTATGTATCTCACAGCATGGCGGGCAGGCCCCAGTGGGGAGACTCCCATGAGGAAACGTGGAAGTGGCAAATCCTCTCATGCACGACTGAGCCTCTGTGGTCATCAGTGCCAGGTCCACTGCATTTTGTCACATACCTGGGGCCAGCCCAGATTTAGGGTGGTAGGAAACCTGGAAACTACGAGGGCTGGTTCCATGGGAGGCTGTCTCTGGAGACTAGCTAGCATGTGGCCTTCTCCCTGTGTAGCTCTAGAACATGTAGGGGCTTTCCAGGCCACGGCACCAGCAGGAAAAAGAGCTCATAGTTGTACCAGATGTTTCTCAGCTTCAGATCTGTGGTGCACAGTCCCTCCCACACACACTCTATTAGCTACCCTGTTTCCCCAAAAATAAGACATCCTCCGAAAATAAGACCTACTTACAGGAAAGATAAGACGTCCCCTGAAAATAAGACCTAGCGCATCTTTGGAAGCACACCTTAAAATAAGACACTGTCTTATTTTGGGGGAAACAGGGTAGAATCTGGCTCTGCAGCCTCTGCCTATAAGTGAGGGGCCAGCAAAGGAGGGGAGGGACGTGGCTATTTTCTGGGGCCATCCCTGCCATAGGAGCAAGGAAAAGTGAGTGGCAAGGAAACCAAGACTGATGCACAAGTGGGAGTGGTGATAAAGAACGTTCTGAATGTTCTAGAGAGGTCCAAGTGCATCCAAAAGCATGATGAAGGTGACTGAAGGGTGGCAGGAGAGCCACCCTGAGGACAAAGTTTTGTCCCCTGGACTCAGCTTCCACAAGGCCAGTTCCCCAGGTCTTGGTGCTGTGCTGGGGTCCTTTCTCATCACTGGCACTCAGCGTGGGGACTGTACTGTAGCTCCAGCAGTTAGGAAAGTATATTCTTGCCACTTGGTAAGCAGCCATTGACTTAAGTCTCCTGAGTGACCTCCACTACCTTGGGCATCTGACCCCTCTCTTGGGACAGCCAGACCTCTCTGTAACCAGCAATTAAAGATATAGGAAGGATGCTCTGGAACCCCAAGGGGCTAGGGGGTGACCTGTAGCACCTGCTGTGATTGCCTGGAGTCCATGGTGGATTTATTAGAGTTGGTTTGAAGCCTATTTCTCCGTACAGTCGAAGGGTCCGAGTTTGGGGAGAGCACCTAGGGTTGCTTTGCCGTGGTGGTCCTGTTATGCTCAGATCACGAAGTCCCCAAAGACCACCAGGGAGCTGATTCTGATGCAAAAGCAAAAGAGCCGTTTTATTGCAAGCTCGAGCTTGGGCTCCCGGGGTCTCCGCAACAACGGATCCAAGCCAGGCGCCCCAAGCTCTGTCACAGGGTTATTTTATAGTGTAGCACAGCAAAGTGGGCATATACATTTTAAACAAAGGGACTGCTTCTGGATTGGATGCCACTGGTCCTGCCATATGGCCCACTCCAGAAAGCAGTTTCTGGTTGGAGGCCGATGACTCAAGCTGGAAAACTGGCGACTCACAGTGACTCATCAGTTTTTAACAAAATGGCTGAACCCTCAAAATGGTGTTAGTCTGGTCCTCTCAGTCCCATTTTTCCTATTACCTCAGAAGCCTCTGAGGTCTTATCACCAGGGCTTACAGACTGCAGCATCGGGGGTGTGAGGGCTCTCAGAATCATATACTTCAGGGGATTTTAACTCCAGGCATCTGGAATTTAGAGTGAATCCTCCTGTCCTCACCATGGCAACAGGACTCACCTCCTCCTCCAACTATACTTTCTCCTCCCTTGGTCATTGTGCTCCTGCAGATAAGCTCACTCTGCCCCAGGGCCTTTGCACTGGTGAGTTTTCCTCTTCAAGAATGATTTACTCCCATTATTTCCCTGACTAAATCCTTCTCACCTTCTGATCACACAGATTGACCACTTTTTTTGAAGCAGCTTGCCCCTTCAGCCTGGCAACTCTCTGTCTCACAGTTCTGTTTGATTTCTTCAGAGCACTTTCCACTATGTGACATTTTCTGATTTTTTTTCCCCTGTTTTTTAAAAAATGATACTGTTTTATTGCTACCTGCAAGTGAGGCCAGCATGGGATGGTGGGTGTGCTGGGCTCAGGGGATGTGTGGGCTCTGAGGAGAGGTTGATGATGGGGTCTGGAAGGAAATGGGGTGGGTTTGGAGGGTAGGTGGGGTCCTCACATCCGCCTGTGAGGATGGGCAGCATTGAGAAAGCACTCATGACAAGCCACCGCATGCCTCCAATAAGATTAAGGAATTCTTGGAAATCTAACTGCCCATCAGAGTTGAGGTCCAGTTTCTTCATCATGCGGTTATGCACACCAGGGTCCTTCTGATTCTTTGTGAAGGCAACCAGCTCTGTGTTCATGAAGTTCAGGAACTCAGTCTTGGACAGAGTGTAGCTGTAGCCATCCTTTCCAGCAAACTTCTGGAACACAGCGATCAGGAACTCAATGCACCACTCCGTCTCAGTGGGACTGGGGACTTTTGCCATGCTGGAGCTGAGCGAGGCACCGAGGCTGTGGCTGAGAGCGGCGCGGCGAGCTGTGATACGACATTATCTAATTTTTGAAATTGTTTATTTGTCTCTTCTCTAAAATACAAGCCCAAGAAGGACAAGGTATATGTCATACATCTTTGATTGTCCTAGGACGGGGTCTGGGAGACAGTCGCAGCTAAGCCCCTCACTCAAATGGCAATTTTGTGCTACTTAGAAAAAAAAGCCCTCTGTTGATATGCTTTGCCATTTTCTGCTGGAAGTTTTTCATAAGCATTGTACCAGCCTCCCCTGGCTGTGACTTGTGCACACAGTATGCCTCCACTTCCACCCTCACTGATCAGTACACGCTGGCTGATCGTGTACTGATGGAGGAACAGGAGTGTCTGAGAACAAGTGTGAAATTATGTGTTGTGTGTACAACTTTCCCAGTTGACTGGGCTGTCCGTTGATTTCATAGTGTTGGGCACATGGTTCCCTTTCTCATTCATTACCAACAGAGATTTTTCCGGCACCCACTCTCATGTCAGCTTGGGGCATTCACATGTGAGCAAGACACAAGTTCTTGATTTAAGAAGCTGGGAGTCTGGAGGCCCAGGTGGCCCTGTGAATGGATGGGACAGTGTCAGCATGGCTGCAGTACAAGCCCAGCCAGATGCTCATGGAGTGCAGGACACCTGCCCAGGCTGGAATAGTCAAGAAGTCTGTCTGGGAGGTGATGGAGGAGGGAAAGTTCCTAATGTTGTTCACTGCTCTTTATACTTCAGGGCCATGAGCCACCTGGCCCTGTCTGCAAGCAGTGTCATAGCAGAAAGGCATTTCCAAACTCAGTCTTTACTCGCATGTGTTAAGTCCCAGGAAGACAATAGGAAATGGCCTCTAACACTGCTCTTGCTCTTATCCACCTTCCTCCAGCCCTGCTTCCCTCACCTCTTCACCATTTCCTGGAAAACTCCACCCTGGGTTTGCAGTTCCTTTCTCCACTTCACTCTGCTCCTTGTTGTGAAAACAAACACAGCTTCTTCCTTCTGGGACCATTCCTGCCTTCCCCAGACTCCCAGGTCCACTAATGTATCCACTCAGTGACTGTCCGTCACAAAATCAGGCTTGTCCTTGGAGAGCAGCTGGGGCAAGGAACTGCACAGGTGCAGTCTGAGGAAGCAGAGAGGCCAGGACACTCATGCATTTATTATTTTGGCCTCATCATGCTTACTATTTGAATTATTGTCATTAACTCATTTTCCAGATGAGCTTACATAGATTAAATAACCTGCCCAAGATCCCAAAGCTAGTAAGTTCCTGCTCTCCTGCCTGTTGTATTATCCTTCCCCTGTCTTCCCATTTACCCACTTAATTGTGATTTTAAGCGGTAGAGAAATTTCCCCAGGGAAGCCTCCCCCAAATGTTGGCCAACCCCATCCATTGTACACTGGCATAAGGCTGAGTCCTTTGCCTTCACAGCACTTGTGACAGTTGTGATTGTACTTTTTTTTTTTTTTTTTACCATCAGAGGGATGATGTCTGTGTCTAACACTAAGCTGCAAGTTCGTAGAGGGGAGGGATGAGCACACACACACACACACACACACACAATGCAGTGAACAATCGGAATTCAGATCCCGGCCTCAAAAATCCAAATTCTTTTCTGACATTATGAATTGGTGTTCTCTAAAAGTGGAGAATGTGATGAATGCTATCCCAGGTTGAGGAATTAACCATGCAACCCATTTGGGGAATTACCAGGAGTGTTCTTTTCTGGTAGCTGTGGTGCTGCTGGAATCCAGACTAGAGGTGGAGGCCTGGCAGGAGCAGCTGGGGCTATGGGCAAAGTCCAGGGGCAGAAAAATAGAAGACCTTGTGTGCTGGGCAAGGATCAGGGCTCACAGAGAGCTACCGAGGGTTTTTCAGCTATGACATGATCATAGTTGCGTTTGAGAGAGATCACTCTGCCTGCAGTTCGGGTAGGGAGGCAGAGGACCAGGGCAGAGCCTGCAGTTCGGGCAGGGAGGCGGAGGACCAGGGCAGAGACTGCAGTTTGGGCAGGGAGACAGAAGACCAAAATTACTCCCCAAAGGAAAAATGGTCCAGGGCGGCGCCTGTGGTTCAAGGAGTAGGGCGCCGGTCCCATATGCCGGAGGTGGCGGGTTCAAACCCAGCCCCGGCCAAAAAAAAAAGAAAGAAAAATGGTCCAAGACTAGGGGCTTGTGTTGGGGAAAGGGCAGTCTTCTACAAGGTCAGGTGACGCCCCAGTCTCGGGATGGGTGTTGAGGGAGGGGCTTGGGATAAATCGGAGACACGGTGTGCCGCGGACACCTTCCCAGGTGGCTTTCCGGAGTCCCACAGCGACTGGAGAAGAAGGAATCATTATCCCACGCTGGGGACGGAGAAGCCAAGGCCCGGCAAAGTGACCAGGGCGTGCAAGGTCTCACAGCCCGGGAATGAAGTCCGGACTGGGACTCTAGTCTTCGAGGACCAGGAGGCAGCCGTCTTTATTGCAAGCGCTCTTTCCCTAGTTGGAAGCCGAAGTTCTCTCCCATGCCTCCCCCGCCTCTTTGTTACCCCAATGTGGCCAGGTCTGTGGCTCCGGGGCTCGGCCAAGCACCTTGTCATCTTCCCGGGACGAATTTTTCTGGTTTGGGGGTAGGGTCTGGTCCTAGGACGCCTCTCGGACCTGGAGGTTGGTCACAGGACTCCAGTGAGCCAGGGCGCCCGGGCGCGGGCGGGGCGGCTGCTGAGCTAGTCGAGCGCGGAGGCGCAGGTGGGACGCGGGACCCAGCGGCAACAGAGAGCGGCAGAGCGGCAGGGCTCGCCTGGCGGCCGCGACTCCTTAACCCTATCCCGCAGGGGCCGCTTGCTCTTCTCCCCTTCTCTGTCTGCGAACCGGACACAGCTGCGGCCTGGCACGCAGCCGGTTCCCGATACAGTCTTGGCCGCCTGCGGGCACCACCAGCCGACCCCCGCCGCCGGCTCCCGGACTGGAGGGATGCTACGCAGCCACTGACCGCGAGGCGCTTGAGGAGACGAGAAGAGTCCCCACTTGCTCCGGGGACCCGCGCAGCTCAAGGTGAGCGCCCTGCCCCCAGGACTTGAGGGTCTCTTGGCTAAGAGCGCGCAACCCGGGGCGCCCAATGGGGCCGCCCCGGGGGCGCCCGACTGAAGTTGGGACAGTGCGCGGCCCAACCCTGCGGCCAAGCCCGATATGCTGCCCCCGGGGGGCAACGGCAGCGAGTCCCCTAGGCAGTGGGGGCGGCAGCATCGGCTGGCCCAGGGGGACACCATGGGGGGCTCGGCGGGGGCGCGGCTGTTGGGGCCGGTACAGGTGGTCACCGCCAGCTTCCTGACCCTGCTCATCATCTGGACTCTGCTGGGCAACGTGCTGGTGTGCGCGGCCGTCGTGCACAGCCGCCACTTGCGCGCCAAGATGACCAACGTCTTTGTAGTGTCCCTGGCCGTGTCCGACCTCTTCGTGGCGCTGCTGGTCATGCCTTGGAAGGCAGTCGCTGAGGTGGCTGGTTACTGGCCCTTTGGGGCCTTCTGCAACGTCTGGGTGGCCTTCGACATCATGTGCTCCACCGCCTCCATCCTGAACCTGTGCGTCATCAGCGTGGACCGCTACTGGGCCATCTCCAGGCCCTTCCGCTACCAGCGCAGAATGACCCAGCGTGTGGCCTTGGTTATGGTTGGCCTGGCTTGGAGCCTGTCCATCCTCGTCTCCTTCATTCCAGTCCAGCTCAACTGGCACAGGAACAAGGCAGGCTCCTGGGTTGGGGTAGACCTGCCGTCCAGCCTGGCCAACGCGACGCCCTGGGAGGAAGCCGAGGCGCTCGAGGTGAGCGCGGAGAACTGTGACTCCAGCCTGAACAGGACTTACGCCATCTCCTCCTCGCTCATAAGTTTCTACATCCCGGTGACGATCATGATCGTGACCTACACGCGCATCTATCGCATTGCCCAGGTGCAGATCCGGAGGATTTCCGCGCTGGAGAGGGCGGTGGGGCAAGCACAGAGCTGTCGGAGCTGCACCACTGGTGCGGACGACACCACCCTGCCAGCTTCCATCAGGAAGGAGACCAAGGTCCTCAAGACCCTGTCGGTGATCCTGGGGGTCTTCGTGTGCTGCTGGCTGCCCTTCTTCGTCCTTAACTGCATGGTCCCGTTCTGCAGCGGACGCCCCGAGGGCCTGAGTTCTGGCTTCCCGTGCGTCAGCGAGACGACCTTCGACGTCTTCGTCTGGTTGGGCTGGGCTAACTCCTCGCTCAACCCTGTCATCTACACCTGTAATGCTGACTTCCGGAGGGTGTTCGCCCAGCTGCTGGGCTGCAGCCGCCTCTGCTCCCGCACCGCCGTGGGGACGGTGCGCATCAGCAACGAGCTTGTCTCCTACAACCCAGACGCTGTCTTCCCCAAGGAGCCTGCAGCTTCCTGCATGCGTGTGATCCCCCACATGCTGACCCCCACGGTCAGGGAGAGGGACTACGAGGAAGAGGCGGGCTCGCTCGATCCTATGTGCAATATCACTCGGAGGGCCTCAGATGGGGACCCTGCAGCTGGGTCTGTCTGGGAGCTAGACTGCGAGGGGGACATTTCATTAAAGAAAATAACGCCTTTCACCCCAAATGGAGCCCATGAAACTGCATAGGAAATGCCCTCGCGGGTCTACACAACTACACATTTACAAGCATGCACTCTACACACAAATACACACATTTCCCGTGCTGCTCTGTTTATGGTGAGTGTCCGTGCTTCTGTGCGTAGACCTTGTGCTTAGAAATCTGCTTTAAACTCAAACACACCCCAGCCTCACAGCACTGGACCAATGGTCCTATTACGGAAGAGGGGGTGGTGCGTGGCCCTTTAAAAAAAAGTGATACTTTTAAAAATATACTTTATACTCTCCCCCTTCCTTTTAAGCAACAGCGTGTTCAGTGGCCTATTTGTGTTTGGGGTAATTGTTAGTTGACAGGTTCAGTGTGCCTGGGGGTGATGGGCTGGGCCCCGGCTCTCCTGTCTCTTGTTCCCGGGGGTCTCTGTGCCTGGGCAGTTTCTTCTTTCTGGGCTGGTGACTGTCTTGGCCATAGCTGAAGAAGTCTTCCTGGTTTGTCTTGGTGTCTAATAAACAGAAATTGTGTGTATTGCGTGGTGATTGTCTTGATACTGGAGAAACTACAAGTGTGTGTGTCCTTAAAATGCAGGGAAGGTGTGTGCTGGGTCTGGAAGCTTGTGTGTGGTTTATGAACAGATAGTTAATGGCCTTAAAAGTACGTATAGGGGAAAGGACCTTAAAGAGCTTCCAATTCCTCAGGTCTCTTTTCTGTACCGAAAGCTTCACTGTTGTGGCATCAGACACACAGCTCACAAGTCCAGAATTATTTTTTTTTCTTATTTGGAATCTTCTTTAAATAATGTAAGACAACTTTTCTGATGCCTAGACAGATGCTATCAGTTTATTGAAAAGATAAAGAATAATAGCTTGATTTTTCTCTATCTCAAGTCTAGCGTATGTTTTAGAATGAAATGGCTTTTGAGAAACTGTTTTCTGAAGAGCTCTGAAATGTATAACTCAATATGCTTTTAAAAAGAAATCATATTTTTAAATAGGCACTTTCAATTGTGGACAATAGAAAACCAGGGGCAGGCTTTTTACCTAAAAAGTAGATGCCAGGGATGAAATTGAGTTTGGATATGAATGAAATTGGAATGGAAAAATCTGTAGGTTGAGGTTCACAATAAAAAAGCCCAACTAATTCCGGCCTTTTTGTTTTTCTGTCTGTACAGTGTGCTCAGGGAAGGAGCGTCTTATTCTGAGCCATTTCACAGAGCATATTATTACCATTAACCCACATATGAGCCCTGTTAATGGGAGCAAATGAAATGCAAATGTGTAATTTCTTACAAGTCCTTGCTTTGAAGCAGTTTTATCAAGGACAGTTCAATCAATTTTGGTTTCCTTGAGGGTAATTTTATTGCCAGTCTTCTGCACAACCATATCTTGTTCGCTGCAAATGTGCAGTGCCTGGCATATAACTATAAAAATGTGTTGAATGAATGACTCTTTCTGAAACAGTAGTCAGATTGATACTGGAATCTGAGGTCTGAGGTCTGTGTTCAGTTTTTGACCTCTCATGAATCACTAGGTCAGTGAACCCTGGGGCTGCACACTGCTCTGAGATTCTGGAGATGGCTGTGTGACCTTGAGTGAGTCAATTGACCTCTCTGGGCCTCACTTTCCTGTCTGCATCTGTAAATTGAAAGATTTATACTAGATCACTGCTTGCCAAACTGGGCTTTGCGATGCAGTTGTTAATACCTGGGGTCTACGGTGGCATGAATTCAGGAAACTCAGGTTCCATACCTATTTCTCTGCGGGGCTTCTTAGAGCTTTTCCTGTGCATGATGAATCCCCAAAGTGGGGGAGAATTCTGCATCACCTGCCAATGTCTTTGACCTTGTGACTCCTCATTTAGCGGAATTCCTATTACTATGCTCTGGAGTCCACAGTTCCAGGAAACATCATTTGAGAAACTCGAATCTAACTGATCTGGACGTGGTCGAAACACCACCGATAGCTATTCTAAAGAACAGCTTGTGACAAGCAAAGCCTTTTGTAGCAAATGATATTCTAGGTCCCTGTTTATGTAAGTTCTGTACTGAGAAAAGCGAATTCTTTGAAATTCCCTTCTGTAAAATATTGCTCATGATTCCTTATAATTATTTGCACCTGCTAAGTACCAGTCAAGTCTTAGACACTGACAGTATCATCATCCATCACCTTCTCTGCGGTCTTGGAACTCACATGTTGGTAGGCTAGAGTGCCTTGACGTCAACCTAGCTCACAGCAACATCGAATTCCTGCGCTCACGCCATCTTCCTGCCTCAGCCTCCCAGAGTGCTAGGATTATAGGCGTGAGCCACCGAGCCTGGCCTGAAGCTACTATTTAATTTAAGGCACTCAGGGAAGGCTGCTTTGAAGAGGCATGTTAAAGACAGACATGGATGAAGTAAATATTGGAGTGATGCTAACGTCTAGGAAGGAGCACGCTCCAGCCAGGGGGGAGGACAAGGTCAAAGGCCCGGAAATGAGACTGTGCTTGGCAAACTTGGAGAAGTACAGCTGGCAGCCTAGGAAAGAGCCATGGGATGGGGTTAATGTTGATGGCAGTGCTAGCCATCACTCCAGGCTCTGCAGAGCCCTAGCCTGCCCTGGGTACAATGCATGCGCTAATGCGTTTGACACTCACCACCTCTTACTACTCTCCTTTTATAGACGAGGAAATGAAGGCCTTAGCAGGCTGGATAACTAGCCAATGGTCACACAGCTCATGGAAAGCAGGCCTCGACTTGAACCCCGTCAGCCTGATCATGGGGTCTTTAGTTTTAACTGCTCCTCGATGGTGAGAGAGGCTGCCAGGACATCCCCAATCCGCAGGTGCACCAATGCACAGATCAGGGCATCCGGGTCTTTGTTCATTTGTTAACTACGTGGTTAATTGATTCCCAGCCCTGTGTCTATATGTCAACAGACTCTCTGTGCATCTGCTCTGTGGATAGCTTTGTGTTTGAGGGGACCACAGGGTAGTGGACAAGGTAACATTCCTATGGATGGGCCAATGGCTTTCTTGGATTCTTATTTGATCCTCACATTAAGTTCACTTATTATTATTTGCCCATTTTACAGATGAGGACACAGAAGCACAGAGGACCTTGAGGACAGGGTTAAGTGTCTTGTCCAAGGTCATGTGTAGAGGAATGGACACCCTGCTTGCAAAGGACAGTTACTGATTCTTATCACATTAAAAGGAAATGCCGTGAACAGGACAGTCTCCTGGCAAGCCTAGAGATGTTTTGTGACTTGGGGGCAATCCCCCAAGTAACTCAGTGTTCTTGAGTTAAGAGAATGATATAAGATCGGTCACTCACTAGTAAGCATGTGTTAAACATTGACGCTTAGTAGTTCTTCGTGAGGGTTGTGGGGAAAGAGCATGTGAGGAGAGCACATGGCAATCTTTAAGCACGCAGCCCTCGTATGTAATTACCTTAACTCTCCACACCTGTTGTGTATAACCTTAATAAATAGCTGTTGCAGAGGGGGCTAGTGGCTACCTGGCAATTAAGGTTAGCCCGCCTCTCGCAAGCTTGTGCTTCTAATCCATGTCACGCCTGGTTCCTTCCTGTGGTGACCAAGACTAGGGCTTTAGGGGTCGTGACAGTCATGTGACAAGGAAGTGGTGGATGGCGGTTCTCACGTGGGGGCAACTTTACACTCTGTGCTCCTACCCTGTCCTCCAGGAACATTTAGTGATGTTGGGGATTTTAGTTGTCAGAAGTGGGTGTGGGTGTTCCTGCCATCTGTGAGGCAAAGGATGCTGTGGAACATTCTGTGGTGCACAGGACAAGCCTGCCACAAAGAATTACCCAGCTCCAAATGCCTGTATGGTGGCACTTGAGAGGCCCTGACCAAGGCTGATGGACTTCACGTCCAAGCTGCCTGCCTGTAAAGCCGTCTTGCTCAAGACTTGATTTTAGCCCCACTATTCTGAATGTGGGCACCTCTCTGAGCTTCAGCTTCATTATCTGAGCAATGGGTACATTAGTCCTGCAGGCCATAGGCAGCAGAGTTTATATTTGTGTTATTCCTTTTCATTTAGAGGAGTCTGGGGCTTGATAGGTTCTAAGAGGGCTTTGAGGCTCCCAGCTTGGGCAGAAATACATCGCTGCAGCAGGGAGGGGCCGTGAGTGCTGAGATTTGGTCTGTCTCACTCAACACTGTGTTCTCAGGCTAGAACAACATCTGGCAAAGAGTTGGTGCTCAATAAATGCTAATGTTTTCTCTCCACCTTGGCCTCTCTCTCTCACACACACAGTCTCAGCTGCTGTCACCGAGTGAATCACTCAGCAGTCTGTGCAGCGAGGGCCGGGGCGTGTCAGCCTGTCAGTGGGTGGTGTTCCTTGCACCTTGCCCTGGGACCGGAACTGGTCTGGGACCTGATCCATCCTGCAGAGTGGAAAGCCCTACAGAAGTGCTGTCGTCCTGTAACACATACACCGAGGGGCTCGTTCTAGCCTGCCGGTGAGACAGATGGCACAGTTGAGGTGGGGAGGGGTCCAGACATGCCCCTGTGTTACCCAGCCAGAGACAACCACATGGAATTTGAAGGTGGCCTTGACTTTTGTGCTGTCCTCGTCACCTTTCCACCTGCCTCACCTTACTGTGGTCCTGGCTCTGTGACAACAAGAACAACCTGCCTGTCCATTCTGGGGACATTCCGTGGCCAAGTAATAAGATAGGACATGGTAACTGAACAAATACCTGGTATTCCTAGGGAACAGCAGGGGCTGCACAGGAATTTCCGCCTCTGAGAGGGCCCCCCACGGGGCCCTTCCCTCCTGGTAGCCCTGAGGTCTTGTGCAGCAGCTCGGGGCTCCAGAGCATATGGCCCAGAGCTTTCTTATTCTGAGAGATGCTGAATCTCCTTTTATGACTGAGCCCCCACAAACTCATTCATTAAATGTGAGCCAGTAAGGCCAGACCATCTTCAGGGGAGGGGAATAGATGTCACTTCTTGATAGGAAGTGCGTCAAAGAATTTATACAAGATGTTTTACATTTTATATTTTATTTTTAAAAAATATTCTGACACAATTTCAGTCTTACAAAAAAATTGTAAAGTAGTAAAAGAATTCCTAAATGCTGTTACCCAGATCCCCAGACAAAACAATATTGCTGGGCGGCGCCTGTGGCTCAAGGAGTAGGGCGCAGGTCCCATATGCCAGAGGTGGCAGGTTCAAACCCAGCCCCGGCCCCCCCCCCAAAAAAATAATAAATAAAACAAAACAAAACAAAACAATATTGCTTTGTTCCTCTCTGTCTTTTCTGAACCACATAAGACGATTGGGTAGCACTCCCAGCTGACCTAAAGACTTTGGTGCATATTTCCTAAGAGCAAGGAATTCTCTCACTGACTCTACAGACCTTATTCGGACGGCAAGATAATGTCCTTTATAACAAAGCAACTCAAGACTGTTCTGTGTTTAGCTGTTGTGGCTTCCTCATCTCCGATAATCATAAACAATCTCTGCTTCTTTGTTCCATGACACTGACCTCTGTGAAGAGTACCTGGCCATTCACTGGTGGAATGTCCTTCCGTGTGGATTTGTCTGGTGTTTGCTCCTGGTTAGATTGTGTCCTGCACTCAGGGAAGGAACACCACAGGAGCCATGCTGAGCTCCTCCTGAGCGTCGTGTCCGGGGCAGGCCCTGTCCGTTAGTCCCGTCACTAGCCATGCTGACTCTGCTCATGAGGTTGTGGTAGTGTCCACTGTAAAATTGCTATTTTACCCTTTGTAATTCATAAGTATACTTTGGATAAACGCTTTGAGACTATGAAAATTTCCTATTATTTCTCAAACTTACACACATTGGCGTTAGCATCTGTGATCCTTCCCTGAATCAATTATTATTGTGGTTACCAAATGGTTTTTTTTTTAAATTCCATTATCTTTCTAAATGCCTGATTGACAGATGATGTCTATTCTGATTTCTATTGTAAGGAAAAGGATTTATTTACATACTTATTTTCATCAGTGTAGACCAGTGTTTTTCAACCTTTGTATCTCACCGCACACTTGAACCTACAGTTAAACTTCCACAGCACATTTAAATTATGTTAATAAAAAAAAAGAGTTAAAAAAAAGATATACTTACTGTGCTTTGAACTTCTTTTGAAAATAATTAGTTAATGATTTTTTAAAATTTTCATGGCACACCTAAGATCCTCTTATGGAAAAGTGGTTGGAAATCAGTGGTGTAGACTTTTGGATTCTGAGTTTTTATAATAGGTTGTAAGCCTGCACTTGACATTGACAATGAGATACCACTTTGGCATTTTAGCTCTGGAATCTGGGGGTGTGGGTGTTGCATTTGTAGGAAGCAAAACAATGGTGGATCCAGGGGAAACAGACCATTGTTTCCCATTATTTCCTAAAACCATCCCTGCCCTCAAAACTCACCGTGGACTGAGAGTCCTGGGATACCGCCAGCAGTGACAGAAGAAAGGTCACAGCCTGTGTATTTGTTTCTTTAATTGCAGTTTGGCTGGGGCTAGATTTGAACCCACCACCCTCGGTACATGGGGCCAGTGCCCTACTCACTGAGCCACAGGCACCACCCATTGCAGCCTGTGTCTTCATTGCAATGTTCCTGTGAAGTAGGCACCATTATCTGCATTCGAAAGGTGAGGAGCAGGGGGCGGTGGCTCACCCCTGTAATTCTAGCACTCTGGGAGGCCAAGGCAGGTGGATTGCTTGAGATGAGGTGTTCCAGAGCAGCCTGAGTAAGAACAAGATGCTGCCTCTACTATAAATAGAAAAACTAGCTGGGCATTGTGGTGGGCACCTGTAGTTCCAGACACCAGAGGCTGAGCCAGGAGAATCGCTTGAGCCCTAAAGCTGAAGGTTGCTGTGAACTATGATGACACAGCACTCTACCCAGGGTACAGAGTGAGACTCTGTCGGAAGGAAGGAAGGAAGGAAGGAAGGAAGGAAGGAAGGAAGGAAGGAAGGAAGGAAGGAAGGAAGGAAGGAAGGGAAGGAGGGAGGGAGGGAGGGAGGGAGGGAGGGTGAGGAAAAGGAGACACCCAGGGAGGTTAAATAATTTGTTAAAGGTCAGGCTTCCAGCGACTGACGAGCAAGATTTGACAGCATCTATCTCCTGGGAGAGTCCTCCTTTCTGAGTCCTACATGTTCTTTGGGGGCCCTGGCAGAGCCTACCTCCCTTGTGTGTATTATCCGTGGTCTTCTCCAGGCTACACATCTTGGGGTTCTGAATCCATTTCTCACCAGACTTGGTTGTAAATTCTGTCTCTTTGGCCCTTCTCCTGTGCTCTCCCGTGGCCCCTTAACATTGGACAATTCAACCTCAGTCTTCTGTATCAGGGGAGGGCTGCTCAGCATGGAGAGGGCCCCCCCAATAGCCGCACCCCTGTGCATGTAATTTCCAGAGCTGGGAAAGCGTGCCAGCTGCCTAGGCAGGGACAGCACATTGTCCCAGCCTGTGTGTCAGCTTGGCTCTGGTGATAGTGGCTCCCTGGGGTTTGTGATGAGAGAGACTCAAAGGCTGCATTTCAACCCATGACAGTGAGGAATCTGATTGACAGCTGATGTCTAGTATGGGCTTGGGCGGTGGGGATGTGTGATATGTTCTAAGTTTGTGCCATTCTGGCTAAATCACCAGCTCCTAACCTTGTCTACCTCTTGGAACCTCCCGAAAGTTAAAATACTATCTGGGGCCCACTCCAAATTTGTTGAATCAGAATTTCCAAGGCATAGAACCTAACCTTTGATATTAAAAACACACCTGGGTTCGGTGCCTGCAGCTCAAGTGGCTAAGGCGCCAGGCACATACACCTGAGCTAGCAGGTTTGACTCCAGCCCAGGCCCGCCAAACAACCATGACAGCTGCAACCAAACAATAGCCAGGCGTTGTGGCAGGCGCTTGTAGTCCCAGATACTTGGGAGGTGGAGGCAGGAGAATCGCTTGAGCCCAGGAGTTAGAGGTTGCTGTGAACTGTGACGCCACGGCACTCTACCCAGGGCGACAGCTTGAGGCTCTGTCTCAAAAAACAAACAAACAAACAAACAAAAAAACACCTGAATGTGTTCGAATGTGTAATCACAACTGAGAATTACTATTGACCAACACTATCATTAGTTATGTTTCAAATTTATCTGCCTTGATCCTACCTGGCTTCCTGCTTTGCTATCATATTAAATGGGTTGTTATCAGCAATGACCACGTCTAACGATTCTCTCAATCTCTAACTAGCTGGAATTACTCTTAGGTGTTCTGCCACGTAAAAGAATTTATGGCTGGTCTGTGTGGTTGATGGTCTCAATAGTTAAACCAACGCAACCTCACTGTAGATGTGGCTGGAAAACTTGCACCGTTGGAGAATCTTGAGGTCTTTATACAGAAGGAAAACTAGTTTAGTAGGCCAAGTTGTAATATTTTGCCCCAGATTCTCAGATTCCCCATGAGTAAAATAGGAATACAAAATAACTGAGTGTATAGTGATTATCTAATAAATATTTGTTGAATGAATGAATTAGTGGAATACAAAAATTAAGATATTTGTCCACTCATAATTTAGAAAAAACGGAGAAAGATCTAGCAGTTAACCTTCCCTGCGACATCACTGGTTGCTGGGCTTATGGGAGCAGACATCCCCCGTCTTTAGCGTCACAGGCTCCCCCATAGAGAGGAGCTGTGCTCTGGGGGCTGCATATGAGGAACTATTCCTTGGAAGTGAGACTGCGGGGGATGGAGGTCAGGCTGCCGGGCAGCTCTGACATGGCCTCCAGCAGTTCTGCCTCCTGGTGTTCACCGCCCCATAGCATCCCTTCCCCTTGAGCGTGGGCTGAACCTCGTACGTGCTTCAAATGAACACAATATGGTAAAAGTGATGGACAGCCCCTCTGAGGTTAGGTTATGAAAAGATTGTGACTTCCATCTTGCTTGTCTTCTTTGGCTCTCCTGCCTTTCTCTCACTCTCTCTCTTTTTTTTTTTTTTTTTGACAGAATCTGTCTCTGTTACCCCAGGATAGCATGCTGGGGTGTCAGCCCAGCTCACAGCACTCTCCAACTCTTAGGTTCAAGTGGTCCTCCTGCCTCAGCCTCCCAAATAACTGAGACTACAGGCACCTGCCACAGTGCCTGAATAATTTTTTCCATTTTTAGTAGGGAGAGGATTTCACTCTTGGTCAGGTTGTTCTCAAACTCCTGAGCTCAAGTGATCCTCCTGTCTTGGCCTCCCAGAGTGCTAGGATTGCAGATGTGAGCCAATGTACCCAGTCTCTCCTTCTTGCTCTAATGGAAGCCAGCGGCTATACCACGAGCTGCTCTACAGAGAGGACCAGTGGCAAGAAAGTGAGGGCAGGAGAGCCCTCTGTCCAGGAGCCAGCACAAGCGTGGGGCTGTCAATTGCCACCCACGTGAGCCTGGAAGTGGAGCCTCCTTCACTTGAAACTTCAGATCAGACCACAGCCTCGGCTGACACCTGAATCGAATCCTTGGGAGACCTGGAGCCAAAAGACTCAGTGAATCTTTGCCTGGGCTCCCAACAGACATTATCAGACAAATTCTTGCTGTTTTATGCTGCTAAGTTTTGGGTTAGTTTGTAACTGAACAATAGATAGCTAACACAGAAGGAAAGGGAAAGCAGAACGTGTATTGAACTGTTCACTCTGCCTCAGGTAGGCCTTTTTGCCTTTCATCCCTAAGTTAACCTGGATGAAAAAAATCAAGGTTCATAGATATGCTGGGGCAGGATGGGATGCCAGGGGCAGAACTTGAAATCACGACTGTTTGATTTGAAAGCCTGTGCTTATTTTTCTATCCTAGGATGAGAAGCAGGAGACATTTTCTGTGTTTCTAAAGCCAGTGATAGAATAACCAATGCTGTTGTAAAAAGTCTGCATGAGATGAGTCCTTATTAGTGTCGCTAAGCTCAGCTACCTGCCATTGTGAATGCCCTGTGCTACCCCAGCCAAACACACCGCTGGGGTGCTCACACACTCATGCATACACACGGCGCACACATAGCTGCCCACACAATGCGTGTGTGTCCACGCTGCACTTTTTTTTTTTTGAGACAGAACCACAAGCTGTCACCCTGGGTAGAGTGCTGCGGCATCACAGCTCACAGCAACCTCCAACTCCTGGGCTCAAGCAATTCTCCTGCCTCCGCCTCCCAAGTAGCCAGGACTACAGGTGCTCGCCACAACACCCGGCTATTTTTTGGTTTCCGCCATCATTGTTGTTTGGCGGGCCCGGGCTGGATTCAAACCCACCAGCTCAGGTGTATGTGGCTGGCACCTTAGCCGCTTGAGCTACAGGCGCCGAGCCCCACGCTGCATTTTTAACATGAACACACACTGGTACACATGTGTCTTCACAAATAACTGCTTCGCTTTCCTTTTCTAAGGAAGAATCCTTTAAGATAGTCCATGCCTAAATAAATATATAAATATTCAACAAGCTTTTCCAGCCAGAATCTAAATGGTCACCACATTGCTTCTTTAGCAATTTTCCATGTACTTTAAGCAAATTTGAAATCTGGCTGGAGACGTCACAAATCAGATTTATCCACTCCTTTTATGATGCAGATGTGGAAACAGAAGGCCCAGGCAAAGCAGAATACAGGTCTCCCGACCCAGTGCCCCACTCTGCGGTGGTTCTGTGAGCTCCTGGTCCTGGGAATGCACTTCCACACGAGAGAGTGAAGTTCTCAACCTGTGGGTCGAGACCCCTTTGGACTGTATTAAAGGTTCATGGCATTAGGAAGATTGAGAACCACTAGGAACTTACTGACAATTACTGACTTTGATGCTTTTCTCACTACATACCCTACTAAGATGGAGCATCACCGAGCCGTCTGTGGATAAATACAGATGCTCAGGGATTTTAGAACCCCGATTAATTCTCTAGTGAAAGAAGCATAAAGCATTTTAATTTACAACTGACAAATGTTAGCTCTTAGAAGGGGGCAAAACAGCATTTCAAAGGCCCGGTTTCTTATTTGTTTTTGGTATTTCATAAAAGAGAACAGGCTTTTCTGTGTAAAGTGACAGGAAATCATTTTCAAAGAAGAATAGAGGGAAAAGAGAATTTTAAAAAAATTTTAAAAATGGATTAAAAACAACCCCAAGGCCCCAGGTCCTTTGTTACTGAGGCTTGTCCTGCAGGACGAGATGCTGTCAAAATGAAGTCAATGATTTAAAGGCTGTTCTGTCCATCTCCCCTGTCCTTCTGGTAAAATGATTTGGATGTTTCAGACAACAAAGAATGAGGGTCAGGATGGGAGGCAAGAGGCCAGGGTTTGTGTCCTGGTTGTGTGATTCTAAGTCAATGTCTCTACGTGCGGTCCCCTGATCTCTAATAATGAAAACCATCACATTTATATCAGAGGGAGCAGAGTGGCTTGGGCAGAGGAGGAAGAACTGGGCAGAGAGGAAGCAAGGAGCAGACCACATGCTGAATGGCCCTTCCACTGAGCCCAGGCTGGCGACCAGCCCCTCACAGCCCCCCTGGGGCAGGCCCTCCAACCTCAGGGGATCCCGGTTTACTTACTGCTTTGGTAGTGAGACCGACACCTGCCCTGGCAGGCTGCCACGAGCACTAGAGGGAACACACCGTAGGCACCAGCAGAGTCTCAACACATCACAGACATTGCTGTTCCTGACTTACACGACCCTGACCTGTCCTGCCTCCCCGTGCTTTGCATCCAGGTGGTGTGTTGGTAAGCCTGGCCTCCTCAGGGGACTTGCGCGTAAAGAGATTATCTTGCTTTTTTCACATTACTGTTCTCTGGCCACTCTATCTAAACTCACAAGGCAAACACCTCCCAGCACACTACCGTCTTGTAATTATTTGTGGTGCATTCATCACCATTCAGTTTTTTTTGGTGTCTTACTTACTTATTTGATTACTTATGTCCTGTCTTTCTTAGGGGAATGTCGGCACCATGACAAAAACTTCCGACTTTCTGCCTTCTCTCCCACTGTCCCTCCTGCATGCGCAGCCTGACCTGGCCCTTAGTAGGTTTGCAGTAGGTCTTCTGTGAATGAACAGATTGTATTTAGCGAGTGCTATTTTCTGGGTTATGGCTGCCAGCTGTCACCGTGGGCACGTCATTTCGCTAAGCCTTAGTTTCTTCTGAGATGAAGTGGGAACAAGGCACAGCCTGAGCTTGGGCATGCTCAGCCATGCCTTCGCAGACTACTGAACAGATGAGACTGGCAAATTCACCACAGAATGGTCTCAGCCTTCAAGATGAAATCTTTAGCACCTGAGAATTAGTTGAACTGGAGGGTGACACATGACTACTAGACTCACAAGAGACTGATGTATACACGTCAGGGATGATAATTTACTACTTTTTGCTATGAAAAATAGAATTATTAGGAATTGATTTGATCCATTTGCTGGAAGCCAATTTATAATCAGAAGGGTGCCAGAGAACTATGGAATAAGAAATAGAGGCATGAATTAATATATAAATATTTTCTACTGCTGGTACTTGGTTGGAGGGTTATGAATTCATCTCCAAAGTAAAGGGAGATCAGGCAGTTTGAGTCTATAGATTCAGGCATCCTTCTCCTTGAAAGGGCCAACGGGAAATGCCCTCTGACACTCTGAACTTTACCATTAGGGTCTTACACCTGATCTTCATCACCTTATGCTCAACAGAGCCTGCCTAGCTTTGGTTTTGTCTTCTGAATACACTCCCCACCCTCTTCTGGCTCACTGGAGATTTTCCCCCTGATTCTAGGTGGCTCCAAGAGAGTTGTCAATTATATTACACTGCCCCTTGCCCTCTGCCTTGCCCACTATGTTTGGGCTGGACACCTGGCCAGACTGGACAATCAAAGCAACTAACCTCTCAGGCCACTGTGGTGGCCCCTAAATCAAACCAAGAGGTGCGCTCACTAGACATGCGACCTGAGGGGGCCACTCTGAGTCTTCACGAGGTTGAAATCTGGTAGATGTTTGCGAAGCTGGCTGTAGTAACTCCTCTTGTCCTGTGTGACATGGCTTTGGGTGCCTATCATCAAGAGCTGGAGTCTATTCCCCTCTCCTTGAACTTGGACTGGTCCCATGACTTAGTTTGACTAATTAAAGACACGTTGTGTGAGTTCTGAGCCTCCACCTTGACAGGCCTTGCAGGTTCTGTGGTTCTGTTCTTGCTCTCTTAGAATATCACTGCCTTGCAAGGAAGCCGGTCAGGGGCCTCTTAAAGATGAAAACATTTCATGGAGAGGGAGACCATGTAGGAGATAGCCCAGCTGTTCAGCCATCCCAGCTGAGGCCCTTGGCTCGTGACTGAAGCCATTTGAGGCTGATCACTCCCAGCTGACACCACAACCACACATGCCTGATTGAATCAGGAGACACCACAGGTGACTGCCCTATGCTCCGTCTCATTTGAAGTGCTGATGCACAGAACAATGAGAAAAAAATGGTTGTTTTTTTTTTTTTTTTTTTTGTAGAGACAGAGTCTCACTTTATGGCCCTCGGTAGAGTGCCGTGGCCTCACACAGCTCACAGCAACCTCCAACTCCTGGGCTTAAGCGATTCTCCTGCCTCAGCCTCCCGAGTAGCTGGGACTACAGGCGCCCGCCACAACGCCCAGCTATTTTTTGGTTGCAGTTCAGCCGGGGCTGGGTTTGAACCCGCCACCCTCGGTATATGGGGCCGGCGCCTTACTGACTGAGCCACAGGCGCCGCCCAAAATGGTTGTTTTTTTAAAAGCCACAGGGTCCTGGTGTATTTTGTTCCTCAGCAACAGATAACTAATACATGGAGAGAGGAGTTTTTTCCCCCACTAAGGTGGCCAAGCTGAGAAGATGTGGGGCTGGGGTCATCAGAGGCTGCCATCTGGAGAAACCGTCTGAAGAATAAAACTAAGTGGAGATAAGGAGAAGCAGAGATTGAGAGAGACAGGTTGGAAATTTGAACAGTGTATTTTTGAGCACCTGAATCTAGACAAGAGCTTGCTGGTCGTCACCCTTACTTGGCTTCCTCATAGGTAAATGAATAAAAACTCCTTTTATTGTTAAGCCACAGTCAGTGAAGATTTTGTCATTGGCAACTGAAAGAAGCCCAAGCGATAAACATGTATTTGCTGGATGTGTTAGTGTATGCAATTGGGTTTAAGCCAAATTGATGACTTCCAATATCTTTTTTTTTTAGAGACAGAGTCTCACTTTGTCGCCCTGAGTAGAGTGCTGTAGTATCACAGCTCACAGCAAACTCCAGCTCTTGGGCTTAGGTGATTCTCTTGCCTCAGCCTCCCAAGTAGCTGTGACAACAGGCGTCCACCACAACGCCCGGGTATTTTTTGTTGCAGTTTGGCCAGGGCCAGGTTTGAACCCGCCACCCTTGGTGTATGGGGCTGACGTCCTACTCACTGAGCCACAGGCGCCACCTGACTTCCAATATCTTTAAAGTTAGTTCCTGTATCTCTCCATGATCCTTGATTTTTAATTATCTTATTCACACATTAGTGCAGGGGTCCTCAAACTATGGCCCGTGGGCCACATGCGGCAGTGTGATTGTATTTGTTCCCGTTTTGTTTGTTTTTTTTTACTTCAAAATATGATATGTGCAGTGTGCATAGGAATTTGTTCATAGTTTTTTTAAAAATATAGTCCGGCCCTCCAATGGTCTGAGGGACAGTGAACTGGCCCCCTGTTTAAAAAGTTTTAGGACCCCTGCATTAGTGCATTTGCTCAGTAGCACTTTATTCAGCACTCACCATGTTCAAGGAGCTGTGGCCCCTGCTGGAGATCCAGCAGGTTGTGAGACACATCCAGTGTCCCCACCCTCCACTTCAGTTGTTTAATTACAACGGCGTTACATTCCAAGAAGAAAAATAAATGGGCATTGCAAGGCTGTGCACATCCCTGCCATCTTGTGTGTGGGAATACTTAACATAGTTCTAGCACAAACATATTTATTTTTCTTTTCATTCATGGGTTGAAACTCTAATCCCCTTTCCAAAACACCTGCTTCCAACATTAAAACTATCTTTCTTTAGGTGTCCTTTGCTTCACCTGGATCTTATATGGAATGCAGCAATTTCATATGCCACGTGTGGTGAGTAGCTGAGAAGTGCCAAGTTTTTAAGACGATTCTAAATTCAAGGGGTACAAAATCACGGGACCACTGAGGGTCTGGGCTTCCAACACACTTCTGAAATACCTCCTCTTTCCTCACCACCTACACTTCCTGCTGAGAACTCAAGTTCTTTTTTTTTCTTTGTCTTTATTACTTCCAAGCTGTAGTTCTTGGCTGAGACAAATGGCAATCCCCAACTGCTGTGATTTAATAAGAGGAAATTTACTTGACTTAATGTACAAATTTGCCAGGGGAAGTGATTTTGTTAAGGATAATTACATCCACATCTCAGTGTAAATTATAGCAAATGTCTGAAATTTATGAGCAGCTGCTGGGCCCTTGTCACTCAGGGTGACCTCTGTTTGTTGGGGTTCATAACCAGCTGTGGAAACACAATAAGAAGGCGGCTGATTATCAGGAGTTCCTGAGTTCCATAATTTATTCAAGTAAGAAGCAGTAACAGAATTGGGTGATTTCTGCATAGACCTATGGGAGGCAGCTCTGGACCCAGGAATAGTCAGGAAGTGGTGTGGGTGTGACACCCATGGTTTTTCAGACTCTATATCCAAGCCATCCACCAGCCTCATCCTCCCACCCCTTCCCTCATAGCCACCAAGATTGATCCCAACAACAGTTTGCTGTGTTCTCTGAAAATGCCATTTACTTGTACATTCCTGTGTCTTCAGCCCTTTGTCTCAAATTCCTCTGCCCCTTTTCTCAGTTTGTTGAAATCTCACATGCACCACTCGGAAGCACCTGTCCTGATCACCCCAAGCCACACTGATTCCCTCCTTAGGGTTCTCATCACATCCTCTTCACATCTTGATGATGTTAGCCATTTATTGTGTGTGTGTGTGTGTGCGTGTGTGTGTTTTTAAGGACAGAGTCTCACTTTGTCATCCTCGGTAGAGTGCTGTGGCATCACAGCTCACAGCAACTTCCAGCTCTTGGACTTAGGCAATTCTCTTGCCTCAGCCTCCTGAGTAGTTGGGACTATAGGTGCCTACCACAACGCCCAGCTCTTTTTTTTTGTTGTTGTTGTTGTTGCAGTTTGGCTGGGGCTGGGTTCAAACCCACCACCCTCGGTATATGGGGCTGGCACCCTACTTGCTGAGCCACAGGTGCCGCCCAATGTTAGCCAAGTATGTAACTAGGGCTTACTAGATGCCAGGAACGTGGAGTCCTGAGATCAGTCCCAGGCAGTTAAGGATGCCGGCGGAAAAAAACACAACAGTCCTACAGCATTGATAAACCCATCAATAAAGGTGGACAAAGGCTTTTGTGGAAGTCAAAAGAACCTTTCCCAGACTGGGGAGTCAACAAAAGACCTCTAGAGGCAGGAGTGCAGGGCCTACTCTTGATGAAGAGAAATTGTCCAAGTGAGGAGAAGGAGCTTCCAGGGCCTTGTCGAGGGAACGCTTGTGCTGGTTATCAGCGGTTTGTCTTCTTCACCGTTTTCTCAATCTCTTGATAGTAGATATTCATTTCCACTATTTTTGTATTCCTACTTCCTAGCACAGGCATATCATAGGTGCTCAGAAAATGTTTGGGAGGTGAAGGAATTATCCATGAATCCAGCGCATGTTAATTCCACTCTTGATTGGGAGTCTGGACTGTAAGCAGTGCCCAAGAATTCACGGAATAATGAGAAAAATGTAACCAGAAACAACGGGTCTGCACGACCTGTCTATTGCTGTTTAATAAGCCATGTCAAAAGTTGGTGGCTTAAAGCAACACTCATTTATTATTTCTGGTGATTCTGTGAATTGCCTGTGTGGTTCTTCTGTTGCTTTCCTCTGGGCTCACTTATATAGCTGCATTTAGCTGGAGGTGGAGGCTTAGCTGGGACAGCGGACACAGGTGGGCATTCCTCTTTATGTGGTCTTTCATCCACAACGAAGCTGGACTGAATCTCATCACTCGATGGCATTAGCATTCTAAGAGGGAGTGCTCTAGAGCACAAGTGCTTATTAAGGTTCTGCTCTGTCACATTTTCTGATGTTTCAGTGGTCAAAGAAAGTTGCATAGTCAAGTCTAGAGACAGTATGGCCGGAGATTATACATGGGGAAGCATAATTCACCACAGCCATTATGGTGCAATCCACACAAGGCCAGTAGGTGTCGAGTTGCCAGGGTGGAAGGGATTCATAAATGGAAGTGGTACATGCAGGTAGAAAAGCAAATCCGAGTCATCATTCTGGAGACAAGGGCTGTCCTGCAGTGTAGTTGTAGGAACACTGATCTTGGCTGGCCTTGGGACTGGAAGGCTATGGATCATATAAAATGATATCAATAATATGTACTCAACAGATGATCTCCAGCATTGTAGACAATAATGTGAAAGTATTTGCCAATTTCAAAAGAAGAGAAATGAGCGGAAAGCGTAGGTCAGCACCACAGCAGCTTCCAGACACCTGTAACTGGCTGTGAACAGAAATCCAGGACTGTGCCACAGCAATCCCTTGATGTGTGTCTAAAGAATTGTATTTGCTTCATATATTCTCATTTGCCTTGGGCTCTTCCCTATCATAACCCATATGTGAATTAAGTTTAGGTTTAGTTACAAGGAAGAGAACTGCAAATAAGGGTAGTTCAAACAAGATAGAAGTTTTGACTATCACAAGCAAAGGCCAGAGGCAGGCAGCCCAGGGATGTTAGCTCAGCTCCATGAAGCACAGACTGAGGATCCACACAGCTCACTTTCCTGCACTTTCAGGGTGTGGCCTTCACCTTTGTGGTCTAAGGTGGGTGGCCAGCGAACCTGCCACTACATCGACATTCTTTCCTTTGGTCCTCCCTACAATAAAGGCAAATTTCCTGGTGCCTCCTGTGTACTAGAGGGAGACTTCAGGGTGTTCATCTGTGATATTTAAAGTCATCTCTCTTGGGATTCTAAGGAGAGGTGATGTTTGGCCTAAGCTAATGGAAAAATACCAGTTAACTCCTGCCAAATTCCTGGGCCACAAGCCCTCAACAAAATGGAGTAAGTCTGGTTCACTCCCAAGCTAGATGGGAAAGTTCGCACTAACTTCTTGCTTGACTAACTCCCTGGAAAACAAACTAACTATCCTCAGACTGACATTTAAACAATACCAGGTAGAAAGAATACTGGAACTAAGATATATCGGAAAATATTAAAATAAAGACGTGTGACGTATAACTAACCACAAAATTCTGCTTCTGTACAATGCTTGCTTGCTACCCCACCTGAATACACCTGAACAGCCTGTGTGCCAATCAGGATGCAGACCAAGTGTTAAAAACCCGACTCCTTAAGCACTCGGGCCTGCTGTCAGAAACCCCGTGTTGGGACATGGAGGCCAGCCCTTCAATAAAAGGATTCTGCTGTAAATTTGGCTTGACAGTGTGGTCTTTGTGGAACCCCTGGGCGCAACATTGAAAGAGAAGTTCAATGTCTGTGAGCAGAAGCAGCTAATATACTTGGGTGTATAATCCCAAGTAGTGTCCAGTCTGGGCTGGGACCGTGTTGAACCATGTAAAATTATGGTATTTACTTCAAAATAAAGTAAGTATAAAAAAACTTCTTCACATTTTCTTCTCACATCCCAGTAAAGCAGCTTGTGCTCTGAGACAGCTGTTCTCGACTATCTGTATTAGTTTCCTGTTGCTGTTGTAACAGGTGAATACAACTCAGTAGCCCGACCAGAGTATGGTGGTGGTTGCCACGTGGGTCATATAAAATGTGGGGAGGTGGGAAATGGAAAGATGCGGCTCAAAGGGTACAAAGTTTCAGTTATGCAAGATGAAGACGTTCTGGAGACTAAAGTACCGCACAGTGACTACACTTAGCAATTCTGCATTGTATACTTGAAATTTGCCAGAAGAGTAAATCATAAGTGTTTTCTCCACACATAGAAAAGGTTAATACGTGGACATGTTAATTAGCTCGAGTGTGGTGATCATTTCATAACGTATAACCTGTATCAAAACATCAAGTTGTACACCTTAAATGAAAAGTGTTTACTCGTCAATTATTCTTCAATGTAGTTGAAAAATGGAAAAATCTGTATGATTTCTGGTTATGTTTTCTATAAGTGTGAAATTATTTTAAAATAAAAGTAAAAAATTAAAAAATACAGTGACACACATACTTTAGTGGCTTAAAAAAATCATAGATTTATTTCTTATGTTCTGGTTCTGGAAGTTAGAAATCCTGAAATCAAGGTGTAGACTGGAGCCTTCTTCTGGAGTCTTTAGGAGAGAATAAGTTTCCTTTCCCTTTCCAGGGATTGCACTGAAATCCTTGTCTCGTGACCCCTCCCCCATCTTCAAGGCCAGCTGTGTAATGTCTTCAAAATCTCCCTCTCCCTGTCCCTCCTATAAGGACCCTCATGATTACACTGAGTCTGCCCAGATAATTCATGTTAATTTCCTCAACTAAATATCCTTAACTTCATCACATCAGCAAAGTCCCATTTGCCATGCAAGTGAACATCCCCACAGGTTCAGATAAGGCCCTGGACATCTTTCTTTTTTGTTTTTTGTTTTTTGAGACAGAGTCTCACTATGTCACCCTCAGTAGAGTGCCGTAGCATCACAGCTCACAGCAACCTCTAACTCTTGGGTTTAAACGATTTTCTTGCCTCAACCTCCCAAGTACCTGGGACTACAGGCGCCCGCCACAATGTCCGGCTATTTTTTTGTTGTAGTTGTCATTGTTGTTTAGCAGGACCGGGTTTGAACCTGCCAGCCCTGGTGTATGTGGCCGGCACCCTAGCCACTGAGCTATGTGCTCTGAGCCAACCCTGGACATCTTTGGGGGGTGAGTGGGGGGCATTACTCTCATTCATTCATGTGAGCAACATTTATTGTGCATCTTCTGTGTGCTAGGAATGGTGTTGCCTGGATACAGTGGAGAGTCAACCAGACAAGGTCTCCGCCGTCAGGGCACCATTCTTATTTTTCTAGATAAGCATCAGCTGACTGTGCCCAGAATAGGTGAACCTTTGCCACGATGTGAGAGGAATGTCTCATATGCACAAAAACATAACCACATTTGTTCAAATGTCCTTGTCACTGTAAATGGTTAGGACGGAATGTCCACCTGGTGTCCTTTTTTAAAGTGAGTTGGGGCTTCATAATAAGGAAACACCCCTGACTCTCAGTCTCAGTAAGCAATAAGAGGCAGGGAGACTTTTGTCCCACCATATCCCTGCTTCTTGCCAACCTCAGCTCTCCAACCTCCCTGGCAGCCGTGGGCGACTCCAGTCTGTACTACAAGAACAGGGGCCAAAGCCTGCTGCAGAAGCCAGGCCCGGCCAGTGGCTGATGTCACCTCTCCCTCCTCATTTGCTGGTGTTTGGCAGGGCAATGGTGTTACTCTCTTGCATAGGATACCCGGGTAGGCGCTGTTTTGAACAACTACCTTCCAGTGCTTCGTTATTTACAAAGTTTCCCAAATGGCAGGACCAGCTGGGGCTGAGGTTTGTTCTCCTGTCATCTCATTGTTAGAGACCCGTGTCTTGAGTCCCTGTCACTGTCTGTGCTCCAGAGGAAGGTCCTGGGTCATGGATGATGCAACTGGTGCTGAACAGGCACCCTTTGCAAGACTCGCTTTGCCGCCTGATCCTGTGTATGGGGCCAGCCACCGTGTTGTCCTGATGCTGCTTTTCCCAGGGCCTAGGAACTGCTTCTCCATTACCCTTTTAATGGAATCCTCCCCTAAGGTAGTAAGGACTGATTTTCTTGCTCAAGTTCTTTGGGTAAAGTATATGGATTTAGAGCTGTGAGTATTGTCAAAGGAAAATTGCACAGGCTAGTTAGACAAGGAAAACTTTACTTAAAGCTATTGCGATAGGGGAGAGAGATTAAACTCAACTCTGATTACAACAGGTGGGGATTTATAGCAAGGAGCAAGGTGAGGGAATCAGTGGATGCAAAATTACTAGGAGAGGCTTGGTTAGGTATTGAGGGCAGACTGGGAAGAGGAACTCTGTGAGATACCAAGGGGCGTGGGGGGAGTCTCACCAAACTGGCTTTGCAGTTTGCTAAAACTGGGTTTGGCAGGCCAAGGCCTAGGGCAGCAGAGCACTCAGAGGAGGCCAGCCAGAGTCTGGTCAAGGAGGGAGTCCTTGTCATTGCCACTATTTTCTCTCTGCCCTACGAGTTGGTTTGCCACAGGATCTATATACCCTCTGTTCCTCTGTCCAGAGGTGGCCTGGCCCTGTTTGGGTGTGGGGTGGGGGCTGGCCCAGGTGGATACCTTCAGCATAGCGGCTAAGTATCAGGAAGGATGCCCAAGGTGTTCTTTGCAGAGCAGTTTCAATAGGTGAGAGAGTGGACACTTTGATCCCTGCTTCAGGGGTTGCTCTATTTTTCATTCCCACCACCACGTGTGGGGTTCCCACTCCTCCACATCCTTGCCAGTAATTGGTATTGTGAGGATCTTCTATTTTAGCCTTTTGGGGGGCAGGCTTGTTGGGGTCTCTCATTGTCATTTTAATTTTCATTTCCGAAAGGACTATTCGTGAACTTCCTTTCTACATGCTTGTTTGCCATGTGGGTATGTTCTTGGGTGAAGCACTTATCCACAGCTTTTGCCAGGTTTTGAGTTGTTTATATACACAGGGTTGGACCATTAAGTTCATAGACTCATCCTAAAAAAAGTCACTACAGTCACCTTCAAAGTACGCCTTTGGGAAGCTATGCCCTGATGCCAGTCCCTAGACCACCATTCAAAACAATTCTGGAGCTCTTTTTCTGGAATGGCCATCAGAGCTGACATTTATTACCGTTGATATCCTGAATATCATCAAAAGGCCTTCCTTTCAAAATTTCCTATATCTTTAGGTAAGGAAAAAAGTAATTGGGGGCCAGATCAGATGGGTAAGGAGGGTGTTCCCATACAGTTATTTATTTACTGGCTAAAAACTGCCTCACAGATGGTGCTGTGCAAAACGGTGCATTGTCATCGTACAAAAGCCATGAGCTCTTGGCCAAGATTTTCAGTTCAATTTTTCCTGACTGTTTCTCTATTCATGTTTACTTGGTCTGCTATGCTTCTCACAGTCGGCTGACAGTTTTGACACACAATTTGATGAATTTTTGCAGGGTTTTCATCAGTTCTGCTCATTACCAACTGCCCTGACCTCTCTTCATTAGTAATGCTTTCTCTTCCTTGAGAAAAACACATTTTATCCATTTCTACACTGCCAGCTTCAAGCATTCGCTCCATAAACTTGGACTAACATGTCCCTGATTTCACTTCCACTTTTGGCAAATTTAACAAGAAATATAATGTTTGTTTGTTGCTCTAATTTAAGCTCTGATATTCTCATAACAGGACATAAAAACATACAAAACAATAATGAGCACCGCTCAGTAAAACACTGCCCCACATTGACACAAACACAGCTGTGAGACTTTGATATACTAAGGTTACCACACCTTACTCAGCTGTTTGTACTGTGTTGCCTACATAAATGCACAGTGGCAAGTTCACAGACTTAATTGTCAGACACACACACACAAACACTCACTTTTTTTTTATTGTTAAATCATAGCTGTGTACGTTAGTGCAATCGCCTGTACCCATTCTAAGATGCACCATAGATGTGGCCCCACCCATTACCCTCCCTCCACCCTAACCTCCCCCCTCCCTTCCCCTTCCTTGGCCCTTTCCTCATAGTCTTGTGCTATAGTTGGGTTATAGTCTTCATGTGAAAGCTATAATTTAGCTACATAGTAGGGCTGAGTACATTGGATACTTTTTCTTCCCTTCCTGAGATACTTTGCTAAGAAGAATATGTTCCAGCTCCATCCATGTAAACATGAAAGAGGTAAAGTCTCCATCTTTATTTAAGGCTGCATAGTATTCCATGGTATACATGTACCACAATTTGCTAGTCCATTTGTGGGTCTATGGGCACTTGGGCTTCTTCCATGACTTAGCAATTGTGAATTGGGCTGCAATAAACATTCTGGTACAGATGTCTTTGTTATATTGTGATTTTTGGTCTTCTGGGTATACACCTAGTGAAGGAATTATAGGATCGAATGGCAGGTCTATTTTTAGGTCTCTAAGTATTCTCCAAACATCCTTCCAGAAGGAACGTATTAGTGGGCATTCCCACCAGCAGTGTAGAAGTGTGCCCTTTCCTCCACATCCACGCCAACATTTCTGGTTTTGGGATTTTGTTATGTGGGCTACTCTTACTGGGGTTAGGTGATATCTCAGAGTAGTTTTGATTTGCATTTCTCTGATGATTAAGGATGATGAGCTTTTTTTCATGTGTTTGTAGATCATGCGTCTGTCTTCTTTTGAGAAGTTTCTCTTCAAGTCCCTTGCCCACCCTGAGATGGGGTCACGTGTTCTTTTCTTGTTAATACGTTTGAGTTCTCTGTGGATTCTGGTTATTAGACCCTTATCGGAGGTATAACCTGCAAATATTTTCTCCCATTCTGAGGGCTGTCTGCTTGCTTTACTCACTATGTTCTTGGCTGTGCAGAAGCTTTTTAGTTTGATCAGGTCCCAGTAATGCATTTTTGATACTGCTTCAATTGCCTAGGGAGTCGTCCTCATAAAATATTCACCCAGGCGGATTCCTTCAAGAGTTTTCCCTGCACTTTCTTCAAGTATTTTTATAGTTTCATGTCTTAAGTTTAAATCTTTTATCCAGTGAGAGTCTATCTTAGTTAATGGTGAAAGTTGTGGGTCCAGTTTCAATCTTCTACAGGTTGCCAGCCAGTTTACCCAGCACCATTTGTTAAATAGGGAATCTTTTCCCCACTGAATGTTTTTAATTGGCTTGTCAAAGATCAAATAACGGTAAGTAGCTGGATCCATCTCTTGGTTCTCTATTCTGTTCCAGACATCTACTTCTCTGCTTTGTGCCAGTACCATGCTGTTTTGATCACTATGGATTTATAGTACAGTCTCAGGTCTGGTAGTGTGATTCCTCCTGCTTTGTTTTTATTGCTCAGTAATATTTTGGCTCTTCGAGGTTTTTTTCTGATTCCATAGAAAACAAAGTATTATTTTTTCAAGATCTTTAAAGTATGACAATGGAGCTTTAATAGGAATTGAATTAAAATTATGTATTGCTTTGGGCAGTATGGACATTTTAACAATGTTAATTCTTCCCAGCCATGAGCATGGTATGTTTTTCCATCTGTTAATATCTTCGGCTATTTCTTTTCTTAGAGTTTCATAATTCTCTTTGTAGAGATCTTTCATGTCCTTTGTTAGGTATACTCCTAAATATTTCATCTTCTGTGGCACTACTGTGAAAGGAATAGAGTCCTTGACTGTTTGTTCGGCTTGGTTATTGTTGGTATATATAAAGGCTACAGATTTATGGGTGTTGATTTTGTAGCCTGAGACATTGCTATATTCCTTGATCACTTCTAAAAGTCTTGTAGTAGAATCCCTAGTGTTTTCCAGATATACGATCATATCATCTGGGAAGAGTGAAAGTTTGATCTCTTCTGACCCTATGTGGATACCCTTGATCGCCTTTTCTTCCCTAACTGCAATGGCTAAAACTTCCATTACAATGTTAAAGAGCAATGGAGACAATGGGCAACCTTGCCTGGTTCTTGATCTAAGTGGAAATGATTTCAATTTAACTCCATTCAATACAATATTGGCTGTGGGTTTGCTGTAGATGGCCTCTATTAGTTTAAGAAATGTCCCTTCTATACCAATTTTCTTAAGTGGTCTGATCATGAAGTGATGCTGGATATTATCAAAAGCTTTTTTTGCATCAATTGAAAGAATCATATGGTCTTTATTTTTAAGTTTGTTTATGTGTTGAATTACATTTATAGATTTACGTATATTGAACCAGCCTTGAGACCCTGGGATAAATCCGATTTGGTCATGGTGTGTAAATTTTTTGATGTGTTGTTGGATTCTGTTTGTTAGGATCTTATTGAATATTTTAGCATCTATATTCATTAGTGATATTGGTCTATAATTTTCTTTTCTTTTTGGGTCTTTCCCTGGTTTGGGGATCAAGGTGATGTTTGCTTCGTAGAATGTGTTGGGTAATATTCCTTCTTTTTCTATATTTTGGAAGAGGTTTAGTAGTATAGGTACTAGTTCTTCTTTAAATGTTTGGTAGAATTCTGATGTAAAGCCATCTGGTCCAGGGCTTTTCTTTTTAGGGAGATTTTGTATAGTTGATGCTATTTCAGAACTTGTTATAGGCCTGTTCAACATTTCCACTTCGTTCTGGCTAAGTCTTGGTAGGTGGCATACTTCCAGGTATTGGTCAATTTCTTTCAGATTTTCATATTTGTGAGAGTAGAGTTTCTTGTAGTATTCGTTAAGGATTTTTTGAATTTCTGAGGGGTCTGTTGTTATTTCATCATTACCATTTCTGATTGATGAAATTAGAGATTTTACTCTTTTTTTCCTGGTTAGGTTGGCCAAAGGTTTATCTATTTTATTGATCTTTTCAAAAAACCATCTTTTGGATCAATCTTTTATTGATCTGTTGTATAATTCTTTTGTTTTCAATTTCATTTAATTCTGCTCGGATTTTGGTTATTTCTTTTCTTCTGCTGCGTTTGGGGTTGAAGTGTTCTTCTTTCTCTAGTTGCTTGAGATGTTCCATTAAGTTATTGACTTCCTCTCTTTCCATTTTCTTGAGGAAGGCTTGCAGTGCTATAAATTTCCTTCTTAGGACTGCCTTTGCAGTATCCCAGAGGTTCTGGTAATTTGTGTCTTGATTGTTGTTTTGTTCCAAAAATATGGTGATTTCCTTCTTAATCTAGTCCTATACCCATGTGTCCTTCAGCATAAGGTTGTTTAGCTTCCATGTTTTTGTATGGGTATGCAGGTTCCTGTTGTTATTGAGTTCAACTTTTATTCCATGATGGTCTGAGAAGATGGAAGGAATAATTTCTATTTTTTTTTAATTTGCTGAGGTTAGATTTGTGGCCTAGGATGTGGTCGATTTTGGAGTATGTTCCGTGGGCTGTTGAGAAGAATGTGTATTCAGTTTTGTTGGAATGAAATGTTCTGTAGATGTCTGTTAATTCCAGATGTTGAATGGTTGAGTTTAAATCTAAAATTTCTTTGCTTAGCTTCTTTTTGGAGGATCTATCCAGGACTGCTAAAGGGGTGTTAAAATCTCCAACTACTATGGAAGTGGAGAAAATCAAGTTGCTCATGTCTGTTAGAGTTTCTCTTATAAATTGAGGTGCGTTGTGGCTGGGTGCATAAATATTAATAATTGAGATCTCATCATATTGAGTATTACCTTTAACAAATATGAAGTGTCCATCCTTATCCTTAATTATTTCAGTTGGTTTAAAGCCTATTGCATCTGCGAACAGGATTGCAATGCCTGCTTTTTTCTGCTTTTCATTTGCCTGGAATATAGAAGACCATCCCTTCACCTTGAGTCTATATCTGTCTTGTAATGTAAGATGCGATTCTTGGATGCAGCAGATATCTGGCTTGAGTTTTTGTATCCAGTCCGCCAACCTATGCCTCTTTAGAGGACAATTTAAACCATTCACATTAATTGAGAGTATTGATAAGCCTTTCAAGAGACCGGTGGACATTTTTAATCCTTTCGCAACTGTGGAAGTTGGAATTTGATCAAGAATTTTTTGGGTGGGTTTACTTTTGTGGTGGAGAGTTACGCTGGTCTTTATGGAGGATAGGTCTAAGAATGTCCTGGAGAGCTGGTTTAGTTACGGCAAATTTCTTCAACATGTGAATGTCGTTGAAGTATTGAATTTCTCCATCATAAATGAAGCTCAGTTTAGCTGGGTACAGGATCCTGGGTTGAAAGTTATTTTGTTTTAGGAAATTAAAAGTCGATGACCATCCTCTTCTAGCTCTGCAGTTATTCTGATATTCTTCCCCTTGTAGGTAATGGTTTTCTTTCATCTGGCAGCTTTCAGAATTTTCTCCTTCATATTAACTTTAGTGAAATTGATTATGATGTGTCTGGGGCATGTCTTATTTTGGTTGAGTCGTGCTGGAGTTCTGAAACTGTCTGCTATCTGAATTTCGGAATCTTTTGGCATGTCTGGAAAGTTCTTCATAATCTCATGGAGAAGAGACTCTGTGCCTTGTGAAGTCACTTCGTCACTTTTGGGGATCCCTATAAGACGAATATTGGTTTTCTTCAAATTATCCGAGAGCTCTCTGAGAGAGTGGTCTGTTTTTGCTCTCCATTTCTCTTCTTCTTTGAGGGTTTGGGAGCATTCAAAAGCTTTGTCTTCAATGTCAGAAATCCTCTCTTCTGCTTGCTCCATTCTGTTACTGAGGGATTCTACTGTGTTTCTCCGATCTTTGAGAGATGTAACTTCTCGTCTCAATGTGTTGAAATCTTTGGTCATTTGGTCTTTGAATCCGTTGAATTCTTGAGATAACTTTTGGAATTCTAATTCGATCTTATTTGCTATCCAGATCCTGAATTCAATTTCTGACATCTCAGCTATTTGTTTGTGCATGGGGTCTTGTGCTGTTTCTGCCCCATTGATCCTTGGGGGAGTTGATCTACTCTGATTATTCATATCGCCAGAGTTTTTCTGTTGATTTCGCCTCATGATTGCTTTTCACTGTTGCCTCTGGCTGTCCTCAGAGTTGGGGAGGTGTCTCTCCAAGATTAGACCCCAGCAAGATCACTCTATTGTTGCTGGATCTTTGTAGGAAGTGACCCTGTGTAGTTCCTCTGGGACTGCTCTAGCTAGGGAGTTCTGGTTGTGGAAGCAGCTCCAGTTTGTGACACACCCGGATCCAGCAACAGGGCTGGGGGTGGTGCACACGGTTCTGGGAGTGCCAGGCACCCAGTGACTTTGGCACAGAGAGCCCAAGGCTCCAGCAGTCTCTGGCCAGGAGAAGAGCTCTGCACAGAGGCAGGGAGGGCTCCAAAGGGCACGCAGCTACCAGAGTCCCTGTCCAGATGAACGGGCTAGTGTGGAAGCTGGGAGGACACAGGAGGGAGGATGCAGGGTTGCGTGGCTCCTGCAGTTCCTGGTCAGGGAATGTGGAGGCCTGGTGGGTGCGGGTCACCGGTCAGGGGTCGCTGCACAGCTCTTATAGAGGTCTGGGCGGGGCCAAGCCCAGGAGTTTGAGGTTGTTATGAGCTGCGACGTCATGGCACTCTACCCAGGGCAACAGCCCAAGGCTCCAGTGTGCCAAAACTGTCTCACTCTGCCCCTAAGGATTAAGGCTGTAAGGCAGGTCAGTCCCCGCCTTTAGGCTGCTCAGTCAGTAGGTTACTTTGACCTGCCCAATCCTTGCTCTGAGACCCTGAGGGCGGAGCTTGCCAGGGCAGTTCTTTCAGAATGGCTTCCTGCGCCCAGCTCAGTGGCTCAGTCTGGGGCCCCAGACAATGCCCAAAGTTCTCCACACTCCCGCTCAAGCTCTCCCAAAGGCAGTTCAACTGAGTGCCAAGTCCAAGAACACCGAAACAGTTCACAGGTAAGGCTTTTCCGGTTTGCAGTCTCACTGCTGCTTGTACTTACGGTTGCTGGCGTGATTAGGTCGATCGAACACATGCAACCACTTGCCAGTTTTCCACTGTTTTTGTCCTCCTCTTGGGGTCCAGAAGTCCCTTGCTGGCTCCCTGTATCCTCAAAGGGATTATTATAGGCAGATCCCACCAGCCAGAGATGCCTGGAGTCTTGTCACCCCAGACTCGCTGTTCCCAGTTGCAGGGAAGCTGTTATCCGGGTGCCATCTTCTGCTATCTTTTCAAATGTAATAAGATGTAAGAATAATTCCTGGCCTATTACCCAATAATCATATTATTCCCTATCCTGTTTCTGTGTCTTGTTTGGGAAGGGTGTCCTGATTTTCACTTCTTGCCCTAACCATTTCTGCTGTGTCCTCCTGTGCCACTGTTTCCTCCCAGCCTGGTACGATGGCACACGGGTGTTTGTGACACACCCGGATCCAGCAACAGGGCTGGGGGTTGTGCGCACGGTTCTGGGAGTGCCAGGCACCCGGTGACTTTGGCACGGAGAGCCCAAGGCTCCAGCAGTCTCTGGCCAGGAGAAGAGCTCTGCGCAGAGGCAGGGAGGGCTCCAAAGGGCACGCAGCTACCAGAGTCCCTGTCCAGATGAACGGGCTAGTGTGGAAGCTGGGAGGACACAGGAGGGAGGATGCAGGGTTGCGTGGCTTCCGCAGTTCCTGGTCAGGGAATGTGGAGGCCTGGTGGGTGCGGGTCACCGGTCAGGGGTGTAATGCTTCAATTCCCCATCTTCTCTTGTAGACATGGGTTTGTCTGCAGGAAGGGAAGTGTATTTTCTTGCTTACTGATATATCTTTACTGCCTAACTACCCTGTTTCCCAGAAAATAAGACATCCTCCGAAAATAAGACCTACTTACAGGAAAGATAAGACGTCCCCTGAAAATAAGACCTAGCGCATCTTTGGGAGCACACCTTAAAATAAGATACTGTCTTATTTTCGGGGAAACAGGGTAGTGCCTGATCCATGGTAGATACCTAATAAATATTTATGGACTAAATATGCAAGTCATCAAGCAAAATAGAACACCCCAAAGCAAAGATTTCTATTTTATACTTTATTTGGCTCTTTTGGTCTCAGGCACTCTTGGTACCCACACGTCACTTTCTCTCCATACTGACAAAACACCGTCCACAGTCTCCAGCCAAAAGAAAGCTGGATGTCCCAGTGCACTGAGTGGGCAATTAACCAAAGGAGAGGCCCCGTGATGAAGAAATATTCAGCAGGAGTGGAAACTCAGAACTCGGGTTCAGGCTCAGGCTGCCTTTTTCAAGAAGGATTAGAGAAAACCCAAAAGGGATTACAGCTGAAAAGATTCCAGTGGTGCTAGAAGGTCCAGAGTCTTTCCCCTCTGGCTCTTCTCCTTCTATGACATATGAAATGCAAACACAACAGTGCTAATTCAGGTGCATTTTCATTTTCTTATGGGCACTGTGAATCTATTTCCTTCTGGAGGGTGGTATAAGGAATTGGCAAACCACAAGCCATGCGTTCCTATGGCAGGCTGCAAATTGCTCCAGCCAAGCCGACTCTAGCACATAAGGCTTAGCCAGAGACCTTACACATAGCTATTCCAAACAGCTTCCTACAAAACTGACACTTAGATTTCCTTAAGAACCGTCGAGATGAGTAATCACTCAGCCTTTGATTGGGCACTTTAAGTGATGGTGCATTCCCCGTCTTTCAAGGTGGCGCATTATGTTTTCAGATAAAGCTCTTCTGGACATGGCAAGCATGAGGTACCTGTGTTGATACTCACATTTCCACACTTGTGGCAGACATCACCAATTAATCCCAATGGTTTTCCCAACCAACCCTAGGTTTAGCTTCAGAGTCATTCTCAATGTTGTTTTTCATTTGGATAGAGTTCAGTTTGCAGTCCCTGCCCCCCTTACAGTAAAGTTGTTTCTCCAGGTCTTCCACACACTGGTCTCCTGCATGGCACCGGTGACCACACAGGGGACTCACAGGCAGAGGGGAACACCAAACGGGGGACTCACAGAGAGAGGGGAACACCAAACGGGGGACTCACAGAGAGAGGGGAACACCACGGCGGGGGACTCACAGAGAGAGGGGAACACCACGCGGGGGACTCACAGGCAGAAGGGAACGCCACGCCGGGGACTCACAGGCAGAGGGGAACGCCACGCGGGGGACTCACAGGCAGAGGGGAACGCCACGCGGGGGACTCACAGGCAGAGGGGAACGCCACGGCGGGGGACTAACAGGTAGAGGGGAACGCCACGGCGGGGGACTCACAGGCAGAGGGGAACGCCACGGCGGGGGACTCACAGAGAGAGGGGAACGCCACGCGGGGGACTCACAGAGAGAGGGGAACGCCACGCGGGGGGCTCACAGAGAGAGGGGAACGCCACGGCGGGGGACTCACAGGCAGAGGGGAACGCCACGCGGGGGACTCACAGAGAGAGGGGAACGCCACGCGGGGGACTCACAGAGAGAGGGGAACGCCACGGCGGGGGACTCACAGAGAGAGGGGAACGCCACGCGGGGGGGACTCACAGAGAGAGGGGAACGCCACGCGGGGGACTCACAGAGAGAGGGGAACGCCACGCGGGGGACTCACAGAGAGAGGGGAACGCCACGCGGGGGACTCACAGAGAGAGGGGAACGCCACGCGGGGGGCTCACAGAGAGAGCGGAACGCCACGCGGGGGACTCACAGAGAGAGGGGAACGCCACGCGGGGGACTCACAGAGAGAGGGGAACGCCACGCGGGGGACTCACAGAGAGAGGGGAACGCCACGCGGGGGACTCACAGAGAGAGGGGAACGCCACGCGGGGGACTCACAGAGAGAGGGGAACGCCACGCGGGGGACTCACAGAGAGAGGGGAACGCCACGCGGGGGACTCACAGAGAGAGGGGAACGCCACGCGGGGGGCTCACAGAGAGAGCGGAACGCCACGCGGGGGACTCACAGAGAGAGGGGAACGCCACGCGGGGGACTCACAGAGAGAGGGGAACGCCACGCGGGGGACTCACAGAGAGAGGGGAACGCCACGCGGGGGACTCACAGAGAGAGGGGAACGCCACGGCGGGGGACTCACAGGCAGAGGGGAACGCCACGGCGGGGGACTCACAGGCAGAGGGGAACGCCACGGCGGGGGACTCACAGAGAGAGGGGAACGCCACGGCGGGGGACTCACAGAGAGAGGGGAACGCCACGGCGGGGGACTCACAGAGAGAGGGGAACGCCACGGCGGGGGACTCACAGGCAGAGGGGAACGCCACGCGGGGGACTCACAGAGAGAGGGGAACGCCACGCGGGGGACTCACAGAGAGAGGGGAACGCCACGGCGGGGGACTCACAGAGAGAGGGGAACGCCACGGCGGGGGACTCACAGGCAGAGGGGAACGCCACGCGGGGGACTCACAGAGAGAGGGGAACGCCACGGCGGGGGACTCACAGGCAGAGGGGAACGCCACGGCGGGGGACTCACAGAGAGAGGGGAACGCCACGGCGGGGGACTCACAGAGAGAGGGGAACGCCACGGCGGGGGACTCACAGAGAGAGGGGAACGCCACGGCGGGGGACTCACAGGCAGAGGGGAACGCCACGCGGGGGACTCACAGAGAGAGGGGAACGCCACGCGGGGGGCTCACAGAGAGAGGGGAACGCCACGCGGGGGGCTCACAGAGAGAGGGGAACGCCACGCGGGGGACTCACAGAGAGAGGGGAACGCCACGCGGGGGACTCACAGGCAGAGGGGAACGCCACGGCGGGGGACTCACAGGCAGAGGGGAACGCCACGCGGGGGACTCACAGGCAGAGGGGAACGCCACGCGGGGGACTCACAGAGAGAGGGGAACGCCACGCGGGGGACTCACAGAGAGAGGGGAACGCCACGCGGGGGACTCACAGAGAGAGGGGAACGCCACGGCGGGGGACTCACAGAGAGAGGGGAACGCCACGCGGGGGACTCACAGAGAGAGGGGAACGCCACGCGGGGGACTCACAGAGAGAGGGGAACGCCACGCGGGGGACTCACAGGCAGAGGGGAACGCCACGCGGGGGACTCACAGAGAGAGGGGAACGCCACGCGGGGGACTCACAGAGAGAGGGGAACACCACGCGGGGGACTCACAGAGAGAGGGGAACGCCACGCGGGGGACTCACAGAGAGAGGGGAACGCAACGCGGGGGACTCACAGAGAGAGGGGAACGCCACGCGGGGGGCTCACAGAGAGAGGGGAACGCCACGCGGGGGACTCACAGAGAGAGGGGAACGCAACGCGGGGGACTCACAGAGAGAGGGGAACGCCACGCGGGGGGCTCACAGAGAGAGGGGAACGCCACGCGGGGGGCTCACAGAGAGAGGGGAACGCCACGCGGGGGACTCACAGAGAGAGGGGAACGCCACGCGGGGGACTCACAGGCAGAGGGGAACGCCACGGCGGGGGACTCACAGGCAGAGGGGAACGCCACGCGGGGGACTCACAGAGAGAGGGGAACGCCACGCGGGGGACTCACAGAGAGAGGGGAACGCCACGGCGGGGGACTCACAGAGAGAGGGGAACGCCACGCGGGGGACTCACAGAGAGAGGGGAACGCCACGGCGGGGGACTCACAGAGAGAGGGGAACGCCACGCGGGGGACTCACAGAGAGAGGGGAACGCCACGGCGGGGGACTCACAGGCAGAGGGGAACGCCACGGCGGGGGACTCACAGGCAGAGGGGAACGCCACGGCGGGGGACTCACAGGCAGAGGGGAACGCCACGCGGGGGACTCACAGAGAGAGGGGAACGCCACGCGGGGGACTCACAGAGAGAGGGGAACGCCACGGCGGGGGACTCACAGAGAGAGGGGAACGCCACGCGGGGGACTCACAGGCAGAGGGGAACGCCACGCGGGGGACTCACAGAGAGAGGGGAACGCCACGCGGGGGACTGACACGCAGAGGGGAACACCACGCGGGGGACTCACAGGCAGAGGGGAACGCCACGCGGGGGACTCACAGGCAGAGGGGAACGCCACGCGGGGGACTCACAGAGAGAGGGGAACGCCACGCGGGGGACTGACACGCAGAGGGGAACGCCACGCGGGGGACTCACAGGCAGAGGGGAACGCCACGCGGGGGACTCACAGAGAGAGGGGAACGCCACGCGGGGGACTCACAGGCAGAGGGGAACGCCACGCGGGGGACTCACAGGCAGAGGGGAACGCCACGCGGGGGACTCACAGAGAGAGGGGAACGCCACGCGGGGGACTCACAGGCAGAGGGGAACGCCACGCGGGGGACTCACAGGCAGAGGGGAACGCCACGCGGGGGACTCACAGGCAGAGGGGAACGCCACGCGGGGGACTCACAGAGAGAGGGGAACACCACGCGGGGGACTCACAGGCAGAGGGGAACGCCACGCGGGGGACTCACAGGCAGAGGGGAACGCCACGCGGGGGACTCACAGAGAGAGGGGAACGCCACGCGGGGGACTCACAGGAAGAGGGGAACGCCACGCGGGGGACTCACAGGCAGAGGGGAACGCCACGCGGGGGACTCACAGGCAGAGGGGAACGCCACGCGGGGGACTCACAGGCAGAGGGGAACGCCACGCGGGGGACTCACAGGCAGAGGGGAACGCCACGCGGGGGACTCACAGGAAGAGGGGAACGCCACGCGGGGGACTCACAGGCAGAGGGGAACGCCACGCGGGGGACTCACAGGCAGAGGGGAACGCCACGCGGGGGACTCACAGAGAGAGGGGAACGCCACGCGGGGGACTCACAGGCAGAGGGGAACGCCACGCGGGGGACTCACAGGCAGAGGGGAACGCCACGCGGGGGACTCACAGGCAGAGGGGAACGCCACGCGGGGGACTCACAGAGAGAGGGGAACACCACGCGGGGGACTCACAGGCAGAGGGGAACGCCACGCGGGGGACTCACAGGCAGAGGGGAACGCCACGCGGGGGACTCACAGAGAGAGGGGAACACCACGCGGGGGACTCACAGGCAGAGGGGAACGCCACGCGGGGGACTCACAGAGAGAGGGGAACGCCACGCGGGGGACTCACAGAGAGAGGGGAACGCCACGCGGGGGACTCACAGAGAGAGGGGAACGCCACGGCGGGGGACTCACAGAGAGAGGGGAACGCCACGCGGGGGACTCACAGAGAGAGGGGAACGCCACGCGGGGGACTCACAGAGAGAGGGGAACGCCACGCGGGGGGCTCACAGAGAGAGGGGAACGCCACGCGGGGGACTCACAGAGAGAGGGGAACACCACGCGGGGGACTGACACGCAGAGGGGAACACCACGCGGGGGACTCACAGAGAGAGGGGAACGCCACGGCGGGGGACTCACAGAGAGAGGGGAACGCCACGGCGGGGGACTCACAGAGAGAGGGGAACGCCACGCGGGGGACTCACAGAGAGAGGGGAACACCACGCGGGGGACTGACACGCAGAGGGGAACACCACGCGGGGGACTCACAGAGAGAGGGGAACGCCACGGCGGGGGACTCACAGAGAGAGGGGAACGCCACGGCGGGGGACTCACAGAGAGAGGGGAACGCCACGGCGGGGGACTCACAGAGAGAGGGGAACGCCACGGCGGGGGACTCACAGAGAGAGGGGAACGCCACGCGGGGGACTCACAGAGAGAGGGGAACACCACGCGGGGGACTCACAGAGAGAGGGGAACGCCACGGCGGGGGACTCACAGAGAGAGGGGAACGCCACGCGGGGGACTCACAGAGAGAGGGGAACACCACGCGGGGGACTGACACGCAGAGGGGAACACCACGCGGGGGACTCACAGAGAGAGGGGAACGCCACGGCGGGGGACTCACAGAGAGAGGGGAACGCCACGGCGGGGGACTCACAGAGAGAGGGGAACGCCACGCGGGGGACTCACAGAGAGAGGGGAACGCCACGGCGGGGGACTCACAGAGAGAGGGGAACGCCACGCGGGGGACTCACAGGCAGAGGGGAACGCCACGCGGGGGACTCACAGGCAGAGGGGAACGCCACGCGGGGGACTCACAGGCAGAGGGGAACGCCACGCGGGGGACTCACAGGAAGAGGGGAACGCCACGCGGGGGACTCACAGGAAGATGGGAACGCCACGCCGGGGACTCACAGGCAGAGGGGAACGCCACGCCGGGGACTCACACGCAGAGGGGAACGCCACGCGGGGGACTGACACGCTGAAGGGAACGCCACGCGGGGGACTGACACGCTGAAGGGAACGCCACGCGGGGTACTCACAGGCAGAGGGGAACGCCACGCGGGGGACTCACACGCAGAGGGGAACGCCACGCGGGGTACTCACAGGCAGAGGGGAACGCCACGCGGGGGACTCACACGCAGAGGGGAACGCCACGCGGGGTACTCACAGGCAGAGGGGAACGCCACGCGGGGGACTGACACGCAGAGGGGAACGCCACGCCGGGGACTCACAGGCAGAGGGGAACGCCACGCGGGGGACTCACAGGCAGAGGGGAACGCCACGCGGGGGACTCACAGGAAGATGGGAACGCCACGCGGGGGACTCACAGGCAGAGGGGAACAGCACGCGGGGGACTCACAGAGAGAGGGGAACACCACGCGGGGGACTCACAGGCAGAGGGGAACACCACGAGGGGGACTGACACGCTGAAGGGAACGCCACGCGGGGGACTGACACGCTGAAGGGAACGCCACGCGGGGTACTCACAGGCAGATGGGAACGCCACGCGGGGGACTGACACGCTGAAGGGAACGCCACGCGGGGGACTCACAGGCAGATGGGAACGCCACGCGGGGGACTGACACGCTGAAGGGAACGCCACGCGGGGTACTCACAGGCAGATGGGAACGCCACGCGGGGGACTGACACGCTGAAGGGAACGCCACGCGGGGTACTCACAGGCAGAGGGGAACGCCACGCCGGGGACTCACACGCAGAGGGGAACGCCACGCGGGGGACTCACAGGCAGAGGGGAACGCCACGCGGGGGACTGACACGCTGAAGGGAACGCCACGCGGGGTACTCACAGGCAGAGGGGAACGCCACGCCGGGGACTCACACGCAGAGGGGAACGCCACGCCGGGGACTCACAGGCAGAGGGGAACGCCACGCGGGGGACTCACAGAGAGAGGGGAACGCCACGCGGGGGACTCACAGAGAGAGGGGAACGCCACGCCGGGGACTCACAGGCAGAGGGGAACGCCACGCGGGGGACTCACAGAGAGAGGGGAACGCCACGCGGGGGACTCACAGAGAGAGGGGAACGCCACGGCGGGGGACTCACAGAGAGAGGGGAACGCCACGCGGGGGACTCACAGAGAGAGGGGAACGCCACGCGGGGGGCTCACAGAGAGAGGGGAACGCCACGCGGGGGACTCACAGGCAGAGGGGAACGCCACGCGGGGGACTCACAGGCAGAGGGGAACGCCACGCGGGGGACTCACAGAGAGAGGGGAACGCCACGCGGGGGACTCACAGAGAGAGGGGAACGCCACGCGGGGGACTCACAGAGAGAGGGGAACGCCACGCGGGGGACTCACAGAGAGAGGGGAACGCCACGCGGGGGACTCACAGAGAGAGGGGAACGCCACGCGGGGGACTCACAGAGAGAGGGGAACGCCACGCGGGGGACTCACAGAGAGAGGGGAACGCCACGCGGGGGACTCACAGAGAGAGGGGAACGCCACGCGGGGGACTCACAGAGAGAGGGGAACGCCACGCGGGGGACTCACAGAGAGAGGGGAACGCCACGGCGGGGGACTCACAGAGAGAGGGGAACGCCACGGCGGGGGACTCACAGAGAGAGGGGAACGCCACGCCGGGGACTCACAGAGAGAGGGGAACGCCACGCGGGGGACTCACAGAGAGAGGGGAACGCCACGCGGGGGACTCACAGAGAGAGGGGAACGCCACGGCGGGGGACTCACAGAGAGAGGGGAACGCCACGGCGGGGGACTCACAGAGAGAGGGGAACGCCACGCGGGGGGCTCACAGAGAGAGGGGAACGCCACGCGGGGGACTCACAGAGAGAGGGGAACGCCACGCGGGGGACTCACAGAGAGAGGGGAACGCCACGCGGGGGACTCACAGAGAGAGGGGAACGCCACGCGGGGGACTCACAGAGAGAGGGGAACGCCACGGCGGGGGACTCACAGAGAGAGGGGAACGCCACGGCGGGGGACTCACAGAGAGAGGGGAACGCCACGGCGGGGGACTCACAGAGAGAGGGGAACGCCACGGCGGGGGACTCACAGAGAGAGGGGAACGCCACGGCGGGGGACTCACAGGCAGAGGGGAACGCCACGCGGGGGACTCACAGAGAGAGGGGAACGCCACGCGGGGGACTCACAGAGAGAGGGGAACGCCACGGCGGGGGACTCACAGAGAGAGGGGAACGCCACGCGGGGGACTCACAGAGAGAGGGGAACGCCACGGCGGGGGACTCACAGAGAGAGGGGAACGCCACGGCGGGGGACTCACAGAGAGAGGGGAACGCCACGCGGGGGACTCACAGAGAGAGGGGAACGCCACGGCGGGGGACTCACAGAGAGAGGGGAACGCCACGGCGGGGGACTCACAGGCAGAGGGGAACGCCACGCGGGGGACTCACAGGCAGAGGGGAACGCCACGCGGGGGACTCACAGAGAGAGGGGAACGCCACGGCGGGGGACTCACAGAGAGAGGGGAACACCACGCGGGGGACTGACACGCAGAGGGGAACACCACGCGGGGGACTCACAGAGAGAGGGGAACGCCACGGCGGGGGACTCACAGAGAGAGGGGAACGCCACGGCGGGGGACTCACAGAGAGAGGGGAACGCCACGCGGGGGACTCACAGAGAGAGGGGAACGCCTCGGCGGGGGACTCACAGAGAGAGGGGAACGCCACGCGGGGGACTCACAGGCAGAGGGGAACGCCACGCGGGGGACTCACAGGCAGAGGGGAACGCCACGCGGGGGACTCACAGGCAGAGGGGAACGCCACGCGGGGGACTCACAGGCAGAGGGGAACGCCACGCGGGGGACTCACAGGCAGAGGGGAACGCCACGCGGGGGACTCACAGGAAGAGGGGAACGCCACGCGGGGGACTCACAGGAAGATGGGAACGCCACGCCGGGGACTCACAGGCAGAGGGGAACGCCACGCCGGGGACTCACACGCAGAGGGGAACGCCACGCGGGGGACTGACACGCTGAAGGGAACGCCACGCGGGGGACTGACACGCTGAAGGGAACGCCACGCGGGGTACTCACAGGCAGAGGGGAACGCCACGCGGGGGACTCACACGCAGAGGGGAACGCCACGCGGGGTACTCACAGGCAGAGGGGAACGCCACGCGGGGGACTCACACGCAGAGGGGAACGCCACGCGGGGTACTCACAGGCAGAGGGGAACGCCACGCGGGGGACTGACACGCAGAGGGGAACGCCACGCCGGGGACTCACAGGCAGAGGGGAACGCCACGCGGGGGACTCACAGGCAGAGGGGAACGCCACGCGGGGGACTCACAGGAAGATGGGAACGCCACGCGGGGGACTGACACGCTGAAGGGAACGCCACGCGGGGGACTGACACGCTGAAGGGAACGCCACGCGGGGGACTGACACGCTGAAGGGAACGCCACGCGGGGTACTCACAGGCAGATGGGAACGCCACGCGGGGGACTCACAGGCAGAGGGGAACGCCACGCGGGGGACTGACACGCTGAAGGGAACGCCACGCGGGGGACTGACACGCTGAAGGGAACGCCACGCGGGGGACTGACACGCTGAAGGGAACGCCACGCGGGGGACTGACACGCTGAAGGGAACGCCACGCGGGGGACTGACACGCTGAAGGGAACGCCACGCGGGGTACTCACAGGCAGATGGGAACGCCACGCGGGGGACTCACAGGCAGAGGGGAACGCCACGCGGGGGACTGACACGCTGAAGGGAACGCCACGCGGGGGACTGACACGCTGAAGGGAACGCCACGCGGGGGACTGACACGCTGAAGGGAACGCCACGCGGGGTACTCACAGGCAGATGGGAACGCCACGCGGGGGACTCACAGGCAGATGGGAACGCCACGCGGGGGACTGACACGCTGAAGGGAACGCCACGCGGGGTACTCACAGGCAGAGGGGAACGCCACGCCGGGGACTCACACGCAGAGGGGAACGCCACGCGGGGGACTCACAGGCAGAGGGGAACGCCACGCGGGGGACTGACACGCTGAAGGGAACGCCACGCGGGGGACTGACACGCTGAAGGGAACGCCACGCGGGGTACTCACAGGCAGAGGGGAACGCCACGCGGGGGACTCACAGGCAGAGGGGAACACCACGCGGGGGACTCACAGGCAGAGGGGAACGCCACGCCGGGGACTCACAGGCAGAGGGGAACGCCACGCCGGGGACTCACAGGCAGAGGGGAACGCCACGCGGGGGACTCACAGGAAGATGGGAACGCCACGCCGGGGACTCACAGGCAGAGGGGAACGCCACGCGGGGGACTCACAGGCAGAGGGGAACGCCACGCCGGGGACTCACAGGCAGAGGGGAACGCCACGCGGGGGACTCACAGGCAGAGGGGAACGCCACGCCGGGGACTCACAGGCAGAGGGGAACGCCACGCCGGGGACTCACAGGCAGAGGGGAACGCCACGCCGGGGACTCACAGGCAGAGGGGAACGCCACGCGGGGGACTCACAGGCAGAGGGGAACGCCACGCCGGGGACTCACAGGCAGAGGGGAACGCCACGCGGGGGACTCACAGGAAGATGGGAACGCCACGCCGGGGACTCACAGGCAGAGGGGAACGCCACGCGGGGGACTCACAGGAAGATGGGAACGCCACGCCGGGGACTCACAGGCAGAGGGGAACGCCACGCGGGGGACTCACAGGAAGATGGGAACGCCACGCCGGGGACTCACAGGCAGAGGGGAACGCCACGCGGGGGACTCACAGGCAGAGGGGAACGCCACGCCGGGGACTCACAGGCAGAGGGGAACGCCACGCGGGGGACTCACAGGCAGAGGGGAACGCCACGCGGGGGACTGACAGGCAGAGGGGAACGCCACGCCGGGGACTCACAGGCAGAGGGGAACGCCACGCGGGGGACTCACAGGCAGAGGGGAACGCCACGCCGGGGACTCACAGGCAGAGGGGAACGCCACGCGGGGGACTCACAGGAAGATGGGAACGCCACGCCGGGGACTCACAGGCAGAGGGGAACGCCACGCGGGGGACTCACAGGAAGATGGGAACGCCACGCCGGGGACTCACAGGCAGAGGGGAACGCCACGCCGGGGACTCACAGGCAGAGGGGAACGCCACGCGGGGGACTCACAGGAAGATGGGAACGCCACGCCGGGGACTCACAGGCAGAGGGGAACGCCACGCGGGGGACTCACAGGAAGATGGGAACGCCACGCCGGGGACTCACAGGCAGAGGGGAACGCCACGCGGGGGACTCACAGGCAGAGGGGAACGCCACGCCGGGGACTCACAGGCAGAGGGGAACGCCACGCGGGGGACTCACAGGCAGAGGGGAACGCCACGCGGGGGACTGACAGGCAGAGGGGAACGCCACGCGGGGGACTCACAGGCAGAGAGGAACAGCACGCGGGGGACTCACAGAGAGAGGGGAACACCACGCGGGGGACTCACAGGCAGAGGGGAACACCACGCGGGGGACTCACGGGCAGAGGGGAACGCCACGCGGGGGACTCACAGAGAGAGGGGAACACCACGCGGGGGACTCACAGGCAGAGGGGAACGCCACGCCGGGGACTCACAGGCAGAGGGGAACGCCACGCAGAGGAGTCACAGGCAGAGGGTAACACCACACAGGGGAGTCACAGGCAGAGGGGAACACCACGCAGGGGACTCACAGGCAGAAGGGAACACTGCTTCCGCCCTGGAAGTCCTCAGCCCAGGCCTTAGACATAGCCTGGGAAGGGTAAGACCCAGATCCACAAGGCAGAACCAGAAATTGGTAGCAGGTATTTATTAGTTGGCGTGAAGAGCCTCTCCACTGAATCCTGAAAGCCTACTTCCAGGGCCAAACCCAGGGATCATGGAAGCATCAGGATCCAGGTGAGGGCAGGTCAAGGCTGCTTATGATGAGGTTGGCACTACAACCTCAGTTTGCGATTCTGTGATTTCCAGTCCATTGATCCCCTATCAGATTAAATGAGTTTTCTTCGAGAAAGCGTTCAAATATTAATACTATTGTTCCAAGCTCATTTTGCAGTTTTTGGCCGGGGCCAGGTTTGAACCTGCCGCCTCTGGTATATGGGGCCAGCGCCCTACTCCTTTGAGCCACAGGTGCCGCCCCCAAGCTCATTGTGAAACCAAGGTCAAGACATGAAGAGGCCAGGTCACAGTCAGTACAGAGGAATGCTGTGTTTACCGAAACACCGGGGGAATCTTTCAGGCTTCCTGAGGAGTCTGGGAGACTCAGCTGTAAATAAAGCCAAAATGATGTGATAATACATTGGCACACGTTTACTTTTAAATACTTAATAATATAAAACTGGCTTCAATCAGTTTAAGCCTCTTGAAAATGGGGAAACTTTGGTTTACTGAGGTGGTGATGTCACCCATTAGATGACCTTGTTTGGGCTATGATTGTCCAATGTGAAGGAGAATTCTGGCTCCGGCCTTCCATTCATCTTATCATCCGTAACCGCCGAGTCGGTTTTTTCCTCTGGTGGGTGTGCTTTGTTTCTTTTGGCAAACGCTTGGCTGATTTCTGCGTGAGTTTTGTTTTTGGTCTCAGGCAGGACAAAATAAAGGTAGATAGCACCCGTGATACAAATTGTCGCGAAGACGAGGAAACAGTAGGTGTCCAGACTTTTCTGTGGAAAGGCAGAGACAAAAAAAAACATCAAGGAGAATATCAGTAAACTGTGAAACTATCTCCAAACAGAACTTTTTAGTATAGCTTCCCCATTCACACGTCAGTACTTTTGGACCAAGCACCACATGTGACGCTGGCTCTGCATGACACACTCTCATTGTCATTAATAAATGAGCTTCAAACTGCGAAGATCGGGAAATGTAGTCTTTATTATTATTATTATTATTATTATTATTATTTGTCAATTACCTAGAGGTGTTTAGGACCGAGACGTGTGCCTTCTATAATAGCTGTCAACAAACATTTCTTGAGCCGCATGCAGGATGGGGAGGAAAGGGCTCTGTGGTCAGTTGTGTGGGATTAAACCCTGGCTCCGTCACTCACTTGCTGAGCCAACACTTGAGATGTACCATCTAAGACAGAACTTCAACCCAGGAGCATCTGTTTCCTCGTCTGGAGCATGGTGATGTGAGCCCACTTTTTTTTTGCAGTTTTTGGCCAGGTTTGAATCCGCCACCTCCGGCATATGGGGCCGGTGCCCTACTCCTTTGAGCCACAGGCGCCGCTCTACCCACATATGGTTTTGAAGAAGAAACGAGATCTGTCCAACTTTGCACTCAACACCTCCTGGCCCTCCACTTGCACGCTGAATGGGCATCTGACTCACCAAGTACATGTGGAGCTGCTCCCCTTGTGCCCGCTCTTCCGGCGCCCCTCCCCACCTCCCCTGCACCCGCTCTCGTCTGCTCTGTAGTGGTGGCGGTACCTCCAGCCTTCTGCCTGCTTAGGCCAACCGGAACACTTAGATGCTGGCTGAGCTCCTTCTGTGAGCACGTCTGCTCTACCAGGAAATCCTGTGGTGACTTCCTTGAAAGATATTCTGAGTCACAGCGCTTGTCATCACTTTTACTGCTGCCATTTTGGTGCAGGGAGCTGGGAGGTGAACGGGGAGGCTCCTAGGGGCTCCCCACCCTGCTTGAATTACTGCAGGACCTTCTCAACTGGTTTCCCTGCTACTACCCTGTCCTCTTAAGATTATTCTTAGGAGACAAACTAGAGCAATCCTGTCATTCCTCTCTCTGTTCAAAGCCCACCATTTCTAAGTCACCAGAGTAAAGCCAAATCCTTACACATCCTCCCCAAGTCTTAAAGGCCGCCAGCCACGTGGGCCCTCTTGCTTCTCTGACCCCAGCTCCTCGCTGTCTCTACCGAGACTGCACTGCCTTCATGACCCCCTACCCCGACGTTGTGCCTCAGGGTCTTTGCACATGCTGTTCCCTCTTCCTGGAACACTGGTCTTAGGACTCTTCACATACAGGACTGAGTGGGGTGGACTAGGTGGCTTTTAAGAGACCTTTCAACTAAAAGGATCAAAGCCAGCTTGAGATCCCATCTTTGAGTGGACATTTAGGGTGGAAAATAAAATTGCTTTAAAAACAGGCGGATGAAGTATTTCTTACCTTCATTACGTTCAAGAAAATCTCTGCTCAGTACTGTTAAAGGGCATGCAAATTCACACCTGACAATGAAATTTTTGATAAAAATGTAAACAGGCTATGTCAAATTTGGGTGGAAAAATAATGCACCACGGATGGGGAAAAATGCAGGAGAGATGCCTAGTCAGGTCATTCAGTAGACGTCCAATCCACTTCACGAACGGACTAATAGATGCCCAGGAAGGCAACTTGAACAAAACTGGTTCTAAAACAAAGGGTACAAGAGAGTTAAGTGCAGGGCAGGATTTTTTGCTTTATCAGAAAAGCAAAAGGATCCAAAGAGAGTAATGGCCTTTGATTTTCTGTCCCTTACAGAGAATTCAAATATCACTTCTCCCTGAATTCAACACACCGTGTCACTTTATTTTCCTTTCAAGGCAGCCAGGCAGTAAGTGGGTGACAGTCACATGATTTCTTCAGTAAGCCCCAGGGCTTCCCTGAGTGTTACTGGAGCTCATAGTCAGAGGAGTCCTGAGGTTTCAGATCCTAATGCTTTCCCTACAGCCATGAGTTCCTTTAAGGTTATCGAAGACAAGCTCACCAGATAATTTGTCTTCAACGCAGTCCATTTCTGTTCCTGAAAGTACTAGTTATGCTTTCTTTCTGATGCATACTCTGACTTCAAATGAACAACTTCTTCCTCCGAATCTCCTTTTGTTTTCATATAATCTAGAGCAGGGGTCCTCAAACTGCAGCCCGCGGGCCACATGAGGCGGTGTGAATTATATTTGTTCCCATTTTGTTTTTTACTTCAAAATAAGATATGTGCAGTGTGCATAGGAATTTGTTCATAGTTTTTTTTTTTGTTTGTTTGTTTTTTTTGTAGAGACAGAGTCTCACGGTACCGCCCTCGGGTAGAGTGCCGTGGCGTCACACGGCTCACAGCAACCTCTAACTCTTGGGCTTACGCGATTCTCCTGCCTCAGCCTCCCGAGCAGCTGGGACTACAGGTGCCCGCCACAACACCCGGCTATTTTTCTGTTGCAGTTTGGCCAGGGCTAGGGTTTGAACCCACCACCCTCGGCATATGGGGCCGGCGCCCTACTCACTGAGCCACAGGCGCCGCCCAGTTTTTTTTTTTTTTTTTAACAATAGTCCAGCCCTCCAATGGTCTGAGGAACAGTGAACTGGGCCCCTGTTTAAAAAGTTTGAGGACGCCTGATCTAGAGCGTCCAAAAGGCCGTTACAGCCTCTGGTTTGGACACCAACTTTCACACCTACGGGCTCAGGCTGATCTTTAAGAAGTAGTTTTGTCTGGTTTCCTGCTGACGATGTGAGGATGAGGGCAGCCGGGGGGTTGTCTCAGCTTCTTCTTGCTCACAGCCTGGAAGGTGGCCCAGACTAAGGAAGCCTCCCTCTTCACCACCCCAGGGCTTTGGTGCCTTGGGCCAGAGCTCTGCAGCTTCAGCCTCTCTCCATGAACAGGGTGGGTGACTTAGGTACAGATTTATAATTTTGAAATCCTTTCCTTTCAAGATTTATTTATTTACTTACTTATTTATGTATTTATTTTTGAAACAGAGTCTAACTAATTCATCCTGGGTAGAGTGCCGTGGTATCACAGCTTGCAGCAACCTCAAACTCTTGGGCTTAAGCAACTCTTTTGCCTCAGCCTCCCAAGAAGCTGGGACTACAGGCGCCTGCCACAACTCCCGGTTATTTTTGTTGTTGTTGTAGTTGTCATTGTTGTTTGGCAGGCCTGGGCTCAAACCTGCCAGCCTGGGTGCATGTGGCCAGCACCCTGGCCGCTGACCTATAGGCATCGAGCCTCCTCTCAAGATTTAGAACACAGTATTCCTCACCCTTCAGGTAGAGTCTTGCCCAGGAAAAATCGGATGTTCTCTGAGTGTCATGTCTTTTCAGGCTGTCTGATTTTTCAGTACAGAACTTTTAGGGATTTCTTTCCAACCAGTGTTCTTTTTTTTTTTTTTTTGCAGTTTTTGGCCAGGGCTGGGTTTGAACCCGCCACCTCCAGCATATGGGGCCGGCACCCTACCCCTTTGAGCCACAGGTGCCGCCCCAACCACAATTCTTCAATCCCACACCATCATGTCTAGGAAAGTATCTTCTGCTTAGCATGAGGTGGGTCCACTCACCCGAGGACAAGGCGTTCTGCAGGTCTAGGCCTTTCTCTTCTATGATTTCTCTGTCATTCCAGGTGAGATTCCCTAATCAACTTCCCCCCCTCCCCAACTCCTTTCTCAGAGGCTCTGTCCTGCCTTTGCTTAGTTGAAAGGTCCAGACTCCCTCCATCTGTTTGCTCTGTCTTTCAGAGGATGTCCTCAACATTTGAGGTATACCCTAGCGATCTCCCTTTTTTGTGTTCTAGCAGATTCTTTTTTTCTTTACTTTGAGTATATTTAGGATTTGGAGGGGGTGTCTTAGTCAGCTCAAGCTTACATAACAAAAAACCATAGCCTGGATGGCTTACACAGCAGACATCAATGTTCTCATGGTTCTGGGGGCTGGAAGTCCAGGTTTAAGATGGCAGCTCCGTTTCCTGGGGAGGGCTCACTGGCTGGCTTGCTGACAGCCACCTCCTCACAGTGTCCTCACATGGGGAACAGAGATCTGGTCTTTCCCCTTCTTATAATGATACTAATTCCATCATGAGGGCTCCACCATAATGACCTCACCTTGATCTTCTAAAGTCCTCATCTCCAAATACTGGAGATGGCCTTAACCATCTCCTTCACCATATGGATTTGGTGGGGGACAGAAACAAATTTCAATAGACACTTCTGAGCTGAGTCTTGAAGGATGTGCATTGCAGAGGCCGCAGGTGTTTTGTGAGAAGCCAGGAATTAGAGTGGGAGAAGGGTGATAATTCACCATCCTCATAAGGCCACGTGCCTCTTTGAGAACCTGATGTAGAACCACAGGTCCCCTTTTCAAAAAGAGAAGAAAGTTCATATACATGACATTTTGAACACTCTTTCTGGGGGGGGTGTCATAGTCATATTCTTTCATGGGCCCGCGGTTGTGCACAGGCCCTGGTTCTGAGGCCTGGCTTAGACTGTGAGTTCTGTGATGGGGAATCCACGTCCCTTGTCCATTATACTGCTGGCCCCAGATAGCACCTGGCTCATTGCAAACATTTTCTTGATAAAAGTAAGTTGAATGGATGGATAAATGAATAAAATCAGAGGACTTTTATGGAGATGCATGAGGGTTCCAGAAGGTGCTCAAGATTGTCATGATGTAACACAAATGTAATTCTTCTGTTCAGTTTCTGTTCCCCTCCATGAAGCCAGAACATGGGTGGGTTCACTGGTGACTTGTGCCAACCTGAATGATTCAGTATTCGACTATCACTTCATAGTTGATGGGAAGTTGGGGCCTTACCCTGGGATGGCTTGTACCTCTGTGAGCAAAGTAGACCCAAAGCTCTAGGCAGCTTGTGGGGAGGCTGGAAGGAAACAGGGCTCCTGATGGTGACTTAGATCCCTGCTGGGCCATGTTCCCAAGTCACTGTGGTGTGTACACTGAAGATTTTGCTGCGGTGGATGTGTCCCTGTGGCTGCCTATGGCATTTCAGCTCAGATGACTAGCCAGCAGCCACAGTGACCCCTCCCACATGTCCCACCCCCCAGCCCTCTCTCTCCCTTCAAGCCTGCTCTGCCACCTGCTCTCAGAAGTATCCTGCACTCTGGGCCATGCCTGTGGCTCAAAGGAGTAGGGCGCCAGCCCCATATGCCAGAGATGGTGGGTTCAAACCCAGCCCCGGCCAAAAACTCCAAAAAAAAAAAAAAAAGAAGTACCCCGCAGTCATCCCGTCCAAGATGCACATCTGGGAATCTCCTCAGGCCACTACCTGTCTGCCTGTCTTTGTTACTAAGCCCTGATGACTTTACCCTGAAATATCCTTTTTTATATATGTGATCTTTTTTATTAGGGTAGAATTTACATAAAGTAACATGTCCAGATCTTACTGGTAGGCGCACAGTTCAGTGAGTTTATTATTATTTTTTGTAGAGACAGAGTCTTACTTTATTGCCCTCAGTAGAGTGCCGTGGTGTCACACAGCTCACAGCAACCTCCAACTCCTGGGCTTAGGTGATTCTCTTGCCTCAGCCTCCCGAGTAGCTGGGACTACAGGCACCCGCCACAACACCCAGCTATTTTTATGTTGTCATTTGGCCGGGGCTGGGTTTGAACCCACCACCCTCGATATACGGGGCCAGTGCCCTACCCACAGAGCCACAGGCGCCACCCAGTTCAGTCAGTTTAGATGAAAGCACACAGCCATGTAACCAACACCTCTATCAAGACTTAGCACATCACTACCACTCCAGAAGATTCCGTGGGCCATTTTCCAGTCAACTGCTCCCCGTTCCCATACACTGTTCTGCCTTCTACCCTCCTGGTTTTGTGCATCTTCTGAACTAATCCACTTGAAGAGTGAGCAGTCGCCCTGAATCTATTCCCTATCAGACAGCCAAAGGGTGCCATATCTAAAGCCATAATATGGATCATGTTTTAAAATGATGCAGTGGCTCCAAGAGTCCTTCGGATAAGCCTCAAATCCCTGTCCTGCCCTTTCTCAGGTAATCACCTGTGACTCTCTGTCCCTTAGAGGCCAGGCTGTCTGCTCTGGGCTCTGCTGGGTGTGCCCTGATCTCTGCCAGGCACTCCATCCTTACTCACCTGCTCAGTCTCAGCCGTGCACCTGCCAGCCCAGTCAACACTCAGCCCCACCTGTGCATCTCACCCCATGAAACTCAGACCACTCTGGTCTCGGTGAGACTTGTGTCTGCTCTTTTCTGGAGCACAATGCAGGATTGTGGCCTTGCTGCTCACCGCTCTGCCTCCAGGGCCAGCTGGAGTGTCAAGACTGAGTGATAGACATTCAGCCCCGAGCAAAGCGGCGAGGCGCCAGTTTCATTTTCTTTTGGAACCCACAATTCTAGAGATGCATCAACCCCCCGCCTGGCTTTACAGAGGCACTTGGGATAGGACCCAGTCTTTTTTTAAGTTGAAAAGAATCATTTCTCCCTTTCAGATTTTACTGAACTCAGACAGAATTTTACAATGCCAGTGGAAGCTACACATACATTGGATGCAATTTTCTCCAAACCGGAACAGACTGGTACTAACCTCAGAGACCGAGTCATCTCTGGGCATTATAACCAACAACCCAAGCAATGCTGACAGTCCACAGCAAGGCCCAGAGGAAGGGGCAGCCTGTGGCTGAGGAGAGAGAAGCAGAGAGTGATGGCAAACTCCTGGGGGTCAAGGCTCCCCGCACAGTAAAGGGGCAGAGTGAAGGGGAGCAAGGGAGGGAAGGGATGTAACATTTTACGGGACCAGGTGAAAACTCAGAGCAATCTGTCCCAGTGGCCCAGTTGGTGAGACGCAGGGCTGAGCGTCCAGCACTTAGCAGGGATTGCTCTTTCCTGACTGTGTGTTTGCAGCTCCTCTGCCCACGTGCCCCTGGGGTGGCAGGTTGTTACAGTACTAACAGTGAGGACAGCAGCCGTTGCTCCGTGTCCACGTATAGATACTGTCCAGCACTGGGTGGAGGCAGAGAGGACATTGCTGGAAGCCACCAGGAGCTGAGAGAAGGGCTGGAGCAGCTTCTTCTCCGGATCCTCCAGGAGGGAGCAGCCTCAGGGACACCCAGATTCTGTGCTTCTAGCCTCCGGGCTGGGAGAGAGTAAATCCCTGTGGTTCTGAGCCACAGAGTTTGTGGTGCTTTGTTACAGCAGCCCCAGGGAACTCACTTAGAAGGGGAGGCAGCCACTAGGACTAACGGGGCCTCTGGGAGGCTGGACCATACATGGGAATTGTCCCTCACATGCCACTGCTTATGGGCCTCCCTGACCCTTCTGTCTGCTCCTGCCACCACGGCAGAAGGGTTGGGGGTGCAGCAGGGCTCTCAGAGCAAGTGTGGAGAACAGTGAGGGCCACGGCTTGTGCTCACAACCACACCGACGTCCTTCTCTGCTGGTGAGGAGAGGGTGAAGGGTGTCCCATGTTACAGATGAGGAAACTGAGAATCAGGGAGGTTAAGGAGTTGGCCCAGGGTCCGCTGCTAACATGTGGGACGTGATATAGGTGTGATCCATCCACACTCCTGCTCCCTCGGATTCTTTCTCCTGAGCATGTCCAGGCTCCTTGGGGCATCCCTTGGGGGGAAGTGCATTTTCCTTGGACACATTTTTTAATACGTGAAATGATCAAGATGTGTACATAGTTTCGCTTGGTGACTGTAATGGGCTGAACTGTGTCTCCCCCAAATTCTTCAGTTGAGGCCTAACCCCAGGATCTCAGAACGCGATTGTATTGGGAGGTGTTTAAATGACCACATATGGGTGGCCCTAATTCAATACGGTGTCCTTTCAAGAAGAGGAGATTAGGACACAGACAGGCCCAGACGGAAGCCACGTGAGGACAGGGAGGAGAGGGAGGCTTCAGCAGAAAACTAAACCTGCTGACAGCTTGTAGACCTCTAGAATTCTGAGAAAGTAAATTTCTATTGTTGAAGCCACCCAGTCTGTGACACTGTATTATGGTTGCCAAGCAGGCTCATACAGTCGGTCTTGATTTAGGCTGCAAGGGCTTTCAGAAGGGCTGGAGAGTAGAAACAGTTCATTTATGGCATCTACAGCAAGTGGAAGTTGCTTACAGGTAGGTCTGGGTTGGGGGTGTGTGTGACTCAGAGCTTATCAGTCTTGTGTTTCTCTAATGTATTAAGCATTGCCAGTGGCAGCCCCCACCCCCGTCCAGCCTTCTGCTCCAGCAAGCTCCCCTCCAAAAAGGAAATTAACCATCATGCCTTGCCTGGCCTGGGCAGACACCTGGCCAGCATCTGCAGACGTATGTCCAGCAGGGCCCTTCTTCCCCTGGTTGCAACCATCAACAGTCACCCCTGCAGGGTTTCCTGAATGGCCCCCAGAAAACTCAGACGTTCTGGAGACTCCTCACCCAGAGTGAGTTTGTTCGTTAAAAAATGCCCATGGGCATAAAAGAAGCCTGATAATATGAAATACCAGGCGAGAAAAGCAGAAACAAAGCAGAAAATTATCCTAGTTTTTTTGGCCGGGGCTGGGTTTGAACCCGCCACCTCCAGTATATGGGACCGGCACCCTACTCCTTGAGCCACAGGCGCCGCCTGATCCTAGTTTTTAAAAACATACAGAAAAGGGCGGCGCCTGTGGCTCAGTGAGCAGGGCGCCGGCCCCATATACCGAGGGTGGCGGGTTCAAACCCAGCCCTGGCCAAACTGCAACAAAAAAATAGCCGGGCATTGTGGCGGGCTCCTGTAGTCCCAGCTACTCGGGAGGCTGAGGCAGGAGAATCTCCTAAGCCCAGGAGTTGGAGGTTGCTGTGAGCTGTGTGAGACCACGGCACTCTACCGAGGGCCATAAAGTAAAACTCTGTCTCTACAAAAAAAAAAAAAAAAAAAAAACACAGAAAAAGTATGTTTGGAAGAAAGGAAGGAAACAGAGCACCTGAACACTCTAACGTGAAGGCTTCACTTCTTTATATTTCTGTGGTTTCTACAGGGAGACCAAATCGTCTATAAGTAGAATTCCCTCATAACTTTGTAGGAAACGAGGAAGAAGGACAAGGAAGAGGAGACAGAGGAGGAGGACAGAGAACTGTCCCCTCCAGAGAGGAGGCTGGAGCTGTGTCTCACCCTGCCGCCCTGGGTAGAGTGCCATGGAGTCCTAGACATCCGTGAATAGCAGCTGAGTGAGTGAATCCTGCCGAGGCTGTGTTAGGATCGGTGAGAAAATGCACAGAAAGCATCAGGTATGGGGCTCGGCACAAAACGACGCTCAAGGAAACACTGATGTTGTCACCCCAGCGTCATGGGGGTGCTCCTGTAACGTGCCAAGGCAGGTGGGGGTGACAGTGTCCCCTCAGTCTCCGGCCGCCCAGCCGTGGTGGAGAACTCAGGCTGCTCCCGTGTTACTGACGCTAATGTACCGGGCTTGGATCACTCATGTTGCCTCGCCCTCTCTTCTGACCCCCACTGCACCCCAACCCCAGGGCACAGGGTTGGGTTGGTCCTTTGCCTCAGCTGGTGCCATTCTGTCACTGCTGTACTGGGCGGAGGCCCCTCTCTCACCTCTCCTTGTTTCTCTTTCTCTCCTCAACCCCCAGACTCACTCCTTTTGTCCTACAGCAACGGTCTCCCTTAGAAATTTATTTATTTATTTATTTATTTATTTATTTATTTATTTATTTATTTATTTGAGACAGACTCTCACCCTGCCACCCTGGGTAGAGTGCCATGGAGTCCTAGCTCATGGGCACTTGGGCTTGGGCCTCCGTCTTTTGCTACTTGGAAACCTCAGCCTCCTAAGTAGCTGGGATTACAGGCACCCTGCACAATGCTGGGCTAGTTTTCTTCCCCCAGTTTTCTATTTTTAGTAGAGACAGGGACTCCCTATTGCCCAGGCTGGTCTTGGACTCCTGAACTCAAACAATCTGCCCACCTTTGCCTACCTGACTGCTAGGATTACGAGTATGAGCCACCACAACCAACCCAACAGTAGTCTCCCTTTTAATTCCAGACAAGCTCATGTTTAAACATTTGATAAATGTCCTTGATTCAACTTATTCGTTATCTATCATCTATCTTGCTGCATATCTAATTTCTCTCTACTTATCTGTCTCTTATTGATCACCTGTCAGTCTGTCTTTTGAAAGTCTGTAAAGCTGTTTTATGTGTGTTTTCAAGTTCACGTACATGGCCGATGGGCTCCTTAGCGCCAGCTCCCAAGGCTGGTGCTGGGTGCGTGTCTAGCTCACTGCTTCTCAGCACAGCACGACGTCTCTGTAGTGTGGGTGTTCTGAAACCTCAGGTCGTTCTACGTTTACTTTTGACCAACTGGCTATCAATGTGGGTTCTCATGACCCCCTTTTTGGATTCAATAAATTTGCTAGGGCAGCTCACAGAACTTAGGGAACCAGGAATGTGTCCTGGTTTATTACAAAGGACACAAGCACAGAACAGGGCGGGGCTTCCATACCCTCCCCAGGCTCTGGCAGGAAGCTCATCCCAACTCCGTTCTCTCTTTTTTTTTTTTTTTTTGAGACAGAGCCTCAAGCTGTCACCCTGGGTAAAGTGCTGCAGCATCACAGCTCACAGCAACCTCAAACTCCTGGGCTTAAGCGATTCTCCTGCCTCCGCCTCCCAAGTAGCTGGGACTACAGGCACATGCCACAACACCCGGCTATTTTTTTGGTTGCAGCCGTCATTGTTGTTTGGCGGGCCGGGCTGGATTTAAATCTGCCAGCTCAGGTGTATGTGGCTGGTGCCTTAGCCGCTTGAGCCACAGGCACTGAGCCAGAACTCGGTTCTCTTTTGCTTTTTCAGAGGCTTCATTATGTAGCTATGATCGATTATACCCAGGGCCACTGGTGCCCACCTCAACCCTCAGCCCCTCCCCTCCCTGGACCAATCCTCCCAGGGGTCCTCAAACTTTTTAAACAGGGGGGTCAGTTCACTGTCCCTCAGACTGTTGGAGGGCTGGACTATAGTTTAAAAAAAAAAAACTATGAACAAATTCCTATGCACACTGCACATATCTTATTTTGAAGTAAAAAAACAAAATGGGAACAAATACAATCACACCATCATGCGACCCACGGGCCACAGTCTGAGGACCCCTGCATAGTAGTCTAAACCTTCCTTGGTTCTTCCAGTGACCAGTTCACACCCTGAAGCTGTCAAGGAGCTGTTAGCCACCTGTCAACTCATTAATTCACAACAAGACACTCATCACTTTGAAGATTATAAGGATTTTCAGAGTTATATGCCAGGAAAGGGAAGGACACTATTTGGACAAATTACTCAAATTAAAATGAACTTTTAGGATGGGGCCACCTGCTGACTCCTTGTTGCCCTTGTCTTATAGGTGAGGCTCAGAGACTTGGGCTCAAGTCTATTCTGTCACTTTCCAGAAGAGTGACCTTGGAAGTCACTGCACCTCTCTGATTTTGTCTCCTTGTCTGTCACAGGGAACGACAAAGGTATAACCTCCTAACCTTGACGGGGTGGAGGGTTGCCTGGCACACAGCAAGTGCTCAATATTACTGAGATTTATAGTGGCATGTCTGTGTGGCTAACTCTCAAACTAGCAGGAAATGAGATGGTGTTTTTGGTCTTTCAGGCCCCCTCCCAGTCACTCAGAAGAGAGGGACCTACTTCAGGACTCACAAAGGTTGGTGGCGGGTATGTGAAAGCTCCAGGATTTCTTCTTGTCATCATAAAGGTGAGGATCAGCATTGGCAGAGCAGCAGCTTGAGGCTAATTTTTACTACAACGGGGGATGTTTTACTGGCCCCTGGCTCCGCTGGCTTTGAACCAGTCTGGAAAAAGCCATTTAAGGTTTGAAGCCAATTGAAAAGACAACTCGTCATGTTCTGACTGCTGCTGGGTGATAGTGCCCCTGGATGAGAGTAACGATGTGGAAACTTCTCTTTCCACAGCCCTCCAGCCCCAAATGGCGCTCACGCTCCAGAGACGAGGTGGCTGTTGCTTATGTGTAAAAATGCCTTGAAAGTTGTGTGGGTGCAGGAACCAGCCTGGTGCTGGCTGTGGGCCTGGGCTGCCCATGGCTGCTCCCTGAGTCTCAGCTTCCTCATCTGCAAAATGGCAAGGAAGGGAGACTCCAGCTTGGGGCTGTGTGAGCGTGACACAGGCACAGAAAGCCGTGCATGAGGACTGGGTGTAGATTAACCTCTTAGGGAGCAGCCATCATGCAGGCTTTCAGCAAAGTGTCTGGGGACCCCGACCTTCTGTTCACTCAGGCTGCCGGTTAGTCTCTGGGTGAGCTGGGCTTGGTGCTGTAAATTAACAGGCAGACTACAGACGGACCGGGTCTCCAGAACAACTGGTGGGGGAGGAGGACAGGGTTGAGTTAACCCTGGAGGATATGCGCTGGTTCTTTCTCAGGAGCATCTAGAGCTTTTCACCTTCTCCAGGTAACTTCACCGGGTGACATCATCTGGTATCGTGGGCACACAGCAGGGACTCCCAAATACCCACAGAGGGCATTTGAGCAGGGAGGCTTCACCCTCCTCCTGCAAAGGGTTCTGGGCCCCTTGCCTGTGCCGAACCCGTGCAAAGCCCTCGTCTTTTGCGTTCTTGTCCCCATATAACCCTCTGATCTCATTTTCTACCTGTTCTATCTCCTTGCGTCCCCTGGTCCAGCCATCCTGGCCTCTATGCTGTTCCTAACACAGGATGAACACAGCCCAGCCTCAAGGCTCCTGTATGTGCTGTTTCTCTAGCCTGGACTTGGCTATTTCCACATCGATCCCTACTCCTCTACTTCACTCAGGGCTCTGCCCAAGACCATACGTCTGCCTCTCTCCCTTCCCTGTTCAGCTCCAGGAACACAGAACACAGGCTTTGTTCCTGCTCCACCTTCCCTGCCTAAAACAGCGCCTGGCACGCAGCAGGGGCTTAATGCCTAAACAAGTAGATTCTTTGCCTGCACAGGAAAACTTGTGTCCAGTTTCTGAGCATGTGGGCATTTTCACTGTCACCCTGGGGACAATGACTATCTTAGGCATGTGTGGTCATGCAGACTATGATGAGGATGTGAAGCAGAAAGTGGACTGTAGTGTGCATCGAACTATTGGATGGAACTTGTCTAACAAGGGGGTCAGCCCGTTGCAGACATGATAAGTAGGGTGTAGGTGTGAGATTCTAGCCTCGCATTCCTTGCTCACCCTCAGTGACTGCCCACTCCCTCTGAGGCAGGCCCCCATCTAGGGGCAGCTCCAGGAAGGCACTGGAGGGGCAAGGGGAGTGAAGGTTAGGCCAAAGCACAGTTTCTTCCTTCCTCAGAGGAAGAGCTTGAGTTTCCTGTCCAGAGAGATAAACCTCTGGTCTGTGACTCACCCCTCCATGCACTGCAGAATCAAAGGGCGCTCCCGGCCAGTCATACCTGAATGAAAGGGAAGAGGAGCCCCACGGCGAAGTTGGAGAGCCAGTTGACAGTGCCTGCAATGAGGAAAGCGGCCGGATGCTGTGCCTGCTGGAAGAACTCGCCGGTCAGGATGAAGGGGATGCCACCTGCAACGCAAGAGCAGCACAGCATTGTCACACTGGGAAGGCCATGCCTCCAGCATCCATCTGCCTCTGCCATGCTTTAGAGCCACCCACACTGCAGGGGACGCTCCCTTGGCAGGAGTCGGCTCTGCCTGTGGGAACAGCAGCTTTAGATGCAGGTGCTGGCACCGGGCAGCCCTCAGCCCCTCAGCCCCGAATGTACACAACCCACTTCTCTGACCTGGCACATCTGAGTAAGAATCATCATTCCCTTGGCTCTCCAAATACCCTCAGAATCAAGCTGTGACCCACGAGAAATTAAATACTATTGGTACCAACTTGATATTGAATACTGTCAAATTGAATACTATTGGCATCAACTTGATACAGAAGGTAATTGACCTTTTCTGAATGTGTAGTGTTAGGAATGTTTATTAATTTAGTCTTCAGAATAACTACGTGTTCCTGGGTGAGCACTTAACTGGCCCTAGGCTCCCCCGCTCCCGAGCAGCAGAGGCAGCACTCAGGTGGGGGCTCCAGCTTCCAAATCTCAGGGTTTTCTGCTCATCCTTGCTTGGGAGAGGACAGGACCCCTGCCCGACTTGCTGCCTGTTGTCCCCCTCAGCTCCCTTGTCCAGTTGCACAGTGGGTCCTGGCAGCCGAGTGTTACTCAGGGGTGACAGCCTCGACATTGGGGTAGGACAACTCTTTATTTGAGAGGCTGTCCTGTGCAACCACAGGCTGTTTGTTATCCTTCACCTTCTGATGGCAGGAGGGTCCCAGTCCCCATCACAACCCAAACTTCCTGCATACATTTCCCAGCGGATTCCTGACAGAGAGGTCCCTAGGTCTGCATCCTCCCCTTCCCATGTGCTGCTGGGAGAGACTGGGGTTGTGCCCTATGCCCAGACCCAGCATTGGGGGCTCCACTGGACCTCCATTTGCAGTCACCACTGTGCCAATCAGATCTGCACCTGGGCATTCACTGGGAGTGGGAGGGACAAAACTAGAGGGAGACACTGAACACAACCTGGAAGTCACTAGGCTGGGGACATTCATTTTGTCAACACTCAATAGTTATTTACAGGGTGGGGACGGGTCTACCAGTGGTGGTTGAGAGCAAGGACATTCCTGCCTTCATGGGACTCCCTTGTCTGGTGGGGAGAAAAGACAGTCTGTTCATTAAACAGAGACAGAGTGAGCACGGGTGTGAGAAGGCTGGGACCAGCTGCAGAGGGCAATGGGAGCCTGTCTCAACCGTGGCCGGGAAGGTCTCTTGGGGGCACGTGGTAGGGATGGAACTGAAGGAAGAGGCCTGGCTTGTGCACTTCTGGGACAGATCATGACAGTGGGGGTGGAGGGACAGAGGTCCTGGAGGTGAAAGGTTTGGGTCCAGGTCTACCACAGGGGCCAGCCTGTGTCATCACCTGAAAGAGGCACAGAGGAATGGGATGAGGGGAAAAGGTGAGTGGGGCCAATGGAACAGCCTCTTGTAGGTCAAGGTGAGAAATTTGCAACTGGAGAAAACCACTGTGAGGTTCTGTGCAGGTGGTTAATTTGCATTTCATAGAAGTCACTGCTGTTTGAAGAAAGGCCTGGGGAGTGTCTGAGTGGGTGCAGAGGCAGGGCAGTCCAGGTAGGAGGCCGTGGGATGCCAGAGGGCTCAGACCCTGGCAGCAGGGATGGGGGGAAGGGGCTGAGTCTGAGGCAGCCCACTCCACAGAGGTGAAGCTTTCCACGGTAGCCCTGTACTCCTCATCAAGTTGACCCAACCAAGCAAGCCAGGGTCACAAGGCCACAAAGCTGGGATCAACTCAAGCCTGTCTCTCTCCAGAGCTTTCTTTCTTGTTGTTACCAGACGATGCCACCAGTGAGCCCTGGACTTTAGCAAACCCCAAATGGCTCAGATTCAGGTTTCTGTGCCTGGCTAATTTCACTTAACAGAATGTCTTCGGTTCTATCCATGTTGTTCCAAATGGCAGGACTTCACTCTTTTTGTGATGCTGTAATATCCCATTGTTACACGTACCACAGTTTCTTCATCCGTTCATCTGCTGGTGGGCATTTACGGATGGAACTGGAGATCACTGTGTTTAATGAAATAAGCCAAGCACAGAAAGGCAAATCTCTCACATTCTCACTCATACATGGGAGCTAAATGTTAACAATAACTGGTCTTACGGAGAAAGAGAGTAAAATGATGATTACCACAGGCTGTGAAAGGTCAGGGGGAATAAAGTGGGGATGGTTAATGGGTGCAGAAATGTATTTAGAGAGGTAGCTAGAATGAACAATATTTAATAGCACAATAAAGTGACTGTAATTGACAATAAGGTATATTTAGTATAGGGTATACTTTAAAATAACTGAAAGAATAAAAGAAATGATAAATGTGTGAGGCAATGGATACCCCAATTAGGATATCAGGATACCTGATTTGATTAATTCACATTGTATGTTTGTACAAAACATCACCCTGAAAAGATATACAACCCTGGGGCCTTGGTGTGTGCCACACCTTTTGGGGGCAAGACACGATTGCAAGAGGGACTTTGTCTAACAAATGCAATCAGTGTAACCTGGTTTATTGTACCCTCAATGAATCCCCAACAACAAAAAAAAAAGAAAGAAAAGACATACAATTATTATGTACCCATAAAAGTTAAAAATAATTTTCAAAAAAATGGTGCAGAAGGGACCATCCCTTCACCTCCCCCTAGAATGTGAGCCCCCTGGAGAGGCGCTATCTCCCAGCATCGTGCATAGGGAATAGACACTCCATCAATATTTACTTACATAAATGCTCAAGATTTGATCTTGATAAGATTTGATATGCTGTTTACTACAAAGAAAGAGAATGCTGTGTCTTAAAGGTATCTATCAAAATGTGTGAGAACAATGGTTACACATTGAAATGTAATAAAACCAGCCTTCGGGTCTATAGAGTATAGAATATTTCATTGTCAGAAACAGTTTGCGTCACACACACAGTTGTTGGTCCTGCAGTGAACACCCTGGGAACCTTTCAGCATGTCCTATGGAGGTCAGTTCACAGCCACTCTGGTGACTGAGCTGGGCTGGAAGCTGCTGTCTGACTCTGTCTGGCTTCCCTACATGTGTTAGACACTGTGCTAGTCACTGTAGATTTTGACAAAGTCACAGTGAGACTCTGAGAGCACACACACAGCGTGTCCCCTGAGCTGCACCACCCCTGTGTGAGTTACACAGTACAGTGGGATATAGCGCATTTTTGTCCTGGCCAGGAATTAGCACTCAGAGGGATGACAATGAACATCCCATGGTTGGCCCAAACTCTTATTTTCCAAACATAGGAATGAAATAAATTAAGATAAATGTAGGGACGTATCCTTTGATATCCACATTGTTTCTTGTTATATATATGAATCTCGGGAACCAAATGGATTTGGAGGGGGAGGGATGTACTATTATTGTAAAAAAGAACATATTTTATGCCACTCAGCTGAGGCCTCACCCTCTCTCGAAATCTTCAACCGTAGCAACAAGGACTGAAGGCAGAGGGAACACAAGGGAAAATGTATATGCCTGGGGCACCCATGTCACCTTGGCAATCATGCAGAGCATGGGGGGCAGGCCCCTGAGAGTGGGATGGAAAGGAACCTCAGGAGACTCCTGGACACTGGAGTGCTTATGTGTGTATGTGCCTGTGTGTGCACCAGTGTGTGGGGCATGCATTCACAAGGGTGTGTGCATGAGTGCGTTTGCCTGACGGCTGACACAGGGACAGGGTATCCTTGTGTGTCAGAACCTGCTAGGAGACTTCACACCTCTGCCTTGGTGCGCATGTTCTCAGTAACTGTCTAAGATGCGGACAATGCATCTTTAGATAGGCCTCTTTGTGCAGTGGACAACCTGAGAACCCATACTTGGTGGCTTTGCTTGCTCTGACTCAACATGCAGATAGTAAGATTAATCCAACTTTTACCTCCTCTAGATAACCCAACTTCCACTCATGCAGATACACATCCCCTCTGTGCTTCCATAGCATCTAGCACCTGCCTTAGTTATGGTAGCCTGTTGTAGACCTTCAGAACTCAGGCTGTGGAGTCAGATCTGTAAGAACTAGAGTCCTGTCTCACTGCTGTGTGACTTAGGGATAGCTCTCAACCTCTCTGAGCCTCAACTTCCCTTTGCCTATCTACTTCCATCCTCCTGGACAGAGCCAAGGGCTACCCCTTCCTTTTTCACTTGGAAGCTGGACTCCCAGCTCCTGCTGGGGACATTCTTCATGTCTCTGTGTGTCCCCAGGGCTGAAGCACTAACTACAGAGTTGCTGACCTAACCTGAGTGGGCACCGGGAATTGACCCATCAAATGACATCAGAGTGACAGCCTGACATGGGGCACTCGACAATGCGACGGACAAGAGCACATCCTGTTGTCGAATCTGCACGTTCGGTTCTCTAACTCTCAAAATAGTTTTGAGGAAAGAAGAAATAAATATCCACCTTATATTCTAAACTGGGTGAAAACTGGTTCCTGGGCAATGGCAGAAAGAAATCTTAAATATCACAATGGTTTGTGGAGCTGCAAAGCTCAGCCCGCCTGCCAAAATCTTATCTGGTAGTGTTTATTTTCCCTTGTTAGGAAGAAGTTGACTTTAATGAAAATTAGCTCACCTTGAGGATGGAGGCAGCTTCTCACTGCTGCTAATCCCTAGAGCCTTCTGTTCCCTGTCCTTGCCTGTAAGCAAACCATTCCTGTGATTCCCTTACAGATCCCAGCTGACCGGCCCTCTTCCTTCCTGCTGGACCATGGCTAAATTTCAAATCTACATAGTAGCTTAGATAGCTCATCTCATAAGTCTTGTCCCTAAAATCATGTGAGGTAATGGGCAGAGGCTGGCTCTTCATTTCTAGGTGGGGACTGCTAAGAACACACACTAGCAACTGTGAAGTTAAGTCTTGCCTTCCATATAAATTCATTTTAGAGAGATTGTTGTGTGCTCAGAAATGACTACGATAGCTGTATTGTTTTAATATAGATAAAATGTTTGTGAGACATTCCCATTTAGTTTTCATTAAATAATTTTAATAAACTTATGACTATATATTGACTATATAGTAATTAAATAATTTTTCTAAACTTATGACTATATATGAACTAGAAAGTATATATAACCATACAGTATATATATGTTACATATTCTCTCTATCTAATAACATATATGATATAAGATATAGTATAATATTATATATGACATATTAGACAGGCCTCTGTGCAGGCCCTTTATATATATAATGTATTATATATAATGTATTAATACATACGTTGCATATATACTATGTATATCTATTTCTTTGATGCTGTAATTTCTGCTTTTTGGTCAGGAAAGTTAGAAATTAACTTGTCATTCTACTTTGCACACAATTTCCCAACTTCTGAGCAGGAACGCATCATCTGGTTTGACTCCCACCTAAGCTCTGGGGTATTTGAGGCAATTGAGTAGAGGCCAAGGCCGTGCTCAGTGTTCTTTATCTAATTTACTCACTTGTTCCTCCATTCAACAAGCAGAGATGTCCTGAGTGCCCACACCTGCCTGGGCACTGGGCCGAGACTTCAGACCAGTTGGCGCATGACGTGGTAACCAGTTTAATCTGGCTGCAGGGCCTGGCTTCCTCCCCTGGCCCCTGGCCTAGCAGCTAAGGCCTTGCTGTCTGCTGACCCAGCTCCCTCTCTCATCTATAAAATAGGGATATAATTAACTGGGAAGGAAGGGTTTAGCAGCTCATGTATAAGCCATGTCCTATCCCCTGGGACAGGGAGAGAAGAACCAAGAGAAAAAGTGGCCTTGTCCATTCTCCATGGGAACTCACTCTTCCAATCTCATGATGGTATTTACTAGCAGAAAAATGAGGGAGAGACTTCTTACTATTTTTTTTTTTTTTTTCAGTTTTGGCCGGGGCTGGGTTTGAACCCACCACCTCTGGTATATGGGGCCAGCGCCCTACTCCTTAAGCCACAGGCACCGCCCAGAGGGAGAGACTTCTGTACACAATGTTTTTAGTGGGATATACCTGGTCTGCTTGTACTGGGGTGAGTCACTATAGGGTTGGTATGCTGGGAAATGTCAGTGTCAGCTGCGTAATGATCCAAGTATAAAATGAAGAAAACAGCTTCTGTGATGGAAGCAACAGTCTGTGTGTCCTTTCTGGCACCCTCATCTGTTAAAATCTGGTGAACAGAGCCCTGCCATGTGATTTGGCCCAGCGTCTATGAAGCCACGGAATTTGGAGGCAGACAAAACTAGGGTTGAATCTGGACTCCATCTTTATCAGCTTCAAGATCATGGGTCCAACTTAGCAGATGTGAAGCAACAGAAAGACCCAAACTTTTAAAAATCAAATCTTAAGCTCCCCCTCCAACAGACTGAATAGACCATCTCTTGGCCAAGGGGACCTCAGAGAAACCTTAAAACCATTGGTTCCTGGCCATGACAGGACAGGAGGTTGGGCATACCTTCCCCCTTCTGTGTTTTACCCACAACTGCCCAGCAGTAATGTTAAAATAGAGACCACAGGACTGACAGAGTGGACTCTTCATGGCAATAAGAAACCGAGTTATGAACAGGCCTGAGGCCAGGATGGGCTAGGGTTAAGTCACACGCCCTGACACTTAAAGAATAAACTATGTTCTGACTGTCACAGTCTTTTTCTTTTTCTCTATCAGCTAAACAAGCACTGGCCTTGGGATAAGCAATTTTGAAACAAGTGCAGTTCACTGACAGATGCTGACAAACTGACCTCCACCCTCCTCTTCCACAACCCATAACTGCAGCTGTGATTGGACAAGAGGCTGATTTTCAGTAACTTTATCCTGATAAGCGACCACCGACCATGGGCTGGTTCTGGCTGGTTACAGAGGTGCCTTTGCGTCCCTGCTTTACCTTTTGACATACAGGGCTTAACCGTCACTCATTTAACGTTTAGCCTCCACCACTCAGTAAGTACGAGTTGTACCTAACACACATGTTTAGCCAATATGCATTTACTCAGAAGGGTCATGAATATTCATGACCGTGAATATTCATGAACTGTTGAATATGCATGTTTGCCAACCCTGTCCCAGACAATCCCTGCTCTTCCCTCTTCTCCCTCCCAGTGTTCTGTCTTTTTTTTTTTTTTAAGGCCAGAGGCTCTACTTCTTGCCTGCAAGTTGTAATCCCCTTCTTAAGAAATAAAGCTCTTTTTGTAAAGTTATACATTGTGTGAGTTTTAAGTTAACGGTGATAACGTATGAATGATGTTTGAATGAATATCAGGCATTCTACACTAGTTCCCTCTTCTCCTCTGCCCTCCTGGGAATCCAGGTCTGTCTCTCGTGTGGACTCCTCCAGGGCAGGGACAGGGTTTCTGCATCTCCTTCCCCCTGGACGGCTAAGGCACGGTGCAAGGCTGGCACTCAGCTAAAGTCCAGCAAGTGCCTGGTTCTGATTCTTTGTTTCTCTGGACTCTCCTCCCCTCTCTCTGTCCCACACTTGTCTCCCGGCTCTGCTGGGCACAGCCCCTGCCCCTTCCAGGTCTCACCAGGCTCCCACTGGTGCACACCCTCTATTACCGTGCTGAGACCCTAGCTGGAGTACTCTGTGCTGCCCCTGGAGGGTCCCCCTTCAGGGTCAGCCCTGTCCAGCAGCCAGTGCCCCTCTCCCCTCAGCCCTCACAACCTCCGTGGCCAGAAGTACCAAGGGGCCCCTGCTGACAGCCCAGGGGAGGGTGAGGACATGTGTACTGGACAGCCGACCTGCCACTCATCCTCCTTGAGGATAGAGACCCTGTCTTCTCCACACGTTCTCTCCTGCCTGGGGCTGGCACTGTGGCACAATAAAAACGTAAATATTTCATCTTTGGCTTCAGTTGGAACTTCCTGAGTCATAGGAGTGGCTTTTGCTTCTTCTTCTTCTTCTCCTTTTTTATTTTTTTGTTTTCTTTTTTTTTTTATTTATTTTTATTAAACCATAGCTGTGTATATTAGTATGATCGTGGGGCACCATACACTTGGTTCATAGATCGTTTGACACATTTTCATCACATTAGTTAACATAGCTTTTGTATCATTTTCTTAGTTATTTGCTAATGCAGTGCATCTTACAAGGGTATATGTGAATCCTAGTAAATGTGGAATGTAAAGGTCTTTTTTATTTTTTTGATTAAATCATAGCTGTGTACATTAATGCGATCATGGGGCACCATACACTGGTTTTATATACCATTTGACATATTTTCATCACACTGGTTAACATAGCCTTCCTGGCATTTTGTGGCTTTTGCTTCTTATAAGGAGCCCCTTTCTACCACACCTGGGCTTATGTCAGGAGGTAACTCAGGGTGACCAGTGGACAGCTTAGAGGGAGGGCCCGGCCATGTGTGGAGGCTGTAACCTTGAGCCCTACCACCCAGCCCCCAGGGTGGGGAGGTGGGCCAGAGGTCAAGACCAGTCATTAGCAGCCAATTATTGAATCAGTCATGCCCATGTGATAAGACCTCCATGGACCCCTAAACAACAGGGCTGGGGGGCTTCCAGGCTGGTGAACACACTGAAGTGCTGGGAAGCTGGAGCACCAGGGAGCAGGCAAGTGCCATGCCCTGCTCGCCCCACACCAGGCCCTGTACCTCTCTCCCACATGGCTGTAACTGTAAGCAGAGCACTTTCTTGAGTTCTGTGGGCCATTTGTAACAAATTAATCAAACTTGACGGGGGCCTTGGGAACCCCTGAATTTGTTGCCAACTGGGCAGAATTGCCTGAGATTTCACTTGCAGCATCTGAGGTGGGGCAGCCCTGTAGGACTGAGCCCTGCACCTGCCAGGGCTGCGTCCACTCTGGGAGATTGTGTCAGCATCGAACTGAATTGTTGGACACCAGCTGGTGGAGGAGGATTGGAGCACCAGCGTGGAGAGGTGACATGTATTTGGTGTCAGAAAAAAGTCACTCATTTGGTATGAGCGATGTTGGGAGACAGATACACCACACAGCAGGGACTCAATGTCAGGCTGTAAGTTTGGGACCCAGGATGCAGAAGTGAGGGAAACAAGGTCCTCGTCTCTGAAGCAGCCCTAGGTATTAGAGCTGGCCAACGATGGCCCCTGAAACACAGGTGGCGACCACCTGAGCAGCAGGTCTGGGGCTGTGGGAGCAGGAATGCTGGCTCAAGTTCAGTATGAGCTGACTTTTTTTTTGGAGACAGGCAGCACGCTCTGTCCTCACAGGCAACCAGCTCGCCAACACTGGGTGAGGGGATGAGACGCCACTTATCAAGTGGATGGGTAAGAATGGTGTGCCAGGTGGGTTCAGCACATGCAAAGGCTGGGATCATGCAGTGGGGGGCAGTGGCTCAGCATGGCTGGAGCACACAGCGTGTCAGGGCAGGCGGGGAGATCATGCAGGTCCCCTCGAACGTGAGTATGCTTGGGCTGTGTTTCTAGGTTAAACCAATGGGACAAATTCAGATGTCCCCTTTTCAAGTGAGGCATGTGCTAAGCGAGCACGGGGTGTGTCCCTGTCAGGACGGCTCCATCCTCTGGAGCACGCAGACCCTAATTTGCACCTTTGTAATTGCAGTGACCAGCCCCATCTTTTTTGCCTCCGTCCTCCTCACCTGTGTGTAAACTCCCCTCAGAGGGCTTAGCCTGCTGCCAGCCACAGAGTCAGGACATGGTAAGATGTTTCAAACTGGAATTGACATACCTTGGTGCTGATCTTTGTTTTTTCAAAGGTAAAGCTCTTTCCTCATGCCTCATTTATTAGAATTCTCTGCCCCAGCTTTGGGGTCAGGAACACAAATGAAACAGAAGCAGGAAATGCCCTCCTGTTATCTTTCCTTCCCTCTACCTTATTCTGACTCCCTGTCAAGTCTTCTCAAATTGATCTACTTCTCACAGAAGCTGCCTCATGCCAAATTCTGGCTTCTCTGGGAGAAGCATCCCTCTCATTTAATCAGGGGGAGCAGCCCCGGAGGGGTCTCTCAGCCAATCCCTGGCACGTCTGCTTGCTGCCCTGGCCCCTGTGGCTCCTCTTGGGATCTGCCAGTCCCCGCCCACTTAGGAGGGTGCAAGATGGCCTCACAGTCCATGGCAGCCTCCCTCAGACAGGCAATCTTCCTGGGGTCTTTCTCTGGGCTGTCAATGTGAGTTTAAGTGATGTTTCTTAACCCAAGGCATCCTTGTGGCTAGGGTTGTTCACGGCCAGCCAGTGAGGCCCAGCAGCCAGGCGAACACAGGGGTGGGGGCTGACAGCTACCCTGGGGTTGGGAGGTGCCAGTGGCCTTCCCTGTAGGGCGTCCCCCAGACACTGCCAGGAGCTCAGCATTGAAGCCCTGGAAAAGCAGCTCGCTCCGCCCTCACAGGGAGCCAGCTGGCCAACACTGGGATTGGAACCGACGCCATCGCAGGAAGGGCGAGGGCCCAGGACACAGGGAGGCAGAGCTCTGGGGCTCGGTCAGTAGAGCACCTCAGGCCTGTGTGTAGGCAGCTAGTGTGTGTGGACAGGCAGGCACAGAGGCTGCCTGTTCACTGAGGTGCAGCGCACATGTCATCCAGGGAGGCCCTGAAATCACACACTGTTGGTTTATTTACTCGTTGTCTGCAGCTGTGTTCACCCTGCCACGGCAGAGGTAAGCAGTGTGACAGAGAATGTGTGGCCTGTAAGAAAAAACGTACATCACTGGACCTTTACAGAAAAAGTCTCCCCGAATTTGCATTAAACAAACAAGCAGGAAATAGAGGAGCCAGAGGGCTGTGCCATGAAAGGTGACGAGATAGAGGGTATGTGTGCACGTGTGTATGAGTGCGTATGTGTGTGTATGAGTGTGTGTGTATATGTGCGTATGTGTGCGTATGAGTGTGTGTGTATGTGTGCGTATGTGTGCGTATGAGTGTGTGTGTATGTGTGCGTATGAGTGTGTGTGTATGTGCGTATGTGTGTGTATGAGTGTGTGTATGTGTATATATGTGTATATTTGTAAATGGGTGTGTGTGAATGGGTGTGTGTGTGTTGATTTTAGATTGTCAGGCGAGGCCTTGCTGAGCAGGGCCATTCCAGAGGGGGCACCACACCCATGACAAGCCCCGGAAGAGCACAGATTGCCCCTGCCTGGGTTTACTCCACTGCGCCCCAGGCTGGCATTGGGGCAAGCTGGACAGTGTGGGGCACTGGTGCGAATGCTGCCCTGTGAGTGGTGATGCAGACGCCGTGGGACTGTTCACGCCCGCTCCCAGCATCCCCTGCTCACTGCAGCACCAGCTGCTGTCCAGCCTACTGCAAACTCACTTCCCTGCCTGTAAGGCACCTTCTTTCTGTGCCATTCTGAGCATCCTCACAGCATGGCGTGCGTGCATGTGTGTGCATGTGTGTGTGTGACGGCCTCCCTACTCATTCACAGCCCACTCTGCTCTCCCACTGTAACACTCTGCTATCTGGATGGGGACAAATGCTTGTCATTCACCACAAATGTGACAGAAGCTAGGATGTGACAGCCCATGGGATCAGCAATGCAAAGAGAGAGACAGAAGTTTGGTTCCACTTGTTCTGATGGAAACTCAGTGTTACTTTCACTGAGAGGAAAATAAACAGCAGAGGAACTAAAAACAAAGAGCCATGAACACCCTCACGTGTAGGGCACACAGCAGGCCCTGCCCTGAGCACACCGCCTCAATGCCACTTAGGCCTCTGATGGTGGCCCTTGCTGGCCACAGGCACAGAGTCAGGGCCCTCAGTCTCATTCCACCCTTGCCATTTTGCAGATGGGGAAACCAAGGCCCAAGAGGAGGAGAGTCTTTCCCACTTACCCATGGCTAGAAAATACAGAGCTGGGGCTAGAAGTGAGCCCTGGGTAAACTGAGGCCCCACATTCACACAGGTGCTATGTAAGGTGGCAGTCAGGGGCCTGGGCTGGCCTCAGGCAGCTCCATGACCTGCTTACTCATTCAGATCACTTCTCATCTCTGCCTTCTCTGGAACTGTCCTGAGCCTGAGTTCACATAGGTCAAGTTCTTAGCTGAGGACACCACGCAATCAATGATGTCCCTCTCACACCAGCCGTACCTGCCCCACAGGCACAGGCTGAGCTTGAAGAGCTTTGATTCATCACAAACCAGCCCAATGCCCTCATGGCCCTCCCAGGTGTGAATGGTCATTGCTGTGTTGTCAAGTTCTCATCCACCCACCTCTGGGTGAGCATATCACCTGTCACCTGTCATCTGCAGGGTGGAAAGATGGCAGTCAGCACAGGGGCAGCGTGGACCCCTGTGAGGCTTTCCTTCTCTCTGGGCTCTGCAAATCCCCCTTTGTACAAGAAGAGTCCCCCAACTTGAGGGTGCCGGAAGCCCCAGTGGGGGCGGTGAGGAAGGAGTCCACCTTACCTGGCCCGATGCAGAAGGAAGCAATGATGGCCAGAATGCACAGGATACTCAGATAAGGGACCCAGGGTGCTTGGTCCTGCAAGAGAACAGGGATGAGGGTGGTGAGGCGGCGGCCACGTGAAATGAATACCCTGTGGGATGGGAGGCGCCTTAGCACAGCAGGGGGAGGGGAGGAGCTGGATTCCCACCCTGTTCCTCCTCCCTCCATCTTCCTGACCTTGGACAGGTCACTTTACACCTCAGCCCCAGCCTCAGCGTCTGTAACATCCACTCACAGACGTGTCGTGGAGAGTTCAGAGAAGCCCCAGCCTATAGGAAGTGCTGAGTAAGTGGGTAACTCACAGCAATCAAGTGCTTAAAGTGGGCAGTATGAGAAGTTTCTACAGACATTATCATGTTTAAAAACTTTTTTCTGGGTGGCGCCTATGGCTTAACAGTACGGCGCTGGCCCCATATGCCGGAGGTGGCGGGTTCAAACCCAGCCCCGGCCAAAAACTGCAAAAAAAAAAAAAAAACATTTTTCTTCACTATTAGTCTTACTCTATAAAGTGCCCTATTGTACCCTGCCATCTCACAGGGTATGAGATTTCACAGAATGTGTCTGGAGGGGCCGCCACTTGTCTGGGTGGGGTGGCTAGGGCACTGACTCAGCCAGAGGGGAAAGGAAGGGAAGTGGTTCCAAGAGAGGATCCCACAAGGACAAGGGTACAGCGGCACGAGAGAGATGCTGCCGGGGAGCTAAGACAGTTCAGAGTGGAGGGCAGGTGGACAGGAAGGCAAGGAAGGCCCATCAGCTCTGGCTCCGGAGTCTCTGGGATTGGGAGAGCTCTGTGGCCACAGAGCGGCTGGCTTCTGTACCAGGTCACACACCCGCCCGCCCACTCAGCTGGCTGTTCTGAGTTCCTCCTGACCATGCCCTGGGTGGGGAGGTGGGCCTGCAGTTACAGTACAGGAGAGACCCCTGCCCCCCACAACTCGCTATCTGTGGAGAGAGAGTGATGAGGTGACAGTGAGCCCCAATGCTCTGTCATCATCACCCTGGGGTTCATGGGAACACAGAGACGGCACTTCACTGAGACTTCCAGGCAAGGAAGGCTTCCCAGAGGAAGAGGTGTCGGAGGGTGTGAAAGCCTCCTGAATCCAGAAAGAGAGGAGAAGCTAGCCAAGCAAAGGAGAAGAGACAGGGTGCCAGAGAGGAGACAGCCGGGCACCCGGTGAGCTGCCCGGCTGTAGGCTGTGGAGGTACCATGGGAGGCGAGGGCAGCCAGGCAGCAGGGCAATGCTCTGACGCTCTGTGAAGTGGGGCTCAGACAGGGTCTGTGAGATCTGGGCAGCCCTTGCAAACATCTGACACAAGTAGCAGAAAGACAACACCCCTGACGTCACCCAGCTGCCTTCCTCAAAACTCCAGAGGTCCAAGGCGACTGCAAAGCCACCGGGCTCAGGCCTGCCAGGGGAAAGCACATGGTCCCCGAGGGAGAGGTCCCACCTCCTGCCAGTCAGCAAGCCCCCAGCACCACCTCTTTGAAGGAAACGCTCTTCCCCATGGGACACCACCACACTAAGGTTGCCTCGTTCTAGAAATGTCTGGGGCATTGAAATAGGTGGCAGATGGTCAGCAGGTGCGACTGTCAGTTTTAAGGTTAATTTTTTTTTTTTTAATGCAGAGACTGTTGATTGTTGCAGCCTTACTTCGTGCTCCCTTCTGTGTCACAACCTGCTGAGACGCCGAGGAAATAGTGAAGGCAGCTGCCCCGCTGAGGGCAGAGCCCCATGAACCTGGGACTTGATCCCAGCTCTGCTGTCTTCTACCCGTGTCACTGTGGGAAGCTGAATTATTTACAAGATATGACAATTAAGTTCTTGAACTCATCCTAGAAAAATTGCTACATGCCACAGTGTTGAATATCACACGGTCACCTTCGAAGTACTCCCCTTGGGCAGCTATGCCCCCCACCAGGGCCTTGTCCACAATTCAAAGCAATTTTGGGACTCTTTCTCTGGAATAACCATTGGAGCTGTCATCATATTACCTTTGATGTCCTGAATGTCATCAAAATGTTTTCCTTTCAGTATTCTCTTTATCTTCAGGTAAAGAACAAAGTCATTGGGAGCCAGCTCAGGGAACCAGATAGGGAAGGGTGTTCCAATACAGTTATTCGTTTGCTGGCTAAAAACTCCCTCACAGACAGTGCTGTGTGAGCCGCTGTACTGTCGTGATGCAATCGCCCTCTTTGCACACGCCTTTCTCATGCCGAGATTATCAGTTAAGATTTACCGTTTCACATGTGAAATTTACCAAATGTAGAATATAAATGTATTCACACAATAATTAAGAAGATGCCGCGAAGGCTATGTTAACAAGTTTGATGAAAATATTTCAAATAGTATGTAAAACCAGCACATTGTACCCCATGATTGCATTAATGTACACAGCTATGATTTAATAAAAAAAAAAAAAAAGATTTACTGCTTCTCTGTTGATGTTTCCTTGGTCTGCTATGCTTCTCAGAGTTAGCTGACGATTTTAACACACCCTCTGACAACTGTTTGCAATGTTTTCATCAGTGCTGCTTGGTATGGGCCACCCTGTCCTCTCTACATCAGTGACCCTTTCTCTCCCTTCAGAAAAACGTTTAATCCATTTGTACACTGCCGTTTTCTTTATGGCCTTATCCCCATGAACTTGGACTAACGTGTTTCTGATTTTACTTCCACTCTTGCCAAGTTTAACAAAAAAATTAACATTTGTTTGTTGTTCCAATTCAAGCCCTGACATTCTCACAATGGCACATAAAAACACACAACTGTAATGAACACCACTCAGCAAGGCACTGCCACATGTCAACAAGAACACAGCTGTGAGACCCTGAAGACCAAGGTCATGAAGTCTCACAGAGCTGTTTGCACGGTGCTGCCAATGTAAGCGCATGGTGGTAAGTTCACAAATTTAATTGTCATGGTATGCTCCTGCCTCAGTTTCCTCATCTCCATAAAGGGAAAAAGACACCAGTGTTGTGAGGATGAAGTGTATTGCTGCCCTTCCTATGAACACACGTTTGCTGAGAGCTTTGCCAAGGGTTGCCAGTGCTTTTCTTCAGAGCACCACTGGATGTAGGGATAGCTGTGTCATTTTAGAGCTGGGACCCTGAGGGAAGCGGAGAGGGTGACTTGCCAAAAGTTGCATGGCAAGTAAGGAAAAGCTGGGATGTAAACAAGTGGTCTGGCTCTCGGGCCCCGCTGGCAAGGAACACGCCTGGTGTGCAGTGCCGGCCCCTGAGCTAGGAAGGGCATCTTGGGATCCTCTCGTACAAGAGCCTCTATCCACAGATGTGCAAACTGAGGCTCAGAGAGAGGACGCATCTCGACCAAGATGACCCAGCTCACCAGGGGCAGTGACAGGGCCAGGAGTCAGGTCTCTGGTCCCCCAGTTCATGGATCCACCTCCAAACCCTCTTCCCCAAAGGTTCCCAGCAGCTCCAGAGCAGAGGTGCTCCCGGGGAGCTGTATCCAGAGCTGTCTGTGGACTGTATGAATCCATAAACTAAAGACCCCAAAGGGATGAATCCAGCTCTGTGCTGACCGCTCTCAAGGTGTGACAGGCACATCCTCTCACCTGCAGTATCAGCGTGATGGTCAGAGTCCCAAAGAAGATGGCCATCAGCCCAAAGCCACCAATGAGGAGGGGTCTTCGTCCCAGGCGCTCAATGACCAAGCCCTAGGCCAGAGGAAGAGACAGAGAGAGATGTTATTCTATGTTTTGCAGAATATGTCTGGGGAACTTGGCCCTGGAAACCAGCAGCAGGGCCGGAGGGTTCAAGGCTGGCTGTGGCACTGGGCCAGCCAGGTCACTGTCTCCAGGGCCACAGTCCATGGAGTGATGCTCTTTAAGAGAAAGAAGAAAGAGAGGGGAGAAAGTAATGACCCTGGGGACCGACTGTGTCACTGCACCCTCTTCCCTGCCACCTTCCTTGTTAGGGTGGATTCCCCTGCCAGGGAGGATGGAAGGAGGAGCCGGATGAGTGTGGGCAGCACCGTCCTCCCCCAGCTTAAGGGCCAGCCTGCCTCCGAGGGCAATTCTTCCTCTTGCCTCTAGGTAATGCTATGGGGCAGACACCCATGGCCGACTGCAGGGGCAGGACTGGTTGCAGAAGGCTGCGTGTTTCCCATCCTGCCTCTGTCTGGGACTCTGTTTCATTCTGGGCTATGATGCTTGGAGCCACTTGGTCCAGCCCTTGAACGCACATCCTTTGACCCAGATTCCCTCAGCCTGAGGCTGCCACTGACTTGCCTCTGCTGGCCCCTTTGTCCACCTCGCACCTGGGTAAAGCTCCTTGAGCTCCTTTAAATGCCAGTGATCTGAAATGGTAGTGATTGTAGCCAAGCGTCCGAGATGGGCAGACATGGGTTTATATTCCCAGTGCTACCACTTTCCAGATGTGCAAACTCTGGCAAGTGACTTCACCTCCCAAAGCTCCAGGGTCTTTGCCTGTGACAGGGGAAGCAGAATGCCCTCTGGCAAGGATGTCTGGAGGGGTGGGCAGGTTAACCTGGGGACTGCTTGCAACACACACATCAGGTATAGTGATCAGGTCAGCTGCCTCTCCTCCCTGCCATTCTACCATTTCACAAAGAGACCAGTGAGGACCAGAGAGGTGAGTTAACTCAGCAGGTATCACACTGTCAGTAAGGGCCAGAGGGCCAGAAATTGAACCAAGAGTGTCCGAATCAAAATCCATGGTTTTGCTCAATTGGCCAGTCAGGCAAATCTACCCAGAAGGGGTGAGAACAGCTGGAGATGTGGGGAGCTTCTCAGGCAGAGAGATCAGTAGCAGCAAAGGCCTGGAGGCTGGAAAGACCTTATCAAAAGGTCCATCTGACTTAGACAAGGGGAGCAGTGACACTGCCAAGGGCTGAGGGGACTCCTTCCTGCCAACTTCAGGTGGTGGCTCGAAAGCAGGACTGCAGGGGTGAACAGTTGCAATTCTGCCCCGTCTCTCTGCAAAGGAGCCAGGTCCCCGGCACCACATGGACTGCTGACTTGAGTGTTCTGAGGTGTTTTTGGTAAATCTACCAAAATCTACAGTTTTAACACAAACCCTGTGATGCCAACATTCAAGTGCTTTGGAGGGTGGTGGGGAAAGAACTGGCTTTGTTTTTTATTTTTCTAAGTTCTCGAGATAAACCCGTATCCTGAGCCAATGTGAAGTTGGAAACATTCTCCCTGATTCGGAAATGATCTCTACAGGTGGTCCTGGAAGACAACAAGGAAATAGCTTTGAAAGAGACGGCACAAAAACAGTCTCCTCACCCCAGGGGGAGACTCAGTCTGTGGCAGGGCTCAGTCCTTCTTCCTCTAAGAGTCATTAAAGTGTGGCCTGTCAGAGGGGATGAGTGTGAGCTGTGGTGTTCCCACTCAGCCTTGAAATCATTAGTGAAGACATTAGCTCAGGAGGGACGCAGACCGAAGGCTCCTGATGCCAGCGGGGGGCGGACTGTCACACTGAGATGCTCCTAAGAGCCCTCCCTCATGGGACTCCTGAGCCACAGGGTCACTCACTGCCAAGCAGCCACCTCCCTCCCACAGTGCTGGGACCTCACACAACCCAGACATTCCACTCCTAAGGATTTGCCCAACAGAAATTCTGGATAAGATTTTAAAAAACAGCATTATTGAAGTATAGTTTTCTTTCAATAAAACATACCCATTTTAATTGTACTGTTTGATGACATATTTAGACAACTTTATATGCCATATAACTATAATTAAGATATTGAACATTTCTCTCAGTCCAAAAAAAAAAAAAAAAAAAAACGCCTGTGGCCCCAGACAACCACTGATCTGTGTCCCAGCACTGGGTTAGATGTGTCACTTGTGGGGCTTCTTGCTGCTCACGATGGTGTCTTGAGATCTGTGCGTATTGACAGTTCCCTCTTATGGCCCAGCAGAATTCCACTGCGTAGATATACCACAGTTTGTTCCTCCACTGCATGGATATACCACAGTTTGTTCCTCCACTGCGTGGATATACCACAGTTTGTTCTTCCATTGCGTGGATATACCAGTTTGTTCCTCCACTGCGTGGATATACCAGTTTGTTCCTCATTCACCTGTTGCTGAATGTGGGTTGTTTCCAGTTTAGGGTCTGATAAATAAAGCTGTTATGAACACTGGTATCTGAATCTGTGTGGAGATAAGCGTGTTGATTCCTCTGTAAATACTGATAAGTGGAATGGCTGGGTTGTATGGGTAAAAACCTTCAAGGAGACAGCTAACATACTTTCCAGTGCCCTTGGGCCATTTTGGGTTTCCTACCAGTGGCACATCAGAGGTCCAGTTGCTCCACTTCTTTGGCAACACTTGGTATTATCGTCCACTTATATTTTTCATCTTTACCGTGAATAAAGGTATCTCTGTGGGTTTTAATTTTCATTTCCCTGAACATTAATGCTGATTACCTTTGCATGTATTTTTTGATCTTTGGGATATCTTCTTTGACAAAGCATCTGCTCAAATATTTTGCTCACTTTTCAGTTGAGTGGTTGGTATTCTTAAATTCTAAGAGTCTTTTTTGTATTCTGAATTCAATTCTTCTGTCAGATGTGTGTTTTATGATTAAGTCTCCCAGGCTGTGGCTTACTTTTTCACTGCCTTAACAATGTCTTTTATTGTTTTTTTTTTTTTTTAGACAGAGCCTCAAGCTGTCACCCTGGGTAGAGTGCCGTGGCATCACAGCTCACAGCAACCTCCAACTCCTGGGCTTAAGTGATTCTCCTGCCTCCACCTCCCAAGTAAACCACAGGCACCCGCCACAACACCTGGCTATTTTTTGGTTGTGGTCGTCATTGTTGTTTGGCAGGCCTGGCCTGGATTCGAACCCTCCAGCTCAGGTGTATGTGGCTGACGCCTTAGCCACTTGAGCCACAGGCACTGAACCAACAATGTCTTTTAAATAGCCACATTTTCAAGTTTTGATGAAATCCAATGCATCATTTAAAAATGACTTACACTTTTGTATCTCAACTTTCTCCAGTGTTCTCTTCTAGAAGCTTCATAATTTTAGCTTTTACATTTAGAGACATGGTCCATTTTGAGTTAATTTTTTGTGTGGTATGGTAGGGTTTCCATTCATTGTTTCCACATGGATAAGGTCCTTTTTATGGCACCATTTGTTGAAAAGACTCGCCTTTCTCCATTGAGTTACTCGGGCGGATTTTGTTTTCTGGACTCTGTTCTGTTCTGTCCCCCTGCCTGGCTCTCCTTATGCCAATTCCCTGCTGCTGGACACTGTGCAGTGAGCACCATGACAGCACTCATGGGGGTGCTGGGCTGCTTCACATAGATTAGTGATTTAGGGCTGATAACATTTCCACGGGTATTACCACCCACTATAACCTCCAGAACTTGAGGCTCAGAGAGGGTTAGCACCTGGCTAAGATGACCCAGGGGCAGAGACAGGATTTAAGTCTGGGTGGCCTAGCTCCAGAGTCCTGTGCTCCATTTCCTCTCCCCACTGTGTGGGAGGCAGGCAGGCTGAATTCCTCGGACTTTCCAACTCAGGTTAAGTGCCCAGTCAGGGTAATGTCTACATGGCTATCCCTGCGTGGGGATTCAGTAGTGTAGACAGGCTAAGAGCTTTAGATTCTTGATCAGTAGTTTAAATTAGGGAAGTTAAGATAGCACGAAAGAACAAAACTCCCCCCTCTTCTCTTCTCCCTGTATATGGTATCTGGCCATTTCAGATGTTTCATTACTCTGTGTTCCTGTTTACTGGAACTGCTTCCTGGAGGCCTTGAGCTCCCCTTTCTTTTATCTTTCACTGCTGTGCATTCTTGCATATTTACTCTGTTGCTGTACCCCATAAAAGACTCCTGAGAAGCGGAACAAGACTGCATTGTTTCGGGCTGTCACTTGGTATGTGAAGCAGTGTGTACCATTCAGGCTTCCAGGCTTTATGCTATGAGTTTGGTGGAAAGTCTCTTTATTTCTCCAGCACTGTGTTCCTTGCTGCCCACCTTCCTAGGTTGGGGGTCAAACCATTGTCCTGAGACAAATGCACATGTAAATTTATCAACAATAACAACTGCATATATATATATATATAGTGCGTATATATATTATATATATGACAAATATGTGCACACACAGTCCCAAAGGTTTTCTTCCTGCATTTGTGTGAGCTGCCTATGATCACCAAGAGCCTCCAATGGGCCAGGCCCTGGTGCTGGGGCACAGAGAAGGCAGAGACCAGAGTCCTTCAACTTGGGGACTTTAATGAGTTGAACAGCATCTTCCCCCCAAAGGAAATATTGAGATCCCCCAGGACCTAAGAATGCAACCTTATTTGAAAATAGGGTCTTTATTTTTAGGCAGTCGAGGTAAAATGGCATCACTGGGTTAGGCCCTAAGGCATAACAACTGTCACCATCTAAAAGAGGAGGCTTGGACAGAGACAGACCCAACACCCAGAGGGCTGTGAGGATGGCAGCAGAGATCTGGGGATGTTTCTGCAAACCAAGGGCACCAAAGGTTTCCAGTAAATCCCTAGGAGTTAGGAGAGAGGACTGGAACATTCTCCCTCACAGCCTCGGAAGACATTAATCTCGCCGCACTTTGACCTCTGACTCTGGCCTCGGAGTGTGGGGTGACTGTTTTCTGTGGTTGGAGCCACTCAGCTTGTGGAGCTTTTTTGCTGCATCCCCAGCAAACATACAGAAAGAACGAACATCTAATGGAGCTCAGAGCCTGTTATATTGTCTACTGAGTGATGAAAAACAAAGACAGGTACCCCAACTATTACTATTAACAAACATTTTTAAAAAGAAGGACTGGAGGGAAGCAAAGCATAGCCTAAAATTTCACTTACTGAAAATTTAGCTTAATCAAAGCTTCTGAGTCTGACAACGTGCTCTTATGTTATTTTATATATATCGCCTTACATGCGTGTTATACATCAGTCTTTGCTTGTGTTACAGTCTCCATCTCTGTATCTCTGTGTGAACTGCACACCATGATCCCTGCTTGGCAGGAGCCACTGACCGCCTCAGGGACCAGAGCCTGGCCGGTCTGCGTAGAGGTGTGGCTCTTGATTGTAGTAGATGCCCCATTCTCTCTGCCCAACTCCAGGCTGGGCCCTATTTCTGATTCTTCTGCTGAGTATAAGCTCAGTCCCTGCCTGGCTTGACCTGATGCTTGTGAGCAGGTGGGTCCCACCAGCTGCCTGTGTGCAGAGGCCCTGAGGCTCCAGAGAAGATGCCGATGGGAACTCTGACTCCTTCAGGACATCCAGTGGGGACTATTCATGCGGGGATCCCAGCCAGAGGCAAAGAGGTCCCTCTTCAGCTAGCCAGAGTGAGCTCCTCAAATGGCTGTAGTTGAGCTTGATTCTGTTGAGCAGCTATGATGGCTTTTTAGGGCCTCACCTGTGCAATGTCCTTGGCCAAGCTGGGAAATGAAGCCATGTGATTGAAGCTGTCACTCAGAGTTGGGGAGCACTTCTCCCACTGGGAACCCTGGGGCTCCCTTTGTGAAGGATGGAGCCCTCAAAACCAAAAGCGTGTCCTTATCTACCTGAAGTCCCATTAGCGCTTCTGGAATAAGCACTGAACAGCCCAGCTTGGGGAAGCCTGGCATCCAGTCCTGCCCCCAGGGAGTTTGGGTTGGAGGCCAAGGGAGAAATCTGGTCCTGTTTTTGCTTAATGTAGCCCCTCTCTGCGCTAAATAGCCATGAACTTGGTCTATTATTTTAGCAGATGTGGGGGAGTAGTCTGTGGTCCATAGAAATGCCACAGAATGTTATTTACCAATGACAAAGAGGCACTGGTCGAAGGGGATTAACTGTTATGATGTCTTCTACGTGATAAGGAACAAAGACAGGTACCCCAACTGTTACACGGCAGCCCTTCTGATGGCAGTTTTAGAGCAATTTCAGTCTGCTGATTCGCAGGGAAGACCAGCCTCCCTCCAAGCCTCCTGACAACTCCTGCTTCTTGTCTCACCCCCGCTGCCTGTGTCTGTTTTCCTTACAACAGCCAGAAGGATCCATTTGAACTCTGCTTTCTACACCTCCAATGGCCACTTAAAAGCTTGTTCACAGCAAAGAAAACAGTCAAGAGGGTGAGGGGACAGCCTACAGGATGGGAGAGAGTATTTGCAAGGTGCATTTGCATCCCTGCAGTCCTGTGGCCTCCCTGGTGTCCTGGCCAGCATGGTCCTCCTCCTGGACATCCCTGTCCATTTTTCCAGGTGTGCTCGGCTTCCTGCTCGTGTCCTGGAGGGGGATGCTTAGGGCCAAGTCAACAGGCTCCCTGCTGTCTGCCCTCCAGGTGGTTCCAGCAGAAATCAGAAATTGGCAGTAAGAAAACAGGGTGGAATGAAGAGAATGAGGCCAGGCTGGTTCCCAGCTCCCTTTCCACAGGGACGTTTTGGCTGGCTCTGTCCTTCCAGGGGAAGTTGCATCTGTGAGGTGGCCCGCCCGCCCTGCATCCCCTCCCTGCCCCTGCATGACCCTGCCTTCATGTCACTCACAGTCACTGTCCCCCTCTTCCTTCTAGCAGCTGCCTCTGCCTGGAATGCTCCTCCCCAGACATCTGAGCCTCACCTGCGGCTGACCACAATATTTCACATCACAACCTGCCCTGGCTGTCAAGCACCTGTCTGGGCTCTGCTGCTCTCTCAGCACCCTTCTCCCTCTGAAATACTGAACCACGACTCACCTGGCACACCGTCCCTCCAGGAGGAGCAGCTGCTCTCAGGACGGGGCCTTCATCTGCTCTGTCCACTGCTGTGTCCTGCACACCTGGGCCTGGCACAGAGCAGTGACCAGCAAAGCGCTGGCTGAATACTGAAGGAATGAACACCCCGGCCCCGGCCCCTTCTACCCTTTGGGAGGCAGCAGGATGTCTCAGCATTTTCTGTGCTTGCTTCTCTTCAGGGATGTTAACGATCAATGGTCGTTACATCAGCTTTCTCTGGTCGCCACAGCAGAGCACCACAGACCAAGCAGCTTAGACAGCTCTGGGGGCTGGGGTGACACCCGGTGTCAGAGGGACACTGTCCCTCAGGAGGATCTGGGGAGGAGCTGTTCCAGGCCCCCTTCTAGTTTCTGGGGTTGCACGGCCTCTGGCTGCATAACTGCAGCATTAACATGTGTGCTTACTATATGTGCACCTGTGTCCAGATTTCCCCTTTTTGTAAGGATAGTCATATTGGCTTAGGGGCCCTCACTATTCTGGTACAACCTCATCTTAGCTTAACTAAGTACAGCTGTGATGGCCCCATTTCTAAACCATGTCATCTTCTGAGGAACTGGGGGCTTCATAAAAATTGGGGGGAGATAATTAAATATATGACAATAATGAACATTTATTGAGTATCTGCTCTACTCCCAGCACTATAAATTACTACTGTATAATTCTAATGACAATATCTGCTCAGGTATGGATCTGTTATTATCCCCACTTTTCCTGAGAGAAAAATGAAAATCAGAGAAGTTAAGTAGCTATCCCCAAGCCACCCAGCTAGCAGGTCACAGGCCTGAACGCCCACTTTTCTGCTGTGTCTCCTCTGCCACCTCCTCCTCTCACACACACTCTGTTTGGTGTCCTGAGATTCAGCGCTAAACTCTAAAGCAGGTGTCCTCAAACTTTTTAAACAGGGGGCCAATTCACTGTCCCTCAGACTGTTGGAGGCCGGACTATAGTTTAAAAAAAAAGAAACTATGAACAAATTCCTATGCACACCGCACATATCTTATTTTGAAGTAAAAAACAAAACAAGAACAAATACAATTCACACGGCTTCGTGTGGCCCATGGGCCGCAGTTTGAGGACCCCTGCTCTAAAGTCTTTGATTCTGAACACGAGGGGTTTGTTGGGAAGCAAGGACTGCAGGCAGCAGAAATTGGCAGGAGTTTTTTTGCTAATTGCGTCAACCCTGTTGCACTTTCCCCTTCCTGGCAATTACAAAAACTCAATGCAATGAGTAAGAGTAACTTACTGTCCGTTCTGACCCCTGATTTGAAAAAGGGCAGAGTCTGCTTCTGGACAGGATGAGCCCCCTACCCGACAAAGCCCCCAACCCCCACGGCAGTGATGCTCGGCCTCAAGCGTGGTGCTCACTGGAAATTCACCCATCAGAAAGTTAATACTGTGCCAAGAAAAGCAATTCAGAAAACCAGCTGTTTCCGCAAGACAGCAATTATTTACAGCTGCCCCAGCTGGTGAGTGATGCCCTGAGCCAAAATCAATTACAGATCAAATGAGCAAAAATGTCTTTCCTATCTCAATTTTATTAGGCCCCAGAGTCATTTTAATGGACTGTCAAAATCTTACAAGAAGAATGAAAAAAAAAAGAAAAAAAAGAACTGGAAAGTCCTTTTGGACAGGCAGTTACTTCAAAAAGTTGGATGAAATAGTGTGTGTGTGTATATTTGGAGACAAGGTAATCAAATCTTTGGAAAGGGCCAGGGGTTTACTGTCTAATGACTCTCTGTCTAGGAATGGGGGTGCTTTCCCCCACTTTGAATGCTGTTTCCATGACAGTTCTGTAAGGGGCTGTATTTTATTGCTGCTGTAATAAAAGTACTACAAACTCAGTTGCTTAAAGCAACACAGATGCCTTACAGTTTTAGAGAACAGAAGTCTAAAATGGGTTCCACAGTGCAAAGTTTACCAGCTTCTGAGGGCTGTGCTTGTTGGAGGCTCCAGGGGAGGATCTGTTTCCTTGCCTTTCCCAGCTTCCAGAGGCACCTGCACTCCTTGGCTTGTGACCCCCCGTCTTTAAGGCCAGCCACAATGCCACTTCTGTCTCTGCTCCCATCATCACTTCCCCGTCTCCAACTTTCACTCTCCTGCCTCCCTCTCACTTATCAGGACCCTGTGGTGACATTGAGCCCTGGGTCAACGAGGACCATCTATCCCAGAATAATCACACCCGCACAGTTCCTTTTTGCCAAGTAAGGTGACACACAAGGTCTGACAATTAAGTTCATGACCTCCTCCTAGAAGCAGGGCTCCATACCTCAGTGCTGAGTATCACTATGGTCACCTTCGAAGTACTCCCCTTAGGAAGCCACGCAATGAAACTGGTGCCTAGCTCACCCTTCAGAGCAATTTGGGAACTCTTTTTCTGAAGTGGCCATCAGAGCTGTCATCATATTTCTCTTGATGTCCTGAATGTCATCAAAGTGTCTTTCTTTCAGTATTTCCTTTATCTTCAGGTAAAGAAAAGTCACTGGGGGCCCAATCAGGTGAGTAGGGAGACAGTTATCTGTTTGCTGGCTAAAAACTCCCTCACAGATGGTGCCATGCGAGCTGGTGTGATACCATTCTCCTTCCAAGATTTTCAGTTAAGATTTTCCTGTTTCTCTATCAGCGGTTACTTGGTCTGCTGTGCTTCTCACGGCCAACCATTCTGATGCACAACTTGACAAATGTTTGCAATGTTTTTTATCAATTCTCCTCTTTCCTGGCTACCTGTGATGCTTTCTCTCCCCTCCGTAAATGCTAAGTCCATTCGTATGTGGCCATTTTCTTCATGGCATTATCCCCATAAACTTGGACTAACACGTTCCTGATTTCATTTTCACTCTTGCCAAATGTAACAAGAAATGCAATGTTCGTTCATTGCTCTAATTCAAGCTCCGGCATTCTTGCAATAGCACACAAAATCACACAACAATAATGAACACCATTCAACAAGACACTGCCACGTGGGACCCTGAGCACAGCTGTGACACACGGAGACACTAAAAGTATGAAACTTTACCGAGTTGTTTGTAAGGTGCTGCCAACATAAGTGCATGAACTTAATTGTCAGAGCTTACATTCATGGCTTCCAGGAAGAAGAATGTGGGCATTGTGGGGAGCCATTGCTTTGTCTACCATGAGTGGGCATGATCATGTGCATTTTACAGATGAGAAAATAAATTCAGAGACACCGGGCAATGTTCCCAAGACCACTCAGCTGCTACGCAGGTGATCAGAATTTGAATTCGGAGTTGCCTGGTCCTAAAGCCATAGTTCTTTCTCCCCAGGATCCATCCCGTGCTCCCAGCTTCATGCTGAATTTAGTCTCATGGTTTTCCAGAGTTTAGGATAAATGCTACCATTTTAAAAACTGTTTGAGGAACATGACATCGAACCAGACAAAAAGATTACGATGATAATTTCTGTGAAGTAACACTTGCACATGCTTGCAGATGAAATTGCATCGTACTTCCCAAATCTACCTGACACCCCATTTGCACTTGCCAGAAGCCCATTCACAGTCAAAGTTGAAGATGTTCCTGAGACAGCACAAGAGGAGTTCATTGAATTTATCAACAGAGATGCAGCGAGAACTGATTTCTCTACAATGCCAGTTACAAAATTCTGGATCAAGTGTCTGCAGTCATATCCTGTTCTGTCTGAGACTGTGTTGTGCCGCCTTCTTCCATTTCCAACAACCTATCTTTGTGAGACAGGGTTTTCCAGCTCGCTGGTTATCAAGTCTAAATACAGAAGTAGACTTGTTGTGGAAGATGATCTTCGTTGTGCTCTTGCAAAGACTGCCCTGAGAATTTCTGGTGAGAAAGTTGCGATCTCAACCTTTGCACTGACGTTGGCTTTTTTACTTGTACTGTCGCAAAATGTAGCTATGCAGTTGACTGTTGTTATATTAAGACAGTTACCCTTACTACACCATGCTTCAAGAACAAAATTTAATTTATTTATAATTAGAAATAAATATTTCACAATATATAAAAATAAATAAATAAAATAAACTGTCTCTAGTGGACTGTTCCATATCTATTCTTGTATCTCTGGATCTTTTAGAAGATGAAAGGAGAACCGGCTGCTCGGGGCTTCTCTTTCCTGCACTGAAAACTGCTGGGCCTTCAGGTCTTGACTCCCTGGTCCCTTCCTTGAGGAATCCTTCCTGTAGGGGAGAGCTCGCCTCAGAGCTGCAGGTGGTGATTGTCTGTTTCCGGGTCTGCCTTTCTCTCTAAATCATGCCCAGTTCCCCAGTGACCACTGGCACTGCGTGAGTTTGCCTTCCGTGTTTGTAGAATGAATAATGCATGAAGTGGTGAGTCTAACACCAAAGCTCAGAGGCCATCCCTTCCTGCTCAGGGCCTGCAGAGGTCCCTGCACCTCTGAGCAAGATGTCATCCCACCTTAGCTCAAAGTCCCCTCCCCTGAACAGCAAGCTCCTGCAGGCAGGCACCATGGCAATGACCCTCCCTGAGCCCAGCCCAGGGCAACAGCCTGACCATGAGGAGTTGGCCAGAGCTCGCCTGCAGGGCAGCATACTGAACTGGCCATTGTCAGGATGCCCATGACCCTCCATGGCCCCTGCTTACAGGCGGCGGGAGCTCCCTGCAGAAGCGACGACTCTGGCTTTACAAAGGTCCTCTCACTCTTTCACAGGAGGACAAAGTCATTTACCCTCCTGTCCCAGGAATACATCGTTACATATTTCAGCTTTAAAGAGAGTGGGGACCTGAGGGAGAGCTTCTGGAGCCAGGGAGACCAAGGATGGATGTCCCCACTCCTTCTGTGTGCCCCTCATTCAAGGGAGGGCAGTCACTGGACTGTTAGGGTGTGAGAGCTCATGAGACCCTCTGTGGGCCACTTCAGCGTCCTGGGGGGGACAGCAGGGTCCCCACAAGGTTACCTCTCCCTACTCCCTCAGGTCTGATGTAACTGATGCTGTGACCCTGGGTAAGTCCCTTTTTTGGGTCCCGAACTGTCAAAAGACATCAAGGGTCCACATGAAACTCTGATCTCTGTAAGGATGTTCATCACAGCCTTATTTAGAATGATACATTTTGGGAACCTACCTGAATCGGACAAGAACCGTGAACACTCGCTTGTCAGATGCTGCTGGAATTGCTTACTGTATATTCATTTGTTTAACCCTTGGCCTGCGCCTATGGGGGCAGGGACAACATCCTTTAGAAATAGGGAAACTGAGTCACAGAGATGTGGGGTAACTTACTCAAGCCATGCAGCTGAAAAAGGCACAGAGCTGGGATCAGAAACCGGCCGCGGGACTCTGCTGACCAGGTCCTGAGCACCAATGCTCAATGACCCTAACCTGCTAGACCATGGGTCAGGAAGTTACCATACAGCAAAATTTTGGAGAATAATACAGCTTTTACCACTAGTGTTAAGTCAGAGGGAGTAAGGATCACACACGTTTCTATACATATAGTACACTTCAATAAAAATTACTTAAGTAATCAATAATAAAATGGAAAATCATTCTTACATAGGATCATGTGGACAAAGACAAAGCTGGAGTCAGCATATAGCATAGAATTACTGTATTATGGTGTGACACCTGTATGTCTGCGGAGGAGGACAAAGGGGGGGCAGACTTCTTAGTAGTGTGACTGTAGGTAATTTATGCTTTGTTCCTCTCTATTTTTCTGAATTTTACAAATTCATGAGATGGCATTCATTTCTTACCAGGATAAAATAGTTTACAAAAAATAAAAATTAGAAACCCCATATTTCCCTATTGTTTTCATCCCAGACTGTCTGCGTTCTTCCACTGATTGAAGATAAAATTAATAATGAAAACTGGGCACACTCTGTAACTGCAGAATAACAAGAATGTTGTGAAACCTCCAGATTGGGAGACGTTGAAATATTTTCCCTCTTACAAAAAGGCCGTGAAGCGAAGGGAGATGAGACTGAACATCACTCCTCTACATTTTTTATGATATTCATTTTTTTAAAAAGCATCTTGTTAGAAAGACCTGCTAAGAGCAAAGAGTGAAGGGAGCAAACTAAAGCATTCTGTTGACAAGTCAGAGCCCCACGGGCAGCCTCTGTCTGCGGGCACAGGTGTGGACCTCGTCAGTGCCCCCTGGTGAGCACCAGTGAGAGTAAGTGAGCTCTCTGCCAAGGTGGAAGAAGGTGACTCTGCTGCCAGCCTGCTATTTGCAGGAGAGCCTGACTGTGCAGTGTGGCTAACCTGGGGGGCACAGGCCACACACCTGCACAGTGGGAGGAGCACCAGCATCTCAAGGAGAGGGAAACTCTCCAAGAGGCTGAGTGTCTTGGTCCACGCAGCACAGTCACGGAGTCCCAGAGCAGGGTTTAAACCCAGATTGGTTTGATTCCAGAACCTGGAGATTTCTGCTTGATTCTGAAGGTGCACACCTCGCCTCACCCTCACATATTTGTTTTGCATGTTGGAGGTTAAAAAGGAGTGGCTCAAAGGAGTAGGGTGCTGGCCCCATATGCCAGAGGTGGTGGGTTCAAACCCAGCCCCAGCCAAAAACTGCAAAAAAAAAAAAAAAAAGTGATGAGCTTTCTGTCTTCTTGTGCACGCTTTCACTTATTAGTAAGGTTACTGACTGACTGGAATGCCTTTTCTTTGCCTTGCAAATGCCTGCATATTTGGGTGATGACAGCCATTGGTTTCGAAATGTTTAAAAAGTCACAGCAAAAGATTTGAGACTCACATGGACTCTCTCCTCTGAATCCCCAGGGACCATGTGACCCTCTTTCATGGGGTGTTCATATTGTATCACTTATATCTAGGTGTGAGTTCAAGGAGGGAACTAGTTATTAATATTAAAATCAAGACAACAAGGGCTCGGCGCCTGTGGCTCAAGCTGCTAAGGCGCCAACCACATACATCTGAGCTGGCGGGTTTGCATCCAGCCCCAGGCCTGCCAAACAGCAATGATGGCTGCAACCAAAAAATAGCCAGGCGTTGTGGCGGGCGCCTGTTGTCCCAGCTACTTGGGAGGCAGAGGCAGAAGAATCGCTTGAGCCCAGGAGTTGCTGTGAGCTGTGATGCCACTGTGCTCTACCCAGGGCGACAGCTTGAGGCTCTGTCTCAAAAAAAAAAGGAAGACTACAGGGAAACAAAATATAGGAAGACTTTTTCTCTAGATGAACGTTAGTGAAGAATTGCATTGTGAACCCCCAAGATCTAGACCCTTCCAAGTGACAAAGGGCCTGCTCCCTTCAAGATATGTGCATTGGCTGCGGGGCCCCTGTGGTACTGTCCAGTCCCCCGCAGTATTCTCAGGTGTAACCTTGGGTTCACTTACAGAGAAGACGGCAGCCAGGGTCTCAATCCCCCCTGTACTCAAGGTGATGTACGGGATCTTTGCCGGAGGAATCCCAGCATTTCCAAAGATGCTGTTGGTATAAAACCAGATCTACAATGCAGAAGAGAGACACAGGGAGAAAGGTCAGTGAGAGGCTTTCATGTATTTTCTACGTTAAACTCCGGAGCAAGGTAGTCTCAGCTTTGCTGCTAAATCCGCTAAGTCACAAGGTGGAGCTACGTGGTGGGGTGCTCATTCTTTGCCCTTTTTTCACCTTTGTCCCTGCTTCATTACTAACAGGACCCTGTACTACCAGAAGTGACACGTGCCTGGCTAAACGACTACGGGCAGTCCCTGGGTTACAAACAAGATAAATTCTGTAGGTTTGTTCTGAAGTAATTTGTATGTAAGTTAGAACAGGTACATTAACCTGTGATACCCTAGGTTCATTTTGCTTGTAGCCTGAGGGCTGCTTGTATACTTCCCAGCCTTCCTTACAACTACGTGTGACAATAAGGTAGAAACACTGTTGGGGTTTCCAGGAAGTCTCCTTTTTAAAAAGGAGTTTTTCATCAAGGAGGTGTGCTCCTGAGTTTTTTTCTCCTTCTTCATTTCTGCTGTCAGGGTGCTATAGGTGATATCCGGAGCTTCTGCAGCCTTTCTGGAACACGAGGTGACTCAGGACAGCATTGCTATTAACCCTCACGGTTACATGGTGAGAATCAGAAAAGGTCGCCCTCCACAAGACACTTTACTGTCATCCACTGAAAAACTGTCTTAATACATCTACAATGGGTACAATGTGGCTGACGCCCCTCAAAGTTGTACAGTGAACAACGTGCATAACTGTACATGATGCCCCTGCCCTGGGATGGAAACCACCGTTCAGATGCTGGAGTAGGAAGTTAGAAGGAGGGAGCCAATACCTTCCCTATTAGAATGATTCTATAGTTTATTATCCAAACATAAACACTTCAGGGTGTGAGTTATACCGGGATGATAGGCATGTGTTGAAGCTGTCCAGGATATGTGGCCCTGGAGTTGCTAGACCAGCCCTCTATCTTGCTTGAGGTTTCTGCCACATGAAGTTAAATTTAAATCCTACTTTATACTTGAGGGCCCCTGACAGTCACTGATCGGAAGTTTGCAGAACTGGTGCATCCGGAACCAGCTGTGGGGCCTCAGGCGAGTCACTCTGCCCTCCCACTCATCCTCACCCAACCCCATGAGGTAGATGTCATTGCCCCATTTAACAGACAAAGAGACTGAGACACAGCCAGGGAGGGCCATACAGCTGTGAGGGGCAGAACCCGGTTTGAGCCCAGATAATCCAAAACCTTTCTGTTGCCCTCAGGCCTGTGGGTGAGAACAGGTCCATATCCCTCTGGAGATGATCTCAGGAGGGTATTTGTTCTATGGAGTAGAACAGTGGAATAAAGGCTAGTATGGACCGCTGCAAAGTCAGCCAGACCTCCCAGGGCTCACGCTGAATTCGCTTTGTGTGCTTGATGTAGGATATGTTTATTTCTAAATATTATCCTACAGACAGTGGCTTCAAGTCCACATTGCTCCTCACCAGCGCGGCCTCATCCAAACCCCTAGGCAAATGTCATCCCTTCTTTTCATTGGACCTCACTTCAGCCTGGTGGTGCAGGCAGAGGGATGAGCTGCCCTTCCCTACCTCGCTTAGTGGGTACAGCTGCACCCCGACCACACCTTACACTCCACAACACAGGGCCCCTGACCACTCACTGGCCATTTCCAGGGCTGGCCAGTCTGTGACTGAATCCCCAAGGCCAGGCAACTGAAAATCTAAAGCCCCTTCTCTGATAGCTGCCATCCTTAGGACAGACAGAAGGTAATTGGAGGACGGGAGGGTTTGACTTCCAGCAATGCTACCAAGTGAGAACTTGGACTTGGGTCTCAATGGCCCCTGGCCTCTCTTCATGCCCTTAAAGCACATGTGAGCATTAAGTTGGATGTGGTGCCTAGATGCCCGGCACCTTGTCGGTGTTCAGTGGAGGCAGCTCCCTTCTCTGCCCTCCACTCTTTTGTCATGAAAATCCAGAAACATCCAAAGTAAGGACTTAAATTCGAGGACAGCCAGAAAATGCTCACTCTTCAAAGCTTTACTAGGAAGGTAGGATCACCCAGTCTCGCTCCTCATCTTATAGATAAAGATACTAATTCACACTGACCCAGCCCACAGCCAACTGAGTCCACCTTTCTGATCCGATCTCTTGACTCTGACACCTGAATGATCAAGGCTCAGAGGTGCAAAGCATCACACCCAGGGCCAGGTGGCTGGGAAGTCAGAGGATCTGGGTTGAAAGCCGGACCACCCTGGTGGTCTCAGAGCAGGTCTGAGACATCAGCCTCTGGCACACATCATGGCACACTGCTTCTGTGGCTGATCTGTGCTGAGCTTCAGATGCATTCTGTCAGACAGCTGGGGAAACTGAGGCACAGACCAGTTATGCAAATCGCCAGGGCCCATAATCAAAACTCTGATGCTGTGGATTGCACAGGGGCAGCTGAGCCTGGGCCTTGTGCTCTTGACCGCAGCGGTGGGGCAACCACATGAGGGTCTCTGCTTAGCCTCCTCCCTGACCCCAGGGCATAGCTGATCATGTCAGTGATGTGGTCACAGTTACTAGGCAATCGAACATGCTAATTCTTCAACTTTGAGTTAGGAAGTGATTTCAGAAAAATCTTTTCAAAACATAAGCTATTGATAAATGCTTCTGAAATTGTGATTTGAGGTTTTATGCAAAACCATAGCTAAGGTTCCAGAATGCCTAATGACAGTTTGACAAATCAGATGGACCTTCCTATGGTTCCAGGCCAGAAAAGGGATAAAGCACCATGTTTTGCTACAAATGTGTCTACGGTTTTCTTGTCTTCTCCCTCCCTCTTTTTCTCTCTATCCCTGCTGTCTCCTGCCCTCCCTCTCACTTAGATGTGTGTTGAAGGTGTGGGGTATCTGTGGCCCTTCCAGACACTGGGTTACGGCACAGAACAGCGCAGGTGCACATGTGCCCTGGATGACTGAGTCTAGCCAGGGAGGGAGGCTCACACACTGACTCCTCAGGCAAGGATCAGAGGAACCCACCAAGAGTTCTGTAACACTTGGACACCCGGCAAGTGGATGAACGCAGGCAGCAGTCTGACACCTTTGAGCAGCTAGCATGGATGTGACCAGGCCTGTGTGGCTCACCCGTGGCCCACATGCTGAGCCTCTTTGTTCTTACTCTACATCTATTCCTTCCTTCCTTCCTTTCTTCTTCTTTTTTTTTTTTTTTTTTTTTTTGTAGTTTCTGGCCAGGGCTGGGTTTGAACCTGCCACCTCCAGCACATGGGGCTGGTGCCCTACTCCTTTCAGCGACAGGCGCCGCCCAGCAAGACTCTTTCTAGTATTGCTTCCACCTCTCTCGATGCTGCACATTCTCAAAACGTGCTGCTTCTGACATGTAGTCTTGGTTGAGGCACAAGACACACAAGCTTGTTAGAAATAGATGTAGAGTGGGTGGCGAAAAAACAAAAAGAGAGAGTCTTGCTGACAACAGCAAGACAGGGGGAGACCCGCGGAAGCCGAGTCGCTGCCACCTGTGAGACCTGCTTCCACATAACTCTGCACAGTGCCCACGGCAGGATGCAAACTGCGTGTCACCATCCCCGTCTTCCATGACCGGAAACTGAGGCCAGGGGGGTCATTTGATTGGCTTTCAGTGTCCAAGAAGGAAGGAAGCCAGAGGAAGGCAGTGTAATTCAAGGTAGATGAAAGTACCGCCACAACCCTCAGCATCCTGGCAGGGTGCAGGCAGATGCTGTGATTGCCCTAGCAAAGGGTGATGGGCTCTGAAGGAAGCGGCTCCCTCACTCTGCAAGGGACTGTCACCTGCAACAAGGCAGTTCATGCAGAGGACAGACCGCTTGGGAGGGAGGCAGCTGACTGAAATAAGTAATGTTAGGCGACAGGTCTAATTTTAGACAAGGGGATTTGAAAGCTATGGTGAGAGACAGGGGAGGGAAAAACAGTCCAACCCTGGAAAGGAGCTTAGAAATAAATAAATCAGTGTGGCTAAATCCGACTTTCACCTGATTTCTAAAGCGTATAATAACCATCCGTCGGCTCCTTAGCATCGTGCACTGAGAAACACGTGAGGTCTGCCTGCCACGGTGGCTCTCAGCTGGGGGATCTGTCCCCAGCAGCTGTTGGGCAGTGTCATCACCATCTTCAGTTGTCACAGCTGCCCCTGGTGGGGAGAGCCGGGCTGTGGCAGCACACCACACACACACAGGGCAGCCTCTAATGAATGAATTTTCTAATTGAACACGCAGACAGTTCTGCACTGAGATGTGTTGTGCAGAGCGCCTGGGTGGGCTGACCAGGCAGCACACCTGTCTCAAAGTCTCTGTGTCTAACTGTGGGGCCAAGAGTCCAGGAGTGTGTGTTCCAGCACAGGGGCACCCCCGGGCCTTGGGCAAGTTGGGCCCTCGGCCAGCCACAGTTTCTTCCTCTATAAAATGGGACAGTGCCACCTTCCCTGTAGGACTGTTTGGTGCTGGAATTAGGGGATGGACGAGGAGGCACCTGGAAGTATTTACAGATGTTTTGAATGACAAACCATGTCCCCAAATAACACAGTGGAACCTGGGTAAGGTGGCCATGCCAAGGGACTGTAACTAACTGGTCACCATACGGAGGTGGTCAACATAAGGAACGAGGCCTGCTATATAGATACTACGTGCATGTGGTGCACACCCAGTCTATGAAAATTAGGTCAACTTAAGGTGGCGGTCAGTGTATGGAGGTGACCAGCTATGGAGGTTCCACAGTATCTGGTTAAACTAAGGGGGCAGAGAGTCAGTTCAAGGACTGGTAAAACTTTTGGATCGTGCTAGCTCTCTTCATTGGGCTTACAAATTTGGATTACAAGGCAGCAGGTGTGGGGAGAGCCTGGACCCACTGTGGCATTCATCACTAACCAATGTAGGTCCTTTTGTATGTAAAACAAAAGAAGAAGGACTTGCCCTGGTGGTTGCCAAGTGATGACCTAGCAACGCAGCATAAAGGACATTCCTGGGGATGCTCTGAGGTCGACTTTGGGGCCAGATGGCTGTGGTCTACTGTGTGACCTTGGAAAAATGTCTCAAAGTCTCTGTGTCTAACTGTGGGGCCTAACGCACAGGGTAGTCACAAAGACAGGTCCTGGCCCACACCAAGTGCTAAAGGCATGTATACTTTATTATCACGGCTGAGGGGGTTGAGGCAAGGTGAGATATGTTTGGTCCAGGTTATTTACTGCAAGCTTTGTGGTCCCACTGGGAAGGGAGGCCAGGCCTCTGACTCTTGGTCCAGAGCTCTGCTCTGTGTCTGGTGAAGTGTGCGTGGCTGCAAGGATTGTTTCTGATTTAAAGACTGAAAACAAATAACCAGCAGGAGGAGGTTAGACTCCTCGGAGGCTGAGACCTCACGACTGCTGGCTTTGGGAGCAGATGAGAGGATTTTCCCGTCATACGTGTATACAGTGGTGCTCACAGATATGCCTGAGCAGAGCTTATAAAGTTATATGGGGAATGCAAATGGAAACATCTTGCCCTAGTGGAAAAGAGAATTTGGTTTAGAAATGTCCTGGCTCAGCACCTGTGGCTCAAGCGGCTAAGGTGCCAGCCACATATACCTGAGCTGGCGGGTTCGCATCCCGCCTGGGGTCTGCCAAACAACAATGACGGCTGCAACCAAAAAATAGCCGGGCGTTGTGGTGGATGCCTGTAGTCCCAGCTACTTGGGAGGTGGAAGCAGGAGAATCGTTTGAGCCCAGGAGTTGGAGGTTGCTGTGAGCTGTGATGCCACAGCACTCTACGCAGGGCGACAGCTTGAGGCTCTGTCTCAAAAAAAAAAAAAAAAGAAAAGAAATGTCCTGGTTCTCAGTCTAAATGCCTCATTCAATGCAGATCCTGTGTTTGTTCTTTAAGAAATGATGTGTTCTCCCCTCCTCTCTGAGAACAAGGGAGGTGACTTTGAGACCATCTACTATGACCTTGGTCTTGTTAAGAGAAGGGAATGGTAGGACTTGCCGAGATGACTCTGTTTGGGTGGAGGGATGGACCTAGGCACCTTCTTATATGTGACTTTAACTAGACTGAAGAAAAAGGTACAGGCAAGTGTGTGGCCAGGTGATCTTACTTCACCTCAGTGTTTCTGAAAATAGAACCAAGGCTTATTGAAATGAGGCTCCACACTGGGGTAGCGACTCCCTGTGCTGCATTTCCCCTCTCTCGACAGGAGCTACTCCTTCGGGGTCACCTCCCCTAGACGGCTCCAGCGCTCCTGCCCACTTTGGGCTCAGGCTATTCCCCCCAGTGCAGAGCTCTCCTATCTGGGGATCCTGGAGTCAACCCTTCTCCCGCCCTCCGGATGCAGCACACTCCCACTGCTACCTGAGGGCCTCAGAGAGGGCTTGGGTGTTTTAGGACAAGAATCTCTTCCAGACTGCTCCCCCAACAAGTGGCAGGCTGATTGCACACATCCATAGACAGACGCTCCCCACCACTCAGGCAACCCGTTCCCACAGCACCTGGATTATGACCCAGAGTTTGTCTCTCAAAGTCTCAAATCAGGAATTCTACTTCCCAGAGCCCCAGAGCTCTGGGGACCATCACGGGTAGACCTCGCCAGGCTCCTCTGCCCACATCCGGCTCAAGTTGCAAGACTTTTTTTTTTTATTTAAAGCCTTGAGGTTTTCTCGAGCCAAAGTTGTGAGCTGAGGATAGCCCAGGCAGGAGTACTATTACCTACATCATCTCAATGTGCCACACTGCTGACCTCCTCATACCTCCTCAGTTTTTAAAAGAAACATGATTGTTAAGCATTTCTAGACAGGAATAATTATAACGCCAGGCAGCGTTTATTTGGGATGTGTCTATGGTAGCAGCTGAACTGACGGGTTGGCGTGGACGATCCCTTTCCACACTCTGTTATCCCATTTCACAGATGAGGAAACAGAGAAGCAAAGGAGACACATGGCTGCCCAACGGCACTGGAACTTGAACCTGGGTGTCCAGGGCCCAAGCCCCAGACTGTCACCCCCCAGCATCCCTCTGTGCAGGGACCCCTGGCTGGGCCCAGTGCTCACCGCATTGAGGCCGCAGAGCTGGTAGCAGGCCATGGTGACAATCACAGTAATGACCTGCCAGCGGACGAATGGCGCCCTCAGCAGCTCGAGGATGGGCACCAGGCGGAGGTTCCTGTGTACACGGCTCTCAGCTAGGACTGCCTCCATCTCCCGGGAGATGTCTGCTTTGCCCAGGAACGTCTGGAAGGCTGCAGGGTTAGAAGTTCAGCAGGGTTAGAATATGTCCCACCACCTAGACGCACACCTTGTCAGGGGCAGAGCTCGGCAGGGGCCTTGGAAACCAGGAGTCCACAGGCCTTGTTCAAAAATGGGAAAACAGAGGCCCAGAGGTGTGCAGTGACTTGCCCAAGGTCACCAGTGGGCTTAGAGAAAAGCCTGGAAATCCTCGGTCTCCTGACTGCCCTACGGCAAAGCAGAGCATGGCCAGGGCTCAAATCTGCCTCCGCCTCTGGGCAGCTATGCCCGTTTTGTCATCATTCCTGCTTCCCACAGCTGTCGTAATAACCATATGATGTACATTAAACCCTGGTTCAGAGCTCCCCACGCCGGGGTGCACTTTTGATGAATACTCATTGAGCACCTGCTGTCTGCCTGACCCTGTGAGCCACCCCCATTGCGGGTGTCTGGAGGATTGAACTTAATGACCTGTAGACCCTTTCCACACAACCCAATGAGGGTGTGGGGTATCTGTGGCCCTCTGGACTACGGAAACTCCGGATACTTGAGTGGAAATAGTGTCAAAGGGCAAGTCTCCCCAGGATTCAAACTCACCCTCACGATTCATGCCCTTTCTATGCTGAACACTGAATTTTCAGCTGCTTGGTAAATTTTTTTTTACCAAGACCTTAATTGTATAAACCTCCACAGATGCATATATGGTCTAAGGTGGACTGACTGATTAGGCCCCTCAGGTCATAATAATCAGATCACAGGCTGTGGTTTCAGAACACAGATTTAAATTCAGTGCTTTGATATTCTTCCTCCTACTGGGAAAGGTAAGCATTGTGTGGCCCCTGTGGACAGGCCATTCCAGACACAGCAGGCAATGTCCTCAAAAACATTGCTCTGCACCACAGGCATGTGAAAATGTTCTTCATAAGCAGGGGGAAAAGCCATTAAACTTGCTCCAGATTCTCTAAGAAGCCAGCACAGGAAGGCTTTGGAGTGTCATTTCCAGCAGGGTACTGAAAAGCACTTTGGAACGTCTCTTTTGTGAGCTATGACTTAATGTTTTGCCCAGCATTTATTAAGAGTACATGAGAAAAGTGGATGAATAAGTAACATTTCTGTATCATGCACTGAACTCTATAGTATTTCTAATATTTCCTCAAAGTGCAAAATGCAACATCCAAGTGATAAGATAATGCTAGACTTTGGGGCCTGGAAAATAGCTCTCTGCTCTCTGACATACATATTTTTCATTATAAAATAAAAATAATTTTATAACCTGCTTTTTCCCTTTTCACCTGGGGTGTCAGGAAAATCTCAGCCAAATGCAATGTCCAGCCTTCAGCGGAATTTCTTGGAACAAAAATATCTCTTCTTCGTTTTAAAATTTCTGATCTTTTATCCAACCCCTTTTTTTTTAGAGACAGAGTCTCACTTTATGGCCCTTGGTAGAGTGCCATGGCATTACACAGCTCACAGCAACCTCCAACTCCTGGGCTTAAGTGATTCTCTTGCCTCAGCCCCCCAGGTAGCTGGGACTACAGGCGCCCGCCACAACGCCCGGCTATTTTTTGGTTGCAGTTCAGCCGGGGCCGGGTTTTAACCCGCCACCCTCGGTATATGGGGCTGGTGCCCTACTCACTGAGCCACAGGCGCTGCCCCTAAAATTTCTGATCTTTTAAAGCATCGATTTATCTTTCCTGATAGATACATGTTTATAAAATATGTACATAGACACATGTATGTAAAAATAATCTCTGCTTGTCCAACTTCCTTCCCTTCTTACAAGGGCCCTGTGAGGGGTGAGGAAGCACATCTGTGTGACTAGCATGGTGGATGTGGAGACGTGCCCCTCACACCCACTTCTGGGAAGGACCTGCTGTAGGCTGGGAGGAGTGGCTAGCTGACGGCCTGTAGCTCTTAGCTTTGTGAGAGTTTGCCTTGACTTTGAAGGCTGGATGATGCTGTTCTCCGAGCGGCCCCATACCCATAGCTAAGCAAGGTGGTGGTACAAGGGCCCGTCCATTTCTGCCCACTGAGGGACTCCTGAACCATACCAGTATGGCTCCAAAGCTCCCCACAGGGCTTGCAGGGACTTTGCAGGGATGCTGTGGCCTAACAGCTCCTCCTGTCCACTTCCCCTCTGGGGGTCCTCATCACTCGCCAGGTGTTATCCCCTGACAAAGCGTCTGTATTCCTCCCTCATTCCCAGACCTGCTTCCTGGATCACTTGACAGCCCCCAACCCCTCCCTCTCCTCCCTCTTCAGCACAGGACAGCCCTGCAGGACCCTGGGTCCAGGGAGCCACCTTCTATTCCCCTAATTGCCAAAGATGTCCACCCCCATGTCTCTCTCACTTTCTATGATGACTCCTAACAATGGAACAGGTCTTTCCTAGCCAGGGTCATAGACGCTCTCTGGCCCAAGGCTCACAAATATCGTTTGAAAATAGCAAACAGGGACCACTGAGGGGCACCAAGGGGGCGTTTCAGGCTGTCCAAGGAGAAGAGAGGGCGCTCAGGCAGGGAGCCGAGACAGGAAGCCACTTCACACAGCTCGGCCCTGGGGAAAAGCAAGAGACCTTGATCAGCGATTTTGGCTTTTTTCTCATTCTGGAATATTCTTTTGACCTTTCTGTACCTGGCTACTCTCCTCGCTCTTTGAACCTCAGGTCTGATACCATCTCCTCCAGGAAGCCTTCCCTGATTCTCCCCTGGCTAGAGGATGTAGCAGGAGCAGGCCAAAGAGGACCTGGAGGGCTCTCAGGAGTTGAACTTCCTGCCACAGATCACAGGGTGGGGAAGCCAATCAGAAGGTGTCAAAACAGTAGACATGTTTTTTAAAAATTTCAGATTAGGGGCGGCCCCTGTGGCTCAGCGGGTAGGGCACTGGCCCCATATACCAAGGATGGCAGGTTCAAACCCAACCGGCCAAAACTGCAACAAAAAAATAGCCAGGGGTTGTGGTGGGCGCTTGTGGTCCCAGCTACTCAAGAGGCTGAGGCAAGAGAATCGCTTAAGCCCAAGAGTTGGAGGTTGCTGTGAGCTGTGATGCTACAGCACTCTACTGAGGGCAACAGAGTAAGATTCTATCTCTAAAAAATAAATAAATACATACATAAATAAATAAAAATAAAAATAAAAATTTTTAAAAATCAGATTAAAATGAGGATACAAATGATCAGGTTACAATGTTTGCATTTGTTAGGTAAAATGTTGTAAGCAAGGAAAAAACTGCATTAAAATTGTTATATTTAATATATACCAATAGCAAGAGATGGGTACAAGTCACATGCAAGCACCTGTTGTAATCACAGAAGTCAAACGTGGCTGATATGATTTTAACAAGTGTTTTCCTTTCTTTAAATGTGAATACATGTTTTTGGCACTCTCCCTATTTTGGCAGAGCCCAGAAGGTGCCAGGCATGAGGCCTGGAGCCAGGTATGTGGTGATGAAAATCCCAGATTGGCCCTGTCCCTTGGTCTAGCCTCATTATCTCACACCAACGAGAAACAAAGACAGCCTGCTGCTCAGACTGGCCCCGGGTGTTGCCAGGTCACTGCTGCAGGTGCTGTGAGCCGCCCACCTCTCTCCTGCATGCCAACAGCTTCCTATGCCCATACCACTGCCCCTCTGTCCGTGCCTTTCCCTGGACACAGGTGTGTACTCAGTCCCCAGCTGTTAACACAACAGGAACGACCCTTGACTACCAACTTCCTCACAGACACCCTAATGTTCCACTTCGTGCCCCAGAAATGCCCAGGGACCTGGTCTTTTGTGAACCCCCACCCCATTCCCTGCCTCCCTGCTCACATCTCAGCTGGGTGCATCCTGGGGTTACCTCTCCAATAAACTACTTGCCTCAGAACTCAGGTGTTAGGGGCATCCTCTGGCAATCAACAAGTCACGTAAACTAGAAGCCTGAGGTCACACGTCCCAGGTGCTACTTTTCATCTGACTTTGCCTGATGTCATCACTGCAGGCTCCTCCCTGCCTGAGCTGGCTTGTCTTACTCCCAGTCTCAGCATCTCCTGATGGACTCAGTGTCCCTAGGCTCCAACCAGGCTATTCCCCTGCACACAGGCCTGTGCCATCCCAGCTCGGCCACCTGGGTCCAGTCCCCATTCTTACTGCAGGGCAGAGCCTGACCACGGCCCCTACTTCCCCAGCAGCCCCCTCCCTGTCTCCCCTGGCTGCCACCCTGGAGAAGGCACACAGCCCTGCACACCCCACCGCCCCCTCTATGCCCTGCACATGCTATTTCTTCTGCCCAGAATCCCTGTCACTTTGGAGTCTGCTTGGAACATCCTTTCTGAGGATCAGCTCAGCAAGCACATCTTCCAGAAGCCTTCCCTCTCCCATCACTGTTAGTCACACTCTCTCCTCTGTCTCTCTTAGGGCACTGGCACTCTTGGCTGGGCTGCCCTGTCTATACACCTGCTGTGCCCGCCATTCTGACCAGGGGCACGTAAGGGACGCTGTGGTGCCGTGAGAAGGCTGTGGGCCACGGAGCCAGAGTGACCTGGGCTCCACACCCAGCCCTGTCCTTCCCATGTGGTCTGGGACCGGTCCCCACTCCCTCTGCACCACACTTGCTCTTCCATGAAATAGAAGTTGTAAAACCTACTAGCGGCTGCTTGGAGGATTAAAGTCAACACCTGTTACATGCTGGCACAGAATCAGTGCTCATTAGAGGTCATTGCTTGTGTTATTTTGTTTCTTCTCTGTGGAGCCTGACAGGATATGTTCAGCCCATGCGCAATGAAAGAGTGAAAACTGAGACTCCGGGGAAGGGTCATAAACACAGGATGGGATGCTGAGCAAGTTGCAACAGAGAGAAGTCATGCCAAGTGTCTGCAAAACTGGACCAGTAGGGGAGCCAGTATCTGCTTGGCCCCCTCTCTCCAGTGCCGAAGTGGTGCGTTTTCCCAATGGCAGGCTCCTCGTCATCGTCCTCAGACACCTGCAGATTATGGCAGCAGTGACAGACACCCATGTCTTGGGTGGCAGCCCAGCATGGGCTGCAGGGAGGAGACTGAGCTCACAGGCTTCGCAGGAGCCTCAGAGAGCAGTGCTGCTGTCCCCCAGCCTGCGGACAACTCCCAGTGTCAGGTGCCTGTACACAGTTGTTCACCTACTAACATGGGCTCTCTTCCACCTAGAATGCATGGCATCGAATTGGGTGCTGAATTTGGGGTCCAGAAGAAGGGGAGGAGCTTCCTGTCTGCAGCTTCCTCCTCCCACATGGAGGCCAGACTCTCGCCATCAAGTGGAGACTGGGCTTTGATTCCTCCTGCTTCAGCCTCAGGGCCTGCCCCAGGCAGTATGCCTTGCCAGGCCCCACTGTGGGCTGACAATTGAGTTTCAGATACTCAAGGTTGATCACTGACACTGGCAAGTTCTCAGAAACACTCACTATCTGGCCAAAGGCATGTCTTCTTAAAGAAGAGTCAGGAGCTGTTTCCCAAGCACCTGCTGGCTCCAGGCACTGGCTGTAGACACCAGTGAGGAAAGGAAGCCTTAGCCCCTGCCCAGGGTATCCCGTTCCCCTGTGCACATTTTCTAGAGTTCCTTGGACATAAGGTTCCTGGTTCAAAAAGCTCAGTATTGCTGACTACACCTCTTGGTGTTAAATTTCATGTTAGAATAGTAAAGGTCGTGATAAGTCCTCCAGCAAAGACACTTGTTTACCTGAGTTTGGTCCATATTTTTAAAAGTATTTGCTGAAGTAGCTACTAACAAAAAAGGCCATGTGCAGATCACACTGAGAGAGGCCGTGCTGGTGTCACTGGTGCGTGTCACAGAGGGGACGATCCAGGCTGTCCCTGGGGGTTGGAGGAGGACTCCCAAGGAGGCATTGAACAGGGAAATAGCACACGGCATCTGTCACTCTGCACCTTTGTCTTTTAAGGGCATCTTAGCGGCTAAAACCGCCTGTGGCAGGCAGAGAACAGTGACCCTCCAGAAAAGCCTGTCATGCCTAGTCTCTGGAACCGGGAGTATGTTATCTGACATGGACAGAGGGACTTAGAGGATGTGATTAAACTAGAGATTTCAAGGTGGAGAGAACCTTCTGGATTACCTGGGGTGGGCAGCCCTGCCTTCTCACTTCTCGTGATTTCAGGTAACCCTACTCACCTTCCTAAGTCCTCACCTCCAAATACTGTCTTACTGGGGGCTGTGGCTTCAACACAGGCATTTGGGGGTGGGGTGGGGACACACACATTCAGACCCTGGCAGGACCTGAGAACCAGAGCCTTCAGAGCTGTGAAGGTTGTCCTCCCTCCTTCCCTCCCATCCTTCTCTCTCTGTCCATTTCCGTTCATATCCTGAGTTCCCAGAAGAGACTGGAAACACCCTCTGGTTTCTGTCACCCTCCCGTCACCAGAGTGAGCCCTGTCTATGCTGCGAGTTTAGTTGTCTGCCTCTTTTCCACCTGGGCCCACAGGAGCTACGTCCCCTCTCCACCAATCCTGAGGTGAGGCCTGGAATCTGCCTCCAGAGGGGAAACCGCCCACTGTGTGGTATCAGGGGTGGGCTGTGGTGGGTAAGTGGCCGCTACTGTTAGGTGGAGAAAGGGACGGAGAGGAGCAGGTGACACAGGGGATGCTCTGTATACCAGGAAGGACAAACTGGCCAGAGGAGCTCCCAAGAAGGAATAATTGTCTTAGGGGGCTTCCAAGGACTGACCAGAGTTTGGTCTGCATAGGGGGTCTCCAAGGACTGACCAACCAGAAAGAGGCAGAGAGGCCGCCACGTGGAGATGTGATTGAGGCCATAAAAGAGGACCTTTGGGGCATGTGTACAAGCAAGGTGACAGTGTCCCTAAATGACCTACCCTCATTAACATAGTGAAAATCACACCCACCACCACCGTGACAGTTTGCAAACACCACAGCAACCCCCAGAAATTGCCTTACAAGGATAGGAAAGGGGAGAATCCACATGCTGGGAATTCTCCACCTTTTTCCAAGAAAAAAAAAATCGTGAATATTCTGACTCCCACTCGATGTGGAATCAGGGAATCAGAATAAAGGAGAAAAGTCTCATTAAAGTCGGGGTCTCATGGCCAGGTGCAGTGGCTCATGCCTGTCATCCTAGCAGTCTGGGAGGCCGAGGTGGGGCAATTGCTTGAGCTCAGCAGTTCCAGACCAGCCTGAGCAAGAGCGAGACCCTGTCCTGGGGGGTGCCTATTGTCCCAGCTACAAGGGAGGCTGAGGCAAGGGGATCACTTGAGGCTGCTGTAAGCTATAATGTCACAGCACTTGACCCAGGGTGACTGAGTGCGACTCTGTCTAAAAAAAAAGAAGAAGAAGAAAGAAAAGAGTGACTAATTCTTAGATACATTGGATTCGATTGTGACTAAAGTACATTACTTAAACATTAATTTTTACTTCAACCTGTTAATATGTTGTTTAGGATACAGGATACTGCATCCTCATTTATAAGTGAATTATGTTTGTAATTTCCCCTTTATAATAATATATTTTTTCCAATTTTAATATCAGATGTATGCAGATGAAGTAGAATGATTTTGAGATATTTCTTTTTTTTTCTACTGTCTATAATATTTGGCATGATCTGTTTTTTGAATTATCTTTTATTTCTATTTATAAGTATTAGTTGTCTATTCTTTGATACTTTGGGAAAAAATAATAAGTTAATTGATGACTCCATACTGAACCTCAGAGTCCAAGCATTCTATAATAGACAAACTCTTATCTGACAATGTGAATGTTACTTTCTTTGCATTACTATTATTATGATTGCTTAATACTTCGTTGCAGTAATCATCTGATTTCTTTTCTGAATGTATTTGTCTTCGTTTGTTCTTTGCGAGGTTTTTGTTTCTGGTCCCTATCTTAAACATTGTTATTGTTGTTAAATTTTAAGCCTTTTTAATTTTGTGAAGGCGAAAAATGGAAGCCAAATGAACACATGTATATGTGAAAATAAATCAATAAAATCAAATAACAGAGTCGAGGTCTCCTCTCCTCTGGGCCGACCTGCTCCTTCTCCAGAACGTGCTGTTCGTTAATAAACTTTGGCACTTTGCCTGCTTGTGTGTGTTCATCTTGCTCATTTAATCCACTGACTCGGTACCAGTAACCCAGAACCAGGGGACATGGACCTGACATCTGATTCCTCATGCCCACATGCCACACCGCCCGTGTGGCTCTATCATCTCAGTCCCGTCAGCTCAGGGCACCTGCTTGCAGTAGTGCAAGGCTGGTGGCAGACACCGGGGGCGGCAGAGGGCCTTGCTCAGCGCCTGGCAAGCAGGAGCTCACACCACATGGATGAAGGTGAGGGGTTCTCCTGGTGTTTGCTCTTGCCTAGTCTGGACCAGAGGAGACAGTCTTCTGAGAGGACAAGCCCAAATGTGGTGGGGTTGGACTTGCTGCCATTGGCCCTGAGCTCAGGATATGCTGGATGCCAGCTCGTCACGAGGGGGCACTGCCTGGCAGTGGGTGTGTCCAGAGAGGGACCAGTTTTGTGAGCAGTGAGCACCCCTGGACACATACAGAGGGGCTTGACAACCACAAGCAGGAGAAGCTGCGGAGTGAACCCAGGCATTGGACAGGAAGATGGACAACGGGGTCTGTAAAGCCAACCCAGGACCCCAGAGGGGTGCCGGCTGCCTGGGTGTCTGGGTGGAAGTGGGTGATGGCACCATGGGGTTTTTTTTTTTGTTTGTTTGTTTGTTTTTTGTGGTTTTTGGCCGGGGCTGGGTTTGAACCCGCCACCTCCGGCATATGGGACCGGCACCCTACTCCTTGAGCCACAGGCGCCGCCTAGCACCACGGGGTTTTAACTGGCTGCCTTGGAGGGAGACTGGTAGTCTCCAAGCCCATTTCAAAAAGACATCAGCTGGTGGGACTTGAGTCATCTAACAAGAGTTCACCCAAGGCCTCCCCTGGGCTCATTCTGCATTCATATTCCTACCCATGTTCTGATCACTAACTCCAATGAATTGAAAAAGGAATGAATATTTGCACTTCCCAGCTGGAAAGAAAACCTGGCAGGCAGCGCAGGACTTAGCCCCACAACCCAGAGATCTGGAGCTAGAAGCCTGCACACTGTGTTTCCTAAGTCCGGCACTAGTGACCCTGTCAGGTCCCACCAATGGGAGATAGTGACACAAGACTGATGTAGGAGTAAGAGATAATCTCTCTGCTTCCAACCAAAGCTGCAGCACCATCGTGACAAGGACATCAGCAGAATTAGTGACAGCAGCTCCAGCATCTGCCCAGCAGTGTCAGTGAGGAGGGGGAGCTCTCGGGCTCCAGGGAAACATTTTTTTAGAGACAGAGTCTCACTTAGTCGCCCTCGGTAGAGTGCTGTGGCATCACAGCTCACAGCAACCTCCAAGTCTTGGGCTTAGGTGATTCTCTTGCCTCAGTCTCCCGAGTAGCTGGAACTACAGGCACCCGCCACACGCCTGGCTATTTTTTTTGTTGCAGTTTGGCCAGGGCTGGGTTCAAACCCATCACCCTTGGTATATGGGGCCAGCACTCTACCCACTGAGCCACAGGTGCCACCTGCCCAGGGAAACTCTTCCCAACACAGTCCCTCCCCAGCCCTCTGGTTACACTGCTGTAATCATCCCCTGTGTCAGGCACCTCCCTGTTAGAAATGTTGTATCTGTGTGACCTTGATGCAGCCTCTGAGACTCAGTCCTCTTCTGTAAAACAAGTAGAAACTGCAGGCTTTTCTTCTTTATTGCGAGGCTTACAGTGATGGGGGCGTTGCACCTAGCTCTGTTCGTTTCCTGTTGACACGACGACAAATACCACAAATCGAATGGCTGAAAATGATGCAGATTTCTCTTCTTAGATTTTTGGGGTCAGAGTCCAAAATGAGTCTCACTGGATTAAAGCTGAGGAGTCGGCAGGGCTGTGTTCCTTCTGGGAGGTCTAGAGGAGGAGAGTTGGTTCCCTTCTGTGGTCACCCCCCGGTCTGCCCGTGCTCCCTGGCTCATGGTCCTGTTCTTCCATCTTCATAGCCAGCAGCGTTGGGCCCAGGTGCTCTCCAGCTGCTGTCTGTCTGGTTCTCTCTCTGCCCCCCTTTCCTACTTATAAAAACCCCTGTGGTTTCGTCGGGCCCACCCTGGTATCCGGGATAATCTCCCTGTCTCAAAGTCAGCCAATGAGCAACCTGACTTCCATGTGTGACCTTGATTCCTTTGTCACATAAACTAACATATTCATAGGTGCTGGGGATTAGGAAGTGGACACCTCTCAGTATAGGGTGGCGTCCTGGTCACTATTCTGCCTTCCACCCTAGCGCATAAGAGGAACTCAAACAAAAGAAATCATTTTTAGACTCCCTGAGGCCTCCCAATCTAATCCCCTCTTTGTACAAAGCAAAACTCACGTGCAGAGGGTGCTCGGCCACAGGAAGCTGGCCCAGTGTGTCTGCTGTGCCTGTCTGCCCAGGGAGTAATGGGGACAATGCCACGGAGGCTGAGATACCATGTGTCTACCCAGGGCCTGAGGGCAGGTGCTGCCTGGGCAGCTGGAACATGGTTTACCACGCTTTTCATTTTTCTTAATTCCTTTGCTTCACCTCTTGTACAAAGGATCCTCACCGTTTCCAGAGGTATTTTGCATCCTGACCGAGGCTTGGGAGTTGTGCTGGAAGAGGCCTTTGGGACAAGGTAGTCTGACCCTGGCCATGGACAGACAAGGCAGAAGCCATCAGGAGAGGTACACACCTGGCCAGCGAGTTGGAGCAGAGCTTGGATTGACTGCAGGAGCCCAGTTAGTGTTCATTCCGTAATGGGGAGCAGGACACCTCAACAAGGGCCCTTAATAATCACCTGCTTCTGGGAGCCCTGGGCATGGTGCCCACCCTGATTCAGGGCCTCCTCATTCTGACCTCAGAGCCCAGGGCTGGACTGACCCTCAGGAGGCATCTCCTTCAGCCCTTGATAGTACAGGTGGATGAGCACAGCCCGGCAAGGTGTCATGAGGGAACCCAAACTTCTGACCACTGCCCAGCATGTGCCATTGATTTTTTTTTTTTTTTTTTGTGGCCTCTCTCCATGCCTGCCACCTGGAAGGGTTCCACAAGACTGATGCCTAAGAGATCATTGTCAAGGACACTCAGATGCTGCCACATGTTTTTCTAGGACTCAAGCCACAGAACATTCGCTCCCTCAGTGTCTGACCTATCTGGTTGAAGCTGAGGAGTCCCAGGGCCCAGTGTTGGGTGCTTGACAGTTTCGCCTGCACTCTTTCCTGTGGGAGACTTTGCCGCTCATAAAACATTAAAATTGGTGTTGCTGTCATTTCACTAAATCCCCAGTGTATGAAGAGTGGGTTAAGGGATCTTGGGAGCCATTTGGGGATGTGTCTGTACCTACAAAGGGCGTCCATGGGGCACCTTAGTTAATGTCCTCTGCTCATCAGGGTGGCAGGCTCTTCATTGGAGGCCCGGGCCCACCAAACAACAATGACAGCTGCAACCAAAATAAAATAAAATAAAAAAATAAAATAGCCGGGCATTGTGGTGAGCGCTTATAGTCCCAGCTACTTGGGACGCTGAGGCAGGAGACTCGCTCGAGGCCAGGAGTTGGAGGTTGCTGTGAGCTGTGATGCCACAGCACTCTACCCAGGGTGACAGCTTGAGGCTCTGTCTCAAAAAAAAAAAGAAAAGAAAGAAAGAGAATTGCAAGGCATTTTCACATCCATGATCTGATGTGATCATTGTTCTGGTCCATGGAGATAAACATTTGGGATATTCCCATTTCACAGGTGAGAAAACCAAGCCTCTTTCCAAGGTGACAGGCAGCTTGCTTGGGGTCACACAGCTTGCGGTGTTGGAAGGGGAGGCTAAACCCCAGCTTGGCTGACTCAGCCACCCTGGGCTGCATACTGTGACACCCAGTGGGTCTTCCAGAGAGCCAGGAAGCATGAAAACCCCAGCAGTGACATTACCATGGACAAACAGGGAAAGAGAAGTGTGTCAAGCTGATGGCTGACATCAGAGTGCCTCTTAAGGCCATCTTGGCTGAGAAAAATATTTTGGTAAACACTTGAAATAAAAGATGTCTGCAGAATGCCTGCATGTCAGCTTGCTCCAGAAAGGGCAGAGCTGCAAAGACACATGGGAAGGGAAAGAAGTTGGGGCTCCAGGGCATCTGGGAAGGCAGAGCGGACAAAGGGCAAAGGTGAGGGTGAGGAGGAGGTCAGGCCTCCGAGCAGCAGCTCCTGATGATCCTCAGGGGGTGACCTCCCGTGAACCCTGAATCTTCAGTGCAGTGACTTGGCCTGTGTGGTTGCTGTTGTTCTAGAGGAAACAAGGAAGTTATCAAGGTAGGAGTCAAGGTGGCTTTGTAGCACAGCTGGAGTCCAAGGAGTGGAGGAGGCTCCAAGCACAGAGATACTCAGGACTTCCAAGAAATCTTGAACTTCCCTGTGCCGTGGCACTGGGTTGCAGGCACGGAGGCCCTGGCAAACTCAGAAGTGGCACAATGACAGCACATGACACAGAAAGCACCCTGCACGGTGGTGGGACCCTCAGCGAGTCTCCAAATCTGAAGTGAGGCTGGTGGTTAAAGCAGAAGTTGTTGGGTCTTGGGAATGAGGCAGAGTGTGAGCCTTGGCCCGGCGTCTCTGTGCTCTGAGAGCTCAGGCTTCTGAAGAGTGTTTCGGAGCTGGCTTCCTGATCCTTTGGCCATGAGGTGTTCTGTAAGCAGGCACCTGTCTCCATCTGTAAGAAGGCACCTGTCTCCATCTGTAAGCAGGCACCTGTCTCCATCTGTAAGCAGGCACCTGTCTCCATCTGTAAGCAGGCACCTGTCTCCATCTGTAAGAAGGCACCTGTCTCCATCTGTAAGAAGGCACCTGTCTCCATCTGTAAGCAGGCACCTGTCTCCATCTGTAAGCAGGCACCTGTCTCCATCTGTAAGAAGGCACCTGTCTCCATCTGTAAGCAGGCACCTGTCTCCATCTGTAAGAAGGCACCTGTCTCCATCTGTAAGAAGGCACCTGTCTCCATCTGTAAGCAGGCACCTGTCTTCATCTGTAAGCAGGCACCTGTCTCCATCTGTAAGCAGGCACCTGTCTCCATCTGTAAGCAGGCACCTGTCTCCATCTGTAAGAAGGCACCTGTCTCCATCTGTAAGAAGGCACCTGTCTCCATCTGTAAGCAGGCACCTGTCTCCATCTGTAAGAAGGCACCTGTCTCCATCTGTAAGAAGGCACCTGTCTCCATCTGTAAGCAGGCACCTGTCTCCATCTGTAAGAAGGCACCTGTCTCCATCTGTAAGCAGGCACCTGTCTCCATCTGTAAGCAGGCACCTGTCTCCATCTGTAAGCAGGAACTTGTCTCCATTTTCCAGTTGTCTCTCTAGCCAGGGATGAGAGAGCTGGGATGCAGGTAGTTCAGGGGCAAAATATGGAGATTTTCAGAGGTCACCCATCAGGGCTCATACTTTAAAAATGAAAACAGAGCAACAAAGGCCCTGGTCTTCTGAGAGCTGGTGATTTTATTGGCAGAGGTTCAGATGAGACTTCCGAAGCACTGTGTCTCTACCACTCTGCTAAGCTCCCTCTGCCAGGCTTACGAGGTGATTCCATCTTCCTAACAGACAAGGGCAAGCCCAGGGCATTTAACTTCTCTCCTAAGTCACCTCTAGGTGGGTACGGGAAGTGGGGAGTAGTCGGCCTTCTTGCCTCTCCCTTGCCAAAAGCCCTCCAGGCACAAGCCCAGTTCCTGCCCAAATCCATGGCCTCATGAGTGCCTTTCCCCCTCCTGACCCCCCCATATCTATTAGGTCTGCACATCTGTGACCACGAGTATTTATTTTGTTCTCCCATGAAATGAACATCACGTCCCGCTCACATGTTCATAATGCTACAGTCACCGTATTCACTGTTTGTTAAATAAGTGAATTAAGTTGGCACTGGGATAGAATTTTTAACATCAAATAAACACATTATTACTCACTTGACTGTTCTTTGACACAATAGGTGCACATATGGAATTTAATCCCGGCTCAAATACATAACATCATAATATTCCAGTAGAAATTTTCTGGGCCTTCAATCTAACAACTGGCAGATCATTGACGACCTTTTGTGAATATTTTGCCTTTATGTGCAAACTGTATCTTATAACTACAACACGCTGCATGCAGCTCCCTGCACGGGGATGAATTCAGGTTCCGGATGAGACAAACTCAGTTACAATCTCACTCAGTTATGAATCTATCAAATAAGGCTGTTCTCCTCCTCTTCTGAATACCTTTTCAAAGACTTGGTCATGCCGTCCTGAGACTTTCTCTTGTTCGGATGAAACTTGGATGGGGCTGGTGGCAGGTCTGATGGTGGCCATCTTGGGCCACCCGGGAAGCAGGAAGGATGGGGCACCTCACAGTCTCACGCCTCGAGGCAGAGACTGAGCCTGAAGTTGTGCCTATTCTGGGCCTTCATCCAGCTCTGCTGCCATGCGGGGCCATCCATGCAGGTCCCAAGAACCAGGCCTCAGACCTGCCCATCCCAGGGAATGCTTTCTCTGAAGGCCAAGTGTTACAAAGTTCTGCAAAAAGCTTGGGTTTTCAACTGGACTCTGGCATGAATTCCCTTGAGTATTCTTGCCTTATAACAACTAGACCCTCTGTGACCAAAGCAATGCACTTCAACGCCTAGCAGGAAAGAAAAGAGGAAGCCAGCTGTCTCCAATAAGGCCATTGCTGGGACCCACCAGCACCCGGCTGGCATGTGTCCTGTCTCTGAAGGTCTCCAGCCAGCTCTGGGCAGTGGGTTGTGGAGCAGCTCCTGAGTCCAGCTCAGGCCACTGAGACTATGACCCAGAGCCTCCATAGACAAGCGGGCACTGTGCCATTCCCTAAGACAATAGGGTGTCACTAGAAATGTAACAATATGCGAATGTTGTTTACGCTAGTAGGTGGTCAGCAGTCCTCATGGGGTAGGATCGAGACTGCCATGGGGAGCTCAGCAATGACAAACACAGAAAGGTCTGTTAACATGGGGCCTTTGCTTGGCTCGGGGGTTTGGGGGGATCATCATCAGAGCTGAAAGGGACACTTCATCCTCATGCAACTACTCGGCCTCACCTCCTACCAGCCATAAACAGCAGTTTACACCGAACCTCCAGAGCCCCCACCATCCCCTCCCTTCCCTGCAGTCGCAGAGCCTGCCGGGCCTCACTGCCCCACTCACCCTCCCCTCCCTAGCAGCTGACCCTGACTTTCTGCAGTAACAGTTACCAAGGAACTGCATTTCCCAGCCTCCCAGGCAGTAAGGGGTCTCACGATCACCTTCTGGCCACAAAACAGGGGCAGAAGGCATAAAACTTCCAAGAAGAATCCCTAGTGTGGAAGTGGTGAAGGTGAAGACTAGTGCTTCTGGCTGGAACACCCTCATGACAGCAGCCACTTGGGACCATGAGATTATCTTCTGAGGACGGACAACCAAGAGGTGAACAGAGCCAGGTCTGTGCTCCTGGGAAGACCCCAAAGGGACCCAGATTGCCTGCTCTGAACTTTTTTTTATGTGTGAGAGAAATAGATTTTTTATTTAAGACACTATTGTTTCAGGTTTTCTATCATAGGTGGCAGGACTTAATCATGACACATATACCTTTTTCCACAACAAAACAACAAACAAAAAAAACAAGAAACAGACTTCCTCTGATCACATGACAACCAGAATTACAACTGGAGCCAAGAATGGATAATCTTACTTTTCCATTCAGACTAAGGTTCTCCAAAATGTTATATATCACAAAAATACACTCCCTCCCATTCATAAAACAACCAAAAAGAAAGCACCCTGAGACCTCTCCGAATCCTTGGTGTGGGTAGAGCTCCCTGAGTCTCTCCCTGATTGGGGCTCTGGCAGCAAAAGCCAGTTCATGTCATGGGAGGAGGTAACACAGACTGCAGGGAAGGTGGTCAGGAGTCATCCAGGGGGTGCTGGGCATCTGATACCATCTGCTCTTGCTGTGCTTTTTCCTGAACCTGTCCTCCGCAGGCATGGTAACCCCAATCAAGCCTCACAGCCTTCCAATCACAAGAGTGGCAACCCACACTGGCCAATCAGGGAATTCTAACTCCCAGTTCAAGGGTGGCCATTTGACCCAAGAAGGGCCAATCAGAATACTTTTCTTCAGAGACAGGTGTGCGCTGCATGAAAGAGAATGTCTCTCCTGAGATGGTGCCTTGGAGTTGGAGCTGCTCAGGGTTAACTTGATACCAAAGGGCAGAGGTCTAAGAATAAAGCCCATGAAATCTTAAGAATGTCTAGCTTTTTTGAGGGACAGGATCCTGGATCCTACCATGCCTGAAGGCAATTCAGCCCTTTCATTAGAAAGAACACTTAGCACTCACTCCTGATATGACTTTCTGTATGGAGGGAACTTCCTTAACAACCACTCTTCTCGCCTTGTCTCTGCCCACCCCTCCCTCATTCCTCCCCAGGAGAAAAAAAACTTAGCTAATTGGTTAAATTGGGGAGAGAAATGGCAGGTACAGTTTAGTTCCCTCCTTTCTTTGGAGGATGGACTTGACTAGAAGAGCACATACTCTATGTCTGTGGTATAAGTTTCTTAGGGATGAACGCCATCAGGGAAGCTATGAGTAGGTGACCAGTTCAGTTCAGGCTGTACTGGCCATCAAATCTGAAGCCATTTCTTGGAGTAGTCTTTATTCACATGAAAGGTGGCATTTTTATCCCACCTCTGTCTCTATGTCTTGACTGATTTTGACTTGGGCTAGAAAGAGTGGGAGTAGTCATAACTGGTGCCCTCAAGTCTCATTACCAGGGACAGGAGTCAAAATTCCCCTTTTGCTGACACTGCTTTGGGGGAGTTTCTGCCTCTTACAAACTAAAGGGTTCTGATCAAGATGACTTCCCTGACCCAGATTTCTGAAGCATTACCCCTTCACATTCCCCATAGTAACATTTGACTTCTATTCAATTAAATAAATCTCCCTTTCTAGAGGTGAAAGTTCAGGCTCTTTTCCCTATTTTTAGGCACTAGGAACATCTCCTACACTGACAAGGGTGCTATAAATAAATAAGACCAAGGGGTTGGGACTTAATTCTCGGCCCCCATGAATTGGGGGTGGAAAATCTAGTAGGGGGCCTGTGTCTAGAGTGCACTGATGGCCCTGATCCATGGCACCCTTACATCCATGTCCTTTGTCCTCTGTGTAGGCCCCTCTCACTCTGAGATTCAGCTTGGTCATGTGACTTGCTTTAGCCAATAAGATTTTGGGGGGGGACTTTAGGCTTGAAAAATGACCTGTCCTTTCTTCTTCTCCTGGAGCTCTGTGAACACCAGGCATGAGAATATATGCCTGGGCTAGCCTGCTGGAGGATGGGACATGTGAAACAGAGCCACGGCCAACTAGATCAGCCAGCTTGACCACCAGACACATGAGTGAACTTCACCTGGCCCCAAGAAGAATTTCGAGGTCAAGCCCCATCAAAATTAACAGAACCACACAGCTGGGCCTGTGCACTTGTGAACAAAAAGAAACTCTGTTACATTCAGCCAATGCACGCCCAGGCTTTTTTATTATGCAGCCTAATGTAGCAATAGGTGACTGCTACAGGACCTCTTTTTCCAACATTATCAACAGACTGTGGAAGGGGTGTCTCCTACAGTGCCCAGTAAGACGTTAGGTAATTTGGTGTGTTTTGTTTACACTCATAGGCTCCAGACTGTCACGGTTCAAATTCCGGGACCCTTATTTTCCAGCTTTGTGTTCTTGGCCATCATACACATCTTCAGTTTTTGTTTGCTTTTGCCTTAAAACATGAATAAAAATGTCATCTACATTCCAAGTTCGTTGTGAGGGCTTAGTGAGCTAGCACATGCAGAATGCTCAGAATTAAGTGGTTTTCCCCAGAGATGAACCGTTCATGGGTGTGTCTTCCCGTCTCCCTCAGCTAGACCCTCTCTCCTAGGGTCGGGAGCACCATCTCCTCCCGCTGTCTTTCCCCATTGCCTAGCAGAAAGCGCAGCACAGTAAAATACTGAAGGTGTGGGGTGAAATGAACGCTTTAATTAGCGCAGATGCAAATTTCAACAAACTATTTCAGCCTAAGGCCCATAACTTTGTCCTTTTTATTCTTGAGATACTTTACTCAAGCATCCCATGCACTCAATACTAATTTGGAACTAGCAGATGAACGACTACAGGTCCACTTGAGGGAAAATCATAATTAAATTCAAGAAGGAGGGGACGGGGGCCTAGAGTGCTGGGTAAGGTATGTGGCACTGCTCCTGGATGAAGCACTCGGACTTTTCCTAACCAACAAAGCTATGTAACCTAATTGTATGTACCTTATATTAATCTGAAATTTAAAAATCATATATATATTTATTTTGCTGATAGAAAAAAAACTTTGTTCTTTTTATAAAGTACATACGTAATATTGATCATGTTTGCAACTGTACTTCTTAACTCCCTCTTATGCTGTGAAATGAAACGTTCAGCCCTTCTCCGCCGTCTGGCACTTATGTGCACTATCCCTTCCCACTGCACCTGACCAAAGCATGTCACAAAAGCTTGTCTGGAGGACCAGCTAGGTGGGGTGAGGGGTACACTCCCCGACCAGAGAGACAGAAATGGAGGGACAAGCTTCTCCCCATAATCCACAACCTGGCTTGTTCTGAGCCTCCACCATCTGACAACCATCTGTGTTAGGTAATTGCCCCAGAAAAGCCCCTTCCTGCTTTCAACAGACCAAGACCAGCTGTCCAACTCTTAAAGTTACAGCTCCTTTCCAAGCACAGGGAGTTGCCTACTAGACATCTCCTTATCTCCCAGTCCAAATCTCCCTGTCCCAATTATCCACTGAAAATTTCAAACTTAGGACCTGCCCCTAACGGCTCTTCCCGCCAGAGCAGTAACTCCTTATTGGCTATTCTACCGTCCCATCACCATCCTGAGACTTCCCCTAACTGAACCTATATAAAGGTGCGCGCCTCTCTCTCTCTCTCTCTCTCCCTCTCTCTCTCTCTATTTTCTCTCTTCTTTTCTCTCCTCCTTTGTGCTGCTCTGCAGCATCCCTCCCTCGCCAATGACCTTTTGTACAAGCCTTGGTGGTCTGTGAGGTCTCTGTAGGGCGAGTGTCGCCCTTTCAATCTGAACCTGGCTTTTGGACAGCTAGTCTCCCGAGTGGCTGTCGGGGACATCACCTAAAACACTACCACTCTTTTCCTCTCCTGGTGTCCCTCTGAGTGTGAGGGCAGTGGGAGGGAAATCACCCTTGGCTTCTAATCCTGCTGTGACTTTCTGGCTTGAAATGGGGGCAGAATCTTCCCAATCTTATTAATCAGGAGCCCATGTGGGCTTCTGGAGAAGGTCCCACCACCACGCTGAGACACCATAGCTTCCATCATAGTTTCAAAGGCCTCTATAAGCCACATCTCACCTTTGGGCAAGGGAATTCCTCCCTGTCAGCCTCAACATCTTCATTGGCAAAATGCAGATGCTGATGACATTCTCTGACTCCACTTTACAAATACAGGCAATCATTAATATTTCATTATGTCATTTGTTAATTCAGGAAATAGTTTGAATTTCAAAAGATAAATATTCTCATTTTTCTCTCTTCGTCAATGGCATTTAAATGAGAGGATAGAATATGAATAAGAAAATGGATAGAGTCTTCAGTGAAAATGATAGCAGATGATACTATGGACCTTAGCTAGACCATCTAATTGGATGCTCACAATCCCGTGTTGGAAGGGTGTCACTTCATCTTATAGACACAGGTTCTGAGGTTCAGCAAGGCTGAAAGAATTGCTTAAGGTCAGCAGCCGAGCTGGGATGTACAGGCAGCGGGTTACCACACTTAACCAAAGGCTGTCAGCTGTGTCTTGTTTCATGAACGACAGGAATGCAGCTGTTGGTGGGATGGTATATCTAGACAAAATGACTGCCTTTCTGGAGCTCAGTAGAAGACTTATTCTGAAAGCTGGGCTTTGAATCTGACTCAGCACTGCTGCCCACCTGTCAGGGCATTTAAGGACAGCCCCTAAGGCGACTCCAGCCCCATTGTGAGCCTCGCTTTCCTCTCCAAAAAATGGTACACGCCTTCCTCCCTTGTCGAAGCACAGGCTGGCCCTCGTTCCACACTTGCATCTTTTCTTTTCCTTGCAGGTAAATGTTAGGACAGGAAGAGAATAAAGGGCGAGGCTGCCATGCACCCACCCCTCCTAGGAACCGGCCTTTGCTTCATCTCTGTGGTTGCAGCCAAGAAGAGGCGGTTGTGGAAAGACACTGTCCAGTAGGGGTCCTGTCTGTCCTGCTTCTCCAGACTGCCCAGGCGGCCCCGTGGCCCCTCTCTGCTCCCCCTGTAGATGAAATGAGGAGGATCTCTTGCCACTAGCACAGAGCCTGCGAGGAGACACAGTCAGCCCTGGTCCCAGCGCGTGCCACCTTGCCGTGCTGACCCGTGGAGGGGCTGGAGCTGTGTGGGAAAGGGTCAGGCCCCACCTTTGACGGCTCCGGCCTCGTCATGCTTCTCAAAGAGCAGGTAGCGTGGGCTGTCAGGGAGAAAGGGCAGGCTCACCAGCTGTACGAAGGCAGGGACGGTGATCACGCCAAACAGGTATGGCCAGGTGCTCTCCTGCGAGGGGAAGAAGATGAATCTGAATGCAGGTGGCCTCTGTCACTACGCTGGACCTGGGTGACTGTGCTGTGCGGCTCAGGCCCTGCCAGCTATTTCCCTGCCCAGTGTGGTCCTCTTGAACAAAGGCTGGGAGGTAAGTGAACAGGCTAGACGCTGGCCCCCTGTGCATGGCCTTTCCCCCACCCTGAAGCCAGTGACTCCTCAGAGACCCCTAGGAGAGAGGGGCCTGGGGCTGGCTCTGAAAAGCAGTGGCTCAAGCAGCCAAGGCCACCACCCTGGGCACCTTCTCTTCACCCCCACAGCCACCTCCCATGCTGCTGTGAGAATGGAGCCTGCACACAGCGGGGGCACAGAGGCAGTGCCGGTGCTATCATCAGACACATCTGAGGCCCACAGTGCCTGGCCGGCCAGCCCCCATGGGAGAAAGGAAGGCCAGGGGCACAGGTCGCCTCTTGGGCAGGGAGGACTTCTCATTTTCCAGCCTGCTGTGAAGGCCAACGGGGCCCTGCACTATTCAAGAGGCATCCAGGCCACTCCAAGCAGTGACCTTTGCCAGCTCAAATGCAGCGTGGAGCCTGACACGTGCCCATCAGGGCAGTGTTCCTCCTTCCTCATCTGCTTGTTTCTTAACCAGGTTTACACGTAAGATCTCACTCTGCCACTGAAGGAAGAGGCAGTTCTGAGGGCATGGTGAAGGGCCGCAGCAGGAGAATGGAGGATGAAATGCTGAGGACACGTATGATCACAGTGACTTGACCAAACACCAAGCCCAGGATCCCAGAACCTGAATTCTTCTCTGGGAGGCCTGAAAGATGTGCTTTTATGGCCAAGGAGGAGCAGAGAGGCCATCAGACTGGGACGGGGCCAGGAGAGTTGAGACTGACCTCCTTGCCCTGCCTCGGCCAAAGCATCCTCAGAGGCCCTCAGTGCTCCTGGGCGCTTGGTCCAGAGAGGAGGCAGGACACAGCACTTGGCATTAGTTGTGTGTTACCACACCTAAGGGCTTTCTTATCCATCAGTCACTTTTATAAAGATGCGTAGCAAAGTATCTCAAGAATGGAAGAACAAGTATCCAATGTACTCAGCCCTACTATGAAACTAATTTATAAGTTTCATATGAAAGCTATAACCCAATTATAACCTAAGAATATGGGGAAAGGGAGAGGAGGGGAGGGAGAAGAATGGGCGGAGGGAGGGTACTTGGTGGGACCACACACCTACAGTGCATCTTATAAGGGTACGTGTGAAACTTAGTAAATGTAGAATATAAACGTCTTAACACAACAACTTAAGAAAATGCCAGGAAGGCTATGCTAACCAGTGTGATGAAAATATGTCAAATTGTCTATAAAACCAGTGCATGGTGCCCCATGATTGCATTAATGTACACAGCTATGATTTAATTTTTTTAAAAAAAGAGCCCTTTGTCTCTGCAGAGGGGATTCTCTGCCTTTTTCAGGAACTGTTCAGAAAAGAAGGCCTTTTTATACACTGAGTATTACTTGCCTGACACAGAACCACAGTGAGTCTGTGTGGGTCTGATGGGAGACCACTGTGTTTGGCAACACCCATGAGTTTCCGACTCTGGGACTCAGATCATCAGAGTCTGTCTACCTGCTATTTCCCTCAGGAGGAAAGGGAGGATAGCCTGCTGAGATGATTGTCAAGTGTCAAGCCCCTGTCAGGCATGGTGAACGGGCCTTTGAAATAACTATTAACTTGCTCTTTAATCTACAAGGTTTCTATTTTTAAAAGACTTGAGGTCCCATTTCCCCCAAGCTACACATAACTTTAGTCCTTTCCATTAATAACTCCCTGGGCCATGATGAGATGGCAAAAAACCTTTTCGAGTTGAAATCAGTAATCTTACTGGAGGCCTGGAGCTCTGTCTCCCTACCCCACTCAAAGCTCAGCCACACCTTGCTGCTAAGAGAGCTGGAGCAGCCAGCAGGGCAGGCGGCCCAAGTGTGGGTATGGGTGCCAGGGCATTGGGTCTGACCTCTCTCTGTGCTGCTGGCTCCCTGTGTAGTTTGGGGCCTGATAATTAAGTGAGTCGACGAGCCACACTCTCCCTAGCAGGACAACAGGGGAAATAAACCCCACACTGCAGATGGTGCTGAGGATGACATAAGTCCCAAGCAAAGCACTCAGCCCACAGCACATTTCCTTGCAACACCCCCTCACCCCACCCCATGGCTCCCATTGTTACTGTTTCCCATAACCCAAGCACCCGCCATAAACCTGGGCTTTAACACCTGGGTGGTGTTAAGTCTACCCAGATTAGGAAGAAAGGGAGAACTTTGCTTTCCACTGCTCTGGGCACATAAAGAGAATTTGCCTTCACACTCCTAGCCTTTGCTCCTAACTCCCATGACGGAGTGTCCCTTGGTCATTGGGTGGCAGCCACTGGATCCACACTAACTTGCAAGGTGAGCTAATCTAACACAGGCTTGTGAGTCAGGGCCAGAGGCTTGTTCTGCTCCTTTTCCTGGACCAAGGTGGGCAGCAGCCCCAGGTGTGGGGGTATCTATAGACTCTAAGACCCAAATGTTCCCCTGGGGGGGACACTGCAGGGGTAAGAGCAGGCCCTCACATGAGCCCTCATGGGTAAAAGACGTGTGCCTGACTCTGCTCCCTGTCTCAGAGACTCCAAATGTGAGTCAGTACTAGCCTTTCATCCGGTGAGATGTCCTCTAAGGGTTCTGACTCAGATCTGAGGTAGGGCTGGAGCCCCTGGAGTTCCTTAAGTAACTCAGGCCACCCTGACATAGAGTCACCGCCTGCTACAAACCACTTCTCTGAGGGTAGGGAGAGCTTTGCTACCAGAGGCATTCAAGTAGAAGTCTGGTGCTGTGGCCAGGCGCGGTGACTGACCCCTGTAATCCCAGCACTTGGGAGGCTGAGACAGGTAGATTGCCTGAGCTCACAGGTTTAAAACCAGCCTGAGCCAGAGTGAGACCACGTCTCTAAAAAAAAAAAATAGCCGGGCATTGTGGTAGGCACCTGTACTCCCAGCTACTTGGGAGACTTAGGCAAGAGAATCGCTTGAACCCAAGAGTTTGAGGTTGCTGTGAGCTATGATACCACTACACTCTACTGAGGGTGACAAAGTGACAGGGTGATAAAAAAAAAAAGAAGGAGAAGTTGGGTGCCATTTGAACCTCAGCCCCTCATTTATCATATGAATGTCACAAGCTTTTCTTAGAGTGTTTTCCAGATCTGGCTTTTATTTTTTTTTTAATTAAATCATAGCTGTGTACATTAATGTATTTATGGGGTACAGTGTGCTGGTTTTATATACAATTTGAAATACTTACACCAAGCTGGTTAATATAAACTTCACTGCACTTTCTTAATTATTGTGTTAAGACATTTATACGCTACACTTAATAGATTAGACGTGTACCCTTGTAAAATGCACCATAGGTGTGGTCCCACCAATTACCCTCCCTCCTCCTCCCCCTTCATTTTGGGCTGGATTATAGTTGGATTATAGCTTTCATATGGAAGTGTGGGTGCTTACATATTGGTTTCCTAGTAGAGCTTAGTATATTGGATACTTTTCCTTCCATTCTTGAGATACTTTACTAAGAAGAATATGTTCCAGCTCCATCCATGCAAACATAAAAAAGGTAAAGTCTCCATCTTTTTTAAGGCTGTGTAATATTCCGTGGTGTACATATACCACAATTTATTAATCCATTCATGGGTTGATGGGCACTTGGGCTTATTCATGACTTAGCAATTATGAATTGGGCTGCAATAAACATTCAGATCATTCTAAAATCCATTTATTTTGAAGTTTCCTGGGTCCCTTCTATGTATTGGATTTTTTTTAAAAGTAAAGTTCCTAATAAGTAAGGCAGATGGTCCATCCTTATTTATCTTGTCAGACTCCCAAACATGGTGGTACAGGAATTACAGAAGCATGAACCCCAAGGGCTCGAGAACAGGAGAAACATCAGCAGTGGCAAGAGGTTTCCAGTCTGGAATTGGAGGATGAGCAGAAACAAAGTATTCATCTGGGCCTCTGAAGTGAGGACACTTGCCCCAGAGACTCCTGGTGGCTCAGCACCAGCAAAGGCAGAGATGGCGTGAAAGACCCTATGTCCTCACTGAGAACCAGAAGATCCTTCTGATAATCCGTGAAACCACCAGGCATGGACTTAACCAGGAACAGCAGCAAAACAAGAGACTGAAAACAGAAAAATAAGCTTCAGAGGCCTCAGCCACCTGCAGTGCGTCTGCTCCCAGCCTAGCTGCCTCCTGTCCCACTTAGAGAACCCAACCCCCCAGAGGATAGGCACCCACACCCTGACACGGGGCCCCCTCTCAGCACCCTGAGGGAAGCCCTGTCTCTCCCCAGAGCTCTTGCTCAGCTTCTCCTTTTTTTTTTTTTTTGAGACAGAGCCTCAAGCTCTGGGTAGAGTGCTGGGTAGAGTGCCCTGGCATCACAGCTCACAGCAACCTCCAACTCCTGGGCTCAAGAGATTCTCCTGCCTCTGCCTCCCAGGTACCTGGGACCACAGGTGCCCACCGCAATGCCTGGCTATTTTTTGGTTGCAGCCGTCATTGTTGTTTGGTGGGTCGGGGCTGAATTCAAACCCGCCGGCTCAGGTGTATGTGGCTGGTGCCTTAGCCACTTGAGCCACAGGTGCTGAGCCTCAGCTTCTTTTTAAACACAAGTTTTGGCACCAGACAAAGTTGAAAAAGTCTCCAACATGAAGGAGAAAGACTAAAAGAAACCAACAAAAAGATAAAGCAACTTGCAGCAGAGAGACCATGAAACAGCAGGATGGAATGCAGCGAAGGAAGCCCTGCCTGCCGCCTTTGAAGGTGCAGGTGTAGACGCTGTGTCTGGAAGACGAGAACGGGATGCCGTGAAAAAGCAGCAGAGAGGGGAAAAAGCCCTTGGAATGAAAAATATGGTAACAATAATGAAAAATGAAGTAGATGAGTTGGGAGATTCATTTGAGAAAATCTCCCCTAAAGAACAAAATGATAGGGAGAGAAAAAGAGAAGGAAAATCAAAATCAGAAACAGATTTCAGATTTCAGAAATCTGAATGCAAGGAGTTTCAGAGAGAGAGATAATGGGAAAATGAGAAGGGAAAGAAACTTATCAAATGAGTGACATAATGAATGTTCTAGAATGAAAGAAAATGAGTCTACAGATTGATCAGGTTCTGCTGAGAACACTGCACAATGAAAAGAAAAAAAAACAAGACTTACATCAAGGATGAAATAAAAAAGATTGTAAAACTTTCCAAAGAGGAACAATAGTTCACATACAGAGGAAGGAGAAATAAATCTTGGACTCTCTGTGATCCTGAGAAAGCAGCAGGCAGCTGCAGGACTCCCTCTCCAAAGACCAGGACAAACTCTACACTGAGCTGAAATAACCTTGAAAAGCAAAAGATAAAAACGACTCTGTAACAATAATAACAATACCCTGGTTTCTAACATCTGTAGCCACAACTATGTAGCTGATACTGAACTGAAGAAAAAAGGGTATAAAAGTTTGAGAAGAAACTGTTCTCAGGAACTCAGCATTTGACACCTTGAGGCACCTGAGTTTTTGCCTGCAATTAAAGATTTCTTCCCTTTATATTGTTGGTGTACGTGTCTGTCAGGTATTTTTGTTTGTTTGTTTTGAGACAGAGTCTCACTATATTGCCCTCAGTAGAGTGCTGTGGCATCAAAGCTCACAACAACCTCAGACTCTTGGGCTTAAGCCATTCTCTTGCCTCAGCCTCCCAAGTAGCTGGGACTATAGGCTCCCGCCACAACACCTGGCTATTTTTTGGTTGTAATTGTCATTGTTGTTTGGCAGGCCCAGGCTGGGCTTGAATCTGCCAGCTCCTGTATATGTGGCTGGCACCCTCGCCCCTGAGCTACAGGCGCCAAGCCAAGTGTCTGTCAGTTTCAATCCACCATTTTCCTGCAACATTTCTGGTTCCCTGACCAAGAAGATGAGCAGGAGGAATGGAACCAAGAGACTCTAGGGGCTTCCCCAGGCTGGGGGTAGGACCTCTTGGGGGTACTCCCCAGTGCCCTGACTGACGCTGGTCCCTAACAGCACTCCTGTGCAGATTACACAGGGGTGGGGAGCCTCAGCAGAGTGGCGGGGAGGTCACATGATGGTCCTCTGCGGTGGCAGCTCACCAAAAGAGAAACGAACGTATGGGGGTAAGACTTAGGTAAGACTGGATTTAAAAAGGTTATAATACTAGCAAAGCCCACTCCAGATAGTGGAAGAGAAACTTGATCACCTCCTTGAGGTGGGAGCCTCAGTACAAAGGGACAGGAAAAGGAATTGACCTCCATGAGGCAGGGGGCCTCAGTTAGAGAGGCAAAAAGGAGCAGGAGGAAGGATTGACCTCCACAGGGCAGAGGGCCTCAGCAGAATGGAAGGGATCGGGAGGAATTGTTTAGCCTCCACGAATAAGTGGTGTGTGAAAGAGTGAGTGACTGTTTTCATAGCTCCACGACTGGTCACAGTTACAGAGCTCAATTGGGCCCTAACCTGGGGTTCCATGGAGACATCATAAGGTATAACAGTGACTTGCTGCACAGTGGCAGCCCGGCCTGGGGTTTATATGGGTGCACCTCAGCTGAGATGCTCCTTAAAGCATCACAAGAGGTGCAGCCAGGTGGGCATCTGAGAGATCTTTAAACACCCCCCACTTTGCTTATCTGTGCTGCAGGGATGGGTCCTGCACCATCTGAGGAATTCCCCTAGAGTTAATGGTTCAGAATTTTTTTAAAAAGGCTTTGTAATTGGCTTGTCAAAGATTAAATAACAGTAAGTAGCTGGATTCATCTCTTGGTTCTCTATTCTGTTCCAGACATCTACTTCTCTGTTTTTGTGCCAGTACCATGCTGTTTTGATCACTATCGATTTGTAGTATAGTCTGAGGTCTGGTAGTGTGATTCCTCCTGCTTTGTTTTTATTTCTGAGTAATGTCTTGGCTATTCGAGGTTTTTTTCTGATTCCATATAAAACGAAGTATTCTTTTTTCAAGATGTTTAAAGTGTGACACTAATTTATGGCTTTCCCATGAAAGCTATAACCCAGTTACAACCTAAGAATAGAGGGAAGGAGGAAAGGGAGGGGAGCGAGAGGGGAGGTGGGCAGAGGGAGGGGGATTGGTGGGATTACACCTGTGGTGCTTAGTAAATGTAGAATGTAAATGTCTTAGCACAATAACTAAGAAAATGCCAGGAAGGCTATGTTACCCAGAGTGATGAAAATATGTCAAGTGGTCTACGAAACTAGTGTATGTGCCCCATGATCACATTAATGTACACAGCTATGATTTAATAAAAAAAAAAAGGCTTTGTAGGGGTCTATGGAGTTATTATGACCTCTAAAAGCTCTTTGCAAGCTAGAATGGCCATCTTTTGGAGCAGGCTGTCTACTGGAAGGGAGTTTAGATATAAGTCTAGTAAAGTAGATATGGAGAGTAGTGACTGGTAAGCCTGGACACCCTGATCAGTTCCCAGACAGAGACACTTGGCTGACCCTAATGTTAGAGCCACCCCTATGGCTAAGAGGACAGGTGGCAATTGCTTTGGTAACTAAAACAGAAGAATAAAAGGTTAAAAGACCTGGTGACCAACTAAAAGGCCAAGTACTAGTAGCTCCTAATCCAGAGGACCCACCTGAAATACAAAATATAGCCATGATAACATTTACTGACAAGAGAACTGTTGATCTCAGGGTTCCTACACCACGTCTATTCACTATCACTATGCCCCAGGAAGAAGAATGGAGATTATTCATGAGTCCAGAACAAGAAAACTTAGAGTCAGAGTTAATTGCTAAGTATGGGCAGAAAACAACCCCCCAGGACTGACCATAAATCAGGAACCTGCATATGTGGAACTAAAGACAGGGGCACCACCTGTCAGACAAAGGCAGCATCCAACGCCAAGGGCGGCCCTGGAGGGAATGTAGGCCCCTTTAAACAGGCTGAGGTCTTATGGAATTATCCACCCTGCCAGTCACAATGGAACACTCTCTTTTGCCAGTACCAAAGCCAGGACCTCAGAGTATCACCCTGTGTAGGACTTAAGACTAGTTAATCAAGCTACTGTAACTTTGCACCCCACAATGCAAACCCGTACACTCTCCTTAGCTTGGTATCAGCAGAGGTTGCTTGGTTCACTCATTTAGATTTGGAAGATGCCTTCTTTACTGAGTGGCTCCAAGAAATCAGAAGCTGTTTGCCTTCCAGTGGGAAGACTCTCAAAACGGAGCTGTTCAACAACATACCTGGACTCTGTTGCCACAAGGGTTCAAAAACTTCCCTACAATCCTTGGGGACATACCGACCAGGGACCTGTCAACCTGTCCTGCACAACAGCCACAGTGCACCTGACTGCAATATGTGGATGACTTACTATTAGGCCATGAGACTAGGAAAGGATGTGCTTAAGGAACTGATATGTTGTTAAAACATTTAGAGAACTGTGGATATAAAATTTCCAGAAAGAAGGCACAGTCATGCCAACAAGAAGTACAATATCTGGGATTCACCATAGCAGAAGGCCAGAGGAACTCGGGTCTGGAGAGAAAGCAGGTGATTTGTAACCTGCCTGTTCCCAAGACCAGGTGGCAGTTGAAAGAATTTTTAGGGGCATTTGGCTTTTGTCACCTCTGGATCCTGAATTTCGCTGTGCTTACTAAGCCTTGTATGAAGCCACAAAGTGGGGTGAAAAGGAGCCCCTAGTGTAGGAGGTCCCTCAGGAAAAAGCATTCTGAGCCACTAAAGAAAAGCTGATGACAGCTCTGGCCCTTGGCCTCCTGGATTTAACTAAGCCTTTTCCTTTGTATGTATCAGAGAAAGAAAAGATGACAATGAGAGTTTTAACACAGACCCTGGGGTCATGGGAGCGCCCTGTTGAATACTTGTCTAAACAATTAGATGGAGTTTAGCGGCTGGCTGCCCTGTCTAAGAGCTCTAGCAGCAACAGCTCTACTTGTACAAGAAGCTGATGAACTATCTTTAAGACAAAACCTGATTGGACTTTATTTGTGGATGGCAGCAGTTTTATAAATGCCTTTGGTCAATGAATGGCAGGGCATGCAGTAGTTATGGACAGTGAAGTGATAGAAGCTCAAGGACTTCCACCTGGGACATCTGTCCACAAAGGCAGAAATTATAGCACTCACTGGGGCTCTGGAATGAAGTAAATAGAAGACAATCCACATTTATACTGATTCAAAGTATGTCTTTTTAACCCTGCATGTACATGGTGCACTATATAGAGAAAAGGGACTATGAAACTCAACTGGAAAACAAATTAAATATCACCAAGAGACCTTAAACTTATTGGAAGCTGTGTAGAAACCTAGCAAGTTGGCAGTGATGCATTGCAAAGGGCATCAAAAGGGGCAAGGATATGTTATTTTAGGGAATACTAAAGTTGATGCTGAGGGCGGCGCCTGTGGCTCAAGGAGCAGGGCGCTGGTCCCATATACTGGAGGTGGTGGGTTCAAATCTGACCCGGTCAAAAACTGCAAAAAAAAAGTTGATGCTAAAGAACCCCAGGTAGCAGCAAACCAATGTCTATTTGCAGCCCTACTACTTTGGGTCCCAAATGTAACACTAATTAATATATAGTAAAAATGAATTGGAGTGGCAGCACTGCCCGTAGCTCAGTGGGTAGGGCGCTGGCCATATACACCAATGCCAGCAGTTTCGAACCTGGCCCTAGCCAGCTAAAATCAACAATGACAACTGCAACAAAAAAATAGCCAGCGTTGTGGCAGGCACCTGTAGTTCCAGCTACTTGGGAGGCCGAGGCAAGAAAATCACTTAAGCCCAAGAGTTTGAGGTTTCTGTGAGTTGTGATGCCATGGCACTCTACCAACGTCAACATAGTGAGACTCTGCCTCAAAAAAAAAAAAAAAAAAAAAGAACTGAGTGGTTAGCATAAGAGCAAGCATTTGCTATAGATGATGGTTGGATGTGTTTACCAGATGAAAAATTAGTTGTGCCAGAATTATTGGGAACTACTGTAGTGCAGGCTATGCGTGAATCCACCCATCTAGGAAACTCCACTCTGGAACAACTACTAGGAAAGTATTTCTCTATAAAACATCTGGCAAGCCTGGCCAAAACATTAAGTCAAAGATGTGTCATTATAGCCAATTTAATGCCAAACAAGGCCCTAGTTTGCCACCAGGCACTCAAAGTTTAAGAACTATACCCTTTGAAAACATTCAAGTGGACTTTACCGAAATGCCTCCAAACAGAGGAAATAAGTATCTGCTTGTATTTGTATGTACTTACTCCAGTGGGTTGAAGCTTTTCCTTCAAGTGAAAAAGCCAAAGAAGTCACATGTTTTCTGCCTCTGTACATAGGCTCTGAAAATGGACCTGCTTTTATGGCTCCATCTCTGAAGTAGAAGGTAAAATAAAACCCCCAGACTAACTAGAAATAGAAAAGTAAAATCTCTAGTAACCTCAATCAGAAATGATAACAACAGATGCCACAGAGATACAAGAGATTATCTCTGAATACTACAAGAAACTCTATGCCCAGAAATTTGACAATGTGGAGGAAAGGGATCAATATTTGGAATCACACCCTCTCCCTAGACTTAGCCAGGAAGAAATAGAGCTCCTGAACAGACCAATTTCAAGGACTGAGATCAAAGAAATGATAAAAAAATTTCCCAACAAAAAAATGCTCTAGTATGGATGGCTTCACACCAGAATTCTATCAAACCTTCAAAGAAGATCTTATTCTCATACTGCAGAAATTATTCCAAAAAATGGAGGAGGAAGGAACCTTCCGAACATGTTCTATGAAGCAAATGTCACCTGGATACCAAAACCAGGAAAAGACCCACTAAAAAGGAGAACTTCAGATCAATTTCACTAATGAATATAGATACAAAAATTCTCAACAAAGTCCTACCAAATAGACTACAGCTTATCATAGAAAAGTCATACATCATATCAAGTAGGTCTCATCCCAGAGATGCAAGGCTGGTTTAAAATACACATAAATACGCATAAATGTAATTCACCATATCAACAGAAGCAAAAACAAAGACCATATGATCCTCTCAATAGATACAGAAAAAATATTCAATAAAACCAGCATCCTTTTCTAATTAGAACACTGAAGAGTATAGGCATAGGTGACACATTTCTTAAGCTGATTGAAGCTATGTGTGACAAAGCCATAGCTAATATTTTGCTGAATGGAGTAAAACTAGAACCAGACAAGGTTGTCCTTTATCACCACTACTAGTCAACACAGTGCTGGAAGTTCTAGCCAATGTAATCAGGAAAGAAAAGAACATAAAGGGCATCCAAATGGGAGCAGAGGTCAAATTCTCCCTCTTTGCTGACGATATGATCTTATACCTAGAGATCCCAAAGATTCAAACCCAAGACTCCTGGAAGTCATCAAAAACTACAGTAACATCTCAGGACATAAAATCAGTGTCCACAAAGCAGTAGCCTTTGTATATACCGGTAACAGCCAAGATGAGAAGCTAATCAAGGACACAATTCCCTTCACAGTAGCTTCAAAAAAAAAGAAGAAGAAGAAGAAGAAATACCTAGGAATATACATAACAAAGGAGGTGAAGGCTCTCTACAAAGAAAATTATGAAACCATGAGAAAAGAAATAGCAGAGGATATTGACAAATGGAAGAACATACCATGCTCATGACCGGCAAGGATCAACATTGTGATAATGTCTATACTACGCAAAACAATCTACATATTCAATCCAATCCCCATTAAAATATAATAATCATACTTTCAAGATCTGGAAAAAAATAATTCTTCGTTTTGTATGGAACTAGAAGAAACCCCCTATAGCCAAGGCAGTTCTTAGTAATAAAAACAAAGCCAGGGGTATCACCTTACCAGACTCTCAGCTATACTGCGAGGCCACAGTGATCAAAACGCCATGGTATTGAAAGGATCAAACTAACTCCATTTTGTTAAAACTAACTCCATTTTGTCTCACAGCCTTCACTGACCCCACTTTGCCCCACAGCCTTCAATTTGCAGCTGCATACCAAAGGTGATAGGCAACCTGCTTCCTCCCCAACCCCCGGCTCCAGTATGTCTGCCCCGAGCGACATACTGATGAAAAATTGGTTGTGCCAGAATTATTGGGAACTACTGTAGTGCAGGCTATGCATGAATCCACCCATCTAGGACACTCCACTCTTGACCCCAGTAGTAGTAAATCCTTCCCCAGGCTAATCAGCCCACATCAAACATTGTCCAGTTCCCTAAACCCCTATCCCCCTTCCCTTTTTCCTTTCTGTATCCTTAAAACTGCTCTTCCCTCTGCAGTCGGGGCTTCTCTGCTCTCCTGCTGCGTCAGGAATGGAGAAGCCCAGGCCTGAGCTTGTGAATAAACTACCTCTTGCTTTTGCACTGGGCTTGGTCTTCGGGTGATTTATGAGGGGTACCCCGCGACCTGGGCACAATAGCATGAGCACAAAAATAGAAACATTCACCAGCCCCATATGCTGGAGGTGGTGGGTTCAAACCCAGCCCCAGCCAAAAACTGCAAAAAAAATAGAGAAGTTGACATTTGGAACCAAATAGAAAACCATGAGATGAAACTAACCTCTTACAGCCACCTGATCTTTGATAAACCAAACAAGAACATACACCAATAAATGGTGCTGGGAGAACTGGATAACCACAAGGAAAAGTCTGAAACTGGACCTGCCCCCTCTCATCACTTATAAAAATTGATTCAAGATGGATAAAAGATTTAAACCTAAGGCATGAAATAATAAAAATCCTAGAAGAAAGTGTGGGGAAAATACTTGAAGATATTGGCCTGGGGAAAGGTTTTATGAAGAAGATTTCCATGGAAAATGCAATAACAGAAACAAACAAATGGGACTTTTGTCAATCAAACTGAAAAGCTTCTGTACAGCTAGGAAAACAACCAAAGCAAACAGACGACCTTCAGAATGGGAAAATATATTTGCATATTAATACCCTGTTTCCCAAAAAATAAGACAGTGTCTTATTTCAAGGTGTGCTCCAAACATGCGCTAGGTCGTATTTTCAGGGGATGTCTTATCTTTCCTGTACGTAGGTCTTATTTTCGGAGGATGTCTTATTTTCGGGGAAACAGGGTAGAGAACTCAAATTAATCAACAACAAAAAGACCCAACAATCCCATATATCACTGGGCAAGAGACATGAATAGAACCTTCTCTAAAGAACACAGACAAATAGCTAGCAAACATATGTAAAAATGCTCATTATCCCTAATCATTAGAGAAATGCAAATCAAAACTACCCTGAGAAATCACCAAACCCCAGTGAGAATACCCACATCCCAAAGACTCAAAACTGCAGATGCTGGTGTGGATGTGGAGAGAAGGGAACACTTTTACACTGCTGGTGGGACTGCAAACTAATACAGCCTTTTTGGAAGGAAGTATGGAGAACCCTCAAAGAACTCCGGCTAGACCTCCCATTTGATCCTGGAATCCCATTATTAAGCATCTACCCAGAAGAAAAAAATATCACTTTATCATAAGGACATTTGCACTAAACTGTTTATTGTAGCTCAATTTACAATCACCAAAATGTGGAAACAGCCTAAACGCCCACCAACCCAGGAATGGATTAATAATCTGTGATATATATGTGAATACTATTCAGCCACTAAAAAAGATAGAGATTTTACATCTTTTTGTATTAATCTGGATGGAGGTGGAACACATTCTTCTTAGTAAAGCATTGCAAGAATGGAGAAGCAAGAATTCAATGTACTCTATTCCAATTCGAAGGCAGTAGATGAGCTTATAACAAGGTGGGGGGAGGGGGTAAGGGAATGAGCAAGTCAGGAGAGGGAAGGAGGAAGTGGGACGGGGGTCATGGTGTATGGCACACCTCTTGAGGCAGGACACAATTATAAGAGGGGCTTTACCTAACAAATGCAATCAGTGTAACCTAATTCTTTGTGCTGTCCATGAATCCCAAACAATAAGAAATAATAATAAAAATAATTTTAAAAAAGAGTCATCTTTACTTTCTGAAACAGCAGCCACTTTTCTTTCTGAATTGGCATTGCTCTGTCTGGCTCTTACAGTAACTGGACCTATTCTCAGCAAATGACTTTATTTAGCAAACTTCTCCATGTTGGAAATAACTGGAAACTGCATGCCGCCTATAGGCCACAAAGTTCAGGGAAAGTTGAAAAAACTTAAGAGAACCCAGGCTTTCCCATTAGCATTGTTTAAGTCAGATGTATTCCTATTAAAAGAACAGGGTACTCTCCTATTAAATACTATATCACAGGCCCACTCCCACTTTAAGAAATTTGCCAGGGACCCCAAGAGAACTGGGAGAAACAGAACTTACTAACTTACTAAGCAACTAATGTCACTGGAAAAAAAATGAAAAAAGATTTCAGAGGAGGCGAATGATAGCTGTCCTATTAGTTTATCTCCTCCAGTCCATCCTTATTCTCCAGGTAACCAGGTGTGGATTAAAGATTGGAGCCTGAGCCTGCTGAAATCATGGTGGAAAGGCCCCTACTTGGTGATCCTGTCCACACCAACAGCAGCGAAGGTGGAGGGCATTCCTGCCTGGATACATCACTCGCGTGTGAAACCAGCCAGTAACGGGGTGTGGATACTCCAAGACACCCAGAGCATCCCCATAGCCTTCCCCTGAGAAAACAGACTACAGCCCTGCCCCGGTCACATCCCGGGAGCTGACTGGTCTACCCACCACAGAAGCTGAAGGATGAGTAGCAGTGGCCTGGGACTGATTCTTTGCTTTGGACTTTTTCACCTTTCTTCTTTAATCTTAGGTGTAAGACGTGGTGAAAGGTGTAAAAAATGTATCCAAGAGGTAACCCAAAGTAGACAAACTGTTAAAACTGTGTTACTGGCTTACTCTTATTATGAGTGTACAGGAAAGCCTGAAGGAACTTGCATATATAACACCCAATATCAGGTGTGTGTGCCCCCTAGTGAGCCTGCTGTTTCCTACAATCCTCCGGAATCCCCAGAGCAGACTGAATTTACTATGGTATACTGATATCCCCAGAAATACAATAAGGTGCGTTATAACAGAAGGAATATTTAAGCAAGTATTACTAACCTTTGATGCATGCCAAGTTTTTAATAATGTAATGTTTGAGAGAGCATGCACAAATCCATCTTGGGAAACATAACTTACTAAAAGAGATAAGTACATATCCCATGCAGGATGTGTGTCCTGGCTTCGTATAGTCTGGGCCACATGGATTCATCCCAGTGACAGTGATCCAGCACATTTAATAAAAGGAGATGCTCCTTCCCCTTGCGCCCCCGGAAATTGTTACCCATTAAATGGTAAGCCTCCTTCCCCTGGTTGTAATGGGGGAAACTGTAATCCATTGATATTAAATATAACCAACCCTTCTGACCCCAGGTGGGCAAAAGGTGAAAGCCTTATGTTATGGGAGAGACCCTAGCATAGGTGTAACAATTAAAAGTAAAATAACCAATAAAAACTCAAAGCCTGTGTACCAGGCTTTCTATGATGAATTGCAACAACCTGCTACAGACCTTTCTCCTAAAACTGAAAACTTATTCCTCCACCTGTCAGAAAACATGGCTCAATCTTTAAGTAAAACATCAAGGATGAGCAGCCAATGGCCCTGGGAAGCCAGAGACGTCGCTCCCTCATATCCTACTCCTAATGTCACTCTCCGTAAGTGTGCAGTGGGAGTAGCTTCTGGACACTAAAGATGTCCATCATAGATCAATACTATTTAGCCAGAGAGGGAAACAACTGCCCCATCCTGGCAGGGAAGCTGTCATGTCCACGCCCAAAAATGTATAATGAAAGCACTAATGGTACTACCTGGTGGAGTAACGTCATAAATGAACTAAACCCCTGAGTAGATCCCCAAAGCTCAGAGCTGCTTGAGACCATCCAGGGATCAGCATTAACTGGGCAGCTCCACAGGTCTCTGCTAGATCTGTAGACACTGGGTCTACCTTAAGCTTCCCGATGGATGGTATAGGAGTTGTGGAATAGGCATGATCAAACCTTCCTTCTTCCTACTGCCTTTAGAAACAGCAGAACTGTCAATCCAGTTTATGCTTCTAAACCAAAAAGACAAAAGCATGATGTGATAATAGGAGATTGGAGTGCTAATGGCCTCCCCAGCGAATAATTCAGTATTATGGTCCAGCCACCTGGGTTGAGGATGGGCCATGGGGAGACAGAAGCCCAATATATATGTTAAATCAGATTATCCAATTACAAGCAGAAATAACAAATGAGACCAGTAAAGCCTTAACCCTATAGCCCATGAAGAAGCCCCAATGAGAAATGCTATTTATGAAAATCGATTGGCCCTAGACTACCTTCTAGCAGCTGAAGGAAGAGTGTGTGGAAAATTCAGTTTAACTAAGTGTTGCTCACAGATGGATGGTGAAGGACAAGTAATTGAAGATACGACTACAAGGACAACTAAAATAGCTCATGCACCTGTACAAGAGCAGAATGGGTTTAACCCAGAGTCTTTATTCAGTGTTCTAAACTAGGAGGATGATTTAAAACTATGATCATAAGTTTTCTTTTTATAGTCGGAAGATGTTTGCTTTTGCTTTGCTTATTACCCATCTTTGTTCAATTTCTCAGAGGCACAGTCTCTGCAATTGTGATAAAAGAGAAAAGAGGCAAAGTGTTCATGGCTCAGCAATATTATCAAGTAGCTATGAGCACCAATATCAATGAGATGAGACCGCACATCAATGGGGTCTCAAAGGGGGGAATAGGAAGGAGAGATAAATCTTATGCTTCTCAGGGATCCTGAGAAAGCAGCAGGCAGCTGCAGGACTCCTTCTCCAAAGATCAGGACAAACTCTACACTGAGCTGAAATAACCTTGAAAAGCAAAAGAAAAAAAAGACTCTATAACTAATAACAATACCCTGGTTTCTAACATCTGCAGCCATAACTATGTAGCTGATACTGAACTGAAAAAAATAAAAGGTATGAAAGTTTGGGAAAAAACTGTTCCCCAGAACTCGGCATTTTACACCTTGAGGTACCTGAGTTCTTGCAACAATTAAGGTATATATTTTTATATTTTTCCTCTATATTTTGATGTGTCTGTCAGTTTTAATTCCCCGTTTTCCTGCAACAATACAAGTCATGATAACAGAAATAAGAAAGGCATCAGAGTTCTCACCAGCAATGCCAGATGCTAGAGGATAGTGGAGGAATGCCTTCAAAATTCTGAGAAAAATGATATTCCTCCAAGAATTCCATATCTAGGCAAATTATCTATTGGGTTTGGTGTAGAATAGGGACATTTTCAGACATGAAAGATCTCCAAAGCTTTGTCCTGCCTGCATTTTTTCTTCTTAGGAAAATACTGAAGGAAACGATTCCGCAAAACAAGAAAATAAACCAAAAACACACAGGGTCCAGGAAACGGTGGCTCCTGCCCAGCAGAGAGATGGGAACGACCCAGGAAGACAGTTCTTTCTACACAGGACCAGAAAGAACCCCTTTAGACAGAAGCAACGGGCCAGAGAGCTGAGACACAAAAATAAAATGGATGAAGCATCTGTGAGGTACTTGAGCATCTGCATATTTATTACCAGGTGTTTAATACTGGAGCATCTGGGGGAAAATCAATTGTAGGGACATAGAACAGTAAATGAGAAAAGAACAAGAATGGACTTCGCAACTCCGAGAAAAGCAAAAGGTTGTATGACAAAGGAAAGTTAAAGTTATATAGTCATAATAATACCAGTGTTAAATGCAGAGCTAATGAAGGCTGTGCTGGGGGTGGGGAGAACCATGGTATGAGAATGCCCAGGCCTCGACCATCACAACTGGACATCAGTGGAGAATGTCTAAAGCAAATGAATCTGGAAGTAGTTTATAAACAATTATTTTAACATGGGGTGGGGAGGAGCATGAAATAACAGGTAAAGCAGCAGTGATAAAAGCCTCCAGGCAGTAAGCAGGATGCTCAAGGGGTACAACCACGACCCCTGTCTGTTACTCCAGGCCTTTCAGTAGCATCAGAGTTTTTTAACCATTTCCACGTTTTTCTATTCTTTTTTTTTTAGACAGAGTCTCCCTCTGTTGCCCAGGCGAGAGTACAGTGGTGTCATCACAGATCAGCAACCTCAAACTTCCAGGCTCCAGTGATCCTCCTGCCTCAGCCTCCCGGGTAGCTGGATCTACAGACACCTGCCACGACGCCCAGCTGGTTTTTTATCAACATACTAAAATGTGTCAGGGAAGTTTAACTATAAGTTCAAGTGCTGCATGAGATAAAAAGCACTGTGCTAGAGGCTAGAACAGATTAGAATTAAAGCTTGGGCCCCAATTGAGGAGCCTTGAATGTCAGACTCAGGAATTTGGGCTACATTTGATGACACAGGATCCATCATTCAGCACGATGACGGCCATTTTTTATAGAGTCCAGTGCCCTTTACATACAGTGTCTTTTTAAAGTCATTGCATTAATTCCACAGAGCATATGTTATCATCCACATTTTACAGAAACTGAGCTTCAGAAAATTGAAGTCACTTGTCCAAGTCCCACAGAGAGGTAGGATTCAAAGCCTCACCTTCCTGACTTCAAAGTCAGCGCATTTTCTACCATGCTCTGCCTCTCCTGCGAGGGGCTGGGCTGGAAAGATGGGCAGACCAGACTGGAGCGACAGGTACTGAAGGGTCAGGGAGCAGATGCGTGACCCTGCCAACCCGTCCACTTCACCTATTGCACTCGTAGTGAACCACTCTCTTTCTAAACATGTGGAGCTCTATCTCAGTCCTATTTCTGTACTAACGTTCTTCTGCCTGGGAAAGTGTTTCCTTCCCTCCCACTTGGCTAACTAACTGTCCCCTACCTCTCCATGCCCCTCCCCTGCTGTATGAGGACCCTCCCTGTGGCTCTTGGTCTGTGGGCCATGTTCTCCCACCCCATGGGCCTCAGCACTCCGTTCCCTGGAACATCTTCCCTCTGGCAGTGAGCTGCTGCAGGCAGGGACTTCTCCTGACTCTTCTCTGTGGGATTGGGTGCACATGGATGCTCCATAAATATTGGCTGGATAAATTGATCAGAAGGTTATGACTGTCAGTGGCAGAGATTACGGATGCACGGCACCTGCTGTGCTCCAGAGGAGAGGCGAGGACTGGCTGTGTGAGACAGAGACTTGGAAGGGAGTTAACAGGGCAGCAGGGTGAGGGGAAAAGCGAGGCCAGGCTCAGGTCACCTGCAGAGGAACTGCAGGGAGGAGCTGGGCGCCTTCCCCACGGGTCTGCCTGGGCCACTCCCATGCTTCACACAGGTCTCAGCCCTCGAGACTCCCCATATGTCCACCTCCCTGCGCCTCTCTGCTTTGCTCTATTTCAGTGAATTCAACAATACTTGATTTTATACACATATTTATCTACGATGTGTGTCCTCCACTAATACATATATTTATTTATCTATGATGTGTGTCCTCCACTAAAATGCAGGCTGATGAGGGCCAGGATCCTTGTACGTCTTTTTTGTTCACTTCTGGATAGTGTTAGCCACATAGTAGGCACTCAATCAATGCTGTCCAGTGGATACATTATAAACGGACAAACTGTTCAAACCATGGGCGTGGGTTCATAGCCGCTGCAGACACTAGAGGGCAGTGTCCCAACTTGGACAGGGCACCCTGACTGCCCCAAGACTGTCACTTGGAGTCAGCACAGGGGCCAGCCTGCCCCACCTGCCAGCTCCTGGGCCACACTGCTTTGGTTGTCAGCAGACAGGGTGACTATGAGCAAGGCTCTGGGCTGGACTGCTTCCTGGCTTGGGGACCCTACTGGAGGGTGGCCCTAAACAAGTTCTGCAGCCTCCTGGGGAACCCGATTTGCTCTTCTGTAAAGTCGCACCCTAAGGACTGCTGGGGGTCATGGGGACGACAGGAGACATGTGAGGAGCTCGGCACAATTCCTGACGTGTGACGGCCCCTCCAGAAGTGGAGGAGGGCTTTTACTGCCCATTAAAAGCATCTAGTATCTGTCTTCTAGGAAGTGGGCACAGCCACCAGGGTCACAAGAGGAAAGCTACATGTGCCTGTCATCACAGCAAGGAGGAAGCCCACACACATCCGGAGCCAGTGTGCTGGGGCCTCACACGTGAAGAACGCCTCAGGCTCAGGTCATGTTCCAAAATCCTCACCGGGCAGCTCTGGGCAAGGTTTCCCACTCAGAGCCTCTGTTTTCTAACCTGTAAAACTGCGATGCTAATGGCTCCTACTTCCCAGGTTGAGGAGATTAGGTGAGACATGGTGAATAAAACCCACTGTTGACACAGGCAAGCGCTTTGCAAATTTTATCCTCTCTCTCTGACTGCTTCATCTTCCCCTCAGCTGCGTGGACAAACATCTCCAATCTGGGGCTCAGAGGGACGGACTGACATGTGCAAGACAGGCACACCCCAGCTCAGGGGGGCTGGAGCGGGTCACAGCCTCGTGGAGCCTCTGCCGCTCACCTGTAATGCAGACACACCTGCCCCAGGTGGTACAGTTGGAATAGTTCACTCAGGGTGTCCAACTCCACCGCTGGGAAACCATGGGGCTCAGGGTTTCCTTGCAAGGGAGGCAGCCGCTGTGTGGGGCAGTCAGCAGAGCTGGGCTTGGTGGTCATAGAACCATGAGAGGCTAAAGGTCCAGTCCTGCTCCACAGCCATGCCCCCACTCCTGAGTTACCAACGGGCTCAGAAAACTTTCTGCCCCCACTCCAGGCCTACACAAAGGGCAGAGGAACTAATGGTTTCCCCGAGGCTGTTTTGGAGATAGGATCTCAAAGGTCAGACAAGCTTCAAAGACTTTCTGTAAAATTCCAGATGACATGACTTCAAGAACTATTACATTTATTTTTGTCTCCCTTCAGCCTTCCTTGTTTGTGGATGGAGACACCAGCAGAGCTGACTGAGGGGCTGAGGTGTCCCCACCCAGGGGCACAGGTCATCAGCAGCAACAGACATCACGTCACAAGCTCCAGCAGACAGGAGCCTTGAAGCTAGTTTAATTTTACATTTTTAAACCCCTCCTTCCACTGACAATGAACTTGAGGTCAGAAGGGGTGACTCACCCAACACCACAGCACTCCAAATGCTCGGTGGCCTGAGTCTCTGCCGCACCCATCAGAGCAGGTGAGCTCTGGGGCTTTTGTGTCCTTTGAGGACGCAAGGCAGTAGCAGAGAGGTCATGAATCAGGGTCTTGTTCATAGCCCTAAGCTCAAGGGAAATGTGTGTGTCCCCTCCACACTGAGTGGCTCAAGGCTGCAGCCCCCAGAGTGCGCTCTCTGATGACACGAAGAGGGTAACTCTTGCGTTCTTCCCGGATGAGAACAACCGGTGTGTGCACACTTAGTGCAGCTCAGAACAGAGTGAGTCCATGAGAGGGGACTGCTATGTGGGGAAGGCTGGGGTGGCTCCCAGGCAGGGAGCCATTTCAAGAGGGGACCTTCTTGATAGGCCCTGAGGGATGACCACAGCCCGGGGAGGCAGAGAAATGAGGTAAAGAGAAGGAGAATCGAGATCTCTGGGAGCAGTGCTCCAGAATCTTCATGTCCACTGGACTCCCTGGGGTGGTTCTTAACACACAGCAAAGGTGGAAGAAACCCACTCTGGCTGAAGGGAGACAAAGATAAATGTAATAGTTCTTGAAGTCACGTCATCTAGAATTTTACAGGAAGTCTTTGAAGCTTGTCTGACCTTTTTTTTTTTAGTTTGTCTGTATTTTAAGGGTAATAAATACAATGATCTTTGTTCTATTAAGGAGTCTCAATAAGGTAACTATCACAATGCTTGGATACATCACAAATCAAAACACAATGAAGTAAATGATTTCCATAGTATTCCAACTTTGAGCCCATTTGGCAAAGCTCCAGGCTATGGGCAACACACATGCTCTGTCTTGTCTGCATCAGTGAGCTTGTCTGACCTTTGAGGTCCTATCTCCAAATAGTTCTCCTGCCCTCTGTGTAGGCCTGGAGTGGGAGCCAGGACAAAGGCAGGGCTGGGAGGAGGGACCTGCACCATGGGGGTCCAGAAATGGGACACAGAGCGGGCTTCTTCTACCTTTGCTGTAAGAACCACTCCAGGGAGTCTGGTGAAAATGAAGATTTGGGGGCACTGCTTCTGGAGATCTAGATTCTGAGATCTGGAATGGGGCCAAGAAATCTTTTTGCGAGCACCCAGGTGATCTCAACATGCCATCCCAGGTGATCTCAACATGCCATCATCTTCTGGACTCAGCTGTTCTGTGAGGTAGAGGGACAGAGGGGCCGGTCATGAGTGCCTGGAGTGTCACCATCTCTGTGAAGTCTAAACCTTGCTGGGGGAAATGAGGGAGTCAGTAATGAATATGGATGAGGAAACATTTGATAATTAATAAAAAAAAAAGAAGAAGAATTGCTGAGTGCTTATGAAAGCTGATTTTAGATGCACCTGGCTACACAAAAGGGTTTGAAATAATACATGCCTTCTGGGTCTCAGAATTCTGATTCAGGAGGAATTGGCCAGGGCAGGGATGAGAATTTTCATTTCTTTTTTTTCTTTTTGAGACAGAGCCTCAAGCTGTCGCCCTGAGTAGAGGGCCCTGGCATTACAGCTCACAGCAACCTCCAATTCCTGGGCTCAAGCGATTCTCCTGCCTCCGCCTCCCAAGTAGCTTGGACTACAGGTGCTCGCCACAAAACCCGGCTATTTTTTGGTTGCAGCCATCATTGTTGTTTGGCGGGCCTGGGCTGGATTGGAACCATCCAGCTCAGGTGTATTTGGCTGGCGCCTTAGCTGCTTGAGCCACAGGCGCCAAGTCAAGAATTTGCATTTCTAACTAGTCCTTTCCAGCTGGTGCAATAGTGCTGGCCCAGGGAACGCATTTTGAGAGCTCTGAATGTCACTTCAGGGAATCTGGGCATGAACCCATCAGGGACTTCAAGGTGGCAGGAAGAATGTGAAGATAACAAGCTCTTATTTTCTTTTCTCCTATTTCCCTCCAAAATAAATTCATCATGCGACTTGCTCCCGGCCCATCTGAATGTTTTCTCTGGCTACAGAAAACATCTGGATCATGCCCCAAAATGAGAGTCTTCCTTTCAAAGAGGAAAGCTATGATTTCCAAGTCACTGGAGAATGAAGATGATTCTCACCAGGTGAGCTTGTTGCTGGGTGACCGGGACTTGAAATAATTTTAACACAGATGAAGAAGCTTCTTCTTATATTCTCAACAAAAATCAAAAGTTCTTTTCTTGCAGGGCTTAAATGAAGTCCAGAGAATTTTAAGGGAAAGATGTCACAGCAAACAAGCACTTTCACACACCTGGAGTCTGCGCTCGCATGAGGAAACAGGACACGGAAAAAGATGACTTTGCTGACTTCCGACCCTGGGCTCCTGGGGACCCCTCCTGCCCCCCATCAACAGTTCAGGACCTTGGCCTTACCACAGAGAACACAAGGGCTCGAAAGCCAGGACTCTCAGGTCTCACTGCCTCCTGCTGTGGACACTGGGTGATGACCAAACCCCTCTGAGACAGAACTTTCATTTTTCTTTTTTTTTATTAAGTCATATAACATAGATCATGAATACATTTATGCATATGTGGGATACAATGTGTTGATATTTTTATACAATCTGACGTGCTTACATCAAGCCAATCAACACAGCTTTCACCTCATTTAGTTAATTATTGTGTTAACAGTATATCCAAAAGATTGAAAATCACATTGCAAAAAAGATACTTGCACCAGATTATTCATTGCAGCTCAATTCGTAATAGCCAAGTCATGGAAGAAGCCCAAGTGGCCATCGACCCATGAATGGATTAATAAATTGTGGTATACGTACACCATGGAATACTATGCAGCCTTAAAAAAGAGGAAGACTTTACCTCTTTTATGTTTACATGGAGGGACCTGGAATATATTCTGAGTAAAGTATCTCAAGAATGGAGGAAAAAGTATCCAATGTACTCAGTACTTCTATGAAACCAACTTATATTTACTCATACTTTCTTTTCTTTTTTTTTTTTTTGGACATCCATCACTTCAGGAATTTATTGTTTTTTTGGGTTGAGAATATTAGAGTTCCATCTAACTGTTGATTATGGTCACTTTATTGTCCTATCAAATATTGTTTATTTGATCTAACTATATCTTTGAACCAATTAACCTACCCCAACTTATCTTCCCGTTCCCAATACCCTCCTCAGCCTCCGGTAACCATCATTCTATTTTCTGTCTCTCTGTGATCAATTGTACTATGTACAAGATAGAACCATTTTTTAAGATGCCTGCAGAGGCACCAATTGAAATTAATTGTAGCTGGTACTAATATGAAGAAAGGTTACTTATGATAAGCCCTGATTTTAGAAGAATATAAATTATTCACTTGAGAGAGCTTTAATGTTATATATTATATATAGACAAACACATATGTATATATATATAATGAATACGTAATAATCAATATTAGATTGTGTCTTTAATTACCAATTCACTAAATTATAGTACTCACACTTTCTTATGAAAGATAGAACAAGTCAAATCTGTCAAGTGTAGAACATAAATGTCTTTTTTCTTTTTGAGACATTCTCTCTATCGCCCAGGCTGAGGTGTAGTGGCATGACTGTAGCTCACTGCAGCTTTGAACTCCTGGGCTCAAGTGAATCTCCCAAGCAGCTTGGATTACGGGTGCAGGGAGTCATAGCCAGCACTGTTTTTGTTTGTTTTTAGAGACAGGGTCTTGCTGTGTTGTCCAGGGTAGGCTAGAACTCCTGGCCTCAAGAAACCCTCTCACCTTAGCTTCCTAAAGTGCTGGGATTATAGACACGAGCCACTGTGCCCAGCCAGAGCTTTAAATCTTTAATGTGTAAAACAGAAATGAATAACACCTTTTCTAATTACTGCTTCATTAAATTACACGATGGCTGACATCAATGTGGCTCCTGGCCCTATTCCAAGTGCTTGACACATATTTCCTTTCTTAAACTTTACAAAATCCTCATGAAAGAGGAGTTATTATTAATCCCATTCTATAACCAAGCAAACAAGCCTGGGGGAGTTCAGCAGCTTGCTGAAAGTCTCACTTCAGTGAGCAGGGAGGCTGGGAGCAGACTCTTAGGTGGTCTGAGAGCCCCGCCCCTGTGCTGACCTCAGCTGCTGTGGCCCCTGCCCTTCCCTGCCAGGTGCATTCTGCTGGGACAGATCTCTGGTTATCACCCCCCCCTTTTTTTTTTGTAGAGACAGAGTCTCACTTTATCGCACTTGGTAGAGTACCCTGGCATCACAGCTCACAGCAACCTCCAACTCCTGGACTTAGGCAATTCTCTTGCCTCAGTCTCCCGAGTAGCTGGGACTACAGGCACCCACCACAATGCCCAGCTATTTTTTGTTGCAGTTTGGCCTGGGCCGGGTTTGAACCTGCCACCCTCGGTATATGGGGCCAGCACCCTACTCTCTGAGCCACAGGTGCCGCCCTGTCACCCTGTTTTAATCTCATGTGAACATTTTCTGGTATGAGATCCCTTATATTTTATAAATTAACCATAATTATTATGATGTAACAACAATCATCTTATAATGGTGTTTTTTTTTAACAGTTTTTGGCCTGGGCCGGTTTGAACCTGCCACCTCCAGTATATGGGTCCAGTGCCCTACTCCTTGGAGCCACAGGCGCCACCCAAATGCTGGGCTTGTTTTTGTAACATTATAAACTACTAAATGCCAGGAAAACAAACATGGAAAATTTACAAAAGTTGATAACAAACCACCACAGTGTAAACCTTCATATGTTCCCAAGTGCATAAATTATTTTCTCTTTCTGCAATAATACAAAACTGGCCATGAGTGAAATAACCAACCCACATTCACATGGGAATTGAAATGGTGCTCTAAATAATCACACTGAAGATGGAATCAAAATGACACATTATTTAGGAAACAACATTGAAACTATGGCATGTTAGATTTTCTGAAATGTTAACATATCTATGTTCCAAAATATGATTTATGATAACAAAGCAGAAATTCATAACACTGGAAAGCAATAAAATGGATAATTCAAAAATTCCAGTCTTTCAAAAACAAAATTAGAGACACCTCTTTGGAAATTTTATTTTAAAAGAAATAGAGAAATCAAATCAAATCTTTCAAGAAAGAAGACACAGAGAAGAGACACACAGGACATGAAAATGTATGAAATTATTTATTTTTTAATTTTGTGAAGGCAAAAAAATGGAAACCTAATAAACACATGTATATGTAAAAATAAAAAAATGTATGTAGGTTTACGCTAACAACTTTGAGAGTTCCACGGAAATAAATAACTTTATTTTAAAAAAAGAAATTGACAAAATTAACTAAAAAGAAGATAGAACTAGATTGTTCATTAAGGAAGAAAACATGATAAAATATCTTCAAAGAATTTCTTCCTCAAAAGACTCCAGGCTGAGACAGTTTTACTAGTGAGAACTATTGATACCTTAAGTACAAAGTAGTTCATATAGTCTGTTCTAGAATCAATAAAAGATGAAAGGAGATCCAAATATGAGCTCAGCATTGAAAACTCTGATCTCGTTATGAATGTAAGTGCACAGGTTCTAAACAGGATGCTAATGAATCCAATGTAACAACATATGGAGAGTCCACGATTGCCAGAAAGCCCCTCTAATATAGAACAGGCCCCCAAATTAGTTGTCAGATATCAAAAAGCTTTGATACCTTATGCAAACCAGAAAACATTTTATTTATTGTTGATAGCCTATAAAAACTAAGAGAGAGAAGATGCCTTTCCAAAATAAATAGCATCAATTTCAAATTAATACAAAGAGTCCTATTGAATAGTGAAACACAATGCATCTTTCCAAGAAATCAGAATAAAACAAAGATGCCCCCTATACTCATCATTGTTGTTAATGTTACTTCTGGGCAATACGATAAGACGTGAGTGTCAGTATAAAGAAATAAGAAGTACAGCTGTCTTTGTAGTGCAATCAATAATCGCTCATTTGAATTGCCTAGATAAGCCATCCATAAACAGACAAAAACTATTAGAAAGCAAAAGACAATTCCAGTTCAGCTGTACACACTCAGTGGCTTTCCCATAGCTTGTTAACAACCAGTTTTTAAAAATGCAAAAAAAAGGCGGTGCCTGTGGCTCAAAGGAGTAGGGCACAGGCCCCATATGCTGGAGGTGGCAGGTTCAAACCCAGCCCCAGCCAGAAACTGCAAAAAAAAAAAAATGCAAAAAAATTCCCAGTAGCAGCATGTTAGTAAATAATAAGATACAGTTTCTATTTTCGTAGTTAAAATACAATAGCAATAACAGTAGTAAAATGATGCAATACAGTGAAATGAAGAGGGAGACATAGCATGTTTCTCCATGGAAACTTATTTATTTTATTTTATTTTTTTTGTAGAGACAGAGTCTCACTGTACCGACCTCGGGTAGAGTGCCGTGGCGTCACACGGCTCACAGCAACCTCTAACTCTTGGGCTTATGCGATTCTCTTGCCTCAGCCTCCCGAGCAGCTGGGACTACAGGCGCCCGCGACAATGCCCGGCTATTTTTCTGTTGCAGTTTGGCAGGGGCCGGGTTTGAACCTGCCACCCTCGGCATATGGGGCCGGTGCCCTACTCACTGAGCCACAGGCACCGCCCGGAAACTTAAATTATGAAAAATGATCTCTATTGGGTTCAAACTGACATAAGAATGTAACACAATTCCAATCAAAAGTTTAGTGGCATTTTGTTTGTGATGGAACGTGAGGAAATAGTTCTACAGTTCCCATAGGAGAACAAATAAGTGAATGTTTGGACCCAGTTTTGACAATGGAGATGAGGTAGTAAAATGACGATGATCAGAACAACACAGCAAGGACACAGAATGGAAAAATCAAAGGGACGAAGGGAAAGCACAGAAGCAGAAACTCATTTCTCTGTACGATATTAATGTGTGCTAAAGGAAACCTCAAAAATTAGTAGAGGAAAGGTTGTTGGGTTTAATAAATAATTTAAGAGAAAGTGTTAAGAGAGGTGGGGAGAAAATATAATATAAATGATTATATTTCACCATTATTTTTATATATATATATATGTTTGGATTGAATTGTGTTGGGGTTCTGAAACTGTCTGCTATCTGAATTTCAGTATCTCTCGCCATGCTTGGGAAGTTCTCCTTTATTATATCTTGGAGTAGAGCATCTGTGCCTTTAGGAACATCCTCTTCTCCATGAATTCCTATAAGGCAAATGGTTGCTCTTTTGGAATGGTCCCACAACAGATCTTTCTCTCAGGGAATGATCTGTTTTTGCTCTCCACTTCTCTGCTTTTAAGAATTTGGGAGCATTAGAGCTTTGTCTTCAATGTCAGAGATCCTTTCTTCTCCCTGCTCCACTGTGTTACTGAGAGATTCTACTTTTTTTTTTTTGCAGTTTTTGGCTAGGGCTGGGTTTGAACCCACTACCTCTGGCATTTGGGGCCAGTGCCCTACTCCTTTGAGCCACAGGCGCTACCCTATTTTTCAGACCTTCGAGGGCTGCAATTTGTTGCCTCAATGTGTCAAAAATCTTTGGAGATTTTGTCTTTGAATTCATTGAATTCTTGAAACAACTTTTGAATTACTCCTTGAATTTCTAATTCCAACTTTACTTACATTCTATTGATCTTATTTGCCATCCAAATTCTGAACTCGATTTCTGATCTCTCAGCCATTTATTTATGAAGGGGATCTTCTGCTGTGTCTCCCTTGTCATTCTTTGGAGGAGTTGATCTACTCTGATTATTCATGTTGCCAGAGTTTTTCTGCGGATTCCACCGCATGATTATTTTTCACCATTTGGCTAGAGAAGCTGGTATGGTGAAATTGGATGGAAGGCTCCTGGAGTTGTAATTAACCAGCCCTTTACCAAAAAGCTGGGACTGATGACTGCGGCTTTCCCCCCAGAGCTTTAAAAAGGTCCCATTCAGTACTACAGCCTGAAATTCTGGGGAACTGCTTGGTGTGGTGGGGCTAGGTGGCTCTGTCTTGTATTCAGCTAGTCTCTATCCAATCCTAGTGAATCAGTGGCTTTGGGCTGAAATCTCAGCTGTGGAGAAATGCAAGCAATTAAGACATTTCCCACCACCCCCCTCCGCCCCCCCATGGGCAACAACTAGAAGGGGAGAATCAGACCCTCCCACTACAACACAACCAGGGCACAACCTTGGAGGGTCCCCTGGTGATTGGCCCAGGTCAAGAGTTGCAAACTAATTGCCCTGGTCAGCATAAATGCAGATCAAGTGGGAAAGTTCAAAAGGTCTCTAGCAACTAGACAGCAGGGGTCCACTGGCACCTCAAGTGTGACTTGCTCAGTACTTTGTGGAGTCAGAACAGCCCGTCCAGCAAAAGAGTTAGTCTGGGGGGCTGGTGCCTCCTTCCCCACCTTGCACCTCTCTCATGCCCAGTCTCTGGTAACCCTGCAGGGCTGTGACCCAGTTCCCTCCAGTGAGCAAATGTGCCAGGGGTTTGCACCTGCCAAAGTCAAAGGGAAGTCAATGCCACACTCAGCCACCAGCCAGAGGGGGAGCTGAAGCCTGAGTACCTCAGGAGCTCAATGGAAACTGTGGAGTGTTCCACCTGAGTTTGTTCCAAGCCAGAGGTTAACAAAGTAGCAAATGTTTTTCTCCTTCAGAGACCATGCCTCTGCCCCAGCCACACTGCTCCTCTGGTACCCCTGCAGGACGAGGTCTGGCTCCCTCTGGCCATCCATAGAATTGGGGAGGTGTCTCTCTGGAATATGACCCCAGTGGGATCCTCTGCTATCACTGATGCTGCATGACAGGCACCCCCATGCAAGTTCCCGGGTTCCTGAGCCTCCGCCCACTAGGGCTTCCTGCACCTCCACTGGCCACTGATTTGCACTTTCACAGAGCCAGGCCAGACACCCTCCCCTGTGCCTTTCTGACTGTTTCTGGATTCACTGCTTCAGCGCAGCTGTGCTGCTGCAGCCCATGCAATGCCCAGTCCTAGCAAAGAACCACAGACATTCCAGTCTCTGCAGGGGTTGGGCTTCTAGACTGCCAGGCAAGGGGGGTAGGGTGGACTGGGAGTTCAAAATGGCAGGGAAAATATTTGTTCAACTTTCATGCTCACAGCAGGGTCTCTTTGGAGAGGGAGTCCCAGCCTCCCGTGACTCTCTTCTGTGGGGTGAGACAAGAGGTCTTCAGTTCACTGCTTGCTTGTAGAGATCACACAGCAAGCCACTCCCTTGGGGAGGCGACGGACACTCGTCCTCTTTGGGATAGGTTTGGCCCCTGACATTTGCTTCCTTGGAGTTGCAGCTTGCCTCATTAGGGATGATGTGCAGTTATCAATCTTCTCTCTCAGCTCAGCTCCCAACCTTCAGCTTTATGGATTCTTTCTGTCCATTATCTCTCCCTCTGGACGGGAGCTTCTGTTGAAAGCTGGCTCCAGTCGGCCACCTTCTCCCCACCTCAACTTTTTTCTTTTTAAATCAAACTACTATGGAAATTACTTTACCTCAAATTTTGTCCATACCTTTCATGAGTTACCTATCAAGATAAATAAGATTTAGCCATGTGAACAAAGCCCAGATATAATCTGGATCCGATTTTCCTCTTATAAACTGGTGAGTTTATGTTATTATGTTTTACTGTCTCATCACTAAAATTTCAAAGTGATAGCTCAGGAGCCTGCTTCTCTATACTCACATTGTCTGCGTGTCCTTGTGATGTGCATATTTAATATTTTACTACCTACATATATAAAAGAACTCTAATGAATTGACCTAAAAGGAAAAATTAAGCATTTTATCAAGTATTTTATCAAAAATATATCAATTAACCCAAATATTGTTAAATTTATATAACTTAGGTAAATCTTTGGTAAATAAACTGATTTTAAAATTATTGGTAAAATAAAAACAGAAATGTCTTCAGAATTGTCAGCATATCTTTTCACCTGGGTTTACTGGTCAGTTTTACATGTGCCTCTGTTATATATTTTAAGTTGTCAGGGTTTGACAACTAAGGTCATAAAACCCAGCCTAAACACAATAAACTCTTTGGTAAGTAAAACTAATTTGATATTGTTGATTTAATAAAAGCAGCTGTATTTTCTTTGTTATTGACAAGATACCTATATATTTAACTTTGAGGTTCTTACTTAGGTCATCAGTGATGCTTAATAGTCACAGGTTATAAAAATGGTTAAGCATTAAATAGCTTGGGGGGCGGAGCACGAGGGTGGATGGGAAGGATGTTTAGTTGAGCCTTCCTAGAGCCAAGGATGGAAGGAAAGGGTGGATCAGTCCTGGTGTGGAATATTGATGTACAGCAGTGGTTCAGAGTGTGCAGTGTAAAGGTGGACAGCTGGATTTGGCTGGAGCTGCGGAGAACTAACACACTTGGGAAAATTTCTGTAAGCACACCCAGGCCGCCACAGCAGTGGCAGGGAGGTCCTTCTCCCCCTCAGAAGCTATGTGTTCTCCCTAGCAGAATTTGGTGGTCTGATTGGAGTGCTGGCTGGAGCTGCTTTACCACGGTTTGGTATTGGAAACTGGTGAAACATCCATAGGGGAAAGTTCCCGGTCAGGGGGAAGCCATTGTGGTGAAGAGCACCAGTAGCCTGTGAAGACGGGATTCTTACTGGGTGTCAAAGGCAGCTGGGTCTGAGTTCTGCCAGCAGGAAGCGGACCTTTGCTTAGGCAGGCACAGGGTCTCTGAAAATATTGGAGAAGTAGGCACTCCCAAGAGGAATTTAGGCTCAGACTGGAGTGCTGGCTAGAGCTGCTTTACTGCGGTTTGGCAACCAGTGAAGCATCCATAGGAAAGTTCTCAGTCAGGGGGAAGCCACTGTGGGAAGGGCGCCAGTGGCCTGTGAAGGTGGTCTTCTTACTGGGAGCCAAAGGCAGCTGCGTTCTGCTGGAGGGAAGAGGGCTTTGCTCACAGCAGGTGCAGGGACTCTGAAAAGATTGGAGAAGTGGGCACTCCTGAGTGAAATTTGGGAGCCAGGTTGGAGTGCTGGCTGGAGCTGCTTTACCTCGGTTTGGCAACCAATGAAGCATCTCTAGAGGGGAAGTTCCTGGACAGGGGCTAGCCATTATGGTAGGGTGAGCAGTCCTTCACTCAGGACAGGCCCAGGGACCCCCACTCTCCATGGGAATGGTTGCAAGATTAATCCTGAGACCTGTTATGTCTCTGAAGAATTGTTGAGAACTATGGAATCCCAGATCTAAGGGGGCTGAGCGCTGAGGTGAACAGGCAACCACCAGAAACAAATAAACTGGCAAACTGCTCTAAACCTGGGAACCAGAAAGAGGTTCATGGCTGTGTTGTTTGTCCCCCAAATTCGCAGCGCCACCTAGTGTCCAGTAAGTATATTGCAGCATAATTATATTCCTACAAAAATTGAATCCCTATGTCGTATATATGTGTAAATATACGACAAATATACAAACAAAATCTTGTTTGTTGTTGTTGCTTTTTTCTCTTTTTTCTTCTTCAATTGCTTGCTGAGATTGCTTACGTCAGGCTATCTAAGCAGTTTTTTGTTTTTGTTTTTGTTTTCTTTTATCTTATTTCCATGCACGTTGCTTTTTGCTAAGTTGTATGGTTGAATCTTCTCCCATCTTCCATTTTTACATTCATCAAGAGCAAGGACTTCTGTATTGTAATATTTTTTAAATTTTTTTTCTTTTTTTGAGCAATTTTAGCTTGAATTATTCTTTCACCCTACTACAACTCTCTGCATTCTCTCAGTTGATAGAGACTCTTCTATTCATCTCATCTCTCTACATAAAGTGCTTCGGCATCAGCTAAGATACTCCCTCCACCCTGTTTCTTGACTTTTCTTTCTTTTTTTCTTAGTTCTGCCTTTCTTCTTTCTTTCTTTATCCCTCCTCCCTCCTTCTCCTTAAATAGATTCAATGGTACATTTAATTTTCCTTTATCTATGCTTAATATATATATTTTTCTTTTTCCTTGACTTCTTTTTCTTTTTTCCACCCTTTCTTTGCTGAGAGCGTGTGACACAGCATTGCTCTGGCAGGTAGACCACAACAGTAGCCTGACTCAAAGAAGCCAGGAGAACTTTCTACTCTTGGCCCTAGGAAGAAAATAGTAGGAAAATCATGCTGCAGGACTTTTCTACTTTTCTTCCTTTATTATTTTCTTTACTTTTTTTCTGCCTTATTCAATTTTGCCTTCTTGGTTTTTGTGTTTGCTCTTTTTATTATCTTCCTATTTTTTGGCAGAGGAAGAGTCTGGCAGTGGACAGACAAGTAAGGAGTGCCTAATTTTGAGGAAACCCACCCAGCTCAGCTACTCACAATTCTTGAGCTATAGACGTGGACTTCACACCATGGTGAACAATAACATCTCTTCCATCACTCTCAGTCTCCTTCCTGTCCTCCATCTCACCTGTTCTTTAACTTTTTTCTGCTAGTCCTCTCTTTGCCTCACCCCTTTTTTGCCTTTCTTTCTCTTGTCTTTATTTCTTTTTCTTTCCTCTTACTCTTCCCCCTTTTTAATTTGTATTTGTTTTCTTTTCTCTTCTTCTTTTTCTCCTTTCCTCTTGCTTCTCTTTGTTTGCTGTAACCCTTCTCTGCTTTCTGACCCCATACCAAGAGGACTCTTCCTCACCTAAGATATAATAACTTGAAGCAAATGAGAAAGTGAGAAGAAAAAGGTGCACAAAGAAGTGAACAAGAAGAAAGTACACATGAGGAGGAACCAAAAGAAAAATTCTGGCACCATGAATAACCAAATTAGAGCAATTCCTCCAAGGGACCACAAGGCAATTTTTAAAGACAATGACTCCTATAAAGAATTAATGGATATGACAGAAAGGGAATTCAAAATATGGATGATCAAGACAATAAAGGGATAATGGAAAGACAGAACCAAAAGTCAGATGAGAGAAATGTAGAATATAGAAAAGATATGGATGAGCTTAAAGGAATGAAGGAGACAATCAGGGAATGTAAAGAAGAAGTAGAAAGTATCAAAAATAGACTAGACTATGGAGAATAAAGAACATTAGAGTTAGAGGATAAAGTCTTTGAGTTAGCACAGAGAGAAAAAGCAGAGCAGGAAGTTAGAGAACTAAGAGATGCCATGAAGCATTCAAACATATGGATAATGGGAATCCCTGAAGGAGAAGAAGATTGTCCCCAAGGTATGGAAGCCCTAATGGAGACTATCATAAATGAAAACTTCCCGAGTATTACTAAAGGTCCAGACACACTCCTTTCAGATGGAAATCGAACCCCGGGCCATCTCAACTCTAACAGAACCTCTCCAAGAAACATTGTAATGAACCTGTCCAAAGTTAAGATGAAGGAGAAAATTCTGCAAGCAGATAGGAATAAGCACCAGTTGACCTGCAAGGGCAGAACCATTAGGTTGACAGCTGACTTTTCAACTGAAACCTTTCAAGCCAGGAGAGCATGGTCATCCACCTTCAACATCCTTAAACAAAATAATTTTCAACCTAGAATCTGGTATCCTGCCAAACTTAGCTTCAAAATTGATGGAGAAATCAAATTGTTTGCAGATATACAAGCACTGAGGAAATTCATCACAACAAGGCCAGCTCTACAGAAAATACTTAGGCCTAGTTTCAATACTGAACACCACAATGAACCACCTCCAAAGTAAACATCTAGAGGCCTTAGGCCAGAATTTAGCTTCCACAATGACACAAAGGATTAAACTACACAACAAACTACTTCATAATAAGATGAATAGAATTCTATCACATCTATTGTTACTTTCAATAAATGTCAAGGGATTCTCTCAATTGATGCAGAAAAAGCTTTTGACAATATCCAGCATCCTTTCTTGATCAGAACGCTTAAGAACATATTCTTCTTAGTAAAGTATCTCAAGAATGGAAGAAAAAGTATCCAATGTACTCAGCCCTACTATGAAACTAATTTATGGCTTTCACATGAAAGCTATAACCTAGTTATAACCTAAGAATGGGGGAAGGGGGAAAGGGAGGGGAGGGAGGGGAGAGGTGGGCGGAGGGAGAGTGATTGGTGGGATTACACCTGCGGTGCATCTCACAAGGGTATATGTGAAACTTAGTAAATGTGGAACGTAAATGTATTAGCACAATAAGTAAGAAAATGCCAGGAAGGCTATGTTAACCAGTGTGATGAAAATGTGTCAAACGGTCTATGAAACCAGGGTATGGTGCCCCATGATCACACTAATGTACACAGCTATGATTTAATAAAAAAAAAAAAAAAGAAAGAAAGAAAGACAGAAAGAAAATAGGTATAGAAGGAACATTTCCTAAACTGACAGAGGCCATCTACAGCAAACCCACAGCCAATATCATAGTGAATGGAGTAAAATTTAAATCATTTCCACTCAGATCAGGAACCAGGCAAGGATGCCCACTGTCTCCACTGCCTTTTAACATTGTAATGGACGTCTTAGCCACCACAATCAGGCAAGAGAAGGCAATCAAGGGGATCGAAATAGGGCCAGAGGAGATCAAACTGTTACTCTTCACAGACAATATGATTATATATCTGGAAAACACCAGGGAATCAACTACAAAACTCCCAGAAGTGATCAAGGAATATAGTAACGTCTCAGGATACAAAATTAACACTCATAAATCTGTAGCCTTTATATACACCAACAATAGTCAAGGGGAAAAAACAATCAAGGATTCTATTCCCTTTACAATAGTGCCAAAGAAGATGAAATATCTGGGAGTGTATCTAACTATGGACATGAAAGATCTCTATGAAGAGAACTATGAAACTCTGAGAAAAGAAATAGCTGAAGATGTTAACAAATGGAAAAATATACCATGCTCATGGCTGGGAAGAATCAACATTGTTAAAATGTTTATACTACCTAAAGCAATTTACAGATTTAATGTGATCCCTATTAAAGCACCTCTCTCATATTTTAAAGACCTGGAAAAATTAGTATTTCGTTTTATATGGAAACAGAAAAAAACTCAAATAGCCAAGACATTACTCAGAAATGAAAACAAATCGGGAGGAATCATGTTTCCAGACTTCAGACTATATTATAAATTGATAGTGATCAAAACAGCATGGTACTGGCACAAAAATAGACAGGTACATGTATTGAACAGAATTGAAGACCAAGAGGTGAACCCAGACACTCATTGTCATTTGATTTTCGATAAGCCTATTAAAAATATAAATTGGGGAAAAGATTCCCTATTCAATAAATGGTGTTGGATGAATTGGCTGGCAACTTGTAGAAGACTGAAACTGGACCCACACCTTTCTCCTCTAACAAAAATTGACTCTCATTGATTAAAGGACTTAAACTTAAGACATGAAACTATAAATATTCTTAGAGAGAGTGCAGGGGAAACACTTGAGAAAATTGGCCTGGGAGAATACTTCCTGAGGAAGACACCCCGGGCAATTGAAGCAACATCAAAAATACATTACTAGGATCTGATCAAATTAAAAAGCTTCTCCACTGCCAAGAACACACTAAGTAAAGCAAATAGACAGCCCTCAGAATGGGAGAGGATTTTTGCAAGTTATACTACTGACAAAGGTCTAATAACCAGAATCCACAAAGAACTCAAACTTATTACTAAACAAAAAACAAGTGATCCCATTTCATTATGGGCAAGAGACATGAACAGAAGCTTCTCTGAAGAAGACAGGCGCATGGCCTATAGACACATGAAAAAATGCTCATCATCTTTAATCATCAGAGAAATGTAAACCAAAACTACTCTGAGATACCATTTAACTCCAGTAAGAGTAGCAGATGCAGAAAAAGCATTCAATAAAATACAACATCCTTTCCTAATTAGAATGCTGAAGAATATAGGCATTAGTGGCACCTTCCTTAAACTGATCGAAGCCATCTATGACGAGCCCACAACCAATGGGCTCATACTGAACAGAGTAAAATGGAAAGCTTTCCCAGGTAGGACTAGAACAAGACCAGGGTGTCCTCTGTCACCACTACTATTCAACACAGTGCTGGAAGTTCTAGCCAATACAATCAGGCAAGAGAAAGAAATTAAAGGCATACAGTTTGAGACAGAAACTCTCCTTCTTTGCTGATGATATGATCTTACACTAGAGAACCCCAAAGATTCAACCACAAGACTCCTGGAAGTGATTTAAAAAATACAGTAATGTCTCAGGATATAAAATCAATGTCCACAAATCAGTAGCCTTTGTATAAGCCAAGAACAGCCAAGCTGAGAAGGAAATCAAGGACACAATCCCCTTCTCAGTAGCTCCAAAGAAAATGAAATACCTGGGAATACACCTCACAAAAGAGGTGAAGGACTTTTATAAAGAAAAGTATGAACCCCTAAGAAAGGAAGTAGGAGAAGATATTAACAAGTGGAAGAACACACCATGCTCAGGGCTGGGAAGAATTAATATTGTTAAAGTGTCCATACTTCCCAAAGCAATCTACAGATTCAATGTTTAAAATATCAACATCATACGTTCAAGACTTGGAAAAAAATAATTCTTCATTTTGTATAGAACTCAGAAAAAAACCCATGTAGCCGAGGCAATTCTTAATAATAACAACAAAGCTGGTGGGGCCATCAGCCTACCAGACTTTAGGCTGTACTACAAAGCCATAGTGGTCAAAATAGCATGGTATTGGCACAAAAATAGAGACATAGACATTTGGAACCGAACAGAAAACCAGGAGATGAAACAAACATCTTACAGCCACCTAATCTTTGATAAACCAAACAAGAACATACACTGGGGGAAAGAATCCCTATTCAATAAATGGTGCTGGGAGAACTGGATATTCACATGTAAAAGAATGAAACTGGGCACCTTTCTCACAAAAATTGATTCAAGATGGATAAAAGACCTAAATCTAAGGCATGAAACAATTAAACTCCTCAAAGAAAGAGTGGGGAAAACACTGGAAGCTGTCGGCCTGGAGAAGGACTTTATGAGGAAGACTTCTGGGACAATCACAACAACAACAAAAATAAATAAATGGGGCTTAATGAAACTGAAAAGCTTCTGTACAGCTAAGGTGACAACAACCAAAGCAAACAGACATCCTACACATTGTGAAAAGATATTTGCATATTGTGATTCAGACAAAAGCTTGATAACTTGGTTCTACTGAGAACTCAAATTAATAAACATAAAAAGATCCAACAATCCCTTAGGTCACTGGGCAAGAGAGATGAATAGAACCTTCTCTAAAGAAGACAGATGAATGGTTAACAAACATGAAATGTTTGATTTGCATAGAGAAATGCAAATCAAAACCACCCTGAGATATCATATAACCCCAGTGAGAATAGCCCACATCACAAAATCTCAAAACTGCAGATGCTGGTGTGGATGTGGAGAGAAGGGAACACTTTTACACTGCTGGTGGGACTGCAAACTAACAACCTTTTTGGAAGGCAGTATGGAGAACCCTCAAAGAACTCAAGCTAGACCTCCCATTTGATCCTGCAATCCCATTGCTGGCTATCTACCCAGAAGAAAAAAAATCCTTCTACTACAGGGATACTTGCACTAGACAGTTTCTGGCAGCTCAATTTACAATCAGCATAATGCATAAATGCCCACCAACCCAGGAATGGATTAATAAGCTGTGGTATATGTATACCATGGAATACTATTCAACCACTAAAAAAGATGGAGACTTTACATCTTTTGTATTAACCTGGATGGATGTGGAACACATTATTCTTAGTAAAGCATCATGAGAATGGAGAAATCCTGGGTGTTGCCTGTGGCTCAAGGAGTAGGACACTGGCCCCATATACCAGAGATGGTGGGTTCAAACCCAGCCCCAGCCAGAAACTGAAAAAAAAAAAAAAGAATGGAGAAATCCATTGCACTCAATTCTGATATGATGACAATGGAGAAATCCTATGCACTCAATTCTGATATGAGGAGAATTAAGGTCTTAGTACACGGTGGTGAGTGGGTGATGGGGAGTGTTTAGAAAGAGAAGGAGGGAGAGGGTAGAGGTCGAGGGGTGTGGTTCACCTTCTGGGGGTGGGACACAACCACTGGAGGGGCCTTATCTAACAAAAGCAATCAATGTGACCTGGTTCTTTGTACCCTCAATGAATCCCCAACAATAAAAAAAAAAAAAGAATTAAATAGCTTGAAATAATGACTAGCTTTGTCTAATATCTTAGATTTTATAAGTAATCTACGTATTATTGTTAAAAATAAATAAATTAGGTACATATAAATGACATAAATGCTTAAAAATAAACTCTTTAGAGTTTCAAAAAATCTTTCTTGATAACTTAAAATCTTAAAGTTATGCTAAATTAAGTAATGAATATTAATTAAATGTATAGGTCTTTTCCAAATAAGGTCAAATGAGAAAACATAAATTGATGAACATAAATATGTTTGGTTTTGGTGTTTTAAATTTTATAAAATTCTAAATATATTTGGGCATATTAATGGAAATTAGAAATTATGGGAAAAATCTGCCTAAAATTATAAAATACTGATATATAACAGTTCAAAATTTCTTCCTAGGTTTTCACTAAAAATTATGTTTACTAAGATCTAAAAGTTCTGGTTAGTAAAAACTAAAAATTCTAATTTTATATATAACTCTGTATACAAATTATACAAAAAATGTGTTTTTTAATTTAAAAATTATAAGAAAGACATAAAATTTTTTTCTTCATTAAAAAAAGTAAATAGGCTCAGCACCTGCAGGTAAAGAGGCTAAGGCACCAGCCACATACACCTGAGCTGGCGGGTTCAAATCCAGCCCGGACCAGCCAAACAACAATGATGGCTGCAACCAAAAAATAGTCAGGCATTGTGGTGGGCACCTGTAGTCCCAGCTAGTTGGGAGGCTGAGGCAAGAGAATCACTTGAGCCCAGAAGGTTGCTATGAGCTGTGATGATATGACACTCTACTACCCAGGGTGACAGCTTGAGGCTCTGTCTCAAAAAAATAAAATAAATAAAAATAAATTAAAAAGTAAATAATTTCACTTAAAATGAAAGGTTATTAAAGGTTGTTTCAAAATATGGATTTGGAAAGAAAATAAAAACAAAATAAAGGGGAGGAGAGCAAGATGGCGGCCGAGTAACAGCTTCCTTGCATCTGGGCACCGTGAGTCTGGGGAGATAGGACTCAAGGCATCTTTGCTGGTGGGATCTGCCTATCATCACCCCTGTAAGGATACAGAGAGTCAGCGAGAGACTTCTGGACCCCAAGAGGAGGACTAAAACAGTGGAAAACCGGCAAGTGGTCGCGTGTGTTCAATCCGTCTAAACCCGCTCGCAACTGTGTAAGTTCAGTAGCAGTGAGACTGCAAACCGGAAAGGCCTTACCTGTGAACTGTTTTGGTATCTTTGGACTTGGCACTCAGTTGAGCTCCTTGGGGAGAGCCTGAGCGGGAATGCGGAGAACTTTGGCCGTTGTCTAGGGCCCCAGTCTGAGCCGCTGAGCCAGACGGAGCTAATAGTTTTTGGCTGTGGGCCACAGGGAGCCATTGTGAGGGATCTGCCCTGGCAAGCTCCGCCCTCAGGGTTGCAGAGCTAGAATCAGGTGGGAGCTGGTAATCCAGCACCGAGTAGCCTAAGGGTGGGGTCTGAGCCGCCTTGCAGCCCTAACCCTCAGGGGCAGAGTGAGACCGGTTTTGGCACACTGGATAAGTGGATAGCCACTTCAGCAGTGATTACAGCAACAAGCACTTTCCTGGGAAGGTTTCTGCTCAGCAAGTTTACAAGCTCAAAGTGCCTTTTAAGTGGGCTGAAGAGAGATTTAGGGTGTCTACCTGCTGGGGTTTGAGAAATCAGCAGCCCCCAGTCGTATCAGAACTGTGATTAACATCTCATACCCCAGAAGACCACGTGTTGCCCAGACAATATTCAATAACATATACATACTGCTTTGTTTTTGGTTGTGTTTTTTGTTTGTTTGTTTGTTTGGGGTTTTTTTATTTTGATGTTGTTGATGTTTTTTTGTTTTTTAATTTCATCCTTTTCTGTACAGATCTTTTTTCTTTCTCAATTTTTCTAGTTAAATTATAATTTCCCATTGCTGCCTTTTTTAATAACTAGAACTTCATTTTTGCTACTGTTTCTACTGCTATTATTTGGTTTTTCACCCAATTTTATACCATAAAGTTTTCTGTTTGCTTGTTTTGGTTTGATTTATAGCATTTTTGTCTTTCCTCTCTACTTGGTGGAGGTGGAGTACTGTGTCTGATCAGGTTAGCAAAGAGCTGCTGACCTCAAGGGAACCACGCAACTGGGCACCCCCAGAAGGTGGTTTTTTTTTTAAGGTTGTATCAAAGTACCCTACTGTACACCTATATTGCTCTGTCCACACTTATCAATTATCTCCATAAATGTTAACGGCTTGAATTCCCCACTGAAGAGACATAGATTGTCTGACTGGATTAAAAAGCACAAGCCATCCATTTGCTGTCTGCAAGAAACACACCTGGCTTCAAAAGACAAATTAAAGCTCCGAGTCAAGGGTTGGAAGACAATTTTTCAGGCAAATGGCATTCAGAAGAAAAGAGGAGTTGCGATCTTATTTTCAGATACATGTGGATTTAAAGCAACTAAAGTCAAAAAAGACAAAGATGGTCACTTTATATTGGTCAAGGGAAAAATACAACAAGAAGATGTTTCAATTCTAAATATTTATGCACCCAATTTAAATGCTCCCAGATTCTTGAAACAGACCTTACTCAGTCTGAGCAATATGATATCTAATAATACCATAATAACAGGGGACTTTAACACTCCTCTTACAGAGCTGGAAAGATCCTCTAAACAGAAATTAAACAAAGATATAAGAGGTTTAAATGAGACCCTAGAACAACTGTGCTTGATAGATGCATACAGAGCACTCCATCCCAAAGATAAAGAATATACATTCTTCTCATCACCCCATGGAACATTCTACAAAATGGATCATATCCTGGGACACAAAACAAATATCAACAGAATCAAAAGAATTGAAATTTTACCTTGTATCTTCTCAGACCATAAGGCACTAAGGGTGGAACTCAACTCTAACAAAAATGCTCAACCCCACCTAAAGGCATGAAATTAAACAATCTTCTGTTCAATAACAGATGGGTGCAGGAAGAAATAAAACAGGAAATCATTAACTTCCTTGAGCATAACAACAATGAAGACACGAGCTACCAAAACCTGTGGGATACTGCAAAAGCAGTTTTGGGAGAGGAAAATTCATTGCTTTAGATGCCTACATTCGAAAAACAGAAAGAGAGTGCATCAACAATCTCAAAAGCCATCTTATGGATTTAGAAAAATAAGAACAATCTAAGCCTAAACTCAGTAGAAGAAAAGAAATATCCAAAATCAAATCAGAGATCAATGAAATTGAAAACAAAAGAATCATTCAGAAAATTAATGAAACAAGGAGTTGGTATTTTGAAAAAATAAATTAAATAGATAAACCATTGGCCAGACTAACAAGAAATAGAAAAGTAAAATCTCTAGTAACCTCAATCAGAAATGATAAAGGGGAAATAACAACTGATCCCACAGAGATACAAGAGATCATCTCTGAATACTACCAGAAACTCTATGCCCAGAAATTTGACAATGTGAAGGAAATGGATCAATATTTGGAATCACACCCTCTCCCTAGACTCAGCTAGGAAGAAATAGAGCTCCTGAACAGACCAATTTCAAGCACTGAGATCAAAGAAACAATAAAAAATCTTCCAACCAAAAAATGCCCTGGTCCAGATGGCTTCACACCAGAATTCTATCAAACCTTCAAGGAAGAGCTTATTCCTGTACTGCAGAAATTATTCCAAAAAATTGAGGAAGAAGAAATCTTCCCCAAAACATTCTATGAAGCAAACATCATCCTGATACCAAAACCAGGAAAAGACCCAAACAAAAAGGAGAATTTCAGACCAATCTCACTCATGAATATAGATGCAAAAATTCTCAACAAAATCCTAGCCAATAGATTACAGCTTATCATCAAAAAAGTCATTCATCATGATCAAGTAGGCTTCATCCCAGGGATGCAAGGCTGGTTTAACATAACGCAAGTCCATAAACGTTATCCACCATATTAACAGAGGCAAAAATAAAGATCACATGATCCTCTCAATAGATGCAGAAAAAGCATTTGATAAAATCCAGCATCCTTTTCTAATTAGAACACTGAAGAGTATAGGCATAGGTGGCACATTTCTAAAACTGATTGAAGCTATCTATGACAAAACCACAGCTAGTATTTTACTGAATGGAGTAAAACTGAAAGCTTTTCCTCTTAGAACTGGAACCAGACAAGGTTGTCCTCTGTCACCTTTACTATTCTAAGTAAAGGTGCTGGAAGTTCTAGCCAATACAATTAGGCAAGAAAAGGAAATAAAGGGAATCCAAATGGGAGCAGAGGAGGTCAAACTCTCCCTCTTTGCTGACGACATGATCTTATACTTAGAGAACCCCAAAGACTCAACCACAAGACTCCCAGAAGTCATCAAAAAATACAGTAATGTTTCAGGATATAAAATCAATGTCCACAAGTCAGTAGCCTTTGTATACACCAATAACAGTCAAGATAAGAAGCTAATTAAGGACACAACTCCCTTCACCATAGTTTCAAAGAAAATGAAATACCTAGGAATATACCTAACGAAGGAGGTGAAGGACCTCTATAAAGAAAATTATGAAATCCTCAGAAAGGAAATAGCAGAGGATATTAACAAATGGAAGAACATACCATGCTCATTGATGGGAAGAATCAACATTGTTAAAATGTCTATACTTCCCAAAGCAATCTACCTATTCAATGCCATTCCTATCAAAACACCAACATCGTACTTTTAAGATTTGGAGGTAATGATTCGGTGTTTTGTATGGAACCAGAAAAAAACCCATATAGCTAAGGCAGTTCTTAGTAATAAAAATAAAGCTGGGGGCATCAGCATGCCAGATTTTAGTCTGTACTACAAAGCCATAGTAGTCAAGACAGCATGGTACTGGCACAAAAACAGAGACATAGACACTTGGAATCGAATTGAAAACCAAGAAATGAAACTAACATCTTACAACCACCTAATCTTCGATAAACCAAACAAGAACATACCTTGGGGGAAAGACTCCCTATTCAATAAATGGTGTTGGGAGAACTGGATGTCTACATGTAAAAGACTGAAACTGGACCCACACCTTTCCCCACTCACAAAAATTGATTCAAGATGGATAAAGGACTTAAATTTAAGGCATGAAACAATAAAAATCCTCAAAGAAAGCATAGGAAAAACACTGGAAGATATTGGCCTGGGGAAAGACTTCATGAAGAAGACTGCCATGGCAATTGCAACAACAACAAAAATAAACAAATGGGACTTCATTAAACTGAAAAGCTTCTGTACAGCTAAGGAGACAATAACCAAAGCAAAGAGACAACCTACACAATGGGAAAGGATATTTGCATATTTTCAATCAGACAAAAGCTTGATAACTAGGATCTATAGAGAACTCAAATTAATCCACATGAAAAAAGCCAACAATCCCATATATCAATGGGCAAGAGACATGAATAGAACCTTCTCTAAAGATGACAGACAAATGGCTAACAAACACATGAAAAAATGTTCATCATCTCTATATATTAGAGAAATGCAAATCAAAACAACCCTGAGATATCATCTAACCCCGGTGAGAATGGCCCACATCACAAAATCTCAAAACTGCAGATGCTGGTGTGGATGTGGAGAGAAGGGAACACTTTTACACTGCTGGTGGGACTGCAAACTAGTACAACCTTTCTGGAAGGAAGTATGGAGAAACCTCAAAGCACTCAAGCTAGACCTCCGATTTGATCCTGCAATCCCATTACTGGGCATCTACCCAGAAGGAAAGAAATCCTTTTATCATAAGGACACTTGTACTAGACTGTTTATTGCAGCTCAATTTACAATCGCCAAAATGTGGAAACAGCCTAAATGCCCACCAACCCAGGAATGGATTAACAAGCTGTGGTATATGTATACCATGCAATACTATTCAGCCATTAAAAAAAATGGAGACTTTACATCCTTCATATTAACCTGGATGGAAGTGGAAGACATTATTCTTAGTAAAGCATCACAAGAATGGAGAAGCATGAATCCTGTGTACTCAATTTTGATATGAGGACAATTAACGACAATTAAGGTTATGGGGGGGGGAGGAAAAGCAGAAAGAGGGACGGAGGGAGGGGGGTGGGGCCTTGGTGTGTGTCACACTTTATCGGGGCAAGACATGATTGCAAGAGGGACATTGCCTAACAATTGCAATCAATGTAACCTGGCTTACTGTACCCTCAATGAATCCCCAACAATAAAAAAAAAATAATAAGAATAATAAATAAAATAAAATAAAGGAAACCACTAAGTGGAAAAAAGAGACATGAAGAAAATTACAGGTATAAAGATATATTTTTGTTAAGAAAGGTTAAAAAACAAAATAATTTTATAAATATTTTTATATAAAAAATCTTGTATAGTAAATTTTTTAAAAATAAAGTGATTGGTATTTAAAAATAAGAAAAGATATGAGGACAATTAACGACAATTAAGGTTATGGGGGGGAGGAAAAGCAGAAAGAGGGACGGAGGGAGGGGGGTGGGGCCTTGGTGTGTGTCACACTTTATGGGGGCAAGACATGATTGCAAGAGGGACTTTACCTAACAATTGCAATCAGTGTAACTGGCTTATTGTACCCTCAATGAATCCCCAACAATAAAAAAAAAAAAAAATAAAGTGATTGGTATTTAAAAATAAGAAAAGTAGAGGACATGGGCGGTGCCTGTGGCTCAACGAGTAGGGCGCTGGCCCCATATGCCAGAGGTGCTGGGTTCAAACCCAGCCCTGGCCAAAAACTGCAACCAAAAAAAAAAAAAAAGAAAACAAAGAAAAGTAGAGGACAAAATAAAATGTGTAATCATGTCATATAAAGTCTCTATGAGCTGTAAAAGGTATATAATGGATAAATGTATAAAATAAATTTTTATATCTGATCAAGTTGGCTATAATTTAAAAGTAATTATTTATAAATCTTTTTAAAGATTAAGCTTTGATGTTAAATGCACTAATACACTAATGCAAAACTAAAAATTTGATACCCATGTTAAAACAAAAAAGTTTTCTTGGAATACTGATCTGCTTCTAAGAAAATTTACAAAAAGTTTTGATTTTTAATTTGTGGGTCATACATTGTTGTCTCTGCCTCTCTCTTTCTGCCATCGAGAAAGTACTTTTGGAAGAGGCAAGATGGCCAACTGAAGCCAGCTTTCAGCAGAAGCTCCTGTCCAGAGGGAGTAATAATGGTCAGAACCCACCAAATAAAGGTGAAGATCGGGGGATGGGGTAAGAGACAGGATTAATAGGTTCACATCATCCCTGCTGAGGCAAGCTGGGACTCTAAGGAAGCAAATTTCAGGTACAAAACCCATCCCAAAGAGGACAAGAATCCTCCCCCCCTCCACAAGAGAGTGGCTTGCTGTGGTATTTCTATAAGCAAGTAGTGAACGGAAGACCTCCTGTTTTACCACATGGGAGAGAGTGGCTGAAGGCCGGGACTCCTTCCCCAGAGAGATCCGTCTGCAAGCCCAGGCAGGCACTTGCCTGGGATAAAAGTTGAACAAATATTTTCCCTGCCTTCCTGAACTCCCAATCCACCCTTCCCCCCTCTCCTGGCGGTCTAGAAGATTACCCCTCACAAAATCCAGAGTGTCTGGTGGATTTTTGCTAGGGTGGAGCATCTCATGGGCTATGGGGCAGCTACACTGAAACTATAACTCTGATAGAAGCAGGAATCACAAGGGGAGAGAGACTTGCCCAGTGCTAGAAAGTGCATGGTGCGGACCCGAGCCACCTACTGGGACCATGGCAGCAGTGGGGTGGCACCACCCATGGGCAGCCATCTGCTCCTCTGACCCACACCCACTAGCACCTGCCTGCTCCTGCGACCTGCACTCAGAGGCAGAAGCACCGCCCCCCTGTGACCCGCACGTGGTGGCACTGCCAACCGCACTACCAACCAGCACTCCCCATCCTGCAACCCATGCAGTGGCAGTGGCAATACTGCCCACCGGCACCCACCAGCTCGTGAGACCGATGCATGGCAGCTGCGGTGGAGGCACCATCTACGGATAGCTGCCCACTCCCACAGTGGCACCCCTGACCAGCGTCACCACCTCCAACAGTGGCAGCGCCACCCCTCACTGGGGTAGCAGCTCCATGGACCCTCCCGCTTGGGTCAAATTTGAGAGAGACATCTTCCCAATTCTGTAGAACACGGAGGGAGCCTGACCTCACCCCGCGTAGTTCCAGAGGTGGAGTGTAGCCAAGGCAGAGGCGTGATCTCTGAGGAAGAGAACCACACTCTGGGACAGTAACCCCCAGCTGGGTACAGACATAGGTGGAACACTTCCCAGTTTCAATGAACACTGGAGAGAATCAGGCCTAAACTCCTCCTGCCTGCAGGTCGCACAGTGAGAAGGCCTGGTCTTGGAGGCATTGACTCCCCTTTGACTCAGGTGCAAATCCCTGGTGTACTTGAGTATTAGAGAGAGCTGGGCCACAGCCCTGTGGGATAACCAGTGACTGAGTGTGATGGAAGTGCAAGGTGGGGAAGGAGGCACCAGCCCCCTTGGACTAATTCTTTATTTATTTATTTTTTATTGTTGGGGATTCATTGAGGGTACAATAAGCCAGGTTACACTGATTGCAATTGCTTGGCAATGGACTAATTCTTTTGCTGGGCGGGCCTTTCTGACTCCACAGAGCACCTGAGCTATTCACACTTGAGCTGCCAGTGGACCCCTGCTGCCCAGTTGCTGGAGACCTTTTGAATTCTCCCACTTGATCTGCATTTGTGCTAACCAGGACAACTGATTTGGAACTCTTAATCTGGGCTGATCACCAGGGGACCCTCCAAGGTTATACCCTGGTTGTGTTGTAGTGAGAGGGTCTGATTCTCCTCTTCCAGTTGTTGCCTGCTGGGGGACAGGGTGTCTTAGTTGCTTGTATTCCTCCACACCTGAGATTTAAACCTGAAGTCACTGATTCACCAGGATTGGACAGAGTCTAGCTGAATACAAGACAGAGCCACTAGCCCCATCATAACAAGTGGGCCCAGAGTCTCAGGCTGTAGTACTGAACAGGACCTTTGTAAAGCCATAGGGGAAAAGCCGCAGTCACCAGTCCCAGCACTCTGGTAAAGGGCTGCTTAATTACAACTCCAGGAGCCCTCAAATTTCACCTTACCAGCTTCTCTAGCCAAAAGGTAAAAAAATAATGATGGAGAGTAATCAGAGGAAAAACTCTGGCAACATGAATAATCAGAGTAGATCAACTCCCCCAAGGAATGTCAAGGGAGACACAACATAAGATCTCATTAATAAACAAATGACTGAGACATCAGAAATTGAGTTCAGAATTTGGATGGCAAATAAGATTAACTGAATACGAGTAAAGTTGGAATTAGAAGTTCAAGCAGTAATCCAAAAGTTGTCTCAAGAATTCAATGAATTCAGAAAAAAAATAAAGAATTCAATGAATTCAAAGACAAAATCACCAAAGATTTTGACAAATTGAGGCAAGAATTTGCATCCCTCAAAGATCTGAGAAATACAGTAGAATCCCTCAGTAATAGAATGGAGCAGGCAGAAGAAAGGATCTCTGACACTTAACACAAGGATTTTGAATGCTCCCAAATGCTTAAAGACAAAGATAAGTGAAGAGCAAAAACAGATCATTCTCTGAGAGTTGTGGGACCACTCCAAAAGAACAAACATTCACTTTATAGGAATTCCTGAAGAAGAGGAGAATGTTCCAAAAGGCACAGATGTTCTACTCCAAAAGATAATTGAGGAGAACTTCCCAAACATGGCAAGAGATACTGTAATTAGGATAGCAGACAGTTTCAGAACTCCAGCACGACTCAATCCAAATAAAACATCTCCTACACACATTGTAATTAACTTTGCCAAAGTTAATATGAAGGAGAAAATCCTGCAAGCAACCAAACATAAGAAAATGATAACCTACAAGGGGAAGAATATTAGAATGACCTCAGATCTCTCTGCCGAAAATTTTCAAGCCAGGGAAGATGGTCATCGACCTTCAATCTCCTAAAACAAGACAACTTTCAGCCCAGGATCTTGTATCCAGCAAAACTGAGTTTCATTTATGATGGATAAATCAAATACTTTAAAAACATACACAAGTTAAAGAAATTTGCCATAACTAAACCAGCTCTCCAGGACATTCTCAGACCCATCCTCCACAATGACCAGCACAATGCTCTACCACCAAAGTAAACTCACTCAGAATTTTTTTTTCTTTTTTCTTTTAAGAGGCAGAGTCTAACTTTGTTGCCCTTGGTAGAGTGCTGTGGCATCACAGCTCATAGCAATCTTCAGCTCTTGGGCTTAGGCAATTCTCTTGCCTCAGTCTCCTGAGTAGCTTGGACTACAGGTGCCCACCACAATCCCCAACTATTTTTTGTTGCAGTTTGGCTGGGCCTGGGTTTGAACCCACCACCCTCAGTATATGGGGCTGGCACCCTACTCACTGAGCCACAGGTGCTGCCCTACTCAGAAATTTTTAATTAAAACCCAATTTCCACAGTGGTGTAAGGATTAAAAATGTCCACTGGTCTTTTGAAAAATTTGACACCCAAAATACTACCAGGCTTATCAATACTATCAATTAATGTGAATGTCTTAAATTTTCCACTAAAGAGGCACAGGTTGACTGACTGGATACAAAAAATACTCAGGCCAGATATCTGCTGCATACAAGAATCTCATCTTACCTTACAGGATAAATATAGACTCAGGGTGAAGGGATGGACATCTATAATCCAGGCAAATGGAAATCAGAAAAGAAAACAGGGGTTGCGATTTTATTCACAGATACATTAGGCTTTAAACCAACAAAAGTAAGGAAAGACAAGAATGGTCACTTCATATTTGTTAAGGGAAACACTCGACATAATGACATTATTAACATTTATGCGCCCAACCAGAATGATCCTCAATTTATAAGGGACACCCTAACAGACCAATGAACAATTTGATATCTTCCAGCACCATAAAAGTCAGAGATTTTTTGCAATATTTTGCAAAAATAGGCAGTGTTGAATAGATCCTCCAATAAGAAACTAAGCAAAGAAATTTTGGGCTTAAACTTCACCATACAACAACTAAATTTAACAGGCACCTACAGAACATTTCATCCTAACAAAACTAAATACACATTCTTCTCATCAACCCATGGAACATCCTACAAAATTGATCACATCTTAGGTCACAAGTCTAACTTCAGAAAATTTAAAAGAATAGGAATAATTCCTTGTATTTTCTCAGATCATCACAGAATAAAAGTTGAACTCACCAATAACAGGTATCTGCATACTCATACAAAGACATGGAAACTAAACAACCTTATGCTGAATGATAGCTGGGTTATAGATGATATTAAGAAGGAAATTGCCACATTTTTGGAACAAAATGATAATGAAGACATGAATTATAAGAACCTGTGAAATATTGTAAAAGCAGTCCTAAGAGGGAAATTTATAGCGTTGCAATCCTTCCTCAACAGAACATAAAGAGAGGAAGTCAACAACCTAATGGGACATCTGAAGCAATGGAAGAGGAAGAACATTCCAACCCTAAACCCAGCAAAAGAAAAGAAATAGCTAAAATTAGAGCAGAATCAAATGAAATAAAAAAACAAAAGAATTATTCAAATGATCAATGAATCAAAAAGTTGGTTTTCTGAAAAGTTTAACAAAATTAATAAACCTTTGGCTAACCTAACCAGAAATAGAACATTGAAATCCCTATTATCATCAATCAGAAATGACAAAGGCAAAATAACAACAAATACCTCCAAAATCCAAAGAATCCTCAATAAATACTACACAAAATTCTATTCTCAGAAACATGAAAATCTGAAAGAAATTGACCAATACTTGGAAGCACACCACCTTTCGACTCAGCCAGAAAGAATTGGGAATGTTGAACAGACCTATTCCAAGTACTGAAATAGCATCAACTATATGAAATCTCCCAAAAAAAGAAGTGTCTGGGACCAGATAGCTTCTCATCAGAATTCTACCAAATCTTTAAAGAGGAACTAGTACCTATATCACTTAACCTTTTCCAAACCATAGAAAAAGAAGGAATACTCCCCAACACATTCTATGAAGCAAATATCACCCTGATCCCCAAACCAGGAAAAGACCCAACAAGGAAAGAAAATTATAGACCAATATCTTTGATGAATATAGATGCAAAAGTATTCAACAAGATCCTAGCAACAGAATCCAGCAACACATCAAACAAATGATACACCATGACCAAGTTAGTTTTACCCTAAGGTCTCAAGGTTGGTTCAGTATATGTAAATCTATAAATATAATACTTCACATAAACAAAATAAAAAACAAAGACCATATGTTTCTCAATTGGTGTGGAAAAAGCTTTGATAATATCCAGCATCCATTCTTGATCAGAACACTTAAGAAAATAGGTATAGAAGGGACATTTCTTAAATGGATAGAGGCCATCTACAGCAAACCCACAGCCAAAATCATATTGAATGGAGTAAAATTGAAAACATTTCCACTCAGATCAGGAACCCATTGTCTCCACTGCTTTATAACATTGTAATGGAAGTCTTAGCCATCACAATCAGACAAGAGAAGGCAATCAAGGGTATCCAAACAGGATGAGGAGATCAAACTTTCACTCTTCACAGATGATATGATTGTATATTTGGAAAACTCCAGGGACTCAACTACAAAACTCTTAGAAGTGATCAAGAAATACAGCAGCGTCTCAGGTTACAAAATCAATACTCACAAATCAGTAGCCATTATATATACTAACAATAGTCAAGCTGAAAAAACAATCAAGTACTCTATTACTCTTATAGTAGTGCCAAAGAAGATGAAATATTTGGTAGTTTACCTAACAAAGGACATGAAATATCTCTATAAAGAGAACTATGAAACTCTGAGAAAAGAAATAGCTGAAGATGTTAACAAATGGAAAAACATACCTTGCTCATGGCTGGAAAGTATCAACATTGTTAAAATGTCCATACTACCCAAAGCAATATACAATTTTTTTTATTGTTAAATCATAGCTGTGTGCATTAGTGCAATCAAGGGGTACAATGTGCTGGTTGCAATATACAATTTTAATGCAATCCCTATTAAAGTACCAATGTCATACTTTAAGAATCTGGAAAAATTAGTACTCCATTTTAAATGGAAACAGAAAAAACCTTGAATAGCCAAGACATTGCTCAGAAATAAAAACAAATCAGGAGGAATCACACTACCAGACTTCAGACTATACTATAAATTGATAGTGATCAAAACAGCATGGTACTGGCACAAAAATAGAGAGGTAAATGTATCAAACAGAATTGAGAACCAAGAGATGAACCCAGACATTTATTATCATTTGATCTTTGACAAACCTATCAAAAATATAAATTGGGGGAAAGATTCCCTATTTAACAAATGGTGCTGGGTGAATTGGCTGGCGACTTGTAGAAGATTGAAACTGGACCCCCACCTTTCACCATTAACAAAAATAGACTCTCACTGGATAAAAGATTTAAACTTAAGACATGAAACTATAAAGATTCTTGGAAAGAGTGCATGGGAAACTCTTGAAGAAATTGGCCCAGGAGAATACTTTATGAGGAGCACCCCCCGGGCATTTAAAGCAACACCAAAAATATATTACTGGGATCTGATCAAACTAAAAGGCTCTGCACAGCCAAAAATATAGTAAGTAAAGCAAGCAGACAGCCCTCAGACTGGGAGAGGATATTTTATATTTGCACGTTATGTTTCTGACAATAATTTGATAACCAGAATCCACAGAGAACTCAAACTTATTAATAAGAAAAGAACAAGTGATCCCATTTCATTGTGGGCAAGAGACATGAATAGAAGCTTCTCTGAAGAAGACAGGCACATGGTCTACAGACACATGAAAAATGCTCATCATCTTTAATCATCAGAGAAATGCAAATCAAAACGACTTTGAGATATCACCTAACTCCTGTACAGTAGCTCACATAACAAAATCCCAAAACTACAGACGTTGCTGTGGATGTGGAGAAAAGGGAGCACTTCTGTACTGCTGGTGGGAATGCAAGCTAATATGTTCCTTTTGGAAAGTAGTTTGGAGAACACTCAGGGATCTAAAAGTAGACCTGTAGTTCGACCCTGCAATTCCTCTACTAAGTGTATATCCAAAAGAACAAAAATCACTTTACAACAAAGATATTTGCACCAGATTGTTCATTGCAGCTCAATTCATAATTGCCAAGTCATGGAAGAAGCCCAGGTGCCCATTGACTCTTGAATTGATTAATAAGCTGTGGTATATGTACATCATGGAATATTATGCAGCCTTAAAAAAAAGATGGAGACTTTACCGCTTTTATGTTTCCATGGATGGAGCTGGAATATATTCTTCTTACTAAAGTATCTCAAGAATGGAAGAAAAAGTATCCAATGTACTCAGTACTATTATGAAACCAATTTATAATCCCTCACACTTTCACAAGAAAGATAAACCACAACTATAGCCCAAGATGATAAAGGCATCAATGTATACATGATCTATGTGTTTACTACTTAATAAAAAAACAAAAAGAAAGTACTTTTGGGGGGGGGGTTGGCTAAGATGACAACTCTGTCCTTCAAATTTTCTGTTAGCTCTTGTAACTTATAACATTTTTTTTCTAGTTCTAACTGCTGTTGTAGCCTGATGCTAAAATGTTTGTCTTTAAGGTCTAGGAAAGCCATGTTTTCCTCCAGTAGAACTTGATTCTGCACACTTGGCTTTTCTTTGTGTGTCTGAGGTGTGCCATGTAACCAGGGACTCTTCCATGCTTTTCCTAACAGCCATGTACTCCCCTGATCAAGGAGCAAGTGTTCCTGTTTATGGTCCATAGTGTACACTCAAAACTTTGGACACGTGAAACTTGAGCACCTGTCCTCAGGTCCTACTTCCAGATATCTGCAGGAAGTAAAGAGAAGCAATCATACTTTTGCAGGTTTTTCTTTACCCTTTTGGTAACTGGCCTAAGAAACAAAGGTTTGTTTTATCAAGATAATTTCTACTATTGTCTTTGTTATGTTTTCTGGATTACTTATAAAAACTGAGCTTTGAAAGAACTAAGGGTTTTTTCTTTTGGCCAGGGCCAGGTTTTGAACCCACCACCTCCGGTATATGGGGCCGGCGCCCTATTCCTTGACCCACAGGAGCCATCCACACTAAGGGTTTTTTCTCAAGCATCCATATAACTTTCTGTATTGTTTCAAAATCTGTAATTATAACTCTGCTTAGATAAAAAGACAATTAGTACACAGTGACCTGTAATCCTGTTTTGATCACTTTAAACTTTAAACCTTTTAGCATTTTTGGTGGATTTTTCCACTATCAAAATTCTAAACTAAGTCTTTTTGACCAAAATTAACTTTAAGATTTTCCAGTCAAGCCACAAGAGAGCCTCAGAGGAAATATCTCTTGTCTTGTAGAGATAAGATATGATTAGACTTATTTGGCAAATTGCATTGGAAATATTGTCAAATGATAAGTAATACTAGGTCTACCTTCAGAGTCACATCTTTGGATATATTATGGATATAAATATTCCAAAATTGTATAAAACTCTTAAAACTCTAATGTCAGTCATAACTTGTTATTTTGTTAGATGTCATAAAGTAACCCAATTTCCTTGTCAATTTCTGATTATGATGAACTTTCATCAGATTTTTAACTATGCTTGTTCTATGTGTTTGTCATCCAGTTATGGTTTTAGATTCTTTTCTAAAAGTATTTTCAATCAAATTCATAGAAAAAGATTCTAGGACAGGACCTGTGGCTCAAAGGAGTAGGGTGCCAGCCCCATATACCAGAGGTGGCGGATTCAAACCCGGCCCCAGCCAAAAAAAAAAAATAAAGCTGCAAAAACAAATTTAAAAAGATTCTAACAAGTGCTCTTAAAGATAAGTTTCAAATAACTTTAAGATCAATGTACTAAATAAAAAAATTCAGAACTCTAATAAAAAGCTGATAAATTGATAAAACAATTAAAGCAAAACAAAAATAAATTATGTATAATTAAGTAACCGATGAAAATAATGTTTTTATGACTTTTATTTAAAACATTGTTGGTTCTTTACTTAAATGTTTTGTTTTCCGGATTTAAAGACATTTTGTTTTTTAAGTATCTATATTTTACGATTTGGTAAAGTATACTTTGTAATAGGCGGTGCCTGTGGCTCAAGGAGTAGGGCGCTGGTCCCATATGCCAAAGGTGGCGGGTTCAAACCCAGCCCCAGCAAAAACCACAAAAAGAAAAAAAAAAAAACAAAGGTAAAAGTACTTCCTCTTTCTCTCTGCTCGATCTCTCCAAATCAAAAACTATTTGTGAATACTTTTCTATAGGTTAAATTTGGAAACATTGAGTGTTACCAAGGGCTCAACTGAAATTGGGGAATGTATATAGAATGCCTGGCTTCGAGGCTTCCTGTTGTATAGCGAGAGAGTAAAAATTGTCACTTTCTGGAAGTCCCCAAAACCTTAATACTGGAGGTAAAATTTCAACTCTGCCTTGATTTGGCTTTCTAGCCTCAAGATGTTTTTAAATCTGAAATGCCTACATGATCAATATAGTAAAAAAAAGTTATGTTTTTATTAAAAGCTATAACGTATGTGCACATCTGCTATCAGGTGTAGCCCTGGGCATTGTCTTTGAGATTTTATTATTTACCTGTAAATTAGAGTAGATCCTGAATTCTTCTAGATTCCTCCAATCTAACTTTCTTCCATAAAATTACCAAAAATAGCTGTTCTGTTTCTGATGCCCTATAACTAGATGATTTTTTTTTTTTCTCTGAGACAGAGTCATTCTGTGGCCCTGGAGTGCCGTGGCATCACCATAGCTGACAGTAGCCTCAAACTCTTGGGTTCAAGTGATCCTCCTACCTCAGCCTCCTGAATAGATAGGACTATAGGTACCCACCATGATGTCTGCTAGTTTTTCTATTTTTAGCCGAGATGGGGTCTTGATTTTGGTCAGACAGCTCTTGAACTCCTGATCTCAAGAAACCCACTTGTGTTGGCCTCCCAGAGTGCTGGGATTACAGGCGTGAGCCGCTGCTCCCAGACTATAACCAAGAGACAAGTCTCATAGTTTGGGTGGGTCATACAGAGAGTCCACCAAACTCTACCCAGTGCCATAATCAGAGACATCCAAACTGCAACCAGAACGGGAAGCTGAATTCACACTGTAGGTATCATTTCCCACAGTGTTAGAGCAAGGCTCTGGGTCCCAGTGAGACTCTGCTCCCTCTTAGTACCCACATTTTCATTTGGCAGGATGACTTGATGGAACCTGACCCAACAAATCCTTGAGGCCACCTGGTGGGTGACTTTGGCAGCCTCCCTAATACAACCATTGTGCGTGCTCTGCTTTAATTCAACCCGGTCATGGGACACTAGATGATGACTTTATAGTATCCGTTGGTTAAATAAGAAATGTTACTGCTGCTGATACCCCATGCTGTACCTGGGTAAAACCTCTCACGGGGGTAAAACCTCTCACAGGGGGTGATGTATCTTTAATTAAATTAATGGCACCAGCATCAGTTCCTACATTTATGTCCCTCTCTTTCCTTCTGGAGGTCTGTTCCTTTTTTTTTCATAATTTTGTTTATTGTAAAATAGTCCGGAGGCCTATTCTAAATGTCACTTTCTTGCTTAGTTGTCCCAGTTTTGTTTTGTTTGTTTGTTTTTCAGTTTTTGGCCAGGGCTGAGTTTGAACCTGCCACCTCCAGCGTATGGGGCCGGCCCCCTACTCCTTTGAGCTACAGGTGCCGCCCAGTTGTCTCAGTTTTTTATGGTAAATGAGAAATAAGATTAAAATTGTGAAATAAAATTCTGACACTTAGTGAAAGAAACTGTGGATCTCACTTGGCTGGCACATTGCAAATTCCCAAACAGATGAATGAAAATTTCCCATTTGATGTTCTTTCCTGGACCAGAAACCCAATATCCACCTTCCCAGAGCACAAAATTGGAGATAATTACAACATTCCTCACCCATCCTCCTGGCCAGGACCAAGCCTGTCTGAAAAACCCCGTTTGATGGGAAGAGACAGCCTATGAGGACCCATTGAGAAGACTGGCATGGTGGCTGTGCCCCCCATCCAGTGTCATGCTGGCGAGCCCTGCTGTCCCTGGGAGAGAGTGCCCCAGGCTGGAAACCAGGTACGTGGAAGGCAGAGCTGACTCAAAGGGCCATGTCCCTGGATTCCAGATCAGTGTCTGCCATGGGAACAGTAGGGGCTGCTCTCACAGGACAGAGGATGTCCCCACCAGAGGCCACAGGCCCCTCAGACCCCTCATCTTGCCCATCCCTCCCTCTGCTCTTTTACAACACAAGTGTGGTCCTCTTTCCTCCTTACCAGTGGCACGTCCCTCCCCCGGTTGCTCTCTTTACACTTGACACCCTAGTTTTTCCGTCTTTGGACAAATGCCGGGGCCTTCCTACTATACCCTTTGCAAACACCCTCTCCCATTGCTGCTCTCTCCCTCCACTAGTCCTGCCCTGATATATGCTATAGATACTCAAGCCGTGAGTTACACATCACTCTGCAGGAAAAATATCCCAACCCCTCTCTGAGGTCAGTGCCCACCTGTGAGCTCCACAAGGGCAGGGCCAGCCTGATGGCCTTACCACGTAGCACCAGCAGCTGGCCCAATATCTGGCGCACAGTGAGAGTTTTCTAAATATTTGTCCAGTGGGCAGCGCCCCTAGCTCAGTGGGCAGGGCGCTGGCCACGTACACCCAGGCTGGCGAGTTTGAACTCGACCCAGGCCAGCTAAACAATGACAGCTGCAACAACAGAATAGCCGGGCATTATGGCAGGTGCCTGTAGTCCCAGCTACTTGGAAGGCTGAAGCAAGAGAATCGCTTAAGCTCAAGAGTTTGAGGTTGCTGTAAGTTGTGATGCCACAGCACCCTACCAAGGGTGACATAGTGAGACTGTCTCAAAAAAAACAATTGTCCAGTGACTGAATGAACTAGTCACCTCTGGGTCAGGGTACACTCACATCGGAGTGTACACTGGGGGAGATATTGACTGCCCCAGCTTCCGCAGTCTATGGTGGAAATCACAGCACAGAGAACACACACACAGGGCACCCTGAGGACACACGGAGCAGTCACTACCTGCCAGCAACGTTTGCCCAGAAGTCATGCCTGGCGGGGGCTTGGGAACTTGAGGCTTGCAACCATGCCTTACCCTGGCTCAGAGGTGGGATGACCAGCCCCAGGTCACACAGCCTTGCAGTCTTTGAGCACGCTGCACCGGCATGCTCAAAGCTGTATCTCCAGCCAGGCGTGGAGGCTCACGCCTATAATCCCAGCACTCTGGTAGGCCAAGGCAGGTGGATTCCTGGAGCTCAAGAGTTTGAGACCAACCTGGGCAAGAGCAAGACCCTGTTTCTACTAAAAATAGAAAAACTAGCTGGGCACTGTGGCAAGCACCTGTAGTTCCAACTATTCAGGGTGGCTTGAGCCCAAGAGTTTGAGGTTGTGGTGAGCTGTGACACCACAGCACTCTACTGAGGGTGACAGAGTGAGACTCTGTCTCAAAAAAATAAAATAAGATGAGGCTCCAGGGTGCAGCTGGATGTTTAACAGATGAACTGAACAAATGGACAAGACAAAGGTCCAAGAAAGACCCAAGTTGCAGAGAAAATATGATATTGATTTACAAAAGAGGAGTCTGATAAGTGATTAGGAATTTGGAAATGACAGGCAAAGAGAACAGCTCTGCGAGGCAGGTGTTCATCTTTGTCTTCACGCCGAGAGAGCAACAGCACTGTTCATGGACTGCAAAACACACCTTTATGTTTAAAGAGCTGAGGCTGCAGATGTTACATTGTTTTTCTTGTTACACGCATCAGGTTTATTGTGAGAATTTTAAAGTTTCTTTAAAAACTAAAAGCAAGGGCGGTGCCTGTGGCTCAAAGGGGTAGGGCACCAGCCCATAGCCCAGAGGTGACGGGTTCAAACCCAGCCCCCAGCCAAAAACTGCAAAAAAAAAAAAAAAAAAAGCAAAAGAGACTCTTTAATGTGGGATGTCATTTATAGGGAGACTCTCCAGCTTACTTAGGTTAGTTCAATCGTCAGGGGCAACAACCTCAAATGTAAAGTGTGAGTGAGTTGTTTCTGTTTTTGCAAAAGAGAAAATAAAATCACAGCTGTAACAACCCCAAAGGGTGGATAACAAGACACCAGAAGCAGATGCCTCTCAGGTGACCTGGATTGACTGAGATATAAAAAGTCATTCATAATGCCACAGGAAAACACACTTAAGAGTGGCCAAAATGGCTCAGTGCCTGTGGCTCATTGGTTAGGGCGCCGTCACATACACCAAGGCACCTGAGTTCGAACCTGGCCTGGGCCTGCTAAACAACAATGACAACTACAACAATAAAAAATAGCACTGTGGCAGGCGCCTGTGGTCCCAGCTACTTGGGAGGCTGAGGCAAGAGAATCGCTTAAGCCCAAGAGTTTGCGTTTGCCGTGAGCTATGATGCCACAGCACTCTACTGAGGGCGACATAGTGAGACTCTGTCTCAAAACATATGAATAAATAAATGAAAGAGTGGTCAAAATGGTAAAATTTTATGTTCTGTATATTTTACCAGGATAAAAAATTATCCAAACATTCAAAAAAATTTTTGAAATTGTAATACAGTGATTCTTTACCTTATAAAACCTTCCACTGAAAGAGCAAGGGGCTGGCTCTAGAGGCGGAGAGGCTCCTACAGCTGAGGCAGTATCCCCACCTTCCACCCAGAGCACCTGCACTCCCAGAGAGCTCAGCGTGTGCGGCCTGGGCTGTTTGAAAGCAGACAGGCCTGGGTTCTGGTCCTAGCTCTACATTCGTTCTGTGCTTCACCTTTGTCAGCTCTCTTCACACAGAACAGCTGTTAGGACTTGAAGGGCTCAGCAATACGTGTTTTGTGCTGTGACATTTGCTTGGTGCTTTGCTGTGTGTTGTGACTGCCTGCACTGCCCGAGAGCTCAGCTTCACAGGACGCGTTGTCTGTTCAAGTGCTGGGTCGAGTCTGGGGCAGGGTCGCAGGGGGCATTCGCCACTATCGGCAGTGTGATCATCACTGTCCCACCACCCTTCTCCTGTGCCTGGGAAGGGAAAGCGTCCGCGCTCTGGGCTGCTTCCAGCTTTTCTCCTTCCTGTGCCCTCATCGCAGGGCAGCAGGCCCTGCGGACTCTGTTTCCTTCCTGGTCTTGAGCCCACTCATATCCCATCCCCACGGCCACTGCCCCACTGCCTGTTCATCCTTCCCTCACCACTTGTATCTGATACCTGATCTCTCCCTTCCCACCTCCCCAGAGCCACCTCTGACATGATCTGGCCACATCTCTCTCCCGCTCTAGGGCTCCCGATTCCCCAGGGTTAAGTCTGTAGCTGCTCAAGGAGGATGCCTCATCTCATCCCCTCATCAGGCATACCTTCCCCTCAGCCCTGGAGCATCCCAAGTTCCTTCACAGGCCTGGGTCCCGTCTCTGGCCTTTTCTTTAGTTATCCCCTTGCCCCCTGTGTCCTCTCTCTCCATCCTCAGCATCACCTATGTAACTCCTGCTCACCCTGGCCACACCGCAAGTAAATTATTGAACTGGGATTCAAATTCACATCCTCCTGCTCCCTAAACAGTAAACCGAAAACAGAAGACTGGGTAATTATTTATTTAGGAAAAAAAAAAAGACGCAAGAGTGAAGTAGATCTAAGTTAACATCTTGGAAAAATGCCCAAAATATATTAAATGAAAACAGCAAGTTTTAGAACAATTTATGTGGCATAATTCCATTTGAAAACCACCACAACAAAGAATATATGCTTCTATATGTTTTGTAAAGCACAGAACAAAGCCTAAATGAATACAAATTGAGCTTTTATCAATAGTTATTGGGTGGGTAGATTTAAACATTCTGTAAGGTTTGAAGTTATTATATATTCTTTAGGTCCTTAAAAAGAATCAAACTCAAATCAAAGGAACTCAACAGTAACTTGTCTCTAATAATAAATAAAAGGCTTGGACAGGGTGACCCAGACACGATGGTCTTTCTGCTTCTGTCTTCTTGAGATGGACTTGTTTGGAAGAAATAATTTTGAATAAAAATGGAGCGAAACAAACAAAAAAAAAGGCTTGGACACTCAGGAACTGCAACACACATGTAGAAGGACAAGATTTTGGAGGAATGGCTTCCACATCAACCCCTGCTATGATAACATGAGATGAGCCCAGATGTGTTTATCCTGAGAACCACACTTACCTTCCCCAGCAGCTCTGGCAGACCCAGCACCTGCCCCGTGAACACGCCAATGCAGATGAAGATGGCTGTCACCTGCCCCAGGGAGCCACGGATCTCCTTGGGAGAGATCTCATTGAGGTACATGGGCAGTGCGCTGAGGGCAATGCCTGTGGAGGGAGAAGAGCAGAAAAAGTGAGCTGTCTGCCCCTGGGAGCAGCCCGCCCTTGACATTAAATAGTGCTGTAGCTATAGCATCATTCCCAGCCCTTTGCACAAATGGCTCTGTTTCTCTAACCACAATATGGGGATAAGTATTGAGCTTAACGTCATGAGATCTCTGTGAATGAAGGGAATGTGTTGCCTAATTTGCAAACCGAGAATCTCATTCACTGCATCTTAGCCCAGGATACTGTCTTGGTTCACCACTCAAAGCAAACATGCATAACGAGCAAAGAGATGGAAATGTGATATCTGGAAAGTCACACATAAATCAGTTGAATTTTTATCCAAAATACATATATCCAGAGTACATGGCCTCCAAGAAAAATAGGATGGCTATAGATCATTTTAGTGCATTGTTACTAGGCAGGCAGGGCAATGGAGAAAAGAATGCACTGCTTTAGAGACAAGTCCTGGGCGTGCTCGTCTCACTGGGCAAACTGGATCCAGTTCCTCCCTCTCACCCTCAGCTTGCTCATCTGTAAGATGATATAACGACTGCAGCCTGCTCTTGTTGGGCAGGAATGAAACCAGTGCATGTAAGGAACCTGACTCATGAGCAGTCACCGGAAGAGCACTTAAAAACTGTTAGTGTCCTTAACCTCATGCTCCTCCTTACCCATGATGGGGGAATGCTCATTATCTCACAAACACAGTAAGGAAACAAGAATGCCGTAGGGCAGGGGAGCTGGGCCTTCTCTACAGCTGGGACAGTGAACACCCTATGTCAGATGCTTAGCAGGGCACCCAGCACACACTAAGCTGTCAAGCTGTCAATAAATGCTGACTGTTCCTGCCTGTCCCTGTGAGACGACACAGAAAGGGGGGCACTATCAGCTAAACTAGTGGTGAGCAAGGATGGGGCCTGTATGATAGGCTCAGCTCACCTCCGGGTGGCTAGCTCACCCCAGTTTGCCTGGCGCCATTGCCATCCGTGCTGGGAACTCCCCAGTCCCAGACAAACCAGGGTAGTTGGTCGTTCCAGGTCCATTTTGCTGCACTAAGCAATGACCTCATTCCAGCCACTCTTGCTCCCAGGTGCCCCAGCCTTGGGGTTCAGCGAGCACTCAAGGCTCATTCTGAGTATGATATGCCAGCCTTGCTCTTCCGTCTGTCTGGAACACTCCATTCTCAGAGCTCCATAGGCTTCTTAATCTTCTTGTCTCAATTCAGAGTCACATCCTGTAGTGGGTTGAATTGTATCCCCCCAAAAGATATGCTGCAGCCCTGACTTCTGCTACATGTGAATATTTAGAAATAGGGTCTTTGTGAAGGTAATCAAGTGAAGATGGCGTACAGACACAGGGAGAAAGCCACTCCAGAGCCTGGAGTGACATGGCAGTAAACCAAGGAATGCCAAGGGTTTCTGGAAGCCACCGGAAGGTGGGAGAGAGGCCTGGAACAGATTTTCCATCAGAGTCTTCAAAAGAAACCAGTCCTTCTGACTCACTGACAGTCAGCAGACGTGGCTTTGCACCCCCAAGAGTGTGGGCAGGACACGTCCCGTACAATCTCCCACAAACACAAATGCTGTGTATGAATTTTGCCTCCAACACCATACTGTATCATGTTTTTTTAATGTAAAAAATTATATGTGTGCTTTTTTCCATTAAACTTTTTAGAAAAAGACAGTCCAGAACAAGAACAGTGACTCGTTCACACGAGAATGGTGTGTTTACTACTGTTCCAAACGCTCCCTGAGAACCTGGCTTGATCAGCAAGTCTGAAAGCCTTGCACGTCCTGAGAATCCTCCACATTTATCATCTGGCTTTGAATCACTGATGATGAGCAGGGAAGCCAATTCAGGTTGTGACTAGCAATTCCCCTCTCTTTCTGACCAATTGTCTCGTCTTAAATGCCCTCAAATTCCTCCTCTGTTTTGAGAGGGTTCGGTGAGAATTACGGTCGTGAAGAGGTGACTTCCACGTGCCGGAAGTCAGGAAGAATCGTGCTTTCCTTCCCTTCTTCCTTTTGAAGATCTCACAGGAAAAAAGTGTCCGAAAGACATTTGTTTTCTACCCGTGGTTTTGGAAGGGTGGCATCTGTGAGCGCAGCTTACTTTTAGTTAGGGAAGCAGCTAGTTATAGGTCACCAGGGTCACCTCCCCAGATTAGTCAGATAGTTGGAGCAACAAGAAAGAGGCTAAAAGGATAAAATATAACACTGCCTAAGAGACAGAATGTCAGCTGCCTCTCTTAGGAACGGACTTCCAAAGATCTGTGCTCCAACCTCACTAGGCCTTTCTTCAAAGTAGATAGGGCCTTTGAAACCAGACTATCTGGGCCCAAACCCTGGATCTGCATTTTATTACTAAGAATAAAAACCACAACAATAACAGCCACGATACCACTGGCATTCCTGGGAATGGAACTGTGCTAAGTACCTCTCATACCTGGTAGATCATTTAATTTTTACATTACCCATCTAGAGAGGCCTTCCTATAACACAGGTAAAATGTTTCTTGGCCCAGTGGGAAGGAGGCAGTGGGTAAGCTGCTCCTGCAGTGGCCCAGATTCCACACCCTCCCGGCATCCACATCCTTAGGTAGTTAGTCCTCCCTGGCACTGACTCTGCACCTGGCCATGGCACTGGCTTGGGCCAAGGGGCCGTTAGCAAACATGCTTACAAAGTGCTGTACACTGAGACTTTCTCCTGTTGCTGCTCTTTGGAGCTCTAAGAACTCCCTGTGAAGAAATCTGGGCTCCACTAGCACGGGGTGAGAGACCACAAGGAGCCGAGATGAGCAGCTGGTGCTGCCGACAGCCCCTGAGACCACTCTCCTGCCAACAACCAGACACCAGAGTGAGACGACCCTCAGCCATCCAGCTGCTGACCAGCCTGCAGCCAGCTGCAGACCCTCCAGAGGGCCCAGCAGAAATGGGCAGAGCAGGCCCAGAGCAGAACTGCCCAGCCAACCCACAGAAATGAAAATGCCATAAAATGGCTACTGCTTTAAAGCCATTAAGTTCTGGGGAGTCCTTTATACAGCAAACCCTAGAAAGAGGGAGGGAGGGGGTGGGGCCTTTGTGTGTGTCACACTTTATGGGGGCAAGACATGATTGCAAGAGGGACTTGACCTAACAATTGCAATCAGTGTAACCTGGCTTATTGTACCCTCAGTGAATCCCCAACAATAAAAAAAAAAAGAAAAAGAAAAAGAAAAAAAAAGGTAATAAAATTAGCTGAGGTAAGTGAGAGCACCCAGGCAATCTGAGTCCATTGTCCTCACCCATGGCCACTCCCTGCTGCCTCTTTTGGAGCCTCTGTGTCCCCACATGTAAAATGAAAATGAAAAACACATTTCCAGTCTTAGGAGAAGATGAAAAGAGTGAAAAACGTGAACTCAACTGGTCGATTATAAAGCACCATGTAAACACTAGCTACTATTCTCACGGACAGACGTCCCCTGCACTTCCTTTAGCCTGCATACTGAGACCCAGGAGTCATTTCTCTTTAGCCAACATGATCACAAAGGCTTGAATCCCAACCCCTTCCAAGCAGGGCAGTGGGACCTCCTCTCCCTGATGCTGTTTTCCCCACCCACTTCCCTGCTCAACTCCCCCTGGCACATGTTGCCGTTGCTCAGCTCCCTCATAAAGCCTGGTACCCCCAGCTGTTTGGGGGGTAGGGGGGTTATTTCAGACAGAGTATCACTTTGGTATCACAGAGTCGCCCTTGGTAGAGTGCCATGACGTCACAGCCCACAGCAACCTCAAACTCTTGGGCTTAAGCGATCCTCTTGCCTCAGCCTCCCAAGTAGCTGGGACTACAGGTGCCCGCCACAATGCCCAGCTCTTTTTTAGAGATGAGGTTTCGCTGTTGCTCACGCTGGTCTCCAACTCCTGAGCTCAGGTGATCCACTGACCTACCAGAGTGCTAGGATTACAGACTGAGACACCGCACTCTGCCTACCCTCAGCTTTAAAAAATTTTTTTCCTTAGAGATGGGATCTCACTATGTCACCCAGGTTGGAGTGCAGTGGTTATTCACAGGGGTGGCCACAGTGCACCACAGGCTTGAACTCCTGGGCTCAAGTGATCCTCTCACCTCGGCCTCCAGAGCACCTGGGACTACAGATTGCACCAAGGTGCCCAGCTTCCTTGGATTTTACCACACCAACAAGGAGGGAAATTAGCCTTTAACAAGCTCAGACAGGTTGGTTCTCCCTTATCTGAAACACTTAGGGCCAGAAGTGTTTGGCATTTTTTATTTTGGGGGGTTTGGAATATTTGCACATACAAAGTAAGATATCTGGGGAGTGGAACCGAAGTCTAAACTTGAAATTCATTTGTGTTTCATATACACCTTATGCACACAATATGAAGGAAATTTTATACAGTATTTTTAATAAGTGTGTGAAATTATTCAATGCAGCCCATAGAATTTTCCACTGTGGGTACTCAAAAGGTTTCAGATTTGGAGCTTTTTGGATTTTGAATTTTCAGATTAGGGCTACACACACATATACACATGAACATATAGTTTCACTTCAGCCTTATTACAGTCCCCTGAAGTAGGCATTATTATCTCCATTTTGCAAATGGAGAAATGGAGATACTGAGACTCAGATCCATTAAGTAACTTAGCAATAGTCAGAAATTGGCAGGTGGCACAGCCAGGATCCAAACCCAGGAACTCCTAATCCTAAGGCTAGTAGTCTTTCCACCCAATGCCTACAAGTGACACTTCACACATCTGCCTATTTAGAAAGAAAGTAGAGTTTATTTGTTTGGAAATGTATTTTGAGTCTTTGCTCTCTCAGCTCCAGCCCCAATGCTGCTGCCTCTCACCAGCTCCCACCCTCCCACCCCCTGAGACAGCCGGCTCCACTGAGCCCACTGCTGCCTCCACCTGAGCTCTCCGCTCTACAAGGGAGCAGGAGGGGCCATATTGAAACAACCGGGTCTCCTGGCCTTCCTCACACTCACTCCCCTGCAGTCCTCACCGAGGCCCCAGGCACACGGACCTCACTACTCCTCCTCCTGGGACATGCCAAACACCCTCCCTCTCAGAACCAGCACACCCTTCCCCCTGCCCAACCCCGATTCCCTGGGTATCTCAGTTCTGCCTGGATTCCTCCTGGTCTGTACTCACGTTTCCTCCTCTGAGCAGTCTTCCCTGATGGCTGTCTACCCCCTTCTGCACTTCGTTTTCTTCCCAGGACCTGCTGTGACTTACTTATGCATTAACTGTGCACCTGCCTGCCCTACTAGACTATGAGCCCTAGGAACAGGGTCTTTTCACAGGCATCACAAGTCTCTGTGAATGCTTGGTGAGTGAATGAAGCAACAAGCCAGACAGGGGCCCTGATGGGAAACATCCTCACCAACGCTCCCTGGAAGCCACAGATAACCTCAGATTGTCACCATATGATGAAGGTGCTGAAGCAGAAGGCGTGACAAGCAGAAAGCCATCCAGGTCTGTCCTGCCTAGCGTCTCTCATAAGTAGAATTGCTTCTCCCACGGGACTGTCCCACTTTGTGCAGGGTTCTAGCAGCCTCGGGCCCTGACAATGGAATCCCAGTAGGACTCCCAGTCATGTGACAGCCCCAAACACCTCTCACATTTTAAAACATGCCAAGAAATGTGTTATTGCAATCAGTGTAACCTGTCTTATTGTACCCTCAATGAATCCCCAACAATAAAAAAAAGAAAGAAAAAAAAAAAGAAATGTGTTACTGCCCCCTCGTCCATCAGGGTGGTCTCACCTCCATCTATGCCCATGAGCAAGCGTCCCACGATGAGCATCTCAAAGGCTCCTGCCTGCAGAGAACAGGCCATCAGCAAGGCGGCAGAAATCGCAAAGCCATTGTTAGCCAGCAGAGTGTACTTCCTGGAAGAAAAAGAGGTATTAGAGAGGACAGCCTCCTGTGAGGTGTGCCACTGGCCTGTCCCTCCCAGGAGCAGGGATGGGCCCTTCTGGAGAGTCAGCAGAGAGTGCCAGCTGGCCTAAGAGTTGGGAGCACGGTCCAGCTTCCACTGCCACCTTTAGCTATGTGACCTTGACCAAGTCACTTCTTCCCTCTGGACTCCACAGTAGGGTCAACGAGATCTCTCCAAAGAGGCCATCAACACTGACATATATAAATCCCCTGTGGCAGGATTTCATTTCATCAATTCCAAGACTTTCATTTAACAATCCATGAGTCAGGGTCTAGGCAGAAAAATGGAATCCCCTCTAATTATTTTAATGGAGAGAATTCCCTGTGTTAACAGGGAATTGAATAAGCAGATATCAGAGGACTGAGATGTTAAAAACCTCTGAAGAGGGGGTGCTGCCCATGTGGTGATAATAGGGGGGCCTCTAAGGCCCGTGGGGGTGGGAGCTGCTGCTGGTACTGTTTCTGCTGAGGGCACCACGAGTCTGGTTCTGGGAGTGGCCAAAATTTGGAAACCAAAATCAACTGCCAAGGTCAGAACTAGCAGGAAATTAAACATAAAAAAGCAAGTTCCTTCTCACTTCTCCTCTGAGTGCCCCTATTGGCAAAGGGCAGCGTGGGTGCAGGTCCCAGCTCCAGCCTTACAGAGCAGAGCACAGCTGGTAAGTGTGGAGGTGAGAGACAGCAGCTCGCTGACCAGCATAGCGACCTACAGCCGTATTTAGTGCCTTCCTTCCTTCCTTCCTTCTGTCCTTCCTTCTGTCCTTTCTTCCTTCCTTCCTCCCTTCAGTCTTTCTTTGTTCCTTCCTGCCTTCCTTCCATCCTTCCTTCCTTCCTCCTGTCCTTCCTTCCTTCTTCCTGTCCTTCCTTCCTTCCTTCTGTCCTTCCATCCTTCTTTCTGTCCTTCCTTTCTTCCTTCCTTCCTCCTGTCCTTCCTTCCATCCTTCCTTCCTTCCTCCTGTCCTTCCTTCCTTCTTCCTGTCCTTCCTTCCTTCCTTCCTTCTGTCCTTCCTTCCTTCCTTCTGTCCTTCCTTCCTTCCTCCTGTCCTTCCTTCCTTCTTCCTGTCCTTCCTTCCTTCTGTCCTTCCTTCCTTCCTTCTGTCCTTCCTTCCTTCCTTCTGTCCTTCCTTCCTTCCGTCCTTCCTTCCTTCCTTCCTTCCACCCTTCCTTCCTTCCTCCTGTCCTTCCTTCCTCCTGTCCTTCCTTCCTTCCTTCCTTCCTCCTGTCCTTCCTTCCTTCCTTCCTCCTGTCCTTCCTTCCTTCCATCCTTCCTTCCTTCCTTCCATCCTTCCTTCCTTCCTCCTGTCCTTCATTCCTTCTGTCCTTCCTTCCTTCCTTCCTTCGTCCCTTCTTCTCTCTTTCCCTCCTTCCTTTCCCTTCTCAGTAGTTCATAAAATAACTATACTTCTTACATCCAGCGGCACCTTAGGATTTGATAAACTACAGTAGTGAGTGAAGGCTGGATTAATCCCCTCCAATCAAGATCAGTCACATTCCTACATCAATGATTGCAATGGCCGTGTGTAGAGCCACCGTCATAGTTTTATGAGTCTATTCCTAAGGCCTGCTGGTCTTGTTTGCAGGTTGGTGACCTGTATCTCTGCAGCAGCTCTTTAGCAGCCAGGAGAGTTTGTTCACTGCTCTATGTTTTCTTTGCTCACCTGCAGAGTGGCCCTCACACCTGCAGCCCCATGTTCTGAACGCTTGCCTTGTGACAGACCCTGTCCTCGTTACTTCACCTGAACAGCTCATTTAACCCTAGAAATGACCCTATGAGTCAGGAACTCTTATTGTCCTATTTTATGAACAAGTAAGACACCACAACATTAGAAACTTGGTCATCAGTTAGTGAGTCAAGAAGAAACATTTTAGCATGTTTTCCCCTAAAGTTTCACTGAGGTAACAGATATTAAATTGTTTTGTGCATTGTGAGAAGCTAGAGACTTGAAAGGGGAATCTGTTATTAGTTTTAGGAGTTAAACACGTATCTCTTGACGTCTAGGCCAGAGGTTTATCTGTTATTTCTGATTTTGCTTCAAACTTCTATTAATTTTTCTTCCCTTTCTACATATTCCTGGAGAACTCGAAGGTCACTGAATTTTGTCGCTCAATGATTATGGTAAAAAGATTGCTCTCCCTATGGTAGCTGGACAAACGTCCATTAAGCAGAGACTATGTACATGAATTATGATATGCCGGATAGTGGGACATTATGCAGACACCAAAACCCATATTCTGACATAGAAAGGCCTCCAATATACTGTAAGTGCAAACAGCAAGGTATAGGAATCTGTGTATAACATGTAAGAATTTGTGTGAAGAACAGAATGTGTACGTGTGTAGACTGGGCACAGACCTTGGAAAAGACTCAAAAAAAAAAAAGACTGGCCATCCCAGTTGCCTACAGGGAGGAGACAGAACTGGACAGGAAATCATTTGGTCCTTTTGAAAGTCAAGCCATATGGGTGCAATTAATTATTAAAAAAATAAATACTATTTTATTTTCAAAAATTAATTGAAATGGACCCCATTTCAATTAATGGGAAATAAAAAACCATCGTAAGTTGTCAGACACTTAAAAACAAAAACTTCATTGCAGACTAACGTCCCTGATTCTGACCAGGAAGGTCACAGACTCTGGATTCAATAAGAGGTGCTAATTCCTGTTATCAGTGTGACCTCCAGGCACGAGGGCAGGGCTCAGGTTCACAATCTCTAAAGAGCCCACTCGTTAGCATCACCGAGAAAGCAGGGTGGCAGGAAACAGCACCATGGGCCCTGGGCTGAGAGCACCCTCCCCACGACCCCATCACTGAACCAGGGAAAACAGGACCACCCCGTGGGGAGCGAGTCGCTCCTCCTCTCTGGACTTTACTATCTAGTTTCAAACAGACAAGCAAAGGCGAGTTAAAACACAATTCTGCCTGCTAGAAGTACCAGTCTGGATGAGGCTCTGAGAGTACAGACCTGGGACCTGTGCTGTCCCCTGCTAGCCTGGCCTTGGTCTCTGCTCCCTGCTATGTCCTGCTCTCCTCCAAGGCGGGGGGTGGGGGGCACCTCCCCAGGCTCCAGCACCTTCTGGCAGGAAGTCCGGATAGGACTGGCTAGGAAGCGCTGGCTTGGAGAGTGGGGGCGGGTTGCTGGGGTGGCCCTCCTGCCCACTGCCCCTCACAGCAGGTGCGTCCCCTCTGTGACCCCAGGCCCCTGCAGCCCCTGCACCTTGTGGGCTGGCTTCAGCCCCCAGCACTGCCACCTCCTCATGAGATGACCCTACGTGGGTTCGTTTTCACATCTGTTGCCCACCTTTCCTCACAAGCGCCATGGGGACTGAGGTTGTGTCTTGTCGCTGCAGCCCCCACAACTGAACCAGTTCCCGGGACATACAGGTGCCCCAGGCATATTTGGTGCACAAGTGAAGGAACAAGAGATTAGAGTGGCTCCCTTAGGAAATGCTCAGAGGGGCTGGGGACATTCAGCCTGGGCAGGAGAAACTCAGAGAAAGCGTGAGGGGCACCTTCCACGACATCATGCATTAACTCAGCACAGAGGCCCAGGGTCCATTGGCAGACACAAGGACATTACTATTCCCGCTTGAATATGGAAGGTACTTCTGTGAAGCCATGTGGAGAAGCTGGCTCACCCACCTAACTTCCCAGTAATTGCCGAGTTTCCTTAGGCCTATGAGCCAAGATAGCTCCTTGTTTTCACATCTGTCACTCTCCCCTGGTCCACTCATTCCTGCTTATCCAGTTGGAATTCCACGCCTCTTTTCAGATTCACACAGCCTCACCTTCTAGATCCAGCCCTTTTATTGCACCAATAAAATCTTGACTGGTTAAATCTCAGCCTGCCAGGCGCGTGTATACACAAAATTGGTTGAAGGAAAGCATCACCCTGTTGGCTGGTCTCACCCAAAATTCATGACCAACTGGCTCACGTGGCCATGGGCTCCCCAGCAAGGATACTGCAGCTTCCTAGTCCGTGTGGCCCGAAGGTCTCTCCCAGGGGACTGTCTCACATGTCCTCTCTCTTCAGATGCCCTTTCCCGCCTCCTCAGTGATGGCTTTGCTTACTGCTCTGCTGAGAATGCAGGGCCTCCTGAGAAGCCCTCCCCACGTTCCCTGTGCGCATGTGGTGCCTGTGGACGGCCGTCCCACCTCCTCTCTCCTACTCAGGATGCTGGAGTTGTCCCTCTTGGAACATCTCATTAACATGCTTGCACAGCTCCCATTGTAAAAGAAAACACACAACACGTTATCAATTCTCCGTCCTCCCCCATCTACTCCAAGGTCATCTCTGCTTGCCCTTTACAGTAAAACTCAAAGAGCTCTCAGCACTTGCTGTCTCTGGTTCTTCTGTCCTTTGCTCTTAAAGCCTTTGAAGTTTCCTCTCGGGCCTTTGAAACAGCTCTTGTCAAGGGAGCCAGTGACCTCCATGCTGCGAACTCCCCTGACTGGTCTTCATTTCTCAGTGGCATCAGAAACGGTTCATCTCCACCCCATTTTCTCACTCACTTTCTCAGAGTTCACTCAGTCAGGGGTCTTTTCCTACTTCCTTGACTAATCCCCAATATGTCACCATGGTCTGAGCATTGGGGCACTCCCAGGCTCAGACCTCAGGACTATTTTTTTTGCCTCTATTCCTTCCCAGGTGACCTTGTTTTATCTCCTGGCCTTAAGTGCCACCGTCTATTGACAACATCCAGATTTGTACCCCAGCTCTGAGCACCCCCCTGGTCACCAGGTTTGTATCTCTAACTTCCTACCTGAGAGCTCCCCCCAGGAGACCCAATGGACAATTCTAAACCTGAGGTCCTGATGTGCCCTGCTCTTCCCTTCAAAACACCCTGCCCCTCCCACAGACATCCCCATCTCAAAAGCAAAATAAAACAAAACAAAAGACCATCCTCATAGGTGCTCAGGCCAAGAACGTGAGCATTATTCTTGATTTCTCTCTCACACACCCACATACAATCTGTCAATAAGGCTGTTGTGTCTACGTCCAGAATGTGTCCAGGATTCAAACAGTTCTTACTGCGTCTCTCCAACCCTTATTACAACTCGGTGCAAACCTCTCTCACTTGGGGTATTTATTGCCAGATGCCCCTGCGCAGCCTCCAAGAGCCCTTGATAACCAGCATGCCTTCTAAAGTATAAGTCAGATCAATTCTTTTTTTTTTTTTTTTTTTTCAAAACCGGCCCCGGCCAAAGTGCAACAAAAAAATACCAGGCGTTGTGGCAGGCACCTGCAGTCCCAGCCACTCAGGAGGCTGAGGCAAGAGAATTGCCCAAGCCCAAGAGTTGGAGGTTGCTGTGAGCTGTGATGCCACGGCACTCTACCAAGGGCAACAAAGCGAGACTCCATCTCAAAAAAAAAAATAAGAAAGAAAGAAAAAGACCCACCCATTTAATATTCTATGATTCAAAGCAAATATTCTCCATTGTTTTCACAGCCTATGTGGATTCTTCAATTTGGAAATGGAATTTGTCCTAGACTGTGCTGATGGTATAGTATGTGAAAAGAATTGTATTTCCCATTTTTCAGTATATATGACTTCAGCTTTCCCTTTACTATCTTTACTTTATTCCTAAGAATCAACCCCAATGGAAGGCAACTGGGCATTACTTAGAGTTTAAACATTCTTGATTATACAGAGATGCTCAGTACAGTTTTATCTGTGATGAAGAGAGATGACCAATTTTCTCAATACCATTTCAGCATTTTTGTATAGAGGGTTCTTTGTTCTACATAATCATTCCTGATTTCCTTGAAATTCATACCACTCTATTCTTAAATCCCCTAGCAGCTCGTTATTATCATTGAAAAATCTGTGGCTCAGTGAGCAGGGCGCCGGCCCCATATGCCGAGGGTGGCGGGTTCAAACCCAGCCCCGGCCAAACTGCAACAACAACAAAAAAAAAATAGCCGGGCGTTGTGGCAGGCGCCTGTAGTCCCAGCTGCTCAGGAGGCTGAGGCAAGAGAATCGCGTAAGCCCAAGAGTTAGAGGTTGCTGTGAGCCGTGTGACGCCACGGCACTCTACCCGAGGGCGGTACAGTGAGACTGTCTCTACAAAAAAAAAAAGAAAGAAAAATAGTTTGATAATGACTGCACTGATTCAAACACATGAATATATAAAAATGCATGAGGTTTTAATGAGAGAGAAAGCAAGAAAAAGAGAGCACTGATCACACTGGCAGCAATTAGGACACCAAACTCTCCAAGGTAGGATTTTAGGGAAAGAACTGAGCAATTATCTGGTCTTTCTTTTATGAACTGTATTTTGGATAACCCAAGTGGTATAACTAAAGAACGAAATGAAACTTCTCTAAAAAATATTTACAGCTTAAAATGTGGATGAAAGAATACATTTGCAACACTTAATAGATTAACAGTGGATGAAAAACTAAGTGAAAGTTGGATAGAGAACTTATGTATGAAAGGAAACAGACCGTCACCACATGAATTTTAATGATGAATGTTTGTATCTTTAAAGTAGGGCAACCAAAAATACCTATATGCTTCTGACATGAAACATGTGAAGCAGCCAATACCACTTATGAAGATTCCTTTCCAAATATAGTGAGCTCAAATATATACAAACTTTAGTTCTAACTTCTATTTCATAGTAAATACCAGGGATAGAGTAATACCTTAAATGTAAGGACATTCCCAGGACCACAGATCCAGTTTTTTTAACAAGTTTCGTGGAAAACAAAAATTTAAAAAGATTAAAGACTTAATAGTCAAATCCAGTAAGTAGACCCCACTTAAATATTCATTTGAATAAGTGGACTACTTAAAAATTGGTTTAGACAATCTGTGAAATCTGAATATGTGTTGGCTATTGAATGGTGCCAAGGAAATTTTATTAAATTTGGCAAATGTGATAATGACACTATGATTATATTTTCAAAAGATCAATTCTTTTTTTTTTTTAAATTGTTGGGGATTCATGGGGGTACAAAGAACCAGGTGAAATTAATTGCATTGGTTAGGTAAAGTCCCTCTTATAATTGTGTCCCGTCCCCAAAAGGTGTCAGATCAATTCTTTTTTTGTTGTTTTTATTAAATCATAGCTGTGTACATTAATGCGATCATGGGGGCACCATACACTGGTTTCATAGACCATTTGACACATTTTCATCACACTGGTTAACATGGCCTTCCTGGCATTTTCTTAGTTATTGTGTTAAGACATTTACATTCTACATTTACTAAGTTTTACATATACCCTTGTAAGATGCACCGCAGGTGTAATCCCACTAACGCCTGGGCAATTGAAGCAGCTTCAAAAATACACTACTGGGACCTGATCAAACTAAAAAGCTGCTGCACAGCCAAGAACACAGTAAGTAAAGCAAGCAGACAGCCCTCAGAATGGGAGAAGATATTTGCAGGTTATGTCTCCAACCAAGGTTTAATAACCAGAATCCACAGAGAACTCAAACGTGTAAGCAAGAAAAGAACAAGTGATCCCATCGCAGGTTGGGCAAAGGACTTGAAGAGAAACTTCTCTGAAGAAGACAGGGGCGTGGCCTACAGATATATGAAAAAATGCTCATCATCTTTAATCATCAGAGAAATGCAAATCAATTCTTAATTTAAAAGATTCCAGTGACTTCCCCTTTTACTCAGAGGAAAAACCAGGCTCTGATCCAACCCAGTCACCGCTCTGTACTGTTTCCCACAATTGCTGTCCCTGAGCTTCTGTCCATCTCTACAGAGACCAGCTTGCTCCTGACCCTGGGCCTCTCCACTTACCGTTTCTCCTACCTGGAGAGCCGCTGCCCAGGGACAGGTGCTGCTCACCTTCGCTTCCTCAGCACGCCCCTCACAGTTCCCTGTCTTAGAGAATGCTCTAAACTAGCACTGAGAGGGAACTGTCACCAACCCCTGGGTCCTCCTACCTCCCCGCCTGCTCTACCCACTCAGCGGTGCTTGTCACAGGCCCAGTGACACACTACATATGTGTCTGTGTGCCGCCCTTGACTGCACACTCCAGGAAGCAGTGAATTTGTCAGCTTTGCTCACCTCTGAAAATTTGGCACATAGGAAGGTGGAGAATATCTATTCTTGAGTAAATAAACGCACAGGAGAGCGAAAAGTCTGCAAACACACTTAGAGACAGGACAGCCACTTTAGAGAGTCATGATAGGAAAACTCAAGCGTTACCCACAACCTCGCATCCTTCTATTTAGGCAACCTACACTCACTGCTGGCCTGCCGCAGGCAAGCTGCTGTGCCGGACGATGCCCACCTGTGCACTCGGCGCTAACACCCATGAGGTCCCTTTTCAGGGAACAGACGGAAAGGTCAAAATGTGATTACAGCTGAATGCTGAGTGAGGTAACAGAAGGAAACAAAAAGTCCTGTGCAAGCTCAGCTGTGTGGCAGGCAGTGGGGACAGCAGTAGAGATTACGGTGATTTCTCACCCTGCTTCCGCTGCTCATGCGTCTGTAATGCCAAACGGGTTGTGTCCACAATAAAACAAATCAATCATGCAGGAACATCTCGTACCAAAGAAGTGTCATGTTTTGGATGTGTCAGCTGTCTACGTCGTAAATGTTGGAACCCAGCCTTCCCGCCATCCTCTGCTTTTATCCATCATGCCCAGCCTGTCTCCTTTTGGCCTATCGTGAACCAGAGATGGTCACTCAAATAGCCAAGAACAGGACCTCGCTCCTGGTAGACACTCAAAACTGTCTGCTGAGGGTGGTGCCTGTGGCTCAGTGAGTAGGGCGCCGTCCCCATATACCAAGGGTGGCAGGTTCAAACCCAGCCCCTGCCAAACTGCAACAAAAAGGGTGTTGTGGCAGGTGCCTGTAATCCCAGCTACTTGGGAGGCTGAGGCAAGAGGATCACCTAAGCCCAGGAACTCCAGGTTGCTGTGAGCTGTGTGATGCCATGGCACTCCACCAAGGGCAATAAAGTAAGACTCTGTCTCTACTAAAATAAAATGAGAAGTCTAAAAAAAAACCTGTCTGCCGCACAGATGAATGTGTTCGTGTGGCTAGCCTGAAAATCTGACCCAGGATCCTGACCGCAAAGCCCATGGGGTCCCTGCGTTTTCTTGCCTTTGCACCACGGGGAAGAACTGGATCCAATAACATGTGTAAGGTGGGTCATGTCCGTGCGCCTTGAAGAGCATATCCGTGATTGGCATTGTCAAGCAAAGGAATGTCCCAGCTCAAGAAGAGCTGACGTCAGCAATGATGATACCAGCAAAGCGATGGGCACCGACTGTGCCGGCTGCCGGGACGGACACTCAATGTCCACTGCCTCTCTTACTCCTCACAGCAGCCCTCTGACATCACCGTGAACTAAATGAGGTTCAGAGAGGTGCAGTAACTCACAGGCTGCTCCATGAGCTGTGAGCAGCAGAACCCAGGTTTGAAGCTGGGCCTGGGCGGGGCCTCTGTGCACCACGCATAGCTGTCTGTCCTGTCTCACAAGGGAAAGGGGTGTTCCGCCCTTGTGACCCCACCAGCACAGGGTAGATGATACCAGGTAGGGAGCTGGGATTCAACCGGAGTTCTTTACAGCCTGGAATGGTTCCAGGCACTCCAAGAGGCGAGGACCCTGCCCCCACGAGGCAGGTAACATGGTATGGCCCACCGTCAGGGGTATTCTGGCCCCATGCTACCTGTCCTCACTTCTCTCACAAATCACAGGTGAGTTTGACACCCCCTAGCTGGGGACAGCCCCACTGCTGGACCTGTGCGTCCTGAACTGGGAGGACCACACTTCCACCCAAACATTCCCCCAGCCACACCTCTGAGTGCCACTGACCCACCCGACTGCCCCAGCATCGTCCTCAGCCTCTCACACTGCCAGCCTCCTTGTCCTCCCGACAGCCCCATGGGACGGGAGTAGCAGAGCGTTAGCAGGAGCTTCCAACCAGCATCATCTCACAGGAAGAATGGTGGCATGTGGTCAGGCCAGCCCAGAGCCAACTTCCACATCCATCTCCTTCTTTGTAACCTTGTGCACAGGATCTTGGTCCCGTCATTTGTACAGTAGGGACAATAATAAGATAGAGAATTTTAAGAAGTAAACGATATGTCATGTCAAGCACCAGTAGCGAATAAATTCAAGCTTCCTCTTTCTACTTCTGTTTCTGTTTCTCCCGACAGAGCTACTATTCAAGATGGACCCAGCCGGATTCAACTTCTACACCCATAATGATGGAAAAAGCAATTGGCAGCTGCCTGAGGCATAACAGCCACCTTCCGTTGATCTGCTCTCTGCAGCCTCACTCCTAGGCCCCCCGGGCTGACAGGAGGACTCCTCCATCTCGGAGAGATTGAAGATGTTTTCAAAGACATTTTCTGTCACTTGCCCTTTTTTTTTTTTTGCCTCCCTGATCGGGAGGGGCGTAAAGCTACTTTCTCAGTTTACACGAGAGAAAAACATGGCTGAGCAGTGAGGAGGCAAAGTCCCCGTCACACACTTGGCACAGAGGGAGTCAGAATACTGAGCCCTGAGCTCCACCCCTGACCCCAGGCTCCATTCCCTCGTCCATCTGCTTGGTTCAGAGCCTCCTTAAGGAGTAGCCTTGGGGGGTAAGTGCCATGTCCAAGTATGAGACAGGTAGACCTCTCAGGCTACAGAATGGAGGGGGTGACTCCATTTAGCAGGGACATGTGAGAGGGTTGTGGATATGGTGTGGCTTGGGCCAGAGGCTTAGTGACCGCACCTCAGGGAGCCTGGCCAGTAGTGCCAATCTGATGCCAGCCTCTGGTCAAACTGGTGTGAATTTTATAGTACCACTGCCACCAGACCCTAATTAAGATCTGCTTGGCAGGGCGGCGCCTGTGGCTCCGTGGGTAGGGCGCCGGCCCCACATACCGAGGGTGGCAGGTTCGAACCCAGCCGTGGCCAAACTGCAACAACAAAAAAAATAGCTGGGCGTTATGGCGGGTGCCTGTAATCCCAGGTACTTGGGAAGCTGAGGCAAGAGAATAGAGGTTGCTGTGAGCTGTGACGCCACAGCACTCTACTGAGGGCGACAAAGCGAGACTCTGTCTCAAAAAAACAACAAAAAAAGATCTGCTTGGCATAGGGGAAAGATCAGCTTTCTGAGGCTGTTGTGAGTCGGTCCAGCCTAAACTCAGCCACTGCAGAGCTAGCTAAGCTTGCACAGAGGCCCTAACCCTTCTGACTTCTCATTCCCTGTTGACAGACTCCACAGAGAAGAGAAAATTACACAAGAGAGGGTGTAAGTGCCGGGAACACTGGAGAACGTCAGGAAATGGCATCTCTCGCTATGTGGTGTTAGAGTTCTACTCCCCTGCTGCTGAATTCCCACTAGGTACTGCTCTGAACATGGCCTCAGGGGCAAGGACAATGTCAGAGCCTTCCCCAGCTTACCAAGACACTGCACAGATATTTTCAGGATGGCTTCCGCCCCGAACCCCTGCAAAATCTGCTCTGAAACATCCTCACTCCTAACCTTCTCCTTGCTGGGTTGTGAGGCAGCGTGTGAAGGAACAGGCGGGGACCCTTCCTGCTTAGCTATGCTCCTGTAGCCCCAAGGTTGGAGGAGATTTTCTGATGAATCTCCTCACCAACAAAGGTCAAAACAACGTGGAAATGTGCTGATCACCCACTATGTCTCAACATCAAGGTGACAATGAGAGTGACAGTGAATCACGTGGTGAAGGACAATAGCTTCTATTTATTGAGCTACTGCGAATGGCCATTCTCCTTCCATTTGTTTTGTCTATGCCTTGTAACATTCCCTGCGGGTGGGAATCACCCATTTTACAGATGAGGAAACTGAGGATTAAATAAATCAAATGGCCTGATTGAGGCCAGGTGGTTAGTAAGTTCAGACAGGGATGCTCCAGGGACTCTACTATTTCCACACCCTCAACAGTTTCCGGGGGCTGCTGGCTATTATGAGCATGGATGCAGAGAAAATACCTTGGGGGAACATGTTGATATATCAGTCGGCTCTGAGAGAAAGGCTGATGCTGAAAGTAGTGAGGAAGGAAGTTCACAGGCCAGGCGGAGCTGAGTGCTTGCTGGGCAATTTTGACATGGCACTTCTGATTCCCAATGTAGCCTCATTGGTAACGTAAAAGAATTTGAAGTAACCTAAATGTCTAGCCATCAGGGAGGTTAAACAAATGATCAGACAGCTGTATAAAGAAGCCGGTCTGCACATGGTGGGGAGACTTAGGTGGGGCTTCCCCATGTGTCACGAGCTCCCCAGGGCCCCTGGGCCCAACCCCAGCCCTGCTCTCCCTGGGAGCTGGCCTTCCTCATCACACAGGTTTGGCCAGCGGGAGCCCCCTGTGGCCAGTTGGATGCTGGGAGCAGAGGCGATCAGGGTATTTCTTCCTCTCTCCTTGGGCACCACAGTCCTGGCATAGCCCCATCCCTCCACACACCTCTCCTTTTCAGCCTGGGGTTGGTGGCTTCATCTCCCAGGCTCTGCCACCCTGCCTCCTCCCTTACCACCTGGGCATTAGAATCTCTGCGGGTGAAGCATGTAAGTGGAATTCTCTTGCCTGCTGGGACCTTGACCATGACAAACATATGAGGGACATGATGGAGGTCACCTCGGGAAAGAGACAACCCTACTGACCTCCCAAGAACCTTTCCGATCATCTTCACCATTAGCGTCCCCACAAGTCCACCGATGGCAAATATGGATACGGTCACAGACCACAGCAGAGTTAGGGTGTCCGGGTCCATCGGGTGTCCATGCCGTCTTTGCCACGATTCATTGTAAAAGGCCTTGATGTACTGAAAACAAACAACACAGGGTGTCACTCCCCTCTGCTGCCTGCTGCTGGGGGAGCTGGCACAGGAAACAAGTGGCTTGCACACAGTGCCTTGCTAACTTCTGTCTGACCCTTATCTCCCCAGCCTCTCCTAACAAATGTTGGAAATGGTCCCTATTTTTACCTCATTTTGCAAATATGGAGATTGAGGTTCAGGGAGACAAAGTGACTTGCTCAGTAAGTGACAAAGCAGGGAGCTGAAGTCAGCTCTGTCCCCACGCTTTTGATGCAGCCATCATTCCTGGGAATGTGTCACAAGCACACATCCCTAACAGAAGAGGCCCCTTGGGGTAAGCAGGGAACACGGACCCCAAAAGGAAAAAATGGTCACTTGGATTTCATCAAAATTTAAGTCTTCTGCTTTTTAAAGGCACCGTCAAAATACAAAAAGACAAGTCATAGGCTAAGGTAACATGTTTGTAACACACGTAAGTATGATCTGAAATATATAAAGAGCTCTAATACATCAATAAGGAGGCAACAATACAATTGAAAATGGGCAAAAGACTAAAGAAAATACAAATGACCAGTAAGGCGCTGACAGAATGGTTAACCTCACTAGTCAATAGGAAAGCACAAATTAAAACCATCAGGAGATGGTACTTCCTATCTCCAGATCCCTGTTCTTCTCAGTTCTGATTCAGTGGGTTTGGACAGGCACTGGGTGACTCTGGTGTACATTAAAGACTGAGGTCCTGGCGCTAAGCTCCGAGAGAGAGTGACCCCTAAGCTCTGCACAGCTGCCATTTCTCCCCAGTACCATTGCACAAGCCTCAGCAGTGTCAGAACACGGTACTGCAGGAAAAGCTCAGGGTCTGGTCACACAGACCAGGCTCCAGTCTGATGATTTGCTAATGATTCAAACCACCTGAACCTTGATTTTTTTTTCATCTGGGAATGATAACACTGACCTCTCAGGGCCATCGTGCCCAGGACTTGAATAGAGATCACACACAGTCCCCATGTACGTGGGTCATTACAAACGTTTTGAGATACACACAAATCAATAAATGTAAAATCTGCTCAGACAGAAACCAACGAAGCCCTCCCAGCAACAAAGCTAAGCAAGTTGAAGGTCACACCAGTGAGTCAGAAAGGAAGCTGTCAACTGTGTTTCTTGGAAGTGAAATAACGGACCATAACACAGCTATCTCAGAACTTTCAAAGTGACCCACGCAGGCTAAAGATGGAAAGGTCTGGTAAGTAAAGTACTGATGAACAGTGTGCACTCTCTGCAGGGTGAGTTTAACTTATTCAGCTGTCTTAGAAAACACCTGGCATCACCTAGTCCAGTTAAAGATGCCCGTATCCCGCAACTCAGCAAATTTACTTCTAAAGCCAGGTATGGTGGTACAAGCCTCAAGTCCCAGCTACTCGGGAGGCTGAGGTAGGAGGATGGTCTGAGCTTAGGAGTTAGAGGCTACGTTAAGTATGATCGCAACACTGTACTGAAGCCTGGGCAACAGAGAATGACTCCGTGTCTAAAAAAACAATAAGAAAAACAAAACAAAACAAAAAATCTCCCCCTGAAGGAAGGGAAGAGCAGAGAGAGGGAAGGAGGGAGAGGGGTGGGGCCTTGGTGTGTGCCACACCTTTTGGGGACAAGACATGATTGCAAGAGGGACTTTGCCTAACAAATGCAATCAGTGTAATCTGGTTTATTGTACCCTCAATGAATCCCCAACAATAAAAAAAAAAGACCCCCATGAAAACCTCCATCTGTAGCCCTAGAATCTATCTAATCTCCCCTGAAAACCTCCCGCTGTAGCCCTAGAGTCTATCTACCCACATGTCCCTGGCAGTGTTGCTCATAATAACAGGAAACAATCCAAACGCCCACAGACAGTATAACAGATGAACAAATTGTGGACTAGCCCTAACATGAAAACACAGCCGCAATTATAACTAATTAATTATAGCCATGTGCCAACACACATAACAAAACCTCACAAAAATAATACTGGTCAACAGGAGCCAGAAAGAGAAGAATGTACACAGAATGAGTCCATACACAAAATCTAAAAATGCCCCAAATTAAAAGTGTTGGGAGGGGGCGATTATAAAATATATAGATGGTTAAACTGCAAAGAAAAAACGATTTCAGACGTCAGGTCAGAGGCTACCTCAAGAGATGAAGGAACAAATTATTGGGAAGGAGTATGGGGCGGACTGTCTGTTTGGGAGGCTCTGCAGAGATGTCTTACTTTGATTTTGGGAAATGGCAGACAGAGCCCTTCCAGAAAGCTGCAGAAAGAAGGATTAGGACTTGCTGAATGGCCTGGGCCCACGACAGAAACACATTTCTCAAAAGTTCCCTGGAAGCTGTTTCGAAGGGATGCTTTTAGCACTTAAATGTTTGTGTCCCAGGTGTGAATTCATCAACGGCCAAGGGGAAAGGCCTTTCTGAACTGAAATCGGGTGATGAAGGTTGCTCAGCAAATTCGTTGCACAAACATTGACTGAGCTTGAGATCTGTGAGCCTACTTCACCTGCACAGTCTTATACAGCATGGTACAGTGCTTCTGTGACCAGCCCCCAGGAAAAGCCCTGCACTCTGAGACCCTCGTGGGTCTTCTTGGTGGACAGGTTTCACGTGAGTGAATGAAACGCACTCCGTGTGGCTCCACGGTAGGACTCTCAGAGGCAGGTGAGGGCAGAGGTATTGACTCGCCCCAAACCTTCTCTTTGGTGATTTTGCATCCTTTTCCATCGGTGTGATCATTTCTAGCTGTGAGCACCTCTGTGTGCCTGGGCTGAGACCTGTGAGTCTTCCCAGTGAGTTATCCTGGCCATGATAACTGAGTGGGGACCCTGCCACTCCTCCCTTGTCGCAAGGAAGACGCTCAGCTTCCACTTGGGCCTGACGGGACAGTCTAAAGACAGGTGTGTTTTACTCTCCTCCCTGCGCGATTGCCCTGAAGGAGTTCAGCCAACTGACTGAGTAGGAAAGAGGGCGCTGTACCTCCAGACACCTGAGAATATGTTGTTCCCACAGCTGGCTTTCAACATGAAAACAGAACATCACAGGAGAGGACACCTTAGTCGAAGCAACAGTCAGGTGAGTAAGACTTCCAGAAACCCCTGTCTCCCCTCAACCACCTTCCCAACGGGAAGACCAGCCCTACCCTTGGGTCTAGTCATAGGGGACATGAAGAAGGCAAAGGTCATTGTCTATTTAGTCCTAGGCTGCAGCAGAAAAGTGGGTGCATTCCCCAAATCCTAATTATCCAAACCACAATTGAGCCTGAGCTTTTCTCCTGCTGGAACACTCTTTTGAGAGATCACATAGCTGTGTTTACAAGGGACACTGCATTCGCGCAGAACTGAGATGGCATTTCCCACTCCTTTCAGCACATCCTCCTACGGGCCAGAATGGAAAGGACGAGCGTTCCCATTACTGGCCAAATTGCTTATGGTGCTAAAGATCAGGCTGGAAGCAGCAGGAGCATATTTGCAAGAGCTGATCTGTCACGGTGACAAGGCCACCAGCTCAGAGAGGGGCTGGTCAAAGGACCACATGCGGTGTGTGAAGGCCCCTAAATGCCGTCACCGTAGCGGAAGTGCTCAGTAAATCTCTGGGTCTCTCCCCTGTGGGTCAGAAACAGGATGTTTCCCGTGTGCCTGTCCATTTGTTCACAGCTACAGTGCCAGGCAACACACCCCCTCCACGGTCTCCCAGCCCGCCTCGCAGATTGCCGGGTCAGCTGTCCCCACTCTCTAATTGCAGCAAACACTATTCTGCCTCAACAAACCGAGCTTTCCTGGGCCTTGGCTGGCCCATGGGCCTTTTCCCATCAGGCGCAACAAAGGCATTTTTCTCTGGGGACCTTTACATGATGAAAAAGTTCTGAAGCAAAGATGCAGGCTGCCCATCTCTAATCAGCTGAGACCTCCAGGGCATGGAGCAGGGTGAGGTTAACTCCCTTGGGTGGGACATCCCAAAACCAATGGCCCAGGAAAGGCCCCTTGTCTCCCAGTCAGTGGCTCTGTTGGCTCTGGTCAGACCAAACCAAACAATGACCTACAGCTCCCAATTTAAAAAATGCAGCAATATCTCCTACTAGGGAAAAATTGGAAGCAACCTCCGTGGCTTATGACAGGAAGACAGGTCATCCAGGCACTGCTCGGAAACATAGAAAGATGTTTACGATATAACTATTAAGCCAAAGGAAGGAGCTATTAAACAGCACATACGGATGACTTTGGGGAAAGAATGGACTTAGATCAATCATTAGAAGTGGCCTGTGGGTGGGGTCTGGGGTCTCACCATCTGCCTTCAGATCCGGCCCCCGCCATGAGCAGCCTTGAGCCAGTTAGTCTCCCCCTTAACCTGTGAAACGGGGTTAATATCACAGTATCTGACATGTGGAGTTGGTCTACACAAGACGTGCTATCCTTCACTCACAGAAGGAAATTCATACTCGGAATTGCATTATTAAATTTCTATGCTGTTTTCTTTTTCTAATAGAAATCCGTTACTTTCATAAGACAAAGTGAGGCAAAAACAAGAGGAAATAAAGAAAGGAATACAGGGGAAAGAAACTCTGGGATTCAGAAACAGACATTTCATGACAAAATGCATCATCTGCTCGGGAGGCTGAGGCAAGAGAATCGCTTAAGCCCAGGAGTTGGAGGTTGCTGTGAGCTGTGTGAGGCCACCGCACTCTACCGAGGGCCAGAAAGTGAGACTCTGTCTCTACAAAAAAAAAAAAAAAATCAAAATGCATCATCTGTAATCTCGGCTTCTCCCACTGAGATGCTAACTGAGCCCCACTCAGCCTCTCCTGAACCTGCCCTGTACTGACATCCTTGACCCAACACAAGTTAGTCATTCCTTCCAGGCCTCAGGCCACATGGAGATGCCTGCTGGGGCCGAGCTTCCTCAGGAGCTTCTGCTGAGCCGGGGGTGGGGTGGGACGCAGTGAGAGAATGTGCTCCTCCGTCTGCTCCATCAGAATTTTTTCTCTGACCTGCGTCTTCCACTGTTGCTAATTAGAAAAAGCTCTACCCTTGTAGGGAAAAATGTTGATTTTACTTTTTATCATCATTTGTTTATCTGCCCTTAGGGAAGGAGCAGGGAGAGAGAAATAAAATGTTCCATTCCTGCTGAGAAATGTGTGGGGAGTCAAATTAATTGTTCTATGGAAATCTTGGGCTTAAATACTAGCATGGGGGTGGTATTGAGATTCTGTAGCCCCCTTTCAAGAGATGAAATACTGCCAACTCAAAAACCACTGGAAAGGTGAGTAATTCATTATAAAAGCCAAACTGCCACTCTATTCTTTTTGTAGATGCTGGTGTTGTTTCAAATAAGTCCTCATCTATAAGGGTGGGAGTGGGGCACTGCGTCAGACCCCCAAAGCTCTCACTCCTCTGTTTTTGTTCCCTCTTTCCTTCTCTCATTCACTAATTCATTGAAGAAATACTCGGGAGTATTTTTATGTTTATTATAATACACATTTGTATAATGTACAATTGTACAGTAAAGAATTTGGCTGGGCTTGGTGCCTCTAAACCTTGCGATATCGTGAGCGATAGCAGTGTTGATATTGTGGTAGGTTTCTCTGCTGAGAGTATATGCAAGGAAAAAACTTGGGGGGCCACCCTGGTGGAAAGACCAACCACGTGGCCGAGTGTTGGGGCTTTGAGTCAAGTGATATCAGCCCTTCAGCCCTCCAAAGAGAGGGGAACTAAAGATGGAGTCCAATTTTGTGGCCAGTGATTCAATCTGGCATGGCTAAGAAATGAAGCCCCAGTAAAAACTCTGGACACTGAATCCTATAGGCTCTCCTGGCAGACAATACTCTGTGTAGAATGGTGCACATCAAAAAAAAAAAAAGAAGAAGAATGGTGCACATCAGTGTGCTTGGGGTCGGGTAATGAGTCCTGTCTCCATGGAGAGAGAGTACCAGACACTTTGCATCTGGAACCGCTCCACACCTTGCCCTATGGATCTCCTTTTTTTTTTTTGGACAGAGTCTCACTTTGTCACCCTCAGTAGAGTGCCATGGCATCACAGCTCACAGCAACCTCCAGCACTTGGGCTTAAGTGATTCTCTTACCTCAGCTCCTGAGTAGTTGGGACTACAGGCACCCTCTACAACGCCCAGCTATTTTTTGTTGCAGTTTGACCAGAGCCGGGTTTGAACCTGCCACCCTCGGCATATAGGGCCAGCACCCTACCCACTGAGCCACAGGCGCCGCCCTGGGTCTCCTCTTTTGACTTATTCCGGTTTGCATTTTTTACTATGGCAAAACTATAATGTAAGTAGAGCACTTTCCTGAGTCCTGTGAATTGTTCTGGAAAATTATCAAACCTGAGGGGATAGAGGGAACCCCCAAATTTGCATCCAGATGTTCAGAAGTCTGGGTGCCCTGGGAACCCCTGAGCCTGCAGCTGGTGTGTGAGGGCAGTTTTGTGAAGGGCTGTGTTCTTTACCTCAAGGCAGCCAGCCTCTGAAGTCATTACAGGGCTCCTGTGTACAGGTGATAGACACCAGGAGAGCAGAATGATCAGTACTGTTTGGAACGATGCTTTGCTGTGCTTTTGCTAAGCCCCTGAGCGCTCCCTTGAGTGGCTGGCCAGGAACTGGGCCCACAGACACCTGGCTCACTCTCTGCCCTTGGAACTGGTCTTAACAGTCTCACCTTCTCCTCTGTCCTGAGCACACTTCTCCTGTTTGCGTTCTAATTTCTGTTTTCACTCATGCCTCCTGTTCCACACCCTCATTTGTCTCAACTTCCATCCTTGTCAGTGGCTTCTCTTAATCCCACCCCCAGGGGCCTTTCTGCCCAGGCTCTCTCAGGTGCATGACAGTGTGGTTCATCTGCAGTCGTGGGGACTCTCTGAGTCCTGAGACTTGACAGCTACTTCTTGTGGATCAGCCTCTCCTGAGCTCACCCCTCTTGGCTTGGTTTGTGTTTTTGTTGGGCTTCTTTGGATTAGAGTCTGGGTTCCATAGTGTCCATGTGGCTCAGACATTGCATTGCTTCAAAACACTGCTTCCAGAATCTTCTGTGGGCTATACAAAGTCTCTGCGTAGGAGGAGCGTTGATTTGTGATTTTCCCAGACACTGTCATCCCACCTAGGCCTGCATCACCCCTGCTTGGCTGCCTAAGGAAGAGACGCACCTCAGCTCCCAGAGAACAGACTTGAGGGCTCCAAACCCCACCCAGCCAGTGGTGTCTTCACTCAGCCCTCACTGGCTCTCGGGTGGGGTCTAGACACTGCTGCCCTCAGGTCTGGAGGGGACATGTTCCACCACAACTCTGATAATCCTAGGTCATTTTAGCAGGATCGTGAAGGTCAAGGCTTAACATGGCATAAATCTGAGGCCATTTGCCAGGTCTCAGATTAGCCTAATCAGGCTATATGCTTGATTTCTTGCAAATCCAGGCAACGACCGTGGTATAATGGGAAGCTGCAAGTCAGCCGTGGAGTCTGCACAGCCTCTCACAAGGGCGCCGAATGATGGAGGGATGGACGAACAGATGGAGAGAGAGAAAGGTGCAATGATGACATTACAATTCATCTTTGGAAGCAGAAAAATAGGGAATCAGTAAAACATGGGGAAAATAGAGGAAAATATTAGAAAACACACCACAGAGACATCGATCTTCCGCAGAAAACACACCACAGAGACATCGATCTTCCGCAGAAAACACACCACAGAGACATCGATCTTCCGCTTTAGAGGCATAGGCTATGGATGAATTGTCTGTCCAGCCAGCCTGCCGGCCAGAGGTCTAGGAACCTATAAGAGCCTCCTACCCCCTTTCCTTAAACCGCTAATACAGGGTTAGCCAACAGTGGTGCACCTGTTTCTATAAACAAACTTCTACTGGCACATAGTCTTGCCCCTTTTTTACATGTTGTCTATGGCTGCTTTCTCTCTAGAAAGAGAGAGGTGAGTAGTCGTAACAAAGACCATACAAACTTAAAAATATGCAGTATCTGGATCTTCACAGAAACTTCGCTGAGCCCTGTCGTAGCAGATCAACCTAGTGGAGCAGAAAGAAAGAACATTTGGGAATTAGACAAAGCCAAAGCTGGGCGCATATCCCGTCTGTGAACCTGGTAGAGGCAGTGCTAGAACTTTACACAAGACAGAACTGGCAATTCGATTGGGAATGAGGAGAGCTAGGAGATTCACCTTAAAACCATACTAGTCAAAAAAAATGTTAGGGTGGCACCTGTGGCTCAAAGGAGTAGGGTGCCGGCCCCATACACAAGAGGTGGTGGGTTCAAACCCAGCCCTGGCCAAAAACTGCAAAAAAAAAAAAAATTAAAAAACATAAATCTATCGATTTTTTCATTTAGCAAATATTTATTATAAATGCATACTATGTGCCAGATGTTGTTCTAGGTGCTAGCTCTACCGAAACAAGAAAACCATAACATCCAAGCCCCCAACAGGGCTTAAACTCTAGATGGGAGGAGAATAGACAGGAAGGGGATGAACATCCAGTCTCTCGGTGGCGTCCACGAAGCGTCCACCCCCAGGACCTGCACTCAGTAACCTCCCTTGGCCTCAATTTCCTCATCCATGAAGAGGGTTCATTACAGCTCCTTCTCAGGACAGTAACAAGGATGAAATAAGCACACAGTCCCCACCACAGGCCAAGTGCACAGTTGGTGCCCAGAGGGGAGTTATGTTCCTTTTCAGCATTCCAGAAGGTTTCTATATATCTTAGGAGGGAGGAGCACCCAGGATGTTTTTACATCTCAGAATATGACTTGGTTCTGTGGATTGCTTTTATAATGCCTGAGTCAAAGTTGTAAGGGTGCCCATCACCCAGATAGTGCACACTGGACACATTAGGCTTCACCCGTCCCCTCCTTCCCTCTCCCACCTGCTTGATTTCTGCTGAGTTTTACTTCCCTCCATGCACAGGGTGCTGATGGGTTAGTTCCAATTTAACAGTGAGCACATGTGCTGTTAGTTTTAACATTCTTGCAAAACTTCACTTAGAAGAACGGTCTCCAGGTCCATCCAAATTGTTGCAAAAGGTATTAACTTTTTTATGGTTGAGTAGTACTCCGTGGTATACATACACCATACTTTCATAATCTACTCATGAAGTGACGGACACTTGAGACGATTCCACATTTGTGACTGTGACTTGTGCTGCAACAAACATTCTAACACAGCATCTTTTTGATAAAATGGCTTTTTTTTTTTTTTTCCATTTTGGGTAAATACTCAAGAGTAAGATTGCTGGACCAAATGGTAGGTCTACGTTTGATTCTTTGAGTAATCTCCATTCTATTTTCACAGAGGATGTGCTAGTTTGCAGCCCCACCTAAGTGTTTCTTTCCCTCAGCCAGCGTCTATTGTTTAGGGAGGTTTTGTTAAAAGCCTTTCTCACTGGGGTTAGGTGATAGCTCTGGTGTTTTGGATCTGCATTTCTCTGATGATTAGTGACATGGAGCATTTTTTCACATGTTTATTAGCTATTTGTCTATCTTTTCTTTTGAAAAGCTTCTGTTCATGTTTTTTGCCCATTTTTTAATGGGGATTTTTGATTTTTTTTTCCTTGCTGATTTTCTTGAGTTCTTTGTAGATTTTGGTTACTAGCCTTTTATCCGATATATAACTTGTGAATACTTTCTTCCATCCTGCAGGTTGTCTATTTGCTCTGTTGATTGTTTCCTTGGCTGTGTAGAAGGAATTTAATTTAATCAAGTCCCATTTATTTATTGGGACTTTTTAATTTAATTAAGTCGCATTTATTTATTGTTGTTGTTGTGATTGATTTTGCATTCTTAGTCATAAATTCCCTGCCTAGGCTGATAGGTAGAATCGTTTTTCCAACATTTTCTTCTAGAATTCTTATGGTTTCGTATCTTAGATATCGGTCTTTTATCCTTCTTGAATTAACTTCAGTCAGTGGTGAGAGGTGTGGATCCTGTTTCAGTCTTCTACATGTGGCTAATCCAATGTTCCTAGCTCCATTTATTGAACAGGGATTCTCCCCCTCCCCACCCCCCGTGTATACTGCTTTTGTCTTCTTTGTCAAAGATCAGATAGAAAAGAGCCCAAATAGCCAAAGCCATCTTAAGCAAAAGGAACAAATCTGCAGGCATCACATTACCAGAATTTAAACTATATAATAAGCCCATAGTAACCAAAACAGCATGGTACTGGCACAAAAACAGAGACATAGTCCAAAGGAACAGAACAGAGAATCCTGATATAAAAACATCCACACCTGCCCTGAGCATTTTTAAGGTTGCAGCTGGGCGGCAGCTGGGCGGCAGCAGGGCCTATGGCAGTTACTGCATGGTGTGTTCACATAGGAACGGGTGCTTTCCTGCCAGTGGGTGGCCATGGCCTCTGTGTCCCATCTCCTAGATGCCCAGTCACCTTACAACTGAAGAGGTAAATCTAGGGCCTGACAGGGGCTTCAGGAGCCTCTGCCAATGATAAAGTCTGTGTCCTTCTGATGGGGCAATATTCACACAGTGAGTGACTTCTAACAGCAGCCCTGCTGGCCATCCCTGTCCTTCTTCTCTGTGAGCAGACACACCCAGGAACCAAAAGTGACATCTCTTCCATTCCCAGGGTCTCTTCCTCCTTCTTGAGAGCATAGCACCCTCGGGTGAAGTCAGGCTGCTACCCTCTAACACCTGCCAGCCTGGGGCCACCTTCCCCACCTGTCTCTCTGCCTCCTGCCAGAGTGTAGGACAATCACTGGACACCTAGCTGACGTCTCCTTTCACTCCACAGTTCTCTCACAACAGGCTTGGCACCACAACTCTTCAGGGCACCTACCTGGAGCAGCTGGCATCCATTCAGGCCTGCCTGGCACCAGCTTCCACCACAGGTGGGCCTCTGAGGTGAGCTGGGCCCTCCACCTGCTGTGGTGCTCGCAGGGCTGCAGAGGTCTGGATCATTCTCTTTTCCTGGCCTCTGCAACCCTTCTCAGGCTGAGCCTGGGTCCGCTTTCTGGCCTCTACCTCCTTGGACCCCACATCCAGCCATCCCCAGAGAGGCCCTTCCGACCTCCCCAGGTAGAATAAAGTCCTTCCGCAGTCCGTATTCATCGCCCTTGCAACCTGTCTCCCTGCGTGGTAGCTACAACTCAGGTGTGCATCACTGACGCTGGGCTGGAGCACCTCCAGGACATCCATCTACCCAGCACCTGACCACACACCAGAAACAAGGTCAATGCCAGGATTGAAAGAACATTTCCCGCTCTAACCTTATGAAGCAATGTGGGTAAAATGTAAAGCGTCAGAGCCTCTCAGCAGAGCAGAGAGGGGCTTCCATGACACCCAGCCCCCAAGGAGAAGGGAAAAGTCTGGGGTGTGATCTGACTGAGAACAGAGCCCTCTCATTCCTGTGTGGGATTGCATTCTTTGTGTGCTCTACCCCTTCCAATGAGAGCCCCAGGAGGGCAAAGCTAAGGGCAGGATTCAGAACATCTGGTTTCCCGGTTCTAAAACCATCTCAACACCGTCCAAACTGGCCCTTGAGCCCCTTGCATTGCTGTTGTGAAACCCAGCCGTGGGTGACAGCATGGCAGATAAGCAGCCCCTCTCCCCTGCTCACTGGTTGGTTCTTTCCCTTGGTCGACGACGCCAAGCTCCCCCCCACTGGCTCAGGGGTCTAGCATCAGTGGTCTACAGAACGGGTTTTGCATTCAGGCAGACCTCAGTGACCATTCCAGCAATGCCACCTTCTAGCCGTGTGATCTTGGACAAGTTGTTACAACTCCGTTTCCTTGTTCATGAACTACAGATGACATCAATGACTAAGTACCATGGACTACATTGTGTCACTTCCGAAATTTGTATGTTGAAGCCCCAACCCCCAATGTCATGGTGTTTGTGAGACAACTAGGGCTAAAAGGCAGTTGGGTGCAGTGCTCACGGTGTGATTAGTGTCCTGATAAAAGACACTAGAAGTCACTCTCTGTCTGCCGCTCCCTTCCCTCTCCCCTCTGCTGGGTGTGGACACAGTGAGAAAGGGACCCTCCATGAGCCAGAAAGAGGGTCTGTGGCTGACACAGAATCCACTGGCACTTTGATTTTGGACTTTAGCCTTCAGAAGTATGGGAACAGAAATGCCTTTTATTGAAGCCCCCAGTCTGCGGTCCCCACGATGACAGCCTGACTCTTCAGTATCTCTGTGAGCATATAGGATGTGCCTGACACAAAGGGGTTTTATGGCAGAGCTGACCACCGGCGGTCACAGTCTCTGCTCCTGTCTAGGGGTAGAGAGCAGAGCCCAGGATCCAGTCCCGGCCTTGCTCTCAGCTCCTCTGAAGATTGTTACGCACCCTTCAGAGAAGCCAAGAGCAAGGCCAAGACTGGAGGACAGTCAAGCTTGAGGACTGAAAATGCCTTATGTTGTGGCAATGACCAAACACTTGCTAGGCATGGTGGTCCCAAAACTGCATCCACAATATCCCAAACAAGAAGTCCTGTGGTGTAAAGCTGGCTGACACAGGAAGGGTCTGATTAAAAACAACTGAAAACGTGCCTGATGGCCAGGCACACGACAGCCTGCCCAACCCCATGCTGGCTCCACTTGCCATGCAACTGTGGACAAGGCAGTGAATAGTGTGCCTCAGTTTCCTTGTCTGTAAAATGGAGCAATGACGAGCCATACCTCACAGGGTTGGGACAAGGATACACTGAGCTGATCGACACATGGGCACTGCTCAGAGGAAGGGCTGTACCCCACACGTGCTCCTTTCACATGTCCTCTTACTGATGCTGTCCCGGGAGTGTAATCTTCATGCAGAAGTTGTGAGGGCTGCCCTGGCTGTGTAGGTCTTCTCCCTGCCTCTCCTTCTGATACATCCCAAAATCCCACCCATCCTTCATGGCTCAGTTCAAATGCCACCTCCTCCAGGTTGCCGCCCTGGGTTTCCCAACATTGGACCCATGGAAGGCACACAACCACTGTCTGCTAAGTGAATGACAGGTCTTCACCTTCCACAGGCTCCCAGGTGGTGCTGGTGCCATCTCCTTCCAGTCCAGGCTCAAGCTTCACACATCTCTGCACTCCACAAGCCACGAGTGCAAAACTTCATCCCCTGTCAGCTGCTTGTTCTGCTGAGCTTTCAAGATGAAGCAAGAGCCCAAACTCCCTGTTCCCCTTCAGAGACCAATATGGACAAGTCAGTCCCCATCGCAGGATGACAGTACAGTGCCGTCAAAGATTGCTGCAGGTGCCTCTTCACGCCCTCTAGGCCCCCTGGTTTTCAAGCTGCTTTTCGTATCAGAACCAGATTTCCAAATGAACTTACTTAGAACTCCCAAATGTCAGAGTTAACTGAATTTTTTCAAAACAGAGCTGTCCTGGCACAAATGGAGCCCAGATCCCTGAGTCAACTGTGCAAAATCCCAGGGCCTGGGAACCCTTGAGACCCTCCCCCGCCCTTCCCATCCCAGGCTCCTTTGCATTTTGCACACAAGAACACCAGGTCCCCAAATAAGAAAAAGCCTGGGCACACCTAGAACTATCCACAGCCTGGCTCCCCTCCAAGCCCCTGGTCCTGTCTGAGTCTCCCCAGATGACTCCTGCAACTCGGGCTGCTGGCCACCTCTCCACCTTCCAGATATGGCTCAGGCGTCACCTCCTCCGGGAAGCCCTCCCTCCCACCTCCATCCTGCCGGTGGGTACATGGAGGAAGGCAGATCTACAAGAGCCAGCACGCCAGGAGCAGGGCAGCACCTGGTCACCTAGGTGGAGGAGACCAGCCTTCACTTGCCAACTAGCAGCAAAGGGGGAAGAGAGCAATTGCACCCGGATCTGAGTTCACCCGAGAACAAAAGTCAAAGATGGGTCCTATCCGACAGATACCCGAGTGGCCCGTGGTTATGATTAAAGGTGACCAAAAAGAACGAGTCCAGAAAATACATAAAGCCCTTCTCGCTCCTTTCTTTCCCTGGCAGTAGGGGCCCTCCCTCCTGCCTCCAGGAGCTGCCACCTCCCACACTGCCACTGTCTGCATTTCCGTCTTTCCCGCCCCCGCTCGATGGGGGCGGTCCCCTGCCGCGTGTTCAGCGCGCTCCTGGACGCCCGGCCTGCAGAGGGCAGAGGGCAGCGGGCGGGGCCCGGGCTGTCCGCGTGGCCGCAGCGCCCTCTGCCGGAGGACGCGAGCACTCACCGGGGCGGGCGCGTTGACCACCGAGAGGTTGTAGCCGTAGAGGAAAGATGAGCCGAAGGCGCCCGCTAAGGAGGCCACGAGCAGGGAGCAGGACCAGTGCTGGGGAGGAAGGAGGGAGCACGTCAGCGCTGGCGCTCAGAGCGTCCCCTGGGCTGGGGGAGGATTTCCTGCCGGGCGGAGGTGCAGAGACAGGTGGCGTTGGGGCCTGGCAGGCGGGGGTTCCAGCCCAGGTCCGCAGGTGCTGGAGGGCGCCCAGGGGTCCGCAGCCACACCCTCACCTCTGTGCCCCGCCGTATTCAGCCTCACACTCCCATTTTAGCTGAATTTGGCGGTGTTTGCAAAAGGCAAAGCCAGACTCAGTTATGGGAGGTGGCAGCAGTGGCTGCAGGTGACACTTGCTAAGTGCCAGGCACCTCTGACCACCTCCTGTGCATTATTTCGTGGAGTCCTATTAGTCCTCTTTTACAGGTGAGGAAGGCAGGACATGGGGCTGTGCCCTGGGCAGGCCTGGCAGCAGCACCCTCAAACTCCCTGCTACACCACACTGCCTTCTCCCCACCAGAGCTGTTCCTGGGTGCCACACTGGGGACCTGAGGCTGCTGCCAGCTTACACACACGCACAGGCCCATGCTGTGCTGAGCTGAGACGCCAGTCTGCAGGGTAGCCCAAGCCTCCGGACAAGGACTGAGAGGTTCAAGCCTGGCGTGGAGCACAGGGCATCTACCTCCACAGTCCTGTCCCACAGCCCCATACAAAGGGTGGCCACTGCAGGACAGGGCCCCTTGACACAGGCTGACCAGCTGACATAAGCCGGGAGCAGGAGTGGCCACTGTCCTAGTCTAGCCAGGGGAAAGAGGGCTACAATGCAGGGAGACCAGGTGTTCTGGAAGGTGCTTTCTCTGCCACCGTTTCACATAGTGGGGTGTGTGTGTGTGTGTGTGTGTGATTCTGGGTGTCAGGACCTGCTGAATCTTACTCTTTTTGCTTCTCTTTGCTCCCTTCTGATCCAGCTGTGCCCAGGCAAACATACTGAGTGTCTCCACTGCATCCACTTGCCATACGCCCCTTTTTAGAGATGTTTTTCTTTCTAAGACCTATTGCTGACACCTCCTCCTCTGAAGAGCCCCCGAAGGCTCCATTTTACATTTCTCTCTTTCGTTCAACCTTGTCTGACCCATAGCCCTGCCACTTACAACTTTGTAACCTTTAGCCAGTTCTGTCACTACTCTGTGACTCGGTCTTTTCACCTTTAAAATGGGGATAATAATAATAGACCCCCACCTCATAGGTTGTTAAGCTCAAGAAATGAGTTACAGCAGGCAGGGCCCGCAGAAGGGAGCCCAGCACACGGTGGAAACAAGTGTCAGCAGCTGAGGCCAGGCAGTGGCTCTGAGCCTACAGCAGAGAATGTGTTCAGGAGGTGCCAGTGACCAACGATGACAGCAACGGCTCCTATGTCATGGGGCTGGACACTGCCAGGGGAAGTGTGGGACGGAGTATTTTTCTACAGTAAGAGGAGCTTGAGCAGAATGGGGTGGAATCACATTTCAGACAAAACACCCATTCTCCTTTACTTTTTTTTCTTTAAACTCTGCCTATGGGTCTCAGCTGTGATGTCACTTCCTCTGAGCCACTGGGCGTCCCATCTGGACCCCCAGTGTTCCTCACTCCCAGCTCCCATCACCACAGAGACCACGGACTTTCTCCTGCCTGCACCCCGCCAGACCAGAGCTCCCTGTTTGAGGGGGCCTCTGGCCTCAGACCTGTTCCCTGGAGCCCCCTGCTTATGGTCCCCACTGCCTCCCTGTCGGCCCCAGGACAGAGGGTTCCCGCTGACAGTGCTGCTGCCTGTTCTGTGCCCTGGGGAGGAAACAAGGAGGGACCCCACTGAGTGAGTGTGGGACCTGTTCCACATGCCCAGCCAGGAGAGCCGGCAGCACGCCGAGTCAGGCCCAGGGCCTCAGCCCCACAGCGGCAAGCCTGCCGCCCAACCTGGACTCCCCACAGCCCACCAGCCACACAGAAGCAGGCGTCCTTGTTTACCTTTCTTCTCCCACCCGGCTTCCTGCTCCATGGGCTGTGACACCTAGGCGTCGCCCTTCCTGGCCCCGGCAGCCCGGGGCAGCTGATGACATGGGTGAGGGGAGCTAAGCTCAGTTCCCTGAGGTCCATGCTTCCTTCTCTGGGCCCCTCACGCTCGGCCCAGGGGTGCCAGGCTCTGCAAGGACATTGCTGTGAATGAGGAGGCAGAGTCCACGGGCAAGGGGTGAGGGCGTCCAGACAGGAAATGTGGACACCTGATCCTGCCTGAGCAGGAAATGGGGCAACTTTTCTTTTGCCTGCTAGGAAGTCCTAACAGTGACGGAAGAGCCCTTAAAGGGAAACCGCCTCCAGGGGGTGCAGTTGCTCTCTGGCCTCTTATTATTTTTTTCTTAACAACGCCCGCAGTCCTGGAGAAATGACCGGCACTCACCCAAGGAGCCTCCCTAGTGATTGGGACAAATGACAAGTGCTTCAGAAGCCTGGGTGGGGTTCCATGCCCGACGCCCTCGTTTGTTAACTATGTGTCTTCAGGCAAGTCACTTGGCTTCTTTGAACTACTGCTTTTGCCAGTGCAAAGTGGGCTCCTGGTTTGCAGAGTAGGAGCCCTACACCCTGGAGCAAATGCAGAGGTTTGGAAGAAAGTGAAATCACCTCTCGGTCCTTGCTCTGTCCTGCTCATCTAGCACTGGCTGAGGGGACATATCCCATGTGCCAGCCCTGAGCTCAGGGAGAGCATGGAGAAGACAGGGAACTCGTGCACACCAGGACATCATAAATAGCTCGCTGCATGACTGCTTTGTCCCAGATGTCAGTGACATGCCTTTACTCATGACTAGGACAGCTGCCTGGGCCCGTCGTTCTCAGAAGCACAGAGCAGTCTGCAAGGCTGAGCAGTGGACAAAGGCAGCGTGGTGAGTTCGGAACATGAGTTCAGAACGCAGGGCCCAAGGCCACAAAAAGGAGAGAGAGCAGACTGGGTTTGATGGAGAGCTCCCATTAAATAAAAGGCGTGGGGCGGCGCCTGTGGCTCAGTCGGTAGGGCGCCGGCCCCATATGCCAAGGGTGGCGGGTTCAAACCCAGCCCCAGCCAAACTGCAACCAAAAAATAGCTGGGCGTTGTGGCGGGCGCCTGTAGTCCCAGCTACTCGGGAGGCTGAGGCAAGAGAATCGCTTAAGCCCAGGAGTTGGAGGTTGCTGTGAGCTGTGTGAGGCCACGGCACTCTACCGAGGGCCATAAAGTGAGACTCTGTCTCTACAAAAAAAAATAATAATAATAAAAAAAAAAATAAAAGGCGTGGAGTACTGCAGACTGTAGGGAGCCTGAAGATGCCCACCCCGGGCAGCAGGAAAGTGGCTGCTCAAAGCAAACAGGGAATTAAAACTTCCAAAAAAGAAAAGTAACCCCCAGTGGCCAGGGATGGAGCGAGCACAGGAATCATCAGAGCAATGTCATTCTGCATGGTGATCAGCCGGGATGCCCCAGGGAGCACTGGCTGTTTCTGGCGTTGGTTTCAGCTACATGGATTGCTCTCTTCACAGAGCCACAGGTCCCCAGCAGGCTCCTGACAGTGAGAGCCTCACTGACAACATGGCTGGGTTCTCGGGACAGCATGGAGGACAGCATCTGCTCTTCACACCCATCTCAGCAGGTCACTGGGACTTCTGGAGGAGCTGGCTCCTGAGCAGATGCTCACAGGGTGGACAGGCCTGAGAGGGCCTGGGGTGGGAGGGGTGCCAAGGCAGCAGGCTCCCGTGTGGTGTGTGTGATCAGAGCGTGCAGGCAGAGCATGACAGGGGGCGGAACGGCCACTTCCCTGAGCTTCTGAGAATCCTCTCCCTGTCCTCCCTACCCTCATGGAACCTTTATAGTCCTCAGCTCATGTCCACCTTCTCCTCACCCTCCCTGGCTTCATTCGTAACTGGGTCTCACCAGATTTTGCCAAAAACTCAAATTAGATCAGGTGGCCTCTCCCCGTACTTAAATCGTACCAGGGTCCCCTTTGGGACTGAAACCTTAGAAGGCACCAGGGGCCAGGCGGTCAGCGTGAGTGAGCAGCTGCATCTAGGCGTGAAGTAGGCCAAAGGGTGGCCTGGCCCTCTATGGGCCAGATGGCAGCTCACCGCTCTGTCCATCATCCAGCATACCCTCCTCACCCTCAGCCCGTGTCACACTTCTACACTGCTCTCCCACATGCGTTCACATCCACGAGATTGTCCAGTCCTATAGGCCTTGCAGGAGCTACTAGTCCTGCCTTTTCAGGGAGGAACTGAAGTGCAGGGCGGGTGTGGAGTAGCCACCTCTGAGCCCACATGGCCAGGGCCTGTGCCCTCGGCAGCTGCCAAGAAACCCACTCGCATCAAGGATGTGGTCACGCAGCACATTCCTGGGTGTCTGGGGCTAGGCCTGCTCAGACACCAGCTTATCCATCTGCTCCCCGATACCTCGGCAGCTCCTGCACACCTGGGGTCTCCTGGTTGGCTCAGGCCCTTCCTGCTGACTCCCTGGAACTCTGCTCAACCATTCAGTGCTTGCCCCTCGCCTCCTCCTCCTCGCAGCCTCCCCTGGTTACCGCTGCCCTGCCTCTGTGCTCCACCTGCTGCTGTTCAGGGGGCCTTCCTCTCGGCACAGGAGCCCACCGCGGGCAGGACTGTGTGTCTTAGGGGCTCTGCATCCCGAACTGTGGGACCATCAGTTTTCACTGTTGAAGTCACCCAGCCTCTGGCAGTGCTAGCAAACTGAGGTGCCCTGCGGCCTTCCTATAGCACGGTGCAGGGAAGGGGTCCAGTTCCAGACACACTGTCCTCAGATGATTGACTAAGGCTAAAAGTCCAGCTTAGACCAGGTGGAAACTTTCTAATAAGGAAGGATGGACAGACAAGGCGGGAATTTTTCTGTTGGGTGACATTTAAGGAGACGTTTGAAATGACTGCATCCCTCCCCTTGTTATACAAGACACCTAGATCCTCGACTCATCTAAGTACCAAGAAAAGTTTCAACATCCTCCTAGAGGGCATTGCTGTCTATTTGACGTGATTCTTCCATGCCCCTGGGTGACCCAAAGCAGGTGGCTTCACCTCCCTGAACTGTCGCACACTCACCCGGGGGTGATGGTGCCCAGCTTGCCCATTTCCATTCCCTGCAGATTTGGTTAAGTGAATTTTTTGTCCTGCCAAAGGCTGGTTTGTTACGGCATGAACACATTTTCCTCCTGGGTCCTGCTTGTCTCCACATGCATCTCAGGAGACATGGCAGAGGGAGGCCAAGTTGGAGACCTGTTATACCTGGTGTCAGCTATGTAACCCTGGGCAAATGACCTCCGCCCTCTCTCATCTGTAACACAGGGGTAGTAATACCCTCATGACAGCTTAATCAAGAGAACCAAGCAGGACCCCCTGAAGGAAGGGCTGGGCACTGATCCTGGTGGCAGAGTGGGGGATGGGTTTCGGTGTAGCCTCAAGATGATGACATGCTCATCATCAACGTCAGTGTCCCCTCAGGGAGAAATGACCTGTGGAATAGAGACACCTGCCTGCTCCAAGTCCAAAACTCCCTAGCAGGTCCATGACATCAGCATCACCGTCTCCTGGGCCTAGTCCCTCACACTCTGCAGGTCACACAGCTCTTTCTGGTACAAACTTCCGCCCCACCGCTGCTCTCTTTCCCTGCCCACCACAGCCCCAAACTGCCGCTTCCCTTTTGGGGGGAGAGGAGGTTCTGTCCCAAGATCACCAGAATCTCATATGAGAGAAAGGAAAAGAACCCCAGACTGACCGATTTGTTTCTCGATGAATCTCTTTCTTTATCTTCTGTTGGGTCCTTTTCACTGAGCTTCATGGTTTATTTTTCAGAGTTTTCGACTTTTGTTGTTGTTTCTGAGAAAGAGAGAAAAGGAAGAAGCCACTGGAAACTTCCTGTCCCAGATGGGTAGGTCAGAGGAGGTGCCCCCAAACAGCCTTCACGAGCTTTGCCGCGATGAGGAGACACGGCAGGACCCTTACTCAGCCCCCAGGCACCCTGGAGACCGGCTCCTCCTGCCCTTCTCAGGCCTCAGTCTCTCCATGTTCGAGATGTGGTGTTGGCCTGCATCTGTGCTTCTTACGCTGGCCGCCGTGCGTACTAAGTACGACCCCTCCACGCCATATTCTCATCCAGAGGTTATTCTTATGTTGAGGCACATTTTGGAAACACTAAACTGTTTCCGAGTTGTGAAAATAAAATCAGCACAAATGAAAAGGAAGTGCCGATCTCACCTGTCATGTTGGACACAGTTACCAAAGCTGTATCCTGAATTGCTGGCATGACACAGTGGAAATCACACAGCTTTTCTGGAGTTTAGAAATAGGTTTCTAGAGCCCTATAAATATTTATGCCTTTTGGCCCAACTACTCCATTTATAAAAATTGACCCTAAGCAGTAATAAAAATGTACACAAAATATTAACGTCTAAGATGTTCATTGTAGCAATTTTCATGTCAGAAAAATGGTATTTACACTAGGACACAACAGCAGGCAAATTTGAATATATGATGGAAACTCTTGTAACTTGTAAAAATTATGGTCCAGGAGAACATTTGGTTATGGGGGAAAAGCTCTTAATAAATTCTTATTTGACAAAAAAAGGAAGATGTATAAATGAATAAACATTGTTCAATGTTGAAAATATATCAATATAAAAGTCAACAGAAAGAAAATACATCAATAGAGTCACAACTATTGAACAATAGACAAACTTAAACTGTATCCGTGTGTCTTTTTACTTAGAATAGATTTAAAACATAGTGTTTATACATTAAATTATTTACTCAACAAATATTGTTTAGCCCCTCATAGTCTAGGCTAAGGGGCTACAACCCTGAGCAAGGCGGACCTTGTCTTACCCTCCAGAAGCTTACATTTTAGGGGGACAGACAGTTTTAAAAGAGCAAACAAGACTACGCATGACCAAGTGGAAGCCATGAGGCTGGGCCAGCCCAAGAAGGGACAGCAGCAGAGAGGAGCTGGGGACAGACACACATTTATGAGCATAGCAAAATGTGAAAAGCAATTACAACGTAGCAGTGGGATGGCTGGATCAAAGGACACACTTACACTTAGACTGCATCTGCACAAAACAGTTCATTCAAGAAGGGGGAAGAGGGGTTAGTAAGCTCAATGTAGGGGTATATGGCACCGATCATGTCTGGGTGAAGGACTCATCTACAACTCAGACTTTACCTTATAAATGAAAACAAAACAACCTAATCATATGTACCCTTATATTAATCCAATTTTTTCAACAGCTGAAAAAAGATTATATAACCAAAAGATGTATATCTCCATAACATTATGAAATGAAAAAACTTGAAAAAGCAATTACTGGCTCGGCACCTGCGGCTCAAGTGGCTAAGGTGCCAGCCACATACACCTGAGCCGGCAGGTTCTAATCAAGCCGAGGCCTGCCAAACAACAATGATGGCTGCAACCAAAAAATAGCCAGGCGTTGTGGCGGGCGCCTGTAGTCCCAGCTACTTGGGAGACTGAGGCAGGAGAGTCGCTTGAGCCCAGGAGTTGGAGGTTGCTGTGAGCAGTGATGCCACGGCACTCTACTTAGGGCGAAGGCTTGAGGCTCTGTCTCAAAAAAAAAAAAAAAAAGCAATTACTACTTGGCCATAGTATTTTAGCCAATTTTTATCTCATTCTTTATTTTCCTCTAGATTTTCAATGCTCTACACTGAAAAAACAAACAAACTCTTCTATAACTGGGCAAATTTTTAAAATTGCTTTAAGTTAGGTAAGTTAGGGTGGTGCCTATGGCTCAGTGTGTAGGGCGCTGGCCCCATATACCAAGAGTGGAGGGTTCAAAAAAAAAATAGCCAGCTGTTGTGGTGGGTACCTATACTCCCAGCTACTTGGGAGGCTGAGGCAAGAGAATCACCTAGGCCCAAGAGCTGGAGGTTGCTGTGAGCTGTGACATCACAGCACTCTACTGAGGGCAACGAAGTGAGACTCTGTCTCTAAAAAAAAAAAAAAAGTTGCTTTAAATTAAAAAAAAAAATTAAACAATTAAGCACTTTAAGGTTCAGGTAGCCAAGCATAGTTAAAATAATGCTTTAATGCTTGGCTTTCTAGGGCAGAAAATAACATTCCTGAAGAACACGTATTTCATATAGGGCAATGGGCTCTGAGTTATCAGTTTAGGTCCAGAAGTTGTTTCGGTTGACCTGACAAAAATGTTGGTTGTAAGCGACATGTGAGGCCGTGCACTGAGGAGCCCGCTGCACCTGTCTCATCTCAGCACACACTTGAGGGACACTGCAGCCCTCTGGAGCTCCAGGTTCCCATGGTAGCGTGCATCACAGGCCTCTCTGCCTTTGCTGAGGCTGCACCATTGGCCCAATGCCTTTCCTCCCTGCTCAGCCTCACATTCAAAGCTCACCGCCTTGTCCATTTCTTCCTTCTGGAAGTCTGGATCACTCCTGCGCATTCCAGGGCATACGCCATCGTCCCAGCAGGAACCAGAATGTCTAGCTGACTGTTCTCGTACCTGTGTCCTTGCCAATGACTGTGACCTGTTTGTGATGGTTCCTTTTGTGTGTCAACTTGGCTGCGCTACAGTGCCCCATTGTTTGTTTAAACATCTGGAGAACAGCCCAGATACTGTGGTGAAGGTAGGCTTTAGATGCGATTGACATTGACAGCTGACTTTAAATAAAGCAGATGGCCCTCCATCGTGTGAGTGGGCTTTATCCAATCAGTTGAAGACCTTAAGGGAACAAGCTAAGGACCCCTGAAGAAGAAGAAATTTGGCCGCAGACTATAACATAGAAATTCTGCCTGAGTTTCCAGTCTTCCGAGCGAAACTGCAAGCAACATTAACCCTGACAGAATTCTGAGGCTGCAGCTTGCCCTGTGGATTTGGGGCTTGTCAGTCCTCAAAATTGCATCAGCTGATTTCTGAAAATAAATCTGGACAGATGGGAGGTGTATGTATCGCCTACTATTTCTGTTTCTCTGGAGAACCATGACTGCCATGCCCCTGGGCTCCCCAGGCTTGGGAGCTGCACCCACAGTCTGGCAGAGCCTGTCCAGAGAGGTGCAGAGTAAGCAGGTTAGGTGTGGTGGGAAGCAACAGGGAAGAAGGAAACAGATGGGGTTAGGTGGTGTGGGATGGGATGAAGAAAGCCAGACTGAGGGTCTCCAGGGCCACCACCCCACCCATCATCCTCATTCTGGTTTATGTGAGTGTTGTCACCACAGAAATCCAGGAACTGCCATCCATGCAGACAACACTGTAAATGTCACATAGGAATTACATAACATGGTGGCCCTACTGGTGCCTAAGGATGAAGATGGTCTCCAAACAATTAAGTGAAAGTCAGGGTCTGAAAAGACGTAAGCTGTTGGAATCAGAGACGTGGTTCCTGCTCTTGGCAAGTTGCTTAGTCTTCCGTCTGTTCTCTCATGGGTCTAGTGAAGGTGGGTCTCACCTAATTGTTAGATGAAGGACACTGTACTTTAGAGGCCCTGGCAGCTGCCTGGCAAATCCTTGGTGTCTGATTCATGGCACTATCGTTCATGGGGCTGGAGAAGACTCAGAAAGTAACTGACTTGGGGGTGGGAAGCAGTGAAGAGCTTTTGTAGGGAGTGTTGACCTGGAGATGTTTGAGGGACATCATCATCATAAATACCACTCGGGCCGTTGGAAGTAAGAGTGGTGCTCAAGACGTGGTCTGGGACACAGATAAATTAAATGATCATTAATGCCGTGGGATGAGGTAGAGAATGCAGGAAGAAAAGAGTCCTAAGGGACCCCAGTCCAGAAAGAGAAGACAGACGGTAGTAAGCAAGGAGAGCGAGGGGTTGAGGATGGCAAAACAAGAACTTCGAGAAGGTGGGAGGACTCAGCTGCGTCGACCGCAGGCCCAGGCCAAGCTGCAGGAACAATGATAGTCTGTGTCACGTGGCCACGTGGAGTCCGTCAGCAACTGTAACAGGACAGGAGGGGAGGCTGCTAAGAGGCTGCAGGGTCTGTGGGAGGGGCCTGTGCAGACCCCTCTTTGCAGAACATTGAGCAGGGCAGAAAAGGGACTGGGTGGTGGGGTTGGGTCCAAAGTGGGGACCCGGGTAAAGTACAGCGAGGGGCACAGGTTTAGAAGGGGGACAGTGGGGTCACATATGTTCTAATGGCACCTGTAGTGTGTCTGGTGACATTCATATGAGTCATGAAGCAAAGCTGAGAACTGGAGGGGAGCAGATGATGGTGGGAGGAGACAGAAGCCATGGAGTTGTCACCAAGGAATCTGGAGAGCTGAGCGGCTGGGTTGCCCGATCACGTTGAAGGTGTATTGGTGACTCAGCAGTGGAGAAGGCAGATGGGGGAGGACAGTGGGCATTCCAAGCCCCATCCCGTTAGGGGCTTAGATTTGAGGACAGCTGAGAGGTGATGCTGAGCATGGCTTTTGCTGTTACGTACTACGTCATGCAAAATTGGAACCACCTAGGAATCAAGGTCAGAGCAGATAGCCAACCAGAATGTGGAGGAAGGGTGAGTCCAGAACTGGGTGGGAGGAGAGGAGAAGGCCGTGAGCAGGCCTGGCAGTGACAGCACATGTTCAGTGGTCAGTGTTCCATGGGATGTGACTGAGGCAGGGGAACTTGGGCATGGGGTGGAGGGACACTGAGCTCAGCAGCCCCTGAGCAATAAAGCCTCCCTGCTGAGAGGAGGCAGCTGAGGACGGAGAGAGTCCTGTGCACTCTTTCCAGAAAACATGCAGGAACAGAGAACATGGCAGACCCAGGGTAATGTGGATGGTGAGTCATCATTCTTTCCAGGTAACATCCAACTCACAGCTTCTCCCGCTCCCCTATCAGCAAGGAAAAGTCAGTGTACACCTGCCCAGGGGAACTGTTAGCAGTGGAGGCTCAAAAACCTGTGCCTCCCCCTATACGCTACAGAGACTGCTGACAGCTGGAGACCCCCTTGCTGTCCCTGAGACATCCTGGCAAAGGTGGGAAGCCCTGCAGAGTATGAGACTCTGCTTGGGGGGATCTGACTGGCCCCTGCCTAGACTGCACCTGTGGTCATTCACTGGAGGTTTGCCTCTGCCTACCTGCACAATGCAAGGCCAAGTGCAAATAGCATGCACCCCAGACAGCATGGACTCCAGAGCTGCGCATTCAAATGTAGCTCTGCAGCTGTGTGAATCAGCTCAGTTACTTAACCTCTCTGTGTTTCCATGTCTTAATGTTCCACATGGAGACCATAGCAGGAGCTACTGTGAGGATGGAATGAATTCATTGCGTGTAGCACGTGGTAAATGATGGATGCACCAAAGTTTCCCCAGACCAGTTTTGCAAGAGCCTCAAAGAATGGGTGATGTATTAGAACCAGATAAGGGAAAAGAGGAGGGGGCCCATTTGGCCTTTGACTAGAGAACCCTAAACTGCCTTAGGATAATTCTCTAAGGCTTAAATAGAATGATAGATAAATAAAATAAAAATACATAAGATCAATAAACACAAGCTCTGGCTCCACGTCTATAGCTCAGCAGCTAGGGCACCAGCAACGTACACCGGAGCTAGAAGGTTCGAACACGGCCCGGGCTTGCCAAACAACAATGACAACTACAACCAAAAAGTAGCCGGGCGTTGTGGCAGGTGCCTGTAGACCCAGCTACTTGGGAGACCGAGGCAAGAGAATCGCTTAAGCCCAAGAGTTAGAGGTTACTGTGAGCTGTGACGCCACGGCATTCTACCCAGGGCAACATAGTGAGACTCTGTCTCAAAAATAAATAAACACAAGCTCCATTTGGCCTTTGACTAGAGAATACTAAACTGCCTTAGGATAATTCTCTAAGGCTTAGATAGAATGATAGATAAATAAAATAAAAATATGTAAGATCCATAAACACAAGCTCTATGGATGGTAATGACTCCAAAAACACTGGCACCAGGCTGTCTTTTCCACCTGTGGGGACGACACTCGTCTTGCTGCTCTGCCAGACTGATGCCCTGCTGGAGTCCACCAGCGTGTACACAATGCTTCTTACAAGACCAGAAGCTGCTGCACCCTCTAAATACCTACCTGCCGCCAGGGCAGCCCGAGGCCCCCACACTACAGTCCTGCAGAGTGTGAGACTCTGCGTGGTGGGGGGATCTGACTGGCCCCTGCCTAGACTGCACCTGTGGTCACACACTGGAGATTCGCCTCTGCTGCTACTGTTACTGCTGCTAAGAAAGCCTGTGTCTGGCGTGATGCTGGGCCCATGTCAGAAATAAAGCAGCCAAGGCTTAGACAGGTGACTCCACTCGCTGAGCTCTCAGCGGGGCTGGATCCAAGGCAAGGCAGCGAGGCCTCTCTCCTGATCCATGTTCCACAGCAGGCTGCAGACCACACATGTGGGTTCTGCTCTTTACCCGCCCCAGGCAAGCTGGAAACCCCCTTCCTGGGGTGCCTGGAACTGCCTCACACACTGGGACGCAGCCCTGCCTGCCGGGCAAGGCCAGGTGGGGTCCACAAACCACTGGCTGCAACTCCGGACAGAGCACCCCACAGTGCATCCTGGGCCCCAATTCTCCAACTGTTTAACATTTGCCTGTGACTTTATTCTTATTTTTCAGGTTGTCTGCTGACTTTGGCATGAAACTAAAGCAGGTCCCCAGGTGAGAAAATGAATGTGGAAAATAAAGCAGGAGAGAGACAGAAGGATGGAAAGAAGGAAGAGAAAGAGAGAAGAGGGGGGAAGGAAGAAAGGGGAAAAAGGAACGAAAAAAGGTAAGATAGAAAAAGAGAGGGAGGAGAGAGGGGGAGGAGAGAGGGGGAAAAGAGCCGAGGAAGGGAGGGAAGGAAGAGAAGAAAGGGGAAAAAAGGGAATGAAAAAATGTAAGAAAAAAAAGAGAGGGAGGGAAAATATTCTTCTTACTAAAGTATCTCAGGAATGGGAAAAAAGTATCCAATGTTCTCAGTACTACGGTGAAACCAGTTTATAATCACTCACACTTGCATATGAAAAATGAAACACAACTTGAGGCTATGATGAAGGAGGGAACGGGAGGGCGAGGGATGGGGAGGGGGTGGGAGGGAGAGGCGAGGATAGTAGGGGCCACACCTGTGGAGCACAGTGCAAGTACAAGTTGGTTCTATCATGTGCAGAACACAAATGTCCTAATGCTGTAATTGGGTAAATGAGGTGAAAGCCATGCTGATTAGTATGATGTAAGCCCTCCAATTTGTACAAATAATCAACGCACTGAAATTGGCATAAATGTATTTATGATCTATGTACAAAAGACTTAATAAAAAAAGGAAAAAAATCAATTCTTGTTAACCTAAGAGGAAAAAAGAAAAAGACCAAAAGGAGATGGGATGGCTCTGCTGTTTATAGGAAAGTGGAAGAACTAGTGTTAAAGCACTAACATGAAAAAAACAAACAAAAAAAAAAAACAAGAAAAAGAGAGGGAGGAAAGAGAGAGAGGGGAAGGGTTAAGGAGAGAGAAAGAAGAAGAAAGAGAAGTGGAGGAGAGAAAGAGGGAAGGAAGGAGGGAGGAGAGATAGAAAGGAAAAAGGAGATTACTGTAATTATTGGACACTGGGATAATGGCCATAATTACTCACTCAATTTCATTTTATGTTGACGTCCGTCAGATACCACACCAAGTACCTTATGTGCACGATCTCATTTCATCTTCACCAGAACCTTGTAAAGTTGATTTCAAATTTCTCAGTTTCCAAATCCCTCATTCCAGCAGCTCTATAAGCGTCTCAGTCACTGTTGAAATTTTCTTCAAAGTAGACCCACGGCTACGAGCGTAACTTACCTAGTTCCTGGATCTTGCCTGTTCCGGTCAAAAAAGCAAACAGAATATGCCTCATAAACAGATAGGCTCTCCACTTAATCAGATGTCAACCTGGGAAATGGCGAGGGCAAACAGCATTAATGATTAAACCACACCCAGCAGTTACTGTACATGCTCTGATGCCCATCTTGATAAGCGATAAATGGTTTAACTGCTGATGACTGGATCAGCTTATTCTAAACATGCCCAGGTGGTCGTCAACATGCTCTGGCCCCAGAGTCCGAAGGCAGAGGCATCGTGGGGAAGCTACTGCTGACTGACGGGCTGGCCTCTGCTTAGCTCCCCCAGGTGCCACATCCCTTCTTTTTAACATGAGCTTGTGCCCAGCCTGAGGCCCACTTGTCTGGGTGGGGGAGGGTGAGCAAAGGGACTTGGAGGTTGGAAAGCAGGAGCCAGGGAGCCATCGGTGGGTTGAGTCTTGCCCTCGAATGAGCAGGATGAGGGGCCGGCTCTGGTTGCCTCTCCACAGGGCGGGAAGCTCAGCCATGGAGCACCTGAGCACCGTCACCTGCAAAATGCCGTAACCATGGTCATTGTCATCATTTTATCAATCCCAATGCCACATTGTTTTCTGTCTCCCTAGGCTCAAAAGTGGTGCACACTCACCAATTCTTCTCACTTTGCAAGCCCTGAGATAAATGAGGGGCTGGCGTAGCAGAAAGAGGTGAGAGCTCTGGGAGTATTGCTGGGCAGCCCGGGTGAGATCCAGGCCCAGCCGAGGGCTGAACACCCCCACCGAGAGAGCTGAGGGTCTGGGATGCGAAGGGCAGTTCTCGGGGGCAGCACAGAAAGCTGGGCCCAGTGGGAAAAGGACTTAGTGGGGCTCTGGCCCATACTTGGACCCTGGGGGTCAGCGCTCTCTTGGGAACCTGGAAGGGCATACGCTTTCCCCTTGGCATGGATCCAAAGCAACTAGGCAACCTTCTCACGACCAATCCCGCCTCCTGCCTGGTACCTTGGTGTTGACAGAGGGGTGGGCCTGAGCAGAAGGCAATCACCTGATCCTGGGGGACACCTACGGAGGATGCTTTATCAACCAGTGTCTAACACCACCATAGCCCGAGAAGGTGCCATTTCTGTGTTCAGGGTGATCTCAGCTGTTCTTGAGGACATGCAAACAGCAGGCCAGGGGCTGCTCTGGCTGAGAGATCCCTTTCCCAGGACTCTTAAATCCCCCCAAGTGCCCGCTGGTGCCCACCTCCTTGTTTCTTCAAGGGTCCAACAGCTTCTTTCTCAACATCTTTCGAGCCACAATAATCACTCCCCAATTCCAGGATCCTCTGACTGCTGTTGCTTTGGCAGTAGCTGAGTAAAGAGGATACTGTGACGACTGACCAGAATTTGATGTGAGATGTCTTATGTCCAAATCCCGGCCTGGCAGTCCCAGACCATGCCTTGGTGGACGAGTCTCTCCTCTGCAAAGTGGGGACAAAGTGGCCCTCCCCACAAGGTCATATCATGCAGACCAAGCAAGATGCTGCCCTTGGAGTGCCTGTCACAGACCCAGTGCCCATTAAATACTGCTATGGCCACTGTTGTTGGGAAATCTCTTTATGCATAATTATTTTTATTTGTGTTTATTTATTTTCACATGCTTATGACACCTACTGTGTAACCATTATCCTGCTAGATATTAAGGCAGCCACAAAGAGGGGCAGATCTGTTTCTCTTATTTCTTTTGCAGTTTTTGGCCGGGGCTGGGTTTGAACCCGCCACCTACGGCATATGGGGCCGGCACCCTACTCCTTTGAGCCACAGGCGCCGCCCCAGATCTGTTTTTCTTGTCTGGTCACAAAGAAGGGCAGATCTGTTTCTCTTGTCTGGTCATTCACAATCTAGTTGAAAGGACAGGTCAACAGAAGAAACCCACATTTAGTAAGCACCCACTGTATGCCAGGCATGTGTTGTGTGTAGCCTGGTGCAGTCACTAACATCCTGTTATCTCTACAGCTGAGGATGCCGAAGCTGCTGCCCACAGCTCCTCGTCTGGGGCGAAAGTTGAGGTTTAATGTGAGACCCCCACTCTCTCCAGGCTACCCTGTGGGAAAGCCCCCCACTAGGAGGGGGCAAGCCCACCAGAGTGAGCTCAGGGATACCTCCCTTTGCCCTCTGGGCACTCCAGCATGCAGGCAGACTTCTCATCTTTGAAGGTCCCTAACTCGGGGGCCTCCTGTGCTCTCGCCTTCCCAGGGATTTCCCTCCTCCAGCTGTGACCCCGCTTCTCCGAGCATTACCAACCTCTCCTTCTCTGTTGATTCTGTCCTGACTATGGACATAAATGTCTTAATAGCAGTCATTTAAAACAACTAAGAGGTGGGCGGCACCTGTGGCTCAAAGTAGGGCGCCGGCCCCATATGCCAGAGGTGGCAGGTTCATACCCAGCCCCGGCCAAAACAAAAAAAAACAACTAAGAGATATTGGCAAGGATGTGGAGAAATCGGGACCCTTGTATATTGGAGTGGGACTACAACATGGTTTAGCCGCTGTGGAAAATAGTTTGGTGGTTCCTCAGAAACTAAGCATAGAATCACCACAGGACCAGAAACTCTACCAGGAGGTATATACCCAAGAGAATTGAAAACAGGTGTTCAAACAAAAACTTGAGCATGAATGTTCCCAGCAGCAATAGTCACAGTCGCCTAAAGGTGGGAGCAGCTCGAGTGTGTCCAGGGATGAGTGCACACATGTGGTACAGCCTGGTCACATGCTGGAATGTTGCTCGGCTAGGAAGAGGCGTGGAGCACTGGTACACAGTATCCCACATGTGAGCCTGGAGAACATTTTGCTCAGTAAAACAAGCCAGACCCAGAAAGCCATGTTTGGTATAGTTTCATTTACACGAAATGCTCAGAACTGGCAACTCTGCCAGGCAGACAGCAGGCAGATCACTGGTGCTTGGGCCACATGGAGGGGAAGCTCGGTGTTTAATGGACATGCAGCTGCCTGCTTGGGGCGACAACAAGGCTTTGGAGCTAGACAGAGGGTGCGTTGCACAACACTCCAGACATACTAAATGTTCGCTTTAAAATGGTTAAACTTGGCTTGGCGCCTGTGGCTCAAGCAGCTAAGGCACTAGCCACATACACCTGAGCTGGTGGGTTCGAACCCAGCCTGCCCGCCAGCCAAACAACAATGACAGGAGCAACCAAAGAAAAAAAAAGTAGCCGGGCATTGTGGCAGGCTCCTGTAGTCCCAGCTACTTGGGAGGCAGAGGCAGGAGAATCGCTTGAGCCTAGGAATTGGAGGTTGCTGTGAGCTGTGATGCCACAGCACTCTACCCAGGGTGACAGCTTGAGGCTCTGTCTCAAAAAAAATGGTTAAACTTATGGTATGTGATGTCAACTCAATTTAAAAAACAAAAACTTTCTTTGATCCCACAGCCTCCTGTTACCACCCCATTTCCCTGCATCGAGACACAGCAAACCGTCCCAGAGAGAATTCACTGCAACCACTGGGCCACCTCCATTCTCCCCTCAGACCCTGCTGACAGGGCCTGTGACTCCCCACACCACTGCAATGCTCTTTTTTTTTTTTTTTTTTTGAGACAGAGTCTCATTTTGTCACCCTCAGTAAAGTGCCGTGGCATTATAGCTCACAGCAACTGCTAACTGTTGGGCTTAAGCGAGTCTCTTGTCTCAGCCTCCCGAGTAGCTAGGACTACAGGCACCTGCCACAACGCCCGATTATTTTTAGAGATGGGGATCTTGCTCTTGCTCAGGCTGGTCTCAAACTCATGAGCTCAGGCAATCCACCCACCTCGGCCTCCCAGAGTGCTAGGATTACAGGTGTGAGCTACCACTCCAGGCCCTTCGCCACAATGCTCTTAATGAACTGTGATGATCCACATCTTGCCAGAGACAACAGTCAACTCCCTATAGCCTCCCGGCAGCTTTAAGGGGATTGGCCACTCCTCTTTTTTCCAGGTTCTTCTTTCTAGAAGCTTCCTTTCCTGACATCCAGCCACCACATCACCCTTGCCTGCCAGACCTCTCATGGTGAAGCATCCTGGGGCATAACACGAAGTCCTCTTCTCTTCTCTGGCCACGGTCCATGTATAAGTTCATCTAGAAGTGGCCTTGAAACATTCAAATCTATCCCTCTGGTGCAGACGGACCCCAGCCCTGAGACCCTAACTCATGACCACACGTTGGGGCAGTGCCCTCACTTGGCTAAGCTGCTCTCAAATGCAGCAGGTCCCAAACTGAACTTCCGCTGTCCCTGCCCACATCACCTCCACTCCCCTACCTCCACCAATTTCAGCACCAGCCCCACATGCTTCTGTTTGGCGGCATCTCCAGTGACTCCCCATGGCACAGCCAGGCACTGCTGCCCCTCATGGAGCCCCCTCAGAATTCGGTTCCAGTCTTCCCTGTGCTCAGACATTCCTCCTGGCTTAGCAGTGTGGCTGAGGCAAAAAGAGCAAGACCTTGGTCATCATCTGGGTTCAAATTCCGGTTCCATTGCCTACCAGCTGTGCTACTTCTCAGAGACGAGGCCACGCCTGCCTCTCCAGGTCCTCCACCTCCGCCTTCCTATCTCCCAAGCACCTGTGCATCTCCAGGGCCTTTGCACCTACTATTCCTTATGCCCAGGAAACTCTTCAGAACTACTACAGCCTGCTCGCTTTCACCCTTCAGGCCTTGCTTCCTTGGGAATGCTTCCCTCAGCACCCTGCTTAACAGAGCCCACCCCACCCCAGTGTCTCCTCCCTCCTCCCTCTCACTCCGTCCGCTCTTCTCCTTCTCTCTCATTACCTTTTTTATCTCACTTGTCAATTGGTTTTCAAATTCCTGTCTCTCTTCCCATCCAGGATTTAACTTCATGGGGACAAGGAACCTGTCCCTTTTCTCCACTGCTGCCTCCCTGGTGCCAAGAACAGCGTCCAGCACCTCCATTAAGTGTAGGCACTTAATGAGGTTTGATTACTGACGCCTGCCTGACCAGAGATGCCAAAATGCTAGTGGAGGCCCCTCCAGCCCTCAGAAACCTCTAGTGAGAGCACATAGCCTCGCTCCTGCCACAGTGGGTCAGGCCCAGCCTTAGACCTTGAGTCTGACAAATAGGTAAACCATCTAGGAATGTTATGGGGCGAGATAAGGCCCACCAACTCAAATGAGAATTTCAAAAAGGAGTCTTTTATTAACCACGGGGCTGTCTCAACAAAGTCTAAGGCAGACTAAGTGAGAGAGCATTGGGGGGGTTTGAAGTTGGGGGTTTTCTAGTCTGAACGTTGGCAAAGGGCTAAACAGGTGGGCTGAATGTTAGCAATTAGAAGCAAAAAGCAAGCACAGGGTCACGATGACCCCTTTTACAGACGGGAACCTTGCAATGTAGCCGTTTAGTCAACAGGGAACATAAAGGGCAGTTAGAGAACAGTAAGGTAACATAATGCAGATCTAGCAACTGATGGATAAGTAAAACAATTTGTCACAGCACTAAGCTCCTTAACTCTTATCATGACAGTACTTGGCCCATTCCTTCTTATCTTGTTGACACCCAGCTGACACCTATGAGGCTGCTGGAACCCACCTCAGGAAGTATCACTGCATGGCACCTCTGAAAGCCCCATGAGTCTGGTGGTAAGCACTGAGTTTCCTTTGGGGTGGAGCTGGGGGTGGGACCCCTCCTGAGGCATCTTCTGGGTATTTGCAGAGCCTGGTTCTGCACCTCCCCACTGACCTGATAGGAGACTCCTGCTATCTGCCCATGACATTCCTTCCCTACCTGAGCTTTAACCAGGAATCTATCTGCCAGAAACCTCTGTTATTAAAATAACATAAAGCTTTAGCATCTATAGTAATAAAAATCTAATTTCTATAAGAGTATGGATATTGCCAGAAGTCAAGCAGCCACTGTTCTCTAACTTTCTTACCTGTAGTAACTGCTTACTGCTTGATGTGACCCGTCCTCCCTAACAGGTGCAAGATATGTGACTTCCCCAACTGCTTCTATAGGTAGTAATAACATTGCTATTATAAAGCCTGAGATTGATCTCGAAAATACTTTTCAGTTTCTGCATTTGGGGGGACCCACTGACATTGTCTGGACTGGTGGACAGGTGTGGGGACAGATCCAACAAGCCTTGAGACTCCCTACCAGTAAATCTCCCAACTGAGAAGATAACCTCTGCTTCTTTCCTATGAGTTAATTTATCCCCTGCCAAGCAGCAGACCCAATTCCCTAGCCCTTTGTTTGCCAAACCACTTTAAAAACCTTAGTCCCCTGGGCGGTGACTGTGGCTCCATGAGTAGGGTGCCAGCCCCATACACTAGAGGTAGAGGGTTCAAACCTGGCCCCAACCAAAAACTGCCAAAAAAAAAAAAAACATTTAAAAACCTTAGCCCCCGAATTCTCGGGGAGATGGATTTGAGAAATTTCTCCCATCTCTTCACCTGGTACCTTGCAAAACAAAACTGTTTCTCTACTGTAACCCCTGCTGTCTCAGTATAGATGGGTGGTGGGCAAGGGACCCAGTTGGGCTGTAATGTGCCCAAGTGGCTCCTTTGAACTACGACATTCAGGCCTCTCATCATACCAAGCAATTTTGCTATGGGTCAGTCCTGATATATTTGACATCAAGAAAAACAGTTGAGAATCACATGAGTTCCTTTTGAGAGAGAAAAGCCAATAAATGCTGATGCAGCACTTAAGCTCATCTCAGAATTTCAGCCATCCAACCTGCTTCTCGCTCCTCCTCCAGTTAAGGTTAAGCAGGAGGAACAAGGCCTTGGCACGCGAACTATCCTCGGTTTAAACTCCAACTCTGCCACCAGCCGTGTGGGTGACTTTAGGCAACTCTCTTAACCTCTCTGAGCTCAGCCGCCTTATCTGTGTAGGAATTGTTAAATCGTGACTGAAAAAAATGAGAGCGTACACCCAGTTGAGGTTCTTAAGCCAAGACTTTAAGGATGCACAGGGCAAAGCAAGGGCCTCAAAGTGCCTGTTGTGGGTGGGGCTCTCCACAGGAGAGGTTGCGGAGCTCACATTTAAGGGGAAAGGGGGTGCACAGGAAAAAGAGAGGGGTGAAGGAGGTGAGCAATGAGGTGGCTGGTGGATTCTTCTTACTTGGTACCCAGTAAATCGACATCAGATAAAAAGAAAATTCAAAGAGGGGGGGCAGAGGAAATAGTCGATGTTGTGGGTCTTCTCAGGATGGCGAGAGAGTGATGTGTCTCCCCTTACTCTGCCTCGTGGATATGAACGCATCATCAGCATTGCAGAGTTCAGGCTACATTGCTAAGGTCACAGCTGACATGCTCTTGTTATAGCTGCCATTCATCTTAAAGCATTCTTTATGGTTTTTAGGGCTAAAGGAAATAAGAAATATTTTAACCCAAAATACATTTCTTTGTCACATTTTGAGATGTGATGGGCCAATGGGGTCATACCACAAGGCAGTCTAAGTGGGGAGCCTCATGGTAGGGAGTCTCTGCTAAAGGCAGCTGGGCCCTTCCAATATGATTCGGGGACAGGTCTGCAGAGAGGCTGCCACCCTTAAAGTCTGAATAAGGGTGCCAGGGCTGTCACTCTGAGGCTTATCTGTACAAGACCACCTTGCCAGCCAGCCTTCCTTGTCCCTCCCATACCCAGTCCAAAGAGAAGAATCCTGGTTAGCCATTTATAAGCCCCTTCATTTCTTAAAAGCAGACAACTGCACCTCACGGTTGCAGGCGGGTAAAGGATGGTAGTGCTTGTGTGGCTCGGTTCTCCCTTTCAGCATAATGAATTTGGGGAGTCCTGAGATTTTTATTTTTCCTCTACAGGATGAATAATAATGTGTGGACATAATACCCAACCCCTAGCAGAGACTAGTAAATCGCAGATATTTTTAACTTCCACAAGTCAAATGACTTCAGTGTAGGGTGAAATGCTCAGTATTCACTGCTCCACACAGGACGAGAAAAGAATTTCTCTAAGCCAACATTAGGATATAAAAGTATAAACTTTATTTTGTCTTAGAAAGAGAGAGAGTGAGAGAGGGAAAAGAGAGAAATAGCAGGGAGATGGCCTTGTTAGAAAGGGGGATAGTTCACAGAAAACAGAGGAGGCAAGTTCTGAAACCAAAGAGGAGTTTATTAAGGAAAAGAACCGAAGTGCGGTGTGAACCGGTCAGCTCCGCCCCTTCCCCATTTAATCCTGACAAAGCGAGGGGGACCCCAGGGAAGAATCTCGAATGTAGGAGGCCTCAGACCACTTGCCCTTTTGGGTTGTGAGATTATCAAGATGTCAAAGGTTTACATTCAAAGTGCCATTTTCAGGCCATAGGAAGAGACAGTCCAGTGGAGTCCTGAGGGGAATGGACTGGCAACCGCCCACAGGGTATAGGTGAGGGAGAGGATGAACGGGGCAGGCTCACCATGAGAAGGCAGGATTGACCCCATCTTGCAACCCCCACTTTCTCAAGACCTGTACCTGAGCATGCAGGCCTTGCAGAAATGGGAAGTGTTAAATAAACATACCCTGTGGAGAGAGGGCAGATTAGCCCAGGATGCAGGCCCTTGTAAAACACTATTTGACTCTCTTTATAACTTTTGCGCCTTAGATCTAACTTTGCCTTTTGCTTCTGTAAACTGCTTTGCGTTAGGAATTCCAATCCCCTCCCCAATTGAAAGAAGGGTATAAAAAAAACCTACTTCTGTAATGCAGGGCCGAGAGGTTTTCAGGTATGAACCTGTCTCAGCTGGCCGGCTAATAAGGGACCCCAGACCTAATTTGAACTCAGTGTGTTGGTGTTTTCTCTGTAATTCCATTCGCATTGGGTACAACAACCAGGGGCAGGCAGGGACCCCACAGCTCCCCTGGTGCCAAACAAAAACAGATGGGCTCCATCCCTCAGGCGTCAACGCTATTTATTGACAATGTTCATTTGGGTACAAGTGGGCTAAGATCTAAAGGCTCACAGCAACATTAGGGAGGCAGGCTGAAGGGCAACTGACTTTACAGACAAGTCTTTCTTATTAGGGCACCAAGGACGTGCAGCTCATTACTGGGACTCTCTGCAGTCTCTTCTTTTTATTTTTTTTTTGAGACAGAGTCTCACTTCGTTGCCCTCAGTAGAGTGCTGTGTCATCACAGCTCACAGCAACCTCCAACTCTTGGGCTTAGGAGATTCTCTTGCCTCAGCCTCCCGAGCAGCTGGGACTACAGGCACCCGCCACACGCCCCGCTATTTTTTGTTGCAGTTGTCACTGCTGTTTTAGCTGGCCGGGGCTGGGCTCAAACCCACCACCCTCGGTATATGGGGCCAGCACCCTACCAACTCAGCCACAGGCTCTGCCCTCCACAGGCCTTTCATATCAGGGTGTCAGAGGCTTGTGGTGAAAATGTTGCAGGAAGAGGAGGCCCAACAGAGAGAAAGCCCCCAAACACCACATTTATAAGAGAAAGGGCTGGGCGGCGCCTGTGGCCCAGTGAGTAGGGCGCCGGCCCCATATGCTAAGGGTGGCGGGTTCAGACCCAGCCCCGGCCAAACTGCAACAAAAAAAAATAGCCGGGCGTTGTGGCGGGCACCTGTAGTCCCAGCTGCTCAGGAGGCTGGGGCAAGAGAATCGCATAAGCCCAAGAGTTAGAGGTTGCTGTGAGCCGTGTGACGCCACGGCACTCTACCAAGGGTGGTACAGGGAGACTCTGTCTCTACAAAAAAAAAAAAAAAAAAGAGAGAGAAAGGGCTTTGTTCACCAGCCAGGAGCTTACGGCATAGAAGAATTCCAAATGGCCATGCTCTCTGACTGGCTTGGTCTTTCCCTTTTTATCAACAGTCAAAAAGTTCCACCCCACAGGTACCCTTCTCTTTGGCCAGTTTGAATCAAGTGGGAGATGCTATTCCAGCCCCTACAGAACTACAGGATTTCACAGAACGTGGAAATTTCCAATTCCAGGACGTTAAGTTTACAAATTCCCAAGAGCTGAGTCACCATGGAGAGGACCCCGCAGGTGTATCTTGTGGTCTCCTTGAGAAGACCTGTTCTCCTGGACCTCACCATTCTCTGGTATCCTCTGTCACCTTCTCGGGTGTCCTCTCTCACTGTAAGTATCTTTCTTATGGGTTTATAACTGGGCAGGAGCAGGGACACAAGGAGCCTGTGACATGTCTCTCTTATCTGAGTTGCAACCGCTTGTAACAGACTCTCACAGAATGTTTTTTTCAGATCTAAGATGGAGTTAGCTTGTCCAACTAATAGGAACCAGTGTCCCAGATCTGGGGGTAGTCTTGATCCAGCCTGAGGATTTACAGCAGAGAAGACAGACGGACAAACAAGACTGCCCCCAAATCCCTTCCTCCAAATCACTGAGTCCTGGTGAATTACTGTGCAGTGTCTCACTAGCAGAGCTGCAGCAAGGGTCTCGGGCAGTCCCAGTACTGTGTCAGCACCATTTGTTACACGTGGAAAGGTGGAAGGTGCCACAAAGAGGCAGGCCGAGTAGAGTTAACAGTGGAGATTTACTAAAAGCCTCTGCAAGCAGATGGGCTGCCACCAAAGATGGAAAATGGGGAAGGTGCAGAGTTAGGGCAAGGGGCCTCTTGTAAAGCAGCTCAGGAGGTGGGGGTGTGTTGTGACAGATATCAAAGGTCACCTGCTGGAGACCTTGTAAAAGATCTGAGGGTGATCTGCTGGAAGTCTTCTGTAACCTAGATGGAATGTTTTACCAGAACCAGAAGAGCAAAGAAAGTTCTATTCTCTGCTTAATCAACTAATCAACGTCCAGACCCGCCAGAGCCAGGAGGGACAAACAGGCCTGGCGTGCCAAGGAAAGAAAGAAAGAAGGCCCACAGTTGAGGTCCAGTGGTGGCTGGATTGAAGGGGTGAAGTGGGCAAAAGGCGATTGTAGCTGAATTCACAAGGTATTCTGAGTTCACAAGGTATTCACAAGGTGAATTCTGGGTCCACTTTTCCCTTCCACAAGGTTGAAGACAGACATTTTTCCAGGTATTTTCAGGCTTGAGGCCTGATGTTTATATTCCATTATTTCCCCAGCTTTGCAGGAACAAATTCTAAAGGACAGATTTAGTTAATAGATCTAGTGATTGTAAAAAATTGACATTTCCCTTTGTTCTGGTGGGCTCCTGCATGACTTAGGAAAGGCAACTTTGGGGTGGGGTGGGGTGCTTGCAAGAGAAAAAAAAAAGAAAGCAGGCAGGGAGAGATTAATTTAGTCCCTACTGAAAAACTATGAATTAATCATTTCTCTGTTATTTCTCTATAAAGAGCAACCGTCATTACACTCAGGAAATTTCATCCCAAAACATGATTCCTTGGAATTAAGAATATTTTGAATTAAAGGCCCTTCCAGATTAACAGGCACTTGGAAGGGGCTTTCTCTCTGTTTTTGTAAATGGGACTGACCCATCAAAAAAAATAATTCCCTTTCCGTCTCTGTTATCTCCGTATATTGTAGGAAAATAATCAAGAGTGCAAACAGACCGGGCCCAAATCATTTTAAACATAATACCTGTCTCTCAGGCTAATTGCTAAAGTCAATCTGCTTTTCCCATCCGTTCATTCTCCCCAGTGTCTATTCATCCTCCCTAGCAACCATTTATTGCCTATAAACAGAGTTACCTACACTCCTTATCTTCCCTCCCCTCTAAAAGGCAGGTATAAAAATATCTGGATCCCGGCGGCACCTGTGACTCAAAGGAGTAGGGCACAGGCCCCATATGCAAACCCAGGCTTGGCCAAAAACTGCCAAACAAAAAAAAAAAAATACATATATATCTGGATCCCTTGGGGATACTGAGTACTTACTTTGTGGTTCTCCCTGTGTGTGAATGTAGATAAACCTCTCTTTCTCTCATTAATCTGCCTTAATTGTGAGTTAATCTTTCATTGAACTTTCGGGAGAAAGGGGAAGTTTCCCTTCATCCCCACAATTTCAATCACTCATGAAATTCAAGGTGTCTGTGCTTTTTGAGACAGAGCCTCAAGCTGTCGCCCTGGGTAGAGTGCCGTGGCATCACAGCTCACAGCAACCTTCAAACTCCTGGGCTCAAGCTAGTCTCCTGCCTCTGCCTCCAAGTACCTGGGACTACAGGCGCCTGCCACAACGCCCAGCTATTTTTTGGTTGCAGCCATCATTGTTGTTTGGTGGGCCCAGGCTGGATTCGAACCTGCCAGCTCAGGTGTATGTGGCTGGCGCCTTAGCCACTTGAGCCATAGGCGCTGAGCCTGTAGTTAAATATTTATACTTATTTGAGTATAAATGCGTCTCAGCCTCCTGTTCTGCTTGACTAGAGCTGCCTACCCCAAACACAACAGCCTTTCGTGGCTGAAGGAGCTCAGGAAATCTCACCCTAAAACATGACTCCTTGATATAAAGAGTACTTTGAATTAAAGGCCCTTGGAGAGAGAGGCCTGGGAAGAAAAAAACCAGCCGCACCAAAAGAACAAAAGACTTCCCTTCCCCTCAGGGCTAGCTCAATGTATATTACAGGAAAGAAAATCAAGACTCCAACCAGGCCTGCCCAAATCATTATTATACTTGGCCCTCAGGTTGATTTAATTTGCCAAGAGCATCATTTACAAGTCAGGGTGTTTCTCCACATCTCATTCTCCCACGTATCTCTTCATTCTCCCTAGTAACCCTTTACTGCCTCTAAATGGAATTATCAATGGTCCTCATCTCCGTCCCCTCTAAAATAAGGGCGGACCCCACTGGGAGATAGAGTAATTACTCTGTGACTCTCCCCAAGCTCAAGGTAAATAAATCTCTTTCTCTTCCTTTTTGTGAGTTTGTTGCTGCCCAGCCAGTGCGTTGCCTGCTGTTCAAGAGGAAGCCATGTACTGAGATGTCAGAGTTTACAGCAGAGAAAGAGTTTCTTTTATTTTATTCCACATAGTGCTAAGCCAGGAGATGGGGGGAATTTCTCAAATCTGCCTCCCCAGCAATTTGGAAGATAGGATTTTAAAGATGTGGTGGGGAGGCAATTGGAGTCTGCTAATTGGCTGGGTTCAGGATGGAACCATCAGTCCCTCAGTGTGGACCACTGGCCTAGTGAGTCAGCCAGTCCACTGGAATGCAGGACCAACTTCTTGGGTGGGGGGTCCAAGACCAGTTGAGTCAGTTCCTTGGTACTGAAAGAGGACACCCGAGAAGGGTGAGGTCCAGGAGAACAGGTCTTCTCGAGGAGACCACAAGGATACACCTGCAGGGTCCTCTCCGTTGGTGACTCAGCTCTTGGGAATTTGTAAACTTCCTAGAACTTGGAAATTTCCACGTTCTGTGAAATCCTGTAGTTCTGTAGGGACTAGAATAGCTCATTGGCCAATGAGAAGGGTACCTGTGGGGTAGAACTTTTCGACTGTTGATAAAAAGGGAAATACCAAGCCGTTGGGGAGCACGGCCATTTGTAATTCTATGCTGTAAGCTACTGGCAGGTAAATAAAGCCCTTCCTCTTATAAACGTGGTGTTTGGGTGCTCTTCCTCTCTGTTGGGCCTCATCTTCCTGCAACAGTATGGCCACCAATTCACTGGAATTCAGGACCTGATAGGTATCTCAAAACCTATCCAAGTTTCAAAGAGATGATGTCACCTCTGAACAAATTTAAGAATCTTTATAGCCACTCACTATGTGACTCCAGCATAGCAATATGGACAGTGATTAATTGTTATCATTATTTTTAGCTAGGCCTGTTCCTTCAGAGTTTGGGGGCCCTTGCCCCAGTTCTTGCCTTGTACCTTTTTACTGATTTGCAAGGGTGGTTTCAACTGGATCTTTCATCAAAACTTCTGGGACAAAGGGCAAGTTTCCCTCACGGCCTCATAGCCCAGGGGAGTCTGGACAACTTCATTGTTCTCAGGAGACTAGGCACAGGGCTAGTCAACAGAAAGGCTTCTGGTTAGCTTGGATTTTTTGGACCTGGAAAGGCACATGTACACTAGTTTGCTGACTGCAGCTGTAAGAAAAGAACCACAGATATCTACTTCAGATGGGTGAATGGCTGAGGGGGGGATACAGAGACCAGGGGAACACAGGAGACAGGACAGGTCAGATGACTTGTGTTCTGATGAGGGAGACAGACCCCTAGACAGCTGATGTCAAGGTGAAGGTGACAGTGACAGCCCTAACAGCAGCCAGTCCTGATGAGCGGCCTGCACCGGAGGGTCAGGCCTGCCTGCGGGTTTGCATTTGTCAAGCACCAGGGAACCCTCCCAGGTAAACACCTGTACAGATGAGGAACTGAGGCAAATTGTGAGTGGCAGTGTGCCCAGGAACACACAGAGAGGGAGCTGCTGAACTGGAGCTTGAGCCATGGATGTGTCGAAGCAATGCAAAGAAGGCTTTCTGGAGGTGCTGCTTAACCGAAGAAAAAAAAAAAGGGCAATCCTACTGGGGGATGGCCTGGTAAATTGGATGCTGCTTGAATAGGCAGACATATGGAAGGCTATGGGGAGACTCCAAGTCTAACTTCCCGCTCCCCTATCACTTTGCAGTGCCTGATCACCAGAGACCTCCAACAGGCCAATCCTTCAAACACAGAGTAATTACTCCACATCTTCTGGCAGCAGAAGGTTCTCCGTGGCTTCCTGCCAAATTCTCCTTCAGGGATTCCTCCTCCTCTCCTTCTCACCCCTCTCTGTCAGGTCATCCCCAAGCAGCTCATTCCACCTGTCCGCTGACAGTGTCCACACGTACAGCCCACACTTAACATGCCTACCTGTCTAATAGGAGCTGTGACAGAGGTCATGGCCTGAAACAGAGCAAAATGTTTTATGAGCTATCTCTTTAACACCTCTCAGCTCCTTTTGGGAACAAGAAGCCTGCCCTGCCCAAGGCCAGTAATCAGAGGGAGGGGAGTGTTCTTTGCTCTTTGCTCCACTGGAGATGGTTCAGCAAAACTGTCCGAGCAGAAGTCAGGAGTTAACTTGCCAGAACTGAGGAGAGTCAATCAGCTATCGTTAAACAGCAATACCCTTAAAAGCTTTGTATTTCTGCTTATGGGGAGAAAGGGAACGTTAAGAGTCTGAAATTCTGCTCATTTGCCAGCAAATTGCTAAACAAAATCTTTTCCCTTCTCCTGGAGCCATTTGTCTTAGTTCTTCTGATGGGACCTCAGGGACAAGTGCCAAACTTTCCATAACAGAATTTGGCATCCCTAGTTGGTCCCACCAGTACCCAGTGGAGCAGTAGGGAGCAGCCCTGATTGGAGCCCTGGATCTTCACCAGTTGGAGCAACATCTTTTCGAAGTGAGGGAGGAAAGGACCAGCCCCCGAACCCTGCAGCTGCTGGGCCTGTTTAGCTCCAGGGAGCTCCTGTTTCTCCCTCTCCAAATTAGAAACAGCTCTGACCAACCTGAAACTTTTTGAGGACATCTGGGAAATGTCCAGATGTCTTGGCCATGTATTTGAGTAATTTCCCCAGCATTCACAGGGACCCTTGATTCCACCCATTTTTTTTTGGGGGGGGGGTCTTTGAACCTCTCAGCCCTGTGGCAGGGAATTTGTTTGTGGTACCATTTGAGAGTAGAAGTCGTGATGGAGTGGAATTAGGGATACTGGGGGATTCATCCTCTTTTTGGAGATGTTGGTTCTTGCTAGAATTGGGCCATTATTTGTGCAGTTCCCATCTGAACGTTTCTGGTTATGAGATTCTGGAATGTCAGTCCTAGAAAAGAAGGGAGCAAAGAAACCATGTTGCAGAATTCCTTCATTTACAAATCAGGAAACAAACTCAGAGTGAAATGACTGGCTAGCAGAGTTGGAAGGTGTCTAGAGTCTTTTGAGGCTGACTCCACTCTAGATTCTGAGCACTGGGAATCCTGAGATGACAGGGGCAAAACAGGGTGCTGGAAAGGAAGCACACAGCTGTGTTTGATGTCCCTTATTCATGCATTTGTTTTTTCCTTTATTGATTCGTTGATCTGTTCAGGTGTGTGTTGAGAACCTACTCTGTGTCAGACACACCATGTTCTAGGTATTATGGACTCATAACTGACAAAGCAGAAAGGGTCTGTGCCCACCTGCCTCTCACACACAAGTGGAGCATCAGACACCAAACAATTGCATTCTTAAATTTGTGTTTGGTATGATTGTGGCAAATTCTAGAAAGTGATATGAGTTGGTAGGGGAGGCGATATCAAGAAATTCTAACCTAATTGGACTTGGGACCATTACCTAGGACCCCTGGATGTGGGGTCAGGTGGAACGGTCAATCCAGGCTGGGGGGCTGGCAGCAGGAACTGCAGAGCTGAGAAGAACTGGTATTTCAGGGTCTGGGAGGCCAGTGTGGCTGGATCCACAGACACAGGATTGGGCAAGGCCTACCTTGTGGATAGGTTTAGAGATGTGAGGGCGGCGCCTGTGGCTCAGTCGGTAAGGCGCCGGCCCCATATACCGAGGGTGGCGGGTTCAAACCTGGCCCCGGCCAAACTGCAACCAAAAAATAGCCGGGCGTTGTGGCAGGTGCCTGTAGTACCAGCTACTCGGGAGGCTGAGGCAAGAGAATCGCTTAAGCCCAGGAGTTGGAGGTTGCTGTGAGCTGTGTGAGGCCACGGCACTGTACCGAGGGCCATAAAGTGAGACTCTGTCTCTACAAAAAAAAAAACTTAAGGTTTAGAGATGTGGACTGTACCCCATGAGCAGTGCAATACATTGACAGTTTCTACATTTAAGCAGGGGCTTGGGGATGATCAGGTCAGCTGTTTACGAAGTTCTCTGGCAGCCCCAGGGAACTGGGCTGACAGGGCTGAGGGAGGTGAGAAGGTAGCAACATGATGGAGGCTTAGACCAGGGTGAAGCTACTAATTGCAAAGTACTGGCAAGGAGGCTCCAGGGCTCACAGAGGATAAGCTGTGCTGAGTCCACAGCACCGCAGTGCCTGACCATGGTTGAGACCATGTAGTTACTGTCACCACCAGACCAGGCCACACTCACCCACAGACCACACTGGACAGGTAAATCTTATCCTCTTTCAAAACTCTCCAGAAGTGCCTTGAAGGAAGCCTATGCCTCAGGCAGCAACTGCAGGGACTTTGGCTTCAAAGGTGTGGCGAGGTTGCAGTTCTGATGACTTAGCCATGACCATTGGCATGTTATGTCACCAAACTGAGCCATAATTCCTTTTTGCATAAAAAGCAATTTTATTCTCTTTGCAGGCTGAGTGCTGCAATGAAATAAGATGTGTGTAAAGTCAGACACTGCAGAGCTGCCCTCTAAACTTTGGTTCCCCTGCAACACCCACTCCATGGTAGCACATGCCTCTCTCTCCATCCCTTCCCGCGCTGAGGAATCTCTGAATGCCTAACTCAATTCTCTCCTTTGCCCTGAGCTCCATGGAAACAAAATTTCTGTTCTTGCGGTGGCGCCTGTGGCTCAGTCAATAGGGCGCTGGCCCTATATACTGAGGGTGGTGGGTTCAAACCCAACCCCAGCCAAACTGCAACAAAAAAATAGCCGGGCATTGTAGTGGGCACCTGTAGTCCCAGCTACTCGGGAGGCTGAGGCAAGAGAATCGCCTAAGCCCAAGAGCTGGAGGTTGCTGTGAGCTGTGACACCACGGCACTGTACCAAGGGTGATAAATGAGACTGTCTCTAGAAGAAGAAAAAAATTCTGTTCTTGGTCCTATTATGACTTAACTTGAGGCTGTTGTGGTGGATTATGTTACTGCAGGGAGCAAAGCGTGTCCTGCAGTCACTGGGTAAGTCACTGCTTGCTGTTGTCCCACACTGCCTGCCCAGCCCGTGCTCCCCACCCGGTCCGTCTCTGCCTCATCCTGGACTCTTCCTTCCTACTGACACTGCTTCCCCGCAGCTGCGGCGCGAATCTAGAACACCCCCCACCCTCTGCTCTGCTTGTGTGATCACACTCACCCCTCAAAACTTACCTTCAGTCCTGTCTTTTCCTTTAAATCTACCACAAGATCTTATGGATAAGGGACTATGTTTTATTTTCCTTTCTTTTTTTTTTAATCCTAGCTGTGTACATTAATGCAATCATGGTGTACAATGTGCTGGTTTTATATACAATTTGAAATATTTTCATCAAACTGGTTAACATAGCCTTCACAGCATTTTCTTAGAAGGGACTATGTTTTACGAATGAAGAACCTAAGCTTAAAATTCTTGATATTTATAAACAGGGCTAAACCCTTCAGCAGAAACATAACAGCCTTCACCACTTGCCACACTGACGCTTCCCAGCCTACTTTAACCAAGAAGTAGCAGACACGGAGTTTTTGAGTCATTATTCTTCCCACCCATGGCAAGCGGTATCAATCTTCCTACCTTCCTTGCTGGGTCCAGAGACAGCCTCAGAGTCCTTCTCAACACGGCACCGTGTGGGGCCAGGGGAAGCCAGGGATCTGGGCTGTCCAACGAGGCCCCACCTGCTTGCCCTTGGTGCCGACTTGATCAGGGTGGCAGGGCTTGAGGAGGAGGTGCTATGTGGCTCTTCTAGAGGACGCCTTGGATGACCTCAGCCAGGTTTTCAGATGGCACTGAAATTTTACTTTGAGCACACCAGGAGCCTCTGTGCCTTCCCCTTCCCCTGCCTTCTCCACCTACCCACTTCCTGAGTTCATCCAACACAGCCAGGCAGCATTAACAAAACAAATGATCCCCCTTTCTACCCTGGGACTCTGTGCCTGGGCTGCCAGCAGCAAGAGCTGATAGATGCCAAGTGACTCAAGGGGGAACTCAAAATGGCAAGCTTTTCCATTATGGATTTTGTTTTTTAACCATAAGAGAAGGAGCAATAGGGATGGTGCCTGTGGCTCAAAGGAGTAGGGCGCCAGCCCCATATATCGGAGGTGGCGAGTTCAAACCCGGCCCTGGCCAAAAACTGCAAAAAAAAAAAAAAAAAAAAGACGAGAGAGAAAGGAGGAGGAGCAATGACAGCAGAGAAGAAAAATGAAAATGGTCTAGACCTCATCAAGAGCAAGCTTCTGGGTGGGGACATCCGACAGCCTGGCTTCTGGCCTCTGACATTGGCATTCTTAAAATGCGTATATGGGGAAAGCCCCTGTGTGGCTGAGCCCCCTCTCTCTGTGTCTGTGGGGAAGACTCTTCCCTGTTGTTACCCAATGTGGCCGTTCTCTGCTTTAATGCACAAGCTTTCTTCTCTGTGTGTGTTCACTCAGTAATACCTGCCGAGTGCCCGGCCCACCCAGGAGATGATGACACAGAGGTGACAAGCCATGTCTGGCTGTGCTGATGGTGCTGTCTGAAATCCCAGCTGAGGTCGTCCAAGGCATCCTCTTGAAGAGCCACACAGCACCCCCTCCTCAAGCCCTGTCACCCTGGAGAGGGATCTCCCCAACAGCCTCTTCTGTCCCTCTCCAGGGATGTTTCTCTCCTAGTGACTCTCCCCCTAGTGGCAGTTAGTGGCAGTACCCCCATGCATGCTGGTCCCAAGCAGCCCATCGCATGGGTTTCCTTAATCCCCCTGGGGAGACAGACGTAATAAGGACAATCGCAAAGCTGGAGAAATCATAACTCACAAGAAATAGTAAAATTATAGGAGTTAATTGAAGTATGTATTTAATATACATTGTTTCAAGTTTCAGTATTTTCATTAATTAAGTGCCCTAAATGGCACCTGGGAGGAGGTGGCTGGCAGGTCCCTCCATGATTCTGCTTTCATCAGCACAGACCCTCCCAACACCTGGACTCTGGGCCCTCTTGGGGTGCCGCAGAGAATCTACCCCCTGTTAAGCCGGGAAAGGGCCCTAGGATTCGCCTTGGGTAGGGGCCAGAGAGACCACGGTCAGAGCCCCACATTTGGGGTTTTATGTGCCTTGGGCCTCATGTGACTCTCCTTGTGGGCTGACACTCTGGTAGTGCTGTCTGAGATCCTGGGCAAGGTCATTCCCAGGCAGCAGAGCTCGGGCAGGCCAAGGCCAGGCTGCTGGAATCCAGATCCTGCCCCCTCCACTGTTCACTGTCCCCTCCCTTGTGGGGCCTACTGTTTCGTCATCAGTAAACAGGTTTGGAGATGATGCCACCAGCCTCACAAGGGTATCGTGAGGGTTGAAGCAGTGGGTAGGACACAGAGCCTAGGACAGCATGGGCACTAGAAACGTTTCACCATACACGGGAGAATCAGAGCTCAGAGAGGTGACGCCCAAGGTCACACAGCAGGAAAGAGGTAGAGGGACATCTGACCCAAGCTCCCTGTGCTGTACTAGTTCTTAAGGTGTGTTGGAGGCTGCTGAACCTCAGGTGACAGGTTTTCTTTGCACCTGGGCATGGGGTCAGGGACACAGGATAGGAATGCTGCTGACCACTGACCTAAAGGGACCTGGAGTGTCCTGGATGAGGCTCTACTTTAGCCTGGGCTCAAACCCCAGCCATCCCCCCATCCCTGCAGTCACAGGCTGCCAGAACCTGCTGGTGGGCAGAGTCTTCTGCCCTCTCTGCCTTCTGTCACTTTGGCCTCCTCTCTGTAGCTTCCTGTGGTAAGGCCTGGCCGCACTGAGAGCTGACGTGATGAGTTGCAACTTCTGCGCCCAGGCTGGGCTCCTTCTGCTGTGTCAGCAGTTTCCCTGGCCTTTGTGCCTCTGGCCCTGAGCACTGGCTCCACTGACACAGCAGAAGCACAGCAAAGTCCCCCTTTCCCCGATGACTCCCTCTGCACCACGCCAGGCCCTTTGCTCCTCACGCCCCACGGATGAGAGGTGCCCAGGAGCTCAGACCAGGCCACCCTACAGGGGTCCCCGCTCCCCCACTGCTGGCCCAGGGCCTCCCCCAAACCATTCCAACCTCCAGCTTCTGCATGCAAGTCAAACTGGACTAGAGATAAACCCCACATTGTGGGCCGGCTGAGAGGGACACACGTGCCCTCTGGGTGTGACGGTTGAATGTAGGCACCAAGGTGATTAGATGGAGACATCTCTCTAAAGCAACGGTTCTCACCTTGTGGGTCATGACCCCTTTGGGGGTTGAATGACCCTTTCACAGGGGTCGCCTAAGACCAATCCTGCATATCAGATATTTACATTACGATTCATAACAGTAGCAAAATTACAGTTATGAAGTAGCAACCAAAATAATTTTATGGTTGGGGGTCACCACAACGTGAGGAACTGTATTAAAGGGTCACAGCATTAGGAAGGTCGAGAACTACTGCTCTAAAGCATTGCTTCTGGTGCTTAAGGGGAGACTGGCAGGTAACTGTAGGCTGAATGGGGACATCTGCCCTCCACGTGGACAGATATCATCCAGCTTGCTGGGATCCATATAAAATAAAAGGCAAAAAAAAAGGTGGTTTCCTTTCTCTCCCTCCTGAACTGGGACGCTATTCTTCAGTTCTTGGACATCTGGACTCCAGACTATCTCAGGACTCCATTACCTGCCTCAGCAGCATCCCTGTCCTGGTTCTTAGTCCTTTGACCTCAAACTGGGAATTACACCTGTGGCTTCCCTGGTTCTGAAGCTTTGGAACTTATACCGAGCCACGCACCCACATTCCAGGGTCTCCAGGGTGCAGACGGCCTGTGCAGTGGGACTTCTCGGCCTGCATGACCAAGTGAGTCATTCCCCTATCAAACCCCTCTCACCTGTCTGTCTGTCTGTACATCTCCCACTGCTTCTGTCTCTCTGGAGAAATCATTTCTGCTCACAGATGACATGATCTTCAATACAGAAAATTCTGAAGAGTCCTCCAAGAAACTGTTAGAACTAACAAACACATTCAGCAATTTCAGGATACAAAATCAACACCCAGAAATCAGTTGTGTTCCTATGCAATAAAAATGACCAACCCAAAAAAGAAATGAAGAAAACGATCTCATTTACTGGAGCATCAAAAAGAATACACTGCAAAAAAAATCAACAAAGACACAAATAAATGGAAAAACATCCCATGCTCCTGGATTGGAAGGTTTGATATTGTTCAAATGTCCAGACTACACATAGCCATCTACAGATTCAGTGTAATCCCTATCAAAATCCAAATTGTGTTTGCTGCAGAAATAGGGAAAAACTTACAAAAATTTGTATGGAGTTACTAGAGACCCCAAATAGCCAACGTGATCTTCAGAAAGAACAAAGGTGGAGTTCTTAAACCCCATGATTTTAAAACATACTAAAAAGCAACAGCAATTAAAAGTGTGCTACTGGCATAAAAACAGTTGTGGGCCAATGAAACTATGCAGACGGCCGCAGATAGCCCCCTGCTTCTATGGCCAGATAAGCTCCAACAAGAGTGCTGAGACTACAAAGAGGGAAAATACAGTCTCTTCAACAAATAGTGTTGGAAAAACTGGATATCCACATGCAAAACTACAAAGTTGAGCTCTTACCTTATAGCATGAACAAAAATCAATGGCTTCAAGATCAAAATGTAATACCTGTAAACTATTTAGGGGGAAAGCTTCAGGATGGTGGATTTGGCAATGATTTCTTGTATGTGACACCAAAAGCACAGGCAACAGAAATAAAACCTGACAATTGAGACTACACCAACCTCAAAATCTTTTATGCATCAAAAGAAGCAATCAACAGAGTAAAAAGGCAACCTATGGAATGGGAAAAAATAATGCAACTTCTGTATAAGGTGAGGGGTTAATGTCTAGCATATAAAGCAATTCCCACAGCTCAACAATGAAAAAAGCACATAACCCAATTTAAAAACAGGCAAAAGGGATCTACTTTAAAATTACTAAAAGCGTAGAATTGGAATTTTCCTAAATAAAAAGAGATGATAAATGCCTGAGGTGATGGCTACCCCAATTACCATGATTTAATTAATTCACATTGTATGCCTGTAAAGATATATATCATTTTATATAGCCATAAAAATATTTAAAGACAGGCAAAGGACTAAATAGACATTTCTCCAAAGAAGATACACAAGTGGCCAATGCACATTTGAAAAGATGCTCAGCATCAGTAATCATTAGGGAGATGCAAACTCAAACTACAATATGTTATCGCCTCATCTGTCAGGACAGAAAGAACAGAAAATAGTAAGTGTTAGCAAGGATGTCATGAAGTCGAAACCCTTGCGCACTCTTGGTGGAAATGTAAAATGTGGCAGCCATTATGGAAAATGGTATGGAAGTTTCTCAAAAAATTGAAAATTTAATTACCATATGATCCTGCAATGCCATTTCTGGGTATTCATTTATGAATCCATAGCAGGATATCAAAGAGATACCGGAATATCTATGTTCATCACGGCATTATTCACAAAAGCAACTCAGAAATTCATTAACAGATGAATGGATAAAGACAATGTGGTCTATACATAGGGTGGACTCTGACCCGTAAAAGAGGAGAGAATTCTATCACCTGCTGCAACATGGATGAACTTTGAGGACATTATTCTAAGCATAAATCAGCCACCAAACTGCTGTAGGATTCCTCCCACATGAAGTATGTAATGAAGTCAAAAATATAGAAGCAGGCTCGGCACCTGTGGCTCAAGGGGCTAAGATGCCAGCCACATACACCTGAGCTGGCAGGTTCGCATCCAGCCCGGACCTGCCAAACAACAATAATGGCTGCAACCAAAAAATATCTGGGTGTTGTGGCAGGTGCCTGAAGTCCCAGCTACTTGGGAGGCGGAGACAGAATCTCTTGAGCCCAGGAGTTGGAGGTTGCTGCAAGCTGTGATGCCACAGCACTCTACCCACGGTGACAGCTTGAGGCTCTGTCTCAAAAAAAAAAACAAAAACATAGAAACAGAACATAGAAAGGTGGTTAACAAGAACTAGGGAGAGCAGAGCTAGGGGGGCATACTGTCTAGTGGGTATAGAGTTTCAAGTTTGCAAGGTGAAAAAGTTCTAGAGGTCTGCTGCAAAACAACGTGAATGTGTTCAACACTACTGAACTATAAACAATGGTTAAACTATGATTAATTTTAGTGCTGTGTTTTCACCATAATGAAAAAAAAAACACAGTGGAAGACATGAACACCCCTTTTTTTTTTTTTTTTTTTTAATGAGACAGAGCCTCAAGCTGTCCCCCTGGGTAGAGTGCTGTGGCATCACAGCTCACAGCAACCTCCAATTCTGGGCTCAAGTGATTCTCCTGCCTCTGCCTCCGAAGTAGCTGGGACTACAGGCGCCTGCCGCAACACCCAGCTATTTTTTGGTTGCAGCCGTCTTTGTTGTTTGACCGACCCAGGCTGGATTCGAACCCGCCAGCTCAGGTGTATGTGGCTGGAGTCTTAGCCACTTGAGCCACAGGTGCCGAGCCTGAACACCCCTTTTAATGAGACAGGTCTATAAAAAGGAAAACTACACTGAAAGAATATCGCAAAACTTAAAGACTGGAGGAAGGAAAAAAGCCGACTGTCCACACTGTGACATTTTTATGTCTCAGTAATTAACACATCTGTGCTGCTGGCTCCAAGAATGGTATTTAATTTATGACTCAGAAGCCTCTGGAGCTCGTCACTTCTGTAATCATTTGTCTTTGGAACTATTTTAAGTAGAGAAATGCTGACATCTGGTATCTTCCAGTGCAAAGTGACTTGACCTTTAACCTGCCTCTTGACCTCTGCTTGGATCTCCTGCTATTCCAATACAAACAGACGATTAACGGCGTCTATCAAGTGTAGAAAGCAATAATTGCCATGCTTTTTTTATTCTAAAAATCTTTTCACATATTATCTAATTGTCACAGCAACAGGGTAAACTATGAAGTTTAAAATTTGTGCCTTTTATGGGTTTGAGCCATGTCTCCTCAAAAAGATGTGAAGTCCTGACCACCTTCTTACCTGTGAATGTGAACGTCTTTGGAAATAGGACCTTTAGAGAGGAAATCAAGATGAGGCCACTGTGGGGGCTCTAGCCCAGTGTGACCTGTTTCCTTATTAAAAAAAGAGATAGATACCCAGGGAGGGTACCATGTGATGACAGAGGAGAGGTATGGCTGTAAGACAGGGATGCCCAGGACCTGAGAGCAGCACCAGGAGCTGGCAGAGAGATGGGGGATTCTGCCCACAGGCACACGCCCTGGATTTTGGACTTCTAGCCTCAAGAATTTATGCTTTATGAAAGCATAAATTCTGCCGTGGTAAGCCCACTGGGTTGTGGTACTGTCCTGGCAGCCCCTGCAGCCTCACCCTGTCAGGGCCCGGGACTGGCCAGGTCTCGGCCCGGCTTAACTAGGTTCCAGACACGGACCACTAAGCTACCTTGCTCAGGAACAATTTCTCTTAGGTGCCTGAGGGCTATCTACTTGTGCAGGAGAGAGAGAGAGTCTTAGAGTAAAGCAGTCTTAGAATAGATAGACCTTAGTCTTTAGTACAGCTTGGTGATCTTCAGCAGAGAGATTCCCTGCTGGCGTTCTGCAGGCAGGAGAGGAGACCGAGTCAGAGTAAGCAAGCCCGTGATAGAATGCTCATGCTCCCGACTGTCGTCTCCTCCAGCCTAATATAAGGCTGATTTCGTGCCTCTCAACACCACAGGTGTAGAGACTGCCAATTCACCACTGCTTTCTTTCTTTCTTTTTTTTATTAATAATAGATCATAGCTGTGTACATTAATGCAATCATGGGGCACCATGCACTGGTTTTATAAACAGTTCAACACATTTTCATCACACTGGTTAGCATAGCATTCCTGGCATTTTCTTAGTTATTGTGTTAAGACAATCATATTCTGCATTCACTAAGTTTCACATGTACCCGTGTAAGATGCACCGCAGGTGAAATCCCACCAATCACCCTCCCTCTGCCCAACCTTCCCCCCTCCCTCCCCTCCTTCTCCCCCTTCCCCATATTCTTAGGTTATAACTGGGTTATAGCTTTCCTATGAAAGCCATAAATTAGTTTCATAGTAGGGCTGAGTACATGGATGGAGCTGGAACATATTCTTCTTAGTAAGGTATCTCAAGAATGGAAGAAAAGCTATCCAATGTACTCACCACTGCTCTCATCTCGCGAGCTCTCGTGCTTGTTAGGAGAGCTAAATCCCTCTCTCCCTGCCCTTTTCACCAAGGTGTTCCATTGTTGAGCTATACAGGTACTTCTTATAACTCTCACTCCTCCTACCCATAGGCTATACGGGCTGCTACATCACCCCATGATTCTCCTGATTGCTTGAGGAGAGTTAGGACCCACGGGGCACACCAGCTTCTCCCAAGTCCACCAGCCCTCCCTATTCTCATCTAAGTCAGGCCCTGGATTTTAACTTAATATTCACCTGTTATCCTAACCCTAACCCTGCCCACCCCTTCCTTCTTCACAGTTTTCTGGCAGAACCCTGGGCCTGGAGAGTGCTGGTGCTCCACTTCCCTTTCTGCCTGCTAGTGAGGCCAGCACAAGACGTGAATTCTGTGATGGTTCATTTTATGCACCCAGACATTTGGTCAAACATTATTCTGGGTATGTCTTGAGGGGCTTTTCAGAGGAGGTTAGTATTTGAGTTAGTAGCCTGAGTAAAGCAGAGTGCCCTTGACCAGCTTGGCTAGCACAAAAGGGCTGACCATTCTCCAGATGAGGGGGAATCCCTCCTGCCTGACTGCTTGCGAGCTGGGTCATTGTTATTTTTCTTGCCTTTGGACTCAAACTGAAACATCAGCTCTTTTGGGGTCCAGAGCCTGCTGGCCTTCAGTAGGAACTATGCCATTGGCGCTCCTGGGTCTCCAGCTTGCAGACCTTGGGACTGGTCCATAGTTCCATAAGCCAATTCCTTATAATAAATCTGTCTGTCTGTCTCCTACTGGTACTGTTTCATGACAGCTGCAGCCCCCATCCCCTGGGCCACAGACTGGTACTGGTCACGGCCTGTTAGGAACCCGGCTGCACAGGAGGAGGTGAGTGGTGGGTGAGTGAGTGAAGCTCATCTGTGTTCACAGCTGCTCACATCACCGCCTGAGCTCCACCTCTGCCATGACCCATCCCCTCCACTCCCGGCCAGTGGAAAAATCACCTTCCATGAAACCAGTCCCTTGTTCCAAAAAGTTTGGGGATCACTGCTCCAGAGAGCACTGGCTAGTCCAAATTCCATCTTGACACATTGTTGTCATGCTCAGATAGGTGACTGAGCTGGTCTGCATTCTCACCCTCCACAAGGTACATTTTAAGCCTCCTTTGTTTTCCTTAACCCCCACTTCCCCCATTGACCCCTGGCTCTCAGCAGTTGACTGGGATGAGTGCTACTGATACCCTACAGCCCCTCTATAGGTCCAGGCCCCCATCCCTAACTGCTGAGTTTGCAGACAAACTCTCTCGTCTCCTGGCTCCCTTTGTGGCAGAACTGCTCTCAGCCAACAGAAGCCTCTTGCCAGGCAGGTCACCAACTCCAGACTCAGCCAATGACCATCTGGTCCAGGGGTATAAATGCTTAAGGGTGGAACAGCGGGCAGATAAGGAGTGACTCCTTTATTTAGTCCCCCAAAGAACTTGTGGCCATTTACTATACCCTGGGGGGAAAGTAACAGGTGCGTGAGGGGCCTTGGATACAAGGTTTGGGTTGATGCTGGTATCCGGGGATACAAAGCATCATCCTGGCCCCTGTGTTATCACAGGCCATGTGGGAGTCAGGTAGCAAAGTTCTGGCCCAGCTGCACATGGAGAGGGCACTGAGGCCACAAACCCTCCTTATGGTCATTCCCTGGGTCCTAAACATATGTAGGAAGGACACACGGCCATTGGAAGGGTCCTTACTCGGGTTCCTTGACCTGCAGAATGAGAATTATTTTGATAGGAAAGACCAGCCGTGGCCCCAGAACTTGCACTTTCTACCTAGATACAAATGAGCAGCAGTATGAGATCCCAGGGAAGGCAGATGTCAGTGTCACCTTAGAGTCCTGAAACATCCGGGGTGGAGGTGCCAGTCCTGTCCTCTTTAATCTCCCAGTCTGACCCTATCAAAATTGTGTGGATCACAGTAGGTTATTATTATTTTTTTGGAGACAGAGTCTCACTTTGTCATCCTCGATAAAGTGACCTGGCGTCATAGCTCACAGCAACCAAACTCTAGAGCTCAAAGCTATTCATTGGCCTCAGCCTCCCTGGTAGCTGGGACTGTAGGTGCTCAACACAACACCTGGCTATTTTTAGAGACGCTGTCTTGCTCTTGCTCAGACTGGTCTCGAACTCCTGAGCTCAGGCAATCCCCTGCCTTGGGTCTCCCAGAGTACTAGGGTTACAGGCATGAGCCACTGTGCCCTGCCCATAGTAGATTATTTTATGTTTTATTTTATTTTCCTATTTTGAAATTTTTTTTTTTTTATTGTTGGGGATTCATTGAGGGTACAATAAGCCAGGTTACACTGATTGCAATTGTTAGGTAAAGTCCCTCTTGCAATCATGTCTTGCCCCCATAAAGTGTGACACACACCAAGGTCCTATTTTGAAATGTTAAGGGGGTACAAATGTTTTTGGTTACATGGATTGCTTTTGTAATGACTGAGTCATGACTGTTAAACGTGCCCATCACCCACACACGTTTGTTGTACCTGTCAGGTAGGTATTTGCCCCTGTTTTACCTCCCCTCTCCTCTCTGCTTGATTTTCACTGGGTTTTACTTCCACTGACCACATGTGTGTTCATTGGTCATTTCGAATTTAATAATGAGTAGACATGATGTCTGTTTTTTTTATTCTGAAGATACTTTAGGTAGGAGAAGGGTCTCCAGTTCCATGCAAATTATTGGAAATGGCCTTAATTTGTCCTTTTTATGGTGTACATGTTATCACATTTTATTAATCCACTCCTGCACTGATGGGCACTTGGGTTGATTCCACATCTTTGTCATTGTGAGTTGTGCTGTAATAAACATTTGAGTGCAGGTGGGGTTTTTTGTTTGTTTGTTTTTGAGACAGAGCCTCAAGCTGTCGCCCTGGGTAGAATGCCCTGGCATCACAGCTCACAGCAACCTCCAACTCCTGGGCTCAAGCAATTCTCTTGCCTCAGCCTCCCAAGTAGCTGGGACTACAGGCGCCCGTCACAACACCCGGCTGTTTTTTGTTGCAGCTGTCATTGTTGTTTGGTGGGCCCAGGTTGGATTTGAACCTGCCAGCTCAGGTGTATGTGGTTGGCGCCTTAGATGCTTGAGCCACAGGCGCCAAGCCAGTGTCTCTTTTGATAAAAGCTACTTCTTTTCCCTTAGGTAGATACCCAGAAGTGGGATTTCTGTATGAAGTGGTAGGTCTGTGTTTAGTTCTTTGAGGAATCGAGAAATCTCCATACTGTTTTCCACAGAGGTTGCTGCAGTCCCCCAGAAATGCATAAGCCTTCTTTCTTCTCTGCATTCATACCAGCATCTATTGTTCTTGGCCTTTTTTTTTTTTTTTTAGACAGCGTCTCACTCTGTCACTCTGGGTAGAGTGCTGTGTTATCCTAGCTCACAGCAATCTGACACTATTAGGCTCAAGAGATCCTCTTGACTAGCTGGAAATACAAGTGCCCACCACAACACCTGGCTGGTTTTTCTATTTTTAATAGAGACAGGGTCTCACTCTTGCTTAGACTGGTCTCAAATTCCTGAGCTCCAGCCATTGGTTTTGGACTTTTTAATAAAAGCCATTCTAACTTGGGTAAGGTGATATCTCATTGTGGTTTTAATTTGTATTTCTTTGATGATTAGTGATGTTGAGCCTTTTCTCGTATGTTTTTTGGCCATCTGTCTATCTTCCTTTGAAAAGGTTCTGTTCATATCTTTTGCTGACCTGTTAATGGGGTTGTTTGTATTTTTATGGCTGATTTCCTTGAGTGCTTCATAGATTCTGGATATGAGCCCGTTTTCAGATGTCTGGCTTACAAATATTTCCTCCCATTCTGTAGATTGTTTATTTCCTCTGTTAATTGTTTCCTTAGCTGTGCAGAAACTTTTTAGTTTAATCAAATCCCATTCATTTATTTTTGTTGTTGTGATTGCCACAGCAGACTCATTCATAAATTCTTTGCCTAGGCTGAAAAGTTAGAAGAGTTTTTCCTATATTTTCCTCTAGAATTCTTACAACTTCATGCCTTAACTTCAGGTCTTTTTATCCATCTTGAATCAATGTTTGTGAATGGTGAGAGATAGGGGCCCTGTTTCATTCTTCTGCGTGTGGCTATCAAATTTTCTCTGTACCCTTTATGGATTAGGGCTTCTTTCCCCCAGTATATGTTTTGTTGTCTACTCTGTCGAAGATCAGTTAGGTGAGGGTAGGTGGTTTTGTATTTGGGTTCTTGTTTTGTTCCATTGGTCTGTGTCTCTATTTTTGTACCATGCTGTTTTGGTTACTAAAGCCTTGTCTTAATAGTGTAGTTTGAAGTCTGGTAATGTGGTGCCTCCAGATTTGTTCTTTTTGCTTAAGATTGTGATTGCTTTGACTATTAGGGCCCTTTTCTGGCTCCAAATGAAGAGTAGAATTATTTTTTCAAGATCTGTGAGGTAGGCAGTTGGTATTTTGATGGGGATTGTATTGAATGTACATTATTTTGGGTAGCATGGATGTTTTAACAATGTTGATTCTACCAACCCACGAGCCTGGTATGTTTCTCCATTTGTTGTGTCCTCTGTAATTTCTTTCCTCAATGTTTCACAGTTTACTTTGTAGACAAATTTCATCTCTTTGATTAAATGTATTCCTAGGTATTTTCTTTCTTTCTTTTTTTTTTTGAGACAGAGCTTCAAGCTGTCCCCCTGGGTAGAGTGCTGTGGCATCACAGCTCACAGCAACCTCTAACTCCTGGGCTCAAGCAATTCTCCTGCTTCCACCTTCCAAGTAGCTGGGACTACAGGCGTCCACCACAGCGCCCGGCTATTTTTTGGTTGCAGCCGTCGTTGTTGTTTGGTGGGCCCAGGCTGGATTTGAATCTGCCAGCTCAAGTGTATGTGGCTGGTGCCTTAGCTGCTTGAGCCACAGGTGCTGAGCATTTTATTTTCTTTGTAGCTATTGTGAATGGTGTTGAATCTGTGATTTGATGTGAGAGAGGATACCAGGGAAGGGTGCAGTCTAGGAGAACAGGTCTTCTCAAAGAGACCTTAAGAATACACCTACAGGGTCCTCTCCATGGTGACTCAGTTCTTAGGACTTTGTAGACTTAACTTCCTGGAACCTAGACATTTCCACTTCTGTGAAATCCTGTAGTTCGGTGGGGGCTGGAACAGTATCTCCCACTTGATTCAAACTGACCAGTGGGAAAGGTACCTGTGGGTTGGAACTTTTTGACTGGAGATAAAAAGGGAAAGACCAAGCCAGTCAGGGAGCGTGGCCATTTTGAATTATTCTATGCCGTAAGCTCCGCCTGCGGAAATAAAAGCCTTTTTCCTCTTAAATATGTTGTTTGGGTGCTCTTTCTCTCCATTGGGCCTTGTCTTCCTGCAACAGATTCCCAGCTTGACTGTTGTGTGTGTAGAAATGCTATGGATTTGAGTACATTGATTTTGTATCCTGAGACTTTGCTTTATTTATTTTTCAATTCAAGGAGTCTTTTGGTGGCGTCTTTGGGATTTTCTAAGTGTGAGATCATATCAGCAGTGAAAAGCAATATTTTGACCTCTTCCTTCCTGGTTTGGATACCCCTCGTTTCTTTCTCTTGCCTGATTGTGCTGGCTACGACTTCCAGCACTGTACTGAATAGAAGTGGTGACAGTCGGCACCCTGGTCTTGTTGCAGTTCTTATGAGAAATATTTTCAATTTTCAGCACGACGTTGGCTGTGGCCTTGTCATATGTCCGTTTATGGCTTTTATAATTTTGAGATATGTTTCTTCTATGCCTAGTTTATGGAGAGTTTTTATCATGAAATGCTGCTGAGTTTTGTTGAATACTTTTTCTGCATCTATTGAAATGATTATACGGGTCTTTGTTTTTGCTTCTGTTGATGTGGTGGATTACATTTACTGGAGCTTTAGAAACCTAGCCAAGTAGTAGTTGCTTCCTAATGTGGTATCATTTCTAGTGCAAATTAATGCAGACTTGGGCATGATAAATGCAGCTATTGATGTGCAAAATGGTTTTTCTCCATGTTGATCAGAAGAGAGGATTAGAAACAGTTTACATTCACAAGGGACAAAAACTACAGAAGAAAAACTTTATGTTTACATGGATGGAGCTGGAAAATATTCCTCTTAGTAAAGTGTCTCAGGAATGAGAACAATATCCAGTGTACTCAGTACTACTATGAAACCAATTTATAATCACTCACATTTTCATATGAAAGATGAATCACAACTATAGCCCTGGAAGAATGAGGGAAAAGTAGGGAGAGGGGAAAGGGGTGGGTTGATAGAGGGAGGGTTAATGGTGGGACCACACCTATGGAGCATATTGCAAGGGTACAAGTTGGATCTATCAGGTCTAGAACACAAATGTCTTTTTTTTTTTTTTTTATTAAATCATAGCTGTGTACATTAATGCGATCATGGGACACCATACACTGGTTTTATAGACCGTTTGACACATTTTCATCACACTGGTTAACATAGTCTTCCTGGCATTTTCTTAGTTATTGTGTTAAGACATTTATATTCTACATTTACTAAGTTTCACATGTACCCTTGTAAGATGCACCTCAGGTGAAATCCCACATATCACCCTCCTTCTGCCCATCCTCCCTCCTCTCTCCCCTCCCTCACTTCCTTCCCCATATTCTTAGGTTATAACTGGGTTATAGCTTTCATATGAAAGCCATAAATTAGTTTCATAGTAGGGCTGAGTACATTGGGTACTTTTTCTTCCATTCTTGAGATACTTTAGTATGAAGTATAAAAGAAGAATATGTTCCAGCTCCATCCATGTAAACATGAAAGAGGTAAAGTCTCCATCTTTCTTTAAGGCTGCATAATATTCCATGGTGTACATATACCACAATTTATTAATCCATTCGTGGATTGATGGGCACTTGGGCTTTTTCCATGACTTAGCAATTATGAATTAGGCTGCAACAAACATTCTGGTACAAATATCTTTGTTATAATGTGATTTTTGGTCTTCTGGGTATATGCCTAGTAGAGGAATTATAGGATTGAATGGCAGATCTATTTTTAGATCTCTAAGTATTCTCCAAACATCTTTCCAAAAGGAATGTATTAATTTGCATTCCCACCAGCAGGGTAGAAATGTTCCCTTTTCTCCACATCCACGCCAACATCTTTGGTCAGGGATTTTGTGAGATGGGCTAATCTTACTGGACTTAGATGATATCTCAAAGTAGTTTTCATTTGCATTTCTCTGATGATTAAGGATGATGAGCATTTTTTCATATGACTGAAGGCCGTGCGCCTGTCTTCTTCAGAGAAATTTCTCTTCAAGTCCCTTGCCCAGCCTGTGATGGGATCACTTGTTCTTTTCTTGCTTATATGTTTGAGTTCTCTGTGGATTCTGGTTATTAAACCTTTGTTGGAGACATAACCTGAAAATATCTTTTCCCATTCTGAGGGTCATTTGCTTGCTTTACTTACTGTGTTCTTGGCTGTGCAGAAGCTTTTTAGTTTGATCAAGTCCCAGTAGTGTATTTTTGAAGCTGCTTCAATTGCCCGGGGGGTCCTCCTCATGAAATACTCACCCAGACCGATTTCTTCAAGGGTTTTCCCTGCACTCTCTTCTAGTATTTTTATAGTTTATGTCTTAAGTTTAAATCTTTAATCCAGTGAGAGTCTATCTTAATTAATGGTGAAAGGTGTGGGTCCAGTTTCTGTCTTCTACAGGTTGCCAGCCAGTTCACCCAGCACCATTTGTTAAATAGGGAATCTTTTCCCCACTGAATGTTTTTTTTTTTTTATTGTTGGGGATTCATTGAGTCCCCACTGAATGTTTTTAATTGGCTTGTCAGAGATCAAATAATGGTAAGTAGCTGGATTCATCTCTTGGTTCTCTATTCTGTTCCAGACATCTATTTCTCTGTTTTTGTGCCAGTACCATGCTGTTTTGATCACTATTGATTTACAGTATAGTCTGACATCTGGTAGCATGATTAATCCTGCTTTGTTTTTATTTCTGAGTAATGTATTGGCTGTTCGAGGATTTTTCTGATTCCATATAAAATGAAGTATTATTTTTTCAAGACCTTTAAAGTATGACTGTGGAGCTTTAATAGGGATTGCATTAAAATTGTATATTGCTTTCAGTAGTATGGACATTTTAACAATGTTGATTCTTCCCAGCCATGAGCATGGTATGTTTTTCCATTTGTTAACATTTTCAGCTATTTCTTTTCTTAGAGTTTCATAGTTCTCTTTATAGAGATCTTTCACATCCTTTGTTAGATAAATGCCCAAATATTTCATCTTCTTTGGCACTACTGTGAAAGGAATAGAGTCCTTAACTGTTTTTTCAGCTTGACTATTGTTGGTATATATAAAGGCTACTGATTTATGAATGTTGATTTTGTAACATGAGACGCTGCTGTATTCCTTGATCACTTCTAAGAGTTTTGTAGTAGAATTCCTGGTGTTTTCCAGATATACAATCATATCATCTGCAAAGAGTGAAAGTTTGATCTCTTCTGACCCTATACGGATATCCTTGATTGCCTTTTCTTCCCTAATTGCGATGGCTAAAACTTCCATTACAATGTTAAAGAGCAGTGGAGACAATGGGCAGCCTTGTCTGGTTCCTGATCTCAAGTGGAAATGATTTAAATCTAACTCCATTAAATATGATATTGGCTGTGGGTTTGCTGTAGATGGCCTCTATCAGTTTAAGAAATGTCCCTTCCGTACCAATTTTCTTAAGTGTTCTGATCATGAAGGGATGCTGGATATTATCAAAAGCTTTTTCTGCTTCAATTGAGAGAATCATGTGTTCTTTGTTTTTTAATGTGTTTATGTGCTGAATTATACTTATAGATTTACATATATTGAACCAGCCTTGAGACCCTGGGATAAAACTGACTTGGTCATGATGTATAATTTATTTGATGTATTGCTGGATTCTGTTTGTTAGGATCTTGTTGAATATTTTTGCATCTATATTCATTAGTGATATTGGTCTATAATTTTCTTTTCTTGTTGGGTGTTTTCCTGGTTTGGGGATCAGGGTGATGTTTGCTTCACAGAACGTGTTGGGTAGTCTTCCTTCTTTTTCTATATTTGGAACAGGTTGAGTAATATAGGTACTAATTCCTCTTTAAAGGTTTGGTAGAATTCTGACGTGAAGCCATCTGGTCCCGGGCTTTTCTTTTTAGAGAGATTTTGTATGGTTGATGCTATTTCAGAACTTGATATTGGCCTGTTCAACATTTCCACTTGATTCTGGCTAAGTCTTGGAAAGTGACGTGCTTCCAAGTAGTAGTCAATTAACTTCAGATTTTCATATTTCTGAGAATAAAATTTCTTGTAATATTCATTAAGGATTTTTGAATTTCTGAGGAGTCTGTTGTTATTTCATCTTTGTCATTTCTGATTAATGAAATTACAGATTTTACTCCTTTTTTTCCTGGGTAGGTTAGCCAAAGGTTTATCTATTTTATTGACCTTTTCAAAAAACCAACCTTTTGTTTATTGATCTGTTGTATAATTATTTCGTTTTCAATTTCATTTAATTCTGCTCTAATTTTGGTTATTTCTTTTCTTCTACAGGGTTTGGGGTTGGAATGTTCTTCCTTTTCCAGTTGCTTGAGATGGCCCATTAAGTTATTAACTTCCTCTCTTTTCGTTCTCTTGAGGAAGGCTTGCAGTGCTATAAATTTCCCTCTTAGGACTGCCTTTGTGGTATCCCAGAGGTTCTGATAATTCATGTCTTCATTGCTGTTTTGTTCCAAAAATTTGGCAATTTCCTTCTTAATCTCATCTATGACCCAGGTGTCATTCAGCATAAGGTTATTTAACTTCCATGTTTTTGTGTGAGTATGCAGATTCCTGTCGTTACAGAGTTCAACTTTTATTCCATCGTGGTCTGAAAAGATGCAAGGAATACTTTCTATTTCTTTAAATTTACTGAGGTTAGACTTGTGACCTAAGATGTAATCGATTTTGGAGTATGTTCTGTGGGCTGATGAAAAGTACGTGTAAAGAGGGACTTTACCTAACAATTGCAATCAGTGTAACCTGGCTTATTGTACCCTCAATGAATCCCCAACAATAAAGAAAAAAAAAAAAAGAAAAGTATGTGTATTCAGTTTTGTTGGGATGAAATGTTCTGTAGATGTCTGCTAAATCCAAATGTTGGATGGTTAGGTTTAAATCTAAAATTTCTTTGCTCAGCTTCTTATTGGAGGATCAATCCAACACTGCCAAAGGAGTGTTGAAATCTCCGATTTTTAGAGGTCGGAGTTGTGGCCTCCGGCACCGAATCCTGGCCATGCGAGCCGCGGGCCTGGGGCCGCTGCTGGCGCTGCTGCAGCTGCTGCTGCTGGCCAGGCCTGGGCTGGCCACCACCACCGCGCCCATTGCCTCCCCGCGCTTCAACGTGAGCCTGCACGTGGCCGCTGAGCTGAACTGGCTGCTGGTGCTGCGGAACTACGACCGGGAGTTGCTGTGCGCCGCGGTGGTGCAGATCATCGGGGACAGAGTCCCCACGTGGATGCGCTCCTGATGGGAAAGGTGGTCATGGAGCTGGAGCGCCTCCTGCCTCAGCCTTTCACCGGCGAGATCCGCGCATGTCCCGCTTCCTCAACCTCAGCCTGGCCGACTACCTGCTGGTCAACCTGGCCTACCAGTCCTCCGCCTTCTACACCAGTATTGTGGCTCAAGACTCCAGAGGTCAAATTTACCACGGTCGGAAGCTGGATTATGCCTATGGAGATACCTTACACAAGCTGACCATGGATGTACAATTCTTAAAGAACGGACAGGTCGAATTCACCGGAACCACTTTTGTGGGCTATGTAGGATTATGGACTGGTCAGAGCCCGCACAAGTTCACAGTTTCTGGCGATGAGCAAGATAAAGGCTGGTGGTGGGAGAATGCGATCGCTGCCCTTTTTCAGAGACACTCACTGATCAGCTGGCTCATCCCGACCATACAGATGTGCTCTCCTATGTTTGAATTAGTGAAGCAAAAAGTAGCTCTACATACAAGAAAAGGAACATCTGCTTTTCAGGAGCTATTGAAGCAAGCAGAGTTCCAGGTCCTCCTACCATTGTAGTCCCATCTTATCCAGGTTCTGTCTCTGAGGTTCCAGCAGTCAGTTGCAGTTGGAAAATATGAAATGGAAAATTCCAGAAACAAACAATTCATAAATTTTAAATTGCGTGCTGTTCTGAGTGGGCAGGACAAACTCTTGACTCTTCCCCCTCCCTACTGCCTGGGATGTGAATCCTTATAAATCATTCCTTTGTCCTTACACCTGCCCACTAGTCACTGAGTGGACATCTCCACTGTCAGATGGTGACACAGTCTGTGGTCAAGAAACCCTTACTTCACTAAATGAAGGCCCCAAAGTCGTGATTCTGGTGATTCATATTTGCCACAGATAAGCCATGAAGTATTTCACTAAAAGGTGAAATAAGGAAAGAAAAAAAAAATCCATATGCTGAGGTTGCTAAGGTCTATGGTAAGAGTAAGTCTGCAGTTGGGCAGGGTGGCAGGTGCCTCTATTCTTGGCTACTCAGGAAGCTGAGTTGGGAGGATTCCTTCAACACAGGAGTTCCAATCCAGCTGGACAACATAGTGAGAACCCCTATCTAAAAATTTACGTATTTTTATATATATATATACAGATGTATATTTTTTAAAAAGAATCTTCTATCTGTGACCTTGTGAAGGAAAAAGAAATTCCTTCATAATATATATCAAGTTTGGTACTATTCAGACTCTACTGGGGTCTTGAAATGTACCCCCTTTCATTGGGGGTGACTATAACTTGTAATTGACCAGACAAAGCCCATTTCCTACAGCACAGCTCTGGTGCTGGGACCTGGCCCTGTCCAGTGTTTGCCTTTCTGGTTTTTCCTTGAATCCTCTAGCCCCACTAAGGGATTACCACTTCATGTGGGTACTCCCTAAAGTTGTTAGCAAATTATGCATCCATCACACATTTTTAAGATGACTTCTAAAATTTTTTGTCCTAAGATTTAAAAAATGCAGAAAATCTAGTGTACTATAAGCATTGACATTTGAAAATAAAACATTAATTTAAATGTAGCCATTGGAATCTAAATACTGTATCATAATGATTTAAAAAATATTTTACATATAATTTACATACAGTTAAATGCACAGATGAATCGCAGATACTGATTTATCCATGTGACCACCGACAAAACCGAACATTTCCCAGTCCCTGGAATCTCCCCAGCACTTTCCCTCCATCAATTCTAAACCCCCCTCCTTCCTCTCACCCATCTCCCACTCTTTCCCAACACCTGTAACTACTCTTTGATGTTTATCTAAACAGGTGAGTTTTGCCTGTTCTAGAATTCATATAAATAAAATCATGGAGTACAGACTTTAAAAAAAAAAAAAAGAAATCTCCAACTATTATGGAGCTGGAGGAAATCAAGTTGCTCATGTCTGTTAGAGTTTCTCTTATAAATTGAGGTGTATTCTGGTTGGGTGCACAAATATTAATAATTGAAATCTCATCATATTGTGTATTACCCTTAACAAATATGAAGTGACCATTCTTATCCTTCCTTACTTTTGTTGTTTTAAAGCCTATTGTGTCTGGAAATAGAATTGCAACACCTGCTTTTTTCTTTTTTTTTTTTTTTTTTTTGTAGAGACAGAGTCTCACTGTACCGCCCTTGGGTAGAGTGCCGTGGCGTCACATGGCTCACAGCAACCTCTAACTCTTGGGCTTACGTGATTCTCTTGCCTCAGCCTCCCGAGCAGCTGGGACTACAGGCGCCCGCCACAACGGCTATTTTTCTGTTGCAGTTTGGCCGGGGCTGGGTCCGAACCCGCCACCCTCGGCATATGGGGCCGGCGCCCCACTCACTGAGCCACAGGCGCCGCCCCAACACCTGCTTTTTTCTGATTACCATTTGCCTGAAATATGGATGACCATCCTTTCACCCTGAGTCTGTATTTATCTTTTACGGTAAGATGTGACTCTTGTATGCAGCATATATCTGGCCTGAGTTTTGTATCCAGTCAGCTAACCTGTGCCTCTTTAGAGGACAGTTTAAACCGTTCACGTTAATGTAGAATATTGATAAGTCTGGTAAAATTTTGGGTATCAAGTTTTTCGAAAGTCCAGTGGACATTTTTAATCCTTTCACCACTGTGGAAGTTGGAGTTTGATCAAAAATTTCTGAGTGAGTTTAATTTTGTGGTATAGGATTGGGCTGGTCATTATGGAGGACAGGTCTGAGAATATCCTGAAGAGCTGGTTTGGTTATGACAAATTTCTTCAACATATGAATGTCATTAAAGTATTTAATTTCTCCATCATAAATGAAACTCAGTTTAGCTGGATACAGGATCCGGGGTTGAAATTTATTTTGCTTTAGGAGATTAAAAGTTGATGACCACCCTCTTCTGGTTGAAAAGTTTCAGCAGAGAGATCTGCAGTCATTCTAATATTCTTCCCTTTGTAGGTTATGGATTTCTTACGTCTGGCTGCTTTCAGAATTTTCTCCTTCATATTAACTTTAGTGAAGTTAATTATGATATGCCTGGGGGATGTCTTATTCGGGTTGAGTCGTGCTGGGGTTCTGAAACTGCTATCTAAATTTCAGAATCTCCTGGCATGTCTGGAAAATTCTCTTTCATAATTTCAAGGAGAAAGGCCTCTGTGCCTTGTGAGGCCACTTCATCACTTTCAGGGATTCCAATGAGGCAGATATTAGCCTTCTTCGAATTATCCCAGAGCTCTCTGAGAGAATGATCTGTTTTTGCTCTCCATTTCTCTTCCTCTTTGAGAGTTTGGGAGCATTCAAAAGCTTTGTCTTCAATGTCAGAAATCCTTTCTTCTGTTTGCTCCACTCTGTAGTAATACTGAGGGATTCTACTGTATTTTTCACACCTTTGAGGGCTGCAAATGCTTGCTTCAGTACATCAAAATCTTTGGTGGTTTTGTCTTTAAATTCGTTAAATTCTTGGGACAACTTTTGAATTTCTCTTCGAATTTCTAATTCTGACTTTTGAATTGCTCCTCGAATTTCTAATTCCAAATTTTTCTCCATTCTATTAATCTTGTTTGTGATCCAAATTCTGAATTCGATTTCTGACATCTCAGCCAGCTATTTATGAATGGAATCTTCAGTTACATCTGCCATATCTTTCCTTGGGGGGATTGATCTATCTGGTTATTCATGTTACCAGAGTTTTTCTGCTGATTTTACCTCATGATTATTTTACACCACTTGACTTTTCCCCTGGAGCTTTGTTGAGGACCCGTACAGTGCTATTGCCTGAGAAACTGGGGACCTGTTTGGTGTGGTGTGGCTAAGTGGCTCTGTCTTATTTTCAGCTGGTCTCTGTCCAACCCTAGTAAAACAGTTACTCTGGGTTGAAGTCTCAGCTGTGGAGAAATACCAGCAATTAAGTCGCCCCGCTCCCTGCCCCAGGCAACAATTAGAAAAGGAAAATCAAACCTTCCTACAACCACACACCCAGGGCACCACTTGGATAATCCTTGGGCGATTGGCTCAGTTCAAAAGGTCCAAATCAATTGTCTCTGTCAGCACCTGTCTCAGGTGGGAGGGTTTAAAAGGTCTCTGGCAACTGGATTGCAGGGGTCTGCTGAGAACTCAAATATGACTTGCTCCTGTGCTCTGTGAAGTCAGGAGGACCCACCTAGCAAATAATTAGTCTGGGAAGGTTGATGACTTCTTCCCCACCTTGCACCTCTGTCACACCCAGTCACTGATAGCCCCGCAGGGCTGTGACACCAGGGGTTTGCACCTGCCTGAATCACAAGGAAATCTATACCTGCTCAGCTAGGTCACTGCTTTCTGCCTCTATTTAGCAGGGGGAGGTGAGGCCTGACAACCTCGGGTGCTTGATGGAGACTGGGCGGTGTTCACTCATTTCCAGGTCCGCCCCTGATTTATGTTACTGACAGAACAGAACAACCTTGCAGGGATTTTTTTCTGTCCCTGCTAAATTCTCCTGCAGAAGAGAAGCTGTTTTGAGTTTGAGCCTTTGAGCAAAGGCCTTTGAGCAAAGGCCCTGTCTTTGCTCCTGCAGGTTTGTATTTGCAACGTGGTTAGCTGTCAGTTCTAGCCTCCTGCCTTCCTTTGCCTATAGGTTGATGATCCCCTGAGGGCCGGGTGCATCTTAGGCTGAGTAAAGCGGTCTTCTCGGTCAGCCCTGCCCTGGGAGTCAGCTGGCACTGCGCATGCGTTTTCTAGTCCCCGCACTCCAGGCCGGTACCGCCTCAGGCAAACCCTTTACTTATGGGGCCTGCATTGGTTCCAGGTCTGCTCCATGGTGGTTGCCACCTGAGAAGATGTCCGACCTCCTCTGGTTGCCCAGAGAGACGGGGGTATGACCTCGGAATATCTGGGGGTGAGCCCTATTATTGCCAAAATCGGCTGCTGCTCTGCGCCTTGGGGCACTGCCGCTCTGACTTGGTTCCCTCTTAGCTGTGGTTCCCTCTCAGCTGACCATCCTCTCCTCACTCCCATGCTGCAGAATCAGCACTGACCAGCTGAAGTCCAGGCCCTGTCCACACCCCTCGAGAAATCATCCAAGAATCTGGACTCCTGGGGAACAGGCCTCCAGACCTCAGAGTGAGAGTGGAGGGGAGTGCTGGGAGCTCAAAACTGCAGGTAGAGAATATATACAGTTTTATACAGTTTATGCCTGGCAGGAGAACACTGTGGCACCCTAGTAGGGGAGGTAGGTCCAGTTTTTAGAGGGTGTCTCCCATGGAGTGTAGTGGGAGGCCCTTTGAGCTCTGCTTGTTTGTTTGTGGGGCACTCCAAGCCGTTCTCATGGGAGAGGGGACTCCTGTCAGCTTGGTGATGGATTTTGTACCTTTTGTTTGTATCCTTGAGGTCTCAGCTCACCTCAGCGGGGTTGATATGCATTCTTCAACCTTCTCTCTTGGTGTAGCTCTAATCCACCAGGTTACTTGCTAAATTTCTGTCCTTTAACTCTCCTTCTGGATGGGAGCCTCTGTGGAAAGCTGGCTTCAGTCCGCCATCTTATCTCCACCCCGAACACAAATGTCTTAACATTGTAATTGGGTAAATGAGGTGAAGGCTATGTTAATTAGTAGGATATAAGCATTCCAATTTGTATAAATAATCAACACATTGAATTCCATAATGGCATAAAATGTATTCATGATCTATGTACAAATGACTTAATAAAAAAAAAAAGTTAAAATTTCTTTTAAATTAAAAAAAAAGAAAATGCCCTAAAATGTATAGTGTGATCATTCCAAACACACATTATCACCCCAGCACACACCCATGGTGATGGGAACACAAACCTGAGTCCCCGCCAGCCCCACCACCCCTGCACTTGTGGCCATATCAGGCTTGTTCCTTTTCCTCCAACTTGCTGAGCTGGGTCCCCACCAGGACTTTTTGCAAGGCAGTCTCTCATTCTAGAACACTCTTCTGGGACACACTATTTCTAGTCTTGAGCTCTCAGCTGAAACGCCACCTCCTCCTAGTGGCCAGGTTTTAAAAAGCAGCTGCCTGGTCACCCTGTTTATGTCTCCACCTCTGCAAATGTCTTATCTTTTGTATATTTAATGTAACTGTCTCCATTCCTGACATCATGCCATCAGACAGAGGAGCACTTGTTCTGGAAAAGCCTAGAACACAGCAGACACTGTGTGCACCCCTGCCTTTGCCCCTCAGCCGGGGAGCTTGTCAGTGTGCCTCTTTGAGGAAGGGAACATTCCCAGAACAGAAACACCCAGATGTGGTCTTAGCACTTGCTGTGTGTTTGTGGGATTGAATGTGAAACCCGAATGCAGACTCTCCTGCCACTGATCCACTTCATACACCAGCATGTCCATTTCCATCCCCAATGTCAGATTTGTGTGACGGTGCTGGAGTTTGATCCTGAAACTGAACAGCATGGTGACATCACAAAACGATCTTTGATAGGTCAGGATGAAGGACAGGTGTTCTGTGTCTTGCAGGATGCCATGTCTTATAGAGATTGTGTGAAGCAAAAAGACAGCACCCTGAGCTCGCTGGCTGACCTTGAGCAAACAACCTGACTTCTGTGAGCCTTGTGTCTAAAGTGGCTGCTGTGTCTGCAGGCTACTGTGAGGAGAGATGAGCTAACATGTGGAAGGCTGCTGGCACAGCCACAGACTAGGGAAAGTGTTCTTCCTGGTCCCACACCCTCCGCTCACCACTTGTCACTAACTTGTGTGGGGATGTCTCCCCACCAACAAGCAATTCCCCTTCAGACCCCAGCTGAGTGTCCTCCAGCTCAGTTCTGAAACTATCCACTTGGAGATGGTGTCGGATCCCACAGCTTAAGGGCTCTGTCCCATGAGACCACTCCTGCTTCCTATGCCAGTTGCAAGCCCCAGGTTGTGACCAGTACTTTTTTTTTGTAGAGACAGAGTCTCACTCTATCACCCTCGGTGGAGTGCTGTGGTATCACACAGCTCACAGCAACCTCTAGCTCTTGGGCTTAGGCGATTTTCTTGCCTCAGCCTCCTGAGTAGCTGGGACTACAGGTGCCCGCCACAACGCCCGGCTATTTTTTTTGTTGCAGTTTTGCTGGGGCCGGGTTTGAACCCACCACCCTTGGTATATGTGGCCGCCACCCTACCCACAGGTGCTGCCCCCATGTGACCAGTACTTTTAACCACTGGCTATAAAATAGGGATTCCCCTGACTCTTCCCTTGGGTTTGATTAATTTGCTAGAGTGGCTCATGGAACTCAGGCAAACAGTTTACTTAACATGAAATGAAGGAATGAAGCAGGAAGCTGCTCACTCTTTCTGCTCACGCAGTGCGTGTACCTTTGTGAGTTCAGCTATCTGGGCACCCTCAGAACCCTATCCTTTTGGGGTCTTGTGGAGGCTTCAGTACGTAGGCGTGAGTGATTATATCATCGGCCCTTGGTGATCAACTCAAACCTCAGCCCCTCAATCCCTACTAGAGGTCCAGGGTGGGGCTGAAAATTCCAATGAAGCAGCTTATTAGTACAAAGGATGCTCCTGTCACCCTGGAAATTCCAAGGGATTGAGGAGCGCTGTGCCCAGAGCTGAGTGCAGGGCCAGATATGTGTTTCTGATAGTGTCGCAAATCACAGCTTTGTGAGCGTTTGCCGATGTTGTCAGTGTTGTAGAGAGTTGTGTTACTTCTCCCACTTGACACACTGAGAGGGTGTCCCAGAGAGTGCAAATAACTTGTCCAACCCCACCGTGGGGAACAGCAGAGTTGGGGTCACATTCTGCTTCCCCGGGCCCCACAGCTGGCCACGCCTCTAATATGAAACATCTGGGTAATATGAAATTTATGTAGGCATCCTTCAGCAAGCTGTGTTTTTGATTTAAGGGCCTCTGTCCCCTGCAAAGGCATCTAGGCATTTAAACACAGTGTTCACAAATCCCTGATCCTACGTCTATGCCCAGGTTGGCCAGCCCCTTCCTTTAAGGTGGCCTGGTGCCCAAGGGGCATGTGTTTCTTTTTATCCCCAGGCCAGCTCTTCCTCCATTCTCCATCTCACAGTCAATGGCCTAGGCTGGCCACAAGGGCTCGGGCCAGGAGTCTGATCTTCTCTAGCCTTTGCTATTTCTCTCACCAGAATCGGAACTGGTGAGGACTCTTGGTGGACTCCTAGGGACTCTGCTGCAAAAACAAACCCCATGCTGCCTGTTTCCACCCTCAGCTAGCTGGGCGTCCCTGCCAACTCCTGCAGCCTCTGGCCTTTCCCCCTAAAACCTGATTGCAGGGAGCAACAAGGGCGACCCCCTTCTTTGTCAGTCGGAGCCAGTGACTATCCCTTAAAACCCTCCGGTGGGATCAAATGGGAGGTCTAGCTTGAGTGCTTTGAGGTTTCTCCATACTTCCTTCCAGAAAGGTTGTACTAGTTTGCAGTCCCACCAGCAGTGTAAAAGTGTTCCCTTCTCTCCACATCCACGCCAGCATCTGCAATTTTGAGATTTTGTGATGTGGACCATTCTCACTGGGGTTAGATGATATCTCAGGGTTGTTTTGATTTGCATTTCTCTAATATATAGAGATGAGGAACATTTTTTCATGTGTTTGTTAGACATTCGTCTGTCGTCTTTAGAGAAAGTTCTATTCATGTCTCTTGCCCATTGATATATGGGATTGTTGGCTTTTTTCATGTGGATTAATTTGAGTTCTCTATAGATCCTAGTTATCAAGCTTTTGTCTGATTGAAAATATGCAAATATCCTTTCCCATTGTGTAGGTTGTCTCTTTGCTTTGTTTATTGTCTCCTTAGCTGTACAGAAGCTTTTCAGTTTAATGAAGTCCCATTTGTTTATCCTGCAATCCCATTACTGGGCATCTACCCAGAAGGAAAAAAATCCTTTTATCATAAGGACACTTGTACTAGACTGTTTATTGCAGCTCAATTTACAATCGCCAAAATGTGGAAACAGCCTAAATGCCCACCAACCCAGGAATGGATTAACAAGCTGTGTTATATGTATACCATGGAATACTATTCAGCCATTAAAAAAAATGGAGACTTTACATCCTTCGTATTAACCTGGATGGACGTGGAAGACATTATTCTTAGTAAAGCATCACAAGAATGGAGAAGCATGAATCCTATGTACTCAATTTTGATATGAGGACAATTAATGACAATTATGGTTATGGGGGGGAAACAGAAAGAGGGAAGGAGGGAGGTGGGTGGGGCCTTGGTGTGTGTCACACTTTATGGGGGCAAGACATGATTGCAAGAGGGACTTTACCTAACAATTGCAATCAATGTAACCTGGCTTATTGTACCCTCAATGAATCCCCAACAATAAAAAAAAAAAAAAACCCTCCGGTGGTTTCCCATTTCCCTTGGAAGGAAAACCCAACCCACAATGTCCTAACAATCAGCTTCCTGCCTTCCCTGGGGCCACCTCCCTTCAGGCTCCACCTTTGGAACTCACCCTAGCACACGCCTGGCTTTCTCCGGCTCCCTAAGCATACCAGGCCTCTCTGCACTCTCTTCTCCCCCAGTCTGGACTACTCAGGCTCAGAATGGAGGTTCCTTCCTGCTTATTCATAGGCACTGTGTTCTGAAAGTCACACATAACTGCTACTGCACCCTGGATGCATCCTCGTTCTCCTGGAAGAGAGGTTAGACTGGGAAATCGCACATCTCTTATAATCAGTGCAACAGCAGAGAAGAGGCCAGTGGAGCAAATGAGTTTTCTGTACTGGGCTCGCAATATTTTACAGCTGCAGCAAGAAAATGCAGACAACCATCCACTGCCTCAGGTCTGGTGTTGACCCGGTGCTAGGACTCTTCAGGAGCAGACAGCATCTGACTTTGTGGCCACACAGGGACGTTATACAAGCCACACAGTCAGGTCCCTGAATTTCCCATTAGCTGGACTCTTGGTCCTACCTCCAAGGCAGGGCTGGTCTCTAAAGAATCTCCACCATGTCTGTTGGACTTTTTAGAAACATTTACCCCCAGCCTCCTCGTCCAGTCCACTGAACAGGTTCCCATCACCTCCCTAGAGTTTTCATGCAATCCTCCCTCAGTGGAAAGCTGATTTCCACGGTGACTGTGCCCTCCTCGTGACCCAGTGCTTCTCAGGCTGGGCACCGTAGCACTTTGGAAGAGTGACTGGCAGGTGCTCCGCGTCACTCTTGTCTCTGCCCACCAGCAGCCACAGCACTCCCCTCAGTTGTGTGATAACCAGAATGTCTCCAGATAATGCCAGATGTCCTCTGGTGGACACAACCCCCACACTGTTATCTTTGTCTCTGAACCGCCATTTCAGTCAGACTAGGTGATCCCTGTTATCCTCCCCAGGCTGAAAATCTGTGCTCTGTCCACTCTTTGTCTCCTGTGGTCTTTACGAGAGGAACAGGAGTGGGATGCTTTGCTTCCAGTTGTGCAGAACAAGAGGCCAATTTTCACTATGGTGGTGGACCAATCAGGGTTCTCCAGAGAAATGAAAGCAACGGAGTGTGTGCGGGCATGTGTGCGTGTGTGCGTGTGCGTGCATGTACGTGTGTGTGCGTGTGCGTGCATGTACGTGTGTGTGCGTGTGCGTGCGTGTACATGCGTGCATGTGTGTGTGTACATGTGTGTGCACACGCACGCATGTGCATGCACAGAGAGAGATTTATTTATTTATTTTTTTTGGCCAGGGCTGGGTTTGAACCCGCCACCTCCGGCATATGGGACCGGCGCCCTACCCGCTGAGCCACAGGTGCCGCCCGAGAGAGATTTATTTTTTACAAATTGGCACACACCGTTATAGAGGCTTGGTAAATCCGAAATCTGCAAGGCAGGCTAACTAAAGTTCCAGAGAGGAGCTGCTGGCCAAGTTCAAAGGTCATGTTGCCAGAATTCCTTCTTGCTTAGGGGAGCTCAGTCTTTGTCTATCAGGTCTTCAACTGATTGGATGAGGCCCACCCATACTTGAAGTCTGTGGACTGAAATGTTCATTTCAATCCCCCCAAAACACCTTCACAGAAACAACCAGAATAATGTTTGACCACATATCTGATCATGTGGCCCAGCCAAGTTGATACATAAAATTAACCACCACAGGCCACAATGGATGAATTAATTTATCTTTTTCAAAGAGCAGAGGATCCACCTGAGTTTGTCTGGAATTTGGGCCAGGCTTTCCTGATTACTATTGGGAATGTCGCTTTTATATATGCCAAGTGGGAGCTTTCCCTGGTCTTCACCGAGAGAACCACCAGGGACCTGTAAAAAAGTATTGAGGTCAGCGGTACCCTCAGAGTGTCCAACACACTTTGTCTGAGGGGTGCGGGCACAGCAGAGATTGTTAGCGACGCCCAGTGGCCCAGTGTGGGTGCAGATCTACTTCCCTTCACGTTACTCTTGAGCTGCTGGGGCGGCAGCTCACCTCCCTGTGGCTGTCCCGGGGGAAGGAGCCTCAGCAGGAGCCCTTGCCACTTGCTGCCTGCTCCTGTCACCAGCACGGGCTTGGCAACTGAGGGTCCCTTCCCCACTATTTTAATGGAGGTTTCTACTAGAATATAACAATTATTATGTTTTATCTAACAGTTATTAAGGTTTGAGGTGCACACAGTACTAAAAGCTGGTATTATCTTATTTAATCTTCCCTTGACCCGACATGGATGGTTCTGCATTGGTCTCCAGGTTCTAAATGAGGAAACCAAAGCACAGAGAAGTTAAACAACTTGCCTGCCGTGGATACTGGCAGTCTGACGTTGATGACTTGGACAGTTAAGGCTTTTTTAAAAACTTGCTTCCATGAGACATAAATCAGGGTTACAGCCACTGGGAAGGAGCAAACAAAAATTAGCAAAGCTTCCAGATGTCATCATTGTGTACCTGGAAAACTGAAAAAATAAAAATTCTTAGAATGAATAGGAGTTTAGCAAAGTGCCAGGACAACTATTGCATTTCCAAAAATCAGTTGTGTTCCTGGTAACAGTCCGTGGAAGTCATATTTAAAAATAATGACTGGGTGGCGCCTATGGCTCAAAGGAGTAGGGCGCAGGCCCCAGATGCCAGAGGTGGCTGGTTCAAACCCAGCCCCAGCCAAAAACTGCAATAATAATAATAATAATAATAATGACTGGGTGGCGCCTGTGGCTCAAAGGAGTAGAGTGCTGGCCCCATGTGCCGGAGGTGGCTGGTTCAAACCCAGCCCCAGCCAAAAATAATAATAATAATAAATAAAAAGTAAAAACAATGACCGTATCCACATAGAAATAAAAACAAGCTACCTAGGAAAAAAATTGGCAAGCAAGGTGTGGTACTTGAATAAATAGAACTATGGAGCTTTATGAAGGGATTAAAGAAGATTCGCCCTTTGGAGACATGGTAAATATTGTAAAAAAATGTTGATTCTTTTCAAATTAGTTTATAGATAAAAATAATTCCCTTTCTTTTTATAAAATCCAAATTAGTCATGGAAATCATTTCTAAGCAATTTGAAAATTTCCAAGCACAATATATAAAATGTTTTTGGAGTTCCTGGCAACTTCCAGTATCTCAGAAGTGAAGAGTAAGTCATCATGAGCATTTGAGTCAGTTCTAAAATTTTTTTCAGACTCAGCTACCTACTGCAGGGAGATCCTTTTTGCTTGGCTGCACCTGGGGTTCTCAGATCCAAACAAATTGGCAACAAAATGGTCTCACCGTTTTAAAATATTTAAATTATGAAACTAACATCTATGAAATGTATATATATAATTCAACAAATAATAGAATAAAAACATATCTAGTTGCCAGGGAGGAAAGGCCCCTGGGCAGCCCCATGATGTGGCCCTCGTGTGTTAGCGGAATCCCTGCCCTTGAGTGTGGGCAGAACCTGTGACCTGCTTCTAGATGTACAGAATGTGGTGAAGATGAGGGGAGGACGTGGTGGTGCATGACGTGGTCGCGTTACAGAAGATTGAAATGTTCGCGTTGCTGGAGATGCTCCCCTTGCTGGCCCTGAAGACATGTAGTGAGCACCTTATATAGCAGCCATGTGGCAGGGAGCTGAAGGGCAGCCTCAAGTGCACAGCCAGCAAGAAACTGAATAGTGCCAACAACCACGTGAACTTGGATGCCAGTTAGTTCCCAGTCGAGCCTCAGATGAAACCACAGCCCCAACCAATATCTTGATTATGACCTTGCAGATGTCCTGGATAAGCTGTGCCCAGACTCTTGAGCCACAGAAATGGTGAGCTAATGAATGTTTATTGCTTTAGCTATAAAGCGTTTTTTGCAGTATTATGATTCACCAATAGATAACTAATATGCCATCACTAAAGGTAAGTCATAACTATAATTAATATCTATAACTGATCTCTCATGCATCGTTCCTGATCATATCTCTTTTCCTCCTTTCCAGAAGCAAGCACAATTTTGATTTTTGTTTTGATAATTCCTATGTTTTTCTTTATAGACTTGCTGTTGTATGTAAGTATCTCTAACTAGGACGTGTTTTGTTTTGGAAATATGAATATCACGCACAAACCTAACTCTGTAACAATTTTCAACAGGGTGATTTTTAACTTGCAATAGTGACTGTGTTCTTGAAAAATACATAGAAAATAATGGCAAAGATCTTGAAAAAGAAAAATAATAAAGGATGTTTTATTTTATTTTAGAGACAGAGCTTCAAGATGTCACCCTGGGTAGAATGCCATGGCATCGCAGCTCATAGCAACCTCCAACTCCTGGGCTCAAGCGATTCTCCTGCCTCCGCCTCCCAAGTAGCTGGGACCACAGGTGCCCGCCACAACGCCCGGCTATTTTTTGCTGCAGCCGTCATTGTTGTTTGGCGGGCCCAGGCTGGATTCGAACCCGCCAGCTCAGGTGTATGTGGCTGGCCCCTTAGCCGCTGGAGCCACAGGTGCCGAGCCAAAAGGATATTTTAGATTTGGAAGATATTGTAAAGCTAGAATAATAGAACAACGTGACCCTACTGCAAAAGTAGACTGGTGAATGGAGAAGAACGATTAAGTGAGAAATGAACCTTATTGTGCTTAGCAGTTTACTATCAATAAAAGCATCATAAACAGTGGCTTAAAAAAATGGACCTTTCAATAAGTTAGCAATCAAAAAATACCAAGTCAGATCTCTACAGCATACTTGTGTCTGCATATACCCACCCACACACAGTCACACATATACACACTTACACACTCCTAGGCGACTGATGGATGGGTCAAAGTACCACGACATAAAAGGAAACACAGGCAAATGTTCCTCTCACCCTGGTAATCAAGAACCTAAGCTTCAATGCAATGAAAAATCATAAAGTAATTTATTGATAAATTTAACTACAGAAAGATTGAGCTCGTTTTATCAGTTGACAACCTGAACATGATTAGAGGACAAAAAAGTGATTCATGAAACATACAAAGTTGGACAATTAAGTTCATGAACTCATCTCATCCTAGAAAAAAAAGTGCTGTACACCTTACTGCTGAATATCACCAGGGTCACCTTCGAAGTGCTCCCTTTAGGAAGCTGTGCACCAAGGCCAGTGTCTAGTACAGCCTCCAAAGCAGTTTTGGAACTCTTTTTCTGGAATGGTCATCAGAGCTGTCATTGTAAGTATTTATAACAAATATGCAACAGTACTAGCTTCTCTCTGTGTGTGTGTATATATATACCTAAAGAAATCATATATATATAATATATGTAAAGAAATCACACTTCAAAGGCTTAGAAATTCATGTAAGGAAAAACATAACTAAATAATAAATGTATTTAAAATGATCAACCTCAGCATTGCAAATTGAATTGCAGGGGACCATTGGCCGAGTTTCTTTTAAGTTACTTGAGTGGAATGGGATGTTCACACTCTCTGTTGAGAGGCCTGCATATTTAACAGAATTTTTTTGGAGAGCAGTGTGACAAAACTGTTCCTCAGTCTGGGCGGCACCTGTGGTTCAGTGAGTAGGGCGCCGGCCCCATATACGGAGGGTGGTGGGTTCAAACCCAGCCCCGGCCAAACTGCAACAAAAAAATAGCTGGACGTTGTGGCGGGCGCCTGTAGTCCCAGCTACTCAGGAGGCTGAGGCAAGAGAAGCGGCTATGTCCAAGAGCTGGAGGTTGCTGTGAGCTGTGATATCACGGCACTCTACCGAGGGTGACAAAATGAGACTCTGTCTCTAAAAAAAAAGCAAAACTGTTCCTCAATCCTAACAATGCATATGGTTTTTATTTAGTTACATAATCTCTCATAAGGCAAAAGTCTAAATGACGTTTGTATTGGTAAAGATGGAAACAATGCTGGTATCAGGGGAATGGCATCCACTTGTTGATGACATGAAGATATTTAAGATGATATTTACTCACAGTTTTTAATGACAAAGGTTAATGTTCATGGTCACAAATTAAAACAAACAAAAACAAAATTGTAATCCTGCAGCAGACTCTTAGCATCAAAGCAGCGGCAATTTTGTGGCAGAGTCAGATCTGGACTCTGCGACCTGCCGGCTTGCCGTGTACCTTTGGGGTAGCTTCTTAATTCCCTTGAGCCTCATTTTTACTCGTAGGTTTAAGGACCCAGTGAGATGACATAAATAAAGTAGCCCTGCATATCCTGGACATACCACGAATGTCACCTCCTCCTCCTCACATTAATAATGTTGCATACGGGAATTTTGTGTCACATGGGAGAAGGGGACAGAACAAAAAATTATATACAGATAGTTTAAGGTTAAAAGACATATCCATCCACTAATAGTCAGAAGGATGGAAATTGTCATTGTTAATTTTCAATATAAAATAAAGCAGAAAAGAGTTCCCTGTCTATACTTCCATAAGAGTGTGGCTTCTGTCTCAGGTAGGGATTGAGATAATCACAGACTGAGTGATCTTAGCAGGTTGAGAAGTGTGTGTGTGTGTGTGTGTGTGTGAGAGAGAGAGAGAGAGAGAGACAGACAGACAGACAGACAGGCAGAGACATGTGAGCACTGTCCATAGAGCATCCATCCATATACTGTATAAAAAGGCATGAACAATAGCTGGGTAATTTCTGGACAGCTTCTGTATAGTAAAGTTTATAGATTTTTTGGCGGGGGTAAGGGGGAAGTTTTTATTTTATTTTATTTTTTTGCAGTTTTGGCTGGGGCTGGGCTTGAACCCGCCACCCCCGGTATATAGGCCGGCGCCCTACTCCTTGAGCCACAGGCCCTGCCCAAGTTTATAGATTTTGAACATAGAGCTCAATGCATTTCTGTGTATGAATACACCGGTGTAGCCACTGTTCAGATCAAGATATTGAACGTTTTGGTTCAGCATCTGTGGCTCAAGTGGCTAAGGTGCCAGCCACATACACCTGAGCTGGCAGGTTCAAATCCAGCCTGGGCCCACCAAACAACAATGATGGCTGCAACCAAAAAATAGCCGGGCGCTGTGGCGGGTGCCTGTAGTCCCAGCTACTTGTGAGGCGGAGGCAGGAGAATTGCTTGAGCCCATGAGTTGGAGGTTGCTGTGAGCTGTGATGCCACGGCACTCTACCCAGGGTGACAGCTTGAGGCTCTGTCTCAAAAAAAAGATATTGAACTTTTCCAATACTCAAACAGCCTCCTCAATGCCCTTTCTGAACCACTAACTCCCACCACAAAGGGAATCTCGCAGGATTCACTGTGGATCTGGGTTCTCCCGCTCAGCATGGTGTTCATGAAATGAATTCCCTGGTCAGTAGTTCCTTTACTTTTATTGCTGAATACGGATAAACCACAATTTGTTCCTCTCTTCTACTGTTGCTAAACATCTGGACTGATTCCAGTTTGGGGCTCTTTTCAACAGTGCTGTTCAAACGTTCTCAACTGTTATCTTTTGCAGACCACAAGGGCTCTGTTCTCTTGTAAATACTTTGGAGTGGGAGTGATGGGTATGGGACACTAGTTTAATTCTAGTAGACACTGCCAAACAGGAAAAGCCCATATTCAAACAGCTATTGTCAATTAACACATAATAACTGTACATCCTTATGGAGTACAGTATGATATTTCGATACATGTATACAATGTGCAATGATAAATCAGGGGAATTGGCATATTCATCACCTCAAACATTTATCATTTCTTTACATTGGGAATGTGGCAGCCCAGCTGGGTCATACTGCCCACTATGCAGGAAAGAGCTGGTGCACCGAGATGGCCGGGGCTATGGTGGAGAAAGAGTTTACTCCATAGAGTGCTGGGAGGGGAGATGGCAGAATTCTCTGAGAATTTGGGAGATGGGGGTTTTAAGGATAGTTTGACAGGTGGGGAATTAGGTGATTAAGTTTACTAACTGGTTAAGTTTGGAGCAAAATTGTAGGGCGATGGACAGCATCTTCTTTTAGCTTCAGCTCCTGGCACCAGGAGTCCAGTTGAGTTTGTTTCCTTGGTGTGGGCCATGGATCTGGGCGTGTCAGCCAATCCCGTGGGGCCTGGAAGATATCTTAAGAGCTACCTTTAGGGTTCCAAAAGGTGAGTTATCTATGGAGGAAAGTTAAGGGTTTCTACAACTGACAGGGAGAGAGCCAAGGCCCTTTACAGCTGGCAATTAGGACACTGAGATGCTATGAGAGGATCTTAGTGGTGCCACAAAAATTTTTGAAGATCATTAATTAAATTATTTTCAAAAGAAGTTGAAAGCACAGTAAGTATATTCTTTTTTTTTTTTCTCAAGATAATGTAAGTGTGCCCTGGACGTTTAATTACAGGTTCAAGTGCGTCATAAGATGAAAAAGACTGAAAAACACTGAGTTAGGGAGAAAGTTGGGAATCTTTACAACTAACAGCTGTGCAACCCCAGCGTGGCATTTACAGAGAAGCAAACAGGGGAGAGTGGCTGATCATTTTCACTGTTCTTAACTAGGTTGTTCCTTCAAAGGGCTTTTGGGGGGCCCTTACTCCAGTTCCCACCTTGTCCCCCTTTATCAATCCATAAGAGCATTCAAAATTCTCTCTTCAGGACAGCAGAGAGAGAAAGAAGGAGGGAGGGGTGGAGAAAAGAAGAGCAGAGAGAGGGAAGGAGGGAGGGGTGGGGTCTTGGTGTGTGCCACACCTTTGGGGGGCAAGACCTGATTGCAAGAGGGACTTTGCCTAAAAAAATGCAATCAGTGTAACCTGGTTTATTATACCCTCAATGAATGCCCAACACTAAAAAATAAAAATTCCCTCTTCTAGCTATTTGAAACGACACAATAAATTATTGTTAAGCATTGTCACTGCACCAGAACTTTATTTCTCCTATCTGGATATCATTTTATATCCGTGACCCAACCTTTCCTTTTGCCCTCCCTTCCTTCCCTCTGACCTGTTCCAGCTTCCTGTAACCGCATTTCTAGTCTCCACTTCTACAAACTCTACTTTTGTAGCTTCCATATATGCGTGAGAACATGTGGTATTTATCTTTCTGTGCCTGGATTATTTCACTTACTGTACGATCCAGCCATCCCACTACTAAGTATATACATCCAAAGAAAACTGAAGGAACTGAACGCGCCCGATCGCGTCTGATCTCGGAAGCTAAGCAGGGTCGGGCCTGGTTAGTACTTGGATGGGAGAAAAGTGAAGGCGCTAAGGAAATTTCACCCCCAAATATGACTACTTGGTGTAAAGAATACTTTGAATTAAAGGCCATTGGAGATCAGGAAGACTTTGGAAGGGGCTTTCCCTCTATCTACATAAAACTGGACTGACCTGATCAAAAGATCAAAGGTGGCAACTGACTCCCTTTCCTCTCCTTGTTGACTCCTGGACTGCAGGAAAGAAGATCAAGAATGCCAGCAGACCTGGCCCAAATCATTCAAAACACAACACCTGTCTCCCCGGTTAATTTACAAGTCCATCTGTTTTCCCATCTCTTCATCCTCCGTAGTGACCACTTGCTACACCTGTAGTCCTCATCTCTCCCGCCCATCTAAAGGCAGGTGTCCATCGCTGAAATTTGCTGAGACATTGTGTAATCCAGGCATCCTCAAACTTTTTAAACAGGGGGCCAATTCACTGTCCCTCAGACCGTTGGAGGGCCGGACTATAGTTAAAAAAATATATATATATATGAACAAATTCCCATGCACACTGCACCTATCTTATTTTGAAGTGAAAAAACAAAAGGGGAGCAAATACAATGACACCGCCTCATGTGGCCCACAGGCCGCAGTTTGAGGACCCCTGGAAATCACGCTTGTGATTCTCACCATGTGCATGCTATTTGGAAATAAACAGTTTCTTATTGATCTGCCTTAATTGTGAGTTGATCTATCAGCAAATTTTCAGGGGATAAAGGGTGAGTTTCCCCTTGACCCTAAAAAGGAGGTTAGTTTGTCCAAGAGACATTTGCACGCCCATGTTTATCTCAATAGCCAAGACATGGAATCAGTCTAAGTGTTCAGTAACAGTCGAATGGATAAAGAAAATTGGATTTATATACATGACAGACTACAGTTTAGCCATTTTAAAAAAAAGAATGAAATCCTGCTATTTGCAGCAACATGGCTGAGATGGAGGATGTCCCTATTTGTATAAGGAGTTTCTGATGCACATGGTCTTGGCCACACACTGAGAAAGCCACGTGTCTAAACGCTGCATTAGTTGTGGTAGAGGGGAGAAGAGCTTGAGATACCAGCAAGGTGATTTGGGAAAGAGAAGAGGATGGGAAATGAACCTAGCACTCTCCATTAGCGCCTCTTTGAAACAACTTACTGCAATTTACCTCTTTTGTCCAAGAACGAGAACAGGGAAGCAAGCATTGGTAGAGTTGGGACAGCCAGAAGCCAGGCCACCATGTCCAACCAAACAACCTCTTCCCGCCCCAACTATGAGCTAGAATAATGCTCATTTATTTGGGTTCTCCCTTAAGGGAGCAACTGTCTCCTTGGCTTAGCTTAATAAACAAGATAATTGCAAAGCAGTGTTCTGCCAGTCCATCCTCCTAACAAAGGAGGTGAGAAAAAAAGAGATTGGCATTCTTCACTCGGCGCCCAGCCAGCATGATAAGCAATGCCAATTTGGCAGAAACTTTCACTTTTATCCAACTCTGGATGTTTTGAAACAGTAATATCCAGGAACTCGAGTGCAGGCCAGGTAAAGGGCTTCCTGTTGGCGGCACGGGGGCAGGAGGGCCTGCCTGGTCCCTCGGCCCACGCTCCCCCAGCCCTTCTGCCCGTCAGCCAGCAGTCTGGCTCAGCTTCTGCCCAGCCATGATCTGAAGCTGCTCTCTGCTGTTTCTAGGTGAGCACTGCAGACAGAGACCTAAGAAAACAGCGACAGTACAGGCCTCCGGAAAGGAGAGACTGGCTCCCACATCAAGGCAGGTGGAGGATTGGAGGTGGTGTTAAGGACTTGGCTATATGCCAGGGTACAACAGGCCCCACTAGCCAAGGTGAGTTGAATTAATTCCTGCCCCTCCCCACCCACCCCAGGCTGGGCCCCATCCCCCTGGCTCCAGCTCCCTCAGCTCACTGAGCCACCTCTGTGGCTGCACACACAGCACCACTCTGGGCCCTCTTGTTTAAACTCTTCCCCACTGCTCCACAAATGCAGTGAAGCAAGAAAACCCTTGTCTGTAGTATTCTCAAAGCTTAGGTTGTCCCTAAAGTAAGGGGCTTTGTACCATGTTGATGACCAATGAATATTAGTTGTGCAGGAGTTAAAAATATGCCGCTGAAACTGCCCTTACAAATTGCTGAAAGGGTGCAAGGCAGACCAGAGGAAGGGCCCCCAGAATTCTGCATAGGAGCAGGCTTAGCTATAATAATGAGAACAATCACCCACTGTCCCAACGCCTGCTTGATAACAGTCACGTTGCTCCTACATTTACCCTGCAGTCACGCATAGTTGTCCACATAAAATGTCACTTGTTTGGAACCTCGGGGTAGTTTTTGAGACGCACCCAGGCCAAGCAACTGACTCAAGTGGTCTTGGACACTCCCCCCAAGGTCCTGCATTGCAGTACCTGACCCACCCAGACAGCAGCCATCCTAAAGGATGGCTGACTCCTCCCTGAAACAGCCAATTAGCAAACCCTGATTGCCTGCCTAATCCTCAGCTCACCAAGCTGTCTTTAAAATCCCTGTTCTCCGAATTCTCAGAGAGGTGGAGTTGAGAGATTTCTCCCATCTCCCTGTTTGAATAAACCCTCGCTCCTCTGTAAACCCAGCTGTCTCTGGACACTGGCTTTGCATTGGGCAGTGGGCAGGCGACTCTGGCCGGGTGGCAACATCAGTCTGGCAAGTGGACTATTTTGATTATAGGGCGTTCAGGAAAATGGCAGGAGCAAGATCGCTCTCACCATGCTGTTTCTTAAAAGCAAAAGATGAAATTCCCACATGAAAAATGTAACATCCTTATCTTCAAGGATAATAAGCTGAGACCAAGGGAATTCTGTACTGGCTTTGCTAAAATAACACCTATCTTGTAAGCCCCTCCATATAATTTCAGTTACTTCTTTTCAGTTACTTCTTCACAACCTACTGGGTATCTCTATCCAATTCTGTATGTAAGGAACTGACTCTAATTACTTAATCTGGCTCTTCATTTCCTTACAAGGGCTCCTAAGCCATGTAAAACTAAATAAATTCGCACTCTTTCCTCTTGTTAATCTAGCTTATGTCAACTTAATTCTCGGGCTTAGCTGGGACTTGACGAAGATGTAAGTGGAGTTTTGCTGTCTCTATAATTGAATACATGAATCAGCAAATGATTAAGTGAACCTTGAATGAATAAGTAAATTGAAGAAGCCACCATCTGGATCTTTTTTTTTTTTTTTCTTTTAAAGAAGTGAATCTATTAGGATCATGGAGTTTTAAAGCTCTTCTACCTAACAGTTACAACAAAAACCTAGCTCTTTAAAAGTAAAAAGGGACCCTTTGAATTAGCAATGTCTGCAGCTATTTTCAGTCACCACAGTTGGGGCTACTGTTGTCTAGGAGAGGCCAGGGAGGCTGCCACCTCCTGCTGTGTGCTGGGCAGCCTCCCTCCAGGACCTATTCTGCCTAAAGCCTTGGTAATTAGCATGCTGAGGTTAGAATGCCGCTGAAGGATGCTATCTGCCAGAGGGCTGCTGTCCACATTGCTTACCACAAGCCAGCGGCAGCAGAGAGCTGCCATGTAGGAATTTCTTCCAGTTAAAGTGAAGACTGAAAAAGTGAGACAAACAAGAGCCACTTAGAGAAGTTTCTGCAGGTTCTATCAGCAAAAGCCAAAGAATTGGTACACCCATGTGTGAGGAAGGGAAGACCTAGCTTGTATCAGCTAAACCCCAAGTGTACTTGCATCTAATGGCTGGGGCAGTGCTGAAGGCATCTTTCCTCCCAGGCCAGAGACTGTGGTTTTTTGGTGTCTGTTTCATTTGTCCAAACTTCAGTGCTGACTTAATGGTGATGAATGGTACTTTGCAACCTTCAAATATTCTTAGTACTGTTTCCAAATCCAATGAATTGGATACTGTAAGGGAATGAAAAGAATGAAGGGAGGAAGGGACAGGAGGCATAAAGAAAGCTTAATTGTCAACCCCCCAAGTTGTCTGAAGCAAGTTGACCGAACTCACCACACTACAGGGTGAGCCAGAGCTCAGATGACAAGATGCCAGCAGGCTTCTCTCTGCAGCCCTCCTAGACGTGTGACCTTTTCCTGGCCCAAACTACTTAAAAAATAATGTCTCAGCTGGAACATATTCTTCTTTCGCAAAGTATCTCAAGAATGGAAGAAAGGGCGGTGCCTGTGGCTCAGTGAGTAGGGCGCCGGCCCCATATACCGAGGGTGACGGGTTCAAACCCAGCCCCGGCCAAACTGCAACCAAAAAATAGCCGGGCGTTGTGGCGGGTGCCTGTAGTCCCAGCTACTCAGGAGGCTGAGGCAAGAGAATCGCCCAAGCCCAGGAGTTGGAGGTTGCTGTGAGCTGTGTGAGGCCATGGCACTCTACCGAGGGCCATAAAGTGAGACTCTGTCTCTACAAAAAAAAAAAAAAAGAATGGAAGAAAATATCCAATGTACTCAGCCCTACTATGAAACTAATTTATAGCTTTCATATGAAAGCTATAACCCAATTATAATATGGGGAATAGGGGAAAGAAAGGGGAGGGGAGAGGGGAGGATGGGTGAAGGGAGGGTGATTGGTGGGACCACACCTACCATGCATCTTACAAGGGTACATGCGAAACTTACTAAATGTAGAATATAAATGTCTTAACACAATAACTAAGAAAAGGCCAGGAAGGCGATGTTAACCAGTTTAATGAAAATATTTCAAATTGTATATAAAACCAGCACATGGTACCCGTGATTGCATTAATGTACACAGCCATGATTTAAAAAATAAATAAATAAATAAATAATGTCTCCTCAGGCTGCCCCTTAGACTAGTTTGCACAGGACCAGCAAAGAGCAGGTTGATGATTGTAGGTTCAGTTGCTAACGTGACGTGTCTGTCCCCATCTGTAATGTGTGTTCTCCCTGCCACCACACCGCCAATGACTCCAGTCAGCATTATTCCTTACAGCCTTTCAATTTTTTTTAAATTTTTGGTTGTATACATGATATGCTCTTCTGTGAACATTATAGTATTCCAAATTAATTTACTTATTCCACAAGAGCACAAGACCTTGATCACATTCCTAAGAAGCAATTCCTTGATGTGTGCTTTTGTCACTGATGTGATAGACACCACCCACATCTGGCCTCCCCACACCTCACCACCCCTGTAGAGGGGCATGGAGACGGGCTGTGCCGTGTCACACACAGAGGCCCAGGGTCCACATTGGTCAGTGGGTGAGAAGCAGGTGCGGGCTCAGAGCTATTTTTCTGGTCCTACAAGCAGTGCTTTTTCCTTCAGATCACACACATGCCTTTAGGGTATTCAAGTCCAGGGTCTAACGTTGAATGTGGGCCTGGGAAATAGAATTTATGCTGGCAGCTCAGCCTGGATTTTATGCATCGAGCTTAATTTGTCCAACCAGGACCTCCTTTTCTACCCCAAGCCCCTCCAATTGATTCCAAAGGAGGCCTCCCTTTCCTATTGGGCAGCCCCTTAAGAGTATTTTGTCCCATGGTAGCAACAGTGCAGCCCCCACCAGGAGTGCCCGGCTGTGAATGGTGCTTCCATCCTGCGGCCACCTCCGTCACTCCAGTGAGTACAAGTCACCTGAAACCCATGCAAAAAATGAAATGTTCTGTGAGGACAGACAGGTTTGCACCCACCACTGGCTGAACACCTTTTCCTTGTGCGGACCTTGGCCATTTACACATAAGACGCCAGTAAAATGGGCAAGGTGACTTTTAGCTTCCCCCTAATGTTTTTTGTTTTTTGTTTTTTTTATTAAATCATATCTGTGTACATTAATGTGATCATGGGGCACCATACCCTGGTTTCATAGACCATTTGACACATTTTCATCACACTGGTTAACATAGCCTTCCTGGCATTTTCTTAGTTATTGTGCTAAGACATTTACATTCTACATTTACTAAGTTTCACATATACTCTTGTAAAATGCACTGCAGGTTTTCTTTTTTTTTTTTTTTAAGATGAAGAAATGGTCCTTGTTACCAAGCACAGTGGCTCACCCTGGGAGGCCAACGCGGGTGGATTGCCTGAGCTCACGAGTTCCAAACCAGCCTGAGCCAGAGTGAGACCTCGTCTCTAAAAATAGCCAGGTGTTGTGGCAGGTGCCTGTAGTTCCAGCTACTCGGGAGGCTGAGGCAAGAGAATCACTTGAGGCTTGGCACCTGTAGCTCAAGCAGCTTAAGGAGCCAGCCACATACACCAAAGCTGGCAGGTTCGAATCCAGCCTGGGCCTGCCAAACAACAATGACAACTACAACCAAAAAATAGCCAGGTGTTGTGGCGGGTACCTGTAGTCCCAGCTACTTGAGAGACTGAGGCAAGAGACTCACTTAAGCCCAGGAGTTGGAGGTTGCTGTGAGTGCTGTAGGTAGACGCTACAGCACTCTACCCAGGGCGACAGCTTGAGGCTCTGTCTCAAAAAAAAGAGCATCGCTTGGGCCCAAGAGTTTGAGGTTGCTGTGAGCTGTGACACCACAGTACTCTACCGAGGGTGACACAGTGAGACTCTGTCTCAAAAAAAAAAAAAAAATGGTACTTGTACCAGATCAGCTGTACAATCACAGCACGTTGCAACAGAATTCAAGGCAAAGACTCAGTTTAGGACAAAGACGTGCGCCTTCTTGGCATGGAGTGTTTAAAGTCTCGGGACTCTTCAGCTTATTTCATCTGGCATTCCTTTTCCCTTTCAAAATTAATTAGTTGACTATTAAGAATTAATTGTATTACCTATATTAATTAATATATGTTAATAACCAATAAAATATTAATACTTAAATAATGAATAGATGGACAATTGGTCAATAGGTGATAGTTCTCACCTAGCAAGAACACTTCTGTGGTGACGACACAAAGAGCAGAATGATAATGGGGTGACAGAACTTACACCCTTGCAACCTGTATAGTGTTATCAATGGTCCTGACTTTTGTCACTGTATGAGAAGGTTTTCTAAGTGGTGGCGCCAGACTGGATGGTGACAACTTCTTGGAAGCCACACAGAGGGCAGAACCCATTGGTGAGGTATCCAACGGTAGCCTCAGGCTGGGAAGGGGCTCTGTGACCCAGGCCTTTCCTTGGGCTCCTGTTGGCTTCGGCTCATTCCTGGCTGCTGCTCTTACGGAGTTCCCAGTCCTCATCCCTGCAGGTCCAGCACCAGTGCTTGCAATGGCTACTGCTGCCCTCAATGCCCAGCACTGGTGGCAGCTTTCCCCTTCATCCTGCCCACACCTCTCCAAATGGTCCTTCATTCAAGTATCTTCACTGACCCTTTGGCCGTCCCTTTGATGCACACAAACAGAGTCAGGCTGCTTACTGATTCACAAGCGGCCCATCCTACTATCCAACTGCAGTTGTCTCCCTGGCCGTCCACCCTTCAAGGGTCTTGATTCTGCACTCTGAAATAACAAGGAAATCCTATCAAGGAGTCTGTGTCAGGCAGGCTTGACTTCAAGTCCATGTTCTCCTCCCTGCAGGAGTCCCATCATCTGCCCCCATGACCCAGCTGCCATCTGTAATAGTCTCCATTCATTCATGTGAGCTGCATGTAAGTCAGATGTTTGTAACTTGGGAACTGCCTGTGCAGGATGCCCAGTTAAATCTGAATTTCAGATCCACAATGCATAATTTCTTTTAGTATATGTCTTTGCAATATTTGGGATATCATTCACTAAAAATTGTTTGTGACTTAGCTGATATTCAACTATAGCTTTGGCATCATCCTGGAGTTATCAGGTGAACCTAAGTATCTGTGAAGGGCACAGCATGTCACCTGCACTTTTCTTGGCCTCTAGTGAATAACAGTCGCTAATATTATTATTTTTTAATTCCTGTATTCCGAACTTCTAACACAGTACCTGACATATGCTCAAAAAGCAACAAAATTGTTGGCTAAGGAAATGAATGAATAAATGGGGAAACTGAAAACTACACAGGCAATTTGTCGGAGGTGAAAGAGGCTAGACAGTGGCAGAGAGGAGTCTGGAAGTCGAGTGCTCTGGGCTCGAGCCCAGTGGAGTGAACAGGTGCGGCCTGGAGTGGACTCTCAGAATCACTGGAAACAGCTTTTCCTTACATCCTTGCTTCCCTGATGTAGGCACCAACCCCCACCGATTCCATCCTCCCTTTTTCAGCTTCCTTCCAGCAAAGCAGACCTGACATTGGAGGGCCAGCTGCCAAGATAAAACGCAGGGGGCAATAGCATGAGGGTGGAAGATGTGATTTCAAGATGGTGGAGCCAGAATATCTGGAGCCAGGAGGGATGGTGATGACTTCAGTGGAAGCACAATAAAATCATGTTCTTATTGTCATGGAAGAAGCCCAAGTGCCCATCGACCCACGAATGGATTAGCAAATTGTGGTACATGTATACCATGGAATAGTATGCAGCCTTAAAGAAAGATGGAGACTTTACCTCTTTCATGTTTACATGGATGGAGCTGGAACATATTATTCTTAGCAAAGTATCTCAAGAATGGAAGAAAAAGTATCCAATGTACTCAGCCCTACTATGAAGCTAAATTATAGCTTTCACATGAAGGCTATAACCAAACTATAGCACAAGACTATGGGGGGGGAGGTTTGGGTGGAGGGAAGGTAATGGGTGGAGCCACATCTACGGTGCATCTTAGAATGGGTACAGGCGAAACTTAACTAAATGCAGAATACAAATGTCTACATACAAGAACTAAGAAAATGCCATGAAGGCTACGTTGAATAGTTTGATGAGAATATTTCCGATTGTATATGAAACCAGCACATTACATTGTACCCCTTGATTGCACTAATGTACACAGCTATGATTTAACAATAAAAGAAATTAAAAAAAATCATGTTCTTATTAAAAAAAGGAATGATGTACTCAATTTTGATATGAGGACAATTGATGACAATTAAGGTCACAGTGGGGGTGGGGGAAGGGGAGAGCAGAGAGAGGGAAGGAGGGAGGGGGTGGGGGCTTGGTGTGTGCCACACCTTTTGGGGTCAAGACACAATTGTAAGAGGGACTTTGCTTAACAAATGCAATCAGTATAACCTGGTTTCTTGTACCCTCAATGAATCCCCAATAATAAATTACAAAAAAAAAAAAAGATTCTACAAAGTAATTCTGAAGCTGATTCACTACTGATTTAACATAAAAATTTATTAATAATTTGCAAGTTTGTTTAGGACATAAAATATCAAATACAAAAATTCAACAATAACAACAACAACAACAAATTAATGATGAATACCAGTCAACAAACTGGCTCCTCAGTGCTGTGGCTTAGATAGAGCTAAAAAGACATTGCTTTTCTTTTTGGGATTTTCACCTCCCTTGAGTTAAAAAAAAAAATCATTAAAAGTTAAAAACTAGAATTTTTTTTCCTGGACCTAAATACTTATGAACAAATTAGGAAGCTTGTTTCTATTCTATAATGAAATAAAAAATTATTGCTTTTTAAAGATAATGTAACCTAGTGGCTATCAAACTTTTTTTAGTAAAATACTGTTATAAACAAAATCTTACAGACTCTCCATTTAGAAGTGTGAAGAGAATACCTATTAGTTAAAAATTGCAAAAAAATATAAAAAAAAATAAAAATTGCATGCTCCAAGCTCACATATATAGTTCATGCAAATTATGTTCCTGTTTGAAAAACCAAAATTTAAATTGCAGGGGAGGAAGGAAGCTTTGTGTGTGTTCATATTATGGATATTTGCTGGGAACAGCTTTTCCTTACATCCTTGCTTCCCTGATGTAGGCACCAACCCCCACCGACTCCATCCTCCCTTTTTATATTGGTCCCAGCAATTTCATGGCAATCTCAGTAAGCAAACATTCTCCATTTTGTTTTAGTTGGAGAGTACCATATTAGCAAAATCTAGGCTCATTCAAATGAATACTCACAATGGATATGATTTTTTAAATACAAGTTCTCTTTGCAACCTAAGAATACTGCAAATGGAGAAGTCAGGAAAATTATATTCACAGATCTGCCCACAAGCAACTGAAGCTTAGTGAGGCAGGTGGGTCGGCTGGCTCTCCCTCCCTGCTCCAGAGTAATGGGGTCATGTCTGGGCCTGGGGCCACCTAGCCAGTCCCTGCCTAAAGGAGAGTGTGCTCACACCATTCAGAGTTCATAAAATGGGACTGGATGTGGGTGTGTGGCCCTGAGGACTGCACGTGTGCCTCTTGCCTATGTTTGGAAACAAAATGTAGAAGCCATTCAACCTCTCCCCAACGGACCACTTGGTAGTTCTGGGAAGGCCCCATGGGACAGATTACCCCCAAGGACCTGGAATGTTCATTTGGAATTGTGAGTCCTTGTGAGCCTGAAAGTCTCAACATAAATGACATTTATGCTGAGATTAGTGGTAATTTGAAAAAAATATGACTCTTCACTACTCTGTGAAATGTGTCCACATTTGAAAGATCGGCATAACTCAATGAATAATAACTTTTTTTCTAATAATTAAAAAAATGCTACAAATTTATGCATGGATAAAAAGTGCCTTCAAAGTGGATTTTAACATAACAGAGGGCAAAAAGTGTATTGATATGGTTTCAGATTCCACGTAGCCATGAACCTTTAAAAAATTTTCACTTGTTGAGTTGTGGTAGTGTTATGCCCCAATGCCATCTTGCTAAGGGGTTTCAACACTTACACTCTAAGACTGGAAGCTCACCTGAAACAGTTCAGTAATAACTGCAGAACCCCAGCTTCCCCTTGTAAGGACTCCCCTTACCAGGTGTTGGCTCTTGTGAAATTCGTATTGATTAAGAAGTCCCCCTCCCCTACCAAGAGCCCCTTATAAAAGGTTTCCAGCCCTGCTTCTAGGGGTCCAGAGACTTTGAGGTGTGAGTCTGCTCTCGGCCCAGCCCATCAGTAAAGGACCCTTGCTTAATTTGGACTTAGTGTGCTGGCGTTTCTCTATTCCACTTGCTTTGGGTATAACAGTAGTTACAAAAGTAAAAATCCACCATTCTATGAAAATGCTATTCAAATACATGTTCGTCTTTTGTGCGTGTGTGAGACCAGATTTCCTTCAGGTAATTCAACTAAAACAATGTATTGCCCAGACTGAATGGGAAGCCAGACATTAAAGAGATCTTCCACAACGTAAAACAATGCCACTCTGTATTTTGTTTTGGAATTTTATTATTTTATATTTGACTTTATTTTACCCGGGCTACGTTTCAGTGGTGTCACAGCCACCTCAAACTCCCAGGTTTACGTGATCCTTCTGCCTCAGCCTCCTGAGTAGCTGGAACTACTAGTTTTTCTATTTTCAGTAGAGACGGAGTTTTGCTCTGCGGCTCAGGCTGGTCTCTGGCTCCTGGCTTCAAACAATCCTCATGCTTCGGTCTCCTAATGTGTTGAAGATTACAGGCTTGAACCACTGCATCTGACTGCAAAATGTTTTTCTTAAAAATGTGCAATGGTTGGAATGAATAAAAAAACAAACAAAAAAAAAACGTGCAATGGTAGGCCGGGTATGGGGGCTCACAACTGTGATCCCGGCACTCTGGGAGGCTGAGGCGGGTGGATTGCCTGAGCTCACAAGGTTTGAGACCAGCCTGAGCAAAAGCGAGACCCCATCTCTAAAAATAGCCGGGTGTTATGGCAGGTGCCTATAGTCCCAGCTACTTGGGAGGCAAAGGCAAGAGAATCTTCTGAGCCCAAGAGTTTGAGGTTGCTGTGGGCTGTGACATCACAGCACTCAATCAAGAGTGACAAGGTGAGACTGTCTCAAAACAAAAAGTGTGCAATGGTAACCTGTAATAATGGGTTTACAGTTATTTTATATATGTCAATAAATGCTTACATGTTTTTCTTGGTTGTCAAAGCTCGCTGGGACCTTCAAGCATTTCCAGGTGTCAAGAGTGCAGCGACCATGAAAACTTCCTTTGCGGCAGGGATCCAATTTCAGCACGCCCTTATATGCAGTTTGCACGTGCGTGCACAGATGCACACTTCTAAAAGCTTAGTCAAATTGTTCAAATGCATATCATCTGATTTTTAAAAGGTGTTCTAATGAAACTAAATACCTTTTGTCACATATTCCCAGAGAAGCCCACAGGAGCTAACAGTCTTCTAGCTGAACTTCAACTTGCCAACAGAGAGGTCAAGGTGTCAGAGCTGGAGAGGGAACTCAAGTCCCCTGCCTTGGTCTGGCTCTCCTGCCACACACTGTCTCCTCCCGGGCCAGTAAAGCTGTCTGCCCTGTCCTAAGCTGTCAGCGAGCACAACGGGTAGGGCCTGCCACCCTCTTAAACAAAAGTGGTGATTCTTGCCAGACACTGCTAATTGATTTCAGACCAATGCATGGCTCCAGTACAGCCCAAGTTTTTGGAGTCCTTAAACAACTGTCCCAGGTATCAAAAGCTGGTCTGCAAAATGCAGTTGGCGTGCATGGAGAAATCACCCCTTCCTTGAAAGGCGTGGCCCTGGTGTCTCAATCCTACAAAGACAGCTTCTCTCCTCCCCAAACAGTGGCTCAGGCCTTAGGCTTGTCACCACACACCACCAGCAAACCGCTGGCTTGAACAGACCACCGATTTCCTTTCCTCTCCATGGTTTTCTCCTAAACTTTTTGAGTACAAAGCTCTCACAAAGGGGGGGGGGGGGGGGAATCCCCAGGTACAGCTCTTTTTTAAAAAGCCTCGAATTTTGTTGAGTGTAGAGGAACCTCCCCCTCTTATCATGGGTCTCCTAAACCTCAAAGGTTTGCTTTTAAATTCTGAGCCTGCTGCCTTTTTTCAGAAAACGGGGCCACTCTAGATACATTATTCTGTTACTTAGTTTTTAACCATGTATTTTGAAAACTTCCGTGTGTAGACATGTAATTTCCATAAAAAAATTTGTTAAAGAAAAATTATGCAAATATCAAACCTACTTATGTATTCTTTGATCTAGTACAAGGTGGAAGTTTTGGGGCTATCCTGTTTTAAATTTTGTGACTGGCCAGAGTGAGACCATGTCTCTTAACAGCAGGGCACCTGTAGTCCCAGCTACTCAGGAGGCTTTGGCAAGAGAATCACTTGAGCCCAATGGTTTGAGATTGCTGTGAGCTGTGACACTACAGCGCTCTACCAGGGACGACAAAGACTGTCTCAAAAAATAAAAAAAATAGTGACTGGTGGCTCCTACCCGTAACTTCAATGCAGATGTTAAAATGTATCATTAAATGTAAAACTTTCAATTCTTTTTTGTCACTCTTAGAAACACTCGTGTTTGTGTGACTAAATTATTCCTTACTTTCTTGTACTCTTTTGGTTCCTTTGTTAAAAACTCAAAACTTTGATCTACTTTTATTGTCTATTGTAAGGACAAGGTAAGCAATAGAATTGACTTTTCATCTGTTACCGGTTTATTCAGCACCACTGACTGAACATTAATGTGGAAACTGCCCGTCCCAAACCCAAACCCACACAGGAACAAGGTGCACTTCTGGGCTGTGTTCTGCCATAGCCCCAGCTTTAGATATTATAGACTAACATTTAGTTCTATTTTTCTGACTTTCGTAGCTCCTCTGTAGACATGAACTGTAGAAGCAACGTAAAGATGTTTACAAGGGGAAGGCTGTTTATTAAAAGGGTTGCAAAGTTAAGGGACAACTTTATGATGTTGTTTTTCTACCCAAGAACAGTCCCTTTCACTTTGCAATTAACTTGGATGCTTGGGAATTTAGTTTTCAACATCGAAACACACGTTATTCCACACCTGCGGCAGTATTAGAAAGGTCACAGACTCCCAACAGCGTAGAGCATTAGATGGTTTCTCCACCTCACCTGGCTCAACCTTTTCAGTTTACAAATGAAGAAACTCAGGCACAGAGAAGGCAGGGATGCAGCCCAGATCTCACAGTGGTGTGGTGAGAAGTACCAAGTAGGAGCTGGGAGTCCCAGCCTCTTCTATCTGGGGACCTTCCTCCCACCACAGGGCACACCGTGAGATCCAGGTTCCTCAACATTTCCCCTCTGAGGCTGCAGGCTGAGAGACACCTGAAAGCACAAGGTCCTATGCAGAGGGCTCCCCACCTCCCGACATGCCCCCAGCACACAAAGTCAGCCATCCACAATGAAGAGAAAAGATATTTAATTATCTCTCAGTCTAATCTCTTAAAGCGCTCCAAGTGTTTTCACAAGTGCAAGGGGGAGGGATTGTTCTCAGCCAACATTTACCAGTGATTCCGACACACGCAAAAATACTCCAAATCACGGTGCTTTATACTTTTAATTTCTGCACTGAAAAAGAAAAGGAAGGTAAAAACAATAACAGATTAGTTTACAGTGACTTCATCTTTGCCCTTAAATTAATCTTTGCTCTTGGGAGCAGAGAGAGAGAAAGACAAGAAAACATCAAAGCCTGATGGTGAAAAGGGTGACCAGGACACCTTGGTCTGGCAAACATGGGCTCTCCAAGCCCAGACACAGTGCCGGGGCTGCACTAGCTTGTAAACAGACAGGCAACAGTAAAGTACATTTATAAAAATCCCACAATGCCATTTGTAAAATCAAGCACAAAATCTGACAATGAAACACAACCAAGGGTTCTGTGTCTCCACCTGCTCCAGGCAGCTCCCTGGAGGCAGCCCTGTGGAGACCCATACACGCCATGGGGACAGACACCTGTTCCACACAGAGTTCCGGCTTCACTGAACTGCAGCGAGCATGCCCTCTCTCCACCTGTGCAGAAATGTTCTGCAGGGAGGAAGAGGGGCCCATGGGTTGCTCCCCTGTACAACCTCCCTTGACAGACAGCAAGAGTTGCAGGTTTGGGGGGCTCTGTGTGCTTTTGAGGCTGCTGCCTCTGGAATGTTCTGTGTTCTCAAGGCTTGGTTGGGCTGTGGGTTTTAGTTACGTTCCTCACGTTGTTTAAGTGCTCGCTTTATTTTTCATGTGCAAACTGTTACTGTCTAAAGCTTTCAGAAGGCCGTGTACAGACATGGACACCCTGGAGAGAGGGGAGCGTCATCACTAAGGCCCTCCTCCCTCCTGCGGTGGGGCAGGGCAGGGGATGCATTACAGAAATAGAGAAAGGATGTGTTCCGCTGCAGTTAAACTCCAGTCCCTGATTCGGTCCGTCTGGGGTGGGCTGCTCAGTAGGTGACCGTCCACTCCTTGACAGAGGCGTCGTGGGAGGTGGTGACCAGCGTGTGCTCGTCCAGCCATGCCAGGCTGCTGACATGGTGTAGCCGATGTGCATCTGGAAAGAAAGGGCACGATGTAAGGAAATCCAAACTTCTCCAGTTCAACACACATAGGGACTAGATGAAACGACCCGCACCCAAATCATCGAAAGGGTTCCCCCAAACCCCAAGAATCATTGTTAATCAGGTCCCCTTTCCCCATTTCAGGATCCTGGGACAAAAGCTCTGTGGGAGCAGGGCCAGGCTGGTAACTCTGTTATGAGGTTCAGGAGAATGAGCACAGCAACCTTCTCTCCAAGTTCTCTCCCTCCAAGTCCTGAACCAACACGTCCCCTCCCACAAACAGTTGAAAAAAAGTCTTTCTTTTTACCTATCAAAGTAATAATATGTGGAAGGAAAGGCTGAGAAGCACAGGGCTGGGGGACTTGTCTGACCTGTGCAGGGGACCAGATTCCAGATGCAGACACTGTCTGCACCAGAAGTCCCCTCTGCAGCCAGTTGGTCCTTCCCAACAAGCTCCCCACTTGACAAGGGGGGGGATTTCCACCAGTTCTCTGCTCCCCCAGCCTGGGTGGCTTCTAGCCTGTAGGTGTGCCACCCCACCGGACAGGGGAAGCCTCAGCCCCGGCACAGCAGCACCTACTGTTGAGGTCAGCTTGTGTTTGCAAACCTGTGAGCACAGGACACAGACCCTGACCCCCCAACTCTACCCAACTGGCTCTTGCTGTAATTTTTCTTTCATCCACTTCATTCATGGACTTGTATGATTCTCACTGAAGGATGTCTATTTCCTTACAGACCAGAACAGCCAGTGACATCTGCTTTATGGCTCCTCTGTCCTCACCTGCTCTCTGCCCACCTGCCTAAGACACTGAGGACACAGCCCAGTGGCCCCCCTTGGCCTGAAGCTGGCGGACAGGCTCTGGGGGTGGGCTCAGACTTGTTTTATGTTTAATACAAAAGGCTGCCTTTGTATAGAACAGGACCAGAGGACAAGAGCACTCATGGAGGCCTGGTGGTGCTGGGGACAGGAGGGCATGGCAGTCAGGGCCGGGCCACCCCCAGGGAGGAACAATATGTCAATTAAAATACACTGCTAAGGGGCGGTGCCTGTGGCTCAGTGAGTAGGGCGCCGGCCCCATATGCCGAGGGTGGTGGGTTCAAACCCAGCCCCGGCCAAACTGCAACAACAAAAAAATAGCCGGGCATTGTGGCAGGCGCCTGTAGTCCCAGCTGCTTGGGAGGCTGAGGCAAGAGAATCGCTTAAGCCCAGGAGTTGGAGGTTGCTGTGAGCCGTGTGACGCCACGGCACTCTACTGAGGGCAGTAAAGTGAGACCCTGTCTCTACAAAAAAAAAAAAAAAAAAAAAAAAAATACACTGCTAAGGATAACTTCACCTGCTTCCTTTCTAAAGGAAGCTTTTCCTAGGAAAAGCTTAACATTTCTGTGTGACTCCCTGATCCTTTGTTGGACACCACCATCTCACCTCCCACCACCAGGCTGTGAGAACCTGGTCCTGGGCTGGGACTGAGGCCGGGTTGGGGAGGGAAAGCTGTCCAGAGTGCAGCCCTCACACAGCTCAGTGAAGGTCCTGTGCAGAGCACCCGGGTACTCCCATGGGGAACACAGGGCACCCTGAGGCCCCCAGGCACGGCCCCTGCCCTACCAAATCACCTCTCTAGTGACACTCGGCCCTGGGGACAGCAGCCAGAAGATGACTGGCAGAACCCTGGGCCATGAATATTCCCTGCCAGGGGCTAGTGGCAGGAGTCACCTTGGATCTTGACTCTGGTTTCTGGGTCGCTCAGGGTCCAGACGTACACCATCATGTCCATGCCACCAGAGGCAAAGTGTTCATTGTCTGGTGACCAGGCGAGGCAGACAATTTTTGCGTGGTGTCCATAAAAAACATTGTTTTCCTAGTTTTGGGTGGAAACAGAGAAGAGCAGGTGAGGTCTGGGCCAGAGCCACCCTGCACCAGGTGCCAGCTCTGTGCCGGGGGCCCTGATGCGCTCACTGGCTCCTCAATCCTACGAGGTGCCTGCTGCTTAGACACAAGCAAACAATACTCAGAAAGGGCAAACAATACTCAGAAAGGTGCAGCTGCCCAAGGTCACCAAGCACGGAGAACCTCCCACTGCCTGCTCACCGAGTAGCCATCTGCAACACTGAACACCGTGACCACCTTGCTGGCATCGCACACGGCGAGGAAGGCGCCATCGTGGGAGTAGGCCACGTCTGTCACGGGGCCCTTGGCCTCCAGGATCTTGTTCTCATCCTTCAGCGTAGTGCCCAAGATGGTGTACAGGCGGACATTGCCATCCTACACGCAGGGACAGCAAACAGGTGAGGCTCTCCCAAACCACGTGCACTCACTGTGCTCCCCTCCTCTGCCCATTTTTGAAGGGGGGAAGTCAGGGTCCTGTTGAGAGAAGGTGCCTTTTGCCCTCTCCAAGCCCTGCCCTGCCCTGGGCCCCCAGAGGCCCAGTGGCGGGTCCTCACTCCCACAGATCTCCTGGCTCCCTTACCACTGTGGGCACAACCACCTGGGAAGCTGTTAAAAATCCCACCCTAGATCTCCCCCAATTCTGACTCTGCAAGTCTGGGTGCTCAAGGCCTGGACTTTTCACAAATGCCCCTAGAAGTTCCAGCATAGGTGTTTACAGGCCAAACTCAGAGCAAACTCCTGCATGCACATAGCTCTCTAGCAACGGCCCTGTCTGCCTCAAGCCACCCTTGCCCACCTTAGGACCTGGGCAGGGTTCCCTGTGGCCCAGCTGTCAGGGAGAACCCCATCTACCTGCCTGCCTTGAGCTGCTGTCCATCACCCTGCCATGCTCAGGCACTGCCGCCCTAGACAGGGCACACTGGCTCCTTACCCATAGCTGTCCCCATCAGCCCTGGAGAGGGGGGAAGTGTCTTTCGTTCCCACAACAATCACCAGACTCCACCCAGCCCTCACGAATGCAGTCCTGTTCAACCCTGGCCCCAAGAACTCCCAGCAGTGGCTGGTGGGAGTGGACAGACAAGCTAGCCAAAGCCACAGTCGGGCAGCCACTGTCTGCTAAACTCCTACAGGGACACAGTGGCCTCCCCTTTGCTGTTCCAGAACCTCTTGACCACCAGACCATGGCCAGTCTCTGCAACCTGTCCTGAGACAGCCTTGGGCTTCCCAAAAGGCAAATCCACTGAAGACCAGCCTGCCCTCTTGAGGAGCTGGGCCCTAGTGTCCCCAAAACACCAGTGAGATCTCCTGCTCTCACTGCAAAAGCAGGAGGACGACAGTGGAATTCCAGCCCAGGCCGGGCTCCACTGTATCTAGGGACGTTCACAGACACGCGAGGTCTCTGAAAAGAGTCCTTTGAGGTCACATGCATGGACAAGACATCATTTCTTGGGCCCTCTTACTGCCTACATGGTATAGGAGTTGGGGCCCCGTGGTCCTACATGCGGGAAACTGCCTGTCCCACCAGGAAAGCGCTCACAGGAAAGAGCTGTGTTCACAGATGGCCCAGGCGACCCTGGGTGTGCAGAGGAAATCACAGGAAAGCAGCCACCAAATGTCTGACATCAGGTGAATAAGCTGCGTGACACCATTGGCCCAGAATGCTCTTTACCATTAAACAAGGTAAACAAAGCCCAATATGTATGGCCCGGGCACTGCACAGGACAGGGGCTGGGAGACAGCTGGGAAAAGTGGGAACGGTTGATGTCTCAAGCTGCGAGCTGGGCAATTTCTCTTTAGGGGAAACCATTTGAGGTCTATCTAACAGGGAAGACCCGGTAATGTGGCACTGGAGAGCAGCCGTCACCCCACCCAAGACCCGGCTGTGTCCCTCTGAAAGAAGATGAGCACACCACAGGGAGGCTGGGGAGGCAGCTGGGCCGGGCTGGTGAGGTCAAAGAGAGAGGTGACAGGCCCAGAAGTCCCCAGGGCTGCTGGCAGGCCACACAGGCTCTGGGGACAGTTGTCCACTCAAGGACACAACCCACATAGCCTGGGGGTAGCACCGAGCAGAACAGGACTTCTGGTGGCACTGCTGACCTGAGTCCAGAGGAAGACTGGCTGGTGGCAAGGGAGGGGATGCTCCCGGGGAGGGGCCAGGCCCGAGAGTGCAGCCACAGCACACAAGACACTGTGGCCGCCTAACTAACGGAAGAAAACGCGTATGTGACAAGCAGAGATTATAAAGCTGCCTGTCCTAAGACCACTGAGGACGGTGACACCAGCAGTGATGAGCACAAACACCAACTGTAACTTAAGGGCTAACAGGCCCCTTTTACCCGTCTCAGGAGGAACCACCTTGGTTCCCCTTCTCTTCACCTCGCACCTCTGGATGAAGGCCATACGGGTGCTACACAGTTGAGCTCACTCTGGGAGGCGTAAGTGGGCTGGAAGCCAGTCCCAGTGTGGACAGGCTGCAGCTGTGCTCATGAGCCTCAGGTGGGGCCATGGTGAGGCTGCCCAGTGCACTGCCCAGCCAACCCACCGTGTCCTCTACCTGCACCCTACCAAGGAGAGCGAGACAGGAGGGGCCTGCTTGGTGGGCACTGCCCAGCAGACCCACCGTGTCCTCTACCTGCACCCTACCAAGGAGAGCGAGACAGGAGGGGCCTGCTTGGTGGGCACTGCCCAGCCGACCCACCGTGTCCTCTACCTGCACCCTACCAAGGAGAGAGAGACAGGAGGGGCCTGCTTGGTGGGCACTGCCCAGCCGACCCACCGTGTCCTCTACCTGCACCCTACCAAGGAGAGAGAGACAGGAGGGGCCTGCTTGGTGGGCACTGCCCAGCCGACCCACCGTGTCCTCTACTGCACCCTACCAAGGAGAGCGAGACAGGAGGGGCCTGCTTGGTGGGCACTGCCCAGCCGACCCACCGTGTCCTCTACCTGCACCCTACCAAGGAGAGAGAGACAGGAGGGGCCTGCTTGGTGGGCACTGCCCAGCCGACCCACCGTGTCCTCTACCTGCACCCTACCAAGGAGAGCGAGACAGGAGGGGCCTGCTTGGTGGGCACCCAGAGCAGATGCTGCAGAGCCAATGCCATCATGCACCTCCCATGTCCCTGGCACTGGGCACAACCCTTCCTGTGAACGCACCCCTGAAAACCTCTGTGAGAAAGGCTGTTGGCACCTTGGGGCACAGCTGGCCTCCCAAAGTCCCCAGGCTGGTGGAGGAAGCTGCCACTGGGCCTGGGCGGGCTGGCTGCCGGGCCTGGCTCTGTGTGGACACAGGCAGACGGACCTCCAACAGAGGTGGGCACTGCTGAGTCTGCAGCTCGGCTCCCAGTAAGAAAGGGAGGAGGGCGAGTCCCCTGTGAAGCCCTCAGGACCCGGCCTAGCAGAGGGCACTGCTCTGCACACTCGAGCCCTGCCTATCACAGGGCGTGGGAACCACACTGTGCATGACAGGAGAGGCAGAACTCAAGGACAGCTGCAGCGAGAGCGCTGCACCCTGAAGGTGAAGAGAGCCCGTGCCTCTCCTCCACAACCTGGGAGCTCCACTGCGCGTCTATTTCCCTTCCTGATACGCCGCCCGCTCTTACTCCCTAGCACCTTACAAGGCTGACCTGGGGCAAGATGCACCCTCCTTGGTGCTCCCCGCCTCACTGCCTGGGGAGGGGCACTTGAGCTCCTGAGACCGTGGGTACCTCGGCCACCACACCTGGCTCGGTCAGTGGTTGGCACAAGGAAAATGCTCACTGATGGTCTGGCAATAAGGACTGCAGTGCGGACCCTCGCCAGGGCTCACCCCCAGCCCCTGCCTGACCCAATGCTCCAGAGGACAGGAGGGTTGGCACACCTCTGCCCCCGCTGCTGAAAGCCTGCGGCCCACCCTGCTGCAGGGGCCTCAGTGCATGGCAGGGAGCCCGAGGCCAGCCAGCCAGGGCAAGGCCCCGCTCTGGGCAGTGGGAGGCAGCTGAGCTGCACACTGGGCTCCTCTACCCCACATCATCTCCAAATCATAGCCCCACACAAGGGCAGAGGGTACAGGGAAGGGAAAGGGCCTCACCGTGCCTCCAATAGCCACTGTTTCTCCGCCAGGGTGCACTGCCACAACTTCGGGCTCATAGCCAGGGCTGTCGATGCTGAAGCACTTCTTCTGATCCTTTAGCAGGACAACCTGTGGGTGGGCACATGGCGGACAGTCAGAGCAGCGCAGCCCTAAACTTGCCACAGGCCAGTGGGGCTTCGAGCCCTCCACCCACCATAGGTTCAGCCTCAGCCTGTGAGCTCCACCAGCCGGGCAGAGCTGTGACAGGTAGGTACTGGACAGTCAGAACCTCAATAAACACTGCTGTCACTATCCCCATCATCACATCATTACCACAGCTATTGCTATAGCACTGACTTCCTGGAAAAGTGATGGCACTTAATTCCTCCCATCACACCGCGAGCATGACACACAGACTCTGCTCAACAGTGGGGAATGGCTTTCAAGCAACAGTGGATGTAATGATGACACGACCCATGCCAGGCGCTGGCTTCTCAGGCCACAAGAAAGAGCTCCTGGTCATCAGTGTGTCTGTGACAGCCTGGGGACAGGGCAGGCACCCAGGTGACAGTGAGAGCGTGGAGCTGGGACTGCCTCATCCAGGAGGCACCTTGCTCTCCACCCAAGCTGACCAACCCTGGAGATGGGGAGTGGCCGGGAAACAGCTGCCCGCTGCCTGGGGCTGAAGCTGCTTCTCCTCCACAGCCTGAACCCACTGCAGAGCTTCCTGATCTAAGATCCTAGGCCCCGTTCAGCACCCCATGGCCCCTGGGTAACAGGGAGCTTTGCAGAATACCCTCACCTGGAGTGAGGGTCACAGATGCCCCCAGAGGGCCCAGTGAACAAAGGCAGAGCACAGAAAAAGACACACATGCTCATTCCAGGGGTTCCCGGGACTTCACAGACCCAGCCCTGGCGCAGCGCGGCATGGCCAGGGACTCACTGGCACCTCCCAGTGGCAGTACCAGCGGAGCCCCACCTGAGAGTGTGACCGTCCGGACAGGGACAACTTCTCCTGACAGCAACTTTAGGCCTGAGACATGAAATTCTGCTTGAGGTCCACAGTGTAGAGAGGTCCAGAGGCTAGGTTCAGACACCAAGGCTAGAGGAGCCTGGCGGTGTGGAGAGGAACGGCTGCCAGCCTTCCAGAACACTGTTTCTGGCCTTGCTCCCACGCCCCAAGGCCCCCATGTGTGCATCCCTTTGTGTCCCTCTGGCCAGCCAGGCTGTCTACAGTAATTGCTTGGCAGGGAGCTCTTGTTATCTGGGACACACAGCAGTTAAGTTCACAGGACTGAGCAGGGGCAGGAGGATCCCAAATGGCATCTATCTTTAGCAGGGCTTGTCACGTGTGCTGACAGGGATTCAGGTGCTCCTGCCTTCCTCAGCTGACATGCTGGGATACCCAGGTCCACTGACAGATGTTTGCCACAGAGCAGAGTTCTCTAAAAAGTGGGTCAGGCTTGGATCTCAGTTGAGAGCACTTTGCTCCAGAAATTCCAAAAGCAAAGGCATGTAGGTTACCTCCCTATGTGGATGAGAACTCAGGCTACGAAGTCAGAAAAACTATACCCCATTCTGGCCCGGGTAGCACCCTGTGTGGGAATGCTCTTGGAACCCCAGCAGACAGCTGAGTGTACCCTCCTCATTTGTGAGAGGAACATAAGACAGCGTGAGCCTGCTGGAGATGAGAACACTGAAGCTCAGAGAGGGCGAGGTTCATGCCTCAAGTCACATGCTCTAGTTCAGCAGGGCTGGGACCTGAGCACAAGCCAAGACAGACCCACTTAAGTAGAGTCTCTTGCAGCTCTAGGGACAATGGGCACACAGTAAGGTCTGCTGCTCAGACAAATCCAAGCCCTGGTCCAGGACTCATCTGCCTGTGCCTCCTCCTCCTCCTCTGCGCAGTGGGAGGGACCATGCAGCACAGCACAAGCACGTGCTCTGCAGAGACTGTGGCTGGAACAGCTGCCAATCATGTGAGTGGGGTTCAGAAACTAGGCAGTGTGCAGTCACAGACTCCATCTGGTTGCACAAAGGCGTCCAGTTTCACACTAACCTGCCCGATGCACACTACCACAGCGTAGCCCCCAGGGCCAACAGCAACACACTTCGGCTGAACGTCCAGCTTCACGACTCCTTGTCCACTGTTGGAGAGAAGGGGGAACATGTTACTTCAGCGTGTTAGCAGCTCAGCATGGGTACTTACACCTACTCACTGCAAAACCACGGCAATTCAGCTATTGAGAAGGGAATTCTACTGTAACTACACTGAAGGAGGAAGTGGCTAACATGGGGGGGAGTGGTAGTGGGGGCTGGGTGTAAGAGACCAGGGGGAGCAGCTTCCGCCCTGTGACTCTGTGATAGACACCTACCCCCACTGTTCTGCCCCATGTGGCTTTTGGACCTACATGTGTCGGCTAAAGACGGGAGTTTCCTGGGCACACAAGAATTGAGTTCTGCTTCCCCCTGCAGGGGGCCGACTTTTTTTTTTTTAAGATAGAGTCTCACTTTCTTGCCCCTGTCAGGGTACTGTAGCGTTGCAGCTCACAGTAACTCTTGGGCTCAAGTGATCCTCTTGCCTCAGCCTCCCAAGTAGCTGGGACTATAGGTGCCTGCCACAACACCCAGCTGTTTTTCAGGGATGGGGTCTTGCTCTTGCTCAGGCTGGTCTCCAACTCCTGAGCCCAAGCGATCCACCCACCTCAGCCTCCTGGAGTGGCAGGATTACAGGCGTGAGCCACCGCACCCAGCTGGGGGGGAAAGGCTGACTTTTTAAGAATTTATTACCTTTAACCAGTAAAAATCATGTGTAATCTTTTACCTTGCCTAATGCTATCAAAACTCATCCTAGTAAAATCAGTACATGCACAGAACCTTCTTGAAAACTGTAAGTCAAGGAAACTTCTATGTAACTGGGCCAACCTTGGAGTCCCCAAGTCTCCCTGGGGTTGGGTGCATAAGGGCATGGCTGATGTGGTCAGGGAAGACCTTAATAAGGATATGTTAAGAGCAGGATGGCCACGGACAGTAGAAAGAGGACTATGGCCCAGACTCCTGGGTCCTCTGCAACTTCCTGGGAGGCTCAACTGACTCTCAAAAGACACTGGGCCAGTCAGTCAAGTGGGGCCTGCCCACAAGCACCACGTCTGTCACGATGGGTGCCAGCTTACACGATCCTCCCAAGGACGACACACCCTGGGGCCTGGTCTCCCAGAGAAGACCCGCCCCAGGCAGGACAACAGGTCTTGATGGCATCTACACACGAGTGGCCATCCTGGGGTCAGTGGTGGGTAAAAACCTCTCAAGAGATCAGAAACATGTACCCTTCTCTCCCCCGTCCCCTGCATTCAGAGCTCTGACCAGTCAGAACAGCTGTTCTCCTAGCTCCAGTGACTGCCAATCAGCCAAGTGCCTGGTTCACCCCTGGGCAGCGGGAGGATGCACCCTTGTTCCAAGCACCTGCCCTGTGCCAGGCTCCTTTCAGGGCCTGCTTTGACCTTCAAACACTCTGAGGCAGGCTACGCTGTACCTGAAGGATAGGGCTGTCCCCCCTACTCCCCATAGAGTCTATACTGGGTGGTCATCTGGGTGGACCAAAGCATGACCCAGACACCACCGGAGTCTGTAGCTCAGCACTTGGCTCAGGGCCTGACAAAAGGTGAATAATGCTCAGGGAAAGAAATATGATGAGCAGCTAAGACATGACCAGCACAGTCACTGCTGACGGCAACAGGCCTCCATGGGGTCTGCAGTTCAGCTCTTACCTGTAGTCACGCAGCATGAGGTTGGTGTACCGCACGGTGTCATCCATGCTGCAGCTGACCAGCTGCCCAGACTCGTCCACAGTCATTCTGGACACCTGATTCGTGTGGCCTTTGCCAGCAAAGGAGTCGTTTTCCCCTGTCTCTGAGTCCCAGTAATGTGGGGTGAGGGTTAAGAAAAAGCCCGGACTCCAGGACTGTGGTATCTGCCCCCATTATGAGGCCAGCCAAGCCCTAGTACCAGGCAGCCCAGATATCCCAGCCAGTTGAGGGGCGCACTGGCCTGGCCCTCAGGGGGCTGCTCCAGGATGTTCATGTCTGGAATTTCAGATAAGTGGTTAAACCAGCAAGATGGCCCCACTGCGTCCATAGGCCACTTTCAACTCCACGTGCCAAATCAGAAACAGTCAAACTAAGTCTAACAGTGTCACACACAGCTAAGTTACCAGAGCCCATGGCCAATTGACCTGCAGCAGTGAGCACTGTCCTTAGAGCACACAGCCTGGGAGAAGTCCCTTCTCACTGGGACCTGGTATGATGGAGTCAGTGCTCCCTTCGGCTTTTCTGTAACCTGCTACCAAGCACACGGCCATGAGCAGGAGGCTACTGCGCCCGCTGTGTGTCCTCTAGCCAAGACCCTGGGTGGCTGCACCCTCAGGGAGGTCTGTGGACGCCGAGCCCAGGTGCTCAGGCGTACAGGGTGGCTCAGGGACAGACTGTCCTTTCAAATGCAGGTTTCTGTCCCCTCTGGGGAGCTAGCAGTGTGTTCCACTGTGGACACACCCCTGGGAAGGAGCTGTCTGGAGCTGTGTTCACTATACTAGGACCCAGTCAGGAGCAGGGAGGGGCAGACCTCAGGGTCCTCGAGGAGATGAAACCGTGTGTGGGGACTGCTCAGTTCCAGTAGGTAAAACCTGGGGCCTTTTCTCTACCAACTGTGACAGCCTCTAGCAGGCTGAAGCCCTCTCCTACCTCACTCTTTATGTGCCCTGCCTCAGAGCTCAGCAAAAACACTCATATTAGGGAGAAACCAGAGGCCTCACTTATAGAAACCCCAGATGGGGCTTTCTGGGCACACCCATCTTCAGGGAACCTCATCCCAGGAACTCCAGCCCCAGTTCTGATGATTACAAGCTGTGTGACATTGGGAATGGCTGCAGTTTTCCCATTTTTAAAGCAAGGGAACTCTACTAAAGGGTCTCCAAGTCCTTCTGAATTCTAAGAACCAATGCCTCCCATAGGATGAGGGTGGCACTGTCACTTGTAAGGAGGGAAGGAGCCCAAGTTCAGACAGGTGAAGCCACACACTTGGGGCTGCACAGCCAGAGGCCTGGAGCTGCTGGGCCTCGTGGGCGGACATGACACACCTGAGGCCACGCTGGTCAGGGGAGTGCAGCTGTGGCTAGAGCCACCTGGCTGGCCTGGCCTCTAGCACTGTGGGAATAGGAAAGTCCCCTCTCCTGCCAGCAGCTCTGTGCATCAAAGGATATTGATGTGTCCGTCGTGGCTCCCAGAGTAGATGTAGGACTTGCCACCGTTTTTGTGCACCGTCAGACACTGGATTGATTTACTGTGACCCTGTGGAGGGACACGTGGGCTGGGGTGAGCTGAGTACACAATACCCTGCCTCCCTACCTGTCGGTGGGTTTCTACCCACTGGGCCCCTGGGTGAGGGAGGGAAAGAAGCCCCTCTGCACATGCAGTGCAGGTGCGCCAAAGCCCTCAGCTGCCTGAATGCACACTCCCAACACACCAGCTTTCCCTGTTGCCTGATGCTGGACAGAGCCCTACCCTTCACGCCCTTCCCTCGAAGGCATCTAACCCGTGGGCCCAGACATGGATCTGAGTCATGCACTTTATCTGAACAGAACACAGATGCACCAGCTCATCTCATGATGTCCTGAGGGACACCTAATGGTGGCCACCTGCATGGAGCACAGCAGCCCTCAGGGACAGCTCAGGGGGCCTCAGATCTGGCAAGAAGCAGCTGGGGCCCTGGTTCTCTCCCAACCAGATCCCACCCTGAGACGTCTGAGGACTCTGACACCCCAACATCCCAATTGCCACTGCAGGGACAACAGACCTGGTTGTAGACAGGACTCGTCTACAGCCAGACAGTTGCGTCAAGAGGGAGGCGTTTACCCTCCTCTACAGCTGCTCCCAGGGAACGGGGGCAGGTGGCTTCCCCACCAGTTTCTCTCTGTTCTTTATCAGCCACGCTCAACTGCCAGTTGGCACAGTCTGAGCTCAGGGCTTTCCCCCAGGAACTTTCCAAGCATTCTGTCGTGTCCCACGTATTGCCACAATATGGCATTTATCTTGGGAGAAAGGTACACACAGTTCTCCGCAGGATGGGAGAAACTAGGAACTGACACGGCAGAAATGGGGAACATCACCCACGTCCCAAGCAGAGGTGCTGAGCTGCTGTCCTATCTCTTTCCAGCACAGTATTTGACCCAGCCTACTGTTCAGTGTGGGCCTCACAGGGACGGTAGGAACCCACCCTGCCTGCTGGACCAACCAGCACTCAGCTCTCAGATGTCCACAGGGGTCCCCTATGAGAGACCTGGGGTGCTTAACAAGCTGGCCCTCAGCACAGGGAGCTCAGCTCCAGCTGCCCTGAGACCATGCGGAGACTGAGCTGCCACGGGGCTGGCTGGGCAGCAAGCTCTTTTTAGAGCTCTAAAGTGGTTCCAACAAACAGCCAGGGCCAAGAACCGCTAGTCCACCCCCACTGCAGCCCGGCATCAGCAGCAAAGGCTGTGTGACTCACACAGGTGTGGCAGGAGAACTGGGATGTAACAGCCATAAAAGCCCACAAGGTCTCCTGTAGCACCTGGCCCCAATGCCATCAGCAGCAGACACACAGTCCTCCTGCACTCCCTGTCCTCCACCGACAGACACAGGAGGACAGACCTGGGGATGGACATCTGGAGCCCTCAGGAAACTTTCTGAGCAGAGGAAGGTGGATGACAGATGGACATGCTGTCTCACCACCCTACTTGGAGGCCCTCAGAGTAGTGATGGTCTCCAGCTTCCCCTGGGCCCCTCCAGATCCCCTGTCCTTGCTGGCCCTGCTCATCCTTCCCTATTGTCCCAAAGCAGGCCTCACCTTGATGACCCGCAGTGGCTTGCTGGGATTGTTTTTGTCCAGGTAGTTGATGTAGCCGGACAGGGATATGCTGAGCAGGTGGTCCTTCTGCCACAGGCAGCCCAGCTGCTGGTCCAGCACAGTGGAGCCCATGGGGAAAGTGCTGACAACAGAGTTCATGTTGACGTCCCAAATCTTGGAAGTTTTATCTCCAGAAGCAGAAAGCAGATGGGTGCTATCAGGACTCCAACTAATCTATTCAAATAAAAACCATGTGTCACAGGCCAGAGAACTTCAGAGTGTGAAGAGACCCCAGAAAGCAGCCTGTCTATTGCCCCCACTTCTGAGCAGGACAAGGCAGAGACCAGGGAGGGGGTGAAACTTGTCCCAGAAAAGACACCTGGTCCTTGGGTCTCCTATCCTGGCCGTTGGCTTCTCTAGCCAACTCACTGCGACCCTGCAGCTCTGCCCCGGTGCCCTTTCAATCCCTTGTCCCAGCTGTCTGACTTCAGAATGAGCACAGAGGGCTGCACACACAGACCCCCATTAAGGAGACAGAGTCATACTCACAGCATAAATCCCTCCATCGTGGGCCTTGCTTCCTCCCAGTGCACACACCTTCTCCCCCGACTTCCCGTCATAGATGTATATCTTCCAAGAAATAAAAACATGCGTGGGTCACGTGTGTGTGAGTACCCTCAGCAGTGAGCGTGCCACTTCTCCACTGACTGGCTCTGAAACACACATGCTGTCACACTGCGCTCCCAGTGCCATTTAAAAGCAGACATGAGTCTAGTGGGCTGTGACGACACATCCTGGGAGACACCTAAGTTCCAAGAGGTAGGAACTGCCACCCCCAGGCCCATCCCAGCCCGTACCTGGCCGTCAGCGCTGGCTGTGGCAAACCTGTTCCCGTCAGGAGAGAATCGTACGCAGTTGACAAAGCGGCTGTGGTCCTGTGGGAAAGCAGACGGTTACCCACCCCCTTCAGCTCTGGCTGCATGACAGTGTGAACCGCTATCCACAGGAATACTACAGAACTCTATTCTGTATAGAATGGGCTCTATTCCAGTCCCCCTGGCCTTCCTGGGAGGAGAGTGCGTCCCCCTCCCACTCCCTCTGCTGGGCACAGAGAGCTCCAACCTCATCATCGAAGAATCTACTAAAGGAGTAACTGACTTTTCAATAAACCATGGCTGTGACCTTCATCAGGAACATGAGTCTGAGTGGCCAAGGAAAAATGACCTCTGGGGGCAAGTGCCTTAACACCTGAATAAGTGGATTCATCCCTTCCTCAACCAAGAGGACTTTCTAGTCAGAGGGAGACCCTCCAAATGCCCACCATAATGCTGCCTCTACAGTACACGCCCCTCCATGTGCCACTAACCCCACCAGCAAACGGTGCTGATGAGCAACTCTCCCTGAGTAAGAGGGAGAGTGGCCTCTGTGGACAGGGACACTTCAGGAAAGGCCGTGAGCCCCCAGCAGACCACGGCCCTCCCCCAAGTAAGTTACTGACTTGATTTTACAGCATAAGCCACTAGTGTGCAGGGAACCAACCATGTTTGATTGGGGTGAACTGTGACCCTCTAAGTCCTGACCCTGGGTACCTGCGGATGGAACCTTACTTGGGAACAGTGTCTTTGCAGAGGTCACCAAGTTAAGATGAGGTCACTACAACAGGCCCTAAATCCAACAGGACCAGCGTCTGCGTGAGATGAGAGAATCTGGACACAGGTGCAGACACAGGGGTGGAGTTGTGGCAGAGACTGGAATGATGTTTACCAAAGGAGCACCAAGGGCTATCAGAATCTGGGGAAGACTTGGTTATGGGTTTCTGGCTTCCAGACTCAGGCAATAAACTTCTGATGTTTAGGCCACCCAGTCTGTGGTGCTTTGTTGAGACAGCTCCCGCAAACACATGCAGTGGGCACCATCTGCAGGGCTCGTATAACGACCTTTCAGGTAAACTACACGACTCGCTGACGAAAGCAGGTCCAAGAAGAGCAGTCATGTGCCCAAGGGCCTCTGCCCACAGCAGGAAAACTGAGGTGCCCGCAAACCCCCCAGGAAGCAGCCAAGACCGAGTCCCTGCGGGCACGAGGGACTGACGTGCCCTGGGCCAGAAGAGACTCACCCTAGAGCTTGCACACAGCAGCTCCAAGCTGCACTCACTGACTCCCCGCTCCCCTCAGCCCCCAGCCAGCCCGGCCCCTCCTCAGGCTGCCAAGTGCCTTCAGGGCTGGGAGCAGACAGGGCCTGGGTCCCGAGCCGAACCCGGCTCTCCCCCGTTACTGACCCGTGTTTTAATTAAGAGAGGAAAGCTTGAGAAATCAAATATCCTGGCAGTGTGGAGTCCTGGTAATTACCTGCTTGAGATTTACCGAGGGCAACCACAATCACAGTCCCAACCTAGAGGACGAGCAGACTGTCCTTCCTGTCCCACTTCAGCGAGTGTTGTCACAGGACTAAATCCTATCCAACGACTGCAGAGCTCATTCTCTGCAGTGGCCACCTCCCACGAGGCTGGGGACAGAAGCACTGAGCTGTCTCAGGCTCAGCCCACGTGAACTCTGGTTTGCGACAGAGGGAAGGGGGGCTTCCCCCAGCCATGCAGGATGGCTGGGCCCCCGGCCTGCCCAGTCTCAGGTCACTGTGAGGCCCCCAGCTGACGGACGGGTCAGCACAGTCCCCGAGCTGTGCACTTCCAGCTCCTCCTGCGCCTACGGCTGCGCCGCGCTCTCGCACGTGTGGGTGCGTGGGCGTGGAAGGACCGCACGGACTGACGGGGGGGCCAACTCTCCACACTGGGATCTCAGGCTATGGACACATCACCTCACTTTACCCCTCCTGGGGCCAGAGCGCCTCCAGGCCAGCCAGCCACAGGGAGAAGCAGGCCGAGAGGCTGGTAACTCAAGCCGCACCCCATGCAGGAATCTGGTTTCTTGTCCATAGCTCCATCTCAGCTGTGCTGGTTCTCAGGTCTGGGGCAGATACTGGGCAGGCCTAAGCGTGTTCTGGTTGGGAGCCAGCCCCGAGGTCAGATCCTTAACTCCTCAGGCTGCCCCCAGTCCCTCTGCCCCACCCCAGCCTTCAGAAGCCCACTGCCCGAGACCACACCACCCAGTGTGTCTGAGCTCAACCGTTGTAGGAAGGAGCAGTTGGGACACAGTCCGTGGTGGGAGAGTCTCATCCTTCCAGGCCACCTGTGTGGAGACATGGCTGCAGCCACCACTCCTCTTTCTGGAAGAGGTTGAACAGCTCAGTTCTTAAATGACATAACCAACCGCAGCTCAAATTTAAGACATCAGACCCAAACCTCGACTCTTGCTCAGCAGGCACAGCCCATCCTCCTCCTCACCACTGCCCTTGCCCTGGCTCCTACATCCTCAAGGCCGAGTTTCCTCAATGGTGAAGTAGATGAGGAGGTGACATGCTGGGGCTGGCTCAACCCCCGGACTTCTCTGACTAAACGTGTCTGGAATGGGAGGCCAAAAGAGCTGGCCCCAAATTTAGCAGAGCAGCCCAAGAACAGGTCAGGATAGTGGGTGCTGCTTTCTCTTGCTATGTGCTGGACTAAAACAGCCACCATTCGGTTCCATCTTGTAACAAACATCCATCTCACAGCCTCCCTGAGATGAGGACACTAGATCCCTCCTGTAGGTCCAGGTCCTGGAAGTCAGGAACTCCTAAGAAGCAACCCAGGCCCTCTGTGTGACACCTCCAGCACCCACCTCTGCTGGCATCTCCAGAAGAGCCTGGCAGGGTGGTATCCTATGTTCCTCCCGGGAACCTGGGACCACACAGGGAGGGGTGGAGGCTGGACAACTGGGTAGCAGGCACAGTGACTCAGAGTCCCAGGCTTCAGAACCTCTCCCTTTCACCCTTTCCCGCAACTCAAGCCAAGTGGCAAGAGTCCAAATGAGCAGGAGACTGATGTCTGCTCCTGAAATAGCCCCTTCAGAGGGAGAGTGAAGGAAACAGCCCATTAAACCAAAAAAAAAAAAAAAAAAAAGAGAGAGAGCGAGCTAAAAATAGCCCTTTTCACAGGGAAGCCAGGCCAGCGGACAAAAGAGGAGGTTTGGTAACATGGCCGCGAGTTCAGACTCAGCAGCTTCCTAGGATGCTTGACTTGAAGGTCCACCTCCAAAGCTGGACCTCCAAGCTCAGCCTCACCCTGGCACAGCCTGGTAGCCCAGCCTCAGGCCACCCCTGGGGTGCACGCCCGACACCCCCGAACCCATGCCCAATCACGCCTGCCCGACCCCCCCGACCCCCCCATGCCCAATCACGCCTGCCCGACCCCCCGACCCTCCTATGCCCAATCACGCCTGCCCGACCCCCCGACCCCCACATGCCCGATCATGCCTGCCCGACCCCCCGACCCTCCTATGCCCAATCACGCCTGCCCGACACCCCCGACCCCCACATGCCCGATCATGCCTGCCCAACCCCCCGACCCTCCTATGCCCAATCACGCCTGCCCGACACCCCCGACCCCCACATGCCCGATCATGCCTGCCCGACACTCCCCACCCCCCATGCCCGATCACACCTGCCCGACACCCCCGATGCCCCTATGCCCGATCACGCCTGCCCAACACCCCTATGCCTGATCACGCCTGCTCAACACCCCTATGCCTGATCACGCCTGCCCAACACCCCTATGCCTGATCACGCCTGCCCAACACCCCGATGCCTGATCACGCCTGCTTGTCTTGCTGCAGTCACTGTTCGGCCCCCAGCTGGACTGGGTCAGGGCAGCCCCTTCCCCACTGAGGAATACACCCAAGGCTGCATCGCAGGAGTTCCAGTGGCCTGACCCCAGTAGGCACACCTGGTCAGCTCAGAGGGCCCCCCAGACCCCTGTCCCTAGCAGACTCAGCTGACCCTGTACGTAAGTGGACTACAGCCCCTGAACCAAAACAGTCCTGTGTCCAGCAGTACTGTACACGTGACTATGAGCCACTGGGCCCTTTCACCACCCACCCAGGACATCCATCACAGGGACATGCTGGCATGACGGAACCCAGCAGTGTGGCGGGGCAGAGGCAGGGAGACAGCCTCACTACCCCACCAATCTTTTCAGGCCATAGTTGGACCCTCCAAGGGAAACTAAACCATCGTTATCCACAGAACACCAGTGCGGGAGGTAGAGCCTATCTGGCCCCCATTTCAGACGCTGTCTCCCGTAATTCTGGGGTTACCTCTCAGGTCACCCACCTCATCAGAAATATGGGTGGGTCGGGAGAGTGGATAAGGATAGGCTGGTGCCCAGGCCTATTCTCCATCCCCACCCTAGAGAAGCCTCCATCAGTCATTCAGGTTCAAACAAAGACAAGCCCTGGTGATCAGGCCTAAGGCACACAGAGGAGCCTGGCTAAAGCTGAGCCGTGACTCTGTGTCAGAGGAGCTAGGAGCCCACCATGGACTCTTAGACAAAAAGGAAAATCGTCATGAACCACACCCTGGGCCAGCAAGGCGGAGGGTAGCTTACCTCACTTCATTTGGGAAGGTCCTACTTGCTTTTCTCTGAAAGGCTAGTTGCATTTCTACTCAGGCCTAGCATGTTGAAATTCAGAATATGACTTGCTCCTTTCAAGCTAGCAGCTCCAGCCCTCCCCTCTGGGCCCTCTCCTGCCCTGTTGACCTGGGAAGCTCCATGATAACACTCCCCACGGCTCTAGGCTCAGGGAGGCTCCCAGGGCCTAGCCATGCTGCCCCTGGGAAGGGGTGGGTGCAGATGCCACCACAGCTGCTCACTCTCAGAGGAAGGTTCTAGCAGGCACAGGCGGTCAGGGCTTACGGGCTGGGGAAGAGGGAGGGCAGCCCTCCCAAGTGGTCATTGAGCTGGAAATGTAAGATGTGAGGGAAAAAAGAGCATTACTGTTCAGATTTCACAGAAGAACTTAATTTCCTCTAAAAAGAAAAATCCTGCTTTTCACTAACGAGAAGAACTCACATGCGGAAAGATGCCAGCGGGAGGCTCTACCCCCAGCCCCACACACATCCCGACCTCCTCACCTACTCTGTGACCACTGCTCACTGCCCACCCGCCTCTGCACAGCTGCCCTCTGGATCTGGGGAAGAAGCCAGCTTGTTCCATAGCCTTAAACACGGATACCAGGAAGAGGGCAGGATCCAGACCTTGGTGGACAGGCAGCCCACTGCTGCCCTGCATGACCACAGTATCCTGCAGGGTCTGAGGCTTAGGACAGACATGCACAAACATCATCAACTCCTTAGAACTGCGGTCCCTGACCCCCGTGGCCTGTTAGGAACCAAGCTGCACAGCAGGCAGTGACTGGCAGGCAGACAGGGAAGCTTCATCTGTGTCCGAGCCGCTCCTCATCACTCACGTCACCATCTAGCCCCACCTCCTGTCACATTAGTGGTGATACCAGAGTCTCACAGGAGAACAAACCCCTCTGTAAACCGCACATACAGGAACCTAGGTTGCGTGTTCCTTATGAGACTCTAAAGCAGGGGTTGTCAACCTTTCTAAGGCCACGAACATTTAACATAGTCCAAAAGGGTCACAACCCGCAGGTCAAGAACCGCTGCCCTAAAGCCTGACGACCTGAGATGGAGACATAATGTGCTTGAGTCTGAACCATCCCCAAACCACTAACCCCCAGCCACCATCCTGGTCCACGGAAACACTGCCTTCCATAAAACTGGTCCTTAGTGCCAAAAAGGATGGGAACTCCTGCCGTAGAAGGCATGTGAGCATGTCTGGGGTCCCTGGGAGCTCTCCCTGTCCTTTTAGATGCTAGGCCAACAGAGCCCGCAGCACTCTTTTCAGATGGACTCCCACCCTTGTGAACACATGATGTCTGCTGGCACTGCTCCCCATCTCCCCACAACCATGGGCTCAGTGAAAGGCCTGTAGGTACAACTCCCCCAAAGTCCAGGCCAGCCAGCTCAGCACCAGGCTTCCACCCAGTGCCTCTGACCCTTGGGTCAGCCTTTTCCCTCTCTCCCAGGTCCTCAGACAGGACACACACTGGTGCCGAGGGAGGGCCGGCTAGGAAACCTTTACACACAGACCTGCACTCCTGGGCTGGGGCTGTGGGGTGGACTGCTCTGAGGTGAGAAAGTAAAAGGAAAGAGAAAGAACGTTGTGGCCTGAGCCAGCACACAGAACGACCCAGTGGTACAGAGTACAGGCTTGAGTCCAGTGCCTGGGCAATGACCCCAGCTCAGCTTAATGGCAACGAGCAGCTCCATACCTGCTTTAACCCCTATCTGTCAAATACAAAGGGTCCCTCACAGGGCAGGGCAAAGAGTCCTTGCCCCCACCCCACAGCCCAGATTAAGGCTAAATGAGACTAAACAAGGTGTGAAGGGTGGGGGGCAGTGGGACGGCAGCACTGCCAACAAGTCGGGGTGCTGCTTCCTCCTCCAGCTCAGGTGCCCCGCTGACTCAGCATCCCCACTCCCCACCAACCTTGCACAGCCTTCTACAAAGCTCTCAAAATAGCCAGGTCTCCACTACCTGCCAATCAGGCAGCGGAGAGGCCACTGGGGCAGGCTCTGAGAACTATAGAGTGTCCGGAAAAGACCCTGGGGCTGAGTGCTCTGCTGGCCACAAGACTCCTTGCTCACACACAGCCCTCCAGGCCCTGCCCAGCCTGACACTCCAGGGATGAAATGAAGCCCCTTTTGCTTCCAGTGGAGACTCCCTCCTATGCCTTAAGCTAAGACCTGCCTCTGGGAACTCTGCCAACTTGTGCACCTGCCTGCTACTTATAACTCACTGCATCAAGTCCTCGCAATGCACCACACTCCCCAGTGAGCCCCTGTAAGCACGTGCTCTCATCTGCCCTCTATGAGGCAGACACTTGGACTACTGACGCTCCTGCCAACCCCCAGATTCAGCCTCCTCCGAGGACATAGCTCCTCAGAGCCTGGCCTATGTGGTTTCATCCTTTCTTATCAAAGACAACGTGCGCTAAGAGCCACTGGGAAAGCCAAGGCAGGCTCAGGACCACAGAATATGCTGGTATAGGCTACAGGGCCTCTGCCCTGCCGTGCCCTCACTCTGGCACCACTAAGGCAGGAAAATGGCACCATGGCTGCTCTGGACCCACAGGACAGCTAGCTCCTAGGTAAAATTCACAGTTAAAATCCTCAGAACCTGATGCCCTCACAAACTTCCATCTTGAAGACATGAAAATCGAAGGATCTGGAGGCGGAGGTCCTTGCCCAAGAGAGGCTGCATGTGCAGTGGGACAGAGACCCCGCCATTTATACCCCAAGCCTACTGCGCGACAGCATTTTTTGGCATGTTTCTTCGCAAAGCCTGTCTAATTCTCCTGATCATGCATCACTCCACATATGTTGTCTCTGCCCAGCAGATGTCTTGCCAGCCCATTTTCCTTTTGCCACTGTGGTGGCTCAGATGACAGCAAGCTCAGCAGTTGTGAGCCGTGGGCGTTACCCGGGGCTCCACAAGATCCCCTTTCCCACAGGTATCTCCAGCTCAGAACGTGTGTCTGGCTATACAATCTTCAGAGGCCCGACATGCACTTGTGGTCCTGGGATAGGGCTCCGGGCAGGACCCTCACATGTCCAGTCAAGGCCCTAGGAAGACGAGGGCTGGACTACAGAGTCCTCCTCTCTGTGGAACTTCCCCCATAAGCCCACTATTATCTACATGCTGAAGCACAGGTGACAGGCGCTGTGACCTTTCTGCCGTCACCATTTAAATAGGCCTCGATTCTAGTCTCACATACAAACCACAAAAGTCACTTACACCAATTGTGAACTTGAACTTGAAAGGGGGTCCCTCAAAGAATGCAGCACAGTTATCATCACTTCCTGTCACCAGCCGGTACGGCCTGCTCTGCTTGATGTCCACGCTGTTGATGACTTTGTTGTGTCCTGTGATCTCACCCACGGAAGAGCCACTATCCCACAGGAAGACAGCTCCAAACCTGGACCCAACGAGGAGTCAAAGGGGAAAAATCAATCCCATGTGGTGATGAGAACATGCTGAGCTCCAGTGGGCCAAGAAGTGAATGCCAGCAGGGCCACTTGGGTCTTAAAGGAACAGACTGCGTCCCCCTCCCACCAGGGCAGGGCACATGGAGGACAGGCCACAGGACAGGGCAGCACACCCAAACAGTGACTTACTTTTCCCGTCCTTCCCCGACCACGGCGATCCTCTTACTGTCTTCAGTCCACGCGATGTCTTTGATCTTCCCGGCGAAGGGCTGATACTCATACTTGAGCAGGTGCTCCTTCTGCGTCGTGTCCCAAATCCTCAGCTTCCCAGACACATCTGTGGGACATGACAGGGGTGGTCAGGGCCACATGGCCACACTCCCACTCAGCACCACCTCTAGTTCCCTGGACTTTCTGGAGGGAAACAATACCCTCTGCACAGCCACTGTCACAGCCGAGCCTGCAGCCGCCCTAAGAGCTACTACTTGGGGTCTCTGCCATTTCACCAGAACTCACCCTGGTGACAAACCCTGCTTAGGTGTCAGAAAAAGCACAGAACATGTGATGGTAAAACTCCAACATGCTGTGAAGCAATTTAGCTCCATCACTGCATTTCTTTTCCTATAGGGGCACTGACTACCTATGGGCCTGGACACCTCTGCAAAAGTAACAATGGCAGTTAGGCCAGTCTCCCGGGTCACCAGTGCAGGGTGGTCACGCGGCTGGGGGGGAACGCTGGGCTTGGCCTGGTAGCCCCTGCCAGAGGCTACAGACCCAGCTCCCCATGCGGCTCCTTGGTGGCACTGCCAGGCAGATCAGCAGCCTCACTGGGTACCAGGAACACTCCCCTCACAGGCAGCGCAGTGTGAGTAAAGAGTCTTTTGAGAGACCTGCAAGGTGGGTGTGGTGAGGGGGGGAGACCCTGTGCTGAACCCAACGCCAGCTCTGTTCTCTTGGGAGCGTGGTGGCGGCTGCAATAAATAGAGTGACACTAAGGCCCCACCCCCTCCCACACCACAATCCTATCACTAGCTACCCACCCCCAGCCCCAACACACGCCTTCCAAATCAGCCCTGTGTCAGTGTAAAGAAATGGGAATTATGTCTCACAAATCCTTACAGCTTAGAACCTCAGCCAGGCTGCTAAAGCAGGTGGGGGCGTCTGTCTTTTCCAGAGTACCCCATGCCTACTCCAGCCAGCAGCACTGAAAACAGCATTTGCTTCAATGGTCAAGCCAGGGCCAGGGAGGGCAGCAGCCAAGAGTTGGGCCTCAGGAGATGGCCCCAAGTTCAAGTCCAGCCTCTGCCCTGTCCAGGCTTTTTAGGCCTCCCCAAGCCCCATGGCCATTTTGTCCTTCCCTCCAAGAGGGATAAACAGCGGCCCCCTCAGATGGCTGCTGCAGGCCGCAAGTGTGAACACGTGCAGTCTGATTGTCCTCAGTATAGCCAACACTCGACATGCACCAGCAAGGCCTAGTTGTGAGTGAGCTAAAGTGCCAGCGACACTGCACTTAGGAGCAGACATAGAGCCCGAGCCTACACCAGGCCAGGCCCTGAGACTCAGAAGACACATGTAAAGACCACTGGTGCTCAGCTCAGCTGTGGGGACACACACAAGACGCCCAATCCACAGCAATAACTCAAACTAGGGGAGTCCCAGAGAGCCTGGGGTCCGCTGGCTGAGGTCCTGGCGTGCGGCCAGAGATGAGTTCCAAAGAGCCAAACAGGTCAGTGGGAAAGGAAGAGGGAACAAGAAGAGGCTGGCAGCTTCAGAGGGGGAGTGCTTTGTGTGCAGGAGAGACAAGCACACACGTGTGCACACCCCCCACATCCACTCATGCACACACCTTTTACACACTCTGCAACACTGAGGAACGTGGCCACTGTGTTTAGGCCCATCCAGGGCCCATGCTACCCCATGGAGAAGACAACACTCCCAGGACAGGGCCCAGCCAGCTACTGCCTATCCTTGTCAGTGTAGCCTCTGGTCCAGCCCTGGCTTCCCAGCCACCTCCCACCATCTTACTCACTAGACCATCAGCCCCCTCCACTGAAGCCCTGCTGGGGAATGAAAGAGACAGAGGGGCCCAGGGGATCCGGCACACTGGCCCTGATCTGATGAGGACAATGCTGCCTCAGTCGCCAAACACTGGCCAACAGCAGACCATAGCCAATCCTGCAGGAGGCTCTCGAGAGCAGGAAGGCAGTAAAAGCACACCTTCCACTTTGTGTCTGGCAACCAGGAAGAAAAGCTCAGCAGTGCAGGGACGGGGGGGATGAAGAAGGCTCCCTTCCCCCTGCAAACTCTTGCCCACCACCAAGACGAGAGGCTGCACAGAGGAGTGGCTGTGCCTGGGTGTCAGCACCACCCTGCACACCGAGTGTGCCGAGCAGCTCAACAAACCCAGGGGTGGAGCGGACAGGGTGGCGAGTGGGAAAGCCAGCCCTCCAGTCCCAGGAAGGCCTCTGCTCACCTGGGAGCTATGGGGCCTGGGCTTCCTTTGCTTGAGCAGCCCTCACAGCTTTCATCCTGAGCACAAAGACCCTTCCTCCAGGAAGCCTGCTTTGGGTCTATAGCTAAACCAGACGCCAACCACTCCCCACACCCTGAGGGCCACTGGGAACTGCTGCCCAGGCACCAAGGGGAATGGGCGACAGGGGTGGGCGACCAGCATGGAAACATCTCAGGGAAAAGGAGGACAGGGTCTGCCCCAGAAATGATCCACATACTCTGAGACCCGCTGGTGGGGACGCAGGTTCCCAGAGGACTCAGACTGACCATTAAGTAGGAGGTTCCCAGGGGTGGAGCTCTTGTGGAAGGTTCAATCCTTCATCTGTTGTGGGCCAGTTTGACCAGCAGGATCTAAGGAGCCCAAAGAGGGCTGGGATCCTTCCTGGGAGCAAGCTCTGGGCTTCCCAAGGTACTGGGAGCCACCCACCTGGCTGGGGCACAGGGCACTGGGCACAGGTACCACGTAACCCACTTCCTGAGCTGCCCTCCTCCTCCTCCCTACACATCACATTATTTTTAGCCCAACTCCATCTCAGCAGCAAACATTCCACTGTAACCCTTAACAGTCACTTCCCTCTATTCAAAGAAATGTACTGGAACCAGAAAACATGCTCTCCACCGGAAAATACCCGGACCTGAGTGAGGCCCTAAACTCCCCTGGCTCCTCCACCAAATCAGGGTGCTTTTAAAAAGAGGGAATGTCAGACTGATGGCCATTTATTCATGGGGACCATCCTTTGGGTCAGTCTCTGGACAGAGACAGCTTTCCTCATGGATTCTGTGCTAGCATCTGAAGGCCTCTGATTTCTGTTTTGTTGGATCCCTCCTCCCCAGGACTCAGAAAAGGGTAGGCCTAGGCAGGAAGATTCTCGGCCTTCCCCAGACACAGCAGGAAAGCTGGGCTGGGAGGGGCAGAGGCCCTGCCACCACCTTCCTCCCTAAGAATACACGGCTCAAAGCACCCAGCTCTGTGTTAAACACAACTTAAAGACATTTAGGTCAAATCTTAGAGCTTTAAATGAAGAGACATTTTGCTGGCAAGCAAAGCCAGGGGAAAAAATAAATCACAGGACTAAAATAAAACATGGGACATAAATTACAGAGAGTTTTACAGATGAAGCTGGAGTCGACCTAAACACAAAAACCATTAAGTACCTTCTCCATGCCAGACTCTGGGCCTAGCCCTGAGCATGAGCACAGCTGGCCTGCTGTCCCAGCTGTGTCAGTGCAGAAAGCTGAAAGCCGCAGTGTCAGCGACAGTGTGGTCACCCTGCAGCTAAGCACTGCAAGAGCTGTGCACACTGGGTCCTTCCAGCAGCGCAACTCACAGGAAGAGAAGCTAAAGGGAAGTCCTTCCCCTAAGGCTACACGGCTAGGGAGGGGCTGCTATGGTTTTCAACGTGGGCCCCAAAAGATTGAGCTGGAAACTTAATTCCTAATACAACAGTGCTGGGAGGTGGCCCTAATGAGAGGCCATCAGGCCACAGGGCTCTGCCTCATGAACAGTTTCCTGACCTTACCACGGAGGGTCCTTATAAAAGAACAAGATCAGCCCCTCCAGTACTCGCCCTGCCTCTGCTCTTCAGCCACAGGATGACACAGTAAGAAAGCCCTCAGCAGATGCTGGCCCCTCAGACCCCAACTCCCGCCCCCTCCCCGAACCATAAGCCAACTCATAAAACACCCAGTCCCTGCATTCTGTTGTGGCAGGGCCAAGTCCAGGTCTTCCCCAACCCCAAAGCCTGCCATCTCTCTTCTCTCAGATGTGCTCCCTTCAGGAATAGGCTTCTGGGCCCCTGCAAATCTCGCCCTCCCCTCCTGCCGGCCAGCTGGCTGTCTCGGCAGCTCATCAAGTCACCAAGACACTCTCCAGAAGCCGATGGGTCCACACTAGCTCACTCACTCAGCCCTTCCTGGGGCTGGAGACAGGGCTCAGCAAGGCAGGCAATAAGTATTAACTGAGCATATGAAAGAGTGGGACCCCGCTCTAACTCCCATGCCTCCTATCCTCATCTGCACAAAGCTCTCCTTCAGGAAGCTCAGTGAACAGAGCGCCTGCAAGTGAGAGGATCTTCCCCACACTCCTCGTCCAGCCTCCTGCTGAGCTGCACCAGGGCCCAAGGCCCACAAATGAACCCCAAGTGTCAGCCCTGAGGCTGGCTGGTCAGGTACAGGGATAGGAGGAGGACGGAACAGTGACACAAAACCAAACTACAATTCAGCCACACACACAAGGAGCTCCAAACATCACCTGGCCCCACAGAAGGCCTCTGGGCAACCTCACACCTGAAACTGGAAAGTGTATTTCCTAAAAGTAGGGCCAGTCCTGGAATGGGGACTCCACTGGCTTGTACTTCCCTTGTCAGCCCCAACTGAAGCCACGTACACTGGTTCTCTCACCTCTCCACTAAGCTCTCCCCACTGTGTTACCCCTCCAGCCAGGATCCCAGCTCAGCCCTGGGACCTCAGTGTCACCTGGGCCATGCCACATACCTCCAGAGGCGATGTAGAAGCCGCTGGGCGCGTACTTGGCCACCACCACCTGCTGGGCATGCTCCGTGTAGATGTCAGCCACGGCTGGGTTCTGCAGGGAGGGAGCCCAGAGTGAACACAAGGAAGGCTGCTGCAGACCGGCCACGTTCAGCCTCCTCATCACACGTTTGGGGAAAATGACACATACACAAACATCTTAGGGCAAAACCTCCATGGAGAAAACAAGTAACCTACCTGACTACCTAGGTGATAGAAGTTTAGGTACTTTTAACTCTATTTCTTTAGTCTATGATTATAGAATTCAGAGTCATTTTTTTCTTACCTGCTTTTCTGTACTTTGCATAACACAGAACAGGTATATACTTGTAAAACACACACAGACATACAAACTTTATGGCTACCCCGTATATGAAGTGAAAGTTTGATTGAAAAAGCCACCGTGGGCCAGGCACAGTGGCTCATGCACTCTAGGAGGCCAAGGTGGAAAGATCTCTTGATCTACTTTTAAATTAGCAGGCACCTACAGTCCTGGCTACTTAGGAGGCTAAGGCAGGATGATTGCTTGAGCCCCGGAGTTTGAGGTTGCGGTGAGCTAGGTTGACACCACACTCTAGCCTGGGTGACAAGGAGGAGCCTTTCTTAAGTAAAACAAAAACGAAAGTCCTGTGGTTCCAACTGTCCCCTACCTATGGGCTGTGGGAGGCCACCGGTTGAGGCTGTGTGCATTCCATGGCTGGTGGATCCCAATTCCCCCAGGCTGAGCACCCCCCAGGACCAGCTCTCCCAGGGTATCCATGGAGGACTAAACGCCCCAAACAGTGCTGCTGGCTGTGCCACACAGGGGCAGAGAGGGACGTACAGCTGGAGCCCTCTGTCAAAAACCTGGGGAATTGACCCCACTCCCTTTTGCAGCACAGACACACACATATACCCAAATACATACACACACACAGAGACACACACGCAGAGCAGCTCTCAATGTGCCTCCACAGTCACGGTTTCTCTTGGGAGGGAACAGAGACACAGCCATCTCACTTCCCTGATGCCTGCTGTGGGCTTACTATAAATCCAGCCCTCTTTGAAGAGGGAGCGTCTGGCCGGCTCAGACACATCTTACCTGACCGGGCCATCACCACCCAGCTCATGTACCTCCAGCCCCCCTGACAAGAGCCCAGGGCTTGCACTCTCCTCAGCCTCCAAGTTTGAGGAGACCAAACCCCAGCCCCTCCGGCCACCCTAAGCCAGGGACGCCTATCCTGCCTGCTGGTCCCTACCTGCCCACCAGTGTCACTTCAGTGACACTCTCTTGTCAGTCTGAAGACGCCTCCTCTACCTGTATCGGCGCTGTCCCTCGGTGCTTCCAAAGCTACTGAACACGTCCCATCACAGTCCCCATCAACCTTGTCCATCTCCCCCAACTCTTCTGTGACAGCTTAAGGTAACATGCGTCCCTTTAGACATCACAACACTTAGCAAATAACAAGTGCTCGATAAGAGGGTTGGAGAGGAAAAATATTATACACAGTCCCCCCCCTTCTCGTCCCTAAGACCTAACACTTGGCATTACATGATGCAGTAGGTACTTGTGATACGTAATATTCAGAATAAACATCTGCCAATGAAATAAGAAAGTTATCAAGACACTCGGTGCCCATAGCTCAGTGGTTAGGGCACCGGCCACATACACCGGGGCTGCTGCTAAACGACAACAACTACAACAAAAAAATAGCCAGGCGTTGTTGCGGGAGCCTGTAGTCCCAGTTACTTGGGAGGCTGAGGCAAGAGAATCGCTTGAGCCCAAGAGTTTGAGGTTGTTGTGAGCTATGATGCCACAGAACTCTACCAAGGGCAACACAGTGAGACTCTGTCACACAAAAAAAGAAAGTTATCAAGATACTGAGCATCTATCCAAAGATTTTACAAAGAGCAAATAAGCACAAGAAAAAGTGCTTGGCATCCCTGTCTTTTAAGAAATGCAAATCTGGGCGGCGCCTGTGGCTCAAGGAGTAGGGCGCCGGTCCCATATGCCAGAGGTGGCGGGTTCAAACCCAGCCCCGGCCAAAAACCACAAAAAAAAAAAAAGAAATGCAAATCTTAGCCTGTCGCTGTGGCGGGCGCCTGTAGTCCCAGCAACACAGGAGGCTGAGGCAAGAGAATCGCCTAAGCCCAAGAGCTGGAGGTTGCAGTGAGCTGTGACACTGAGGGTGAGCACTCTACCGAGAGCGATAAAGTGAGACTCTGTCTCTAAAAAAAGCAAAAAAACCACAACAACAACAAAAAAAAACCCGGGCACTGATACAATTAACAGCTGATGTCACCAATGGTGACTGCCTTGCTCGTAAAATGCAAAATGATACAGCTGTAAAATAGTCTGGCAGGTTATATATAAAGTTAAACATACACTCACCATATACAATACCAGCAACCTCACTCCTATGTATCTACCCAGGAGAAATGACAGCCCCAAACTGAAAACACCCAAACGTCCCTGAACAGGTGAACGGAGAAATTATACGTGACACATCTGTGCAATGCCACACTGCTCAGCAGCAGGGAGGAACCGCAGAAGCCTATGCTGAGTGAAAAGGCCAAGCAGAGGAGCCTACACGCTGCATGGTTCCCTTACACAGGAGAAGTGTGGGAAGAGGCAAACCCAGTGACAGAAAGCCGACCAGCAGTTGCTGGGGGCGGGAGGGGGGAGGGGTTCTGTGCCGGGACCAGGGTGCTGGTTATGGGAATACAGATCATATATGAATTGGGACCCGAGTTGTGCAATCAACACTGATGGGTTTTATTTGCATCTAAATTACACCTCAGTAAAACTAACACACTGGCTGTCTATTAAATACCCGTCTAGCCCAATCCTCTCCTGCTTAGATTAGCCCTTCACATTTCAGCATTCTGACACAGACAAGTTCCCTCACAAGGCACCTGGCAAAAACAGACCTTCAACAAGTCAGCCCTCCCAGACATCAGTGGTTGACTTAAGGTCTTCCGCTCACATGCCCCTACCAGTTGAGCCCTCACTGGCTCCTGGGCAGCCCCTGCACAGCCGGCTCTGATGACCAGGCAAGACCGCAGAGCAAGTGCTACCCTACCCCTAAAAATTCCTTCCCCTACCTGGTCAGGGATGTGTGTAAAAGCCCCTGCTGGATGACTCACTCACTCTTTTGTATCCCGTGTACAACTGGGTCAGCGTGGGGGACACCCCCGAACTACAGATACTGACTTATGTCTGAGTCAGAGCCACCTCCTGCCCACGCTGCTCAGCTCACAGAGGGAGGCTGCTTACTAGAGCCAGGAAGACACCTCCCTGTCCCTGCTGTCACCACCTGTCAGGTTCACTCCAGATCAGCTGGGTCCATTTGGGCCAATCCCAGAGGTCTGGTGCAGTCACTGCCCTGGAGGAGCTCCCTCTCCCAAGGGGGATGATGAGGCTCTGCCCAAGGCTGCCCCTCCCCAAGTGCCTTTCTCTGCCTCCACCCAGTCCTCGCCCTAGGCCGACCCAGCCTTTTCCTTTCTACCCTGAGTCAACAACTGCTTCCCAATTCATCTCTCCACCATCATCAGGAGACCCTGATGACCTCAACGCCCTAGCCTGCAACCTCCCACCCTGGGCCCCCGAATAACCACCCAATAACCCATGACTCTCACCCCCAGGCTCACCTGGGAGCTAGGGCAGGCTCGGCCCCTCTACTGGGCTCCCCTTACCCCTGGAGGGCAGGACAAGACCTCAGGTGAAGCCCCCAGATCTCTTGGTGTCACCCACACAGATGCCAGGGCGCCTCACAGAAGACATAAAGGATGCCTGCACTTTAGGAACCACATGTGTGACACTAAAAGATAGAACCCACAGTTGGTGACAAGCAGCAGACCAGGAGGGCACCCAGGCCATGCCCTCAAGAGGGCCAGGTTCAAGGCCCAGCTTGGGACTCACTCAGGCAGCCAGCTCTGCTCTTGCCTGCTGTGCTCAGACTCGCTGACCTCCTGGGGGATCCCTACCCAGGAACAGAGCATCTGTTTTCCTGGGAGTCCTGTAAAGGGGACACACGGACAAGCCCTGAACACCTTCACAATTTCTGTCCTGCCCCTACCACACAAGCAAGCTCAGAGGGAGCCCGACCCCACTATGCCAAGCTGCAGTCAGCATCTGACCTGGCCAGCCCTGCAGCTCCTGCAATTTCTCACATTCCTATGTCCTCCCGGCCTCTGGCAGTGAAGCAAGGTCACCACACTCATTTATAGGTAGGCTGTCACAGCCCAGTGCCCTCCTCTCCTGCTACCCTCCCAGGGCCTTACTGAGCAGTCACAGGGCAGACTGTGCACCCCCAGAGCTTCAGTGTCCTCACCTCTGAGAGAGAGGAGACAGGCACTGCCCTGGCCTCGGCATCTCTGAAGATGCTTTGTGCACTAACTCAGTTGAACCCCACAGCAACGGCAGGATACTCTGCTTACTCTCAGTTGTGGAAACTGCAAAGCACGTGCTCGGCCACTGCCCAGCACAAATGTGCTTAACTAAGACCAGAGAGGTGCTGAGGATTACACACTCTGTGGAGAACAATGAACAGCGGGGCACGGCAGGACCCGGGCTGGAGGGCACGGGCATTTTCTGGGTAGACCTGGAGCAGGGGACAGGAGTGGCGAGTAAGCCGAGCAGTGCGAAGAGTCTGCAGGTCCTAGACAGGCCTCACCACCAGGGGAAGGAACACCCACACCGTGGAAGAGACGCAGACAGGGCCCTTCCCAGCCCAGTGTTCACAGCACCCTGGGGCAGAGGTCCCTGCAAGGTTCAGACGGGCAGGGTGCTGGAGTGGCAAAGCCTGCCTCCACCAGCCTTGAGTGTGAGGCAGAACCTTTCCTTTTACCTTGAAAGTGGTTTTAATATCCCTCCCCTTTCCTAAAACAGAGCAAGAAACATACCAAGGCCACCCGACAGGCACCCACGGTGTGGCTGAGGTGACCCAGCTACACATGCTACTTCCTGCCTGGACTCTCTCATCTGCTATGTCTGTCTCAAGCCTCATTTCAGAGAACTCTTATTCACCGTCCAAGTCCCACTGCAAATGTGCTGCCTCTCCAACAGCTCTGTGCTCACCTGGTCTCTCTATCCCATTCCCAGAGTACTCAGGACATTCTTTCAAAGTGCTTAACCTGGTGCAATGGAAGGTTTTTTTTTTTTTTTTAAGAGACAGAGTCTCACTTTATCGCCCTCGGTAGAGTCCCATGGCGTCACATCTCACAGAATCCTCCAACTCCTGGACTTAGGCGATTCTCGTCTCAGCCTCCCGAGTAGCTGGGACTACAGGAGCCGGCATAACACCTGGCTATTTTTTGTTTACAGTTTGGCAGGGCCGGGTTTGAACCCACTACCCTCAGTATATGGGGCCAGCGCTCTGCCCACTGAGCCACAGGTGCCGCCCTGTTTTTTTTTTTTTTTTTTTTTTTTTGAGACAGGATCTTGCTGTGGTGCCCAGGCTGACCTTGAATTCTGGGACTCAAGCAATCCTCCTATCTCAGCCTCTGGAGTAGCTGGGACTATAGGTGAGAGCCATGTCTGGCCATGTCACAGTGCTGTTCACCAGACTTCTCAACCTTAGCACTACTGGCATTTGGGGCTGGATAATTCTTTGCTATAGGATGGTCCTGTGCCTTGTAGGATGTTTGCTGACATCCCTGACTTCTACTGAGTGAATACCAGTGGCCCCAAAGTGTCTTCAAACACTGCCAAATATCACCCAGAGGGTTTGGGGTGGTGGGGCAAAATCACCCCCTCCCTGAGAGCCAGAGTTAAATCTTGCCTCTGTGGCTTACAGGCAGTCAGCAAGACAGGGCAGTGAATGTGTGCTGGGAACGTGAACCGAAGCATGGCTGTACCAGCTGAGCACACCAAGCCCTGCCTTCAGCTTGGGTAGCTTGCTAATTGGCTCAAATCTCAGGTACAGAACTCTCTCCTAAAGATCTGATCTTGTTACCTGTCTGCCCGACCTTTAAGGGTTCCAGGGACCTCTGGAGCAGGGCTGGGCGATCTATCCCAGGGCTGCCTGTGCCACCTGCCACCACTGGATGCCCATGACTTCCCTAGCCTGGGACCCATTCACTCTCCTCACACCCAGTGCTGCAGCTGGGAGATGGATGCACTGTGGCCTCCTGGACACAGCCCCCTCTGTGGGAGCCTTCCTATTGTCCCAGTGTTTCCTGACTGACACTTGCAGCTACCCAGGTTTTCTGCACAGCACTCTGCTGCCTTCTGCTGTGAGGTGGTCAGACCAAAGTCCCCAAGGTTCTGGTTCCTGGCTCTGGGACTGGTGCTACCGCCTACTCCTTTTGTCCCAGCGGTCACACACACACACACTACTTCCTTCTGCCGCCCAGAGCTCACTTCACCCAAGGCAGTGACCTCTGTATGCGCAGGGCCTCAGCAGGTATGCATTTACACAGGAGGAACAAGGTCAGTCCTCAAGCCCTCAGCCCCACCCCACTACCCCAACCTGAAGGGAACACATAGGGGATCTTTCTGGGCATGACTGGTACAAGACTGCACCAAGTGACACCTGGTGAGAGATTATGACATTCCCCAAACTGGTCTGTACTCTCTTGCGGAAGATGAGCCCAGACACCATGCTCACATGCACAGCAATGTCAAATTACTGTAACCACTCTATAGTCTGAAAATCAATTTTATGGACCAACTTTTCCAAATGTATATTTTAGTTCCAGAATCTAGGAACTGGGTACTTTAAAAAGCAGATCCCAAACTTGCCTGCAGAGCAAATAATCTGCTGGCTGCTTTGGGCAGCATTTGAGAGGGCTCTGTCAGGAAGTTCATTGGCAAAAGCCGGTTTTTTACAGGAATGACACTGGGTAGTTTAAAATCATGAACAGGTTCCTTCATATCCCCTGGGAGTAACTCCCTGCAGAGGTCACAGAAGGCAGAGGCGATATGGGCCCAGAAGTGCCCAAAAGACATACTGCCTGGACCCACACAGGTGCCGGCACCCCCAGGATGCAACTTTCTGGTGGATAACTTGTCTCAAACAGTGGTGTACACACTGTTCACTGGAATCTTATTTCTGGAGCTCTTTCCTCATATCAGTGTCTAACTGGCCACCACCACATGTTCTCATACTGCAGTGGACAATTTCCTCTCCAGGTGAGGCCATGGGCTATGCTGAGAGAAGATTTAAAAAAATAATAAAACACCTAGCCTTTTCCTCTAAGTTTAAGAAATACCATTTATGAGCTCGGCACCCGTAGCACAGTGGTTATGGCACCGCCACATACACCAAGGGTGGCAGGTTCGAACCCGGCCCAGGACAGCTAAACAACTTCAACAAAAAGCAGCTGGGCGTTGTGGCGCGAGCCTGTAGTCCCAGCTACTTGGGAGGCTGAGGCAAGAGAATTGCTTAAGCCCAAGAGTTGGAGGTTGCTGTGAGCTGTGACACCACGGCACTCTACCAAGGGCAACATAATGAGACCCTATCTCAAAAAAAGAAATACCATTATGTTGGGTTGACAAAACAACTTTTAAGTCAACAAAATAAATGACAGAGGTTGTTCCAAGTGGAAAGCTGGCCAGGGTACTTATGTTTGAAAGAACGTGGACTCCACCAGACTTGGGTCCAGCAATCTAACCCAGGATGAGGCTTTCTTCTTCTCAGGCAGGGAGACCTCCATGGCTGCCTCTCATCTAGACAACCAGGCCAGCTTTCAAGGCCTTTCAACCAACAAATAAGTTACTGAGCACCTACAGCATGCCCTGTTTGCCTGGAGATGACGTCTGGTTCGGGATACAGGTGGATACACTCACTCGCAGGAGTGGTGTGCCCAACAGCTCCAAGGGGATATAGAAAGGCCAATATGGAAATTCTACTTAGGGGAAGCTCCTCTATGGAGCTGACATCTAAGGAAAACTGGGAGTGAGTCCTTGCAGATACCTGAGGAAAGAATACCCAGGTAAAGGCAAAGCAACCAGTAGGTCCCGAGGCATGTGGGTGGTGGTTCAAGCAGCAGCAGGGAACAAGACTGCAGGAGCTGAGAGAGAGGGGCCCTGCAGAGTTGGCCCCACCCCACCCCCCACAGGGAGGACTCTGGCTCTCACCAAGGCAGGCCTCCTGTGTTTGAACCACTCCCTCTGCAGTGTTAAGATCAGACCACAGGGGAGCAAGACCAGTTTGGTGGGGGTTTTGGGGGGAAGGGGACAAGCAATAATCCCAGCAGGAAAGGATGATAGCTTAGATGGGACGGAAACAAGAAAATAGGGAAAAATTTGTTAGATTCTGAGCATACTCTAAATGCAGAGACAGTAGGATTTGCTGAAAAATTAAATGTGAGGCATCAAAGAAAGGGGGAAACCAATAGGAATCCAAGGTTTGGGGCCTGACTAGCTGCAGGAATGGCAATGCCCCTCAGGTTAAGGGAACACAAGAACCCACAGTTAGTTTGAGGTATGCTAAGTCTGAAACCAATTAGACATTGGTTAGGCCTTCCATGGTCTGGCTCTCAGCCTCCCATCTTCCCTCCTTGAACCTGTTCTCCAACCAGACCATCTTCCTCTCTACCATGACTGGTCTTGAGAACTCACGTCTTGTTTTCCCAGGAACACTACCCCCTAATAACAATACCTTAAGTACCCACGGTCCTAACAAAAGCCTAAGGACCTGATCTACATCTGGCACGTGGAAGGCTAGATCAGCCTTATCCCAGGCTGTTCCGGCACTGCAGAAACTGAAAAGCAGGGGGAAAGAGAAAAAAAGGGTGTATACTCAGGAGAGAACAGTAACCCTGGGCCATCATGGTGGCTCACACCTGTAATCCCAGCACTCTGGGAGGCAAACGTGGGCAGATTCCTTGAGCTCAGGAGTTCAAGACCAGCCTGAGGGGCATTGTGGCAGGGGCCGGAAGTTCCAGCTACTCAGGAGGCTGAGGCAGGAGGGCTGCTTGAGCTGAGGAGTTTGTGGCTGCAATGACCTATAAGGAGGCACTTTCACTCTAGCCTAGGTGACAGAGTGAAACACAATCTCAAAAAAAAAAAAAAAAAAAATCTCCAAAACAACTACAAGGTGTTTCACAAATCAGGAAAAGCTTCCTGCCACAGGGTACCGCCTGTGGTTGTACATAGCTTCTCCACGGCAAGGGGTTCAGTTACTGGCCTCCTTCACCTTGCTGTGCCTGGTGAGTGAAAGGACAGGCAGCAGCTGCTTCACCTGGGGTCTCCTACTGGCAGTGAACGTGCATTGCCATAACCCAGGTTGGCCTTGTTAGGTGCAGGGCCAAACACTCTATTCTTCTGTATTTCTGAGAACACTTTAGTGTTATTTCATTTGTCAAAATGCCAAGTGAGTAGTACCTCTTTAGAGCCACCTTAATTTTTATTTTCTCAAACTCTCAGGCCCTTACTGCAGAGCCTTCTGGTGTTGCCCCAGTTCTAAGGGAGCATAGATCACCTTTCTAGGAATCCATGTGACTAGAAAGCTATTAGCACCCTCAAAGCACATTCGCGCCCACCTGGCCCTGGTCTGTGGGGCCCAGCAACCTAGAGCGGGGCAGAAACCACCAGAGATGGAGCAGGGCCAGAGCACTTTGGACCAGGAAACTCTGGTCACTGGAGCCCCTCCACTCCCTCAGCCATCAGAGACTCTCTGGGAGGACGCAAAGCCTGTCCAATGAGGGACAACCCCACACCACTGAAGAAATCAGGCTGACATTCTCCATGAGCGAGGGGATCAAGTCCACCACCCCCGCCCTCTGACTTCTCCAGGTTCAGCGCCTCCTTCCACCACTCAGGCTGAGGAAGGGGGAAGCAAGACTGAAATGTGCAGTTCTGGAAGTAAAGGAGGCTGAGGGGTAGACAGGTCACCTCAATAATTACAAAGAGCAGCATGAATTTGCAGGGGTTTCCCAAGGAGCTGGTCCTGGAAGCATTTCCAGCCTGGACACGGGGCACTGCAGAAAGGGACTCACGGGCATAGACTGGCGTGGTTTTTTTCCTCTGGGGCTCAGATCCAGCGGCATTATCAGGCTGAAGCTCAGAAGCCCGGCGGGTAGCCTAGGTTCTCCCACACTGGGCTCTCCCACACTGGAGACCGGGATATTAATAATGACTAAGCCCCAGTGTTCACTGTGCGCCAGGCACTGCTTAGGTTTAGAGACACGCCATCAGCTCATTCAGTCTGCCCAGGCTGCCACAGAAGTGCGGAAATCGTCATCTGCTTCACAGATGAGGAAATCCCGGCTTGAGGCGGTCAGGAGGCCTAAGTCCCCAGTCACACCCAGCTCCAACCAAGCAGCAGCTGACCGGGTCTGTCTCATCCCTTAGATCCTCTTTCAGGACTTAACTAACCTGAGCCTCAGTTTCTCTATCGGGAAAAAGAGGAAATGAAATGGGGCTGGGTGAAGTTGAAATTCGTCTCCCAGTTTGAGGGGGCGTGTCGCCCTAGTCTTCCGCTAGCCACTGGGCAGGGGGTGAGGGCGTGGAACCGACATTCACCAATTCCTACGGCAGCGCAGGCGTGGAACCAGTGCCCGGCGGGGGAAGGGAGTACTCACGTCGATGTTCCTTAGGATGACGCACTTTCCATTGGTGTACAAAAAATTGTTGCCTTTGGGGTCGCCGCCGATGATTTTGGAGACTCCCCTCTCCACCTGGGGGAGGCTAGCGAATACCTTCTCTGCGGAGACACAAACGCGGCAGGACACATGAGGGGTAGTCCCTGCCTCGACGGCACCCCCGGGCCAGAGCAGAGTGAGGACCACGGGAACGGGCGGGGAGTAGATAAGGGCCCTGGACCGGTCTCAGCCGGTCACCTGTTGCCTCCGCCGAGAGGGGCGGCCGCCACTTTCAGGAGAGCAGGGGACCGCGCCACTTCCTGGTCTGCGCTCCCGGCCGGACCCTGCGGTGCCACCCGGGCTCCGCTGCCCGGCCCGCGGCGCCAACTTTGCGGCGCCTCCAGGGCGGGCATCGCCGACCCGCAACCCGAGGACGGCCGGACACGCGGGGCGCCGGCCGGAGCCCGCACCCCTCCCCCGCGCCCGGGGACCCCGCCCGGGGGCCGGGGCAGCGCGGCGCCCGTGCGGGAGCCCCCGCGCCGCGGCACTTACTGATCTCGTACGGCATCCTCGCCCACTTGTTACTGCGCCGCGCTAGCCGAGAGCCTCCAGGGCCGGCCCGCGCCGCGAATCAGTCCTCGCCAAGGCCGAGCCCGGGGACTGGGCCGGAAGGCGGCGCCGGGCGAGCCGGGCGTGGAGGGGGCGGTCCGAGGCCGGGGCTCTCAGGCCAGCTCGCGCCTGCCCTGCGCGCTGCCGCTGCGGACGCCCCGAACCCGGAAGCGCGGCGCCGCGCGCGGCTCGCCCCCAGCTTTGACCATATATAGTCAAGCGCTCGGCTCGGCGGTTGCGGCCCCTGTGAGCCTGCGCGGAACTGGCCGCGCCTCTCCCCCTCCGGCCCCGCCCCTCTCTGCGCCCGCCCCACCCCGGAAATGACGTGAGCGGCTCCGTGAAAAGGTGGCGCGAGCGGCGGGCTGCGCTAGTGTCTGGCCGGGGTCGGGCAGGTTGCTGGAAGTCGCTCTCCTCAGGGGCGCAGGGCGCCGCGCCGGAGTTCGGGTAGCCCTTTTCGTTCCTGTGCCTGCGTGGCAGGCGCCGGGCGAGCTGGGCCGCCTGGAGTTTGCGGACAGAAGTGGAGGGTGCTTGTTCTTCTCTTTTCTTCTTGAGGCTGAGTCGCTCTTACCCCAAGTTCTACTGTTAACAACTACAGGGATGTGCCATGTAGAGCCGCAACGCTCACAAACTCTTTCTCTCTAAACTTCCGTCTAGAAAACTAAGCCAAGGAAAATAAGAGGATGTAGGTTCTGAGAAAACCAGGGATTATTTCCTAAGGCAACTAAAGAAACCCTGAAATCGGAGTTGTGGCTCACTGGAGGCAGGGAATAGGGACTGTGACTATTTGAGGCATTGAGCCTTGTTTTCCGATACGGTGGGCACAGACCTACATGGGGGGTTGCGGGGGCGAGGAGGGAGATAAAGCTTGAGAGTATGTAAAACACCTGTGGGTATTTCAAACGCCCAGAAACCCAGCCTTTAAACGACCTTTGGCTTTCCTCTATCTAATCTGTTGGAAGTCCTGTTTTATTTTCAAAACGTACCCGGATGACAACTTGCTGCCTGGGCCCTTAGTTCCTGCAGAACAGAACCCCTATCCTGAGTCACCTGGGTTTCCCTTCTGTTCTCGCTTATGCTTCTACCTTTCCCCACCTGCTCAATGTTTTCTTAGCAGTTGGATGATCCTTAACGTGGGAGTCTTCCTCAGTTTAAAACCTGCAAGGGTTCCAATTTTAATAAAGTAAAAGTCCTTTAGGGCTGGCCTACTAGGCCCTTCCTATGTGATGGTCTCAAGATTTTACCTACTGGCCTCTCATCGAAAACCTCATTTTACTGTGGTATACTGGCCCTGGGGTTCCAAGAATGCCCCAGGAATGTACCTGCACCCAAAGCCTCTGTTGTCTACCTGATAGCACCTTCCCAAAGACCTACCTGACAGCTCTTCAAAAGTACTTAATTGCTCGAATGCCACTTTCTCAATGAGTGTCACCTAACTCGACCACCTTATTTTAAAATGTGACCTACTCCCAGCCAAACGCTTCTGTTTCTCCCTGTGATGTTCTTGATGGGTGTATCCCTAGTATGTGGGCGGGACCCCGATAGAGGACCCCATTCCCTACCTACAAATAAAGAGCGTAAAAGGTAGTTCTGCAAACTGAAGGGCCCCAATGTGTCAAGTCTTCGTGCAAAATGTACCCTTTCCGATCTAATTTTTCTGCTACCTGAATACTCCCCAACTATTTGGGGCAGGAAAGAGGTTGGTGGATTACTCGTAACTATTCTACAGTTTAAAAAACATAACTCAATTTTTTATCTTTTTAAGTTACAAACGAGTGTTCTTATATATCTTTTTGGTGATCCTGAAGCAATCTTCAGGATGAAGTCCAGGCTTTCTCTTGGGTGTGTCTATCAGTAGAAAATGGTTTCTCTCCTTCCACCTTTTCCATTTCTCTGCAAAGCATGTAATCTTGTTTATTTTGAACTATAGAATGTATCTTCCCATTTAGCCTTTTCTCAGCTTCAGAAGATGATCTTCCCCTCTTCCTTGAATTTGTTCCTCACATTACTTGCAAACAGATTTCTCCTGCAAGAAAGGTGTATCTGCACTGTTTCTCCATTCTCCTTTTATGAGTAAAATATGTAGCTGGTCACAACGGCAACTTCCATCAGCCATAATACTTTTTCCCACCATTTGTAGGACCTCCTTGTTCTAACATACAACAGCACTAACCAGCTTTGTCCTTTCTTCCCATAAACTTTGTGTATTCTAAAATAACTATTGGTTTTTCAAATCAAACAGACTTTCTTCCTATAACCCATGATCAACTGTTTAAGGGCCAAAGAATGTACTCAGCATTGTCACTAACCTCTTGTCATGGAATAAGAGGCACATTGTTTTCACCTCACTTGATAGGTACATAATGCATACTCCTGAAGTTTCTCAGATCACTTGGAAAATCCTTCTTAGAAGCTGTAACTGTTTCTGTTATATGTATTTCATTTTGTGCAATCCTCAAGCTGAGGACTTGTGTAGAAAGCAACAACAAAAAATATTGGACGTCTTTCAACATCAGAGCAGAACAGGAGAATCATCTAGGTTAGGCACAGTATCAAGAACGGTCAGATTCCTGGAGCAGCAATGCGGTGGCCTACAGCAAGGCTGTATCTACTGAGCAACCAAGATTTTAGTCATCAGACCTTACTAGGAGTGTTCAAACAAGTGCTGCAACTCCATCAACACCTAGTGCATCTCGGTAACAGGTCTGATAGGCATGTATTCAGGTCCAGTCGCAGCCCCAGTAAGGCAAAACAATCACCTTCCCCTCCCCTGCGGACTCTTCTGGGGTGTCTTTTCCACTGTGGCAAACTTACCTCCAACTCCACTGGCCAGAAACCTAACCTGCCCCTATGCTCAAGGCTTTGCCAAATTCGGTCCCTTTAAATGTCTGCATCTCTCGAATCTGTTCATCTCACTAGCATGGCCCTGCTCTGAGCTTCACTTCACCTGGGCTACCTTATCTACTTCCCAACTGGCTTTATTGGCTGCATCTATTTGGAACTGCTTATTACAGTCAGAATAACTTGTCCCTGGCCAGCCCTTAGCCCTTATATCTATCTTGTTGGCCTAGGCAGATGCTTGGTCCCTTAGGCCCTGAAGTGTCCGGGCCCCTGCTGGCCTTAGGCAGGTAGTCCCCTGGGCTAACCCACTGTGCCTAGCCTTGGGGCTGCTGTATCTATTTCTGGGTCTTCTAGGTGCTGGGAGCAAGCCCTGGGCTGTGGCTTCACAGGACTCCCGCTGTCCTCAGAACTCGCTTTGCATCTGAGCTCTCATTTCTGACTCCAGAAACTGGGCGTGAGAGAGGTAAGGCTTATGCTCTTGGAAGCTTTGGGGGAGGGGGGAAGAGAGGAACAATGGGACAGCGCTGAACTTCCCCCAAAGCATATTAAGCTACTTCAGGACTTTGAACCTCACTTGATATCCAGATTCAGAGGAAAAGGACCTCCTCTCTCAACTATACCTAGTCCCTGGGAGAAGGCCCTATACTAGGAGCTAAGTCTGCAAGTGGCAACCAGTGAGCGTTGTAGGTCTGACCTATGGCAGGAGGTGACTGCCCACCAGCCAAGTCTGCCTGCAATGTTCTGGCTACAGTTGGTTTTCTCAGATCTTGACTCTCAAATCTAGCCCCATTTGAATCAAGAGTCCCGTAATAGTCTATCAACTAGCTATGTGGGGTTGGGGATGCTACAGGTATCCACCGGAGTTAAGAGACCACTCTTACAAATCACTTGGGGCAGCAATAGCTAGACAACCACTTTCCTACATCACCAGAAAAGAGTTGGTGGGATTTAGCCACTTATGCGCCATCCACAGCCCACCACCTTTGATCCTGAAAGTGCTGGATGGGGCCGGGGCTGCCCTCCTAGAAGGAAGAATTGACAGCTGAGGCATCATCCCCAAAGCTCACTGTGCTTTGTCTGGTCCTCCGTTTCTTTATCAAACAATGGATAACACCCTCACCTGCCTACATAAACCTACTCAAAAGTGTTAACCTCTGCGTTGTAAAAACTCTCAGGCAAGAAGTGACTTCTCATCCCAATCCTAAGTGAGTTTACCATTGCATCTCTTCTTGCGGCCTATCTGTAAATACCTTTTGTTTATCCACTTCGAGTTCCCATCAAAAAGTGGGTTTTGCAAACAGGTAAACATCTGAAATCCCTAACCAATGCTCATGTACTTTCAAATCCCTGCAGGTTGTGGCACCTTGAACATACTTTCCTCTCCTATTTGAGGTTATCTGAGATGTGCTTCTAAGAACTCAATATCACTAGTGGAATTTTACACCAGTAATAATATAGTTCAGGGACTACGACACATACCCAAGTTTTTCTCATCCTCTTAAAACCATTTTGCAGGTACCGAAAACACCTCATTCCTTCAGGGTCCAGATTGAGGCTTAAATGGCTGAAGCGGAGCTGTATTTGGGAGACCCAAGGGCCCATGCCCTACACAGATCAGACTTGTCTCCATAGCTGCAGGGGCTCTGGGCAGGCTACAGTATTCCCATGCCACTTTCTCACAAAGAACTCCTCTGAGAGAATGTACCTTCTCTGCCCTTCCCTGCTGCCCGAAATGCAGGGGGTAGGCAGGTGACGGTCCTGTATACCTCCCAGATCCCCTTTCTGGAACAGCAACTCACCCTCAGGTGTGAGTACCTCCCGTGAGCCAGGACTACCTCCCATGAGATGGCCGAAACAAATGGACTGAAACTGGCAAATCTTAGCTGTGCTCCTAAATAGCCAACTTTATTCTAGTAAATGTGGTATAATCTAGTGGTTCTATCAAACGAGTTCAAGGATGGTGTCAGTCCCCCTCCAGTTGAGAAGCTTCAATCCTTTGGGCAAACACTCAGGCTCTTAGGGCACCTGCCTTTTCCTTCTGACTTAGGCCAGAGAGTGCTCAGGCCCTGGCTGGCCTCCAGTTGTGTGGTCAGCTGTGAGCTGCTGGGCTCTGAGTGCTGATGTTTGGCCTGGTAGTGCCTGTGGTACTGTTATACCCAAAGTGAGTGGAATAGAGAAATGCCAGCACACTGAGCCCAAATAAAACAGGGGTCCTTTACTGGCCGGTGGTCAAGAGCAGGCTTATGCCTCAAACTGTCTCCATGACCAGAGGCAGGGGTACAAACTTTTTATAAGGTGCTTTCAGTAGGGGCAGGGGGGTCCTTAACGCAAGCTGAGTTTCATGAAAGCCAACACCTCCAAGGTTAGATCTATAGGATAAGGGGAATGCTTACAAAGGAGAGCTGTGGTTTTCCTGCAAATCACAGGATTTTGCAATTTTTTGCTAAACTCTGCAGTTTTTTTGTTTGTTTTTCAGTTTTTGGCCAGGGCTGGGTTTGAACCTGCCACCTCTGGCACATGGGGCCAGCGCCCTACTCCTTTGAGCCACAGGCGCCTCCCAACTCTGCAGTTTTTTAGCTGAGCTTAAAGGGGGAGTATTGAAAGCCCTTAGCAAAGTCCTTAGCAAAAATGGAGTAGGTCTGGCTCTGTACAAAATGGAGCCAGGGCATTACAGTACAGGGGCTTGACTGTGTGGTCAGTGGATGTAGTGGGGTGCTGTGGAACGTCTGAGAACATGCCTGTGTCAGTTACTGATGGTCTAGAGCTTCTGGGCACGGGGGGCTCTGCTTGTGCACCCCACAGCCTGTCTCTGCCCATCCATGTACCATGTGAGTGTTCAAGAATATTCTGCAGAACTGGATCCAGCCCCCTGCCCAGTGGGTGCTGCTACATCCGCAAACCACCTGGATTCTGCGGGCACCATCCACCACTGCCCTGAACCCTTGGTGGTGACCTCTAGCTGCTTCCAAGCTCCTCCCTACTACCAGCCTCTAGTCTGCTTTCTCTGAACACACAAAGGCTCAGACACTTTCTCTAAAGCGTAGAAAACACAATGCAGATACATTTTGGCAGCGGGCTCTTGCCCCAATGTTGCTATGGAAAAGATCGCTGATGGCTGAAACCCAGCTTCTCCGTTCTCATGCTGCTGGCCAGGAAATGGGCCCAGGGTACTGGATGTGTGCAGTCCAGCCCTTTTCTTCCTTGGACTCAGGCCTCTACCTGCTTGAGTAGGTGCTGACCAGCTGTCTCAGAGTGATTGTTTCCAGGTGTACATCTCCCAGCCCCCCCACCAGCCGGGACCTGGAGTTCTCCTGCATGAGGTTGAGAAGACATATTACTGTTAGAGCTGGGTTGCCATAAAGTACCATGAACCCAGTGGCTTAGACAGCTCTGGAGGTCAAGAACCCTGAGGTGAAGAGGTAAGCTGTGTTGGCTCCTTCTGAGGGCTGATGGAGAATTTTCCAGGCCTCTCTTCTGGCTTCTGCAGATTTGCTGGCAACTTCTTGGCGCCTACCAACTTGTAAGAGTTTCTCCTTGACCTGCCTTCATCTTCACATGGTATCTTTCTGTGCCTGTCTTCATTTTTCTCCTTTAACAAAGACTCCAGTTTTACTGGATTAGGACCTAACCTTTCTACCTGACTCATCCCAACCAACTGCATCTGCAACCCTATTTCCAAATAAGGTCATGTTCTGAGACTGGAAGTCAGCACTTGAACCTGAACTGGGAAAATAAACTCGGCCCTACCGGTATTCAAGGCAGGGCTTGCCCCTGCCGTTCCCCCTCTCCTAGGCCACAACTCCAGCCTTTGGGCCCCTTGGAAGGAAACAAAGACAGTTGAGTTTTGCCTTTGCCGCCTTGATGGTGACCGTGGCATTTGTACTGTAAGAGCGCTACCACCCATTCTGGGACACCTGTCCTTGAAAACTGCAAACCAGGGTACAATCTGAGATCAATAGGTAGACGCCTACACTCCATCAACCTGGCCATAGGGTCACTGAAATGACAGCTACTCCCCACCTCAGGTCCTGGCTTCCATCCTAAAATGCTCAAATGAAGTGGCTTAAAACAAATAGCTACTTTTAAAAAATAGTCAACAGTATTCAAGAGTTACCTCAGCATCTGGCCTTGCTCTCAAGTGCTGTGGGACCAATTCCTCAGCGTGGTCGGTGTGACCCATGGCTACTTCAAGTGCCTCCAAAGCATGGTGGCAGCTGCAAGCTGACCAGGAGCTGATGCTGTCTCAGGGTCCCTGGCTTGGGCACAGGTCTGGAGAAAGTCCCTCCCTGGCCAGGTGGGCTTCAGTTACTCCCAGTGGCACTGTTGGGATTGGGTAGCAAGGGGTCTGTACTCAGACCCCTTAAGTCATGTGTTACGGGGCTTGAGATCCATTGATCAAATGCAAGATTCCAAGGGGAGGTTGGAGACGCATAAGTTGAGACTTGGACATTGAAGCCAGTGGACCAAGCAGTGCCTCTGTACACCCTGGGGGAGTACCTGGCAACTGGCAGGGATTTTAAACAAGGCGTTCAGTCTCAGTAGTGTCCATCGCCCTTCTGCACACCTGTCACTTCTTAGAGCTGATACCACAAATGTGCCCTATGGAAGGTGCACAAGTCTGCCCACAGTGGAGGCCGTTAGACATGTAGGACAGAGAGAGAATACCCTCAGAGGCTGGTCCCTGCAGGTGAGAGATGACCAAGGCAGTGTGGTGATAGCAGAGCAGCCCCCTACCTCAGTTCTGTTTTGGCACACTGTGGATGTCACATAAGTGACTCAATCTCCTTGATTCTTTTCTAGTAGTGTAGAGAAGAGGTGGTCTAGTTTTTTTTTTTTTTTCTGTCCCATGATTTGCAGGAAGGGTCTCTTGCCCTTTTTCATTTTTCTCCATAAGTACCCAGTATATTTTCAGGGACAATGAGTTATGCTGAAACATTCAGGATATGTGGCTGGTAAAACTATAGCCCTCTCCATGACTCTAATATTGAAGAGACTAAAAACTCAGACCCAGAGGTTTCATATACAAAAATAGTAATAGCATAACTGAGTTTGACTGCATTTCAAAAATATAGTTCATTAGTTGCATAGCCTTCAGTAACCCCTGTGGTCCTGGGATTTGGGGAGTCCTGCTCTCAGGAGCACCAGGCCCCTTTATGCCAGTCGATGTTCTCAGTTCCTGCTTCTATCACTTCAGAACACCCATCGTTCCAGCTAGCATGTCTTTTTCCCTCTGTTCTCTTCTCTTGCTTCCCTTCTGCTTTTGATGACTTAATGTTCATGCTTGGGTGTCTCCTTCAGCTTCCTCCGTAATCCTCTGCTCCACCACAGGGAGGTGGTCTTGAACTCAGGACATCTGAATCGCACTTGACCCCAGTCTGGATTCTGGCTTCTGAACTGTAAGCTCTTGCTGTGTTTCTTAGGGCCAGGGGCCCCCTTTTCCTTTTCTGCCTTGCTACTAGGTGGAGGAGGATGGCTGCTCTGTCTGTACTCCCTGGTCAGTTTTCTTTCCTCTTTTCCCTTTTTTTTTTTCGTTGTGGGTTTGTCATCCTCAGAGCCTCCGGATGAACTTGTGAGTGGAGCACGAGCCCCACAGCCCTTCTCCTGGAGCTCTCTGGTCACCTCATCCACTTCAGTGCCCTTAGAAACCCGATAGCGATGAGATCCACTCGGACAGTTCACCCTTTGATCTTGATCCCATTAAAATTGTTGACAGCCAGAATTGTGCTTCTCCGGTCTTCATAGCAGGGGAAATAGAATGCTTTGGATCTCCCAGTCTTCTTGTCTCACACAAGATTAATTTTAACAATCTCCCCATATTGGGAGAACACACAGATAATGTCTCCTTCAGTCAGTTCATAAGGAAATCCTCCCAGAAAGATCCAGGCACTGCCCTTGTACTCGGTGCCAAGACACCTCGCCGCTGTCCCAAGCTCAACTCCTCATCCCTTCAGCTCACTGACCAGCTCCACCTTAGTGAAAGGGCTCAGGTTGGCAGATTCCCACCCGATATCTCTTTTTCATCTTGCTGGTCCAGCGGCGCCCACAGCATCCTAATTACTTGAAAGTGATTTCAATTTCCTCACACTTGACCTTCCCCTGTTCGGCTTCCCAGTCCTGCCGCAGCTCTTGGAGCCGCTTTTTCACAAGGTCTTGTTTAGGCAAACAGCTTGTGTGCACATCTGAGTTCTTCCCCAGTTTCCTCTGTGATCATTTCTTCCCTTCCCTCTTCCTCCAGACAGAAGGCCAGGCTGGAGAGTCGGCGTGGCCGCCTGCTGCTTCTGATCTCCAACTTCTTCAGCTGCAGCTCCTTGGACTGCTGCTCGGCCAGCTGCTTCTCTGCACCTCAGGCTTGGCCTTCATGCTGTTCAGGGTCACCAGACTCATAGTGCCAGACTTGAGCTCAATCCCCACACCACCGAGAACTTCCTGTCAGGGTTGGATTTCGTTACATTTTCCACGATTCGCTGCTTCCTCTCTCCAGCTGCTTGGGCGACTTCTCTGGCTTCATCAGATGCATGGCCCAGCCCACCTCTCCCAAAGTGCCCTGTACTTAGCCATGGTTGAGTGGAGAGAACCTGCAGGTGCCACAACCTCCGGCCTCCAGGCTGGACACCTGGGCAGAGTGTGTGCTGGGTACTGGACGGAAGCGCAGGTGCAGAAGTGCTTGCTCCAGCCTCCATGTGTGGGCATCTATCTGCACTGGATCCAGTTGGTCTCAGTGTGGGGCTAACACAGATGTGAGGCTCTGAAGCAGAATACGGGTCTTGAAGGCGGGGCAGAGGACCCCTGTGGTGGGTGGTGGCAGGGGAGGTGGTTTGATTGTGGGGCCTGGGAGGGGGCATGGAAATGAGAGCCAGAGGTCAGAGGCTGTTGTCCAGCCTGATGAAGCCCTTGTTTTGAGGCCCCATCAGTGTGGGGTTACCAGGGGCAGTGGTGATGTCCTGTTCCTAGGCCAACGAAGCTTATCACCACTTCGGGGACTGCCTCAGCTTCTGACTTGCCTTTGGGTGTGTGCACTTCCTCAACATGGGAGCTCCTGGCCTGAGTGTCCCATGCATGGGCTGGGGCAGAGCTTGAGGCCTCACCCCCTTTCCTTAGGTCTTGATTGGGTGAACTCAGCTCAGGCTACAAGCCAGCACTGACTTCTCCTTGCCCAGCCAGGCATTGTCTCAACAACCTAGTCCCAGGCAATGTGTTGGAGTGAGCCTTCTGGTGTGGTTACAGCAGCTGTGCACTGCTTGTTCTTGGCAGACGTGGGCAGCACATGGGTGGTGAACCACAATGTAGCTTGAAGCTAATGACACCACAGCCTTAAGTTATTCTAGGTCACTTCCCAAACACTATTATACATGGCCTGGGGAACTCCCGTGTTTGGTGTAAGGCATTCCCTGCCTTCCCAGGTGTACCCGCTGCACAGGTTAGGATAAAGGGTGGGGAAGCAATAAGACTGCTGCCCTCATCCTCCTTTCCAGGTGTGGCATTATTGGAGGCAGCATCCAAGCAGGGACCCCTTGTCCCTAGGAGAGCTGAAGATCCTATTTACCTAAGAACTGTTCTTGCATAACCTAGATTCTGTTGTGTTTTTTTTTTCTTTCAAAATCTAAGTTTATTTTTTATTTTTTTTTTTTGTAGAGACAGAGTCTCACTTTATGGCCCTCGAGTGCCGTGGCCTCACACAGCTCACAGCAACCTCCAACTCCTGAGCTAAGCGATTCTCTTGCCTCAGCCTCCCGAGCAGCTGGGACTACAGGCGCCCGCCACAACGCCCGGCTATTTTTTGGTTGCAGTTTGGCCGGGGCCGGGTTTGAACCCGCCACCCTCGGTATATGGGGCCGGCGTCCTACCGACTGAGCCACAGGCGCCGCCCCAAAATCTAAGTTTATTAATATGAGTTTTTAAACAGACATTCCCCTTCTTGGCAGATTCGAGTGGGGTCTGACTCTAAGGCAGGAGTCCTCAAACTACAGCCCGTAGGTCACATGAGGCAGCGTGATTGTACTTGTTCCTGTTTTGTATTTTTACTTCAAAATAAGGTATATGCAGTGTGCATAGGAATTTGTTCATAGTTTGTTTTTTTTTTAAACTATAGTCTGGCCCTCCAATGGTCTGAGGGACAGTGAACTGGCCCCCTGTTTAAAAAGTTTGAGGACCTCTGCTCTAAGGCATCCAGGAGGCAGCGCCTGTGGGAGGAATCTGCAACAGAAGGCAAAGTGATATCTTTGAAGTATGTCACCCTTAGTGATTAAACACTTCTATGTCTTGAAGTCTCCTTTGGAAGAGGGATATGTGTCCAGCCTTGGGGCTGTACAAACTGGGGAGTGTGGTCCTGTAGGGAGAGGGTTTCAGGAACACTGTGGAAGTGGGGCCTCTCCTAGAACCTGCATCCCACAGCTGCTTTGCTGGGATGCTGGGATGCCGTGTGGGTACACTTGCTGGTTCTCATCTCACGTGGTTTATGTCAAAGTTGTACTGTGTTTCCTGCCAGACAGGGAACTCAGGCCAGGGAGAACATGTATTGGTGCTGTGTGTGCTTGTGCATTGAAGGATGAGACACAAACTGGCTTTTGTTTCAGTGTTTAGAATAAGAACATCCCCTGACTAATTCTGGGGTGATGGGTGTTGGGATATCCCCTATAAAGCCCGGCCAACTACCATTATGTTGGTATATTCAGGTAATCCGGGGATCTTAGGCTGACCACTCGGTGATCAGGGACATTTGGAAGGCAGAGCCACGTGCGTCCCATCACCCTTCAGGTGGACAGAGTGTGCTCAACTAAAGGCCCTTGGGAATGAAGCCTTTGCTCTCCTGGATGGCTGTCCAGGTGTCTACCTTAGACATGAACGGATTCCTGCCCTCTGCCCCGTTCTTCTTGATGAGTTCTTTGTTCTCCTTTGGGGAGACAGAAGTGGGAAATAAGGAATCATAGAGCTGGCTCTCAGGGGGCAGAGCAAGTGACTTGAAGTTCTGATAGCCAAGCTCCGTAGGCAGTTCTGGACTCAACTCGAGGCAGGAACTTCGTCTCTTCCGGACGGGATGTGTATATTTCCAATCTTAGTGTCCCTTCAGGCAGCTGTCTGCATTTTCTCAGTTCTTGGTGTGCTCTTGGCCAAAGAACAACCAGACCCACCAAAAATAAGGCAAGCATGAAACAGTTTGAGAAAGACAAGTTTACAGAGCAAAATGTGTTTACCATAGATAATGAACAGGCTCCCTAATCCCAGCAAAAAAAGGCTTTGGTGATGGTCTGAGTTCTGTTTGATACTTTTTCCCATACCAATGACTGGTTCTAGTAACTTTTTAAAAGAAACATTATAATTTAGAGTTCTAAGAAACTTAACAATTCCCAGCAATAATCATTTCTAAAACATGAGATTTAAAACAATTATAAAAGGTTAAAACCCAAAAGGATTCATTCTTTTTCCTTCTTACAAAAATCCAATTTATCACATCAAGAAAATTAAAGTGTGGCAACTACAGTCTTAGTCACCTTCAGAATCACTGTCCCACCTTATGGGGACAGAACCCTGCGCTGGGGACAGCATGTGTCTTCACTGGGTTTCTCAGGGCTCTCTGGGTCTGTCCTGTCCTGCTACCAAACACCAGAGGACCATAAATCGAGCCTTAAAATAACCTTCAAGGGAAGCAAATATCACAGGCAAGGGTAATTGGTGTGCCAGTTGTTGAAGGGCTTTGAACCAGGTCCCGAATGTACCCCAGGAAACTTCCCAGCAGGTTCACTGAGTGGTAATTTATCAGGGCAGAGAGGGGAATCCTCTGTGGTACAAAATTACCCACAAACCCACACTGGCTTTGGTAACTTCTTGAACATAATCCTTTCTGGAGACCTCAGAAACTTCTCCAAATGTGCTTTTCAGTTTCATTGCTTTCTGCTCGCCAGTCTCTGCTGCCTGGACACTTGTCTTCATTAAATTCACCTTCATGATCTTCCAGTTAAACTTTGAGAGTCATATCATTTTCACCACTAATTGCTGGAGGACTTTCTGCTCCTCTTTGTCCTTTTCTAACTCTTTGAGACTTTCCTTTAAGGGCAAGATGCCCTTTTTGCCTAAGATGACATTCCACTCTGTCTGTGCTGGGGTCCCAGCTCTAAATGCAGCAGATTCTGCCAGATGGTAGGGCCCTTAGGCTGGACCCTCCACTTGCCGCACCTCACCTCCAACATCCATCTTCTCGCCAGGTGCTCACACCAGTCCAGCTGCCAAGGGACGTTTTTCCTGCCTTTGTGCTCATTCACTTAGCTCCATGCTCCAGGCCATGCTTTTCCAGGCTTCTGTAAACTGTGTATGTGGTTAAGGGTTATAACACACGTGGACATTGCTTCTCCGTCAGAAGGGACCAAAGGACCAACAGCACATGGAGCCTTCCTAATAAGTTTAAAAAAAAACTTAAAATTTGAGTTTTTAAAACTTTTTAAAACTCTTTAATTTTTATTCATATGGAGGCTTCTAGAAAGGCCTTGGGTGACTGTGGGTTGACGGATGGCTGAGGCTTGCTGAAACGCGCCACTGCTTCCTGGAACTGTATCCCTGGTCCCTGAGGTGACCTTTGCAGACTCCTCGACCCAAAGCTCCTGCGTTGATCTGCATCCCAGGTTGATCTGAAATACCTTGCTGCATACACTGCTTCAGAGGCAGCAGCGGTGAGGTGGCAGCTGTCTGGGGAGGTGCCGGCTGACCCTGAGAGCCCAGGAAGCTGAACCTGCAGCTACAACTGAGGGGAGGCCAAATGCTGCTTGTTGTCATCTCTTGGAATGGCCTCCTTTCTTGACAATTCAGAGGTGGCTGGTGCTGCCAGTCATTGCCAGTCATTCTGGCGACCTCATGGTAGTGCACAGTGACAATTATCCTTTCTCCTGTTCCACCTGCTGCTTCCTCACTGCGTCCTTACCTCCTACTCACTATAAGCATAACGTGAAGAGGGTTCGTATGCTGGCTTTCACTAGCAGCAGTCCTTCATCTGGAAGTAGCACAGAAGATGCAGGAGCCCAAAGGCCGGCTGTTGAGCTATAGCTAAGAAAATGACAGGCAGGCAGGAGAATGCCCACTTCCTGTGTGATCTTGATCCTGCAAAGTGCCACCTGGTTGCTTCTTAGAGGCTGTGACCAGAGAGGAGTGACTGGGACCTGCTTGTTGACCAGGAGTTCCCTGTTTCTCCAGAGTGAAGCAACCAGCTCTACCTGTCAGAATTTTCTGGGCATAAAGGCTCTGCTTTGGTGCTGTAGCTGGGAGCTGCAGCTTGGGTATCCTGGAGGTATTTATTTATTTATTTATTTAGAGACAGTCTTACTTTGTCACCCTCGGTAGAGTGCTCTGGCATCACAGCTCACAGCAACCTCAAACTCCTGGGCTTAAGCGATTCTCTTGCCTCAGCCTCCCAAATAGCTGGGACTACAGGCACCCGCCACAATGCCTGGCTGTTTTTAGAGGCCGGGTCTCCCTATTGCTCAGGCTGGTCTCTGACTCCTGAGCTCAGGTAATCCACCCACCTTGGCCTCCTAGAGTGTTGAGATTACAGGCATGAGCCCCTGTGCTGGGCTTCTTGGAGGCTTTTAAAAGTGAATGGGCTAATGGGCAGTGCCTGTGGCTCAAAGGATTGGGGTGCCGGCCCCATATACCAAGGGTGGCGGGGTTGAACCCAGCCCCAGCCAAACTGCAATAACCAAAAATAAAAATAAAATAAAATAAAGTTAAAAAAAAAAGTGAATAGGCTTGGAATAGGAAATTGTTTCCAAATAGCAAATACTCCACATCTCCATGTGGTGGTCTGTTATTCTGGAACCAGGTCCCAAACTTAGTTTGTAAGTGATAATGTCATGATTTGAACTTAAGCTGGTTGATTCCCAAATGCCAGTCTTTAACTGTTTTTCTCCATCAATGACACTCATTCGACAATGGAATATTTTGGCTAGTTCTGCTCTGGTTGTAAAATCAGGGTAAGGGTTGTGTGTAAATATACTAAGGAAGAACTGCAGAAACTTCAGATTTATGTCTTTTGGGGGGGTCATAACAAAGTAATAGGGACAATCTTCTGGAAAACTGTGGGAAGCCACGTAGACTCTACTCCAGGATCTCTCCAGATTCATCCAAGATCTGTTCTACGCTGTTCTGGTCTGGCCCTCCTCAGAGTCAGATGTCACCATGGAACCAATTTAATAGACAGTTAATGACATGATTAGCCTTGGGTTAGTCTGGGTTAATTTCTGAATTGGGGCAGCTCCAAGACAGGGACTGCTTTATTCTTCCCAAGAGTGGCAATTACTCCAGGCAGCGCCAAGGCAGAGTGCCCACTTTGTCCCTAAGAGTCTCTGGTCCCTTGCTCAGGGCCCTGCTTTGACTCCATGCCCCAGATCCCAGCATGTCTCACTGGTGCCTGCTTCAATGCCCAGTCTTGGTGTTTTTTTGGGTTTTTTTGTTGTTGTTCTTTTTTTAGTTTACAGTTCAACTCTACCACTCTACTACTGAAAACATAAAAGTAGAATGTATATAAAGGATTTCGTCCAACTATGATTCTAACTTACCTTCTTTTTTTTTGCATTATTTTATTTTATTTTATTTTATTGTTGGGGATTCAATGAGGGTACAAGAAACCAGGTTACACTGATTGCACTTGTTAGGTGCAATCAGTGGTAAAGTCCCTCTTACAATCATGTCTTGCCCCCCAAAGGTGTAGCACACACCAAGACCCCACCCCCTCCCTCCCTCCTTCCCTCTCTCTGCTTTTCCTTTCTCTAACTTATCTTCTATAAGACACTTTAGGGCAGCGCCTGTGGCTCAGTGAATAGGGCACTGACCTCATATGCCAAGGGTGGCGGGTTCAGACCCAGCCCCGGCCAAACTGCAACAAAAAATAGCCGGGCGTTGTGGCGGGCACCTGTAGTCCCAGCTACTGGGGAGGCTGAGGCAAGAGAATCACCTAAGTCCAGGAGCTGGAGGTTGCTGTGAGCTGTGATGCCACAACACTCTACCAAGTGTGATAAAGTGAGACTCTGTCTCTACAAAAAAAAAAAAAAAAGACACTTTAGAATTTTTATCTTCATTAAAGAACATCAAGTAAATATTACAAAGGGAGCAAAAATAGGCAAAATGACATAAAATGTCTCATGAAGTATCAGAATTAGTATTTTAGCTAAAGCGTACAGTAATATTTTTAAAAATCCACTTCTCCTATACAAAAATACCCTACCCGGTAGATTGTCCTGATGCCTGGGCAAACACCAATTTGATGCTTAAGGATTTTAATATGTTGACATATTTTCAAACTCAGGCAAATTTGGAATTGTCTTCCTATTGAATTTCTTCCGCGCTACATTTTTTTAAAGGGCCAATTTCAAGACTATAGCAACTGAAGATCTTATGATGCACCCAGGGTCCCTTCATTTCCTCTGCAGCCTCCGTTTACAGACAGTATCTTCCTTCTGGTGCCACAATTACTGTCTCTACACGAGTATGGTCAAATCTCGGCTTGTCTCCAAAATCAGTCATTCTGATGACAGCTGTGTATTGGTCAGTTCCTTCCTTAACAAGGCCTTCTTAGCTTTCTCACCTTGTTTTTTGGTTATGATTTTTAGCAGGACCTCGGGCTGTAGCAGTAACGCGACCAGGCGGTTCTTCTCTCCTCCTCAGTCTCCACGCTGCTCATCCAGAGCAGACCTTTTGATGGGCCCGGAGGTGAATCCTAACCCTGCGGTGGGGCAGAGGGGCAGGAGGTGGGGTGGGGGGGAAGCGGCTACAGTTTAGAAAGACCATTTTTTTTCTCTAGTTCTAAATGAGTAATTGACCTTGGGTCTTCTGCAGAATGCCAGCACCTTATCTCAAGACTACTTGTAACATAGCAACCACAGTTTGGGTTTTTTTTTTTTTTGCAGCCAGAAAAAATAGTTTTTTAACAAACTTTGTAGTAACTCTTTAATTGCTGGAAAGAGAGGGTTTTGACTGCAACACTACAATGTTAACTAACTCCCACCCAGAGATGTTAAGGGCAATGGGAGACATAGGGGATATAAGAGAGAGAGAAGCTAAAAAGACTAGTTAGCAGGGTGAGGAAGGTGGGGGGCAGAGTCAGTCTTTCACCAGGGGCTGCGAGATTCTCAGCGGCTGCCCCCTGGGTGAAAGTTGGCCCTGGTGCCCCAGCCACCACCAGGGAAAGCCCACCCTCCCCAGTCTCACAGCCTCCAGCGGGGTCAGTTCCAGATAGAGCCAGCCAATCCAACATGCACGCCTTTGTTCTCACAGCCTCTAGGTAGGGCCAGTCCCGGATAGAGCCAGCCAATCCTAAACCTCCTAAGTTACCTCAGTCCCTGCGCCGACCAACCCCCCAACTTGGTCCCGGTTTCCCCTCGGAAATTTCCCCTGCATTTTGTTGCAAGCCAAAATGCATCACGCCAAAGAGTATAAAACCCACCATCATTTCTACCTTGGGGTCATCCCCTCTGAGCAGAGTTCTGCCGGAGGTACAGCCCAAGCAATGCTTGAATAAAGCCACTCCTTTGTTTTTCGCACGTGTGTCTGGTGATCTCTCAGTGGTGGAATTTGTTAAGAAAGTCTTAACACTTTCTTCCCCTCATTTCACTCCTGCCCTCCCTAGTGGCTTCAGCGCACTTGGTCCCAAAGAACTTGACTTGGAAGATGTTGCTACTTGCTCCTTTATTCAAATTAAATATACCTTTCTCTCCATTTTTTTCCTGCTTAATTCTGTAAACACAGGGGCCTCCTGTTTCTTTCCTTCCAGACCTGTCCTCAAGTTCTTCAATAAATTGTGTGTTGAGATCCCAGGATCTGCTGAGCTGTCTGTTGTGGCACCTCTAGGCCACCAGGTGGTGCCAAGAACCTCCGTGGCCTGGGACCCAGAGGGAAGGACAGGACAGTCCCTGGTTCTCTGGGGACTCAAGGATTCTTGAACCATCCTGGGGAGTCTTTCCTCTCTTATCCCTTTAGAGAGATCTTTGTGTATTTTTACTTGGAACATTATAAATTCACAACCTTGGCTTAGGAGCTACAAGTCTCGTAGCAAAGGTAGACATAATTCCTCTTACAGTAAAGATGGATGGGACACCAAATAGTAAAGGCCTGATGACAGGTCACAGTGATCCCTAAGGCAGCAGGCCCCACATGTGGTCCTCAGTGTTCAAATTGTATGGATAAAGTCGTGAGTTCAGGACTAAGTATATACATACCGCCATTTTCCTGAAGTCACCTGAGCAAGTCCAAAGGTTTCGCTGGCATCTCTTAGGCCTGCTTAGCCAATGTTTTATATTTCTATGTCCCACACTTGGGTTTCACCTGCTAGGTTCTCAGAAGGGTGTAGAAGATTTTCTATCCAGAGTCCTTTACTGTTGGTCTAGATTTCTCCTGATGCTTATGGCCCATCTTCCCAGTCAATGGCTTCTGCGTGGAAGAGTCTTTGTGCTGATGCCAGATCCGGGCATGCAAGCTTGGATCCCAAGATCCAGGTGGAGGTTCCATGGGTCAGCCTTGTTAGAAGTCGGAGGCAGAATGTTAGATGTGTTTGTTCCTACCCTGTTCCCCAAAAATAAGACATCCTCTGAACATAAGACCTACTTACAGGAAAGATAAGACGTCCCCTGAAAATAAGACCTAGCGCATCTTTGGGAGCTCACCTTAAAATAAGATACTGTCTTATTTTGGGGAAAACAGGGTAGATTCTAGCAAACAGTTGTAAGCTGCTATCTCACAGACAGCCTGGGGGTAGTGTTCATTATGTCCTAAGCAGAGGTAAGGACAGTAGCTATTTTGACCAACTCAAGGGATATGCAAAGATAAACAGAAAGGTGTTCAAATTGTCTTTACCAAATGCTTAGAAATGCCTCACTTGTGACTGTTATCCCCACTTTGTTCGCGTTAATTTGTGAATACCCAAGGTGTTGATCACAAGCATGAGGATGGGGTAGTGACACCATCCGTACATTCATAACATCACCCGAATTGTTAACAGGGGAACTCTGCTCAGCTTCTAACATAGACAGTTTTCTTGATTATTTATTTATTTACTTATTTTGTCTCTTGTTCTTTCATGAACTTCTTGGGAAACCTCATAAGACAAACTTTGTAGGAGCCAGACTTGGGGACGGATGGGTGGGACCTGTGCTCAGTACCAAGAGCATTTTCAGTGTGGTCCCATGTCTGTACCAGTGTCTGTGTCCCTGGAGGTGAACTTTCCTTTTTTTTTTTTTGAGACAGAGTCTCAATCTGTTGCCCTGGGTAGAGCGCTGTGGCGTCACAGCTCACAGCTACCTCAAACTCCTGGGCCAAAGTTTGTGTCCTCAGGAAGCTCACTGATATGATTTCCAACCAGGGAAGCTCATCTGAGCTTTGGGATCCAGAGTTTTTGTTTTTTTTTAGAGACAGAGTCTCACTTTATCATCCTTGGTAGAGTGCCGTGGTGTCACAGCTCACAGCAATCCCCAACTCCTGGGCTTAGGTGATTCTCTTGCCTCAGCCTGCTGAGTAGCTGGGACTACAGGCGCCCACCACAACACCTGGTTATTTTTTGTTGCAGTTTGGCTGGGCCGGGTTTAAACCCTTCACCCTCCGTATATGGGGCTGGTGCCCTACCCACTGAGCCACAGACGCCACCCCCTGGAGGTGAACTTTCCAGTAGGCCATGGAGGCTATCACAAACCTAATCCCTCTTGCCCATGGACCAGGTTTCCCCTGCTGCCCCTGCTTGACAGCAGCTGTGCTGTTTAGGAAGTAGGTGCTGAGAGAATTGGGAATGCAGTAGACTTGGGATTGTGCAGAGGGAGATTCAGACCACAAATGGCTGAGCTCACCATGATGCTTCGGGGTCATGAGCTGCCAGCTGGAGCCCTTACGTAACCACACTCACAGCTGGACAGCATGTTCTGCCAGTGGTGGGCACACAGTCTGAAACTCAATTGCTGCTGTGGCTGGTCTATAAGGACCATCATTAGACATTGTCTCTGAGGATTGATGGTAGGAGACAATATGTATTAACTCCGTCCCCCTTGGCCCATGCTTGCACTGGCTTAACTTGCTTGTTTGGTTGACCAAGACTTTCTTTTTTTTTTTTTTTTTATTGTTGGGGATTCATTGAGGGTACAATAAGCCAGTTACACTGATTGCAATTGTTAGGTAAAGTCCCTCTTGCAATCATGTCTTGCCCCCATAAAGTGTGACACACACTAAGGCCCCACCCCACTCCCTCCCTCTCTCTTTCTGCTTCCCCCCCCATAACCTTAATTGTCATTAATTGTCCTCATATCAAGATTGAGTACATAGGATTCATGCTTCTCCATTCTTGTGATGCTTTACTAAGAATAATGTCTTCCACTTCCATCCAGGTTAATACGAAGGATGTAAAGTCTCCATTTTTTTAATGGCTGAATAGTATTCCATGGTATACATATACCACAGCTTGTTAATCCATTCCTGGGTTGGTGGGCATTTAGGCTGTTTCCACATTTTGGCGATTGTAAATTGATTGACCAAGACTTTCATCCCTAAGGTCCCAGCCCCTGGTGACCTTGGCCTTGTAAGACAATGTTTGCTGTAATTGCCTGGTTACTCCTAACACTAGGCATGGAAGCACCAAGAGGTGCCGCAGTGTGTCACCCAAGGTCCACGTTCCTCCCCTTCTTTTTTATATTAGTAACAGCAACTCTTGCTGGTCTCCTGCCCAAGAACCTTAAAACGATCTAACAGCAGTGTTTGGTCCTACTGGGTGTGTGTCTAAACCAGGACTTAAGACATCATGGACCTAAACTTGAGGGGAGTGATGTCTCATACTTCCCACTAGGATTGGGTGTGTGTAGTGATGAGGGAACAGCTTCTCCTTCGTTTATGGGCCCACATTTCAGCTCCTGGGGAAACAACACAGAAGGGCTGTTAGTTCAGAATGGGTACCACGAGTAGAAGGCACAGTGTTGTCCCGGCTTGATTTTGCTAGAAATTGCAGTTGCACCCAGTGGGGCTGTGGAAGTGGGAGTCCAGAGGCTTCAAATATTTGGACTTCCTGTATGGACGCCGCCAGCTGGTTGAAGGCTCCTCGACCTCCCTGGTGTTGACATCTCAGGTTGGATGCCGCCTCACCATGTGGGGCTGTCTTGCGCATTGTAGGATATTCAGTAGCACCATGGGCTGATCTTCCTGGAGGCCAGTCTTTCCTGCTGTGACGGTCCCTAGACATTGCCATCATTTCATGGTGGTGTGACAGCCACTCTGGGTGAGGAGCCAGCATGGGGATGAGGACACAGAGGAGCCCTTCCCCCATCCCCGTGGGACGTCGTGGATGGAGTGTTGGCGCTCACGCCTTCTCTGTGACCTTAGAAGGGTGAGAGCAGCACACTTAGAGAAGGTGTGACCCCACAGAAGCTCCACTCCCTCCCTGGACAGGCTCCCTCGGTTCAGGCCCCAGGCTTGGGGATCTGCTGCTTCTGCCCCCTCTATCTCGAAGTATCCTTTTTCCCATTTGAGTCTCAGTAAGAAATTTGTATTCAGTGTCACAATGTCGTGCGTGTCTCCGCGTGGACTTCAGTGCTCGGGTCTGCTCTGAATGACCTCATGTCTGGGCCAGTGCCAAGGTGGGACCTAGCATACCCTCCCGAATCTCTGGGCGACAACAGGGCTGACCCTGGGTTGACTTTTTTAAGCCAGCCCAGCTGGAGGTGAGTTTTCTACCCTCAGGACTGGAGGTGGTTTAATCTCTGCATTATTTGGGATTTCTCCAGATATAAACAGCAGAGACTTACTGCCAGGAGCTACCTTTCAGGATTGCAGGGATGGACCAGGGGAAGCCCAGGGGACTGGCTATCAGGGAAGGACAATCTGCGTAGTGTCTTCTGATCTGTCAGGAATACTTAGGAACACACCACCTGATTCAAATGTGGCCATGAATTACTGATCCTGGGGAGGCTTGCTTTGCTGGGAAGGGAGGTTGTGGTTAGAGATTCCTGCCCTCAAGACAGGGCATCTGTGGCCTAGGTCACCTTGTGGTGGGCTCTAGGGCTCTATTTGGATACAAGGTATAAGAATGAACCAAGTAGGACCATCTCTAGCCTCTGTCTAGGCAGATGGCTTCAGGCCTGTTCCTCAGTGTCCTGGTAAGGTCCAGCCTGCCTGTGCGTGCTCTCCCAGAATGCTACCCTCAGAGTTCTGGAGCTTGCTTAAAGCACGAATCCCCTCCCATGATTAGAAGGAACAGGCCAGTATAAGTAGACAGGGCACCCTGACTAGCTGCATGCAGACTGACCTGGACTCCCTGCAGCATGACCTATCTCGTTGGTAAGGTGGGGGATGGCTGGTGACCTCAGGAGGATGTGGCCTAGGTGTGAAGGTGCCTTTTGTAAAGGTGGTGGGTCCTTTTTCACTTCAAATCGTCATACACTTGAGCATGCACCAGGCTCTTCTGTTCGTGCTCTTTGACAAAGACTAGGGCTTCCTGTATTCCACAGAGGGGATCACAAGAACAGGCCATGTACTCTGCCTTATGGGTAACATGGCCTCAGTCTCCTAGGTGCTCTCAGGGTGAGCACGCCCATCAGGCTATGTGGCTTCAGGTACCCTCTCTCCACTGGCCCAAGTGGGCCATGGTTCATCTCAAATGCAAATGTTACTTCACCCCAGTTCTCTAGATGTGAGTGTTGCTAGAAATGTGGAATGTCATCAACGTTTGCGTGGCCATGCACATTGTCAAGTTGCCTGCTGCCCCTGCAGACACCAGTTGGTCCAGCATGGATTCTGTGTGGCTGCCTCCCTCCACGGTCATGGAACTCCTCTTGGTGGGGCTGTTCTGCCCCTGTAACTCTCAGCCCTGTTCAGGGCTGTGGACGAAAGAACTGACATCACAAGAACACAAAGGAAGGCCAGGGAAATGGAGTCTGCAGGTGAGGGCTTGGGCGGCAGAGAGGCTGGGATCTCTGACTCGGCTCTTAATTCTAGGTGCCCCTGGGGCCCAGAGACCTCTATCCCAAATGTCAAGGCCTTGCCCCAGGGCTCGGAAGTTCCTACTGAAGACCACGTCATCTCTTCTGCTGGGTGCCCAGGGTCTTTGGTGCCTGTTGCAACACAGCTCCAGGGTCACCAGTGGTGGGCCACAGTCCCTGATTCATATTCTGAAATATGAGAGGGGGTCTAAATCAGAAGGAATGCAGTGTTAGGGCAGCTGGCTACTGGAGATTTGTGGCGGCAGAAATGTGCTGTCAGCTACTGGAGGATCAGGCTGTGGGGGCTGGTGGAAGACAGGCTTCCCTAGACAAGGCATGCTGTCCCTGGGTGCTGCTGGGTCAGGGGATAGGAACTGCGTCTGAGGGGCCCAGTTATAGGACGGGAGCTTTCTCAGTCTCCTAAACAGCCACACCAGAAAGAGCCCTTGGCCAGCCTCTAGTTCGTTGATTCACACTATAACAGGGGACTCGCTAGGTAAATGTCCCGTGACAAAAATTGACACCTTCATGATAAAATTGTCCCAGTGAAGTATAAATGTTATGCACAGGCCTGTGATAGTGCACTTCTCATGGTCTTGGAATGTCTTAAGGGGAATCAAGGAACTTCCTATTCCCTAAATCCTTTAATCTGCAGTTATCCGTATGTCCTGGGTGGTGGTGGGCAGCCTGAGAGAATCTTTATGGTAGATGCCTTTCTCAGGGAGAAGCCCTTGTGCTCCTTAAATCATGTGTAGGGAGGTGCTTACCTGAAGAACAAGAATGTAGAGAAGAGATGCAGATGAGGAAATACTGAAAACTTCTGGCGGGGGTGGTCTGTGCCAATGAATGAGCTGTGCCTGGAAACTTTCACTCCCACAGCCATCACTCACTGAGCTCAAGGACAGCTGCAGGTGTACTCGGCACACAGGGAATTCTGCACTCTCTGCTGCTTTCATTGTCTCAAATTTCTCACTCAATATAGGAAGTTGTACAAACTCTTCCATCCAAATTAAAGAATTGGAGCCATGACTCACCGCCCTTGAATCTTAGTCCCTGCAGGATCTCAAGTCTGCCCCGCTCACCGAGCAGACAGTGGCTGTGTACCTGGAGGTGGGGCCTACTACCCAGGAGCTGGGTCCCATGAGTTGTCATCTTTTGCTGACAGTGGAGTGTGGTGGAGTCTCTGGGCTTGAGTCACCTGGGGGTAGGCATCAGGGCCACAAGACAGCAGCACCTTTGCTCCCGTGAGGCCCCTAGATGACTTCATGTCAACCTCTTCCATGACCCCTGTGACCTTGGATTTCCCAGTGTATTTGTTCTCTCTAGTTTATATTCTTTCAGTCTTCTCTTCAAGAAGATTGCCAAGTTTCAACTCAAGTTTCTAGCTGTCCTGAGGCATAAGGATAATTGTTAGCATTGAAGCATCCTATGTGAAGTTTTAGGGGATAATGGTGTCTTAGGTGGAACTCTTGAGTCTGAATGCTTGGGACTTGCAGTGCTAGCGCCATTTTTAGCCTGAGGAGCATCTCATTCCAAGATAAACCCAAACACATATCCTTTACGTAACCACCTTGGTTGAGTCTCACGTGGTTCTGTGGAGTTGTCGCTGTGAGATCAGCATGGAGATAGTTGAACATAACCTGGCGACTGTGTAAATGTCCGATTCTCTTCTCTGCACTTGAAGAATCTACCTTGCACAAGTGTTCTATAAAATATGACTCTGAGGACATTGAAAGGAACACTTTCTTAGTATACTTACACTGCCAAAAAATATCTGAGTCCTTACTGCAAAGTACATGAAGTTCACACTTGACTTCTGTACAGGGTAGCCTTCAGATGGAGGAAGGCTTCTCCACCTCCCTTAGGAATACACTAAGGAAAGGACTGCCTTCTGTAGTTGACAACATTCCTTACCCTGTTCACTGTCCAAAATTCTGTTCCTTGTCCACACTGAAGAGCATGAGATGACCTTATTAGAAATGTTGCCTGCTGGTACAGAAATGGCTTTTGTATCGGTCGCCAAGTACCCCATAGTCTCAGTCTACCAGTTCTACATGTCCCAAATGTCCCTACCAGGGTTTCTACTCCCAAGCTAGACCAGAATCAGTTGGAATTGCCTGAAGGTCCCTGCATAGCGAAAGAGAAATTCCTCTGTGCTTAGAGCACATCCAAGTCAGCCGCTAAGAGCTCAGGACAGATGACTCTAAGTTTGGCCCTTTCAAGCATATCCCACAGCTGTCCTCAGGCATCAGAAGCCAAGAGTTCTCTGGGGACGCCAGTGCAGTTGCTATGGTGGATGCCCCTGATTTTATTAAATCTGGGATTTGACCTTTTCTCAGTCCAGTTCTCGAAACCGACCTTGAACTCATGGAGGCTGCTGGAAACACTGCCTTGACGCAGTAAAGGAATAATTCCTCAAATAAAAACCTGAGTGGGTCTCTTGTCAGGTGCATAAGACACCCTGATAACTGTGGTTTGACTTCAGTTATCTAGAATATTCTTTATCTAGTCACCTGGAAGAGCTAGGGCTGCTTTCGTCAAAGACCAAGACAATTCTAACATTTAGGGTAGACTGGACAAGGGCCAGCATCATATGTAACGTCTGTGGTCTAAAGCATCATCTCATTCCCGTAGACCTGTGGTTCTCAACCTTCCTGATGCCGCGACCCTTTAGTACAGTTCCTGTGGGTCGTCACCCACAGGTTGAGAACCGCTGCTGTAGACCAACCCTGGCCACCTCCTGTTGACGAAATGCCATCCGGAATGGCACACGTTGCCAAGGCCAGTGTGAGGAGGAGCCTGTGCTCATTCTTAGGATTATGCGCCTTTCCCTGCAGATTTCCTGGCCCCTCTACACTCTCTATGGGAGTAACTTGAGGATCACACCAAGCAGATGGAACAGATCTTCCAAGATGCTTCGGGCAAAGTTGGATGATACATGTGCATTGGGGTAAAGGCAAGGCATTTTTTTGCCTTTCTCGCCCTTGGTAGAGTGTCGTGGCACCACAGCTCACAGCAACCTCCAGCTCCTGGTCTCAGGCAGTTCTCCTGCCTCAGCCTCCCGAGTAGCTGGGACTACAGTCTCCTACCACAACACCTGGCCATTTTTTTGTTGCAGTTTGGCCAAAGCTGGGTTTGAACCCATCACCCTCGGTATATGGGGCCGGCACCCCACTCACTGAGCCACAGGTGCTGCCCACAAAGCATGTTTTATAGGCCAGGAGAATGAGACTACCCAAGCATGGAGGGGTGCCTCAGTCACAGCTGTGGTGGTGGGAGCATTGCAAGCCACCTCAGTGACTGCTGTAGATGTGCTCTCTCACCAGGCCAGTGGTTCTCTACCTCCATCTGTTTCTTCTTTATCTGCCAGGATTGGAAAAAAGATTCCATGTCTAGAGCTCACTCCTCACCTCCCTACAATGTCCTATAATTGTGGAGGGAGCTGCTGAGGCTCAGCCATTCCAACCCTGCTTTCCCTCCACATCCAGACATGTCTCCAGGGATCACAGGCAGACCCCAGAGGTAGGGCAGACTCAGTTCTAGATCAGCACAATAAAGCAAGTCAAATGAATAGTTTGGATTCCCAGTATGTACAAAAGCTACATTTGTCCTGTAGCCTATAGCATTGTCCCTAAAATTCTATTGCTGACGTATCTTACTGCTTAGATGTTACCTGACCTTCCAGAGAGTCTTGATCATTTGGTATGGAGAGTCTTGCCTCAACGGTGGCAGCTGGCTGAGAAGGGTTGGTGGTTGCTGAAGGCTGGGGTGACAGGCAACTTCTTAATTAAGAACACGGAAGTTTGTTGCACTGACACCTTTCATGAAAGATTTCTCTGGTGTGCAGTGTTTGAGAGCATTTTACCCACAAAAGAAACTCTCAAAACTGCAATAAGTTCTCCTAAACCCTGCTGTGTTATCAGCAAAGTTTATGTGCTCTTTTTTTAGAAGGAAAGTGAAATTTAATACTTTGCTGGCAAAGGGGGGCCATGGTAGACTACCAGTTCAAATTACTGCATTCCTCCCCCATAAATGAAAATATCGAGTGTTGGAGCCGCATGAAGGAAACAGCCAGGATGCGGATTGAGAGTACAAACTGCAAGAGGTGAGGCTCACCAGAGATGCAGGAGAGCCGCAGACAACTTTTGCAGTGGCTATTTAGTGAGGGGATACACACAGGTGTGAAGAGTGCTAAGTAATGACGTGCAGGAGCTACATGCTTAAGGACCGCACAAAAAGGAAATTAAGTGCTCTTTTTCCAGAATTCCCACAATGAAGTACCATAAAATGTTTAAGGTTTAACACCTGCTTACTATCGAGTGACCGATTCTATCTCATTCTGGAACACTGTGTTACAAGATATCTCTAGGCTTGCCAGGAGACGGTCTTACTCTCAGCGTTCCCTTTGTGTTAAGAACTGGGAACTGTCCTTGCAAGCATGATGTTCATTCCTCCACACTGGAGCTTTGAGGGTGGGGGGAGGCTGCTCAGTTGCAACTACAGTTGATGGTTCAGTTTGTATAATCTAAATTGTTCCGACATTGACTGTCAACAGGACAGTGTCACCACTTTCTTTGCTCATCCTTAGGAAGCAACTCCTTATCCATTTGTGTTTTAAGATGAGATTGAGATCGTGTAATTCAGCCACATTTCGGCCTCTGCTTCTAATGAGTCCTCTCACTATTTTCCCCATATCTTTGTTACTTCCTCCACTGAACTCATCAACCCTTATGGGTTACTTAGGAGGTGTCAATCAACTTATAGAATCTTGTTAGTGTTGATATTTTGACCTCTTATGAATCACAAGTGTTCTTAATGGCAACGAGAATGGTGAATCCTTTCCACGAGGTTTGAAAATTTGCCTGGGTCCTTCAGAAATTACTAGGTATGGCAGTTATAGCTTTGAAATGTTCCTTAAATATTATGATAAGACTTGCGAGTTGAAATTACTCTTTGATCCATGAGCTGCGGAATAGATAATTGTGTGAGGCATAGAGGCACTGACGTCTCTGTACATCTCCATCCAAGCTCTTGGTGACCAGATATGTTAGTGGGCAGTAATATTTTGAAAAGAATCTATTCTGAGCACTAGGTCTCAGCACTGGGCTGAAGATTCAGTAAACAATGCTGAAAACAGATGTTCTGTCAACCAGGCTCTGCTTTATTTCTCCAGAGCTGGCAGAGTAGATTCAGCATAAACGTTAAGGGCCCTAGGATATGCAGTGTGGAGTTCTGGGTCCCCACAACTTTTGCCAGGATCTGCAGTGAGGGCAGTTGATATGAGAAACCGACTTAGTTATCTCAGGTGAAATAACTGATGGGAGCCTGGGAGAGGCGTACTCTAGGCCAGCAGCATCTCAAGGCAGCACTGGTCATTTTCCCATATGTCTCTTTATTCAATCAAAAATCATAAATCAAGTTGACAGTGTAATGTACAAACTTAATTTGAGTTATTCAAAGCAAGGCGCCTCAAGTAATCATGAATTACAAGAAGAGAAGCAAAGGAAGGGGACAATCATGTGGGCACACCGTGCAATCACAACTTAAACTTACAAACTGGGGATAAACTTCCCTAACTCACTTCCATGTCTCCAAGCTATGCCTGGGCAGGACTCAGGCGATGGTAATCTTTAGTTGCTAGACATTCTGCTCTCAGCCACCAGGTAACAATAGGGCCATCTGTGGCCCAAGAGAAAAGGGGGTGCAGGGTCTTGGACTGTGCTCAACAAGACCCCCAGAATCCTAGCCCTGAGCCTGCCAGGTGCCAGACATCCTCTGTAGACCTCCGGGCTATTGCTGCCTTGAAGGGTTTGAGGAACTTGGGCTCTGGTCAACAAGCCCTCCAGAAATGTCGAAACTATACAACAAACCCGACTCCCACAGTTCAGAAGAGTAAGTGAGCACTGGCTTCAACTTAGTCACAGCTGCGTTAGCCCCTCACAAGGCTTAGCCTGCCCTTTGATGCCAGGCCTCTCCTCTAGCTGTGAAAGTCCTATGCGGCTGCTGCTTCCAGTGGGAGGCTGCTGCGTCTACTGAAATCTTAGTGCAGCCACATTCAGTGACCTAGGTCTTCCCCATCAGTTGTGGGTTTACCTTGCACTTCTGTGTTATGGCTTCTTTCCTTTTGACCACCTGAACCCATCTCTGGCAGCTTCCAGCTTGCCCTGCAGCTTCCTTGCCCCTCAGCCTTCACAGGATCAAAACTAGGTAGGGCCTTGCTCTGGATAAGGCTTTGGCTTAAAGGCCACAAGGTGTTGTGGCTGCTTGGATCCATCAACCACTAAAACTTTCTGCATATTGGCAATAAGCCAGTTTTATCATTCTTGTGTTCACTGGGGTAGCATTCTTAACTTGCTTCGAACTTTCTCTTTGTATTGACAACTTGGCCAACTGACAGGCTGAAAGCTAGGCTTCTTGTGCCAACCTTGGTTCTTGGCAAGCCCTCCTCACTAAGCTTAATCATTTCTAACTGATCTAGAGATATAGAACTTTCACTTGAATACTTGCGAGTTATTGTCAGGGTAATAACTGGCTTAATTTCAGTATTGCCTCAGAATTGGGGATGGAGAGAAGGAACGGCTGGTTGGTAGAGCAGTCGGAACACAATGGTTACTGATTAGGTTCACCATCTCACATGGACAGTTTGTGGCACCCCCAAAACAATTACAATAGTAAAAATATTTGATTAAAATACTCTAAGGACTACCAAAGCGTGACGAACCCAAAGTAAGCACACGTGTTGGAAAGGGTGTCAGACACAACAGACCTGCTCAGTGCAGGGTCGCCTCCAGCCTTCAGTTTGTAAAAATGCTTCAATACAGCAAGGTGCAATAGCAGGAGGCCTGCCTGTGTCAGAACATCTTCCTCTCGATAACTGACACTGCTTGGATATCAGTTTGTACAGAAGATTGAACATCATACTTACTACAACAGCCACCAATATCATAACTCATCTGAGGAATTACTGAGAACAAGACAGTCTCCTGGCAAGCCTGGAAATATCTTGTGACTTGGAAGGCAAGCCACCCAGTAACTCAGTAATACTGGAGGAGCAAAGTTCAGGCTGTAGTAGTAAGGCTAATGTTAAACATTAAGTATTTTATGGCAGTTCCTTGAAGGATTAGTGGAGAAAAATTGCATGTAGTGGTTTGGAGATCATTTCCCTTACCACCCTTGAAGATCATTTCCTTGAGTACATACTCCGTTGGCACCTATGAGATCATTTCCCTGAGCACGCAGCCCCTGCATGTCTTTGCTTAGTAATCTTTCCGCCCATTATGTATCTTCTCAATAAAAGGACTCTGCAAGAAGTGCTTGGGGCTGTCCTACACCTATGGGAAGCCCACCTCTTGCAGCTCGTACTGTCAATCCATGTCTCACGTGATCACTTATGTGGTCGGGACAAGTTTGTTCATCTGTTGGTATGGACCTGGGTGGCTTCCACATCTTGGTTGCTATGAAGTGTTGGAATGAACCCTGGCTTGACTGTTTGTAGTCCTTCTGCACATGTGCCTCCAAGCAGAACTGCTGGGTTACATGGTAATCTGATGTCTGGGTTTTGGAGACACTACCGAACCAGCTCTAGAAAGCACTTCATGGTTTGGAAAGTGCCTCCAAAACCATGAAGTGCTTCTGGAGCTGGTTCTTACTAGAAGATTTTCCCTGAGGTCTTTGCTGAAGTAAAAACCCCTATTAGATAATCACATCCACATTCCAGTGTGGTTTCATGATGAATGAAATAGCTGAGGTGGTTACATCTACTTCCCAGAGCAGGAAGCCTGTCTCCCAACTTCTACCTAGATCACCTGAATTTATTCTGCCCTCAAGGACACTTCTGAATCATTGGATGTTGAGTCAGATGCTTCAAAGATCCATGAATTCTCAAAGACTGATTAGATACCTTGAGGATCAGACTTGAATCAGTTCCAAAGTCAATTATGAATGCTCAAAGGTCTGCCCTACTCAGCATCGAACTTTGGAGATGACTCTCCACTGGCAGAGACTGCAGAACAGGGCCCAGCTCTTCAATGGCACCCTGTTACTTGCAAAGCATACTGCTGTGCAGTGAAACAGGCCAGAAACTATGAGCACACCCAGCTTCCCCAGAATTTGAAGATTTCTGGACTCCTTGGCCATGAATAGTCCACCATGGTACGTGTCCTTGTTATTCCTAGAACCTCCCAGACCCTGTCCTTGTCTCTGGGATGGAAGATTTGAGTGATGAGGGCCACCTCTCAGCAGTGAGGCTTGAGTGCTTGCATCTCCTCCATCAGGCATCTTTGTAGTGACCAGCTGCTAGGGGCTTACCCTCTCACCTGCTGTGATCATGAACGGGGCGTGGACCTAAAGGTCTTTGTAGGTGGAGCCCTGTTCTTGACCATTGCTGTCCCCTGTGAGAGACTGACAGTCTGTTGAGTCCTGGGAGGGTCTTGGGGAGTCATTTTCAGCTTGACTCTGGAGAAAAGCACACCTCTGTCCTGAGCCTTTGGCAGCGAGGGGTGTCTTTCGAGGCTGGCAGGTCCCTGGTGACCTTGGTGACCTGTCCCTCCACTGTTCCTTACAAGTCACTATCTGCTGCTCTCGCTGACTCTGTGCCGCCGCCCCCGCCCCCGTCCCGACCCTCAGCTCGAGTTCGGCTCCTTGCTCTCTGCTAGAGTGATGTTATGTCCTCTTCTCAGGGAGACAAGTTGACTTTGAAAGATTTTTAGGTCCCGTTGTCACAAGATACACAGAATTTCCCCGGGGGTTGAGCGTGCTGTCTTCGCTCCACGCTGCGCTCCCGGCTGCTATGGAGCTTCTCGGCCACCAGATGGTGCCAGAGGATCCCTGGCCAGGAGCCGGGAGGGAAGGATGAATGATTGTCCCGGTTCTCTGCAGACTCTTAGGGTGTCTTGGAATACCTTGGAGTCTTTCATTTCATTCCTTTCCCTTAGGGAGATCTGTCATGTATAAAGTTAGGTATCCCCCTTTCCAAACTCAGGTACATTTTGACACAAGTGAATCCTCCCTGCGGGTGGTATCACTGAGGAGTTCCTGGCACCTGCTCAGCCCGCAGAGCTCCGGGTTCCTTCGCAGAGGCCTCCCTGCCTCCCTGCTCAGGGCCCGTGCTCGGGAGGGCAACTGGTTTCTCATTATTCTGAATGAACTTCTCATATTACAGTGGTATGGTCCTGTGGCTCAAATTTTTTCTTCAAGAATTTTTATGTAAATATATAATCAGTAGCTTGATTTTACAAACCAAACTTTAGATCTTTCTTGGCCAAAGCCAAAGTATATCACACAATAAGGATGCGATATGCTGCTGAGAAGTCACATTCTTCACTGCAGACTGAAAAATCCCAGTGTGACACAGGGCTAATCTACAGGGCAGCCGCCTGCACTAACTCAGAAAATTATTTGGGTCACTGAGTGTACAGACAACCAGTGGTTCCTGCAGTGATCCAAGCAGTGTGAAGCATTCATTGTTGTCTTTGATAAACCTAAAATCTTTAAGCATGTCTGGTGGCCCACTCTTGGGTTTCACACCTGAGGTTCTCAGGGCCTAAAAGTCTTTCTATCTAGAGTTCTACTGTTAATCTAAACTTCTGACACTTATGGCCCAACTTCCCAGTCAACTGCTTCTGCTTGAAGGAGTCTGTCCAGTGACACCAGATCTAGGGACTGCTGAGGGGCAGTTCTTTGATTTTTCCAACTTAGAGATATTATTCAGCTTGTAACAAATACTACTTGCAAACTTTCTGCACTAGTAAACCCTGGTGTTTATACCTATTTCTGGACTCCAGAGGGGGCAAAGATTTCTTTTACTTCAAATACATGAAAAACCAAGGGTCCCTACAGGCAGACTGTTAGATAGAGATCCTCATGTATTACATGTCCTGGTGATACCGGAATTTCGCTCAGTCTCAGTGATTTGAAGAATGAATCCGCGGACCACATATCAGTGGTAAGACAGGATTTATTTACAGAAAAGAACACAGAAGTGCCAGAGCTCCTGGCAGAGAGAAAACTGGAGTCAGAAGAAAAAAGTGCTCTCTCTCCCTCTGTCTGTCTGTCTGTAGGCTCTTTGTCTAGGGGTATATATAGTTACATGGGGCCCTCGGTAGTTACATTTAGCAGGGCTTGGTAGTTACGTGTCTGGGACACTGTGTCTGGGACACTGTGTCTGGGACACGTCTGGAACAACATGTCCGGGACATGTCTGGCCCTCAGTAGTTACATTTAGCGGGGCTTGGTAGTTACATTTAGGGTGTCTGGGACATCGTTTGTGGGACATGTCTGGCCCTCAGTAGTTACATTTAGCGGGGCTTTGTAGTTACATTTAGCTGTCTGGGACATCCTGTCTAGAACATGTCTGGAACAACATGTCTGGGTCGCAAATGAATGGTTACAATCCCTTTTATTCCCAGGCCTAGGAAATGGGGTCCCCCTGCCCACTCTCCAGCCTGCTGGTTCCACTGCTTGATGCCACCGCACCAACATCACCAAGGCAGAGGCAGCAGGTCTGCGCTCCCCCCCAGCTCCACCAGCTGGCTGGGATGCCACTTGTCCTGTATCACTGGTGCATGTGCTCAGGAGTAATGCCAGGCAGGAACTGAAAAGCAAACTTAGGTGGAGGAAGGCCTTGCTTTATTGTATTTGGAAAAGAAGCTTCCATCAGTCTGTAATCTCCAGAGCCAGGGGGTCCCACCAGACCTAAACTGAAGTGCGCCATCTAGATGGGCATGGGTACCTCTCCGACTAATAGTTGGTGATGCTTTCTCAGGGAAGGGACACAGCTCTGGCTGAAGCAGCTCCCATTAGGAAGGAGAGCAGGGCGGTGCCTGTGGCTCAGTGAGTAGGGTGCTGGCCCCATATACCAAGGGTGGCCGGTTCAAACCCAGCCCCCACCAAACTGCAACCAAAAAATAGCCCGACGTTGTGGCAGGAGCCTGTAGTCCCAGCTGCTCGGGAGGCTGAGGCAAGAGAATCGCGTAAGCCCAAGAGCTGGAGGTTGCTGTGAGTCCTGTGACATCATGGCACTCTACCGAGGGCGGTGAAGTGAGACTCTGTCTCTACAAAAAAAAAAAAAAGGAAGGAGAGCAGCCTTTTCAAGGAGGATGAGTGGTGCAACATCTGTTCAGAAAGGAGGTGTCTCATGTCCTGGGGACAGGCAGAACAGGGCTGAGGCCCCTCCCTCGTCCAGGTCCCTGTTGTCCTCATGTGCTGGTTTCCTCGGCATCCCAGCAGGGCCGAGTTCCTCCCTTCTGGCCCTCAGGTCCCTACCCAGGGGAGCCCAGGGATGGACACAAGGCTCCTGATGACCCAGGCTTGGCTCTGCCATCCTTGTGAGACTAACAGGAACAGCTGGTGGCCATGAAGCTAGCGGTACTAAGGGGTGTGTGGCGGGACTTCCCTGAGTAGTTTCTTTGGGGGAGCCTCTGTCCTGTGTCCACAGATGCCCCAGTCTCTTTTCTAGTACCCTACTCTAGCTGAGTGTGCCTCTCCCACATTGCTACACCCTCCACGACCACATCAGATGGGCTGGGTGGTGACTCGGAGCATCAGCCCACCTCAGGGCTGCACCTGCTCCCTTCAGCGTTGCTACTTCCCTGGGCACTGTCCCAGGCACAGTACTTTGTGGTCATCCATTTGGGGAAAAGTCCTGTCTACCTCGTGTGTTCCAGAAGAATGGCCTAGAACTTTTATCTTCTCAGGTATTCTAGAAACTGTTTTCCAAGATAACTTCGTCTGCCTTCCCTTTGTCTGAGACTGGGGGATTTGGGACACTACTGATGTAACTAGAAAAACAGAGCATGACTTTACCCCCAAACCATGCTGAAAAAGTCTGAGTGCCCTGAACATAGCTCAGTGTGGCCTTCCCTGGGCATGAAGGTATGAAAATAAACCATGTGTGCCATGCCTCTAATCAGTCTGCCACAGATGTATGGGAGAGCCTGTTGTCACTGTCTATGCCACAATTGGGACCTCGTGTGCTGGCGTGGGCATCCCACTGAGACTTCTAGAGTTGCCTGCGAGGCTCACAGGTCTAGCCGGCAGGGATTGATGAGATTTCATGCAAGTCTCCCTAAGGGGCCAGAAAGAAGGCAAAGCCCCTGAGGGTGGGGTGCAGAGTCACTCCTGTGGAGACAGCTGCCCTCGGACTTTGCTGAGGACATCAGAGGGCATTCTGCTGTAGTTCTGTCACGGGAAGACAAGTGTGGAAGCTAATAAACCTGAGTTTCCAGTTTCCAGGAAATGGATTTGGGGTGGCTTTGGTCAGAGGCCAAGAGAAAAGGTTTCCTAAACTGCGGTCACAGGGCTTTGACTACTGTCTCACTTTCTTCCCTGTCTCATTGGGGAAATCTTTTCTTACCTGTTACGTCCTGAGATTTTTGTACCACGAGGCCCCACACTCTTGCTGTACAGCTTGGTGTGGGTTTGAATTGGACCTTTGTGGCACGCTGTGTGGCCACACGCAGCTGGTCTGGGCAGATCCTTAGTGAGAAACACTGCCTGGTTGGAGCCCAGGAAGGTGCATCCCTGCAGGTGGTGAGCAGGGTGAGTGACTGTTCTCTCCCCACAACTGCTGCATTGTTGAGCCATCTCAGGTTTCCTTTTTTTCTTCTCAATGTGTCTTCAAGCAACTCAAACACATTGTTGCAGGAAGACGAGGCCCAATGGAGATAAAGATCACCCGAATACCACGTTTATAAAAGAAAGGGCTTTATTCACCAGTGGGAGCTAACGGCATAAAATTGCAAATGGCCACGCTCCTCGACTGGCTTGGTCTTTCCCTTTTTATTGACAGTAAGAAAGTTCCACCCCACAGGTACCCTTCTCATTGGCCAGTTTGAATCAAGTGGGAGATGCTATTCCAGCCCCTATAGCACTACAGGATGTCACAGAACTTAGAAATTTCCCAAGAGCTGAGTCACCATGGAGAGGACCCTGCAGGTGTATCCTTATGGTCTCCTTGAGAAGACCTGTTCTCCTAGACCTCACCCTTCTTGGGTATCCTCTCTCATCTCGAGACCAAAATGGGTTCTGGCAACTTCTTGGAAAATTGTTCCAAGGATTTTGAATACTAAGCATAAATCGGGGGGTGGGGGGGGAGCTCTTTTTTCTTGGTCATGGAATGGTTAATAGGGGGTCATAAATAAGGATTTAGAAGATAACTTGTCATTTCTTTATACTTGATTATTCTTTTTGTTTTTTTAATGAAACAAAAAGTTTATTTTTTTGAAAAGACAAACAAAATTGACACATCTTTATCCAAACTTTTGGCAGCTATAGCCTTACAAAATGTACTTCCCTCCCTCCCCTTTCTTTCTTTCTTTTTTTTTAGACAGAGTCTCATTCTGTTGCCCAGTTAGAGAACCATGACATCAGCGTAGCTCACAGCAACCTTGAACTTCTGGGTTGAAGTGATCCTCCTGCCTCTGCCTCTCCAGTAGCTAGGACTACAGGTGCCCATCACCACACCTGGCTGATTTTTCTATGAACCAAGTGTATGGTGCCCCACGATCATACTAATGTACACAGCTATGGTTTAATAAAAAAAAAAAAAAAAAAAGCTCTCTATTGAGACCTACTGCTCAGAAAAAAAAGATATCTTTCAGATTATACCTGATTATTCTTATCTTTCCTGTAACTGGAATATAGGATGCCAAGTGCCCTTCCCGGGATGAGGCCCTCCCATTGTTAGTGTCCGAGTAGCTCCTTGTCCCCGAAGACTAAGAATCTAGATAAGATTGACAGAGCCATGTCTTGTAATCTGTCACCCTTGAGGGACTGTGGTAACACAGCATGAGACACGTGGTTAGAAGGCGTCACTGCCACTGGTGGTTACGGTGGCTGTTCCTGAGGACGAAGGTGCTGGGCTGGTATGCTGCTCGCAGGGCAGTAAAATACTCCTGGTTTCTTTGGTTTTATTACATTCCTTCATGTCCTGTCCCTTAACTTAGGAAGTGATTACAGATTCCTTCATAAAATAAAGAACTGGCCCAATAACATTTCACTGTCCTTGAGGTCCTTCAGACTAACTTCTCGTGTCTGACCTCTGCTCAGTGGCTGAGTGGGAGCTAGAACCCAGCTGTCCTGAGCTGCAGAACAGATCAGAGGATGGTGGCAGTGTACTTGGAGGTGATGCCTACCACCAGGCTGCTGGATCAAACGTCATGTTCTGCTGGCAGCAGGAGAGTGATGGAGCCTCTGGGCTCCACTGTGTGCTGGGGTGGACATCAGGGCAGCTAGAGCCAAAGAGCCTAGGCACCTCCTCACATCCCCCGTGCTCCTACCAGGCCTCGAGATGACTTCATTCTACATCAGTGTCTTCTCAGCTGCTCCCTGGACCATCAGGACCTTGGACTGTCCACTGTTTGTTGTCATGTAAATTTCTAGTTCTTCACTCTTTCACTCAAGAAAATACTGCAATTATTTGTCAGATTCCTAGCTGGTCCTGAAAGATAATTGTTTGCATGTTGGACTCAATATGACTTTTTTGGGATGACATAGTAGTCTGAATAATTTTTTTTTTTTTTTTTTTTTGCAGTTCTTGGCCAGGGCCTGGGTTTGAACCCACCACCTCTGGCATATGGGGCCGGCGTCCTACTCCTTGAGCCACAGGCACCACCCTTGGTGTGAATAATTTTGAGTGACCCTTTGATCTGAGACACTGCATGTAGGCCTCCTAAACACATGCTCAGCTTGTAGGTAAACATGTAGGTAACCTTGTACCTCTTGTCTTTTGATCTTCGTGAAAATTAGACCAAACACTACAACCTGCCCATTGGATCTTAGAATGGCTCCATTTGTCTTTCTACCAAAGATCTGCAGAATTATCATTTAATGTGAACTAAGATCTTTTTCATATTTTTGCTTACTTCAATTATAAGGGACTGGTTGGGTTTTTAAATATAAAAACCTTGTGATAGGAAATTCTCAGTGTTCAATTGTCTATATCATACTCAACTTTTTCAGATGGTCTTTTTATTTGCGATCACTAATATGAATGTGTGAGCATGGATGTCTCTTCAGTATCAGATCCAAGCCCCCAGGGATGGGGCTTTCTCTTCCCCTCGTGTGGGACTCAGAGCTCACAGTTGAGGCTTGTCTTTGCCGTGAGTCATTGTGACAGTTTCAGGCTCATGGCCATCAAAATACCTGAGGTGAGAAGAAATGCCAAATGGTGGTACTAAGAAGCAGCGGTCTGTACAATAGGACTAAGGAGGAGCTAGAAGTCAACTCTGGAGCGTAGATCCAGAGAAAGAAGTAATCATGTCAGGTGCTACTGACAGGTGAAAAAAGAGTAAGGCATGGAAGTGATGCTTGGTTCTAGCAGTGCTAGAATAGTTCAGGTCATAGGAAGAAAATCTAGCCTCACTGAGTTTAAGAGAAAAAGTTTAAGGATCAACAAAAATAGGATGGTAACTAGACATGGTGAACTAGACAACCCTTCAGTGGAAGGCTGTAAAGGTGAGCAGAGAAATGCGGTGGGAGGAGGGGTAGTGAGGAAGGATTTAAGGAGAAGGGAATGGGGATGGTATGGCTGGAGGATGGTACCCTTTGAGCCCTGCAGTGGAGTCACCGGCTCCGTGTGTCATTTTGGCAGATGCAGAGCTTTGACAGAAAGAAGGACATGATACCTCTCCCCTTGAATGAGAGGGCAATTGCTGCCTGCCTTTCCCAATGTGGCATTTGTCCTTACTCCACAAGGATACGTCCTTGTACAATTGACAACCAAACTCAGTTTTAATGTTTACTAACCATTTCAGAAAGATACGCCCAGAAGAACTCAGGCGTTAACACTTCTACTTCAGGGAGAGGCTAGCAGGTGCAAGGCCCTTATTTTGCTCGGTTATCCATTTGGGGTGTGTGTCTTCTGTGGTCAAGAATGAAGGCACACATGATTCTCATTGACAAGAATAAGCCGAGGCCCCATTTTCACTGATCGTGACTCTCTTCCCTGAGGCCCACAGCTCAGACTCACACATTGACTCCTCACTCTCCAGGCCAAGTATGGTCAGTACACTGGGTGTGTCATGGTAAAGAAGACTTGGCAGTCTATAGTTCTTAAGAATGTGGGGCTTCTGGGTGGCACCTGTGGCTCAAAGGGTTAGGGTGCCAGCCCCATATGCCGGAGGTGGTGGGTTCAAACCCAGCCCCGGCCAAAAACTGCAAAAGAAAAAAGAAGGTGGGACTTCTAGAAGACATACCCAGACAGCCACTTCCTAGGTAGGGGTGTCTCCAACATCAATGTAGACCCTGTGTCAGCAAAGATCTCCTGGGCATATAAACTCCAAAGAGCTACCAGCTGTGGTGAAAGGTCCATGAGTGACATGCAAGAGACCCTGGGATTCTTGTGCATTTGGAGATTAGTGGCAGTCTGACACTACCTCCTAGATCTAGTCTTTGCATGCAAATTTTGTGCCTTTTGGTAAAAGGATAAGAGGGGCTAGAACTGGGATAAAGCTTTGATCTACATCTCCAGCACCCAGACTTGAGGCTTCAGTGATTTGACGTGGCTTCTGAGAAAGACGGACTTTGGGAAGTCTTGTGGCCACTGAAGGTGCTCCAGCCCTTCATGGGGACAGCAGGAGATTGAGTAACACTGGGGTGTCACCCTCCAAATTAGCAGAGCCCTCCTCACTGAGCCACCCTCCTAACGTAGCAGAGCCTCCCTCACTGGGAGTGGAGGGCTCGCCCTGTATGATGGGCTCCAACTGAGTTGCTCACTTGGTGGGCATGCAACTCTGGGACTGAGGCCAGAACCCCAGCAACTTGCTGGCACAGGTGAGCAAGGATAAAAGCCATCTGCATGTGCAAATTCTCTCTGAGATTTTTAAGCATATGCTTTAGAAAAGATACAAAACGGACACGTGGGCATTGGTATGAATCTCCTTATTCCAATAACCAGTCTTCTCTCACCTGGACATTCTTTTTTTTTTTGTAGAGACAGTCTCACTTTACTGCCCTCGGTACAGTGCCATGACGTCACAGAACTCACAGCAACCTCCAGCTCTTGGGCTTAGGCGATTCTCTTGCCTCAGCCTCCTGAGCAATTGGGACTACAGGCATCCGCCACAACGCCCGGCTATTTTTTTTGTTGTTGCAGTTTGGCCGGGGCTGGGTTTGAACCCACCACCCTTGACATATGGGGCCTGCACCCTGCTCACTGAGCCACAGGCGCTGCCCTCACCTGAACATTCTTTTTTGAACCAAGCTGCCTAGTAGCGCTGCAGGCTTGAGAGCATTTTCTGCAATGTGGACCTGGGGTGTGGACCTGAATAGGACCCGGTGCTGCTGTGTCCTGAATTCCTGAATAAGTGAAACCCTACATAGGTGACTCCAGAAGTCCCTTGTAGTGTTTGTTACCTTCCAGGGCTGGGGGCCAAGAGAGCCAGAGGTATTTATACCCTCTCACTGAGGCTACTCTGAATCCCACACGTCAGGAAACCATTGAGTCCTTACAGAACTTAGCACAGAGGAGAAGCCTGTGCTGTTGGAGCCCATGTTGTAGTCTCTGCGATGTGCACAGCAGGGAGCTGTCCCAGTCCCACATTGACAATGGAGGACTTGTTACCTCTGCTTTGGGAAATCCAATTGATAGACTCCAGTGGGAAACCTTCCTTGTACTCACTGTGGTGAAAGGTACATGAGTGACAATAGGTAAGGATCGGTGTGGATGTATCATGGCCCAGCCCTTTCACCCTAACTTGGAACAATGGGAAAGACCATCCACTCAAGTGCCCTGGAGGTGGGCCAAGGTTGCCAGTGAGGGTGCATGTCAGCTAGTCAGTTCAGGGCCTCCCTGCCCAATCCTGCTTCTTTCCCTCGCAGGTAGTGATCCCGAAAGTGCTACCAAACAACCTTCCTGCATTCCTAGGGAGCTCACCCTGTGACAGCCTTTATTTCCTGTCACATGATCCCCCAGTGAGTAAGCATGGTGTGGCTTGAGAGAGGCAGGCCTGAGATCCTCTACCAGCTGATTAGTAGTTACTGCCAATAAAAATGTAGGGGTTTGGCGGCGCCTGTGGCTCAGTGAGTAGGGCGTCGGCCCCATATGCTGAGAGTGGCGGGTTCAAACCCAGCCCCTGCCAAACTGCATCCAAAAAATAGCCGGGCGTTGTGGTGGGCGCCTGTAGTCCCAGCTGCTTGGGAGGCTGAGGCAAGAGAATCGCGTAAGCCCAAGAGTTAGAGGTTGCTGTGAGCCGTGTGACATCATGGCACTCTACCCAAGGGCGGTACAGTGAGACTCTGTCTCTACAAAAAAAAAAAATGTAGGGGTTGGTGTGACCACTCCCCTTTCCTTTCATGCAGAGCAGACAAAACCCACACTACTAGAAGTCTGCCCACGAGGAGGGCTTTCCCATCACTAATGTTGCTGCGTCCTCTGCAGGTCCCGTCCATACTCAGGTCTGCACACTTCAGTTAATCAGAAACATCCCAGAGGCCACAGGTGGGTTGAGAGCTGGCAAAGCAACAGAATTTGCCATGGGATTCTGAGCCACCCGCTCACAGCACATCATGCCTTCTGGAATTATTCAGAATTGGTCTTCATTTTATGATGTACAATCATGGTGCTTGCCTACCTTTGTAACTTGAACTGCCTGTCATGAACTGGGTTTTAGCTAAGCCATCAAATCTTTTGGTCATTTGGGATTGTGTTGTCAGCTTTGATCTCCAGCAAAGCCTAGCAGCAAGCCAGACACTGTTGTTGTTCAGGAGAAGAGGCCGTGGACTTGCTCTAATACCCTGGATGTCTGGATGATAGTTTTCTTAGTGTCTTAGCTCCAGTATTAGAGTTTGCTATCTCATAAGGCCCACGTGACGGGATATCTTCACCCGCTGCCCAGCCCGCACTTGTTCAAGGCTCCCCTTCAACTTGGCAGCTTATGGTTTACCTGGTAAAGGGGTCTGAGCTGCACCCAGATATGGTCTGTCATCTCCAAGCATTGAGCCAACTACTTCCTGGTGGATAAGTACAAGGTACAATAATTTGTCACTTACTGTAGAAGAGATGTTCTGACACACCCGTGCCCCTGCTATGGCAAGCCTGAACCTTTCCTTCTTTTATCTCAAGATATTAAGGGAGGACAAGTGTTTTACATTGTATGGATCACTTTTGTAATGCTAGAGTCTCGCTATAGCTGTGCCCATCATCCAAATAGTGTTCATAGTACCCCTTAGGTAGTTTTTTTCCCCCCTCTATCCCCTAAAAGAAAAAAATTTCATTACAAAGACACTGCACTTAAATTTTATTTTTAGGCCTGAACTTCTGAAAGGTGGTTATTTCCTATTACTGCCGAGGGGTGAGGTCCATTCAGCCTTGACACTCTGAAGGGGGTTGTCAAGTTGATCATTTCTGTGGAAACAGATTTTGACCTTGTACTTTACATATTCCAGATTCTTCCTTGGGAAGTGAGAGACCTAAGCCTGCTTGAGCTGGTCTGGGAGGTTTAATATGCTAAGAGTTGATCATGACAGCTTACTACTGAAGGAACACTCAGAAGTAATTAGTTTCTACTGATGTTTACTGGTATCTTGTAGCAGACTATATAGCTCATTGCAAGGAGAAGCGAGAGCTAAGCTTGGAACATTCAGTAATTGTAAGAAACACCTTGGTGATAAGGGCAGGAGAAGGGTTTCGGCTCTCAACAGGAGAACAGGAGAGCTCACTAGACAGAGCGTTAGTGATTGGCAGTCTACACCTGTGGTGCTAAGAGCCACGAGATTGCATCTATAAGAAGCTGCAGGAGCAGGCAGTCAGGAAGCACGCATTCACAGACCTGCTTACTCTGACTCTGTCGCTTCTCCTGCCCGCAGAACGCCTGCACAGTGTCTCTCAACCAAAGACTGCTTAAGATTCATCCTCTTACTAAGACTGCAACTCCTTCAAATACTCTCTCCCCTTTTTGCTAAAGCAAATAGCCCTCAGGCATCTAAGAGTTATTGTTTTGAGTGAGATAACAGCAATATCTCATTAGTGGCCCAACCCTGGGGGCATGTATAACTAATTCCTTTCAGATTCTTCACCACTTGTCTCTCCTTCCCTAATCCTCTGGCTGGTGACTGGTCACCTTACTGTGACGACACACTGAGGGTGAACCTTGTACTTTCTGGCTACAGGGTGGAGAAAATCTTACAATAAAAACTGGAAGGTTGGGCGGTGCCTGCAGCTCAAAGGAGTAGGGCGCTGGCCCCATATGCCGGAAGTGGCAGGTTCAAACCCAGCCCCAGCCATAAACTGCAAAAAAAAAAAGGAAGGTTGTAGCTGCCCCACCTTGCTCTCTGAAATCTTTTATTAGAAGAAAGTCTTGTGTCTAAAGCCTTTGTCTAAACTGATGAAAAGGGGGCTTGGGTCCCTTCAACAGGAAAGTAGAAGAGCAAAGAGCTCATTCCAAGTCCCTACACATCACCCATAACCCACGTCCCTAAAAGGGTCTCCTGACACCCTCGTGGGCAGGTGAGTGAGGCTCAGGCCCCGGCCCTGCGCAGGTCTTGCAGTTACTGTGGGGAAACCCAGATATCAGCCTAACTTGAAGCTGCTGTTGGCATCAGGAGGCTTCTCTGCCGTGGAAGAAGCAGATTTCCATTGCAGATGGTGACTAACGCCAGGAGGCTCATAACACCGATGCTGGCGTGTGTGGGGGCGAAAGCACAGGTGTCTCACAGCAGGGGAGGTGCAGGCTCTGGAGCTGCGTGTGCTGTAATTGGGCACGTTGTTCAGAATGATAGAATGAAAACGGAAAGCTGCTGCTATTCTTTTCTTTGCATCAAGCAGATGTTGCGGTGGTTGCAGGCTCGTTGTTCCTCAGGTGACACAACCTCCAGTTCACACCCTTAACTCCGTGCCTGTGGAGAGACCGTTGCAGGTGCCAGCTTGACGCATTGACCTACTACAAACAGGGGCAGTCAGGAGTGTCCAGCGAGTGACTCGCTTCACAAAAGAAAATCTTCATGTTTAAAAGCTTTTGATCAGGGCGGTGCCTGTGGCTCAACGGAGTAGGGCGCCAGCCCCATATGCCGGAGGTGGCTGGTTCAAACACAGCCCCAGCCCAAAACTGCAAAAAACAAAAAAACAAAACAAACAAACAAAAAAGCTTTTGATCAGAGAGTATGATAGAGTGAAAACAGCTAAGACCAGGTGTGCCCTCTCAGGATTGACCTGAAGGCCAAGAATTTAGGATCAGAAGGAACTGACGGTGGTGTGGGGGGAGTGAGCCTTTTCATACCACTGTGTGCAAGCTGGACCCACTGCTCTCACAGGGTTTCTAAATGTGTCCCCTCCTCTTTGTGTCCTAAGGGATGGAGCTGCCTCCCAATTCTAGCCCGACCGACTGACACCTTCCATGTGCTGCCGATTGTACCTTTAGTTTATAAAACCTGCAATGTAAAGGACCCTCCCCCCACTAGGCAGGTGGGTGTGCAGTCCTGCAGGATCTTCCGTGGTGAATAAACAGGTGTGCACAGACCTACCCGGGAACGCTCCTCGCACTCTGCAAGGTGCACCTTAAGGTTTCTGGCACAGGCCATAGTACCCTTGGGATATAATGGTGAAGTGGACATGGTCCATCCCTCCTTCCAGCTCCTTGCTCACAGCTGGCCTATGATGCTAGGTGTGGCCTGGGGTCTGAGCCATAGTGAGTTTCTCTGGCTTGACACCTTGTAAGGTGACACATTGGCCATATTGATTATTCTCAAAATAGGGAGCTGATTTAGAGAATATCCTGAGAACTGGTAGTTGCTATTGAGTGAGGCTGTTTTCAACCCTGCCCTGAGCTTTGCATTAAATAAGGCTTTGCAGTGAATGGGGAAATGCCCAAATGCAAGGATTGTGTACTAAACTTAGATCACGAGGAGGTTGACTTGTAATGCCCTAACTCCATCCATTTTTTTTTTTTTTCGGTTTTTGGCCTAGACTGGGTTTGAACCCACTACCTCTGACATATAGGGCCGAGGCCCTACTCCTTTGAGCCACAGGCGCTGCCCACTAACTCCATCCATTTTGAGCAAGCGAATCAGACTTACTCCATTTTGTTAAGAGCTTACAACAGGCTCGGCGCTGTGGCTTAAGTGGCTAAGGCGCCAGCCACATACACCTGAGCTGGCGGATTTGAATCCAGCCCGGGCCCGCCAAACAACAATGACAGCTACAACCAAAAAATGGCCAGGCGTTGTGACGGGCACCTGTAGTCCCAGCTACTTGGGAGGTGGAGGCAGGAGAATCGCTTGAGCCCAAGAGTTTGAAGTTGCTGTGAGCTGTGATGCCACAGCACTCTACGCAGGGTGACAGCTTGAGTCTCTGTCTCAAAGAGAAAAAAAAAGAGCTTACAACACCCTCCCCCTTGGTAACCACAATAGCCTCTTGAGCCAGCAGCGACCCTGCAGAAACAGGAAGTTTAGCTGAAAGTTGTAAAATCTTGTGAAACCACAATCCTGTCTGTGCACATCCCCAGATCCCCCTTGTAAGCACCCCTCCTTACCCTATAGATCTAACCTTTGCAGGGGTTGGCTTCAGCAAAAATTCTGCTTGTGCCAGGGCTTCTCATCCCCCACCAAAGGCACGCACCCCCTCCAAAGGGGATCAAGAGACTTTGAGGTGTGACCCTGCTCAGGACTGCTGGCTAGTAAAGGACCCCTGCTGAACTCTGACTCAGTGTGCTGCTGGTGTTTGTCTATAATTCCACTCCAGTTGGGTAGAACAGACTGGCCAGGACCCCTCTGTGCCGTGACCTCGAGGCAAGCAAGTCTGGATTCCAGCATTCCTAGCCCTGCTTGCCCACAGACGAGGACCCTCTGTTATCCTCGGGACCACAAAAGCCATCCCACAAATTTTCAAATATCCGAAACCACCCAGATGAAAGCCACTGTACTAAACATGGGAGTCCCAGGTCAGAATTCAGGGGGTCTAGGCATCTTAGTGGGGAAAATAAACTTTATTCCTTTTTACTAACCTCCAGCTGAAATTTGCCTTTCCTCCCTGCGATGAACGCAGGTAGTAAAGTTTCATAAGGCTAATAATAAGACCCGTGTGCCTCGGTCCCCCATAGAAACCACAGGTGTGTTCAAATCACAGGCAGGTGTTGGAAACGCTTGCCCTCCTCACAACGCTCCAAAGGGCAGTAGCGTCACGTCACCACCGCATAGCCTTTCAGGACTCAGTGAAGAAGTACAGAGTTGTATGTTAAGATATTTGACACCGTTGCTCGGCGCACAGCGGTTACGGTGCCAGCCACATACCGAAGGTGGCGGGTTCGAGCCCACCCTAGGCCAGCTAACCAATAAAGGCAACTATAACAACAAATAGCCCGGTGTTGTGGCAGGTGCCTGTAGTCCCAGCTACTTGGGAGGCGGAGGCAGGAGAATCGCTTGAGCCCAAGAGTTTGAAGTTGCTGTGAGCTGTGATGTCATACCACTCTACCCAGGGCGACAGCTTGAGACTCCGTCTTAAAAAAAAAAAAAAAAGAAAAAAGATACTTGACACCGCGGGTTTCGTGACTGGGGTTTGCTGCTTCTCGCGACCGCGTAGTTTCCGAGGTGGGTGGGGCTCCCCGGCCTTTGGCCCTGGCGACTCCCGGCCGCGCAGGAGCAACAGCGGAGCATTCGGGCTCTGCCGCTGGCCGGTCCCGGACCTCCAGACGGACCTGCGTCCCACGGCTGGACAACGCCGGCCGCCTGGTTTGGGTCCCGCAGCTGAGAATGGCCTCCGAAAGCCCTGGCGTCCCCGGCCGGCGCGGAAGACTGGCAGCCGGGGGACAGCAGGCGACGTTCCGGCTGCTGCTGCTCCTGCTGTTGGGGCTGGTGCCCGAGCGCGCCGCAGGTGAGAGGCGGGGGCCGGCGGCGGCCGGGCGGAGGGCGGGATGGAGCCCGAGTTCCAGACCTCGGATCTAGGACACACAGTGATGTTTGTTATGCTTGGTAGGGGCGGGGCGGGGGTAGAACAAGGGGACAAAGGCTGGAAGCGAGGCGGCCACTCCTGGTTCCGGGCAGGCCACAGGGCCCGGGCCGAGGGCGCTATTCGCCGCCTCCCACTGAGGCTAGGGAGGGGGGAGGAAGAGGCTCGGGGGCTGGCCTGCGGGTGTGGACAGCGGGAGGCCGACGCAGCTCGAGGGAGCTGGCAGTGATCCCCAACCTGCTTGGACCCAACCTTCCCCACAGCTTCCTGCGGGTCCCTGTGGGCCCCTCCGGAAAGGGGCTGCTGACACCTGGCCCGCCTGGGTGGGGCTCCAGAAAGGCCCAGGGGACGCTTTTCTGGAGGTGCGAGGGTGGCTGGGATATCGCTTTCCAAGCAGTGGGCTCCTGGTGCCTGGAGTGTCCCTTGGGTCCGGAAGAAAAGAGGGCTGGAAGGTGGAGAGGGGCAATGGGATTTCTGGGACGTGGCCTGGAATTTGTGTTCTTTTCCTGTTTCAGCTTTGGTGAGATGGGGACACAAGTGTGCCCAGAGCGCCACCTGTCCACATCCCACCCCATCCACCCCTTCAGGGCGCAGCCTGCAGAGGCCGCCGGTGCAGGTTGGGTGTGTGGCAGGTGTGGTTGCCGGCCATGCCTGGCTCTCCGAACTTCACAGGCAGAAAGCATTTGGCACAGGCAATTTACAGATGACTTTTCACCTTTGTGCCTGGTAACTCTTGTTAGAATTTTTTTGTTGTTTGTTTTTTTTTAGAGACAGAATCTTACTTTGTCACCCTCGGTAGAGTGCTGTGGCATCACAGCTCACAGCAACCTCCAGCTCTTGGGCTTAGGCGATTCTCTTGCCTCAGCCTCCCAAGTAGCTGGGACCACAGGTGCCCGCCACAACACCCAGCTATTTTTTGTTGCAGTTTGCCCAGGGCTGGGTTCAAACCCACTACCTTCAGTATATGGGGCCAGTGCCCTACTCACTGAGCCACAGGGCTGCCCTGTTAGAATGTTTTTAATACCCAAAATGAAAGACACAGGATTAGGAGGAAACAATGATGTTGCTACAGAGTTATTTTGATAAATGTGTCCAAAAAATGCACTAAACAACATCTAAGCTGGTAAGTCACCTGATGAGACTGGAAGTAGTGGGGGGATTACATTTGTTGTTTGCAACAACTATCATGTGATTGGAAAACACTTGCGGTTTCTATCTGGGACTGAAAGCGAAAGCATAGGTCCTGGTAATCCTGCTGTTCTGTGTCACCTTCATTCTTCATGAGAGGAAAGGTTATATTGCAACTAGAGGTTAGTGAAAATGCAGAGGTTATTTTTTCTCATCCAGGATGAAGCTTCTGAATGCAAGTTTTCAGGTCCCTGCCGCTGGGAATGTCAGTGGGTCCCAAGTGAAGAGCCCCTGCTCTCGGATCTAGGGACACACAGTGATGTTTGTTATGCTTGGTAGGGGCAAGGGTGTGTGTGTGCACCCAGTGCCTGTAACCCTTCTGGGGGAATGATCAGGCCTGGTCTCCCAGAACCAGGCGTATGCCCAGCTGTGGTTCTCATCAGGCCCTGACATCAGGTGGGGAAGGCCCGGCTTCCCCTCCTCCTTGGGGGAGGAGCGGGGAGGGAGGAAGTAACCTGGTCAGATCTGCAGAGTGGACAGGGGCTTTCCAAGGGCAGCAATAATAAGTGCTGTATCAAGGATGTTCTGAGCCTCCTAGCACCCTGTGACAAGGATTAGGTTTTTGTCACTGTGGTAAGATAGAACACTGAGGCTCAGAGAGGTTAACTGCCTACCCAAGATTACAGAGTCGCTTCTCTGGTCAGGATTTGAACACTGGCAGGCTGGCTTTGAAGCCCTTGCTGCCTCAGGGAAGAGTCAGTGGTCCTTTAGGATCAAGCCCAGCAGAGGCAGATTAATCAGAGGGCAGATGATCACAAAACTGGTATGGTAAAACTCAAATTGGGGGCTGGCAGGGGTGAGGGGCGTACCGGTTTCTGGCCTGGGCAGTGCTGGCTGGGTGTGCTGCTGGTGCCAAGAGTGGGTAGCGTGCAGGGCAGCCTGGGGGATGGAGGGGCTCCTGCTGGGCCCCTCTCACGCCACCTCCCCCTTCTTGCCCTCCATGCTGACACCACAATCTTATCCTTTCCTGGGTCCAGCCCTTATCCTCACCTTTACATTGATTTAACAGGTGGTTCCAACAGCACCCACCTTGTGGCAGGCACTAGCCTGGGAACTTTATAATATTAACTTAGTTACCTCTCACAACAGCCTGTCTACCTCTTCTCCGCTGGGGAAACTGAGGCACAGAGAAGCAACTGAGTCCTTGCTCTCCTCCCTAGACTTACGTCTTGCATTTGCAGTCTTCCTTGGTCTTGGTTTTTCTGAACACACCACAAGCTTTTGCACCCCAGGCGTTTCTACTTGCTAGCCTCTGTGCCAAGAGCGCTCAATCTCAAATTTTAGAATTCTCTCTGAATTGCCCAGAGGGCTTTTTGAACTACATGACTGGACCCCACCTCGAGAGTTTCTGATCCAGTAGGGCTGATAAGGGGCCCGAGAATGTGCTTGTATAACAAGTTCCCAGGTACCGCTGATGCAGGTGGTACATTTTAGGTTCATTGTCCCAGAACATGCTTCCCTCCTGACTGCCTGGTGACTCACAGCTGGTGAGATTTGCACTTACAAGACACCCTCAGCCCACCCCTAGCTGTGCCCTGACACTCACAGCCTCTACTCACCTTACCGGAATTGGTTGTTTAATTGTCCCCTTCCCTGCCAGGCCACGGGTGCCCTAGGGACCATGAGCTCAGTGTCTGTCTGGTAGTAAGTGCTCAACAGATGTTTCTCGGATGAGTAATGCCGCAGGGGAGAGGTGGGACTGGACAGTATGGGAGGGCCCAGCACATGGGAGGGCACGGAGGCAGTATTCTGGGAGGGCAGGGAGGGTGCTGGTGGTGGGGGAGGGCACAGAAGCATCCCTTGGAACTTCCAGGCCTGCTTGTATGCAAGCCCTGTCCAGGTCAGCTCCATCCAGGTCAGTGGTGGGTTTTCAGAGCTCCTAGGTCAGGTCGTCCTGGAGCAGCCAGGGGGGAGGACACTCCGGCAGAGGTGTGTGGGGCAGCCCCAGAGAGGAGTCAGCCAGAAGGTAGGAAACACAGGAACAGTCCCGCACAGAGGCCTTGCCCTGTGTGTGTGTGTGTGTTGGGGTGGGGGGGAGTAGGGGGATGTCCATTCCTGTGGCAAGGTCCCCTTCAACGTGCCTGTCACTGTCATTTCATGCCGTCTCTCCCAGCAGTTGACAAGGATGTACACAGAATTTGTGCCTGGATGTTTGAACTTATCTCTCCCCATTTCCCCCTTGCAGAGAGTCCCTGGGCGCTGCCCTCTGTGGTTGATGGCCCATCTCCCTTAGCAAAGGTGCTGATGGCAGAGCTGGCCAGTCAGAAGTCAGCAGACAAGCCGTGGCCTGGAGGTAAGCCCCTGCCCACCTGAGCTGGCAGAGGCCAGGAGCCACCAGCCTGCAGGAGGACATGTCTTGAGTCTGGGAATCTGGTGGACTGTCACTGTTCACTCACACTCTCAGTGGCCCCTCCATGAAGAGGTTTCTCCAGCCCTGAGGACAGAGCCCCCCTTTCCTCAGCATAGAAAAGGACAGCAGGGCCTGGAGGGGGAATCCAGGCTGCCACGTGCTTTTGGGTGCAGGGCCTCAGTTTCTCTTTGAAATGAGACTTAGGTTTATCGTGAGGGTGACCTGATAGTGGATGAAAAGCACAGCAGTGCAGGGAGCACAGCCACCAACCCGGAAATAGCAGCTGTGAGCCCTGTCACTGCTGCCCGTGCTCTCTGATGACAGGAAGTGAGGGCCCCCTGTCTGCCGGGTGTGATGCAAGACAGAAGGGGCACAGTCAGCTGTGCTGCCCCCGCCCCCAGGCAGAGCCCACAGTCTTAGCAGAGAGCACAGAACACTGTCCAGGCCCCTCCGAGGGAGGTCAGCCTGGAATCAGCAGGGTTTCCTGAAGGAAAGGACATCTGAGCCAGAGCCAGAGAGGAGGAGAAATTGGCTGGGACAAAAGAGGCACTGCAGATGGGAAGGGCCTAGGTGGTGTTACGTGTGGTGAGAACATACCCGAGAGGTGGTAACAGCACTGTGAGTGTGAGGTGTACCTGGCTTCCTGCACACACCCTCTTCACACTGAGCACCTCCTCAGTGCCTGAGCTGTTCTGGGCCAAATGGAGGGCGGTCCTGCCCTAGAGGGGCTGACGCTGCAGGGGAGACAGGCTGACAAGAGCATGTTCTCTGTGGTGACAGCACACAAAATAATGTGGAGGTGAGGAGAGCCATAGGTATTGATAAAGTAGCCTACAAAGGCCTCACTGAGAAGGGGACGGTCAAGCAAAAACTCTTGTTCATTAATTAGGTGACAGAGTAGGCCGTGATGTATCTGAGAAAACGGTGCCGAATCTTTAAACACACGGCACTGTTCTGCTAGCCTGAGTCAGGGCTGACTGCTCAGCAGATCCCACCTGTGGCACCAAGGTTGAGTAATGCCAGGAGCCAGCGCCTAGACTTGGGGAATAGAGCTGGCTAGCAGTGTGTAAGTGAGGATTCCCTAACTTGGCAGCTACGCTTTAGGCCAGGACGGACACAGACCTTTCTTGATCACCTCTGGGGAGTGCGTTAAGTTCACATTAGTTAAGCTTGGGAAAACAATCAGCTTCGTTTTTTCTTTTTAGAGACAGAGTCTCACTTTGTCACCTTCAGTAGAATGCCGTGGTGTCACAGCTCACAGCAACCTGCAGCTCTTGGGCTTGGGCAATTCTCTTGCCTCAGCCTCCCAAGTAGCTGGGACCACAGGTGCCCACCACAACGCCCGGCTATTTTTTGTTGCAGTTTGGCCGGGGCTGGGTTTGAACCTGCCACCCTCGGTATATGGGACCCGCACCCTACTCACTGAGCCACAGGTGCCGCCCAACCAGCTTTGCTTTAATCACTCTTTTTTTAACAGTGAGGTGGGAAACCTAATACTCACACTAGACGTGAGCACACAGCGCGAGGAGGTCCTGAGAGCTAGGCTGAGGAACTTTCTAGAAGTGAAGTCCGAGCTCCCATGTGCATGATCTTTGGCCTGAATGTTTGACTAATTGTTTGATTAAACTATTTAATTATGATAAAGTATATATAACATAAAATTTACCACTGTAACCATTTTGTGGTGTGTATTTCAGCGGCACTAAGTGATCCACATTGCTGTATAGCCATCACCTCTATCCACCTCCAGAACTTTTTTTTTTTTTTTTTTTTTAGAGACAGAGTTTCACTTTATCACCGTTGGTGGAGTGCTATGGCATCACAGCTCACAGCAACCTCCAACTCCTGGGTTTAGGAGATTCTCTTGCCTCAGCCTCCCAAGCAGCTGGGACTACAGGCGCCCGCCACAACGCCCGGCTATTTTTTTGTTGCAATTTGGCCGGGGCTGGGTTTGAACCCACCACCCTCGGTATATGGGGCCGGCACCCTACTCACTGAGCCACAGGCGCCGCCCACCTCCAGAACTTTTTCATCTTCCCAAACTGAAGCTCCCTTCACATTAACTCCCCACTCCCTCCCCCCTCCCTTGTCCTTTTTCTTTAACTGAAATTCCTAGTTCTTGACCTTGAGGACAGTAGATGCTCAGTGGGTAGGCTCCCACCCCAGCTGACCCAGTCACACAGGGCTCTTCCTGTGCAGGCCCTACCAGGCCTGTCTTGTGAGACCCTGTCTGTCTCCGCAGGAACCCACACTCTCCACTACCACTACCTGGCCCTGTCAGAGCCAGGCCCCGGCCTCCCACGGTTTCTGGCTGTGGGCTATGTGGATGACCAGCCCTTCATCCGGTATGACAGTAGCACTGGCAGGGCCAAGCCTCAGGCCCCATGGATGACACCAAAGGATGCCCAGTATTGGGAGACGGAGACCCTGAAGCAGAGGACCTGGGAGAAGGTGCAGCAGGTGGAAGTGTGGAGCCTGATGGACCATCATAACCAGAGCGGTACGTGGGCGGCTCTCAGGTCTCCACCCTCCTCATACCCTGCCGGACCCTCCAGGCCACTGTGCCTGTCTGCCAGGGTCGCAGCTGCTCTGCCCAGCCTGGCACAGGTGTGGGGCACGCTTTAGGTGCACAGTCTCACCCAGGCCTTCTGACACGGTCAAGTGGGGGTTGACGGGGCCTTCAAAAATGATCGTAGCTCCCTTGGTCAACCAAGGGCCAGTATGACAAATATCTGTGGGAGCCCGTGATGCCTCCTCGTTGGCCCCCCAGGGAGCCGGTATCAGTGAGAGAAAGGGGGTGCTTCTTCTTCCTCTGCTTCCTCAGCCCAGCAGCCTGAGAGCCTGTGCTGACATTACTGGCAGCAAAGTGCGGGGCACAGAGGTCTGGGGAGGAACGCATAGGACGGCTGGAGGGGCAGGGCCGGAGGGCAGCATGGCCAGGCTCAGCAGCCTCCGCATTCTCACATTGCTGGAGTCAGAGCATGTTAGGCTCACCACCGAGGGCATCTTTCACCCATAAACAACTGACATTTGTCCTTCTTAGTGGCATATAAAATAACAGCGTGTCTCATAATCAGGAACTCAGGTGCCCTCTGAGCATGCAGAGAACCTGGCAAATCTCTCAGCCTGGCTGCTCATGAGAATTACCTGGGGAGCATTTGGAGGCTGTGGGTGGTGGGCCCGCCGCTGACTGCCCCACCTGCCTGTGCAGGTGCACACAGTGCCCAGCGCATGTTTGGCTGCAAGATCCATGAGGACGGCAGTTCCTCCAGTTTCTGGCAGTTTGGCTTTGATGGCCAGGACCACCTGTCGCTGGACCTGGAGACACTGAGTTGGGTGTCGGCCGAGCCGATGGCCGTGTGGACGAAGCACTGGTGGGAGATGGAGCGCTGCTATGCGGAATATGACAAGGCTTACCTGGAGGGACCCTGCCTCACCTCCCTGCGCCGGTACCTGGAGCTGGGAGGCCAGAGCCTCACCCGCAGAGGTAAGGCCCAACCTGCCACGACATGCCCACTCCCAGAGCCATCCCTGCGGACATGAGCTGCCCACCCAAAAGATGCCAGTTAGATTAGCACCACTGTGCTTCCTCTAGAGCTGGACGGAGGTCTGGACCTTAGGGTGTGCTCCAGGGCAGGTGGACAAGGAGTCTCCCTGCCCCACTGTGTGCTCTTGAGTAAAGACCCTGCAGGCTCTGGGTCTCATTTTCTTCATCTGCAGAGCAAATGGGTCAAACTGGGTGGCTCAGGAAGTCCCTTTGGGGTATAATCCCCTACAGATCTGATTCTTGGGAAACAGACCCCAAGATGATAACATTCCCTACCAGGCCAGGCCCCCCAGAGCTCAAGGCTTTGGGGAAGCTGAAGCCTCTTAGCCCCTCCCCCTGTGTACCCCTGGTTCTAAACATGCCCTCCGGACTCCAGGTGTACCCTACACTTCTCCAGACCCCAAACAGCAGGGCTGGAAACATGGAGGCAGCTCAGGTCTAAGGCACAATGCTGTGGTGTCGCTAGGGAAGACAGGTGCTTAGGGGTGCTGAGTGTAGAGACCTGGCTGGCTCTGTTGTCAGGGAGGCTGCAGGGTGGGAGGTGGGGTGTGTTAATGGGCTGAGCTGTGGGAAAGACATTCCTTGCAGGGAGGACAGGACAAACAGTAGCAGGAGGAAGAACTGTGATTGTACACGGAGAAGTCTGGCCTCATTCCAGGGAGGCACAGCTGGAGAAAAAGGCCTGGCATGTGTGAGGAGCCAGCCTGACCCCAGGGCCCAGGAGATGAGGGCTGGGTGTGTGTGTGTGCGTGTCGGGCCTGTGGCCTGCATCTCCCCACCAGCCTGACCCCAGGGCCCAGGAGACAACGGCTGGGGGTGTGTCTGTGCGTGTCGGGCCTGTGGCCTGCATCTCCCCGGAGGCTACCTCAGGCCTCACCTGGGTGTAGTGGTTCAGAGTGCAGGCACTGGATCCGGGAGCACCAGATCCAGATGACAGCTGCAGGACTTGTTTGCTGTGTGACCTTAGGCAAGTTTCTTGCTCTCTCTGTGCCTCAGTTCCCTCATCAGTGTAACTTCCTAAAGGAACATATAGGTGTGTTACATAAGGGAGTGTTGAACTCTCAGCACCGGGAGTCGTTCTGTACCCTTCACCTGGGTGACCTCATTGAATTCTCAGCCGTGCCAGGAACATTTGGTCTCCATTAAGCTTTGAGAGACAGAGTAGTTGTGGGGCCTCTACAGGTCACACAGCTGCAAAGGGGTCAAGTTTGGCTTCACACTCAGCCTGCCTGACTTCAGCCCCTAGGTGAGGAAAGTCTCGTCCTTCTCGCCTTTGACAAGCACTTACTAGGCACCTACTGTGTGCAGGAGGTCACAGGAGAGACGTGTAGTCTCTGGGAAAACTCTAGGCTCTTTGGGGAGAAGGGTGTGGATGTATGCATATAGGACTCAACAGCCCCGCCCTGGGCCCTCCTCAGAGGCTGGGGTGGGAGGTCACACCCCGTGGGAGTTCTTAGGAAAATGCCCCTTTGGGAGAGTTGGTGATGGATCCTCTGTGCCTCTGACATCTGTGTTTCTCCTAGAGAACCCCATTCCCGTCCCTTCCCTGTTTTCCACCCCTGGAAGATGCTGGAGGGCACAGCGTGGGGACAGGGGACCGGCAGAGCAGCTGTCTTCCCTCTGCCTCTCTCGCAGATCCTCCCTCGGTGCATGTGACAAGGAGCACAGCTGGGGATGGAGAAGTCGTTCTGAGATGCTGGGCCGTAGGCTTCTATCCACCGGACATCTCGTTAAGCTGGTGGCTGGGGGGGGAGGAGCTGACCCTAGAAACTGAGCATGTGGAGACGCGCCCCAGTGGGGACGGCACCTACCAGACATGGGTAGCCGTGTGGGTGCCCGCCGGGGAGGAGGCCCAGTACACCTGCCACATCCAGCACCCCAGCCTCAACCACACGCTCACTGTGGCCTGGGGTGAGGAGCTGGGCTAGCGAGGAGGGGCAGGAAGGGAGTGGGGTGGTCCCTGGGCACCCAGAGGCAGCTCCATGGTCTGGGGGGATGTCTCCTTTTCTCTGCCTTCTTTAGAATGGCCGTCTTATGGCAAATTCATTCCCCTGGTCATCTTCGCAGTCCTGGCCACTGTCGTGCTGGCAGCTATGGCTATGATCTTGACCAAGAAGTGCCTTCAAGGTAGGTGGGGAAGAAATGAAGAAGTGGGGCCCTCCTGGAACTCCAGCCCTGTGAAGAAGAATGCTCTGTCCCCATCCCACAGTCAGAGTTCCCCGCTGCTGGGGAATCAGCTACTGCTGAGGCCCTGGCCCTGGTCCCCCTGTGGAAAGCCCTCCACCCTGGTAGCCCACCCCACAGTCAGGGGACTTTCAGTCCTGCCTTGGAAAGGGCCCAGAAGGCGAGCAGGGAGGGAATGTGGGAATGCAGAGCCCCCTCGCTTCCTTTCTTCCACCTCTGCCCACCACCCACTTAGTCTCTTGTGTTCTTTCTCCCACAGCCAGGAACAAGATGTCTTATGAGCAAGCCTCAGGTAACTGTGGGATGGGCAAGTTGAGGAAAGGAAGTCCTGGGTGCCAAGCACAGCTGAGATGCCATAGCACCGAAGACAGGGGTGGGTGGGTGTGGACAGGCACTTTTCCAGGCTCCAGTCCTGGCTGACCACAACACCAGCCCCCTCTTGCTGTCCTGGACCATCCCTAGCCGGGGCCAGTAAACCCTGGATGTGGGGTGGAGGTGGAGGGTACACTGTGGGGAGCTATGACCCTGTGTTTGGGGGAGGTGGGCCCTGGGGTGTCACTGCCCTTTTTCCTCCCTGCAGGTGGAGAGGAGCCCCACAGAGTCCAGAGCCCAGTGAGCAAGGGCTGCTCAGTCTTTCTGTTTACCAAAGTTCAACATTAGGTAACCTAGGGGCCTTTGGGGATGTGTGTGGGGGACCCCCAAGGCCATGCTGGTTGGCTGACAGGTGTTACCTGACCAGGAGTGCCCACCCTGTTTGTGTTGCTGAGATGGCTTTGCCATCTTCCTGAAATCCTCCTGAAGATCTAATCGCTCCCGACTTGGGGGTGGGAGGAGGGCAGTAATAATAATCCTCAGACTTGTATCACACCTGACAGTTTACAGAATGATATATGAAAAGTGTGTGTCTCACTTGAACCTCACAGGTGCCTTAGGAGTTTGGTCACGCTCTTCTCTTTCCCACTTCCCCGCATGGAGACTGAGTCAAGGAAGAACCAGAACAAGATCAAGAAGGAGCTGTGCACGTGAGGGGCAGCACCTGCCTGGCCTGCCAGCTTGGAGAACACCGCAGCTACCCAGACTTTTTGTCAGTGTGGTCCCATCTCATGAGGAACATAGGGTGGGGTGTGTGTTCTCATCTGCGGAAGCAGCTCAGGGAAGCATGTAGAACAATCTTACACATCCTCCTTCCTCCCCTTTTGAGTGTTTTGGATTTTTACAATGAACACATGTCACTTTTGCAGTAAGGGAAAGACCTCTTTTTGCTGTGCCCTGTGGAAATGCTTCTTAAGTGTGTGACCCGTGGAAGGCCCAGCCTTACCTCCCTGCATTTTCATCGGAGCAGAAGGCCCATATCTCCTTTGTGAATAAGAATCTCATAAGATCACATGTCTTTGTTTATTCAATGAACCATTACCTTCTCAAGCTACCTGGTATGCAGGGGGTTGGGACTCCCAGTTGAGGACAGGGTCCCCTGCAAATGAACCCCATCTTCATGGGGTTGTTGGATTTTGGTGGATGATGGACTTGAAGCCAGGCCATCTGCATCCCCTCCGACCCTACATGTTCCTCAGCAGACCCAAACCAGGTTGGATGTTTTGCAGCCCCAGGAGGCCTCAGCCCAAGGATGTGAAAGACTTTTGAGTCCAGAATAAAATTTCAGCCTGTGCTCAGGGTCTCAGCAGTGAGCTGGTAACTGCCTGGCTTTACTGAAGAATGTGTCTTTAAGTGTCCCTCTGTCTCAAGGACACTATCGTGTATGTTTTGCTGACCATGCACCAAACAGGGTTTTAAGCCCTTTTCGTGCATTAGGCCAAAAAGCACACCTGTTCAGAAGGATTAATAATCTTGGGCTACAGTGAGGAAACTGAGGCCTAGAGAGCTCAAGTCACTGGCCCAGGGCCCCATAGCCATTCCTGGCAGAGCCAGGACCCTAGGCCAGTCAAGCTTCCGGGGATCCATGTAGAATGACCGTCCATGTCCTCCTTCCTATCCTTTTGGGTGCTTTGAATTTTTACAATGAGCACATGTCACTTGTGCATCTCTGCACCAAAAGCCTCGATGACAACCCTGCCATTCTGCAAATGGCAGTAAGGACAGGTCTGCAGTCCCTTACCTGCAATTCTGAAATCTTGAAATCCAAAAACCTTCAAAGTTAGGAGTTTTTCCTGAGTTTGGCCTCAAAATCTGCTCAGAAGTAAGGTTGTTCATACTCAGTAGTTACTCCCTGTATGGTGTGCCTTTTTGCAATTTCCACAGAAATATTGATATATTTGATTACATCCCTTTAGGCCCCTTTGGGAGTGTGATATAACATCAAAAATCCACACCTGAAAAAAAAAAAAAAACAAACAAAAAAAATCCACACCTGAGTGGCACCCATATAGCTCAGTGGGTAGGGCACCGGTCACATACACTGAGGCTCGTGGGTTCGAACCCGGCTGGGCCAGCTAAAACAACAATGACAACTGCAACAAAAAGGTAGCCAGGCATTGTGGCAGGCACCTGTAATCCCAGCTACTTGGGAGGCTGGGGCAAAAGAATTGCTTAAGCCCAAGAGTTTGAGTTTGCTGTGAGCTGTAATGTCATGGCACCTTACCCAGGGTGACAGCTTCAGATTGTCTCAAAAAAAAAAAAAAAAAATCACAATTTGGTGTCTTTCTACAGTCCAAAGAATTCTAAATTCTGAACCACATCTGACCCCAAGGGTTTCAAGCAAGGGTAATCGGACCTGCATCAACAAGGTTTTGTAGTAATAAACATGCCTTCTTTTCGCTGGTAAAAGCACAATTGTCTGGTGCACAGTGAGACTGAGGTCGAACGTGAGGAAGCCCTGCCTAGTGGGAGGCTTAAGTGCCTGGGTGGACCCTAGGGGTTCCCTCCTCCCTAGATGCCTCTTTCCTGGGGTGACTAGCTGAGGAGCTGTTGAGGGAGAATCAGGTTGGAGGAGGCTTCTGGCCAGCCAGTCTGACTTCACACTGGGATAACTGCATCACCTTTCTGTGCTCCTCCCTCAGGATTTATGGCTTCTCTGTGGCCCCCTGAGACCTGCAGCTGACGCCTGCACTGGGTCCTTCCTGGGTAGGCACAGGCCTTGACCGAACTCTTGCATGGCTTTTGCAGGACAGGGGTTTATGGAAGTTCAGGGAGCCTTGGAGGTGCCGTGTTCCCTGGAGACTGGCTTCTGTGGGTCACAGCTCTGGACAGAACAGGCTGAAGGATCCTGTGCAATTCTGCACTTGTCTGTGTCTAGGCCCCTGAATACGCCTGGGGCATTGGGACTGTAGGACCAACTCACTGGGTGAAGAAAAGAGATGAAGAGGCAGTGGCTGGTGGGATCGAACTGTAGCTCCTGCAGACACCAGTAAGAGCTATAATGGGACAGAAACTTGTCTTTTTCTCCTTTTAAGTCAGTGGAGAAGCCCACAAACCAAAGTGAGTCACAGAGTGGATACATCACTGCAGGCTCCTGCCACTCCAAGGGTAGGGTCACTTCTCTTTTCTGAGTGGCTTCACTGGCTGCTTGGTCTAGAAACTGCCTGAGGGCATTTCCTGTCCCAGATGCCTCTCAGCAAAGCCCTGCTTCTGACCCTCACTGCCCTTTCCTGTAGCTTTTCCTACCCTGGGAGGTCATTGCAGGCCCCTCAGCCTTTACATGGGAGCTCTACTCACTGAGCTACGGGCACCAAGCCTGTTATCCTTTGTCTTATACGGCCTTATACTTGTTAATGATTTCGTATCTTTTTGATACAATATGTAATTCCAAAAGGGACAGGGTATGACTGTGTCTGACCTCCCTTCTCCTCATGGCTGGCAGCTCAGTTTTAAGTGTTTATTTGGGGGGGGACCCTTGGACATGAGGGCGTCCATTCAGTTGGCTAGGGGGCTTAAGATTTTATCTTACTTAATTATCAGAGAAATGCAAATCAAAACCACCCTAAGATATCACCTAACCCCATTGAGAAGGGCCCACATCACAAAGTCTCAAAGCTGCAGATGCTGGTGTGGATGTGGAGAGAAGGGAACACTTTTACACTGCTGATGGGACTGCAAACTAATATAACCTTTTTGGAAGGAAGTATGGAGAATCCTCAAAGAACTCAATCTAGACCTTCCACTTAATCCTGCAGTCCCATTACTGGGCATCTACCCAGAAGAAAAAAAATCCTTTTACCATAGGGACACTTTCACTGGACTGTTTATTACAGCTCAATTTGCAATTGCCAAACTGTGGAAACAACCTAAATGCCCACCAACCCAGGAATGGATTAACAAGCTGTGGTATATATATACCATGGAATACTATTCAGCCACTAAAAATGATGTTGATTTTACATCTTTTCTATTCACCTGGATGGAGTTGAAACACATTCTTCTTAGTAAAGCATCACAAGAATGGAGAAGCCAAGAATCCAGTGTACTCAATTTTGATGTGAGGACAATTGATGACCTAGTACATGGTGGGGGATAGGGAAATGGAGGAGTGGAGAGAAAAAAGGAGGGAGAGGGAGGGGGAGTCATGGTGTATGACACACCTCTTGGAGGCAGGACACAGTTATAAGAGGGACTTTACCTAACAAATGGAATCAGTGTAACCTGGTTCTCTGTACCCTCAATGAATCCCCAACAATTAAAAAAACAAAAACAAAAACAAACACACACAATTATAAGAGAGAGTTTACCTAACAAATGGAATCAGTGTAACCTGGTTCTCTGTACCCTCAATGAATCCCCAATAATTAAAAAAAAAAAACCCAAGGGGCGGCACCTGTGGCTCAGTCGGTGGGGCGCCGGCCCCATATACCGAGGGTGGCGGGTTCAAACTTGGCCCCGGCCGAACTGCAACAAAAAAATAGCCGGGCGTTGTGGTGGGCGCCTGTAGTCCCAGCTACTTGGGAGGCTGAGGCAAGAGAATCGCTTAAGCCCAGGAGTTGGAGGTTGCTGTGAGCTGTGTGAGGCCACGGCACTCTACCGAGGGCCATAAAGTGAGACTGTCTCTACAAAAAACAAAACAAACAAAAAAAAAACCCCAAAACCAACCAAACAAAAAGATACTCCAAGGCTTTAGGCAAAACTTCATTTCTTTAACCAATTGCAAATCAAAGAATCCTTAAACACCTATAACCTGTAATCCCCTGCTTTGAAATATCCTGCCTTTTGGGGCCACACCAATGTGTGCCTTCCAACTATTGCTTTATGACATTACATACAATTCCTGCCTCCCCGAAATGCATAAAACCAAACAATAACCACTTGCAGTTTGAGAGCATTTGCTCAAGGCCTCTTGGATATGTCTATCTGGACCAAAGTCACACATATTCTGTACAGAATAAACCTCTTTAAATTATCTTTACAGTTTGGGTTCTTTTCTGTTGGCAATTGTCATTTTGAAGGTAGGAAGACTCAGCACAGAGATGTTAAGAAACTAATTCAAGGTCATACAAAAGAATAAGTGACAAAGTTAGGATCCAACACAGACTGGCTCTCATCTCAGAACTGTGTCTTTCAGGAGGTCACATCTGGGCAGAGAGCTGAAATTACATCCAAGTGAAGCAGTGAGAGAAGTGCCTTTTAGGTAGAGAACATGCCCAAAGACAGAAGCAACAGCCTGGTCTGAGTGTGTGCAAACTACAGAGGGCGGTGACCAGAATGGACGCCACGAGTGACAAAAGTGAGGCTAAAGAAAGACTAGGGACGAGGTCCTGGATGGTGGTCATGGGGTGAGCAGCTCTGATCACCCTGCAGAAACTTGCCATTCACATTGGAAGACTGAGACAAGCCAACGGCTCCAGCTCAGGGCCTTCAGCATCTGCCACAGGTCCGAGCTGAGGCCAGAGTCTCCCCAGACAGCCCCCAGCCAAAGACTAAGCAAGATGGTCATTCTGAGGTTTGGCTATTTCTGACCAACAGAGGGGCATTCCTGGCTCCAGAATTCTGCACTGGGTTGGCTGAGACAAACTTGTATCATGGCTTGAAGCCCTTTAACCACCTCCTCAAAAAAAAAAAAAAAAAAAACCTCTCAAATTCCTAACTCCATCTTAGCCTTTATTCTTACAGAACTTAGCTGACAGAGATACCGATGTCTGTCACAAGGAGACTATAGACATATGATTTTCTTTTCTTTTCTTTTTTTTTTTTTTGAGACAGAGTCTCACTTTGTTGCCCTTGGTAGAGTGCCATGTTGTCACAGCTCACAGCTCACACCAACCTCAAAATCTTAGGCTTAAGTGATTCTTTTGCCTCAGTCTCCCAGGTAGCTGGGACTACGGACACGTGCCACAACACCTGGCTATTTTGTGTTGTAGTTGTTTTAGCAGGCCTGGGCTGGGTTCCAACCCAGTGTATGTGGCGGGTGCCCTAACCACTAAGCTATGGGTGCAGTGCCAAGACCTATGATTTTCAAATGTTTCTAAAACTTTGAATCTTTTTGGTCAACAAAATCTAACAGAGAGGCCTATTTGTACAATGCAGATGAAGATATGACTGTTCTGACTGAAGTCGAGTGGAAGAACTAGAATTCAACTCTCTATGACAACCTTTGCCAACAGACTCCAGGGTTCTTCTAGGCAAATCCAAGAAATGGAGAGACCACCAAAGGAATTTTGTTAAATGCTATGAAGGCGTCAGACTTTCATTTCAGGTATCAGCGCTGCCAGGTGCAGGATGGACTGAAATGAGAGGGTGAGGAAACACTTTTTTCCTTTTCTCAAGTCTGAAGTTGATGGGGTCAAATCCAGAATGGCAGGAGTAGAGTGTGGACTGAGAAGCAGCAGAATCCCCAAGGCAGAAGGATCTATCCCTTGAGTCCAGAAGTACCAGTCTAGCTTAGGAGAGACCATAACAAGATCCTGGTCCTTACACATAGAGAGACGAAAGAAGGGTGGAAGGAAGGTTAGGTGAGTAGGGCATGGGTCATGGATGCAGAAGTAGGTGTCGGGAGTGCTGAATTTGAGGTGTCTGAGGGGGTCTCAGGACAGCAGAGATGAACAAAGAAGTTACCGTTGCTAGAGTGGTCAGGGTCGAGAGGGTGAAGCTCTGCAGGTGGCAAGAAAAGGGGTGAGTTGGTTTAAGGAGGTGTTGGAAGCACCTAAGTCCCCACGCGAAATCCTTCCACAACACCAGCACTCTGCGCTGCCGCGAGCTCCGCCTGCCGCACCGTAGGCCCCGCCCCCTGCCTACAGGCCACGCCCCCGGGCCGGCCGCAGCGAGCCGGGCACTCCTCAGTCGACCCTGCGGCTAGACAGACCCCAAGTGAGCAAGGGCGTCGGCTCTGGGCTGCCGCGCTCACAGCTCTTTGCGTCGGCTTTCGGGAACCATCTCTGCTGAGAGGCCGTGCCCCTCCGCGTCTCGCTGGCGAGACAGCGGTTAAGCGTTCACAAGCTTAAGTTGTCTCTTCGCCTCCCCCTCTGCGACTAGTCGGTCTTTCTTTCTTTTTTTTTTTTTTTTTATTGTTGGGGATTCATTGAGGGTACAATAAGCCAGGTTACACTGATTTCAATTGTTAGGTAAAGTCCCTCTTGCAATCGACTATTCGGTCTTTCTATCAGGTGCGATTGGACCGGCGGCCGGGACTCCCAGCTGACCCTTCTCCTGGGGACACCATAGAGAGGTGGTCCTCCGACGGCCTACCCCATCCCACGAGAGGGGGACAGAGCGCCTACGTCACTCTCGGTCGTCTCCTGCCGGGAGACGAGCGGCATTCTCTCAGGGGAACACTACCGTCTGGGGCAAGCCCTGAGGGTAGCGAGAAGCCGGACTGGGTCGGGACCTGCTTGCTGAACCTCGACGGGAACTAGCGCCGTAGCCTAGTTCTGTCCCTACAGACCTCAGAAGACAGCTGTGAGACTGGATCTGGGGCGATGGCGTCCAGAGAGAGGGGATGAAGGCTTCTTTGCGGGCCTGAGGAGGAAGCGCAAGGTCATGGACAGCCTTAGGTCACCAGCGTAGTTTGGAGGCAAGCCTGCAGGCGATTCCCGTTTCTCAGCTTTGAGCTGACGGATCTACGCAGCCCAGCAGCACGTTAAGATGGCTGTGCCACTATGCATGCAGACACTTCAGGAGGAAGCGGTGTGCGCCATCTACCTGGATTACTTCAAGGATCCGGTGTCCATCGCCTGCGGGCACATCTTCTGCCGAGGGTGTGTGACTCAACTGTGGGGTAAGGAAAATGAGGAAGACTTGGACGAAGACGATGAATGGGAGGAGGATGGATGGGACAGTTCCATTCGAGAGATATTGTATGGGGGAATGCCGACGAGGAGCTGTTCCAGGATCCAGAGGATGATGAACTCTGGGTTGGTGACAGCGGTGTAATTGGAACAATGTGGATTATGTGTGGGACCAGGAAGAAGAGGACGAGGAAGATCGGGACTATTACCTAGGAGGCTTGAGACTTGACCTGAGAACTGATGTCTACCCAGAAGATGAGGAATTGGAAGCTTACAATGAGGAAGAGGATGAAGAGGGGTACCCTGACATCCACTCACCCCCTCCAGGGCAGTTCATTTGCCCCCAGTGCCGAAAGAGCTTTACATGACGCAGCGTTTGTCCCAACCTGCAGCTGACCAACGTGGTCCAGATAATTTGCCAGATGTGCCCCACTCCTTATGAGGGGTGGAGGGAAGACTGACCAGGGCATCTGTCCAAAACACCAGGAAGCCCTGAAACTCTTTTGCGAGGTGGACAAAGACGCCATCTGTGTGGTGTGCCGAGAATCCAGGAGCCATAAACAGCACAGCACGGGTCCTTTGGAGGAAGTGGTGCAGGAATACAAGGTGAGAGGAATAAGGAAGAAATACGGGAGATGGGCGGCGCCTGTGGCTCAAAGGAGTAGGGCACTGGCCCCATATGCTGGAGGTGGCAGGTTCAAAGCCAGCCCTGGCCAAAAAAAAAAAAGAAAGAAAGAAAAAGAAATATGGGAGAGTTGAAGGAAGTGGAGGGGTAACAAGGAATCTCTTTCCCACCCTCTCAGGTACTTGCTAGTTGAACTTTATTTGCAGGGGGAGAGAGGTGAAGAGAGGGAGGGCAGATTGACTTCCTCAGGAGAAGCGGAGCAGACCTATGACAGTTACTGGAAGCAGACCATTATTAATATTGTCAATCTACCGAAGTACAAGAGGGATAGATACTTAATTTCCCTCTAATGTGAGTCTTGAGTTGGCCAAATCTGTGGGACGATTACAGATGAGAATGGAAAGCCACACTACTTGTAGATAATAGATGTCTGGAAATCTCAGAGCATAAGCAGTATCAAACAGATGACTGGTATTGGTAGACAGAATGCCAGGTATGAATTCTGGACTAATAGTAGCAAGGGGCCATGCCCTGCCTCTCTCTCCAAATCTGAGGTTGCTTTCCCACCTTCAGTAGGGTCCATTTTCCCTCTAGGGAAATGCAGAGGATAAATACTTTTGATGAGACAGACTGAATCGCAGTCCTGATCACTTTCCTTTCCTGATATTTTACCACAGTAGAAGGGATGAAAGATTTAGATCAGATGACTTGAATCTGTCACTTACTGTCTAATTTGGGACCTCTTTGTGTTATGCCCAGGAGTTCCCCAGAGACCACGCAGACAGACAAGCTGAATTTGCAAGGGAGTCTCTTTATTCAAGAGCCAGCTGGCGACTGCCTCAGTGTCCCAACAAGGGGTTTCAGAGAGCAGCCCCGAGTACTTAAGGGGTCAGGTTTTTAAGGCTTTGTCTGCATCCTGGTTGGCATGCAGGCAGTTCTGGTGCATCCGGGTACGGTAGCATTGTACAGAAGCAGAATTTTGCGGTTAGCCATACATTTTTGTTTTAATATTTCCCCCTATACATCTTAATTTCTTTTTTTTAAGGCAAACTTTTATTTTTTTATTCTTTCTTTCTTTCTTTTTTGTTGCAGTTTTTGGCTGGGGCTGAGTTTGAACCCGCCACCTCCTGTATATGGGGCCAGCACCCTACTCCTTTGAGCCACAGGCACCGCCCCTATACATCTTAATTTCAGTACTTTCCCCTCCTGGTATTGTTTTTTTTTTTTTTTTTGTAGAGACCGAGTCTCACTGTACCGCCCTCGGGTAGAGTGCCATGGCGTCACACGGCTCACAGCAACCTCTAACTCCTGGGCTTACTAGATTCTCTTGCCTCAGCCTCCCGAGCAGCTGGGACTACAGAAGCCCGCCACAACGCCCAGCTATTTTTTTTTTTGTTGTTGCAGTTTGGCCGGGGCTGGGTTTGAACCCGCCACCCTCAGCATATGGGGCCAGCGCCCTACTCACTGAGCCACAGGCGCCGCCCCCCTCCTGGTATTGTTTAAAGGTCAGTCCAGGTACAGTTGGTACCTCCTGGTCCGTTTCCCAGGGAGTTAGCCAAGCAAGAAATTGGGAGTGAACTGGAAGCAAGAAATCAATTAGTACTTTCCCATCTATCTTGGGAGTGAACTAGACTTATTTCATTTTTTTTTTTTTTGAAAGCTTTCAGTCTGGAAATTTGCCAGGAGTTACCTGGTATTTTTCCATTGTAGCCTAGGCCTGATACCTTTCTGCCTTATCCTAGGCCCACTAGGCCTAACATTTGAACTTCACTTTTCCCCTAGGATTGTTAGGATTAGAAGAGATCATGTATGTTAATGATCATATTGTATTTTATAAACTATAAAGTACTAAATAGATGTTTGTCTTTTTATTTGGCTTCTAATTTGTTTTCTCTTCTTTGAGTGCTTATATGGTTAATGCCTTGTTTTCTAAATATGAGAATCTAGTCATATTCTCATGAGTACAGTCTTCCTTACCAAAAGTCTTGGTGGATTTGATCCTCTAACAGTGCCCAAGGAAGGACAGGTTGTCTTCAGGCCCATAAAAGTCTTAACTCAGATATTCAATAGCAGCTGCTCACATCTTAGTGGTGCTTTAGAGTTTATAAAATGCATTTTGTCATGTTCTCCTATAGCAGTGATTTTCCAACTGTTGTTTTTGGTCATGCCAGCATTACTTTGAAATGAAATAAGAAAAAAATATCAGAGGCTTGGCACCTGTAGCTCAGCGGCTAGGACACTAGCCACATACACTGTAGCTGGTGGGTTAGAATCCAGCCCAGGCCTGCCAAACAACAATGACAATGACAACTAAAAAATAAAAAAAAATAGGCCCTGTGGCAGACACCTGTAGTTCTTGCTACTTGGGAGGCTGAGGCAAGAGAATCGCTTGAGCCCAAGAGTCTGATGTTGCTGTGAGCTGTGATGCCACAGCGCTCTACCAAGGGTGACAAAGTGAGACTCTGTCTCTACAAAAAAAAAAAAAAAAAGGGAAGAAAAATATCAGAGCAAACGGAGCACAGATATATTGTTTTTTTATTTGTTCGTTTGTTTGTTTGTTTTGCAGTTTCTGGCCAGGGCTGGGTTTGAACCCGCCACCTCTGGCATATGGGGATGGCACCCTACTCCATTGAGCCACAGGCACCACCCAGAAATATTGTTTTATGAAAAAAATTTTTTTTTGTTTTTATGAAACTTTAAAGTTATATATATACTGAAACTGAGGAAATTTCCATTCCTCTGCTATAATTTTCTGGAAAGCATTCTGAAACTGAAATTTTAAGTGAAAGCCAATTTAGAGAGAAAAGAGATGGTCTCTTCAACTGAGGAGGCCAGATAACATTCATTTGAAACCCAAGAAGTGACTTATAAAGCAATGTATAAACAAACAGCAAAACCAAGTCAAATTGGAATAACTCCTTTCTGAAATATAAAAATATAAAATATACATTTACTTTCGAACCCCCCACCCCATAATCTGGATGGATTTGGATATATTTACTTTCTTTCTTTCTTTTTTTGAGACAGAGCCTCAAGCTGTCACCCTGGGTAGAGTGCTGCGGCATCACAGCTCACAGCAACCTCCAACTCCTGGGCTTAAGTGATTCTCTTGCCTCAGCCTCCCAAATAGCCCCCGCCACAACACCCGGCTATTTTTTGGTTGCAGTTGTCATTGTTGTTTGGCAGGCCTGGGCTGGATTCGAACCCGTCAGTTCTGGTGTATGTGGCTGGCACCTTAGCCACTTGAGCTACAGGCGTCGAGCCACCCTTTTTTTTTGAGACAGAGTTTCACTATGTCACCCTCTGTAGAGTGCTGTGGCGTCACAGCTTACAGCATCCTCAAACTCTTAGGCTTAAGTGATTCTCTTGCCTCAGCCTCCCAAATAGCTGGGACTACAGGCGACTACAAATACGCCTGGCTATTTGTTGTTGTTGTTGCAGTTGTTTAGTTGGCCTGGGCCGGGTTTGAACCAGCCACCCTTGGTGTATGTGGCTGGCGCACAACCACTGTGCTACAGGTGCTGAGCCTGGATACATTTACTTTCAAACTTATACCAGAACTTAGGTAATGGTGTTGCCAAATATGGAAATTATATTAAAGAGGTAAAAAATTGTCTTTTATGTAACTTATGTGTAAGCTTAATAGTAATGACATATTCTCTTATTCTTTTTTTTTTTTTTTTTTTTTTTGGTTGCAGCCGTCATTGTTGTTTGGCGGGCCTGGGCTAGATTCGAACCTTCCAGCTCAGGTGTATGTGGCTGGCGCCTTAGCCGCTTGAGCCACAGGCACCGAGCCCCATATTCTCTTATTCTTTATGCAGTTCCATAGTTTGCTACTTTCCTCCATTGGCAAGCATGCACATTATAGTAAAGCTCATAATTCTTAACATTACAAGGAACTATTTTTATATAATGACATATTTAGTATCTTTTTAGTATATATTATTCATCACATGGTTCTGGCTTCAGTGAATTCTCTCTTGCTAACTACGAACTCAGAACACTTTTTAAAAAAATCTATCGTGGAGATAATCAAGCTTTTTAATTCTAAGAGCATTGAGTGGGGAGGTTATATATAACCAACAAACTTAAGGAATAAGGCAGTGATTTTCAAGGAAAGGAGAGAAGGCCTTCTTTCCCCTTCCTCCAACAAATTATATCAGTATTACCGGGTGGGGAGAATTATAGTTTATGAAACATTTAGTCTTATAATATTGAAAAGAAAAAAATACTTAACTTTTCATAAAATAGAAAATAAAGTTGGAAAGAACTCCTTGACTGGTGGGAATACAAAGAAGATAGAAGAGGAAAGCACTGAGAGAGAGCAAGACCTATAATCTATGAGGTGTATGAAAGGTTTGACAAGTTGGGTAGCCACGGGAGATGTTCACTGTGGATATGGTTCCATTTACAATTATTTCCATCACATGTCCAGGACAATTATATTGTTGTAAGGTCAGTGTTATTTTAAAATTTAATTTTGTATAAGAAGAGGCTTTTTAGTCCTGAAAAACTTATTTACATCTTCCATTTTGTCCATCCCATGAGTTAAGAGTTCATCTTGACTCTGCAAGCTAGAATCAGAGGATTATGAAAATGAGATCATTTAGATTTAACAGAGAGCACCATTAAATGGTGTCAGGTTTTAGGCTGCAGACGGGTGTATAAAAAGAAAACGGAGAAAGATTTCATTGATAAAAATGAAAAAATTTCAGGGTGGGGCCTGTGGCTCAGTGAGTAGGGCACTGGCCCCAAATACCAAGGGTGATGGGTTCAAACCAGGCCATGGCCAAACTGCAACAAAAAAATAGCCAGGCGTTGTGGCAGGCGCCTGTGGTCCCAGCTACCTGGGAGGCTGAGGTAAGAGAATCGCCTAAGCCAAGAGCTGGAGGTTGGTGTGAGCTGTGACGAGACGGCACTCTACGAGGGTGACAAAGTGAGACTCTGTCTTAAAAACAAAAAAAGAAGAAAGAAAAAATTTCATTTAAAAAAATGTGCTCAGGCATAACTAGATGCCTGGATTGCCCTGTCACTCAACTGCTGCCGGTAAAATTATTCATCACTCTGCAATAGAGACCAAATGTTGCCATCATCAGTACTCCTTGTTTTTCTTCTTTGAGTAGCTAAAAGTGGCAGCCACAAGCTTTTTGAGGCTTTAATCATATTCACATTATGATGCGGAAGATAGGATCTTCAGTTGTGTTATCTGAAAGTGTTAAGCAGTAACACTATGCCAAACACCATTAAATTCATGCTATTAAAAACAGTGGAGTGTTCTGCAAAGCATAATTCTCTGCAGTTTTAAGAATGGACAGTATTGGCACCTGACCTGGCAGGTTCGAATCTAGCCCAGGCCACCAAACAACAAGGATGGCTGCAACCAAAAAAAGCCGGGTGTTGCGGCAAGCGCCTGTGGTCCCAGCTACTTGGGAGGTGGACGCAGGAGAATAGCTTGAGCCCAGGAGTTGGAGGTTGCTGTGAGCTGTGATGCTATAGCACTCTACCCTGGGTGACAGCTTGAGGCTCTGTCTCAAAAAAAAAAAAAAAAAAAAGAATGCACAGTATTGGGATATTAACAGGAATCTTCAAAGGCTATGAAAACTTTATATTAAGTACCCCTTTTAATTGCAAAGGAGAAAAAAATGGAGAAATTTGCGAAACCTTACATTCCAAGTACTCATAAATTTGAGAGGAAATTATGGAATTCCAAAATCTCTTCATCCACTTCTGCAGTCTTAACTCTGAATGAATGACTGAGTATATCAAACTTTAGGTTTTTAAAAAGTCCACTCACCCTTCATTGCTACTAGTAGAACTGAATCTACTGATGAAGAAAACTGTACTTTATGTTCAAAAGAAGGCTTTCAAAACTGGATGTGCTCTTTTCATAAGCCTCGCACTTAAACACTAAAGACAGTATTTTTGAAGTTGTATCAAATGAACTGTGCTACAGCAATTCCATATTTTAGATCAGCAGTTCTCAACCTGTAGGTCGTGATCCACAGGAACTGTATTAAAGGGCCGCGTCCAGTGTTTTGGCAAGAAACTTACGAAAATTTGCTTTCCAAATGTTCTGCAACCGTCACTATCAAGCATCAACTTCCATCAATTCCCCATTATCTACTAGAAATCTTCAGCCTTGTCAGCACAGACCATTAAAAGAAACAGTACATTCCACCCTAGTTTGTCTTGCTTTTTGAAGATCTGAATACCATTCAGTGTTTCCTATTATATACTAAAAGTTTCTTGATTATCAAACAGAACTGTATTCGGTTGAATTTATGGGCAGAACAACCCCAGTGTTGGAACAATAAAAAAGAATCTATACTTGGGTGGTGCCTGTGGCTCAAAGGAGTGAAGCGCTGGCCCCATATACTGGAGGTGGCCAGTTCAAACCCAGCCCTGGCCAAAAACTGCAAAAAAAATAAAAAATTAAAAAAGAAAAAAAAAAGAATCTATACTTGAAAGTTTTAATTTTTTTGATATTTTAAGCAGAGTTTAAAATAGAAGCTTAAAATACAGTGACCCTGAAATGTCAAGGGGCACATACCAACATCACTGCTCATTATGAAATACTTTACATCTTGCCAAAAATTTAACCATAAAAATACAGCATGTGTATATATGAGCAAACCCATGCTAAAAATGTCTAATGTTCTTGGCCAATATTTTGAGGACCAGATTCACCAATGTTATTTTAATGAAAAAAGTGAAATCTTCAGAATTACTTCAGACGATATGTTCCTGACCTGGTTCTTAAAACCCACCTATGGTAGCTTTGGGGAGGAATGTGTTTCCTTCATGCCAATGTTCTAGTCCTTACTAGAAGAGCTTTAAAAAGGAGTTTGTGAAACTCAAAGTCTGATTGTTTTGACTAGAAACTTCCAAATAAATACTCTAGAGACACAGATGTAAAGATCTGAAGGCTTTATTCCATTTTCTCCTTACATCATAAAAAGCTTTTTCTCTTTTGGGGTATTTCTAGCTATGGGGAGAAAACAGTGGAAGAGGAACGAGTGTTACTGAAAGCAGCTTGTGTTTTGTGGCATCTTCTACATCACCCAGGAAAGAAGAGTTCATGTTTAGCAGTGACATGGTTATCACATCATCTGAATAAATTTTTTTCTTCTAAAATTACCATTGCTTTAATTTTAGTCATGATGCTTAATTTTGAAATTTAAAATAGTGAAGGCCAGGCAAGATGACTTATACCTGTAATCCTAGCACTATGGAAGGCCAACGCATGTGGATCCCTTGAGCTCTGGAGTTCAAGACTAGCCTAAGCAAGAGCAAGACCCCATCTCTAAAAATAGCCAGGTGTTGTGGCTGGCACTTGTAGTCCCAACTACTTGGGAGGCTGAGGCAAGAGGTTCATTTGAGCCCAAGAGTTTGAGGTTGCTATAAACTATGATGACACAGCACTCTAGAAAGGGTGTCAAAGTGAGACTGTCTCAAAAAAATAATAAAATAACAGTGAAGGAGAGAAAATGTGAAAGATTTAGGCATATGAAAAGTAGGGGTGTGGGTTATAAAAATTTTGAGATCCCAGTTACTTGGGAGGCTGAGGCAAGAGAATCGCTTAAGCCCAAGAGTTTGAGGTTGCTTTGAGCTGTGACACCATGGCACTCTACCGAGGGCGACATAATGAGACTGTCTCAAAAAAAAAAAGTTTAGAAAAACTGGTATATCCATATACATCATATGGTCATCTGTTTACTGAATGTCTTCCCTACCAGGTTCAGCTGTTGACTGCTACATCACAAGTCAGACTGTTTAAACTTGTTCCTCTACTCCTGTACCTCATCTTTACACAGATTTATTACACATCTGAAATCCTCAACTGCAATTGCACTATGACCTTACCTCTTAGTTGTCTAGTATACTTAAACACACTTCAATTGTACCTGCTTTTCAGCTTTAGGAAGCCTACTCTTCCACTGACTCCATATTTTTCCTTCCCAATTTATCAGATCCTTGCTAGCTCTCTCCTACTGAGCCTGGACCCCACAACTAGTCTTGGTGGGAAGACCTGGACCAGGATTTCTGGACCAGGATTTCTCAACCTCAGAACTGCTGATTTTTTTTTTTTTTTTTTTTTAGACAGCGTCAAGCTGTGGCCCTGGGTAGAGTGCCGTAGCATCACAGCTCACAGCAACCTCCAACTCCTGCACTCAAGCGATTCTCCTGCCTCAGCCTCCCAAGTAGCTGGGACTACAGGCGCCTTGGTGGGCCGGGCTGGATTCAAACCCACCAGCTCAGGTGTATGTGGCTGGTGCCTTAGCTGCTTGAGCCACAGGCGCCGAGCCAGAACTGCTGATATTTTGAGTGCTATAATTCTTTACCATGGGAACTGTCCTATGCATTAAAGGACTGGACTCTAGACACAAGTAGCACCTGTCCACCACTTGAGACAATCACAGACGTCTGTATTCCCAAATGTTCCATGAGGGGACATTGAAAAATCATCCCCAGTTGTATCCCTGATCTCAACTCAGGGAAAGTGGTCATATCCTCATCACCAGCCTCACTGAGGCCCTCTAGCGAGTTCTTACACTCTTTTCTCCCCACAGTCTCAATGAGGCTGGTAATATACACATGATACTTTTCCTGAGTGTTCCGAAAGTGTTCAGAGGAAGAAAAGGCCTGCCGAGCTGGAACCTCTAATGGTAGCCTGAGCATGGGATAGTGGATATGACACTCACTTCTCCCAACTCTTGAGATCAACAAAGCTTTTTTAAACATCAGAGCTATTTATGTCACTTCTATTTGGGAGAACAAAGACCATGACAAAGCATTATACAAAATCAAGATCTAGAAATGAATAATAAAAGACAATCACTTGAGCTACTCCTCAGTTTCAGTGGGGCCATAGGGAAGTTGTGTTTTGTTTTGTATTGTACAGAATATATAAGACCACTCCAGGGGTGGCCCTAGACTGATACATACATCATCAACCCCTAAAGAACTTTCTTAGAAGCTAAGGTTCCTGCCATTGACCATCAACCCTTGGCCTTTACGCTGTGCCTCCTAAAACCCCTATAGGACTTACAGATTCTATGCTCCTTCCTACTCCAAAGCTCTAACCCCCTCTGGAAGTTCTCCTGCAACAGTGAAGTTAATATAGATATTTATTGGCTGGTAACATGGGGTTACAAGAAGGAAAGACAGGGAAACTAGCCTTCTGTGTCAAATCTAATAGAACTTTGGGCAAAAACGCAAGTGTTTTGTGTCTGTGCTGTCTGATACAGTAGGTACCATGAGCCACATATGGCTATTGAGCTATTGAAATGTGGTTAATACAACCCAGGAACTGAGTTTTTAGTTGTTTTTAATTAATTTTAAGCAGCTATATCAAACCATATTGAAAAGTACAATTCTGTGTAAGGAAGGAATTCTGGTTTTTCTTAGGAATAGTACGTCAAATGGAACATAAAAGCAGAGAAACACAATTTTTCTAGTCAGGAAAGGTAGACTGGAAGTTGATATTTTTAGTAATAAAAGGAGATAATATTTTATTTTTAAAATCCAACCAAAACAGGGTGGCGCCTGTGGCTCAAGGAGTAGGGCGCCGGTCCCATATGCCGGAGGTGGCGGATTCAAACCCAGCCCTGGCCAAAAAATAAAAAAAAAAAATAAAAATAAAATCCAACCAAAACAGTCTTGAGTCAGCTATCACTTCTGATCCATGTGTGTCACCTGTGGGAGATGTGACAAGGGAAAACTAGTTTAAAATAAAAAATCAACTGTATTACCTCCTCCCATCAAAAAAGAGCTGGGGGGCGGCACCTGTGGCTCAGTGAGTAGGGCGCCGGCCCCATATGCTGAGGGTGGCGGGTTCAAACCCAGCCCCGGCCAAACTGCAACAAAAAAATAGCCGGGCGTTGTGGCGAGCGCCTGTAGTCCCAGCTGCTCAGGAGGCTGAGGCAGGAGAATCGCGTAAGCCCAAGAGTTAGAGGTTGCTGTGAGCTGTGTGACGCCACAGCACTCTACCAGAGGGCGGTACAGTGAGACTCTGTCTCTACAAAAAAAAAAAAAAAAAAAAGAGCTGGGGCTGGAGCCTCCAAATAGGAGGGATATAAATATAAAATAAGGTTTTACTTGGTACCTGTTTGAAAATGAGATGTGGGGCAAAAACCTAGTCTTAAAGCAGGTAAGAAGTTTCTTTTCTCCTTTCACAGCAGATCCTGATAAAGGGTGGTGAGATCTGGGAATCAGAAGGAAAAGCAGTTTGTGCTGGCAGAGTTAATGTGATAAGAGGATCTAGGAGTAACAGGACTAAAGAGGAAGTCATGCCTGCTGTGAGAGGAGAAACTGGTGATACATTTAATTAGTGTCAGCCCACAAGCCAGAGAGGGGTGGTATGAGAATCCTGGCTATGGGGAAATGAGCTCACCTCTGCTTGTGTGAAGTGTCAGAACATCAGTCAAGGCTCCTGTTACCAGGAGAACTGCAAAGAAGGAAGGAAATGGCATTCTCTGAGTTATTACTTGCTACTCTACCTCCCCACAAAGAAGGGGGAAAATGGATACCTCAGGGATTTGAATTAGAAATAGCCTGTGATCCTAGCACTCTGGGAGGCTGGGGCAGGAGGATCCCTTGAGCTCAGGAGTTCAGGAACAGCCTGAGCAAGAGGGAGAGCCTGTCTCTACTACACATAGATTAGGCTTTCTTCCTTTATGTTAATAGACTGGAATTCAAACTTTGAGACCTTGGTTGAAAATTCCAGCTGGCAGCAAGCAGGGCCCCACAAAGACAAAAGGGGATCCAGGTGGCCTGGAAGGGGATCCTTGGAGTTCATATCCCCTTTTTCTCTGCTATTTCCTAGGCATGTAGATTCCGCCTTCCCGTGGCTGCAAAGGATAAGATTGCTCACAGGCCCTGGCTATTTAAACAATGTGAATAGGGAGGACTGCTCCTCTCTACCCCTCATATTCTCCCTCAGCTAGCCAGCCTGAAGGTTCTGTTCTTGGATATTCTCCCACCCTAGTTCATATGAAATTCTCTCCCCTAAAAGAAAGCTGAGAAAGTAAACTGAGTCATCTTTTGTTTCTACCACCTAATGCTTTAAATCCTTTAACAAGAAGGCTTGCCTTCTCCCGGTATTTGTTACAGCCCTGCCTGGACCATCTCCATTTCCAAGGCCTCTGACTTTGCACACCTGCCAAAGCACCCAGGTCCATGCCACAGTCCATCTCCCAAGGAAAACACCATAGAATGCCTCAGGATCTGCTTTCTGCAGTAGCTGTTAGACCTCAGATTTCTGCATAAGATGGACACTGAATCTTTATCAGGAGATAGACATTAAAAAATATATATGTGATCCCTTTGTAAGATCTGTTGTAGAAATCAATTTAATACCACAGTGCCACAGCCCACCTTCTACCACGAGGAGTGGAACAACACCTATAATTGTACTCCCATGTTTCCCTGTCTCCAGCCTTTTTGTGCTTAATTCTTGAAGCAGTGGGTGTGGAGAAAAAACAAAGGAATCTGAAACTGGTTCAAACTCGGAGCAAGCTCTGTGCTTAATTCTGGAGACCTCAAACATTAAGTAGCTTTTACAGAGCTCTGTTCTAGACACTGGAGGAAGAGATGTTCACCCCTTTAATAATAAGGCCTTTAGTAAGCACTAAGTCCCTCCCTCCCTGGGGGCCTTTTAGTAGGCTTCTTGCAGCTCTCCTAGAGACCATCCTGTCCACAGCCTCAGCCTTTCTCACCTTTTGCCTTCATCACTTCAGTAGCTCCTTAAGGCTACTTGTTTCCAGTTTCACTTCTCCAACCTAGCCCTCCCCACAACACCTGTGTTTAAGGCCAGGCACGGTGGCTCCTGCCTGTAATCCTAGCACTCTGGGAGGCAGACGCTAGTGGATTGACTGAGTTCGTGAGTTCGAGACCAGCCTGAGCCACAGCAAGACCTTGTCTCAAAAACTAGCTGGGCGTCATGGCCGGTGCCTGTACCACCAGCTACTTAGGAGGCTAAGGCAAGCGAATTGCTTAAGTCCAAGAGTTTCAGGTTGCTGTGAGCTGTGATGCCATGGCATTCTACCAAGGGCAACAAGGCAAGACTCTATCTCAAAAAAAAAAAAAAAATATATATATATATATATATATAGTAAATAAAAACTTGTGGTTAAAAAAAAAAGTCTAGGCAGGAGAGCCACGAGATCTGGATCCTAAGCCTAAGGACAAAATCCAGATTCCTTAGTAGCAAATGCCTTCCAGATCAGGGCTCCCTCTTCCTATGGGGTTTCCCTTTCTCCAACCATCCCTCTCAAGGTCGTCATCTCTTAACCTCTGCACCTTTGCTGATTCCTCTGCCTAGAAAGCCTTCCCTTTAACCACATGCCCTTTACTATTCTACCTGTGAGGCTGGCCACCAAAACTACCATCTTCCACAGGCCAGACATTCTACTGGGTGCTGAGTGTACAGGACTGATCAAAAACAGACTAGTCCTTGTGCTCAGAGCGGACAGCCCTCAGTAAGGGCTTTCCACATTTGCTCAATGTTTTTCCACATTGAGCAAAAACAGGTCCACTCTACAACCATCTATGACACCATGAAACAAAGCAGTGAGTCCTAGACCTGAGGGTCAGAGAGCCTTCCCTGAGGAACGGAAGCAATCTAGGCTGAGATTCTATGGAAGCTTAGATGTAACTAAAGGAGCAAGAAGTAGAGGCTAGGGTGGCCTTCCACACAGAACGATGTGTGTTGTGTGGGACAGAACTGATAATCTGGAGGACGGGTAAGTGCGACTGTAGTCATAAACAAAAGGCCTGCCAGAGCCAGTCACACGGATTCTGCTCATTATGTTAAAGGCGCGGCAGGAAAGCCACCTGCCAGAGCTTTAGATGGCAGGCAGCACAGCCCTTACTTTGTATTCAAGTGACAACCTGCGCCCCCATCCTTATCTGGCCATGGTCCCGGAGAGAAGGCCGTGGATCTCTGGCAGGGAAGCCTGCGGGGCTCTTTCCAACTGTAACTCATTCCAGAAAAGAAATGGTGAGACCCACTTTCTTAGAAAAGCCTCTTCAGTTTCTCTTTGGGATCCTTACCTTATGTAGAAGTAGTGCCATCTGTAGGACACAGATGTGGGAGAAAAGGGGCCAGGTGATGAGACCCCCACTGAACTTCAGCCAGGAAGCGTCCTGCCAACAGGGGCCTCAGAGCCTCGGAGTCCAAAAAGCAGGGAGGGGTCTGCGCCCGGGAGCCTCCTTCCTCGGTCCAGGAGTGTCTTTCACCTGCCATTGTGGCCTGCCGGCTTTCCCTCGGGGCGGGGGTGGAGGACGTGGGCGAAAAACAGACGGGAAAGCCCTACCCTGCAGGGTCTGGTCGTCGGCAAAGTCCCACCTGTATTCCATTTCCTTTTCCTCGGGCTGGCCTGGCCATGGAGGTGCAGATGGGCTCCAGGACAAAACCTCAATCCCCTACAGCCTGACAGGAGGGCCGCCAGATTCTGATTCTTCAGAATCTAAGGGTCAGGCACCGGGAGAGTCCGGCCGGAGCTCGCGGCGCTTTCCCGGTCTTGGTCTCGCAAGGCGGGGCGGGGCGGGTGGGGGCAGAGAGGGGAGGGGCGGGGCGGGGCGGGTGGGGGGAGGGAGGGAGGGGCGGGGCGGGTGGGGGGAGGGAGGGGCGGGGCGGGGCGGTGCGGGGAGGGAGGGAGGGGCGGTGCGGGGAGGGAGGGAGGGGCGGGGCGGGGAGGGGCGCCAGCGCCCGGCCGGGGACCTTTGGCTTCCGGAAAGGGCACGGAGGTGCCGGGAGCCAAAACACTTCACAAAAATGCCTCTTACTAGCTTGCTTGATTTGCCGTTTAAGGAACAAACTATTCTCAGGAATTCAACCGTAACAGCAACTGTACTTTCCGCTTACTAACTCCAACACCCACCCCCCCTTAGGGACTTTCGGTTAGTAGTTTTCCAGAAACTAGCCCTCCCCCTGCCCTGCTACAAACAGCCCTTAGTTACTTCCTCCTTTGTGTGCTTATAAGTCCAGCTGAAAAATAAACTCCACTGAGCTTGATCAGACTCTTGACTTGCTCTCATTCTTTCGTGTCTCTTGTCCCCTCATTCGACTGACCCCCTTTGTTCCCCAGGTCCCCACTGGATTCCCCGGGGGCGGGGCAATTGGAGCACAATGTGGGGCGAGGGCACGGGGGTCTCATCCAACGTTGCTGCCAGTAAGGGTACCCCTATCATTGGATTGCCGCCCAAAGGTTGTGAGTGAAAATCCTCACTGTGATCCCCGCGCCACAAGAAGGACGTGAGTGAAGATCCACACCGTGATCGCTGCAGAACTGCCCACCTGCGAGTCTGATCCCTCAAGGTAAGAGAAAGCAAGCATCCCTCAAGACATGAGGAACTCGGGTAAAGAAAAAGGATCTCTATAAATTCTTTGTTTTTATTGGTAATATCTGTCCTTGGTTCCCCCAAGAAGGCACTATTGATGTCCTGAGATGGACTAGAGTCGGTGACTGCCTAAAAGATTATTATAGAACATTCGGCCCTGAAAAAATCCCCGTTCAGGCATTCTTCTACTGGAATTTGATCTATGATATTTTAAAAACTTACAACCAATGGCCTGATATCCAAGAGGTTGTTAAAGAAGGAGAAAAGGCACTTAAGGAACACTCCAGACCACCCTCAGCCTGCCCTTCTGTTTCTGTTCCTATGCCTGAGCCTGACACTCCCCCCGATCCTGAGCCTTCCAAACCTCCTGTTAATTCCCTATACCCCTCCCTCGAGGAGCCCCCTCCCGACTCCCTCTTCCCCAAAGAAACGACCACCCGGGAAGAGGAGGCCACTAAGTACCACAATTCTGACAGGCCTCCCTTCCCCTCCGTCCCAAATCATCCCCCTCCCTATGCTTCTGCCCCTCCATTTTGTGCTCCGATCCTAGGCATAGACACTCCAATTGAAAATGTTAAACGCAAACTATGCCAAGAGGTTTCCTTCCTTAAAGACTTACTCCAAACAAGGAAGGAACATTTAAAACTCATTCAAGAGTTACGTGCTTTAGAATTAGAACTAAAAAACCCCCACCCTCTCACCCCTACGTTCCATAAACATAGCTCAAAAGAAAAACCTTTAAAGGTGCTGTATGCCTTTCCTGTAACTAAGATAAAAAGGGAACCCCCCTCCGAATCAGGACCAAAATCTCCCTCCGACGAGGACGATCACCCCTCAACAGATGACGCCTCAGATAATGACCACGAGGCCTCCAACTCAGATGCTGAGAAAACAGAAACTGTTGATCAGCAGTATCATCACTTAAATTTCAAGCATGTTAAAGAATTAAAAACTGCTGTGTCCCTCTATGGCCCCACAGCCCCTTTCACTATATCTATAGTTGAATCTCTGAGCGAGCGGTGGCTCACCCCAAATGACTGGTTCTTTATAACCCGGGACACCCTGCCTGTTGGCGACTATGTCCTCTGGAGAACCGAATATGCTGATAACTGCAAAGAAATAGCAGCCCGTAATCTTGAAAACAAAACTTCCAAGAAATGGACTAGGGATAAACTCATGGGACGTAGTCCCTATGATACTAACATTATACAAGCTAAATTTTCCCCCGGCCTCCTGGCCCAAATACAGAACGCTGCCCTCAAAGCATGGAGAAAGCTCCCTCCCAAGGGATCGGCAACTACCTCCTTGGCTAACATTCAACAGGGCCCTGACGAGCCTTATAGTAATTTCATCAGCCGCCTTACCGATGCAGCTGAGAGGCTCGTCGGCCAACATGAAAATGAAAGCGAGTTCATCAAGCATCTCGCATTTGAAAATGCAAACCCTGCATGTCAAGCCACCATACGGCCTCACCGCAGCGGCAAAACCATTTCTGATTATATTAAACTTTGTGCAGGTATCAGCACCGCTCACTCCATGGGACTCGCTATTGGGGCCGCCCTTAAAGAGTTCACTTGGGGAGACAACCCAAAAACTTGTTTTAATTGTAAGCAACCAGGACACTTTTCTAGAGACTGCACAGCCCCTAAGGCCGAACGACCCATACCCCCCTCCCTTTGTCCACGATGCAAGCGAGGCAAACACTGGACATCCAAATGCCATTCGAAAATAGACACCCAGGGCAATCAATCCCTTACCTCAGAAGCAGGGAAACTTCTTATGGGGCCAGCCCCTGGCCCCCAAATGGGAACAAACCCCTGGAGCTATCAGGTTTGTCCCCCAAAACCCGCCCCCTCAAGTCCAAGCCTCCTCTCCCTCTCCTGAGCAACTGCCGGCAGTGCAGGACTGGACCTCTATTCCTCCACCAGCTCAATACTAACACCTGAAATGGGCAACCAAATCCTCCCTACTGGGATTTACGGCCCCTTGCCCCCCAACACGTTTGGACTTCTTCTTGGCCGTGCCAGTACAACCCTGCAAGGCCTTAATATTCCCCCCGGCATCATTGATAACGATTACACCGGAGAAATTAAAATACTTGCTTCCACCTCCCTTGGCCCTATAACCATTCACCCCAGCCAAAGAATAGCTCAGCTAATACTACTTCCCCTCTTACCCTCCAACCACCCTTATTCTATAAAAACCCGGGGTACTCATAACCTTGGCTCCTCTGATGCCTATTGGGTCAGACAAATCACACAAGAAAAACCCCTTCTTAAGTTACAGTTAAACAGCAAAAATTTTGAAGGATTACTTGACACTGGGGCAGATGCCACAGTAATCGCCAGTAAATACTGGCCCCCTTCCTGGCCCCTCACTACTTCCCTAACCCATCTCCAAGGTATCGGCCAAACCTCCAACCCCCAACAGAGTGCTGAAATCCTCAAATGGACAGACGAGGAAGGCAACACTGGTACTGTCTGACCTTATGTTGTGCCTGGCCTCTCAGTCAATCTCTGGGGCAGAGACATCCTTGCCCAACTAAGACTAATTATGTGCAGTCTGAACAAAACCATCACCCACCAAATGTTCAAACAAGGGTTTGGCGCGGGTCAGGGATTAGGGAAATATTCCCAAGGAATAAAAGAGCCCATTCAAGTAACCACAAATCTTAACCGTGCTGGACTAGGCATAGAAAATTTATCCTAACGGCTATTGACCTTCCTGTACCCCACGCTGATAAAATTACTTGGAAATCCAATGAACCGGTGTGGGTCAATCAATGGCCGTTAACTACAGAAAAATTAACTGCAGCAGCAACGTTAGTACAGGAACAGTTTGCTGCCGGCCATATTGAACCTACTACTTCCCCTTGGAATACCCCTATTTTTGTCGTAAAAAAGAAATCCGGCAAATGGAGACTACTGCAAGATTTAAGAGAAATAAAAAAACAATGCTTTCCATGGAGGCTTTACAACCAGGATTGCCTACTCCCGTGGCTATCCCCGCTGGATTTTATAAGATTATAATTGACCTCAAAGATTGCTTCTTTACCATTCCCTTACATCCCAAAGACAAAGCACGTTTTGCATTTAGCTTACCAGTAACTAATTTCAAAGGACCCATGCCTCGCTTCCATTGGTAAGTTCTACCTCAAGGCATGGCCAATAGCCCAACACTGTGCCAAAAGTTTATAGCCCAAATTATTGACCCTTTTCGAACATTATGGCCTGCTATCTATATAATTCATTACATGGATGACATCCTTTTAGCAGGAGCAGATGCTTCCCAAGTACTCCTATGTAGTCAACAACTCTCACAGAAATTAATAGACCGAGGCCTCCAAATTGCCCCAGATAAAATTCAATTAAAAGACCCCTATTTTTATTTAAGATTTGAACTCCACCATCAGAAAATCACCACACAAAAACTCCAATTAAAAACCAGCCATTTAAGGGCGGCGCCTGTGGCTCAGTGAGTAGGGCGCCGGCCCCATATGCCGAGGGTGGCGATTCGGACCCAGCCCTGGCCAAACTGCAACAGAAAAATAGCCGGGTGTTGTGGCGGGCACCTGTAGTCCCAGCTGCTCGGGAGGCTGAGGCAAGAGAATCGCTTAAGCCCAAGAGTTAGAGGTTGCTGTGAGCCGTGTGATGCCACGGCACTCTACCCGAGGGCGGTACCGTGAGACTCTGTCTCTAAAAACAAAAACAAACAAAAAAAAACCCCAGCCATTTAAAAACCTTAAATGATTTTCAAAAACTTTTAGGCGATATTAATTGGATTAGACCCTATCTCAAACTTACCACCAGAGACCTCAAGCCCCTCTTCGACATCCTTGAAGGTGATCCTAACCCCTCCTCCCCCTGCTCCTTAACCCCTGCAGCGATAACGGCCCTAAAAACTGTCGAGGTGGCCATCTAGAACCAAGGGGTCACTTTTATCTCTTATGACAAACCCTTCTCATTTATTATCTGTGCCACACCTCATACCCCTACTGGAGTATTTTGGCAACATGGTCCTCTCTTATGGACCCACCTTCCTGCTTCCCCTTCCAAGATTCTCGTCCCTTATGCTACCTTAGTTGCCAGCCTTGTCCGTTTAGGATGCGAACAAAGTCATCAGTTTTCGGCAAGGATCCTGACAGGTTAATATTACCCTATACAAAAGACCAGCTAACCTGGCTCTTACAAACCACAGATGAGTGGCCAATTACCTGTTTATCTTTTTCCGGTACGATTGACAATCATTACCCTGCCGACAAATTACTCCAATTCAGCAAAATTCACCCTTTCATTTTTCCAAAAATAACTTCCCCTCAACCACTTTCTGAGGCATGCCTCGTATTTACCGACTGCTCCTCTAACGGTCTTGCTGCTAACACCATAGACGGACAAACCACCACTATCCAGTCTCCTGTTAAATCAGCACAACTTGTAGAACTTTATGCAGTGATTCAAGTCTTCTTAACCTTAATTAATCATCCTTTTAATCTATATACTGATAGCGCTTACATTGCTCATTCGGTTCCTCTCCTTGAGACAATTCCCTATATTAAACCCTCCACCAACGCTACCCCCCTTTTTATCCACCTCCAAAAGTTAATCAACTCCAGAAATTACCCCTTTTATCTTGAACACCTTCGCGCCCATTCTGATCTGCCCGGTCCCCTCGCCACAGGAAACGCTTGTGCTGATGCGGCCACATGCCTCACCTTCCCTATTTCTGTAGACCCTATTGCAGAAGCCCAGCAATGCCATGCCCTACATCATTTAAACGCCCAAACCCTACGGCTAGCCTTTAAAATTACTCGGGAACAAGCACGACATATCGTTAAACAATGCCCAGCCTGTGTCACCCTACTGCCCTCCCCTCATATAGGTATTAATCCCAGAGGTCTAATTCCTAATGATATATGGCAAATGGATATTACACACATCCCTGAATTTGGCAATCTCAAATACTTGCATGTAACTATAGACACCTTCAGTGGATTTATATTTGCTACCCTCCATACTGGAGAAGCCTCCAAAAACGTTATCGCCCATGTCCTTAATTGTCTCTCAGTCATGGGCAAACCTAAAATCATCAAAACTAACAACGGCCCCGATACACCAGAAAAAACTTGCAGGAGTTTTGCCACCAAATGCAGATTAATCATATTACTGGCATACCTTATAACCCTCAGGGACAGGGCATCATTGAACGTGCTCATCAAACCCTTAAAAATACCTTCCACAAGGGAGATAGGGAGGGAAGGTAGGACGGAAGGAAAGAGAAGAGGAAATTTTGAAAACACCTGTCCAAATAAAGCACAGTTTGAAAATGTTTTTTGTCTTAGAGGGACTTTACCTAACAAATGCAATCAGCGTAACCTGGCTTATTGTACCCTCAATGAATCTCCAACAATAAAGTAAAAAAAAAAAAAAACCTTCCACAAATTAAAAAAGGGGGAATTATACCCCACAAAAGGATCCCCAAGAAACATTCTTCATCATGCCCTATTTGTCCTTAATTTTTTTAAATATGGATGCCCAGGGCAAGTCTGCCGCTGACCGCCTTTGGCACCCAAAAACAAATAACAATTATGCCACAAAGATCCACTATGGAAAGATCCACTCACCTCAAAATGGAACGGCCCAGACCCAGTTCTTATCTGGGGCCGAGGATCTGTATGCCTATTTGATACCAAAGAAAATGCGGCCAGATGGCTGCCTGAAAGATTAGTAAAACAAATTGATAACAAGTCTAAAATCCAGGGGGAAGAACCTCCCTGAGATTATCCTTCTCCTTTCCCTTCCAGAACCACGAATTTCCATCCATGATGCTGCCTTATCTCCTGATCTTCTGCCTCCCAACACTGGGCTAACCTGTTCCAGCAGTCACCAAACCCTTCACTTGGCACTTCTATTTAACCGAAAACTCGACTGATGAAAAAGGCTTCGGCCACCTCCTAGCCACTGCCGACTGCCTGCCTTCTGGATGCAGTTCTACCATTTTTCTTAATTTTACTGACTTTAGAATCCAAGCATGGCATTCCCGCCCACATCTATGTTTTTTGTATGATCAAACTGATCGTAATTGTAAAGATTACTGGTACATGCAAAATGTAGGCTGTCCCTATTACTACTGCAATATTCACCCAACCTGATTCAAGTTATTCCCTTAGTTCACTTCCTTACAATAGCCCCCATAAACCTTTTTACTTCCAAGACCACTACACCTTTATCATTCAAGATCCATGGGACAATAGATGGACATCCCCTGTCAAAGGCGCCATGTACCCTACCTCATACAGCTCCTGGCCTTCCAGCAAGCTGTTCATATGGTGCTCCCTCGTACAAATCCAAACCACCCTTCATACTCATATTCAAAACCAGGAAAACGCCTTGCTTAGACAACTTGCACCCCCTTCCCCAAATAACCCCTTTTCCTGACTTACTCTCCTCTGCGAGGGTCTTCTCATTGCCAATATGAGCGGACTAGGGAACCTCACCTCTTGCTTCCTCTGCGCCAGTCTCGGCCGCCCACCCCTTACTGCCGTCCCTTTGCCATTTCCCCCGAACACTACTGCTTCAGAAGAAACATCCTTTAAACCCCTACTTAATATTTCTCTGTTTTTAAACCCCCAGGAAAACTCTTTCATCTTTTGTTATTCCAACGCTTTTACTAAACTCTGCACCACTTCTCCACCTACCCGGAACATCACCGCCCCCCCTGGCTCCTTCATTTGGTGCAACGGCACGCTCTCCAAAAATCTTACCCTCCCACTTCCACCAACAGCTTCGTGCCTCCCAGTGACTCTTATCCCTCAACTAAACATCCGTACACCTACTGAATTTATATTCCCCCTAGACAAAAAATTAACTCTCGTGTTTCTTCCAGAAACAAACGTGCTGTTTTCCTTCCCCTAGTTGCGGGTATCTCTCTTGCAACATCTACCGTATCTGCAGGACTTGCAGGAGGGGCCCTTGGACACTCCTACATCACTGCTGCCAAGTTAACAGAACAATTCCAACTAGCAGTCGAGGCCTCCGCAGAATCCCTCACCTCCCTACAAAGACAAATAACCTCCCTCGCCCAAGTAACCCTACAAAATAGACGGGCCTTAGACCTCCTCACTGGGCCTTAGACCTCCTCACCGCCAAAAAAGTAGGAACATGTCTATTTCTACAAGAAGAATGTTGTTACTTTGTTAATGAATCAGGCATAGTAAAAACACAGATTAACAAACTTCATAAGCTTAGCTTAGATTTACAAAAACAAAAATTTTCTTCTGAGGCAAACGAGTGGTGGAAATCCTCCATGTACTCCTTACTCATGCCCCTTGCAGGTCCCCTTATTAGCTTGCTATTGATAGTCACCCTTGGACCCATTATTCTTAACAAAATCATGAATTTTATCAAATCACAGATTGACTCCCTGGCATCAAAACCCATTCAAGTCCATTATCATAGACTCAATCTTGCAGACCAGGGTCTCGCCGAACCTAATAACGAAGATATTCCTCCGGGAACCGCGTAAGCACTCAGAACCGCATAAGCACTCAGAGCTATGCACGTTGACTCACCAACATATGTGAGTACAACCTGGGTACCTTTTTACGGGGTGCAATAAAGACACTGCAGAGGGAAGGCATAAACAGCCTCTCTGAGTCCCTTGGAAGCAAACCTGATTTGCATAGAGGTTAGCATCGTAAAAATTTCTCCTCTCCTCCCGAAAAGATGCTCAAACTTATCATGCAGTCATTATGCCCGCGGGAGGAATCAGGTCAATACTTCCCCCCAAAAGGTTAATCCCCTCTCCTCGATGCCGACAACTGACAGACCCCAACAAATTTAAAAACTAAAAGGGAGGAGATGCCGGGAGCCAAAACACCTCACAAAAATGCCCCTTGCTAGCTTGCTTGATTTTACGAGCAAACTATTCTCAGGAATTCAACCATAACAACAACGGTACTTTTGGCTTGCATAACTCCTCAGAAATGCAGCCCCCGCCTTAGGGACCTTCTCCTAGTAATTTTCCAGAAATTAGCCCCCTCCCCGCCCTGCTAGGAACAGCCCTTAGTTACTTCCTTGTTTGAATGCTTATAAATCCAGCTGAAAAATAAACTCGTCGGAGCTTGATCAGACTCTTGACTTGCTCTCATTCTTTCATGTCTCTTGTCCCCTCATTCGACTGACCCCCTTTGTTCCCCAGGTCCCCACTGGATTCCCCGTGGGCCAGGGCACCTCTGCTGCAGAAAGGGCCCGTCCGTGATGGTGTGGGAGGGAGCTGCAAGTGGGCTTGCCCTAACCCTGGGCTCCCAGCCCTAGCTCGGAGATGCTGATTTCCCTGGTCTCCCCCGGCAACGTTCAAGGGACAGATAGCTGAACGAGGGTTCCTTGAAAGGGGAAAATATAACTGGGTGACTGAGTGCTCATGTCTGCAGGGGTGGAGGAACTGCGTGCTCTTTAACAGAGACTGGAAATCCTCAGCGCCTCTCGGCCGCCAGCCAGGGGAGCCCTCGGATACCTCCTCTCACTCCACACCTAGAGGCAAGTGGAGTTTGTGCCGAGCCACCCAGCTAGGCGCCGGCCTGACCCGAGACGGGGTGGGTGGAAGCAGGGGTCTTCCATGATCACCAGAGAAACAAAATAGTAGTACTTGGGTCGAGATAGAGTTCTTTTTTGGATAACAGAAAAAGATAATCAGTTGGGTGTGGTAAGGAGGAGGCGAGGTGCAAGCCTGGATGCTAGGAGGTCCTACGAAGCACAGTGAGCCTGTGGGGAAAAGCAGGGAGTTGCGCTGTGTCTCGAGAGAGAGCCTAGCCTTGCCCCGCAGGTTTGCCTGACTTCTGCCTTTCTGCCGGCAAGATCCTTCTCCAAGCCTTCAAGGCGGTATCAACTGCGGCCACAGCCTATCACACTGCTTGGTCCTTAGCTCCTCCCATGCTCCAGCTCAGGACCTTTGCACCAGCTCTTCCCTCCGACTGAAATTTTCTTCTCCCATACAACTTTGCTCCAACCAGAGCATTAGTCTCCCACGTACCTACAGGTCTGCCTTTCCAATCTTTCCCCAGCCATAGGATGTAAACTGCAAACAAAACAAACCAGAGGCCCCCTCTGCCTTGTTCACCCTTGTATCCCCAAGACCTAAAACAGGGCCTGATATCCAGTATGTGCTAAGTTCCACAGTATTGTGCCAGACGTTGTTCTGAGCACTTTACACATTTACTCCTTTACTTTCCACACCACCATGTGATGTAAGAATAATTATTTCCAATCTCATTTTACAAATGAGAAACATGTGAACTAAAATAAAATCTTAAGGCTCTGCCCCCAGCGGTCTGGCCAAGGGGATCCCCCAAATGTGAGTTGCTAGTCATGAGAAAGGAGATCAGACATGCCTCATCATATTTCCCTCCCTTCTAAGAGATGTTCTCTGTGCTGTGCAAAGACCTACGTCCAGATCTTTATATACATAACAAACCACTTACGTGTGGGCATGAGGCCAGGCGTAAGACCAGTAGTGTGTCTCTGATTAACAGACCTTAGCTTAACTCAAGCATTCCTTTTTGCTGACTCCTGGTCCTTTCAGCCAAAGGTCAACTTAAGATTCTTTAAACCCACAGGTTCTTCTATAACCTGTAACCTCCCCCACTCCTTGCATTTGAGATGTCCCACCTTTTGGAGCCAAACCAATGTATGTCTTCTATGTATTAATTTTTGATGTTACCTATAATTCCTGCCTCCCTGAAATGTATAAAATCAAACTGTAACCACACCACAGAGAGTCTACTTGCTCAAGGCTTCTTGGGCATGGTTCCAGGTCATGATTCTAAAATTTGGCTCAGGATAAACCTCTTTAAATTATTTTACAGTATGGCTTCTTGTCCATTGACATGCTACAAACAGAAAAGTAAATACTTAACGCATAATGTTCCCTTTATTTTGCATAGATGTTAGCAGCTGCTATCAACCTGATTTTTGTGCCTCCCTTAAAAACTATTTGAGCTAGGGCAGGCGCTGTGGCTCAGGCCTGTAATCCCAGCATTTGGGAGGCCCAGGCAGCTGGATTGCCTGAGCTCACAGGTTCTAGACCAGCCTGAGCCAGAGCGGGACCTCATCTCTAATAATAGCCTGGCCCTGTGGCAGGCGCCTGTAGTTCCAGCTCCTTGGGAGGCTGAGGCAAGAGAATCGCTTCAGCCCAGGAGTTTGGGGTTGCTGTGAGCTATGACACCATGGCACTCTACCAAGGGGAGACAAAGTGAGACCCTGTCTCAAAAAACAAATAAAATACAAAGACTATATGAGCACAAGTGCTGACATATTGTCTCTTACAGTGAGGGATATGTGAGAACTGTTGGTATTACTTATTTACTGGCTATATGGTTGAGTGGAAAAATTGCAGCCTGCCAGGTTCTACCTCTTTTCCCTGTCTTGGGATACCTCCTTCGGGCACGTCTGGACCCCGGACTGGGAGTAGGCAGGCCTGGAGGAGGCTTTCCACTGAAGTCCCAAGAAGTCAGAGCCTGAAGTTGCCCCCTCTCCGGTCCTTTTCGTTTCTGCGCGAGCTCACTGCGCTCTGACTTAGGCGAGCAAGTGGCCGTCTAGCAACACACAAGCCGACTTTTAGTCTATACAGGGTAACTCTCTTCTGCCTAAGTCCCGCCTGGACTCAGTCCTTCTTGATTTGTAGTATCTCAGAACATGCGGGAACCTGCGGGAAGAGCCCTCTGAACATGCGCACAGTTTTGAAGTTTATTTTTCAAAAAGGTAATGCCATATTTTAAAAATTGCTCATCCTGGGGCGGCGCCTGTGGCTCAGTCGGTAAAGGCGCTGGCCCCATATACCAAGGGTGGCGGGTTCAAACCCGGCCCCAGCTGAACTGCAACCAAAAAATAGCCGGGCGTTGTGGCGGGCGCCTGTAGTCCCAGCTACTCGGGAGGCTGAGGCAAGAGAATCGCTTAAGCCCAGGAGTTGGAGGTTGCTGTGAGCTGTGTGATGCCACGGCACTCTACCGAGGGCTATAAAGTGAGACTCTGTCTCTACAAAAAAAAAAAAAAAATTGCTCATCCTTAATGGCAGTAGTAAAATAAATATAAAGCTCCCTCTGCGTTGCCCACCCCAGGCACCAAGCGGAAAAGGCAGGGCTCGCACCCCGCTACATAGGGGCGGGGGAAGCCGTTAGGCGATCTTTCCGAGAAAGTACGCTTCACCTCCTTCGCTCCCACATCACGCTCTAAATCTTCGTCTGAAGAGGCTTTGTAAACACTCGAACGCACTCGTTTCAGAACGTATTTGTACAGTGCTACCAAATTATGTTGCGTGGCGAAGGGACCACGACGCCACGCAATTTCACCTGGCCCTTTGCACTGTAGGGGGCCGCCATCTTGAGCAGAAATGTATCGTGGGAATCGCCATTTTACTTGGGCGGGCGGGTATTTCCGGTTCCGGCGGGGGATTGCTCTTTCTTTTTCTTCGTAGGCCCGCGGCTGAAGTGGTCGTGGTGCTTGTCTCTTTCAGCTATCTGGTGCCATCCTCGTCGCTGCGGCGACACTCGCACCCGCCGTCACCATGACTGAGCAGATGACCCTTCGTGGTACCCTCAAGGGCCACAATGGGTGGGTAACCCAGATCGCTACTACCCCGCAGTTCCCCGACATGATACTGTCCGCCTCTCGAGGTACGGGCTAGCGTGCGGGACAGATTTGGGAGGGGAGGGTTACGCGTGTGTCTCGCGGCTAGGACCGGAACGCGCGAGTTGGCGAACCTGGCAGACTCCTCAGTCTGGGCGAGCCACACTGCAGATGAGGACACTGAGCCATAAATTAACTTGTAGCTTCTGGGAGGATTAGAGAAGTGGGGGCTTTTTTATTTCTTGGCTGTCGCTCGGCAGATGTGACTGTGTGCAGGGACCTGTGGGCCTGGCGGAGCGGTGATGACCCCAACATGCCATCTGAGTGCCCATGCTGAAATCCAGAGGCTGTTTCTGAGCTGCCGCCCGGTTCTCAGCTTGGTGGGATGTGGGTGGACTTCATGGGGCCTCCGGACTCCCCTTCCTGCCTGCCCTTCCGACCCTCGGTGCTCTCATTCCCCGTACCTGACTGCGTCCGGAGGTTTGCTTCCACACTGTTGAAAATTGTCCGACACTGGGATCAGTGTCTGGCTCTTACTCAGAAAACTGGAGTGTGGCATGTTTCAGTGAAAGTATCCAGTCCTGTAGTGCATGAAGTGACTTTTCTAGCACTAATGACTCCGTTTATGTCACCCCTCAGAAGTAGTCACAGGAGGCCCTCAGATTGCTGTGTTTCTGCCCCTCCTTAGAGAAGACAAGATAGTTGAATTAGTCTGAGTCTTAGGAAGGAGTATCTATGATCTCTGGTGCCTGAGTTAAATTCTCAGGGTGTGGTTTCACTCTACTTACGATTTTATTCTGGATAGTGAGTCCTCAGTCCTTGCCTAATAACTGCTCTTGTAGCCTCCTATTCTGGCTCTCTTAGGGGTCCTTAATTTGTTGTCTTCGTTGACCCATTCACTATGATCTTGACATCTTCACTAACCTGGTAGGTTAGTGGATGGACTACAGGGTTCCTCATTTGTTTTTCTTTTGGTTTTACCTGTACTTAGATAAGACCATCATCATGTGGAAGCTGACCAGAGATGAGACCAATTATGGTATCCCGCAGCGTGCTCTCCGGGGCCACTCCCACTTTGTTAGTGATGTGGTCATCTCCTCAGATGGCCAGTTTGCACTCTCAGGCTCCTGGGATGGAACCCTGCGCCTTTGGGACCTCACAACGCAAGTAGCTGCTCATTTGTTCTGGGGACTTGGGAGAAACCTGGGCAGAAAGGAGGCTGATGGGGTACCCAGGGGAAATGAGGTCTGTCCCAGACTGAACATTTTTGCCAGATGCAGCAGTTTGAATGTTTTGAGAGTTCAGTTCTGATGGGCAATTGGCAGGTGGAATAGAGGGTCCTGGTGATGACAGATGACATTGTCAGCCAACCCCCATGTGGGAGTGAGGACATGTCCTGCAATTCTGAAGGGATTCTCTGGCATATATCTACCTAACCAAGGGCTTGCTGTGATCAGAGTCACTTCCCCGGGTCTTGTGAGTGATCAGTGTGACTGGGACAAGGTCAGGAAAATGATCTTATGAGAAAGCGTGTTTGCGAAGTTTGTCTGGAGAATGACCAGGTCCTTCCTCTCAGGGGCACCACCACAAGACGATTTGTAGGCCATACAAAGGACGTGCTGAGTGTGGCCTTCTCCTCTGACAACCGGCAGATTGTCTCTGGATCCCGAGATAAAACCATCAAGTTGTGGAACACTTTGGGTGTGTGCAAATACACGGTGCAGGTAAAGTGAAGGCATGGGCAGAGGGCATGTATTAACGTTCTCTCCCACCTTCCTCCTTAATCTTTGCCTTACACGGAGATTTTAAGTCTGTCAGGATATTAAAGAGATCTGTTGACATCAGAGGGCTCTCATGGGGGGCTGGGTTGTCTAGAGTTTCATTGGGCAGGACTGTTTTCCCTTACTTCCTTTCCATCCTCCAGGATGAGAGCCACTCAGAGTGGGTGTCTTGTGTCCGCTTCTCACCCAACAGCAGCAACCCTATCATCGTCTCTTGTGGCTGGGACAAGCTGGTTAAGGTGAGCTTTGAGCCAGGGCATGGGGCCTTTACCAGCCAGAATGTGCTCCTGTGGGCTTCAATTTGGAAGGCTTTGTAGATATCCTCAGTTCGACTTAAATTCCTCTTCTGTGTCTTAAGTAACTAAAGTTCTCATAAGCACCACACGGCTTTTGGTACCTATCTTAATCTCAGTTGTCCTTAAGTAAGTGGTCAAGGCAAATTTTTTTTTTTTTTTTGGCCAGGGCTGGGTTTGAACCCGCCACCTCCAGCATATGGGACCGGTGCCCTACTCCTTGAGCCACAGGCGCCGCCCCAAGGCAAATTCTTTTTTGTGTGTGTGTGTTTTTTTTTTTTTTGGCCGGGGCTGGGTTTGAACCCGCCACCTCCGGCATATGGGACCGGCGCCCTACTCCTTGAGCCACAGGCGCCGCCCCAAGGCAAATTCTTTAATCTTTTTTTAAGTTACCTATGGGATGATAAGGGTATTCAATCCAGGAATACTTTTTTTTTTTTGTAGAGACAGAGTTTCACTTTATTGCCCTCGGTAGAGTGCCGTGGCCTCACACAGCTCACAGCAACCTCTAACTCCTGGGCTTAGGCGATTCTCCTGCCTCAGCCTCCCGAGTAGCTGGGACTACAGGCGCCCGCCACAACCCCCGGCTATTTTTTTTGTTGCAGTTTGGCCGGGGCTGGGTTTGAACCCGCCACCCTCAGTATATGGGGCTGGCGCCCTACTCACTGAGCCACAGGCGCCGCCCCCAGGAATACTTTTTAAACAAGGTTCTGCACTCTTTTTGTTGGGCCCAAACCCTCCTGGATCTGCCTGATCCAGAACTAGGCTTCTCACCTGTCAGCCCTGCCCATCCATATAGGTGTGGAATCTGGCTAATTGCAAGCTGAAGACCAATCACATTGGCCACACCGGCTATCTGAACACGGTGACTGTTTCGCCAGATGGGTCCCTCTGTGCTTCTGGAGGCAAGGTATTTTGGAACCAGAAGTCTTCCTACTTAATAGGGTGTGGTATCATGGGACGAAGACTTGTCTTTAGATGACATAAGAAAAAAGACAGATGAATTGAAGAATTAGTTGGGTTGGTGTAGGAGGATAATGAGATAGCAATCCAAGAATAGGTTCCTGATCATCGGTTTCTGGAAATGACATAAAGTCATACTGTTTAAAAGAAAAAGACTGTTTTCTCTACAGTTGGGTTTCTTAGAGTAATTGACAGCCTCCCAGAGTGTTAGGATTGTAGGCCATGAGCCACCTAGTTACTGTGCTGGCTCTTGTAGGATTGGTAAGGTGTCCTGCATTAAAGAAAAGGCATACAGAAATAAATATTGGTCCTAGGATCATTAGCCTTTCAAGAAGCTCAGGGTACGAAGAATGGATTCTGACAAGAATTTTGAGATGGGTACGATTGACATCTGGAAGAGGTTGCTGCCCTGACTCACCCTAACTGTCTGTCTAGGATGGCCAGGCCATGCTCTGGGACCTCAATGAAGGCAAGCACCTTTATACGCTAGATGGTGGGGACATCATCAATGCCCTGTGCTTCAGCCCCAACCGCTACTGGCTGTGTGCTGCCACGGGCCCCAGCATCAAGATTTGGGTGAGTGTGGGCTGTGGTTCTGACTGAGTTCCTGGTATACAAGATGAGTGTTGGCAGTGTTGTGGTGACCGGAGGCCGTCTTGACTCCCAGCTAGGAGCCATGCTTCCTGATTAAGTGGCTAACCTTCAGCCTGTCGGATTGGAAATTTGGGGTGGTGGATGTCCATGTATAGTAGCTTACTTAGCCTCAGTTTAATTGGCATTTTGATGTAGATAATCCTTTGTTGTTGAGTGCTGTCCTGTGCCTTTCAGGGTGTTCATCATCTCTAGCATGTGCCTTCTAGATGCCAGTAACAAACCATTCTTTCCTTCCTAGCATTGGCAACTAAAAATGCCTTATAGGCCTAGCCACCTTTCCCCTGTCGGCAAAGTCATCCTCTTAAGACTCTTGAGTTATAGAAGGGTTTCAGAGAGAGAACCTCTCTCTTCAGAGAGAAGTGTGGTTAAAAGTGTTTTTCCAAATTGCACTCTTCCCAGGACTTAGAGGGCAAGATCATTGTAGATGAGCTGAAGCAAGAAGTAATCAGTACCAGCAGCAAGGCAGAGCCACCTCAGTGCACTTCTCTGGCATGGTCTGCTGATGGTCAGGTCAGTGATCTGCTCCCTCAAGACTCCAACTTCTGTCCCTCTTTTTGTCTTTGGTTTTTGTTTTGAGATTGGGGGGGGGGTCTTTCTCTGTTGCCAAAGCCTGGAGTTCAGTGATCTGATACTGTAAACACCAACTCCTTGGGCTCGAGATCCTCCCACTTCAGCCTCCTAAGTACGTGGGGCTAAAGGTACCATGTTCCCCAGCTAGCCTCCCTCTTTTTCAACTGTTAGTGTGCCAGGCACAAGAGCAATATATTTGATACAGCCAGGTTGTAGTACAACCTAGTTAGCCATGCCAGTGTGTTTCTACCCGAGAGAGAAGGTTGTGATGTAGAGGGCAGGGGTTACCACCCTTCAGTTTTATACCTTGATTCATTTGACCAGTTTTTAAACGTCAGGATTCTCAACTCTGGCTGTTTCTTCTAGGAATACATAATCGCCACCTACAGCCTGGTAGTTAGAATTGTGGGCTTCTTCAAAAGAAGTCAAAAGAGAAATGGGAGGGGGAAAAAAGACCTTTACTGATACTAGTGGAACTGCAGAATGCATGGCTGACCTATTACTGTCTTTTCTGTCCTGTAGACTCTGTTTGCTGGCTACACGGACAACCTGGTGCGAGTGTGGCAGGTGACCATTGGTACTCGCTAGAAATTAATTACGGCACAAATAAACTGGTTTGTCTGCCTTCTGGAAAATGTTTTTTTCTCCAATAAAGAGGCTCCATCCTATCTACATTGCTTACAGGTTAAGAAGTCTAACATTGAGGCACTGGCAGCCTGGAGATTGGGGGATGAAACTTGGGGACAAAGTAAACAGGACCTTAGTTTGTAGGGCAAAGCCTGTGGTTCAAAAGGAGTGGGGTGCCAGCCCCATATGCCGGAGGTGGTGGGTTCAAACCCAGCCCCTGTCAAAAAAAAAAAAACTGCAAAATTGTCAGTTTGTGTGTCCATTTTCTTAGGGTTGGGGTTCATCAGATGTGATGTTTATGGGAGGTCAGTTTCCCAAACTTGCACTGTCCTACATTCCAATACAATCAGCTTACCTGAACCCCAGGGAAACTTCCTGAATGAAAGGGACTGATTAGGGTGGCCCCTGTGGCTCATTGAGTAGGGTGCTGGCACCATATACCAAGGGTGGTGGGCTCAAACCCCCCCCCCCCCAGCCCTGGCCAAACTGCAACAAAAAAATAGCCAGGCATTGTGGTGGGCACCTGTAGTCCCAGCTACTTGGTAGGCTGAGGTAGGAGACTCACCTAAGCCCAAGAACTGGAGGTTGCTGTGAGCTGTGATGCCACAGCACTCTACTGAGGGTGACAAAGTCAGACTGTCCCTTACAAAAAAAAAAAAGGGACTGATTATTTCAAAGTGGTTGCAATGGGTGTAGGAACAGTAGGCTCCTCAAAATGTCCTGTAATTTCTTGGGGCTTAGATAAAAATGGTTTTGGCACAGTAACTGAGATAACGCCAGAAAGGCTATGTTAACCACTGTGATAAAAATGTGTCAAATGGTTTATGAAGCGAGTGTATGATGCCCCATGATCATATCAATGTATACAGTTATGATTTAATAAAAAAAAAAATGGAGTTAATGTGGGATGTTTGAGGGGTAGGTTTTAATCTTTAAGGCAAGCAAAGTCTTGAAAAAGGTGCTTAATCAAAACTTTTTCAGTCCATTCATAATTTAAAGATTAAAAGTTCTGAATGGTCTGGGAGTATTCATAATCAAAACTGGCCCTACCAAACTGTCAGCCTTCATCTTTTACTCAAAAAAGGATGAATGCCTTAAGGTGAGAAATGGGCTGTAAACGACTGCCACTGTACTTTCAGATTTCAGCCAGACGTGAGTGGAACAACCCTAACACTTGGTTGACAGGCACAGTATTTGATCTACTGTAGTGGGTTAAGTCGGTTATGTCCCTCCTTTCCAGGTCTCTCCACTCAGTTGTCTGCAGGCCTTTGGCCTGTTTCAGCAGATGCCACCTATGTCCTAACAAAGATGTTCCAAGGACTTGCCTGGCCTTATGAGTTAGGGGTATGGAGATTCTTGGGGGAGCTTCAGATGGCAAAATCAAGAGAATGCTGAATGGTCCAGGAAAGAAACTAGGTGTAAGGTATTCAAATGGAGAGAGGGGGTAGATAATTTACAATCCTTGTTGATAATACCCGATGAAATGAGACTAACTAGTTCTCTGTTCCATGCTTCTCACTGGAGGGACAGGCTTGCTCTGGGAACGTTTAAATTGAGTACAGCTTGTTCCTGCTCATCTAGAGGAACGGACTCAACAAAAGAAGCAAATAAACATTTTATTCCACAACACAACCCACCTTCCCTTTTCCCCAAGAACATGAGTTTACCTCAGCCATCAAAGCAGAGGACAAAAGCTGACAAGTGACAAGGCAAGGGATTATTAGAAAAATAGATTATGCCCAAGCTCTCCTGGGGACCCAAACCCCTGTCCCCAGGCTCCCCTTCAGGGCTTGCCAAATGGAACTAAAGGCATGGGGAGGGGCTGGAAACAGAAAAGCCAACTCCATTTGAACAAAAGGGGGGAAAGGAGCCTGGCAGTTCAAACACCTGGAGAGGGGTAAGGTGGAAAGAGCTTTGCTCCTAGGTTAAGTGCTGGCAAAGGGAAGGGGGAGAAAATAATTTATTGGGTGATGTAATGGTATGTAGTTTCGATCATGGCGACCATTCCAGATCTCTCACTGAAGCTAAATTCTGGCCGGTCTATGGAGGTAGAAATTGGGGATGGAAGGAAAAGTTTAGAATCCTTCCTTCCCCAGGAGAGTAGACTTTTTTTTTTTTATTATTATTACCCAGCTCTACCCTTTGGCCCAGCCTGCCTCCCCAAAACAGCTTCCAAATCCCTTAGCTAAAATTTGTATCAGAAAATGGAATTTGAACAAGGATGTTGTTGAGTCTTGGCCAAACCCTCCAGCCCTAGAATTGACATCAAGGTTGAAGAGTAGGGGTGGGGAAAAGTAAGTTAGGGAATGAATTACTATCTCCCCTTATCCCTTCCTCAGACCCCAGGGCAGGGCAGGGCTGGGCTGGGCTGGGCAAGGCAAACGGAGGGAAGGCCAGGCAGTTGTTCTCGTTATCAGGGACCCATGCAGACCTGTTGGACAGACAGGAGGTGAGAGAAGGCCGAGCTGGAGGCCAGGAGGGTTCTTTAGGCTCCTAGAGGGAGAAGCAGGGGCCTGGGGTCAAGGGGGAGCGGGAAGCATAGCAGTAACAAACAGTGGGAGGAGCCTTGGGGCCCCCAAACTTAAATGGGCCACCTTCCACCACCACCCGTCCCCCTAGTGCTGACCAGAGGGGCCCCCACGGGTGGCAGGCTGATCAAGGGCAGAGCTTGATTCGGGTACCCTTAGACAGCACCCGAAAGAAGGGGAAGACACGCTCGCCCAGGAAGGCAGCTGAGAAGGTGTGCACATGGGCTAGAGTCTCTGCATTGTAGAAGCCCAGGCGCCCAGCCTCATAGTCCAGGTACACGCCAAAGCGCCGAGGTTTCTCACTAGGGCTCAGCACTGTCTGCTCCGTTGAGCTCTGTGCCTGGTAGCGTTTGCCGTTGGTGCCCACACACCACACTTCCCGCTGGAGCAGGGGCTGCTGGGGCAGGTGGAGCCGGCGGCGGCGATGGTGATGACGTGAGGAGCTGGCATCACCGCTGCCCACAGAGGACCCCCCAGAGCCCACCTTTTCCTTATGATGGGTTGATTCACGGGCAGCGCCCACCGCCCAGCCCCGCCGCCCGCCCACCTCTACCTCCCAGTAGTGCCGGCCAGAGCGGAAGCCCTGGGCCCCCAGTACGCAGCAGTCAGCCGAGAAACGCTTGGGATGGTCAGCAACCTCTTGCCGCCGCTCTGCCAGGCGGACCCCCCGGCGGTCAGGAGACAGCATCAGGGCCGGGTGAGCCGTGTCCGGGTCCAACGTCAGGTCCACTTGGGAGGAGGGAAGGAGAAATATGCCCAGACTGGAACAACTGTTCCCCATCAGCAGCCAACTCCACAGGTTGGGCCTTGCCTGCTGTCCGTCCCGCCTGCCCCTATCCAGCTCCCATTGGCTCCTCAAACCACCTATGGCCCCAGGTTCCTATGGTCTTTACCTCTCTCTTTACTATTGCTCCCAGGACACCTGGCAGGTCTACCCACTGGCTCTGGCTCTTCTTGCCACCCCCCACCCCCACCCCCGCGCCCCCCACCAAACCTACCCGAGCTAGGACCAACTACCCTTGGCTAGAAACTTCAGATTAGCCCACCTGTATCCTGCTCCATCTTGGTTCCCCACACCTCCCCCAGGGCCCAGCTTCCCTCAGGACCCAATCTCAGGTGTATGAAGGGAAAGGCAAAGGAAGGTCGTACAGGTGACCTCCCTACCTCTCGCAGCCTGACAGAACATCCGGCTCATTTTCCTCACGATGGCATCTGTTAGGAAGTCATGGCTATGGGGTTGGCACGGGTCAGGGGACCAGACCTCTGGGGGCTGCCGCTGTACCTCTTCACACCTGGAGGAAGGGGATGGGGCAGGGGGTGGGACCATGATATTCCCAAAGAAAAGAGCAGAAGCTGGGGGAAGGAGAGGAGGGTCCAGGAGGCAGAAACTCAGGTCCTGGGAAAGGAAGGAGAGGAGAGGGATACCCAAGAGAGGCAGGGACGGGCAACCAGATGCCACTGGGTCACAAAGGGTAAAGAGTGGGAACACACCTATTGAAAGTCTCCTTGATGTCCTGGGAATAACAGAAACAAAAAGAGGGAGAGGGAGAAAGAGACAAAGAAAGTGTCAGCTGCACAGAGACAGCTCCTTTCCCCCAGTCTCCAGCCAGAGAAAGGACTGAACTTGAACAGAAGGGAGAAGCAGCACCCTCAAGGCCCTCAAAAAACACGTATCCTTCTCAAGCACCCTTTGCCTCATCACACCTAACTCATATCACCTGCTGTAAGCCCCAAATAAAATTTTCAGAGTATGACTTCTCAACCCTCATTCACCCTACAACTCTACTTTCTTGCCTTTCACACACTACATGGACATTAACTCTGTCTCCAGCCTCAAAAAATGTTTTTGGTTTTCAGATTACACTATTGTGGGTTTCTCCCAGTGAGAAAACAAGCAGCTCTGGACAGGTGTCTAGTAAGCACTGCCTGACAGAGCCACATAGGATGCTAGGGGAGATGGGGGTGGTGGGGAACAGGGAGGGGGAAGGGGGAGAACACTGCTCACCTGGAGCAGCCGCAGGCCCCCCTGCTGGCTCCGCTCCTGGGCCTCTGCCAGCAGGCGGCTCAGCTGGGCAGCCTGCTCTGCAAGGCGGCTGGCCGCCGCACCTGCACGCCCCAGCTGGACTTCGTGCATTTCTCGGAGGCGCCGTTCCAACCCTGCCTGTTCTTCGGCCAGAAACCGTGTCAGACGCCCAAACTCTGAAGCCACAGCTGCCAGCTCTGATTTCATCTGGCTCTGGAATGATGCAAAGAGGATGATGGATACCACCTCAACACACAGGAAGATAAACTTCTATCTGCTTTGTACCTGCTGCTTCTCAATCCAAGGAAAGGAACCTTGCATTCCCCAAGTCCAACAAAGACCCAGGAGTGGGAAGAAGCCCCATCTCCTTTCCCACCTCCTGGCCTTACCAAGCACCACCTCTACAATGGTCCCAAATTCACAAACCTTTGTCTGGAAGACTTCTCTCCATCTGGCCTACCTACTTTTTTTTGAGACAGAGCCTCAAGCTGTCGCCCTGGGTAGAGTGCTGTGGTATCACAGATCACAGCAACCTCCCACTCCAGGGCTCAAGCAATTCTCTTGCCTCAGCCTCCCAAGTAGCTGGGACTACAGGTGCCTGCCACAATGCCCGGCTATTTTTTGGTTGCAGCCATTATTGTTTGGCGGGCTCAGGCTGGATTCAAACCTGCCAGCTCAGGTGTTTTTTTTTTTTGTTTGTTTGTTTTTAAGAGACAGAGTTTCACTTTGTTGCTCTCCATATAGGGCTGTAGTGTCACAGCTCACAGCAACCTCTAGCTCTTGGGCTTGGGCGATTCTCTTGCCTCACCCTCCCAAGTAGCTGTGACTACAGGTGCTCGCACAACGCTCGGCTATTGTTTGTTGTAGTTTGGCTGGACCCAGCTTGAACCTGCTACCCTCAATATATGGGGCTGGCACCCTACTCACTGACCCACAGGCGCAACCCTCGCCTACCTACTTTGACTCACCCTTTAGGTCTAAGCTTAAATATTCCTAGAGGAACCTTCCCTCCCCACTACAGATCTAAGTCAGGACCATCTCCATAAACACCATTATGAAGATAATCTCTTCATGGCACACAAAATACTGGAACGCTGTGTTTACACTGGAGTATCTTTTAACATTCTTCCCAGCTACAGCATAAGCTCCCGCTGGCAGGGACTGGGAATGTCTTTGTTTGTCATAGTGTCCTTGGATTCTGCCATAGCACCACTAGAGTAGGTACTGGTAAGAATTCTGGAAATGGGCTTGGTGCCCGTAGCACAGTGGTTAGGGTGCTGGCCACATGCACTGGGGCTGGTGGGTTCCAACCCAGCCAACGCCTGCTAAACAACAATGACAACTACTACAACAAAAAAATAGCCGGGCATTATGGCAGGCACCTGTAGTCCCAGCTACTGGGGAGGCTGAGACAAGAGAATCATTTGAGCCCAAGAGTTTGAGGTTGCTGTGAGCTGTGATGCCATAGCACTCTATTGAGGGCGACACGGGTAAGACTGTCAAAAAATAGAAGAATTTTTGAAATGAAATGAATATGTGATTCAGGAATTAAAACATGAAGTTAGGGTCCTGATTATATCTCTAGTTACAGTGACCTCTGGTAAGTCATCCAAACCCTCTACAGAGGGATCAGCAAACTTTTTCTGTAAAGTTCCAGATGGTGAATATTTTATGCTTTGTGGGCCAAGAGGTAAAATCAAGGGTATACAGGTACTTACTATCCTATAACAGAAAACACTTCTGTCCAATCCCACCCCATTTGCCTGGTCTGGGCCATCATGGGTGGTATTCATACTTCTTACTACCAGCTGCAGACATTCTCTGGACAGAAAGTAACAAACAGGCCAGAGTGGTTTGGTGGTCCTGGCTAGCTGGGGTGAGGGAAACAGACACAAGTTTCACTCTTTGCCCCAGTGACACTCAGATGCTGGTACATTTTTTTTTCTGTACCCCAAAGAGTCCAAAAGCATCAACTAGGTCAGCTAGTCAGAAGCAGGATGATCCCCCCACTCCCAGGCTCAAATTCCACCACTGAGTTCCTGGCAGTTAATAAAACAGTCTTTAACGTGTAGGTCATGATGAGCATAAGCCTTGGGAAGGGGCAAAGCCCAGCCAATGGTCAGGGAGGCAGGTGCCAGAAGGGAAGAGGGACAGAAGAGGATGTGCTAGTTTGGTCTCTGAAACTCATGGCGCCAGCCCATTCCAGCAGGTGCAGGGCATTGAAGAAAATGTCTAAAAAGACTCCTTGGGAATAGCTGAGCAATAATGAAAAGAAGGGCTGAGAAACACCAGACTAGGATAGGAAGTCGCTGCAATGCTAACATTCACTAATTCCTCCCTCCTACCAAAGACCCTTGGGCTTGTCCTTGGTCAGAGCAAGAGGTCCCACAACAACACTCCTCTCCTTCTCAGGCTGTTCTGCCACCGCCAGCATCTGTTCTGAGACTCAGGGGCTTCTCCGATGGTTGCTATGGGGAATCTGCCTTGCCTTCTTCAGGCTCTGGGTTGAGATATTCAGGTAGAAAGCCTTGCCCTGCAGACTTGGGCCAACACCTGACCCCCCAGTCTAGGCCTCAGTTTGCACTTCATTTTGGAACCTAGGAACCAACATGCCTCCTGACCCTCAAGGCCCTCCTTTCCACAGGGCCTGGAGATTTCTACCCAACTCGAAGGTGTGGGTCCTCTTCAGGGTACCTAGTCACCACTTGTGAGAATGGGCAGCCCTACCTTCCTTCCCTGACCACAGCATCAGTCAGCCCAGGAATACTTGCCTACCTTCAGCTCTGTCACCCTCCTCTCCTCCTTGGCCTTCATCTTCTGCACAGCCTCCAGGTGCTTCCTCAGAGGCTCCACGTGGCCCTGTAGTTTGGCCTGAGGGAATGGGAAATGGAAAGTTAGAGGCTGGGGGCTGAGAGAGGCAACAGCTCCTTCAGAGCCCACCTCTCTAATCCTCCCTATAGCGGGTTGGGGCTCAAAGCCTGACACCCCCACCACTGGTATCAAATGATCATCATACTCCCTCTTCCCCTTACTTCTCCCAGCAGATGGCAAGTGCCTCCAATCCTCCCTGTATTGATATGAAGCCCTGTGGTAGTCTCTGAAGGTGGGATCCTTAAGACTAGAGAGCCCCACACTCAAAGTTGGGGTGGACATGACTTGAGCCTTCACCACAATGAGTCTTTCCATACCAGTGTCCATTGGTCCCTGCCCCCTCATAAGCAATCTTCCCCATGATTTTCATCTCTAAATTTTTTTTTCTGATGATTTTTTGCTTGTGCTAAAAATCCTTCTTCCTGACCCCCCAAAGGCCTCCCTCTCCTCAGGACTCACAGAAACTGACTACCCCTCTCAAACAGATCTTTGCTGTCTCCTCTTGAGGGGATCTAGTCACCACTTGTGAGATGGACAGCTTTACCTTCCTTGCCTGATGACAGGGCCAATCAGTGGTCCTGACCACTTCCAAAATATCAACCCTCCATTTCTGGCCTTATCTCCTGAACCCACAACTTCCACACAGACCCTTAGGTCTAGCCACATAAAACTATTTGCTGTTTCCTCAGTACAATCCCATGCTGTTCCCTCTGCCTCGGACTGGGCTTCTCCGCTTGGTCCAAAGTACTCTTCTCCTAAAGCCCAGCTCCCTGACCACGGCTCTGACCCTACCCACCCCCCAACTTCCTCTGTGATCCCAAGGAATATCAAATAAAATGTATACACTACCCTCATACCAATAATTGATAAGTGTGCCTCCCCCAGGACACTGTGGAGTTCCTGCCCCCACTTATTTTAATTTCTATATTTCTCTCTGTCCATCTGCTTTCTCTTCCATGGTGTTATTTGCTAAAGGAACACAAAAACAAAAACCCTCTCAGAATTCCTAAGGTTATAACTTTCATAGCCAACAGCATGTGAGCTCAGTGTTCCAACAATGTTTACCAAAATCTTTTCCTTTAAAGGACTGTTAGAGACCAGAATAGGTGAAATAAGCCCTACTGACTTGCTCTTTCCCTTTTTATGTCTTACACTGGCCTTTCTCCCTCCTTTGCCTTGAGGAATACAGGAGAGAAGAGTTCAAGCCTGGACCCAGTGAGGTGACCCAAGGCAGGCCATGCTTCCAGTTTCCTCAGCTTAGAGTGAGATCAGCATCTATCCCACAGACAACATACTTAGTGCCTTGGCTTGCCTGTAGCAAAAGATCAGTACATGTTATCCAGTGTTTAATCTAGGCTTTAAGCTGCCAGTGACATCCTGATAATAACCCTTGCCCTAAAGAGGTTACTGACCCAGGGTAGAAAAGACAGTTGTTGCACAGGTAAGTGCAACAGAAAAAAATTACAGTCAATCCAGAATGTGAAAATAGCATATATTGCACAAAATGTACCCACTTTTTTTTTTTGTAAGAGACAGAGTCTTTCTTTATCACCTTCCGTAGAGTGCCATGGCATCATAGCTCACAGCAACCTCCAACTCATTCCTGGGCGTAGGTGATTCTCTTGCCTCGGCCTCCCGAGTAGCTGGGACTATAGGCGCCCACCACTACGCCCGGCTATTTTTTTGTTGCAGTTTGGCTGGGGCCAGGTTCAAGCCCGCCACCCTCGGTATATGGGGCTGGCGCCACTAAGCCACAGGCATCACCCACAAAATGTAACCTTTTGATAATACTATTTTTCTATTTTTTTTTTTTTTTTGTAGAGACAGAGTTTCACTTTATGGCCCTCGGTAGAGTGCCATGGCATCACACAGCTCACAGCAACCTCCAACTCCTGGGCCTAAGCGATTCTCTTGCCTCAGCCTCCCGAGTAGCTGGGATTACAGGTGCCCACCACAACACCTGGCTGTTTTTTTTGTTGCAGTTCGGCCGGGGCCGGGTTTGAACCCGCCACCCTCAGTATATGGGGCCGGCGCCTTACCGACTGAGCCACAGGTGCCACCCATACTTTCTATTTTTCTATAGTCAATTTCTACTCCATTAATTCAGAATCTATGCTTAAATTTGTCATTTAATATTTTTCCTAAATTGTTGACAAAAAATTCATTAGCAAAAATACAAATACAGTAATATTTAATAAAAAAATTGTGTATAAAGAAATATTTCTACAAAACAATACTGTGTATCAACCCAGTGCTGATTAGTGTATGTATGAATCCAAAAAGAATAAAACAGGCCAGATGTGGTGGCTCACACCTGTAATCCTAGCACAGCTGGAGGATCCCTTGAGCTTGAGAGTTTGAGATAGCCTGAGAAAAAGGGAGACCCTGTAATTCACCTCTAAAAAACAACAAAAAAAGAATTAGCCAGGCTTTGTGGTGGGCACCTGTAATCCCAACTACTCATGAGGCTTAGGCAGAAGACTGCTTGAATCATGAGTCTGAAGTTGTGAGCTAGGCCTGGACAAGAGTAAGACTCTGTCTCCAAAACAAAACAAAACAAACGGCGGCACCTGTGGCTCAGTGAGCAGCGCGCCGGCCCCATATGCCGAGGGTGGCGGGTTCAAACCCAGCCCCGGCCAAACTGCAACAACAAAAAAAAATAGCCCGGTGTTGTGGCGGGTGCCTGTAGTCCCAGCTACTCGGGAGGCTGAGGCAGGAGAATCACCTAAGCCCAGGAGTTGGAGGTTGCTGTGAGCTGTGTGATGCCACGGCACTCTACCGAGGGCAATAAAGTGAAACTCTGTCTCTACAAACAAAACAAAACAAACAAACAAAGAACTATATATATATATAGTTGAGACCAGCCCGATCAAGAGTGAGACCCCATCTTTACTAAAAATAGAAACATTAGGCTTGGTGCCTGTAGCTCAAGTGGCTAGGGAACCAGCCACATATACCAGAACTGTGGGGTTGGAATCCAGCCAGGCCTGCCAAACAGCAATGATAACTACAACCAAAAAATAGCCAGGCATTGTGGCAGGCACCTATAGTCCCAGCTAGAGGCAAGAGAATCGCTTAAGCCCAAGAGTTTGAGGTTGCTGTGAGCTGTGATGGCAGAGGACTCTACTCAGGGCGACAGCTTGAGAGTCTGTCTAACAAAAAAGAAAGAAAGAAAGAAAAATTAGCTGGGTGTTGTGGTGGATGCCTGTAGTCCCAACCACTCGATAGGCTGAGGCAGAAGGCTCACTTAAGACCACAAGTTTGAGGTTGCTGTGAGTTATGCTATAGCACTCTACCAAGGGCGTCAAAGTGTGACTCTTTAAAAAAAAAGCCTAAGGCCAGGTGTGGTGGCTCATGCCTGTAATCCTAGCACTGTGGGAGGCTGAGATGAATATATTGCCTGAACTCACAGGTTCAAGACCACCCTGAGCTAGAGCAAGACCTCATCTCTATAAATAGCTGGGCATTGCGGCAGGCACCTGTAGTCCCAACTGTTCTGGAGGGTGAGGCTAGAGAATAGCTTGAGTCCAAGAGTTTGAGGTTGCTGTAAGCAATAACACTCTACTGAGGGCAACAAAAGTGAGACTCTTGTCTCAAAAAAAAAAAAAAAAAAAAATAGCCTAAAAGTCACTCGATTTACTTCTATATAATAAAGCTTACATTTTACATGTGCTGATCAGTTAATGTCAAAATTAAATATGTGTATCTGGCCTCACAAATTGCAGAGCCCAGTAATTAAGAAAAGGGATTAAGAGTTCTTTTAATTCCTCACCCACTTCAGAACCTAAATATTACAAGATCACCAGCCAGCATTCAACAGATTTGTCTAATCCAAATTAAAATCCAGTTAAAAGAACTTTCAACAAGTCTGGTGAGGGGTAGGTGTCAAGGTAAACAGTGGAATGCCCATGGGCAGTCCAGCCCAAGTTCCAGTTAACAAAGTAAACGCACATGATGTGATAGTTATGGTAATTTGGAACCAAGGGGATATAAAAGGGGAAGCAAAAAACGGAGCTCATAACTTTCACTAAAAATGTGGGCCTAGACTGGGAGAGATACTCACGCTTATAATCCTAGCCCTCTGGGAGGCCAATGTGGGTGGATCCCTTGAGGTCAGGAGTTTGAGACCAGCCTGAGCAAGAGTGAGACCCTGTTGTCTACTAAAAATAGAAAAAGTAGCTGGGTATTGTAGCGGGTGCCTGTAGTCCCAGCTACTTGGGAAGCTGAGGCAGAAGAATGGCTTGAGCCCAGGAATTTGAGGTTGCTGTGAGCAATGACACCATGACACTCTACCTAGGGCAACAGAGACTCTCTCTAAAAAAAAAAAATAATAATAAAAAAGAAAAAAGCGGGCCTAACAGGCAGGCAATGTTACCAATGCAGTGATTCCCAGGCTAGACTGGGCTTTCTAAAGCTATACTCACCCCTGCTGATTCACAAACTCTAGTGGTAGAACCCACTGTACTTTCGAAAATCTTCCCTAGTAATTCTGACAATCAGCCAGGTTTAACAATCATTGTATGTAAGGAATAGTTACTTGTGGTGAGGTGACGCAGGTTTGTCTTAGCTGTGTCAGAACTGAGAAGCCACACATTACTCTAAAATTGGAGTACTCAGCTTGGCGCCCATAGCTCAGTGGTTACAGCTCTGGCCACATACATGCGGACTGCTAAACAAGGACAACTACAACAACAATAACAGAAATAGCCGGGGCATTGTGGTGGGCACCTGTAAACCCAGCTACTTGGGAGGCTGAGGCAAATGAATCGCTTAAGCACAAGAGTTTGAGGTTGCTGTGAATTTGACACCGCGGCACTCTACTGAGGGTGACATAATGAAACTCTGTCTCAAATAAATAAATAAAATAAAGTAAAATTGGCATAATGAGGATAATACCTAAATGAAATTACTGTAGGAATCAGGAGTGCAAACAGACAAAAAAAACAAAACAGCTCTGTGCAGCTCTCCTCCTCCTGGGCCTGTTACTTTAAACCCATCCAGGCCTTCACTAAGTAGTGCCATCTGTATGTGTGCTGGCTGTCTCCTAGACAGATAACCTTTATAATATATTCAAAGACAATCACAAGTAGGAGGCAAGACATTAGCCAAACCAGAATCGACTCCAAGAAAAAAGGTTGCAAGTCAGAAAAGTCAAACCACTACATCCAAATGGTGCTGATGTTGTTACTGTACACCAGGGAGAGGGACGGTAATAATAATCATCACTTACTAACGATGTATGGCCACAAATACAGTACTTAAAACCTCTGTTTCCCAGTCCGTAAAATGGAAAGTATGAACTCAAAGGGTCGCTCTGAGTTGTAATGACATAGTCTGTTAAAAGTGCCTACACAAAATGTCCAGTAATTATTAACTACCAATCCTGGAAAAATTCAAGTTCAAAGACATAACCAAGATTTGACAGTAAGTGCAGAGCCAGGTCTTCTGACTCAAAAGCCCCTTTACTGGTCAGTACAGCAGACAAATGAAGATCAACAACAAAAGTCCTTGAGTGGCGAACCAAGCCATATGATGGAGTGGGTGGGAAATTTAGTGGGAGGCAAGCAAAGGGCCTTTGGGTCTCACACTAGTACTCACTCATTTCTATGCTATTGCTTCAGAGCCCTTCCTGTTCTCTGAGGGCCCCAGTTCTATCTCTACATGTCTCAGTCAAACATACTTAAGACTCACCTAGGAGAAAATGAGACTGAGGGTAAAGCTCTAGGGACCTGTCACTTGCACTCTAACACTTTGGGGACAGTGGAAGTGTGAAACGGCAGTAGCTTGCTCCAGGGAAGATGAAACCCAGCGATATGGCATCACTGGCTTTGAGCTATTTGCTTTGAGGAAGCCACCTTTTCCTGATGTTCTTCTATGTCTGCATTCTAACCCACCTTGACGCCAGTTAAGTGCTTAAATAAGAAGAATCAGCTCACTAGTATAGGAGGTTCTTTGGGGGACCCCCCGGCTCCTTACTTTCTGTCCACCCCTACTAAACTCCCATCTTCTTGACTTCTCTCACCTTGTACTCCTGCACCACTTCCTCCAAAGGCACCACGCTGTGCTGTTTGTGGCTCCTGGATTCTCGGCACACCACACAGATGGCCTCTTCGTCCACCTCACAGAAGAGTTTCAGGGCTTCTTGGTGTTTGGGACAGATGCCCTGCTCGTTCACACGGCTCCCGCGACCAGGGGTCGGGTGCATCTGTCGAATCACCTGGACCATGTTGGCCAGCTGCAAGTTGGGGCGGAAGCTCCGCCGAGGAAAGCTCTTTCGGCACTGGGGGCAGGTGAAGCACCTTCGAGGGGCTGGAGGAGGAGGCAGTGGGGTGACGGGGTCTAGCTCCTCTTCCTCGTCCTCCTCCAGCACTTCTTCCTCGTCCTCCTCATCCTCTCCCCCGAGATCCTCCTCCATGTCCTCAAAGTAGTAGTCCAGGTCTTCTTCCTCGTCCTCCTCCTCCCACACGTAGTCCATGTTGTCCCAATTGGACCCGCCCATGCCACTGGTCCAGAAAACACCCTCCTCTTCCTCTTCGACCTCCTCCTCCATGTCGCCCTCGTAGTCTTCATCTCGCATAGGGGTGTCCCACCCCCCGCCGGCTCCCACCGCCTCCACTTCCTCTTCTTCGCCGTCCTCCTCCTCCTCCCGGTCTAACTCTTCCCTGTCCTCTTCATCCTCCCCGCCCCACAACTGGGTTACACACACTCGGCAGAAGTTGTGCCCACAGCCGATGGATACGGGGTCGGTGAAGTAATCGAGGCAGATGGCGCACACCGCCTCCTCCTGAAGGGTCTGCACAGGGTTGGGTGTCATGGCAACGGCAGCCATCTTAGTGTCCAGTCAGCCAGTGTAGATGTGCGGTGGGGGGGTGGGGGCGGGGGTCTTCCCTCTCAGACGCCCTGGCGACCCGGCCCCACCCCCAGCCCTGGCTTTCCACGCCTCGCCTCAAGCGCGGCCAGAGAACGTCCTTCCGACAACCCTCCCTTCCACACAAGAGTTCCCTACTCCCAAACGACAACCGTGTCTCTGCGAGGGGAGGGGACAGAGCTAAGCGCCACCGCCAAGCCCCTCAGGCGGCCCTGAGTGCAAATCTGCCCCAACGCTCCCTTGGCCTCCTCATAAACCCCCGCCCCACCTCACTTCCTGGCCCCGCCCCTGGCTTCCGGCCTCGCTCCCAACACTTCCGGCGTCTCCAAGCTTGCGAGTTCCCTTTGCGCTCGTGCTACGCCCCCTTCTTTCCCGCCGGGCCCCAGGGCGACAGGAAACCGAGAGGAGACGCTCTAGCCGGCACTCGGGACCAGAGCGGAAAGCTAGGACGGTGGAGGCTCAAGTCTCTGTGATGCACGGCCGCGGGGAATGCAGACACCACAGAAGGATCGCCCAAACCCCATCCCCCACCACTTGGGACAAACTTCGGAGAGGTGTGGGAACGCTTGGCGGCCGTCTGCTTTTGGCGCTATGACCGCGTCGGCCCGGTGCCATCCTACCGATCAGACACGAACGACTGCAGCAAGGACTCCCCACAGCTGGCGCCGGAAGCGGAGGGGAGGGCCTCGGAGAACACTGTGAAGTTCTTCCTGCCCTTCTTAGCGGCAGACTTCGTTGTTGAGGACCCTTGAGTCCCTCTGAGTGTGTTAGAGGCGGGGCCGGGGACTTCCCAACCTCCCCCAATTGTAGTTGGCATTTCCACACCTAGTTTAGAAACTCAATCGATTACTGCCAGGTCGTTTGGATGAACTTTTCCAACTACCCATCAGTAAAGGAATAGTGACGAGTCGTTATATTTACATTCACACAGTAAAACGCTTTAGCTCTGCAAAGGGACTCTTCAAGATGCATTATCAAGTAAAAAAAAAAAAAAAGAAAAAAAAGCAAGGTGCTGAAAAGTGATGTAAAGTATACCTCAACTGTGAAAAAAAAGAGGGAGGAGGGCGGCGCCAGGCCCGTTTGCCGGAGGTGGAGGGTTCAAACCCAGCCCCAGTCAAAAACTGCAAAAAAAAAAAGGCCGGTTGCGGTGGCTCACGCCTGTCATCCCAGCACTGTGGGAGGCTGAGGAGAGAGGATTGCTTGAGCTCAGGAGTTCGAGGCTTGTCTGAGCGAGAGTGAGACGCCCGACTCATGGAAAAAAAAATGGAAAAACCCAGCCGGGCGCCGCGGCGAGCGCCTGTAATCCCAGCGGCTTCGGAGTTTGAGGCAGCAGGATGCCCACAGCCCGAGTCTGAGGTTGCATTGAGCTACAATGCCATTGCCCTCTGCTCAGGGCATAGGGTAGAACTCTGTCTCGACAAAAAAAAAAAAAAAAAAAAAAAAAAAGGCGGCGCCTGTGGCTCAGTGGATAGGGTGCCGGCCCCATATACCGAAGGGAGCGGGTTTAAACCCGGCCCCAGCCGAACTGCAACAACAAAAAAAATAATAGCCGGAGGTTGTGACGGTCGGCTGTAGTCCCAGCTGTTCGGGAGGCTGAGGCAAGAGAATCGCTTAAGCCCAGGAGTTAGAGGTTGCTGTGAGCAATGTGACGCCCCGGCACTTTACCAAGGACGGTAAAGTGAGACTGTCTCTACAAAAAAAAAAAGAGGGAGGACGTTACAACTGTTTGATATGTCTATAGTCCTGTGTTTACTCACATAAGGATAATAGTTCTCACCTTAGAGTGTTTGAATTTGTAAAAATTAAAGTTAATGAGCTAGCCGTGTAGCTCACGCCTTCAATCCCAAGCACTCTAGGAGGCCTTGGTGGGAGGATCCCTTGAGCTCAGGAGTTTGAGACCAGCCTGAGCAAAACAGGAAAATTAACCGGCCTTGATAGTGAGCACCTGTGAGCATCTGTAGTCCCAGCTACTTCGGAGACTGAGCAAGAAAATCGCTTAAGCCCAAGAGCTTAAGGTTGCTGTGAGCTGTGACGCAACAGCACTCTACCGAGGGCGACAAAGTGAGACTCTGTCTTAAACAAACAAACAAAAAGGTTAATGTCACATAAACCGATTAGAACGTTGTCTAGCACGTAGAGCCATAGAGGGGTTAGCTACCCTTTATTATCATCATCGTCTGTGGAAGAATACTTGCAGCCGAGTGTTTTGGGTAACGCTGCGACTTGGGGATAGCAAAGACACTTTTTCGTATATGTCGTTCACTAGCCTTTGAATTTGGAACCTAGCCAATGTATATCTAAAAACAAGAAAGAAGGCTTGGCTCCCGTAGCTCACTGGCTAGAGCGCTGGCCACTTATACCGAGGCTGGCGGGTTGGAACCCAGGCCGGACCTGCTAAAGAACAAGGGCAACTACAAAAAATAATAATAATAATAAAAGGAAAGAAAAGAAAGAAAAATAGCCGGTGTTGTGGCGGGCGCCTGTAGTCCCAGCTCCTTGGGAGGCTGAGGCAAGAGAATCGTTGGGCCCAAGAGGTTGAAGTTGCTGTGAGCTGTGATGCTACAGCACTCTAGGGAGGGCGACATAGTGAGACTCTATGTCAGAAAAGAAAGAAAGAAAGAAAGCTTCTTTCTGAGCTGTGCACCACTCATGCTTTGTAGTTGAGATGCCTAGAGGTTTGACCCAATGGAATGCCATCTTAAAAGCAGAGGCTCCAATTGGGTTAAATTGTAGGACCACGATTCTTGCACAGAATCACCAGTGAGTGCCGGGAACTCCTTGATGCCGGGCGGGAGATGTAGAATTTACTCCCACTCCACGCGCTTCCCGCCTCATGGTTTGAAAACGCCAGGTGGACGCGGGCTTCCCTAGCTTCTGAGGACGTCCTATGAAACACGACAAAACCAAACCCTTGTGGCTGAACTATACCAGGCCATGCTAGAGACTGCGGACTCTGCCTTGGGGAAGTCGGGCCACAGAACCTAGACACAGTTCACCCGGCCGCCGCACTGGTCCGCTGTCTCGCCAGAACTCTGGCCTCACATCATACCCAGTTTTGCGTAGCTTCAAAATGATGCCAGTGAAAGTGTTCCTTCGGTGGTTTCCGTAGTGTAGTGGTTATCACATTCGCCTCACACGCGAAAGGTCCCCGGTTCGAGACCGGGCGGAAACAAATTTTTGATTCAGGGAACTCTTTACCCGCTCCCTGCCGGAGAACTGCGTTCCATGTCACACGAAGGGCAAGACATCGTCTGTTCCAGAGAGAGCGGCGCTGAAATAGACCCCCGCTCACTGGGGAGGCCCTTCGTGAAACCCTGAAATGTTAAGTTCAGGTCTCATGCCCTACCTAACTCTTGCACTTCCCCTCGGAAGCCCGTGCGGCTACTTCTGTCCTGTCCAGGGCTGGCGGATTTTGGACTCTCGGCTCTAGCGCATAGCACAGAGCAGGTCCTCAGTGGGCTCACCGCATAGAGAGTGTGTGGCACCACTGCAGCTGAACCTTGGTTGGTCTCTTGAGACATAACAAAGAGATTCTGTCGTCAGGTGCCCGGCTAGCTCAGTCGGTAGAGCATGAGATTCTTAATCTCAGGGTCGTGGGTTCGAGCCCCACGTTGGGCGGAAGTTGTTTTGGAACTTATCAGGCACTTTAGTTACAAAAACAATATAGACCTAACCCTGGTGGGTGCTGAATCGTGGGCGACCCTGGGTGGCCTCTTGTAGGTGGGCGGAAGACCCGCCCCTGGGGTGCCTACACAGTCCTTATAGCCCTTTGCTGACTCTCGGATAATGGATGAGAGGTACAGGAGGACAGAATTTCTGGAATGGATTGCAACAACGACAGCCATGGCCTTTGCTCAAGTTCAGCACATGTTTAGGCACCTTCTGTTTACCAGATGACCTACCTGGGTGTTGGGGTCGACCTACTTAGCTGCCCTGGAGTCAGTTTACTGAAGCTAGGGTGAGACCCTAAGACCACTCCCATAGAGATGGGACCTGGGGAGACCAATAAATTCGCTCTGATTTACATTTTAGAGGGATTCCTTCAGGAATGTTGGAAGCAGGGAGTCTGAGGGGACATTACACTGTGTCAGGGAGAGGGGCTGGAGCTTTGGGTGGATTCATAACCAAGATCAGAGGCTGAGGATGGAGGAGGGGCAGGGTAAGAAAACAAAAGTAGAGAGAAGCCTTGAATAGCCTGGGCCAGAGATGCTGAGACATCTAAAAGGGCACGCCCAACACACAGGTGGACCTGAAGTTCACTGCTGGAGCCCAAGGTGCAGAACTAAAATGCCAGTTCATGCAACGAGCCCAATGGGACCTCTGGGGACACAGAGCCTCGGGTAGATCGAGAAGGAGGCAGTGTAGGAAGAGAACTTGCAGCAAAGCCCACCAAGACCTAGGGAATTGTGATGTGCAAGAGAGAGGAAGAGATCAGCAGAGTCAAATTCAGCACACGGTCCAGTAATAGAAGGCAGTAAAACCTCCTTGGCTTGGGCCACATGATGACTTTAACCAGAGAACCAGACTCAAACAAGACAAGCTCCAGCCCTGAGCCCTGATGGTAGACAGGGGTTCTGGGTCACAGGCACAGCTAATACCTCAGCACCACTCAGCCTTCCTTCTGGCTCCCAAGGTATTAGGAAATCAGCGTTGGCGACAGGAAAACATTCAGCAGTATTAATTAATCCATGCTACTCTTATATTTGCATATACATGTGTAGGTATGCAGATCTACATAGTATAGCACACTTTAAACCTCGTCCAACTCTGTACATACATTTGAGTGACGAATTTTATTTTTATAAAAATACTTCAAAAGATTTCATTACAAGTTTAATAAAAGTTTCAGGTTTATTTAAAAAACTGGCTTAAACTTTGATATTCATTAATTTCTATTTTTCACTTTTAAAATAATTTTGCATAATAGCAATACACAATTATTTCTAAAAGCATATATAAAATGATTTCATTGTTTGATTTTTACATTTACTTTAACTTACGTTTTGATAAACATATTCAAATCTCCTATAATTTGGTGAATGTTGCATTTTTTTAAATTTTCTCTGCCCATGGAGCACAAATTATGTGAAAACTGAAACCCTCTGGCTGTCTTTCCTGGAAGAGAGGAACCAATGAGGAGGCAAAATCCAGTCTTAAGCCTTTGAAGCCACATTTACCTCTTTTGGGGCTCACTACTTTTATTCTGTCTTCACTCGTTCTTTTCATTTTAATTGCTAGACGGATCTGATTTCACTACTTGCTGAGATCACTCTCTGTGGTTTGACAAACCTGGTTACCAGGGCACCAGAAGACTAATGTTAGGGGAAGAATGATTCCAAGGGTCGCTGGCTTGTGAGGGGACCAGCAATGGGATTCCGACTACTGGATGGAAGTGACATCTTACAAAATTTATGCAAAGATGCCAGCTGTGGGTTTTTGTAGTGTGGCAGTTGTCACATTCACCTAACACTGGAAAAGTCGTCCCTTGTTCGAAACTGGGCAGAAACGTTCTCATACCCCTTTTACAACCAAGGGAGTTTCTTCTGACCTGAATATACTTTTACTTTAGTCATTTGCCATTGAATGTATGTGGATATATTTAATTACATTCATATATGTTTGATTATTGTTATCCATGCTCCTGTCTTTTCCAATCCATTACCAATGCTCTTTCTCTTCAACCTGTATATTCCAGGTCTGGGCCTGTAGGTGCGAAGAAGATGGTCTTATGTCATTAGGAAATGCCTTCACAGAACTCCGAGTCCTGGCGGGTCACTTATAGCCAGCGGCACAAGAATGCCACACAACGGCAAATGAAATATTACAAAGTGCCAGCAAGAATGGGTTGGGAAAGGACTTATGGTGGGAGTACAGGCAGAGGAAAAGTGTTCCTAGGAAGGACAATCACTGGTGATGATATCCTGGGTGTGGATGTGGGTGTGGTTGTCTATGTGACTGGCCCTGTGTTGCCCACAGAGGGAGCTAGTATTATTGTTCCCAGTTTACATACCAGACCATCAAGGCACAAACACGTCTCATAAGATGATGAAACATGGGCAGGCGGAGCTAAAGAACCAGGACCCAGGGATAAGTTCAAGTGAAGCACAGGCGAGAAAGCAGCGTTTGCGCGGGCTGCCGAGTGCAGGAGCTGGGATGGATGGCAGGGAGTCTTGCGACTTCCAAGGACAGCCCGTTGGGTGGAACTCTCGGGCCCCCCCACGATCGCTGATGCGCTACACCGCGGACTCCGCGAGAGCGGATCGGTTTCTCTCCCAGCCCGGCACCCCCTACCTGTCTTCAGGGGGTGCCCGCCCCGGCCCGGCTCCCCGCGCGTCCTGCACTGCCCACTCGCATGTGTCCTGCAGCCCGCCCACCGCCCGCAGAGGCGAGGAGGGAAGCGGAAAGCGGGATCTGTCAGCCTCCCTCTTCCCGCATCCTGGCCTGGGTCCAGAGGAACGTCGGTGTTGGGAAGCCAGCGGCAGTGGTGGCACCGTCCTTATACCGAGCTCTCTTAGCTGGGACACGTCGAGAGACACCCTTGTCCGCGTGGCCTCAGGCAGCGCAGCCTGTTTTCACGCCTGGAAATGAGTTCCAACTTCCACAGGCCAGACGGGCAGATGCAACACATGTGACCAGCGCCTTCCTTCCCTGCACTTCTGCCCGACTTGAAAGTGGAATAAATAAAACACCAAAGTGGTAAATCAAATTATCTTTAAAATTTCCACAAAGTCTAACTAAAGATAGGGCAGTGGTAGCCAAACTTGTTAGGCACTTCATTAGCATAACTTGCACACGCACAAATACCAACGTCGTGCCTCCTCCCCCTCCCTCCCCTCCCCTCCCCTTCTCCCTTCCTCCCTCCTTTCATCCTTACTTCCTTCTTTCTTTCTTTCTTTTCCTTTTTCTTTCATTTTTTTTGAGACAGAGTCTCACTCCGTGCCCTGGGTAGAGTGCTCTGACATCATAACTCACAGCAACCTCAAACTCTTGGGCTCAAGCGATCCTTTTGTCTCAACCTCCTGAGTGGCTGGGATTACAGGTGCCCACCATGACGCCTGCTAATCTTTCTATTTTTAGTAGAGAAAGGGTCTTGCTCTTGCTCAGTCTGGTCTCGGAACTCCTGAGCTCAAGCAATCCAAGCGCCTCGGCCTCCCAAAGTGCTAGGATTACAGGCGAGAGCCACTGCGCCGCGGGTGACCACAGCGCCTGCCTGTGGCCGTTTCTTAATCGCTGCTTTTCTGTAACAGTAGTATACCGTCGCGAAATTCGCAGATCAGCACGTCTGAGAACTAGCATGGAATTTAGAGACCTGGAAGGGCAAAAAGAGAAAGATTCTGGACCCCACCTAGGAGAACTCTCTTAGAGTTCCTCTACTAACCAACTTCTTCCTGTTTTCCCCTCTCACTCTATATTGATGGATTTGAGGTGGATCCCTGCAGGCCTCTCCCACTTCTATCCCAGGCTCTGGACTGGCAGAGTGTCTTCAGTGCCCCCTTCAAGCTGACCTCCCTCGCGTCCCGGGACTCTGGATCCCAGGCTCTGGACTGGCAGAGTGTCTTCAGCGTCCCCTTCAAGCTGACCTGCCTTGCGTCCCGGGACTCTGGGAAGCCAGGACCATCGCTCAGTGAGAGGATTTTGGTTTGTGCCTTAGCTAACATAAATCAGTTCCCACCAGTCTTCCTGTGGAAAGAATTCCAAGGCAAACAATTCCAAGCCACACAATCGACACCAATAAACTATCTGTGCTAGGTAACAGGATGTACCAGAAGCAGTCTCTTTATAGTCATGTTTCTTTGGGGTTACACTTAGTGCTAACTTGTCATTATGGCTTTAGAGCTTTTCTGGACTCATCTTGATTCAGTTAACTCTAGTGCAACACTATTATTATTCCCTTTTCATGCTTAAATCATAGCTGTTTTTCAGTGGAAACCTCTTTATACTGGCTTTTTGTCGTTTTGGCATCACTCTGAGAATTTGAAAGCAGCCTTGTTTTCTGGCAGCAGCCAGGCTTAGGGCCCATCTGTAATTTTCTCTGCCCCACCTAGCAGGGGAATCTTCAGGGAACTCAAGTTTTTTCAGTGAAGAGTGAAAGAAAAGAGTTCACTCTGGGTTCCAGGATAATGCATGAAGCTGAGAATCCTGGCTCCCCCATTTGCCAGTACCCCAGAGAAATAGTTTAAGGAATGTGAGTTCACACTGATGGTTCTATTTAATTACATCTTTCCTAGATCATTACAAGTTTGTTTGATTTTTTTTTCTTTTCTCCCAGATAAACCCAGACATCATTTCTTTTCTTTCTTTCTTTTTTTTTTTTTTCCGAGACAGAGTCTTCCTATGTCACCCACGGTAGAGTGCTGTGTTGTCACAGCTCACAGCAACCTCCAACTCTTGGGCTTAAGCAGTTCTCTTGCCTCACCCTCCTAAGTAGCTGGGACTACAGGTGCCTGCCACAACACCTGGCTATTTTTTGTTGTAGTTGTCATTGTTTAGCTGGCCTGAGTGGGGTTCGAACCCACCAGCCATAACCACGGTGCTACGGGTGCAAGCCAGACATCATTTCTCTATAAAATTATCTGCCTAGATTTTTAACCTTTCACTCAAAAGCAATCATATTCTCTTTTGCTTTCTTTTTAAAGCTTTTTATTAGAAAACTTAAAGTAGAGAGAATGCTATAGCAAAACCCCAAGTATGCATCACCCAGCTTCCACACCTCTCCCTCTCCCTCCATCCCTGTGTCATCCACTCCCACTCATTCTTTGTTTTACAATCCTTATGGATCTTGTGGGCTAGTCTCCTGTAGTCACATCACTGACTGTGTCCTTTCATTCTGTTTTTTTTTTTTTTTTTTTTTCTGTTACTCTGGAGCCCTTTGAGACTTAGGGAATAATCCTAATGAATACAAATCTTGTGAATTGAGCCCTTACTATGGATTAGGCACTGTCCTAGGTGCTGGGCAGGCATCGATTCCTTGCATATTTGCATCATACTTGTAGTCTGCCTCTATAAAAATGAAACTTAATTTATTCATTAATTTACAGTGCAGTGAAATAGACAGACTTGCTCCCTGCCCTCCTGGAGTTCACTTTCTGGGGCAATTTATATAACAAGTGAGTAAGCAGATAACTGAAATCATCTTGGAAAGAGATAAGGACTGAGAGAAAATTAAGGAGGGTGATTTGATAGAGTGGCAGGCATTGGAAAGAGGGGCCAAGACCTTCCAGAGATCTTGAGAAGAAGCCTTTGGGAGAGAGAGCAGTAGCTTACAAGTCCCTGGAGAAGGCGAGCTTGATGTATTCAAGACCATCTGAAAAAGGCAGGTAAGGAGGTTATACCTCCTCAAATACGTATCTATGATCCTATCCACATCATTTGCAGTTTTGGTTTTGCAAATGGAATGAAAAACGAGTGAAGGACATCATATCCACAGTCTTAGGGGGATTCCCAGGCTAACAAGGCACACGGCAGTATGTCTTCAGGGCAGAGTTGGTAAATAAAGACAGATAAAGAACTTAGCTTTATTTTAAAAGTGATATGGGTTAGCCATGAAAGCAGGGACCTGTAACAGTAAACAACTTTCCATTTCCATCTGTGTGACTTAATTGCTCAGCGCTTCCATCTCCTTGTCTACTAAATGAGGGTTCCATAATATAAAGTTTGTAATTATAATTTAAAATGTCTAAGAGAATATCAACAGCTTAGATGTTCAGAATTAATCCATTTGATAGCCTTAATTCGTGAAGAAACCAGTGAAAGAGATTTTTTTCAAAAATTGCTAACTTTGGCTTGGCACCTGTGGCTCGAGTGGCTAAGGCACCAGCCACATACAGCTGAGCTGGTGGGTTTGAATCCAGCCCATGCCCTTCGAAGAACAATGATACCTGCAAGCAAAAAATAGCCTGGCGTTGTGTCCAGCACCTGTAGTCCTAGCTACTTGGGAGGCAGAGGCAGGAGACTGGCTTAAGCCTAGGAGTTGGAGGTTGCTGTGAGTGGTGATACCACAGCACTCTACCCAGGGTGACAGCTTGAGGCTCTGTTTCAAAAAAAAAAAAGTTGCTAGCTTTATAGAAAACAATAATATTTATAAATTGAATTTTAAAACTTTAGAAAAACTAGGCTTTAACATTTTTACATCTCTATTGACTATTAATCACAAAGTAAATATATATTCTTTTCTATATTCAAATGCCTCCCCTACTCATCCCTAGCTATTAAATATCTCAAATGACAGTGATAAGCTGGGAGAGTTTCCCAAAATATCCAGTGATTCCTAGTCCAGTTGGTCCTGACATAGAGTAGAAAAGGAGGTCATTCTGGGTCAGCCTTTTGGCCACTCTTCCTCTTGCAGGCGGTCCTCCAGAATTATGGTGCTCTGGTTGACATTTCAGTTTCCTCCTTGCCCCAAATTTGCATTCCCTAGCATACCAACATGCAACTGAGACATGCCTTTTTTGCTTTTTTAAATCTGGGGAACTGGTACTCTTATACCAATGTAATATGATATAAACAGAAATGAAATAATGAAGTATTTGATGACATTGAACCATCTTTCCTGATGGCACACAGACCCTGGGAGAATGACTTGCTCAAGTTTAGTAAAGAGAAACCAGTGACACTGTAGAATTTTTAGACTAGCTAGATAATAGTCACAAATAAGTAAAACTAGGAGATAACTTGTGTTTTAAATTTTATTTTTTTAATTTTTTATTTATTTGAGACAGACCCTCACTCCATCACCCCAGGCTAGAGTGCCCTGGCATCAGACTAGCTCACAGCAACCTCAAACTCCTGGCTTAAGCAATCGGCCTACCTTAGCATCCCAAGTAGCTGGGACTACAGGTGCCAGCCACAACCCCTGCCTAATTTTTCTTTTTTTTTTTTTTTTGTAGAGACAGAGTTCCACTTCATGGCCCCCGGTAGAGTGCCGTGGCCTCACACAGCTCACAGCAACCTCCAACTCCTGGGCCCAAGCGATTCTCTTGCCTCAGCCTCCCGAGTAGCTGGGACTGCAGGCGCCCGCCACAACGCCCAGCTATTTTTTTGGTTGCAGTTCGGCCGGGGCCGGGTTTGAACCCGCCACCCTCAGTATATGGGGCCGGCGCCTTACCGACTGAGCCACAGGCGCCGCCCTAATTTTTCTATTTTTAATAGAGATCAGGAGCCTCGCTCTTGCTCAGCCTGGTCTAAAGTCCTGAGCTGAAGCAGTCCACACACCTTGGCTTCCCAGAGTGCTGGGATTACAGGTATGGGCCACAGAGCCTGGTATGTAATCATTCTTGTAGACCTACTTTACAAAACACATCTGTAATCTAATAATATATTCCCCATATGATACCAAGACCAAATAAAAAATCATATACAAATTTGATTCCTTATGTCTAGTTGAATTCTTCCTGTCCCAGGAAGAATATTTGCGGAGTAAGAAATAAACTGAGCAGGCCTTTTCAATGATGCCCTGGCTTTGCAAGTGAAGAGAATATGACAGCCTCCACAAAAACAGGCCTGAAAAGAGAAAAAACTATGTTGTAATATAGAATAGGATTACAAACCATAACTGAAATGGACACTCCTTCTCCTTGCCAGGTGGTACCTTGTAAGCCCTCAAGTGGGTATTATCCTGTAGGACAGGCAGTGACATTGATTATGATAACAAAAGATTGGAAACAATATAAATGCTCATTAGTAAGTATCTTTTAAATAAACTATAAGTCATCTACAGCAGAATATTGAGCAGCTGCAAAAAAAGATCGAGGATATTTTCTATATCTTGAAGTGGAACAATATTCAAAAGATAATTTAGTCATAATTACCTTTTTGTGTAAAATACTGGAAAATAAACCATACTTGCATCAAAATCTGTGAAAGAATATGCATGCAGATACAAAAATTATTACCTAAGGAGGGAGTTTAATGATTTTCCCTGAATATCTTATTACCATGCTATTTTTTTTAGCCATATAGTATAACCTATTCAAAAAATGTTTTAAAAGTCTTGTTTTGTGGTGCAGAGTTTGTGGAAAATAGTATGGCCATTCCTCAAAACCTTAAACATAGAAATACCATATGACTCAGCAATTTCACTTGTAGATGTGTACACAAAAGAAGTGAAAAGCAGAACTCAGAACTCAAACAAATATTTGTATATCCACATTTATAGTGCAAAAGCCAAAAGATAGATGGTAGGCAAACGTCCAGCAGCAGATGAATAGATAAAGAAAATGTGGGTACAATGGTATATTAATCAGCTTTAAGAAGTAAGAAATTCTAACACGCTGTGATACAGATGAGCCTTGCAGATGTTATGCTAAGTGAAATAAGACAGTCAAAAAGAATAGATACTGGGCTGGGTGCGGTGGCTCACGCCTGTAATCCTAGCACTTGGGAGGCCAAGGTGTGTGAACTGCCTGAGCTCACGGGTTGGACCAACCTGAGCCAGAGCCAGACACCACCTTCCTCCCCTCTCTAAAAATAGCCTGGCCTTGTGGCGGGCACTTGTAGTCTCAGCTACCTGGGAGAATGAGACAAGAGAATCGCTTGAGACCAAGAGTTTGAGGTTGCTGTGAGCTGTGACGCCACGAGGGTGATCAAGTGAGACTCTGTCTCAAACAAAACAAAACAAAATATTGTGTGAGCGCTTGCCGGAAGATGGGGAAAGGAGAAATGGGAAATTAGTGCTTAATGGGAGTTTCAGTTGGGTAAAGAAGAAAAAGGTCTGAATATAGTTGGCGGTGATGGTTGCAAAAGCAACGTGAATGCATTTAATGCCACAGAACTGAACACAAGAAATGGTTAAAATAGTAAATTTTATCATATATACTTAACCACAAGGAAAAACTCATCTTGTTACCAAAGGACAGATTAGATGAAGAATAAGTGCCTATCCACAAAGGGCCGAAATAAGAATTGCACATACAAAGTTGCCCCAACGGAATATGTTTTTCTAAGAAGAGGCGGATTTGGGAGCAAAACGACATGTTACGCCCAACGTGGGGCTCGAACCCACGACCCTGAGATTAAGAGTCTCATGCTCTACCGACTGAGCTAGCCGGGCGCTCGAGGAACTCGGGCGATTTACATTTTCTTCAAGATTAACTACTGCTGCTTTCAGTTTCACCACTGGAGCTGGATTAACTTGCACTGTGACAGAAATAAGGAAAGTGCCTTGACACCCAGGATATTCAAGCTGGACTACCCATGCCCGACCGTCCCTCCCACTTACGTCATTTTCTGCATTTGTTCTACCCTCTCAGCAGAGACCAGGCCTTTCCCATTGCTATGAACTGCACGGCTCTAAGGAAAAACGGCGGCATCCTGACGGCGTTAGATCACTCCCCTTGTGGATTTTTACTCAGAAGGGAAAGATAAGGGATAGGGTTCCGAGATCGGAGGTCTCTGCAGCGGAACTTTTCCAACCTCCACAGACACCACCGGTTGTCCCTAGCGGTCTGCAAAGAAGTTGTATTTCGAAATTTAAGAGAAAACAAAAGGAAAAGGTGCAAAACGCTGGTGGAGATGCCGGGGATCGAACCCGGGGCCTCATACATGCAAAGCATGCGCTCTACCACTGAGCTACATCCCCGCTTGTCGCATGCTTTCTTCTGTCGCTCCCTCAGTAGTCGGTGGCGAAGGGCGCCGAGAGCCGATGATGTGTGTCCGGCACCGAGGTCAAGAGCTGCAAACCCGCTGCTTGGCTACACTGCAGGCTGCTCCATTGTGCCCCGCTGACTCCACACAGCGGACCTTGACCACCAGGTGCACGAGGGAGCTCTGAGCCCGGATAAACACCTGGAAGCAGCGGTGGAAAAAGACCAGCGAATCATGAGGTGCAACGCCCCAAATGAGCATTGACCTGAAAAAGGGAAGTAGAAGGAAGACCGTGTACAGTGCGCTACGTTTCCTTTTCAAAAAGAGAGACTGAGGTAGTAAATTATAGCATCTTTGAATACAATAATCAACAATTGTAAGTTGATTGCTTGGGATGGAGAAAGAACTGAACATAGGCTATGGGCCAAGTTTTACTACGAACTGCTCAGCTTACAGATTTTTAACCGCATTTAAATCTGTTCAATGCAAGACAAGTTTTCTGAGCTCGCCAAGAATTGCTCTAGATTCTGAAGATTCAGCCACGAAAAAACCTAACACAGTTCACCCCTTCTGAGAGCGCAGAGAGAACAGCAAAATGGGAGGAAGCGAGTCTGGTTAACTAGCGATTTTAAACAGTGTAAGTGGTCCGAGCAGGTTCACTGACAAGGTGACATTTGAAACAAGAGATGAAGGGGGCAGGATATGAACTGTGCAAGTCTGGGAGAAAAGAGGGCAAAGGCCATGAGATGGGTTCTTGGTTACCTCATGCAGGAGCAGCTAGATGACTGTGTGGCTAGAATGGAGTCAACTCCCAGAGAGCAGAAGACAGGGAGGCTTGGGTGCAGGAGATGGTGACAACGAATGGCTAGGGCTTTCGGGGTAGTTCAAAAGCTTCCACTCTGAGAGAAATGGTAGCCGCTGGACAACGTGGAGCGGAGTAGGAGTGTGCTGGGGAGTCATTAGCAAGGGTCTTTCGAGCCAAGAAAGCAGAAGTGATTACAAGGGCGTGAGTGACAGAGGCCCATGGAGTGGAGGGAGAGGAGGAGGAAAACACAGGAGGCCATCCTGGTGGGAGAGAAGTCAGGGGAACACTGTGTCCGGGAAGACTGAGAAAGGACGTCTGGAGGGCGGGCGCGGAGAGGTCTTGGTCTTTGGGATAGAATCGCAGAGGTCACTGGTGACATTGACAAGAGCAGTTTCTGAGGAGAGTGGGTGAAAGCCTGAGCCTAGTGGCTTCTCTGGGGAATGAGGAGAGAGGTGGAAGCGGTCACTGGCAGTTCTGGAATGGGGCTGCGACAGCGAGCTGAGCAAAGAGAGACCGTCCAGTTATTCCGGGGTTGTAGGGGGTGGGAAATGATACTGAGTAGGGTGAGAAAATTGTAAACGTATTATATGTTCCAACATTACATAAAGAGTAAAGGGGGCGGACAGTTGCGGGGAAGGTAGTTACAAAGTGGATATAAGGCCAAGCTTGGAAGTGGGGAAACAGGGTTAGATTCCAGATCTAAATTTAGATCAGTACAGGGCCTGGATGAACCTGCACTGCGGGAACCTGACACCGTGGCCGGTTCACCGGGCAGTTGCCTGGTGCTGCTGGGTTGGCCTCGGTCGGTAACTGGGGTTGGCGCCCAACTCGATCGGCGAGCCCACCTGTTGCGGTCCGTTTCCCGTGGCTGACCGGGTCAAGCTAGGGCGGCCTAGAGGGGCTGAAGGGCCCCGGGGGCCAACAAGCGGGAGGCCTCTGGCTAAGGTGTCCACTGGGGGAGCCCACATCGGAGGTGCAGGGCGCTGTCTTGCTCTTGAATCGCCCTGTGTCACCAGGCCAGGCATCAACCAGCACCCTCCCCACCGGTCCGGGCACGCCCTCAGCCCACGCCTGGACCTGCCTGGTGTCCGCCCCGCCCTTCTCCCAATGGGCTCTCCGAAGCCAGCCCGGGTGTCCGTGCTCGGAGCCGCTCACTGTCAAGTTCATCGGCCGCCCGGAAGCCTCCCGGCCTTCGTGCTCGGAGGGCCTGCATGGCGGCGGTGGGACCGCGGACCGGCCCGGGTGCCGGGGCCGAGGCGCTGGCGCTGGCGGCAGAGCTGCAGGGCGAGGCGACGTGCTCCATCTGCTTAGAGCTCTTCCGTGAGCCGGTGTCCGTCGAGTGCGGCCACAGCTTCTGCCGCGCCTGCATCGCGCGCTGCTGGGAGCGTCCAGGGCCCGGGGCCGCCGCGGCGGCCCGCGGACAGCCCTGCCCACTGCCCTGCCCACAGTGCCGGGAACCCGCGCGCCCCAGTCAGCTGCGGCCCAACCGGCAGCTGGCGGCGGTGGCCACGCTGCTGCGGCGCTTCAGCCTGCCCGCGGGCGTCCGGGGAGAGCTCGGGTGCCCGGAGGCCGCGGCCCGCTCCGCGCCCGCCCGGTGCGCGCAGCACCGCGAACCGCTCAAGCTCTACTGCCAGGATGACGGGCGCGCCATTTGCGTGGTGTGCGACCGCGCCCGCGAGCACCGTGCGCACGCAGTGCTGCCCCTGGACGAGGCCGTGCAGGAGGCCAAGGTGAGCGGAGGTCCCAGCCCTGCTGGTCCCCCAGGTCTCCACCCTGGCCCAGCCCTCCCGCGCACGCGGCGCAGGTGACAGCTGAGCCTCCGCGTCCTTTCTACTCCAGGCTGCCCAGCCCTGGATCCGGGCCTGAGCGCCGCTTTCCCTCTGTTAGCCCTCCCAATGCCCGCCACTGTGTTTGGTTCTCGGCTGGTTACTGGGCCTCCTAAACGACGCCTCCACGAACTTAGCGATTTTCTTCCTGTCTGTCCCTGGCTTCTAGCCTGGTCTGCATTATTGCAACTCTTAGGTCGCAGGAACACCCACTCATGGGCTGAGATCCCTCTTATCTCTTTGCTTGGGGTGTGGCTCTGCTCAAAGTCTACCTCGAGGGAACCAATGTGAAGACCTCGCCAAGAGGTCGGGGGCGAGGGGTGCCTGAGTTAAGCGGAGCGTCCATAGCCTTCTGTGCTGTGCCAAGGCTGCCAATTCTGGGCGCCTCCCCCTGGCCGTTTCCTTGCTGGAGACTTACGAGGTGAGCAAGTCCCGAGGCTTTCTACATTGCTCCAACCCTCCCACCTAGAGGCATTCTGATCACGGGAAGGAGAGCTGAGGAGAGGACAAGGCGGGTTGGGCTGCTGAGAGGCTTGTGGTACCATCTGGGGTGTGCAGCAGATACCCTGGGGAAGCACGTCCCTGGGTTCTTGGGAGTCACCCTGCAGTTGCTCTCCACTCCTGCGTGTGGCCTGCATGCACTGTATCCAACCCAATCCGCAGAGATGCCTTCTACCCAGCCTCCTCCTTCATGAGTAGGCAAGGCATGTGTGGGGGTTTCCAGAATTCTCTCCCCACTGTACTTCCCTTCTCACTGGCAGGAACTCCTGGAGTCCAGGCTCAGGATTTTGAAGAAGGAACTGGAGGACTACGAGGCGTTCCGGTCCACGGAAGAGAAGGAGAGCAAGGAGCTGCTGGTGAGCCAGGCACCCCTCAGGTGGGCCCCCTGGGAGGCAGCAGAGGCCCCCCCCCCCCCACCACCAGGGCTCTGTGTTTCGAGTTGAAGTGTGCCTTGTGGAACAGCAGGATGTATTTTAGGAAGATAAAAGGGTGCATATTATGTAGGTGACCATATAATTTATTGTAGAAACCAGAGCTTTTGAGAGTGAAAGGGAGTGTTAATTATTATAGAACAGCTGGCTTAGGCTGGAACTGATCCCAGAAAATCAGGACTTACAGTCACTCTAATATTACATAACACACTGTTTATGGCCTGTGGAAACATCTTGTAACTGAGCACATTAATATTTCTGTAGAGAAACACATAAGTATTCATATCAAGTGGAACTTAAATACAATAAAAAGCATCATGTTCAAGGCATACCTTGTCACCAAAAGAAAAAAGTGAAAACATTTCTATTTTCAGGGTTTTTGACTTTGAAATTGAGGCTAAGGGAGAAGGGGCTCAAGGGGTATTAGAACTGTTTCTGGTTCTGGCAGAGGGCAGGAGGTTTAGAGACCAGAGTTTACAGCAGCCCCGGCTGTAGCATCCCAGGCTGCCAGCACTGTTCCCCTCTCCCAGTGGTGATGACATTTTGACCTCCTCAGGATGGAATAGGAAAGTGAAATGGTTAAGGTAGGCAAATGGTGCACTTCTGACCACACATTCATTACAAACAAACAACAGAGGTATAGTACAACTGTTGCCACGTGATAAAAAAAAGGAGAATGAATATCCTAAGGGCAATTCTCTTACCCCAGGAGGTAGTTTTGGTTGTCAACACTGTAATGGGAGTGCTAGTGGCCTTTAATGGTAGAGGACAGAGGTGCTGCACTAAGTGCAGCTGAGTCATAGCTCACAGCAACTTCAAACTCTTGGGCTCAAGCAAACATTTTTAGTAGAGACTTGGTCTCACTCTTGCTCTGGCTGGTTTCGAAATCCTATGCTCAAGTGATCTGCCCACCTTGGCCTCCCAAGTGTTGTAGCGAGCACCTGTTGTCCCAGCTACTTGGGAGGCTGAGGCAAGAGAATTGCTTGAGCCCAAGAGTTTGAGGTTGCCGTGAGCTGTGACACTACAGCACTCTACCAAGGACAACAAAGTGAGACTCTGTCTAAATAATAATGATGATGTAGGTGTGGCTAGGTGGCTTACACCTATAATTCCAGCACTTTGGAAGGCTCCAGCAGGGATTGCTTAAGGCCAGGAGTTCAAAACCAGCATGGGCAACATAGCAAGACCTCACCCTCATCTCTACAAAAAATAAGCTAGGCATGGAGGTAGGTGCCTATAGTCCTAGCTACTCAAGAGGCTGAGGCAGGACAATCACATGAAGTCAGGAGTTTGAGGGAAAAAACAACCTCAGTTTACTCCTTAAAATGGCCTCATTAATTTATTCTCAGTTTTCAAGAGAGGACACTGTAGCCCCTGTAAATTCTAAGAGTTTGAAGTTGCCCTAGTTTAGGTGGTAGAGCCCAGGTCCAAAGAGATGTGGGGTCACATCCATTGCAGAGCAGAGAACAGCATGCGTTGAGGCCTACATGGAGCTGGGGTGTTGGAATTACAGCCTGTGCACAGGCAGGTTGCTGGGTATACCCAGGAGTCCCAAGTGGTGAGGGAGCGGAGCCCTGCCCTGTGGAACGACTCAGAGGTGCCTGTTCAAGTCCCTTGCCTCTCTAATGTCTCCTCCTCTGGGACAGAAGCAGATGGCCACAGAGCAGGAGAAAGTGGGGGCGGAGTTCCAGGCACTGCGGGCCTTCCTGGTGGAGCAGGAGGGCCGGCTCCTGGGCCGCCTGGAGGAGTTGTCCCGGGAAGTGACACAGAAGCAGAATGAGAACCTGGTCCAGCTGGGGGGTGAGATCGCTCAGCTCTCCAAGCTCTGCAGCCAGATCCAGGAGACAACCCAAAAGCCTGACCTCGACTTCCTCCAGGTGCGTCTGAGTCTGGCTCCACCTGGGGTTGGGTCATTCACCCTGAGGCATCAGGATCCAGATGGAGGGTTTAGTAAAATCACAAGATCTGGAATTAGATGGTCGCAAAGGGAGGAGCCCTGATTCTCCTGGGGTCGGAAGTCTGGAGGAATGTGAAAAAACCTTGACTGTGAACCACCGTTGTGTAGATTACATCACATTCCAGATATGAATGCTCCAGACACAAGTCAGAAAACAATACCTTTTCTACATGTGACATACTTTAATGTTTTCTATTCTATTCTTTTCTATATCATTTAACAAACAGTCACAATCCACTTAAACGTCACAAACCACAAATGGGTCAAGAATAATCATTTAAAAGACACTGGTCTGAGAGACCAGTCAGTGCCCAAGGGCTGTGACTTGTCTGAGGAATGGTTCCAGTGATGATTCTGTAACAAATAAAGCATTTGCAGAGCCGTGGTAAGGGGTCCCTCACGTGGGTGAGACACTCTGCAGCCAGACACTGCTGCTGGCCCCTGCTAGAAGCTGCTGGCCCCAGAGCCAGCGCTATGGGTGAAGCCTGGCACACCTGCTTATTGTTTATTCTCTTACAGGCAAGGTTAGGGTTCTTTCCTCAAAGGTGAATGGAAGTTACCTGATGCTGATTTGGTTTTCTTCCATCTTTTCTTTCAGGAATTCAAAAGCTCACTCAATAGGTGAGTGAACCTCACAGTTTCTGGCTCTCTCTTCATTCCCCACCTGACTTTTCAGCTTCTAATCCTCCCTCCCCCTTCTGTGAGTGAGGGGGGACCTTCTGTGGCAAATGTCCTCCTGCCTGGCCACAGCTTTTCCCACATGAGGTCCCTTTTCTACCTCTTTCTATATCACTATCCTAACTGTCGGAGTCCTGTCCTGCAGGTGCAGCAATGTGCCTGCTCCCAAGCCAACCACAGTCTCTTCTGAGATGAAGAGTAAAGTCTGGAATGTTTCCCTTAAGACTTTTGTCTTAAAAGGGCTGTTGAAGAAGTTCAAAGGTAGGGACCTAGGCTCTGAGCTGGGCCATGCAGTGTGGGTGGCAGTGGTCAGATTCTGGTCCCCAAGGGTCCCCAGAAGCTGTGTGAGACAAGAGGAAAGATCTGAGTGTGCTAAGCCCAGTCTGGGTTGGGGAGAAGTTGGTGGCAAATCTACTCAGTCCCCCATGGCATGCAGCTTCCCTCTGGGTGAGACTGGGCAGAGGAGTATTGGGGATAGAAAGAGGGCTGAAGTGGGGACCTCAGTTCAGGGACATCACCCCAGGGCCTCTGGAGTATCTGGGAGTGAGTGAGATCACTGGGTTATAGGTGTTGGAAGGGCTGGTGTCCTTGCTGGACAATCTAGGTCTCGTTCACACACACCCTGTCTTGTTTCTTCTCAGAGGATCTTCAGGGAGAGCTGGAAAAAGAAGAGAAAGGTAGGGACGGTGGTTGTAACAGTGAGTATTGAGCATTTGGCCTTGCAAGGAACCCACTCCCTGCCAGTGGCCATCTCAGGGTTTTATACACTGTTAGTTCCTTCTGTCCACCCATTTTGGCAACCCTGCCAGTCTGCCCCCCTGGACTGGGCAGCTCTGACTCCCTGCGGTGGCCCATAAACTACAGGTCAGTCAGTAGTAAGAGTGCCTTGCACCTCGGGATACTCGGATTGGGGAAAGCTTGTCAGTCACCTGGATGAACCTCTTCCCTGTCCTATTACAGGACAGATGGAGGCCTCTCCTGTGGCTGTGGGCTATATGCACGAGACCAAGGAAGCAAGGGGGTGGGGGCTAAAGACAGGAAAGAAGATGTTTCTGACCCCTGCAGACCTCTGGATGGTGTGGCTCCAATACCAAAGGGAGTGGAAGAGAGGGTTCAGGAGCAAAAGGCAAAATTCCTGATGCCAAAGACTAAGCCAAATCAGAGGTTACCCAGGTAGCATCTAAAACAACTGAGTGAGACCATGCCCCTTGTCTGCTCAGAGTCCTGTGGTGGCCCTTCTCATTCAATAAAGGCCAGAGTCCTCACAGTGGCCTTCAAGGCCCCTAGGGATATGGCCTCACTGCACACTACCCCCCACCCCGGGCCCACTCCATGCAGCTGTATGCTCTCCTTGCTGCTCCAAGAATATACCAAGCACACACTCACCTCAGGGCCTTTGCACTGCACTGGCTGCCCCTGGGCCTGAAACATGCTCCCCCTGAGAGCTGACAGCCCTATGGCTGGCCTCCTCACCTTGTATATCTTTGCTCAAGTGCTCCTTTTCAGTAAGGGCCCTCCTTGGCCACTCTAGAAATTACAGCCTGCTCTTCTGGCCCCTTTTACTGCCTCTCTCCCATGCTAGAAGGAAGCTACAAGCAGGCAGGGTACTTCTCTGTCTTGTCCTGTGTTTTATTCTATGGGGCTCCACAACAGTGCCTGGGACACAGTGGCACTCACAATAGTCCACATATTTAAATTTTTTATTACTAGGATTTTCAAATTTACTCAATAATATCCAGAAGATGGCTCAGCGCCAGTAGCTCAGTGGTTAGGACCCCAGCCACATGCGCCAAGGCTGGCGGGTTTGAGCCTGGCCTGGCCTGGGTCTGCTAAACAACAACAACAACAACAACAACAACAAAAAATAACTGCGCATTGTGATGGATGCCTGTAGTTTCAGCTACTCTGGAGGCTAAGGCAAAAGAATCACTTAAGCCCAAGAGTTTGGGGTTGCTGTGAGCTGTGATTACACAGCAGTGTACTGAGGGTGACACAGTAAGAAGATTACAATGAATGTTTTGTGCTCATCATAGCTTTAGCAATGACCAATATGTGGCCAATATTTTTCACACATGTGGCTACCCACTTCTTCCTGCTGAGTCGTTTTAAAACAAATCATAGATAACGTATCTTTTCCATTAATATCTTGTTCTGTTATCTCTAAAGAGATAGACATTTTAAAAATGTAATCACGCTGGGAGCGGTGGCTCGCGCCTATCATCTTAGCACTCTAGGAGGCTGAGGCAGATGAATTGCTTGAGCTCATGAGTTTGAGACCAGCCTGAGCAAAAAGTGAGACCTCCCCCATCTCTAGTAAAAATGGGAAAACTGAGGCAAGAGGATCGCTTGAGCCTGAGTTTGAGGTTGCTGTGAGCTATGATGCCATGGCATTCTACCCAGGATGAGAGCTTGAGACTCTGTCTCAAAAAAAAAAAAAAAAAAGTAATCACAAAGATATCATCACACCTAGAAAATTAATGATTTTTTTCAATATTTAGCATTTGAATTTCCTCAATTGTTTATTCAATTGGATCTGTTGACCTGTTTGAATTGGGATCCAAATCAGACTCCCACATTGCATTTATTAGATTTCAGTTAAGCGCCTGTTGAGTAAAAAAAAAAAGTATCTGGGAGGCAGAGTGTGGATGGATTGTGCATTGCACAGAATGTGGGAGGGATTCTAGAAGGAAGGGGAGGATGTTTGCCATGCAGGGAGAGGCTGTGGCCCTCCGAGGAGGGGCTGTGCCAGGGCTCTGCATGGGAACACATGTCCCTCTGTCTCTGCCTGCAGTGGAGCTCACCTTGGACCCAGACACGGCCAACCCACGCCTCATCCTTTCTCTGGATCTTAAAAGTGTACGCCTCGGCCCAAGGGCCCAGGACCTGCCCAGTCACCCGCGCCGCTTTGATACCAACACCCGAGTCTTGGCATCCTGTGGATTCTCCTCAGGCCGGCACCACTGGGAGGTGGAAGTGGGCTCCAAGGATGGCTGGGCCTTTGGTGTGGCCCGTGAGAGTGTGCGCCGCAAGGGCCTCACGCCCTTCACACCTGAGGAGGGTGTCTGGGCACTGCAGCTCAATGGTGGCCAGTACTGGGCTGTGACCAGTCCTGAGCGAACACCCCTCAGCTGTGGACACCTGTCACGTGTGCGGGTGGCCCTGGACTTGGAGGTGGGAGCTGTGTCCTTCTATGCCGTGGAGGACATGCGCCACCTCTATACCTTCCGTGTCAACTTCCAGGAGCGCGTGTTCCCACTTTTCTCTGTCTGTTCCACTGGCACCTACTTGAGAATCTGGCCTTGAGGGGCACTATGTAGAAAGAGCCTCCTCTCCTGTCTGCCTGGGAAGATATGGGTGGCTCTGGAAAGGCCACCTGGTTCAACTTGTGTCTACCTTCCACTCTCCTACCCTAGACTGTCCAAGAGTGGTTGCTACAGACACAACCCCAGAGGCACAAGACTGAATAACTGTGGCTAACAGAGCAGGGGAAAGAAGGCCTTGGATTGTTAGGGCCTGTCCTGTCTCTGTGGACAGCATATGGATTTGGCCAGAGCCCTGAGGAAGTAGAAGTGGCTGAGGACAGGACCCCAGCTCTTGACAGAGAAGCTTCTTATCAGAGAACCTGACTACCCTGACTCAGGAGGTCTCTGGTTCAATGGAGCAATGAATGAAACTGGTCCTGTGCTGGCCTCAGTTGCAAGGGGGCAGGTTTGGGCCTGGCCAGCCAGGCTCAGTGTCGCTTCTTTGCCTTCTTAATAGCTGCCAGCTCTACCTTATGAGGTCATGGGACCGCTGGATCCAGCTGACCTGATAGAGTTGTCTATCAGGGAGGAGCACCATGCTCCTAGCTGGGCCAGAACTGGGAGGAGTTCTTCTGCCCATATGAGAGGGAGAAGCCCAGGACAGCAGCACAGAGGCCTCACCAGTCCCCAGTATCCCATAGCCTATGGACACAGAATGCTGTGTGCACCCTGACCCCAGCGAAACATGTTCTCACAGATATTTAGCCCCCCTTTCCCAGTGCCAAAGTACAGCTTCCCTTAAGATTAAAGGGAACTTTGAAACAAAAGTTGGTATTTATAATCTTACAGATGCAACCAGCACCAGCAAAGAAATGCATAGAGCACACACACACTCCTGACAGGCCCCCTCTGAAACCCGCCAAATGTACGCCAATAGGGAGCATCCTGGTGCCAAGGCTGGCTCAGCCCGTGTCCTGGAGGGTGGCTGCCTCCTCACCCCTGGGCTAATTGTTCCCCAGCTTCTGCATAGCTGAGCTTCCGGAAGGGTGGCGGTGGGCTGTTCCCTGCCCAGTGCTCCCTGAGAAGGGGATGGGGCAATGGAAGTAAACACTGTGAGATTTTCTTGGTTCATTCTTGACTCCTGGCACTGAGTACCAGGAACACAAGCATGAGCAAGGTTCTCACCAGAGTGAGCAAGCACAGTGTTTATGTGTGGGAGGATCATGTGTGCGTGTGTGTGTGTGTGTGTGTATGTGTAGCTCAGATTTCTCAGGGTGAGTGAGGTATGGGGCAGAAAGGGGTGGGTATTTTTTGAACATGTGTGTTAGGTTTAAGTATTGCAAACAGACCTAGGTCAGTTTGGTCATACCCTATTATTGATTTGCAGCCATTTGCATAGTTGTTAGTTATCAACCATGCCATATTTAGGTGAGGGCCACAGTTTTACTTCTCCACAACCTGCCTACCAGGCTAGATGAATACCATCTCAGACGTAATTTTGTCATGTAGGTCCCTGAATGCATATGTTGGCATGCAGGGACCATGACAGTTGAATAGTCCTATCTGCAGTATCATGGAACATCCCTGAGATGCTTCAAACTCACTGTCTTTTTTTTTTTTTTTTGTGGTTTTTGGCTGGGGCTAGGTTTGTACCTGCCACCTCTGGCATATGGGACCGGCGCTCTACTCCTTGAGCCACAGGCGCCGCCCTTTTTTTTCTTTTTTGAGACAGAGTCTCGCTTTGTCGCCTCCAGCAGAATGCTGTGGCATCATAGCTCACAGCTCATAGCTCAGACTCTTGGGCTCAAGCAATTATCTTGCTTCAGCCTCCTGAGTAGCTTGCCACAGCACCTTAGACTGGTCTCAAACTTGTGAGCTCAGGTGATCCACCTGCCTTGGTTTCCCAGAGTGGTGGGATTACAGGCGTTAGCTACCATGCCCAGACTTCAAACTCACATTGCATAGAATCCTCTCTAAGGTTAGGCACTACACTATGCCAAAAGCAGATCCAGGCCAGGTGTAGTTGCTCACACCTCTAATCCCAGCACTCTGGGAGGCTGAGGCAGGTTTCAGGAGTTCAAGACCAGTCAGAGCAAGAGCAGACTAGTCTCTACTAAAAATAGAAAACTAGCTGGATATTGTTTGTGGGTGCCTGTAGTCCCAGCAACTCTGCAGGATGAGGCAAGAGGATCATTTGAGTCCAAGAGTTTGAGGTTGCTGTGAGCTATGATATCATGACACTCCATCCAGGGCTATGGAGTGAGACTCTGTCTCAACAAACAAAACAAAACAAACCAACCAACTAAACAAAGGCAGATCCAGGTGACATAGCACCAGTTAAGCATAACCCTGTGTCTTGCAGGCTGGGGATAGGACCATTAAAGTGTCCAGGCTATCCACAGCATGAGTCCTGTGTCCTGCTCATACATGAAAAGTAGCTTTGAAATGTTGTAGCCAATCCATGTATTTGAATTCCACTGATTTCTACAAGGAAAACCCATTTCTAAAATTCATTCACTGATTAAATTGCCTAATGTTATCATCAAGCCCAAATGTTACCTGGCTTGTATGGCTTTTTGACTGAGTATCACAATTCCCTTTGTACTATACAACATTTGTGCTGAATATTGCAACATACATTACAGGTCTCAGAAGGTGGGCCGTCTGGTAGAGGGCCAGCCCTGGGGACTGTAAGGGTGGTTGAATGTATATTTTCAGTTTTTGCTTTTCTAAATGTAATTGTGTGTCCAACAGAGAATGTGCATTTACAGAATATATACAATGTGGATATAAATAGATATAGATATATCTGAAGGGAGGGAATAACAATTATTATAACAATTGCATATGGAGGGGAAGAGATGGTCTTGGTCATAAGGGCAGTGCAGTGACTTGGAGGTCACAATGGTGGTGTAAGAGTGTGTGCGTGTACACTTTCCTCTCCCATCCTTTGGACATCATAAACTCTCTGAGATCACTGGGTCTGTGAGAACAATGACTAGCCTGCTTTGATCCTTTTTTACCTCACCCACGAGTCCCAGAGCCCTGTGAGGTGCAGAGCCATAAAATCCAGGCCCCTGCCATCAGACCTTCACTGGGCCCCTCAGCATCAAGACTAGAGGGCTGCTAGGGGCCTGCCTCTGGCCTGGCCACCCAATGACCTATGTCACCTCACCTTGCAGGGATCAAAGCCAGGCTGGGCCATCAGGCCAATGTCCACCACTTTGCCAGGCTAGGGCTCCTGTCCCCTGGGCCCTCTTCCTCTTTCCCTGTCCTCCACCGTACAGGCTTTTCATTGTTCCTGACAGACCTTCTCCAGTCCAGGCAAGCTCTAAGAGCTGTCTTTCCCTAATTCGTCCAAAGGCTAGGCAGGGGTTACAGCCTTACCGGGAAGCTAGATCCTGGCTGAGTTACCTCCTCTGTGTCTCTCAGGTACCCGCCGCCCTAGGCTTCCGCCCTTGACCCAGTTTTTCTTAAAAGTCCAGCACCTCCAAACATCTCGACCTTCTGTGTTCTCCCCCTACCTCTCTATGCCCCACTGCTCCCTCACCACCCTGTCCATCCCAGACCTGGATTCCTCGCAGGACAGGCCCCTCGACACTCCTCCCATACCCCTTTCTATAGCTCTGACCTCTGGGCCCCCTTCCCACCGCCAGTGCCCCCAGGCCAGGCCGGTACCCTTCGTACAGCTCCACCCACCGGAGGCCCCGCCGCTCCCGGACTGTCTCTGCCGGCTTGCGCATCCGGCGCCGGGCTTGTCCCCGCAGGGCTCTCCCAGAGTTCGCCGCCAGAGTTTCGTACACCTGTACACCCGCGCATGGGCCGGCGGCAGCGGCTAGGCAGAGAAACATTGCTCCCTCCTCTTTTCCGTTCATCTACTTGAAGAGGCGATCTGCGGCTGCGCGGCACTCAGCGGCGTCAACTGCTCGTGCGCAGAAACCTTTTTCGCAGTTGGCTCCATAGCTCAGGGGTTAGAGCACTGGTCTTGTAAACCAGGGGTCGCGAGTTCAAATCTCGCTGGGGCCTGCTTGCACCTTTTTCCCACCTTCAAATCTTTTAACCCCTTCTTGGAAGTTGGAAAACCTTACAATGTGCTGGCCAAGTTGAATTTCCGCCTCACTGGGAGGCTAGACCCTGGCTGAGTTACCTGCGGTGCCGTCGGTTCCTTCCTTGTCCTCGCAGCGGCCTTTCCTTTGTATCCCAGCTCCTCCGGCCCTGCGCGCGGTCTGCCTGCACTCCCGGGGTGTTCAGGGCCGAGCTGTACATTCCTCTCTTGTCCCGCTGGGGCCCTGCACACCCTGGTTTCTCGCTTTTCCCCTCTTTCTGGGATGCAGACTATAGCACCTCGCCCTTCCCCACCCCGTGTTTCCCTCCGCCCACGCCGCTCTGCTCGCGGGCGTTTAGCGTCCTCGGTCCCCAGGTCCCTACCAACCCAGCGATCCAAGCATTTGTTTGTTTCTCTTCTCTGTGGAATTATACAGGAGAAAAAAAAAAGTATACACATTTTAATAAAGGAGAAAAACTGTATTAAATTTGTAATACTCAAGTCACAAAGGATGCTCGACTTGACTTGTACTATTACACTTTTAATACAGTTTTTTTCCTTAAAATGTGCACACATTGTTTTGGGCACCCTCTGTATATAGAAAAGTACAGACTTCCACATTCTTAACTGTGGAAGTTCAGGCCTATAGGCTGTAACTGTGACATTTGCTTTTAGTCTTTTTAAAGATGTTAGTATCTTTTAAAACAAAATCAGACCACTAATGCATGCTGACTTTTGGCTTTGATTTATGCTGTTAACCGGCGTGAAGCGTAGAAAATGAGCCTAAGTCCTCGGTGACCAGTCCGCGCTGCCCAGTAGGCAGATAAAGGCAGGTCCGCTGGACTCTCGGGACACCCTCCCGTCGCCGCGGCCTTCGCTGCACCGAGCTCCCCAGAGGGCCTTGGTGGAGGCAGAGGCGACGCCAGGCGCTGCCACACACCAGGGGACCTCAGGAGCCCTCTTTCCGGCTGAAGGGGACCTCGGACAGCCCTGAGCAAGTAGCCGCCTCTCGTGGGCCTGGGCTGACTACAGGCTCCAGGGTAGTTCAGGGTTCGAAGCCAGAATCCCCATTGACCAGGGAAGAGAAAATCGCTTTGGGGCACCTGGGCAGAGGCAGCAGGAGCAGTGAATGGAATGAGTAGGGGGCGTCCAGGACGGAGCGGATGTCTGTGGCCCAAGCCAGGAGCTATACGCTTCTATTCTCATCCATGCCCACTCTCGTCCCCAAAGATAATGGGCTAGGAGGGCACTTGAGGGCACTTGCACGTCCGGTTTCACGGACTCGTTCCCTCTGCCGCCCTGGGAAATATCCCCTTACTCCCCCTTAGAAGTCGGATAGCCGGGGCCAGGGAGAAATACTCTGCGAGTTAAATATAGCCGTCCTCCCAACTAAAACCGTGGATTCTCGGTGTGCGTGTGTGGGGAGGAGTCGGCAGTTGTTTCCTAACAATACTTGTATAAACTGGTGAATGACTCAGGCTTTGCACTCTGGAGAAGTCAGGGGTTAGACACTAGAGACCTACCCAAGAAAGCGTGCCCCAGTACGCTCACAGGTCACCCGGCCGAATTGGGCTGGGTGTGGGTGAGGGGCCCTGTCCAACTGGTTTTGGAGGTGTGGGTGAGAGGCTTGAAGGGAGGGAGAGTTATGTAGGCTGGATGCACACTGAGTGAGTCAGTGGGGTGTGTGGGGACAAGAGTTACTTTTTTATGATATTTATTTATTTATTTATTTATTTTTATAGGGAATAAAGTTTATTTTGGCAGATAGTGTTAAACAAAATTAAAGTTGCATACATTAGTCACATAACTCAACATCCTTAATTTGGTGTAAGTGTAACACATTTTCTTGCTTTCCTGTGTTCCACTCAATCACCACACCTAAACTGCTTTATAAAACTGATAGGCTGAAATTTAACTTTATTGTTTTCGCTTACGCTCTGATTCCAAACAAAACTTTTCATAAGCTTCTTCTATCTCTGAGTCCCTTTCATCATCAATATCATCCAAGTATGGATCACCAGCCCCGGATAAATCTGTTCCATTTTCTTCATAATCTGGAAAAAAGTGCTCTCTTTCAAGTAACTCTTGATATTTCTCTTGGTAATCTGGATCAGCTGCAGTATAAGGAACACCATCAGAGGTATAAAATGTTGGTTCATTCATAAAGTAGTTAGGATCATTTTCAAGTGTTGCTTCTCTGCACGTTGAAGTTACATGAACTCTACCCCAATTACTAGACTGCAGTTCTACAAGCTTCAGGAGCATCTGTTTTACATCTCTGCTGCAGTTTGCATCTAGGACATTTTCGATTCTCTGAATAATTGCCTCCATGTCAGTCTTTCCTTTTTCCTTCCATGCATCTTCCCAAACTGACCCTGTCAACTTCAGTAATTTTACTGCACAAATTAAGTTGTCATCCATAGGATTAGAAAAGAGAGCATTCAGCAATTCTCAGAGACCAAACTGAAGAATATCTGCTCTTGTAACCTGTCCGTTTGTTCCCTTGATCTCCAGGTTAAGGTAAAGTTCTCCCAGAAAGAGTCCAAATGCATGAAATCATTTTCGAGTAGCTTCATCCCCTTTTGCAGCTTGATCTTTAACTTCGTATTCAGTCCAACATCTTTGAAGTAGTAATTGGTGGAAGTTGCCACTCTGTGGGCAAATTGTCAGATGATGGGACAGGTAATTACCCAGGCGAACTCCCATATAAGAGAAATTTGGGATAGATGTAGCCTGTTGATAGAAGAGTTCCACCAGTTCTTGCAAAGCATCCTCTGTTGTAACCCAACTATTTAGGGTCTCTGCAAACTGTTCAATTTCAGTTTCAAAACTGCCAGGCTGCTCTGTAAGGTGATTCAAAAAATCCTGAACATGTTCTGATAGAGTGGGATAATCCTCACAAACATACTCATAGGATTTTGTATAATTCGAAGAATAACTTGATGGGTAAAATTCAGGGGCATTCACAGACAGTTTAGACATTAATACAGGAGCTACATTTAGTCCTGGGGTTTAGTCATTGCTGACTCTGAGTTCTGCTGTGGGATATTATCCTGTGAACTAAGTGGAGCTCTCAGGAGCCTTGTTTGCTCCCAAGCGAGCCTGACCTACTTGATGGTTTTCTGAAGAGAAGTGTCTTTTTATGATTTTTAGATGTTTATAATGATATCCATAATAAATAAAAACTGGAAATCCAGGTGTTCATTTGCAGAAGAATAAAGTAGGTACATTAAAACAATTTAAAATGTTCAGCAATAAAAACGACAAATTTCTCATATGTGTAACAACATGTAAAACATCTTAAAAAAAATACTCAGGCCAGGAGCGGTGGCTCAGGACTGTAATCCCAGCACTCTGGAGGCCGAGACAGGAGGATCCCTTGAGCTCAGGGGTTGAGACTAAGCCTGAGCAAGAGTGATTACCTCCCCCCAACCCCGTCTTTACTAAAAATTGAAAAAATTAGCCAGGTGTGGTGGCGCCTGTAGGCCCAACTACTCGGGAAGCTGAGGCAGGAGGATCACTTGGTCACAGTTTGAGGTTGCAAGAAGCTATGATGACTCCACTGCGATCTAACCTGGGTGACAGAGTGAGACCTGTCTCAAGAAAGAAAAAAACAAAAACAAAAAAATACATATGTTTGAACATTTATAGATGTTTCTCAAAGTCCATTAGCAAGAGCAGATTGAGATGCATCAGAAGCTCAGCCACCAGAAGTAGTGAGTGGATGGTTGGCTTGTTTGATCCACAGGGCTGATAAAGGTGTGCTTGTGGGAAGCCTGGAAAAGCCACAGATGTATTAGGCTGGATATGTAAAATGCTAATTTTCTGTAGCTAGTAATCTGATTAAAGAAATAAATGATAAAAGAAAACCAGCAGTCCGTAGTACTTGCTGCAAATCCTCTCAGAAAGGAGGTGGTGGCAAGACAGGTTTTGCAGCCGGACTGTTTGGGTCTAGCCTTGGTGTTGTGTAAGTGGTATTTATTTATTTATTTATGAGACACAGTCTCACTCCATGCCCTGGATGTTATAACTCACAATAACCTCAAGTGATCCTACTACTTCTGCCCGGGAACTGGCTGGGACTATAGGATCTCACCACCATGCCCGCTAGTTTTTCTATTTTTAGTAGAGACGGGGGTGGGGTGGGGGGTGTCTCACTCTGGCTCAGGCTGGTCTAGAACCCCTGAGCTCAAGCGATCCTTCCACTTGGGCCTCCCAGAGTGCTGGGATTGTAGGTGTGAGTCACCGAGCCCGGCCCGTAACTTTATTTTAAATGTTAATCCGCCTAAGTAACTCGAGTCCAGCACGGCTATGTGAGGCATTACTCTCTATGTAGGAACACTTGTTTATGCACTGTAAATGTCGCCTTTCTTCTTAAAGCCGGACTCGATGTTGCTGAAAACCTCACAGACTGTGATGCCTGTAGCCCACTACACGTGCCTTCCAGAGCACTTAAACTTTTCCTCAAGATACAGGCACAAGTCCCGGGGTTGGGAGGTTGCGCTATCTGTCTGGCAGCAGCCCAAGTTCGCGCTTCTTGGTAAGACTCTCTAAACAAATCACTCATTACCTTTTTCACCAAACTGCTACTTAAGTAATAAAATCACCCTTTATTGACAAAATAGATTTGTCTGCCTCCTTTGCTTTCTCGGCTCCTTAGGTATTTGCCGATCCAGAAGTTTACCGCGGAATGACCCAAAGACCAAGGTCGCAACTCAGCAGGCCCCACTTGGGAAAGGCAGAGAGGAGGAGTAGCTGGAGCTTTGTCTTCTCCCAAGCTCTTTTATAACAATGCAGGGAATTTTTCTGCTGGTGACACAAAAATAAACCTATGGCCCAGCTTTCAGTGGACTATTTTGAATTTTACAGCAGGGAATCCTAATTATTGTTTTTCACTGCTAAATAACACAGTGTAGTTAAAGCTCCACGGGCAGGAAAGGTCCCCGGTTCGAGAGCAGGTCCCAAGGCGAGGGAGGAGGGAAGCGCCGGCGCGCCCGGGCCTGGGTTTCTCGTGCAGGGGGCGTCTCTGGGCTGGGGCAGCGAGCCCGGTGCGCACCGAAGTCACCCTCGAGAGGGTAGCGTTCCCGATCACTGGTCATCTTGTGCCTTACACTTCCCTACATTTTCTGAACGTTTTGCAAGTGAGTATGTATTCCTTTTTATATTTAAACAAAAAAACAGTAAAGCGCCTCGGCCCCCTGGTTTCTTTCACTTTGCTTCTCGCAGCTCACGACCCAGCTGGTCAGCCGTCTCCTCCTGGTTGGCCAGCCATTGCGCCCCGCCCCTGGGTTCCTAGTCTGCGCCTTACTTGGGCTCCCTTGGGAGGGGGCGCCCAGCCCTCAGGACCGGAGGATAGTCCTGCTTGCTTCTCCAGTGGCCCTGGCGGGGAGGAGCTCTTGAGAACTCCCGGGGATCTCCGAGGGACGAGGGATGTAGAGTATTTACACTTCACGGAGGTTCCAGGGGCTGAGCTATAATGGAGGACGCAAATATGAATGGAGATGCCTTGAGCCTATAAAATCAATGCTTTGGGTGATGAAATCCTCATACAATAGGATCATGAATTGATCCTAAGACGAACTTTCCAGCTGGCTCGTTGGTCTAGGGGTATGATTCTCGCTTTGGGTGCGAGAGGTCCCGGGTTCAAATCCCGGACGAGCCCATGTTTTCGCTGTTTTTTATGTCCACTTAAATTTGTTACGTTGTTGGTTTTGATTCTACCCTGTGTTGTGGGTGGGGCGGGAAACATCACCGAGATTTATGAGAGTCCTGGGTTTCGGGAAGAAGCGCAGACAAGAAAACGAATGAGCCAGCCCAGAACTGAGGGTTGTGGGCGAGAGATTGGGCACAGAGCTGCACGTGGGTGTCTCCTCTAGTGTAGATTATGGGATTTTCACTTACAGTTAAAACTGCATATCCAACAGGCGTTCGGAATTCCTCAGCAGCAGTCAATAGTATTACAGCGAAAGCAACTTTACCAGGTTTCCGTAGTGTAGTGGTTATCACATTCGCCTAACACGCGAAAGGTCCCCGGTTCGAAACCGGGCGGAAACAGTTTTTCTTTTTTTCTCCCTTTAAGTGTTTTAATTTTTTTTTTTTTTTGTAGAGACAGAGTCTCACTTCATGGTCCTTGGTAGAGTGCCGTGGTCTCACACAGCTCACAGCAACCTCCAACTCCTGGGCTTAAGCGATTCTGTTGCCTCAGCCTAGTGTTTTAATTTTTACCTTTTTTTTTCACTAGAAGAGATAAAATGATGCTTTTCGCTTAACACTTAACTTGTTAACACACAGTACTGGGAACTCATCTTGAACATCCCACTAGTATCTCCACCTGGTTACGGAGGTTCTCAAAGAGTTACCCATCCCCAGCTTTACCCTGGGCACCGACCCAACACAAACACAATCCCTCGATTTCAAAGGGAATCCCAGACCCGCAGGACAGCAGGGATGTAGGCTAACTCCTCCCCATGGGACATAAAAAGCTAGAAACCACACTAGACTGGCAGAGGTGGGATTCGAACTCACTCCCCTAAAAGGCCAGTGCCTTAAAGCAGCACCTCAGACCGCTGAACTACACGACCCCACTGGAAGTGTGTCTTTATGCGTCTTACTTCAGTAAAGACAGCGTGCCCGGGATCCTTGAGAATTATGAGTGTGCAAATTTGGTTCCTTCCACCAGCCCTCTGACAATGGGGAATTGGCTAAGCGCAGAACGCAAGTTCTGATTTGGGGAGGTCACTTAAGTCATCCCCAGCGTCCCCCTTTGGAGACTGGAGTAAGCCTTCCAGACTTCTGGACTCTTTCCTTACAGAAAAACAAAAAAAGTGTGAACGTGTGTTGTTTTTATAAATTAAAAAGGAGGGGGGAGGCCTGAATATCCATTCTCATTTTTTTCTTTTTAATCCACATGTTGGAGGTGGCACGGATATGTTCCAGTGCATCTTACTGCCCACGCTGGCCACAGTTACTACCGCCGCCTCCGCGAGGCTCGGCTGCCAGGAGATTTCCTCCCTTTCAGCAAGATTGCACCTGAAAGTATCCGGTGTTGAAAGAACCCTTGTCAAAATACGCTCGCTTGCACATTGTAAGGGGGATTTTTTTTTCCTGATTAGAAAAATCTATTTGTAAAAAATAGCAAAATCCAGGAAACCCTATAGAACCAAGAAACACCCCAAACCCCACAACTTTAAGATAAACATCAATATTTGGTGAACAAATACCCAGTTTGTTTTCCTGTTGATTTTTCCCTATACCAACATGTCCACATCCTTAGCTGTGATTTTGCTGTAGATTAACATTTAAATCAGGCTTTTTAAACTTAGATTCTGTGTCATGAAATCTCAACCTCATTTAAAAGTCTGGCTCAAATTCCAGAAGATGAAAGCAACCTGATTTCTATAACTGTGGTCCTAACTTTGGGAGATAGGAAGAAGGAAACGTAAAATAAACTGGAATTATTTTGGCATCTCAGCACAGATGCTTCGTTTCTTAATGTACAGATTGTGGCTCAAATGATTCTCTTGCCTCCCCTTCCCGAGTGGCTGGGACAAGAGGCACCTGCCACAATGCCCAGCCGGAGATGGGTCTCGCTTTTGCTCAGGTTGGTCTTGAACTCCTGATCTCAAGCAATCTACCTGCCTTGGCCTCCCAGAGTGATAGGATTACAGGCGTGAGCCACAGAGCCTGTTCCAAAATTTTACTTCTATTTTTTTAAATTTATTTTTATTGTTAAATCATAGCTGTGTACATTAGTGCAATCAAGGGGTACAATGTGCGGGTTTCATATACAATCTGAAATATATTCTCATCAAACTGTTCAACGTAGCCTTCATGGCAAAATTTTACTTCTTATATACACAAAGCTCTTTTTCCAATGTGGCATTCGTTCTTAATTTGCATAGTTCAAAGCAGAAATCACATTAACCTTTTAGTGTAACTCAGTGACTATTACAACATCCCACTTCAAAAGTTAATCTCCTAAACTAAATCAATCCACCTAAACTACTCAAGATAGATGTTGTTAAGGTGGGAGCTAAATTTACAAAACAGTAAGAATGGGAGATAGTGAAGGTCAGGCATGAGCTTCCAGTGGTTCTCAACCTGTGGGTGGTGACACCTTTGGGGGTGGAACACCCTTTCACAGGGGTTGCCTAAGACCATCCTGCACATCAGATATTTACATTACGATTCATAACAATAGCAAAATTACAGGTATGAAGTAGCAACGAAAATAATGAGTCACTTGGGCAGTGCCTGTGGCTCAGCCGGTGGGGCGCCGGCCCCATATGCCGAGGGTGGCAGGTTCAAACCCAGCCCCGGCCAAACTGCAACAACAACAAAAAAATAATGAGTCACCACAACATGAGGAACTGTATTAAAGGATTCCTTTAGGAAAGTTGAGAACCACTGAGCTAGACCAACAGACCAGCTATGTCAAATGGGAGCTAGGGGCTCAAGGTCAGGCAGGACCTACACCAACCAGATCAGCTGTGTCACGTCTGCCTTAGCCTGCCTGATTCCATCTTATTCTCACTACATCTGCTTTCACAGGCACCCCTCTCCCCTGTTGTTGCCTCTGCCTTTGAATAATTTCATTCCTAGATTAATATTCTCTGGCCCTATGCTTTGTTTTGTCATTTTAAACTACTTCCCTCAGGGTTGCTCTCTGCTTTACAGAATTTCCTCTGAATAACAGGCAGAGGCTGTTTTTTGTTTTTCAGAGACCCCTTCACTACTATGGCACTCTACCCAGGGCGATAGAATGAGACTCTTGTCTCCAAATCAATCAATCAATCAACTAATTAATAGATAGGCTGGGCACCGTGGCTCATGCCTGTTATCCTAGCATACTAGAAGGCTGAGGCAGGTGGATTGCTTGAGCTCATGAGTTTGAGACCAGCCTGAGCAAAAGCGAGACCACCTCCCATCCTGTCTCTACTAAAAATAGAAAATCTGAGGCAAGAGGATCACTTGCACCCAACCGTTTTGAGGTTGCTGTGAGCTATGACACCATCTCAGTCAACCCAGGGTGAGATTCTGTCTCAAATAAATAAATCAAATAAAGTATATATTTCAGTGGTATTAAATATATTCACATTATTATGTAACTGTTGGGTTTCAGGCAGCTGCCTGTGTCCTAAAATGTTGGGGTTTCAGGCAACCCTGAGTCCTGGGTTCTTGGAGTGCTCTTGCTTGAAAAATGATCCGGCGCTCCAAAGTAAGACAAGTGTGAAAGTTCATTAAAGAAGAGAAAGATAGGTTTAGAGAGCACAAAACTTTACAGTGAACAAGCTTTCAATGCCAGGGCAAGCAGGCAAAGAAACGAAGAGGCCTTGAACATAGCCCAGGGTCAGGCCTCCCTCGTGATTCAGAGGTCATCTTGGAACCAGAGTCACATGGGGGAGTGTGGGCCACATAATTACTCTTCAGGCTGTTGTGGGTCACCTACAGGACTCTATTATACCTGTTGTTTGGGTGGAAAGTCCTCTACATGCTTTTGCAGTTGGTATGCTACATTCTGATTGGTAGTGAGGTGGGATAGGAAACCCTCTGAAACCCCTTACCTTGAAAGAAGGAACTAAAGTAGCTAAAATAAAAATTAAGGAACAAGAGTAGCTGCCAGTGGGGCACTGCAATTATTGCCTGACCCATTGTTCAGAGTAAAGTTGTTTTCTTACCCAGACTTGTGATCTGTGACTGCTGATCTGTGACTGCTGTTAACTGTAAGTGCTATAATGTTTTTTTGCTTCTGTAACAAACCAATGACAAAAGTTGGTTGTTTGCTTGCTGGCTGGACTGCACACAGCCTCCTGAGAGTATAGATAATTTACCCTATATAAACCCTTCCCTTCTCATGGCCTGGGCTGTTCCCTCTGTATCCATGTAGGAGTACAGTCGGTTGGCCAACCTAATAAAGACTCCTAAAATTGGTTTTAATTAATCGATGTCTCTGGTGGTCCTTTAAAATCTCGCACTCTGTAACATAGATTGGTAGGTTCCCTTCTCCCCACGTGTGAGCAATCACTTGGGTCAAAATTAAGTGGGTAGCACCAAGATGGCAGCCTGGGGGCTCCACCCTTGCGCTCCTTCCCCAGGAGAGCTGTTCCTGTCTAACCACCTAACATGACTATGGCTACTATCCTAATGTTTTCCTCATTCCATACTGTTTCCTCTCTCCCCCTAGGCCCAGGTAACCCGTAACCACTGTTCTACTTTCTGATACTACAGGTCCTTTTTTTGTGTAGAGACAGAGTTTCACTTTATTGCCCTTGGTAGAGTGCCCTGGTGTCACACAGCTCACAGCAACCTCTAACTCCTGGGCTTAGGTGATTTTCTTGCCTCAGCCTCCCAAGTAGTTGGGACTACAGTGCCCACCAAAATGCCTGGCTATATTTCTGTTGCAGTTGTCATTGTTGTTTTAGCTGGCCAGGGCTGGATTTGAACCCGCTGGCCTTGGTGTATGTGGCTGGTGCCCTACCCACTAAGATACAGCCGGCCAATTTTTTTTATTTTTAGTAGAGATGGGTCTCACTCTTGCTCGGACTAGTCTCAAGAAATCCTGAGCTCCAGAGATCCTGCTGCCTTGGCTTCTCACAGTGCTAGGATTACAGTGCTTGGTCAAAAAAACATTTTTTTTTTGAGATAGAGTCTCACTTTGTCACCCTCGGTAGAGTGCTGTGGCATCACAGCTCATTCCAACCTCCAGCTCTTGGGCTTACTCTTGCCTCAGCCTCCCGAGTAGCTGGGACTACAGGCGCCCGCCATAATGCCGGGCTATTTTTGTTGTTGTTGCAGTTTGCCCTGGGCAGGGTTTGAACCCACTACCCTTGGTATATGGGGCCAGGGCCCTTACTCACTGAGCCACAGGTGCCGCCCACTTGGTCAAAATTTAAAAAAATTTTTTTCCACGATGGTGGGCAAAAATATCACCATGGTGTTTTCCACAGTGGCTGTACTATTTTATGTTCTTATCAGCAATTTATACCAGTAGCACTTTGTCCACCTTCTTACTAACATGTGGTCATTTTTCTGCTTTCCTCTATTTATCACTGTTTGTACATCTTCTTTGAAAAAATGTTCCAGTCCTTTACTCATTCTTTAATTGGATGGTTTGTTTTTGTTAAGTTGTAGTTCTTTACATATTCTAAATATGTAATTCTAAACATATTATTCTGTTATCGGACAGGTGATTTGCAAATATCTTCTCTCTTTTTACTCTGCTGATATTGCCCTTTATGTCCAAGTTTGTTGAATTTTTTTTCTTTTGAACAGAGTCTCACTGTGTCACCCTTGGTAGAGTGCAGTGGCATCACAGCTCACAGCAACCTCCAGCTCTTGGACTTAAGGGATTCTGTTGCCTCAGCCTCCCAAGTAGCTGGGACGACAGGCACCCACCACAACACCCAGCTATTTTTTTTTTTGGGTTGCAGTTGTCATTGTCAGGCCCAGCTGGATTCCAACCCGCCAGCTTGGGTGTATGTGGCTGGCGTCCTAGTTGCTGAGCTATAGGCGCCGAGCCATGTTGAAATGTTTTTATCATGAGAGGGTGTTGAACTTTGTCAAATGCTTTCTCTGGATCAATTGAGATGATCACATTGTTCTTCCTCCCTTCATCCTGTTAATGTGGAGGATTCTTTTCTTAGTGTTATGATAATTCTTTTCCTTTTTTCAGGTCCAAGTTCTTTGTCAAATATATCATTTGCAAATATTTTCTCCTCAACTAGTTTTTGACAAAGGTGCAAAGCAATCCAATAGAGAAACGATAGCCTTTTTACCAACTGGTGCTGGAGCACCCATAGGCAAAAGAATGTATGGCCCTAGTAAAGTAAATCTCAGCCAAAACTTTATAGCTTGTACAAGAATGAACTCAAAAGAGATCACAGACTTAAATGTAAAATTTAAAACTATGAAATTTTTAGAAAAAAACAGAAAATATTGGCCAGGTGCAGTGGCTCATGCTTATAATCCTAGCACTGCGGGAGGCCGAGGTGGGAAGATCGCTTTAGCTCAGGAGTTTGAGACCAGCCTGAGCAAGAGTGAGATCCTGTTTCTACTAAAAGAGAAAAAATTAGCTGGGCATTGTGGTGTGCCTCCAAGTCCCAGCTACATTGGAAGCTGAGGCAAGAGGATCTTTGAGCCCTGGAATTTGAGCTGTGAGCTATGATGATTCAGGGTGATGGAGTGAACCTCTGTCTCAAAACAAAAACAAAAACCAAAACAAACAAAAAATGTATCTATGTTCAGGACTTAACCATCTATGGGGAAAAAAATATGATAAATTGGATCTCACCACAATCTAAAACTTTTCCTCTGTGAAAGACACTGTTAAGAGAATTAAAAGATGTTTTAAAAGTAAAAACAAAATACCTAATCATAGGCAGCTTTGCACAATTGAGGATCTTCAGCCTGTCATTCCAGGTATCTGAAGATCTTTGTGTCAGAGCTTAAACCTACCAAAGAATTCATCTCACACTGCGTCCTGGGTCCCCCGCTCCACACTCAGGTTTATGTACACAGGCAAGATGGATGTTAGGAGTGCCAAGTCCAAGGCTGACTGAGGGAATGCCCTGCCTGTTGTAAACGGCTCCGTGAACAAACACAAAAGGATCCCCCACCCAATATTTGATTTTCCTATAGCTTTCTTATGCTTTAGATTCTCAGGTCTTTAGGAGCCAATAACCAGAACATTACAATCTTTCTGTTTAACTAACCCTGCTAACCTTTTGAGTTGTCTCCCAGAAACAGCAGATTCTTCCCAGGACAACAATACTAAGACTCACCATCCATCACCGACCTGAACTAAACCCCCAGCACATGCTTTCAACACAACTTGTCCCAATACATATATAGCCACATCTTTCTAAGGCCCCCCACCCCCTTTCTGAGACAGAATCTCACTGATTCTGGAGTCATCATAGCTCACAGCAACCTCAAGCTCCTGGGCTTCTCCTGCTTTAGCTTCCAGAGTAGCTGGGACTACGGGTGCCTGCCCCAATGCCCAGCTGTTACAGGATGAAGAGGTTGGCCAACTGTCACTGTCGGCAGAGACAGGGATTAGGTTCAACAAGCTTTATTATTAGAAGCCCAGCAATTCTGTAAAACAGTGAGAGTAGCCTCTCTGAGACTGTTCTGCCCTTCCATTTCCAAAACGACAGTTTAGTACATAAAATTTCAAAACAAAAACCATGTTAGCCCTTATCTTTTTTTTTTTTTTTTTTGGAGACAGAGTCTCATTATGTTGCCCTTGGTAGAGTGCCATGGTGTCATAGCTCATAGGGACCTCCAACTCCTGGGCTTGAGCGATTTTCTTGCCTCAGCCTGCCAAGCAGCTGTGAGCCCACCACAACACCTGGCAATTTTTTGTTGTTGCAGATGTCATTTTTAGCTAGCTCAGCCAGGTTCAAACCCACCAGCCTTGGTGTATGTGGCTGGTGCTGTAACCACTATGCTATGCCATCGAGCCATTAGCCTTTATCTTAAACAACACTAATTAACCCTATCTTAACCAACAATAATCAGCATAACCTGATAATAGATTAAACCCCGCCCAACTAGGGTGGACCTACCTGAAAGAATCAACCCCCTACCCTCTCCCACCAGATGTCCTATTTAAGAAAGGTGAATCTGTCAACCTCCTACCTTACCCCATTGGATGTCCCACCTGGGAAAGGTGAATGGGCCAACCCCCACCCTTACAACAGATGTCCAACCCAGGAAAGGGAATGTCTGGACCCCCACCTTCCTGACCTTTAAAACCCCTGTTCGCCATTACCCAAGTGTGGATTTCTTCCAGGTCCGGTTGGAAATCTTACCCCACCTGCACCCAGATGGAATAAAGCCATTTATTTATTTATTTATTTTGAGACAGTCTCACTATGTCACCTTCGGTAGAGTGTTGTGATGCCACAGCTCACAGCAACCTCAAACTCTTGGGCTCAAGTGATCTGACTGCCTCAGCCTCCCCAAGTAGCTGGGACTACAGGAGCCCACCACAACGAATAGCTATTTTTTTGGTGCAGTTTTTGGTGCAGTTGTCATTGTTGTTGTTGAAACCAGGCTGGGTTCGAACCTGCCAGCCTTGGTATATGTGGCTGGCGCTATAACCACTGTGTATGGGCACTGAGCCAATAAAGCCATTTTAATTGCACAAACCAGGCCTCCATTTTCCTTTCATCGAGTGCCTCAGAAGAATCTTTCATCTTTGGCTCCGTAACCTTTCACCCATGACTCATAATAAACAATAATTAACAAAACCAATGACCCCAAACCCCAAACAACATTTCTAATTCAAAAGTTTTTTTGCTTTTTTTGAGACAGAGTTTCACCCTGTCGCCCTTGGTAGAGTGCCGTGGTGTCAAAGCTCACAGCAAACTCAAACTCTTGGGCTCAAGTGATACAATTGCCTCAGTCTCCCAAGTAGCTGGGACTACGGATGACCTCCACTAATTTTCCCAGCTAACATTCTACTTTTTTTTTTTGTAGAGACAGAGTCTCACTGTACCGCCCTCATGGTAGAGTGCCGTGGCGTCACACGGCTCACAGCAACCTCTAACTCTTGGGCTTACGCGATTCTCTTGCCTCAGCCTCCCGAGCAGCTGGGACTACAGGCGCCCGCCACAACGCCCGGCTATTTTTTTGTTGCAGTTTGGCCGGGGCTGGGTTTGAACCCGCCACCCTTGGCATATGTGGCCGGCGCCCTACTCACTGAGCCACAGGCGCCGCCCAACATTCTACTTTTAATAGAAACAAGTTTTCACTCTTGCTCAGGCTGGTCTCAAACTCCTGAGCTGAAGCGATTCTCCCACCTTGGCTTCCCAGAGTGCTAGGATATTACAGGTGGGAGCCACTGCAACTGGCCTTATGATCTCTATTTTAACATTAATGCAGGTCAGCTGTGTCTACACTCCAAAAGGAAAGAGGTATAAAGAAGCACGTCCAACCCCCACTTTCTGCCATGGCTAGGAACTCAGTTTTAGGGGTTCTACTGGGATTCCTTGGCAAAAAAAGGGTGTGTTCAGTTGGTAGAGGGGCTTAAGATTTTATTTTTAGTTTACAAACATTAGAGGTATCCCTGGGACTGGGATTAATTAGAAGTCAACGTGGTGGATTAGTCTCCAGGTTGGAGGAACTTCATTCTCCACAGTTTCCATCTGTGAGTTATTACAAGTAAAGTTGCAAGAGCATTTCTGCACATAACTCTCCTCATTTCTGCACGTGTTTCTCAGGAATTGCTCCGTCACAGTGCTATCAAACCCACAAGGGGTGTCTGGCCTGGGTCTGGTTGCTCACTACACAGAAAGTCAGTTACTAAGACGATGAGGACTGCCAAGGAAGAGGGGAATTTATTACAGATGATGTCACCTGGAAGATGGGGAAACTGCTTCAACTCCATCTCCTCCACCAACTGAGGGTAGAGGTTTCTAATAAGGCATTCAAATGACTCACCTTGTAATCGCAACACTCCGGGAGGCTGAGGCGGGAGGATGGCTTTGAGCTCAACAGTTCACGTTCAGCCACCTGCTAAGTGCTAGGCCTGGGGCTCCATGTCATCATTCCGACACAAGCTGTGTGGCCTTAGGAGAGCTCCTCAAGCTCTCTGCCGGCCTGCAAAGTGGGGATAACGTTTTATAAATCTCCATAAGCTTGTTTTTTTGAGACAGTCTCACTGTGTTGCTCTCTGTAGAGTGCGGTTACATCATAGCTCACAGCAACCCCCAACTCTTGGATTCTCTTGCCTCAGCCTCTCAAGTAGCTGGGACTACAGGCGTCTGCCACAACGCCCGGCTATTTTTTTGCAGTCGTTTAGCTGGCCCGGGCTGGGTTCGAACCGCCAGCCTCAGTGCATGTGGCTAGTGCCCTAACCACTGTGCCACGGACGCCGAGCCTCCATGAGCTTGTTGAGGGTTGAATGAATTATTCAACACCCTCTCCCCCCCCCCCCCCAAAAAAAGGCAATCACTTAGACTAAAGCATTCTAAGTTGTCCTAACACAGTCAAGTCTGGCTCCCAGAAACTGCAGTTTCCTGGCGGCGGGCTCTGCCTAATCCCGCGCTTCTGCCTAAAGCCAAGAGCCGCAGTCAGACGGAGTAGCTTGCTGTTGGCGCCCTCTACTGTCCATAGGTGGAAGTGAAGGACTAACCCAGAACGAAGGCAGGAAACGAGGTCTGTGAACCTGCATGAGAAAAGATAACAGAATTCCTGTTTTTCCTAGTCACTAACGGAAACAGAGTCTGCTTTCCACTATGAATAGAGGCTACAAACCACAGCAGGATTAACGAAACCTTCATTGTGATAGAAACTACAGATGCAGCCCGGCGCGGTGGCTCACGCCTGTAATCTTAGCACTCCGGGAGGCCAAGGCCTGTGGATTTCTTGAGCTCTGGACTTGGAGACCAGCCTGAGCAAGAGCGTCTCTACTAAAAATAGAAAACCTAGTGGGGCGTGGTGGTGGGTGCCTGGAAGTACCAGCTACTGGGGAGGCTGAGGCAGGAGGATCACTTGAGCGCAGGAGTTTGAGGTTGCTGTGAGCTATGACACTAGGGCATTCTACTCAGGGAGTCTTATGAGACTCCGTCTCAAAAAACAAAAAAACAAACGAACAAAAAATAAATTACAGATGCTTTCCCAGCACGTCACAGCTGTTATAGATATTTTGAAATATCATTTGTGCTCCTTAGCACTGAAACAATTATGAAGATTATTATACATGCTGCTTTTTTTCTTTCTTTCTTTCCCTCCCTCCCTCTCTTTTTCTTTCTTTCTTTCTTTTCTTCACTCTGTCACCCTGGGTGGAATAGTATGGCATCATACCTCACAGCAACTTCAAACTTCCTGGCTCAAGCGATGCTCTTGCCTCAGCCTCCAGAGTAGCTGAGACTACAGGTACAGACTACAGGTACAGCCAGGTAAAATGCCTGGCTATTTTTAGAGATGGTATCTTACTCTTTCTCAGGCTGGTCTAGAACTCCTGAGCTCAACCAATCTGTCTGTCTCAGCCTAGCAGAGTGCTAGGATTACAGGTGTGAGCCATTGCACATAGCCATAGGGCTTGCTATTAAGTGAGTTAATAAAGCAGAATACTTATTGCTACACTGCAAATTTATTTTTAAGAAGTCATTTTGTGCCTGATGTGGTGGCTCACACCTGTAAATCCCTACCCTTGGGAGGCGGAGGTGCATGGATTGTTTGAGATCAGGAGTTTAAGACCAGCCTAAGTAAAATGGCTAGACGCTGCCTTTACAAAAAATAAATTAGTTGAGTGCAGAGGCCTGGACCTGTGGTCCCAGTTACTTGGGAGGCTGAGGCAGGAGAATCTCTGGAGCCCAGGAGTTTGAGGTTGCTGTGAGCTATGATCCAGCCCCTCCACTCTAGCATGGTGATAGACCAAGACTCTGTCTCAGGAAAAAAAGGGAAAGAAAGGAGAGGAGACGAGAGGAGGGGAGATGAAAGGAAAGGAAATATTTTTGGTAACTATTTAAATAGAATTGTGTTTACTTTCTGTATTTTGTACCTATAAAAACATTATTAGATGGGCAATGCCTGTGGCTCAGTCGGTAAGGCGCTGGCCCCATATACGGAGGGTGGCGGGTTCAAACCCGGCCCCAGCCGAACTGCAACCAAACAATAGCCGGGCGTTGTGGCGGGCGCCTGTAGTCCCAGCTACTTGGGAGGCTGAGGCAAGAGGATCGCTTAAGCCCCAGGAGTTGGAGGTTGCTGTGAGCTGTGTGAGGCCACGGCACTCTCCCGAGGGCCATAAAGTGAGACTCTGTCTCTACAAAAAACAAACAAACAAAAAACATTATTAGAGAAGGGATTCATAACTTTCACCAGACTGGTGTTACATGGCCTCAAAAGGCTTCGGACTTTTTTTTTTTTGACCAGGGCTGGGTTTGAACCCATCACCTCTGGCATATGGGGCCAGCGCCCTACTTCTTTGAGCTACAGGCACCTCCCAAGGCTTCAGAGTTTTGCAAATAGTGCAAAAGAGGTATAGAACCTTTAAAGGTACAACCATGGGAGCCCCTTGGATAAAGAAGCAAGAAACTTTTGGAGAAGGAGGAGTGCCCCAGATCCAACAGCAGCAGGAAGGGATGGGTGAGAAGAGCCTCATACCTGTGAAATAGAAGGGAGTGCTGGGGCCTCAGCCGGGGCACTGCCTCTGGAGAGGTTGTGGAAATTGAGATGTCATCTGGGTCTAGCCAGGGACAGAGTTGATTTTACTTTTGCAAGTGATGTCTCCAGCTATGAGTGAAGACTGGTCGGGTTTGATTGTTGAATAAATGGAGGATTATCACCTTTACTTTTCTTTTACTACTTTTACTTTTCTTTCATTCATTTATTCAACAAACACTTATGTGTCCAACTCCTGTCCCAGGCCCTGCTCTAGATCCTAAGGGGACAGACTCTTGGGGAAGACAAATGTATCTTTAAAGAAGGGGATAGGCAGGAAGCTGTAAGGAAGAGAGAGAAGGTCCCAGGCACCTGGTGAAAGGCAGCGAGGCAGCTGGGTAGCCCGTGGCTCCACTCCCTTAGGCCTGCAGCCCTGCAGCCCAAGTCCCTTGTGGCAGCAGGAGGGGTCTGCTGGGGTTGGGAGCCCTGAGAAGGATGAGAAGAGAAGTTCACACAGTCAAACACAGAGCTGGCTACATAGTTTTCAGGGATATGAGCAAAATGAAAACATGGGACCCCTTGTTCAAAAAAGCAGGGAAAAGCTGGGCATGGTGGCTCAATGCCTGCAATCTCCTCACTCTGGGAGGCTGTGCTGGTGGATTTCTTGAGCTCAGGCATTCCAGACCCAGTCTGAACAAGAGTGAGACCCCTGTCTCTATTAAAAATAGAAGAAGTTAGCCAGTCCTGGAGTGCCTGTAGTCCCAGCTACTCAGGAAGAAGAGGCAAGAGGATTGCTTGCGCCCAAGAGCCTGAGGTTGCTGTGAGCTGTGAAGACGCTGTGATACCCTACTCAGGGCAACAGAGTGAGATTTTGTCTCAAAGAAACAAAAAGCAAATAAACAAAAAATGCAGAAAAGTTAAAGGTTCTAAAATACAAAGCTCTTTTCTCCTTTCTGTGGTCTTTTTCATCACTTATCATGGCTTTTTAAAATTTTATTGATTGATTGATTGATGGAATTTTGCTCTGTCACCCTGGATAGAGTGCTGTGGCATTGTTGTAGCTCTCAGTAAACTCAAACATCTGGGTTCAAGTGATCCTCATTGACTTACCTTCCTGAGTAGCTGGGGCTATAGGGGCCTGCTACAATGACTGGCTAATTTTTCTATTTTTAGTAGAGATGGGCCCTCAGTCTTGCTCAGGCTGGTCTTGAACCCCTGAGCTCAAGCAATCCATCTACTTTAGTCTCCCAGAGTGCTAGGATTATATGTGTGAGCCACTGTGCCTGGCTTGCATGGTGTTTTAAAATTTACTATTAAAACATTTACTATAAAAACATTTTACTTAGCCTGAATCCACCATTCATGTTTATATTGTTCAATGCCAGTTTAAATGCAAATATAAATTGTAGGCAGAGTCACCCAGATCACACAGTTCTCATCATGTAGCTCACATGTGTATGCGCGCAGTTTTTTTTTTTGTCCAGGGCCTGGGTTTGAACCCACCACTTCTGGCATATGGGGCCGGCGCCCTACTCCTTGAGCCACAGGTGCCGCCCCTCATGCAGTTTTTAATTCTGACTACAACAGGGGAGATGCTATATAAAACTAACACAACTGATTTTGGCTTATTAAAACAGGGTCTCACTCTGTCACCTGGGTTAGAGTGTGGTGGCACAATCATAGCCCAGGGTTCAAGGGACCTGCCTTGGCCTCTGAGTAACTGGGACTACGGCCAGATATGGTAATTTTCTGGATATGAAAATTAGGAACCTTATTCCCAAAGAGGGATTTAATTTGGAGCTGGGGCCAAAATGTCACACCTAGCATCATTGTCCATAAAAGCAGGGAAGGAGGGCGGGGCCTGTTGCTCAAAGGAGTAGGGCGCTGGCCCCATATGCTGGAGGTGGTGGGTTCAAACCCAGCCCTGACCAAAAACTTCAACAAACAAACAAACAAAAAACCCAAAATGCAGGGAAGGAACAGCTCTGCTCATGTGAGGTTGCTGTCCATTTCCGGGTGAAGCAGTTCAGACAGAAGTTTAATAGCAGTTCAGATCCTGGAGATGAAAGAGCCCAGAAGGGCCACATCAGCTCCCCACACAGCCCTGACTGACTGGGAGCGGGTAGGTATGGTGGGGGATGGGGCAGACTACGTGGAGAGTTAGAGGCAAAGCAGACTTGGAAACTGCAGGAGCTGCTATTGACATTTATAGAACGTTCTATTTAATCATAAGGAAGACACTTTTGTTTTAAGGACAGGTGGAGCATTCTCCAGGATAGACCATAGGTGAGGGCGTAAAGTAAGTCTCTATAAAGTCCAAAGTGTTGAGATCATTAAAGATGTGACCTCTGACTATAATAGAATTATATTCGAAAACCAACTAGAAGAAGAAATGTGGGATATTCTCATATAACTGAAAAATTTAAAACACACTTCTAAACAACCCACAGGTGTAAAAGATTGATGATACAAGTGGACTCTGGCCAGACCAGTACCATACAATGGAACTCTGACCCACAACCTTCTGGAAAGCCAAACTACAACCTCTTCAGCAATCAGCTCCAACCCATTAGAGCTTGGTCAATGACGGCCAGCTTCCGTATTTTTTTACCGCTGCTTCCAACTCACCAGAGAAAGCCACCAAATAGATCTGAAAAAGCCAAATATGCTCCTGAAGCTGATCACTTAAAACCTCTTGCCTAGTTTTCCTTCTTTAGCTACCCCAGGTCAGCAATCTTAAGTCAAGGTACACCTGAAGTCTTCCCCCATTTTTTTTTTTTTTTTTTTTTGCAGTTTTTGGCTGGGGTTGGGTTTGAACCTGCCACCTCCAGCATGTGGGGCCAGTGCCCTATTCCTTTGAGCCACAGGTGCCACCCAAGTCTTCCCTTTTTCTCACTGCAGAACCTTCCTACTGCTCTGCGAGCATTTGGGTCTCTGCCAAATGCAAGTGACTGGGTGGCTTCCTTGTCACAGCAAGCCCGGAATGAGGAGCTTCTGTTTGTGTTCATTCAGATGGTTTTTGTTTATTTCTACAGGCCAAAAATGAAATAAAAAAGGAGATCAGAAAATGTATTGAAATGAATGAAAATAGCAAAATTAATGAGATGCAGCTAGAATTGAAGTAAATTTGTAGCTTTAAATGTCTGTGTTAAAAAAGAAGAAGGAAGGTTTCAAATCAAACCAATAGTCTAAACTTCTACCTTAAGAAAGCAAGAACACCCAAACCAAAATAAAACAAATCAAGCTCAATCCAAACAGAAGAGGAAGGAAATAAAAACATCAGAGCAGAAATCAGCGACATAGAAAACAAAAACAATCAGAGGAAGTCAATAATACCAAAGTTGATTCTTTGAGAGGATCAACAAAAATTGATAAGACTTGAGCTAGACTGATGAAAAAGAGAGAAAGCACAAATGACCAAAGTCTAGAATGAAAGAGGGGACATTATTGACCCCCCCAAAACAATGAAAATAATTAGAAGAAGCATAATGAAAAACTTTGTGCACACAAATGAGACAACTTAGATAAAATGGAAAAACACTAAAATACACATGTTATGAAAACTAACTCAAGATACAGTAGAAAATCTGAATAGACCTACGGCAGATAAAGACATTGCATAAGTAATTAAAAATCTCACAAAGAAAAGCCCAGGTTCAGATTGTTTCAGTGGTGTCGCCCTGGGTAGAGTGCCATGGTGATATCATAGCTCACAGCAACCTCCAACTCTTGGGCACCGGTGATCTTCTTGCCTCAGTTTTTTTTTTTTGTATTTTTAGTTGAGACAGGAGTCTCACTCTGGCTCAGGCTGGTCTTGAACCTGTAAGCTCAAGCAATCCACCTGCCTCAGCCCTCCAGAGTGCTAGGATTACAGGCGTGAGCCACCACACCCAGCCTCTATCAAATATATATATATATATATATATATATATATATATATATATATATCTTTTTTTTAATCTTTTTGAGACAGAGTCTCACTATGTCGCCCTCGGTAGAATGCTATGGTGTCACAGCTCACAGCAACCTCAAACTTCTGGGCTTACGTGATTCTCTTGCCTCAGCCTCCCACGTAGCTGGGACTACAGGCACCCACCACAACCCCCGGCTATTTTTTGGTTGCAGTTGTCAATGTTGTTTAGTTGGCCCAGGCCAGGCTTGCACCCCCCAAACCGCCGTGTGTGTGGCTGGCTCTGTAACCACTGCGCTATGAACATCAAGCCTATTAAATATTTTATTTTATTTATTTATTTATTTCTTGAGACAGAGTCTCACTATGTTGCCCTAGGTAGATTGGCCATGGCATCACAGCTCACAGCAACCTCCAACTCCTGGGCTTAAGCAATTCTCCTATCTCAGCCTCCCAAGTAGCTGGGACTACAGGTGCCTGCCACAATGCCCGGCTACTTTTTGATTGTAGTTGTCATTATTATTTGGCTTGCCCAGGCTGGATTTGAACCCACCAGTTCTGTTGTATGTGGCCAGTGAGCTACAGGCCTCAAGCCTTATTAAATATTTTAAAAAGAAATAATAGGGTGGTAACTGTGGCTCAGTGGGTAGGGTGCTGGCCCCATATACTGAGGGTGGCTGGTTCAAACCTGGCCCTGGCCAAACTGCACAACAAAATAGCCAGGTGTTGTGGCAGGCACCTGTAGTCCCAGCTACTTGGGAGGCTGAGACAGGAGAATTGCCTAAGCCCAGGAGTTGGAGGTTGCTATGAGCAGTGTGGCGCCACAGCACTCTACCCAGGGTGATAAAATGAGACTCTGTCTCTACAAAAAACAAAACAACAAAAAAAATAGAAATAATAACAGCTTGGTGCCTGTTGCCCGGTGGTTAGCGTGCCGGCTACATGCACCTGGGCTGGTGGGTTCGAACTTGGCCCAGACCTGCTAAACAACAATGACAATAACAACAACAACGAAATAGCTGGGCATTTTAGCGGGTGCCTGTAGTCCTAGCTACTTGGGAGGCCAATGCAAGAAATTCACTTAAGCCCAAGAGTTTGAGGTTGCTGTGATCTATGACGCTACAGCACTCTGCTGAGGGAGACATAGTGAGATTCTGTCTCAGAAAAACAAAAAAAAGAAAAGAAAAAGAAAATATCAATGATATGCAAATTCTTCAAAAGATTAGAAAAGGAGGAAATCCTTCTAAATTTATTTCATGACACCAAACAAGTCAAAGACATCACAAAAAGGGGCTCAGTGCCCATAGGTCAGTGAGTAGGGTGCCAGCCACACGCACCAGAGCTGGTGAGTTTGAGCCCGGCCCAGGCGTGCTGAACAATGACAACTGTAACCAAAAAAATGACTGGGTGTTGTGGTGGGCACCTGTAGTCCTAGCTACTTGGGAGGCTGAGGCAGAAGAATAGGTTGAGCCCAGGAGTTTGAGGTTGCTGTGAGCTGTGACGCTACAGCCCTCTACAGAGGGTACCATAGTCAGACTTTGTCTCAAAACAAAACAAAAAAAAGAAAAGACATCACAAAAAGGGAAATCTGGCCACTGTAGCGGCTCACGCCTGAAATCATAGCATTCAGGGAGGCCGAGGCATATGGATTGCTCAAGCTCAGGAGTTTGAGATCAGCCTGAGCCTGAGACCATTTCTACTAAAAATAGAAAAATTAGCCCGGTGTTATGGTGAGGGCCTATACTCCCAGCTACTTGGAGGCTGAGGCAGGAGGATCACTTGAGCTTAGGATTTTGAGGTTACTGTGAGCTATGATGTCATAGCACTCTACCCATAGCAGAGAGTGAGATTCTGTCTCAAAAAAAAGCAAAAGCAAAACAAAACAAAAACAAAAAGGGAAATCTATAAACCAATACATTTTATTAATATACATATAGGCAAAAATTCTAAAGAAAATATTAGAAATATATAAATGAAATATTAGCATTATATCAAAAGATTATATGCCATTACCAAATGGAATGTATGAGGGAATGCAACCTTGTTTTAGCTTCTGAAAGTCAAATTAATTAATGTACTTTGTACCTTAGTCACAGAATAAATGACAAAATCCACACAATCATCTTTTAAAAATTATTAAATGTTGCCGCACTTTATTACATTATAATTGACAAATAAAATTGTATATACTTGTGATTATACAGTATAATGTTTTGATATGTTTATATTGTGATAATTAAATCAAAATAATGAATGTATCTAACACTTCAGATACCACTCTTTTTTGTGGTGAGAACATTTAAGATCCTACTCTCAGAAATTCTAAGCATACGACACATTTTTTTTTTTTTTTTGAGACAGAGTCTCAAGCTGTTGCCCTGGGTAGAGTGCCATGGCGATATCATAGCTCGCAGCAACCTCCAACTCTTGGGCTCAAGTGATCTTCTTGCCTCATTTTTTTTTTGTATTTTTAGTAGAGATGGCGGTTTCACTGTGGCTCAGGCTGGTCTTGAACCCGTGAGCTCAAGCAATCCACCCGCCTCAGCCCCCCAGAGTTCTAGGATTACAAGTGTGAGCCACTGCACTCAGCCTCTATCAATGTGTGTGTGTGTATGTATATATATATGTGTGTATATATATATACATACATCTATATACATATATAGATTTTCTTTTTTTCTTTTTGAGACAGAGTCTCACTATGTCGCCCTCGGTAGAGTGCCATGGTGTCACAGCTCACAGCAACCTCAAACTCTTGGGCTCAAGCAATTCTCTTACCTTAGCCTCCCAAGTAGCTGGGACTACAGGTGCCTGCCACGACACCCGGCTATTTTTGTTATTGTTGTTGTTGTTGCAGTTATCATTGTTGTTTTAGCTGGTCCAGGCTGGGTTCGAACCCAGTGTATGTGGCTGGAGCCCTACCCACTGAGCTACAGGGGCTGCCCTGGATACATTATTATTTAATTAGAGTCACCATGCTGTACAAGAGATATGAAGAGTTCATTCATGCAGGACTAGCTGAAACTTTGTACTCTTTGACCAGCGCCTTCCTATTTCTCCATGGCCTCTCATCCCAGACCAGAGGATTATCTTAATGGACACAGAAAAGCCTTTGGCAAAGTCATGTTTTCCCTGGTGAAAACGGGGAATTCCTCAGTCTGAGAAAGTGCATCTACAGAGGACTGATAGCAAACACCATACTCATGGTGAAAGACTGAATGTTTCCCTCCCAGGTCTGGAATAAGACAAGAGTATCTACTTCTGCCACTTCTATTCAGCCAAAATGTGGGCGTGAGAAGAAGAGGTTAAAGGCTTCAGACTGGAAAGGAAGAAGTAAAACAGTTTTTATTAGTAGTAAATCCTAAGCAATCTTAAAACACAAATGAAACAAAACCTTATTAGGAATAATAAATGAATCTAGAGAGGTTGCAGGATATGAGACCAACATATACAAGTTAATTGTATTTGTTTATACTGGCAATAAAAAATTGAAGAATGAAAACTAGGAAACAATTCTAATCATAATAGCGTGAAAAAGAAAATAATTCTATTCATGATAGCGTGAAAAATAAAAACACTTTAAAATGCTTAGAAATAAATATTAAAAAAGAAGTGTGAGCCTTGTACTCTGAAAACCATAAAACATTCTTTAAATAAATTAAAGAAGATCTAAATGGAGAGATAATTTATGTTCATAGATTTGGAGAGTCAATATACTTATGTGTGGTAATAGTAATCCTCAAAATGATCTAGAGATTAATCACAAGCCCTATTAAAATCCCAGTAGGCTTTTTTTCATAGAAATTGAATCCAGATTAGCCAAAACAATTTTGAAAAGAACAAAGTTTAAGGATTATTCAATTTCAACATTTTGGGGGGCCAAAGTTACAGTAAATAAGATGAGTTGTATTGGCATAAAGATAGGTATATAGATTAGTGGAACAGAATAGAGAGCTCATAAACAGACTCTACATTTATAGTCAGTTGATTGTCCTTTCTCTTTTTCTTTCTCCTTTCCTTTCCTTGCCTTTCTTTCTTGTAGAGACAGAGTTTCACTTTATGGCCCTCAGTAGAGTGCTGTGGCATCACACAGCTCACAGCAACCTCCAACTCCTGGGCTTACGCGATTCTCCTGCCTCAGCCTCCCAAGTAGCTGGGACTACAGGCGCCCGCCACAACGCCCGGCTATTTTTTTGTTGCAGTTTGGCCGGGTCTGGGTTTGAACCCGCCACCCTCGGCATATGGGGCCGGCGCCCTACTCACTGAGCCACAGGTGCCACCCTCTTTCTTTTCTTTCTTTCCTTCTTTCTTTTGACAATGTCTCACTCTGTCTCCAAGCTGGAATGCAGTGGCCTGATCATAACTCACTGTAACCTCAAACTCCTGGGCTCCAGGGATTCAACCTGCCAAGCAGCCACAGCCATAGGCATGAGCTTTCATGCCTCACCAATTTTTCTTGACATTTTAACATATCTTTATGGAAGCATTGAAATCACATGAACAAACCTTTGTAAGCACCACCCAGATCAGCAGAAGCCATGTTACCAGTACCCCAGACATCCCCAGTGTTTCCTCCCAGGCCATATCCTTTTCCACTCCAAGGTTATCAAAGTTCTAACTTCTAACACCTAGATTTATTTTTTAGCTTTTCATAAATAGAATCATCTAATATGTATTCTTTGGTGTCTGGATTCTTTCCTTCATAGTATATTTTTGAGATTTATTCATGTAGTAGTATGGGGTTTTTAGCTGCATATTATTTTTAAAATTGAGATTTAATTTATATATCATAAAAATCACCTTTATTTTTATTTTTATTTTTATTTTTTGAGACAGAGTCTCACTGTGTTGCCCTTGGTAGAGTGCTGTGGTGTCACAGCTTACAGCAACCTCAAACTCTTGGGGTTAGGTAATTCTCTTGCCTCAGCCTCCCAAGTAACTAGAACTACAGGCACCCACCACAATGCCTGACTTTTTTTTTTTCAGTTGTCATTTTTTTTTTATTTTTTTTTTGCAGTTGTCATTGTTGTTTAGGTGGCTCAGGCTGGGTTTGAACCTGCCTGCCTCAGTGCATGTGGCTGGCTCTGTAACCACTGGGCTACGGGCGCTGAGCCTCATAAAAATCACCTTTAAAAATGTATAATTTTGCTGGGTGCAGTAGCTCATGCCTTCCCAGAATGCTGGAAGGCCGATGTAGGAGGATCCCTTGTGCTCAGGAATTCAAGACCAGCCTGGGCAAGAATGAGACCCAGTCTCTACTAAAAGTAGAAAAATTAGCTGAGTGTGGTGATGGCCACCTGTTGTCCCAGCTACTCAGGTGGCTGAGGCAGAAGGATCCTTTGAGCCTAGGAATTTGAGGTTGCTGCGAATTAGGCTGACACCACAGCACTCTAACCTGGGCAACAGAATGAGACTGTTTAAAAAAAAAAAGAAAAAAAAGTGTGGCTCGGCACCTGTAGCTCAGCGGCTAGGGCACTGGCCACATACACCAGGGCTGGCAGGTTTGAACCCAGCCCAGGGCCTGCCAAACAACAATGACAACTATAGCAAAAAAAAAAAAAACTAGCCGGGCATTGTGGTGGGAGCTACTGATGTGCCTTTACTGGAAATTGTATATAAATAAATAATATGAGATTGTAAATTTATAGTCACAGCTATAGTCCCAGCTACTTGAGAGGCTGAGGCAAGAGAATCACTTAAGCCCAAGAGTTGGAGGTTGCTGTGAGCTCTGATGCCACGGCACTCTTCCAAGGGTGACATAGTGAGACTCTGTCTCACAAAAGAAAGCGTACAATTCAGTAGGCTTTAATACATTCATAATGTGCAACCATCAGCATTAGCTGATTTCAGACCATTTTCATCACTCCAGAAAAGACACCCTGAGTCCACGGGCAGTCATTTTACCTTTCCCCTTTTCCCCAGTCCCTATAATTCCAAATCTACTTTCTTCTCTGTGGATTTGCCTGCTCTGGACATTTCATATAGGTACAAACACACACGATATGTGTGCTTTTGATTCTGGCTTCTTACACTTAGCGTGATTTTCTTGAGGTTGTGTGTCAGTACCTCATTCTTTGTGATAGCTGAATAATGCTGCATGGTGTGAATATACTGTATTTTTGTTTATCCATTCATCAGCTGACAGACATTTAGGTTGTCTCCACTTTTTGGCTATTGTGATTAATGCTACAGAATGTGTATTTGGTGCACAATTTTTTTTTTTTACATGAACATATGTTTTCAATTTTCTTGTGTATATTCCTAGGAGCAGAATTGAGGGGTTGTATGGCAATGCTGTATTTAACTTTTTAAGTTAAATTTACAATCTCATATTATTTATTTATATACAATTTCCAGTAAAGGCACATCAGTAGAAACAGAAAAGCAGATTGCTGGTTGTTTAGGCTGGAGTGAGAAAGGGAGGGTTGGCTACAAAAAAAAAAAAAAGAGACAGAGTCTCACTTTATCTCTCTTGGTAGAGTCTCATGGCATCACAGCTCACAGCAACCTCCAACTCCTGGGCTTAGGGAATTCTCTTGCCTCAGCCTCCCGAGTAGCTGGGACTACAGGTGCCCGCCACAACGCCTGGCTATGTTTTTTTTTTTGTTGTTGTTGTTGTTGCAGTTTGCCTGGGGTAGGGTTTGAACCCGCCACCCTTGGTATATGGGGCTGGCGCTCCACCCACTGAGCCACAGGCAGCTGCCTGGCACACAAGACTTTTTTTTATGGTAATGGTTCTGTTCTAATTGTGGATTGTGGTGATGGTTGCAGAACTCTGCTCTGTAAGAAAAAGTCATTGAGCTGTAAACTTACAATGAATGGATTTTACTGTATGTAAATTACACCTCCGTAAAGCTGCTAAAGTTATAAAATGCTACAATAAACCCTAAACACAAGGAGGCAGTGTTGACCAGGGACCAGCACAGTGACACTTGCAGCATGTGGAATGATTCCAGTGACCCAGAATCACACTTAAGGTATACCTAATGCTTTCCGTAGTGTTAGGAGTAGGTAACTTGCACCTTGAAACCTGAATTTATTGACAGTATTGCTTGTAATGAAGCTAAAGTAGTTATATAAATAATAACAATGTTAGTAAATTTAAGGAAAGGCCAAGTAAAGGAAGGAGTTGAGCAGCTACTGGGAGATGGGGGCAGCTGGAAGGTGAGAAACATTGTCTCCAATCCAGAACTGACAGCGTGGAGCCCTTGCCAAGAGGTGCGCTTCGCGCTTCAAAAAATGAAAAGTGGCCTGGCAGGGTGGCTCATATCTGTAATCCTAGCACTCTGGGAGGCTGAGGCCTGTGGATTGCTTGAGCTCAGGAGTTTGAGAGCAGCCTGAGCGAGATCCTTTCTCTACTAAAAAATAGAAAAACTTGGCAGGATGGTGGCAGCAGCTGTAGTCCCAGCTACCTGGGAGGGTGAGGCAAGAGGATGGCTTGATCCCAGGAGTTTGAGGTTGCTGTGAGCTACCATAATGCCAGGGCACTCTATCCAGGGTGACAGAGTGACCTGAAGATAAGTACATGTCATAGATATTAAATGACAATCCCATTCACTCAAAAGTGTATGTCTACATGAGGCACCAAAGTGAACTGGTGAGTTTGTGTGTGTTGGCACTGGAAGAGGTGGGGGCTGTCACTTTTTGTTTTTTTTTCCTGTATCTGTCTTTTAAAATTTAAGGAGAGGCAGGGCATGCGGCTCACGCTTGTAATCCTAGTACTCTGGGAGGCTGAGGCAGGTGGATTGCTTGAGCTCAGGATCGGCCTGAGGAAAAGAGAGACCCCGTCTCTACTAAAAATAGAAAAACTGAGGCAAGGGATTACTTGAGTCCAACAGTTGGAGGTTGCCGTGAGCTATGACGCCAACGAACTCTAACAAGGATGACAGCTTGAGACTCTGTCTCAACAACAACAACAAAAATCTAAGGAGAAAAAAGCTACTGTGTATGAGCACTACAGTTTGCAGAGTTTTGGTGTTAAGAGTGTGTGTGGGGGGATGCACCTTTGGCTCACTGAGTGGGGCCCCGCCAACACTGCAACAACAACAACAACAACAAAGAGTGTGCGTGGCCCTCTGGAAGGGGCACCTGGGCTGTCCGTGCACTGACAGGTCACAGGTCACACCACAATCTGGAGGTCTTTCTCTTCTGTAGAATGGGATGACTGATAAGTCCAGGTCGATGATGAGGCTTTAACGAATTAATACGTGCGAGCGCAAAGGCAGGCCCGCAGAAGGCTCAGCGAATCCGCAGGTGCGCGCGTACAGGCAGGAATAAAACAAGACAGAAGGACCCTGTTTTCCAGAGGGGGCGAGGAGCCCCGCCGGCAGCGCACAGATCAGCCCAGAGTGGAGGGTCGCGGGGGGTCCACCAGAGGGCGCCCTGGAGCGTGAGAACCACGCAGGGGCTGGGGCATGCAAAGGACTTCCGTATCCACGATGACATCATGCTAAGGAAAGCCAGGAGTGCTTTTCTATTAAGGAAGAAACCCACGTAAATCCCAGGCTCCCCAGGTGGAGCGCAGGACCCAGGGGTTCGGTCCCCCGCCCCTTTCCCCGGGAACCTCTGCTGTCCTCAGGCGCCCCTGCTCGGGGAGCTGCAGCCCTTGCGCGCCTCCCTGCAGGGCTCGTTAACTGGAAAGTTTCTAACAAGCGTTTTATAAGCTGCCTAACGGGTCCCTGGTCGCACCGAGGGACTTCTGAGCCTGAAAGTCCGCTTGGGTGAGTCCCTCCCCAGCCCATGGGCGCTCGGCCCGAAGCCAGGGGTTCCTTGCATCTCCCAGGAGCAGCTCCCAGGAGCCCCACGAGGCGCCCCCTGGCTCAGGGCAGCGCCGCTGTCCTCAGCGCTGAAGCAGGAGCTGCCTTTTCTGCTGAGCCTTCCCTCTGGCCTCCTTCCGCCCCACTTGGTTCTCAATCCCGCCTCCCTCCCGCCCTTCTCCCCACGGTGGCCTGTTTAATGGGTCAAACCCTCCCAGGGGTGGTCTGAGGATGGGGAAGGCGTGGCATGTTCCTTGGTTTCCCAAAATTTAATTGAATGGAAATACTGTGTCCTGGATAGAGGCAGAGAAGGTGCTACAGGAGTTGGGGTGGTGGCATCGTCCATCTGGGGCTCAGGCAGGCTTTCTGGAGAAGGGGGCTCCCTCTGCAAGCTGCTCCCAGACCTATCTCATCTGTGCCCTGGAGGCCTCCTGTGCTTGGGTGCCCTTGAAGTTTCACCCTGGAAACTGCCAAGGCCTCCCATGAAAACTGGGGGCTTAAACAGTTTCTCACAGTTTGGAGGCTTGAAGGCTAAATTCAAGGTGCCCTTAGGGTTGGTTTCTTCTGAGGCTGCTCCTCAGCTTGCAGGCCACTCTCTCTGTGGTGTCTCTCTGTGTTCAAATTTCCACTTTTGTTAATCTAAAGACACAATCAGGTTGGATTAGGGCTCATCCTGATTGCCTCACTTTAAACAAATCACCTTTTTATTTATATTTACTTATTTATTTTTGAGACAGAGTCTCAGTTTGTCGCCCCTGGTTGAGTGCTGTGGCCTCACAACTCCAGCAACCTCAGACTTTAGGGCTCAAGCGATTCTCCTGCCTCAGCCTCCCAAGTAGCTGGGACTACAGTGCCTGCCACAACCCCCAGCTGCTTTTTTAGAGGTGGGGGTCTCGCTCTAGCTCAGGCTGGTCTCCGACTGGTGGGCTCAGGCGATCCACCTGCCTCAGCCTCCCAGAGTGCTGGGATTACAGGCAAATCATCTTTTTAAAGGTGATTAGATTAAATGCCTTGTCCCCAAGTACCATCACATTCTGAAGTACTGCGGGTTGAGACTTTAACAGTTTTGTGGGGATACAATTCAGACGGTAACAATGTCTTTCAGTCCTCAGGTCTCCACTTTAGCAAAGGGCAAAGTCCAATCTCCAAAGGGAGATTCTGGAGGTTTTCACTGGTAGAACCATCCCATGTCACTTCATGCAAGAAATGATCTTCCTATGCATCCAGGAGAAGAATCTTTGCCAGTCTTTGCCAGTTTGGAAACCCATTTGAAGGTAGTATCAGCACTGCACAGGCCTGGGGTACCACGGGGACTTGGGCCCTGAGCATGGAGTTTGGGGACTGGATTTGTGTTCAACCACTCCCGTCTCTGAGCCCATTTTCACATCCACAAGATGAGAGAGTGAATGAGATGATCTCAAAGGTCCCTACTGGCTCTAAACTCTCTGGTTTCCTGGCACTGACATTTGTCCTATTTCTAACATCTGTGGTGAATATCTTGCTCCTCATCGGAAGGTGTTAAGGTGAAGATAAAGAGCTCATTTGCTGGGCTTCCCTGTAGCATAGATGGAGAAGGTGGTATGTGACATGTGGCAAGTACCCACTCCTGGCACTGACACCCAGAGCCCCGGGCCTGAGCTATGTCAGGAGTTCACAACTGTCTGGCATTAGTCAAACTCACCTGCTCTGGGGTGGGGCAGACCTGGTCATGGTCTCGGAACTGCATGGTATCCTAGAAGACAGGGTCTGGGCTACTGGGCTCAGCTCATTCCTGTTAGGACAGAGACTGGGCAAGTTTCAAGAAAGGTCTATCTTGGCTCGGTGCCCATAGCATAGTTGTTATGGCGCTGGCCACATACATTGAGGCTGGCGGGTTTGAATCCAGCCCGGACCAGTTAACAACAATGACAACTGCAACAAAAAATAGCACTGTGGTGGGTACCTGTAGTCCCAGCTACTTGGGAGGTTGAGGCAAGAGAATCACTTAAGCCCAAGAGTTGGAGCTTGCTGTGAGCTGTGACATCACAGCACTCTACAGAGGGTGACATAGTGTGACTCTGTCTCAGAAAAAAAAAGAAAAGTCTGTCTCATTATTTGAGTCAGCCTTTAAAGACAATAACCAAGGCAAAGACCAAAAGTGCAGGTGGTGTAAATTGTCATTGTGTCCTGGAAGGGGCCTCAGTGGTTGCTTTGTCAAATGCCCACAGCATCCCCCATCTCTGATTTTCCCAAGTAGAGAAGGAAGGAGAGGACCTCCCGCTGCTCCAGTCTCAGGAAGGCAAGTGCGGGGCGGGGGACGTGGGGGGGGGGCGGCTTCCTTACCGGGTTTTATCTAAAACCTCTTTCCTGATCACCAGACTCCAGGCCCTGATGTAAAAAACATTGGTATGGGCTTCAGGCATAATAGGGCTAATCAGGTGGCTCAGTTTATTTCTGCTCAGGAATGGCCTGCCATGGCCCTTTTCTTATCTTTAAATGTATTCATTTCATTAAATTTGTTTATTTATTCTGTTATGTGCACAGATCACGTGTTTCCCTTCCCCCAGCATTTCTGGGAGCAAATGTGGCTGGCCTCAAGCCTCCATCTCACTCATTTCTCCCTCTTCCTTTGTCTTGTGCCTTTCAGCTCATCCACCTTGCTGCCCACCACCGGGAACACTAATGTCCTGGTCCCCTCGCCACTCTTGGGGGGAGATTCTTGGGGCTGTGTGCCCAGGTGAGAGCTTGCTGGGTCTGGGCTATCTTCCCCTCACTGCCTGCTATGAAGCCCCAATTTCTCAATCCCCATAGGATTACACCTGCGATGCATCTTACAAGGGTATATGTGAAACTTAGTAAATGTGGAATGTAAATGTCTTAGCAAAATAACTAAGAAAATGCCAGGAAGGCTATGTTAACTAGTGTGATGAAAATGTGTCAAACGGTCTATGAACCAAGTGTATGGTGCCCCATGATCATATTATTGTATACAGCTATGATTTAAAAAAAAAAAAAAAAAAAAAAAGAAGCGCCAACTTACACTCATTTTTCCAAACTCGGCTTTCCTTCCTTCCTATCTGACTGTTGGGGCTTTGCCCACTGCCCACACGCTCCAAACCTCGGCTGCCTGGCCACTCTCCCCTCCCCCACCTTTTCCTTCTGGAATGGTCTCCCCAGCCCTGCACCTGATGTGGTTTTAGGCAAAGCCTCTGAACCCTTCGGAACTCGGGGATAGCCACCTCCCACAGACACCTGTTCCCAGCACGTTCTGCCTCTGTGGTTGGGAATGTGAGCTGTCAATGGCAAGGGGGCTGCTCATTTTATTTCATTTTTTAATATGTGGGGTTGTGTGCAGCCCTTAGGGGCTTGCTCAGGACCACACACAGAGCTAAATAAATGGGACTTTTCTGAATGGCCCCAGAGGCAGAAGCTGCTGGGGACAAATTTGCCTGCTCGGAGAGAGGCCCTGATTTGTGCTGCCGGGGTCACCTGGGTAGGTCCCCAGCCTGGGCCAGCTGAGAGCTGCCACAGTTGGTCTTCAGGAGCCAGGTGGTCACAGCAGTACCCCAGCAGACTTGGGGCTGGCGATGTTGTTGGGTAGAGAGGGAAAGCCTCGGACCTTCAGGACAGCCTGTTTCTTTGGGGTTGGGGGGAGGGGGAGTTTCTGTCAGTGTCCCCCGTGCGGCCCATCCAGGCTCCCTCATCTGGCTTTCAAGCTCCTCACAATCGTGGTCCATCCTGCCTGCCTACCTGTGTTTGCCACAGAGCCCATTCCACACAAGTCCCACTATGCCACCCCACCTGGTGCCTTTGCTGGCCACTCATGCGGTCCTGCGCGGACTCTGCTCAGGTTCTGGCGCATCAGCCTTCTGAAGCAGGCACTGTCATCGTCCCATTTACTCAGGAGGGCGCGGGGCACAGAGAAGGCAAAACACCTGCCAAGGGCAGCAGACAGAAAGGGGGGAATGTGGACGCGCCCTGCTCTCCTCCCACCTAACTGTTCTCCAAGGCCCTGGTTACCGCTCCCTGAAAACGTCCCTGGCTATTTCAGACCCACGTGATGACAAAGGTTTCCTTTTGCTAATAACAGCTAAAATAAAACCAAACCCTTATTTCTTTCGTCTACTCTTTCCAATTAAAAGTAGAAAAACCAGGCCTGGATGCTCTCTGGTTCTCTGCCGCCCCTGTGGCCATCTGTCTCCCTGGCGGGGCAGGGTGGTTACAGCTGTTCCCTGAGCTGGTTCCTGGCAGCTGATGTTCCTCCTGGGACTTTGGAGGGTCAGATTATGGGACACAATGTGACTGTGACAGATACGATTCCTGCTCTTAGGGAGCTGTAAGCTTAGTTTCAACAAATAGCATAAACACACACATGGTCATTGCCTCTGCAGGTATAATGACACTTTTCACATCTATAAAAAATTGAGGCTGGGACCAGAGGTGTCACATCTGTAATCCCAGCACTTTGGGAGGCTGAGGTGGGAGGATTGCTTGGGTATAGAAGTTGGAGGCTGGCTCGGCAGTCATAGCTCAGTGTTTAGGGCGCTGACATAAACATACAGTGGGGCTGACAGGTTCGAAACTAGCCTGAGCCTGCTAAACAACAACTACAACAAAAAATAGCTGGCCCTTGTTGCAGGCACCTGTAGTCCCAGCTACTTGGGAGGCTGAGGCAAGAGAATTGCTTAAGCCCAAGAGTTGGAGGTTGCTGTGAGCTGTGACACCACAGTATTCTACCTCTACATAGTGAGACTCTGTCTCAAAAACCAACCAACCAAACAAAACAAAACAAAAAAAAAACCCAGCAGAAGTTAGAGGCTGCAGTGAGCTATGACAGGGCTACTGTATCCTATCCTGAGTGACAGAGCAAGACCCCATCTGTTAAAAAAAAAAAAAAGACCTACCTGATTAGGATGGAGATTCACCACATAAATGCATTGAAATCCTCAGTAAGATGAACTGGCAACTTAAGGGGTCAGAGTATACTAAGTAGTTGGCAAAGGCCAGTGCCTGTGATCATTTTAAACTGTTTACTATAAAAAATTTCAAGCATACATAAAAGTGAAGCACGTATCTTGAACTCCCAGACCCTTGACCAGATTCTTTATTCTTTCCCCCTACGTTCTGACACACATACATATTCGATCATTATATTCTTTTTTTTTGGGTCTCAATGGACCTGTGTGTTTTCTTTTTCTTTCTTTCTTTTTTTTTTTTGTAGAGACAGAGTCTCACTGTACCGCCCTCGGGTAGAGTGCCGTGGTGTCACACAGCTCACAGCAACCTCTAACTCTTGGGTTTACACGATTCTCTTGCCTCAGCCTCCCGAGCAGCTGGGACTACAGGCACCCGCCACAACGCCCGGCTATTTTTTTGTTGTAGTTTGGCCGGGGCTGGGCTTGAACCCACCACCCTCGGCATACGGGGCTGGCGCCCTACTCACTGAGCCACAGGCACCACGATTATATTCTTTTAGTAAATTTTAAGTTTGGAGTTGCACACATTGGGACTAATTCTGAGATTATTTCAACTCTGCTTTCATAAGGAGTTATCATTTAATTAATGGGATTGTGTGCCTGGATGTGAGAAGACCTCTATTTTGATCCAGAATTTACCACATTTCTGAGGGCTACAGGGTGTACAGTAGACATTTGTCAGTTGAATACTTAGCCCTAGTCCAGAGAACAGATTAAAAACATAAAGTCTATGCCAAAAGATGAAAATAAAATGATATAGAAATGTCCCATCAGTGAGCCGGTTAAGGCAAAGGTTGGTGAAACTTGTTTGGGTGATTGTAGTGCAAATTCCTGCCTTCCTGGAAGGGGGTTGGATTAACTCCCCCCTGAATTTGCTTCCAGTCTAAGGGTTCAGTGGTTATTAATAAATAGTTCTGGTTGAAACACTCAGGATAATTATGGGTTGCAGGATAAAAAGTCCTAGAGAAAGCTGCATGGGCCTGGGTTGAATGAGGGATGCTTCCTGGAAGAGGAAACTTTGGGGAAAATTGTATTTGGACAAGGGAAAAAGATAGGATAAAAACAAGGGGGACAACCAGAAAGATATTGAATATCATAGAGCTTAAAATTAATTTGGTAGGTTGGGCACTACCTGAGAGGTATTGGCAAGGAATCACAATGTAATATTATGGTATACTGGCTGGATGTGGTGGCTCACACCGTAATCCCTGCATTTTGGGAGGTTCAGGTGAGAGGACTGCTTGAGGTCAGAAGTTCTAGTCCAACCTGGGCAACACAGTGAGACTCTGACTCTACAAAAAATGAAAAACATTAGCCAGGTGTGGTGGTGGGCACCTGTAGTCCCAGCCATCAGGAGGCTGAGACAGGAGAATCTCTTGAGCCCAGGCATTGGAGGCTGCAGTGAGCTATGATCATACTATTGGGCTCCAGCCTGGGCAACAGAGTGAAATACTGTCTAAAAAGAATTAAAAAAATTATGATACAGGTACACAATGGAAAATGTTGTAGTCCTTTGACTAGGGAAAGTTGTTTCCATTTTTACAAAACCTCAGAGACCCCTCCTCTGGTAATTAAACCTCCAAGGGAAGGGATCTTCCTGCAAAGCTCTTGGTTCATCTCAGCTGCTCCTATAAACAGACTCTCCTGGGCGAAGGTAGGGAGGAAAACTGGGGAGTGAGGGCAAGGGACTGGCTAGCTGAATCCCCATTTCCTCATCTGTAGGGTGATATTTACCACAGAATGTCTTTTGTGAGAATTAAGCTGGGTGGACAAGCAATCTAAATCACCTTCCAGGGTTGGTTCTAAGAGGATATTAGTGTGACCATCCTCTGTCCTTTCTAAAGCTGAAAACTGAACAGACACCTCCCTGGGGTTTCATCCCATATCCAGTTCTGGTCTCTGTTCTCTCTGCCTTCAACAAAGATGATTTTTTTTTTAAAAAATATTTATTTATTTATTTATTTATTTTTTGAGACAGAGCCTCAAGCTGTCACCCTGGGTAGAGTGCTGTGGCATCACAGCTCACGGCAACCTCCAACTCCTGGGCTCAAGCGATTCTCCTATCTCTGCCTCCCAAGTAGCTGGGACTACAGGCGCCAGCCACAATGCCGGGCTAGTTTTTGGTTGCAGCCATCGTTGTTTGGCGGGCCTGGGCTGGATTCAAACTCGCTAGCTCAGGTGTATGTGGCTGGCGCCTTAGCCACTTGAGCCACAGGCACTGAGCCTTTTTTTTTTTTTTTTTTTGCAGTTTCTGGCCAAGGCTGCGTTTGAACCCACCACCTCCAGAATATGGGGCTGGCTCACTGCTCCTTTGAGCCACAGGCGCTGCCCCGAAAATGTTTTTTTTTTTTCCCCCAGAAAAGATAGCTTTATTCTAAATATGTACAAAAGACTGGTATGGAGTTTGGAAAGATGAACACAAATCATATAAATAGCTCAACTTGAAATATTGAAAATAAATTTTCAAATAACACCAAATTCTATCATTGCGTTATAATCTTCCCTGAAAAGGGAAATGGTTTAGTCAATTTTCTGGTTGCAGAAACTGAAGTGATACAGAGTGGCAAATATTGCTAGATGGTACGTATACATCACTCTCGTGTGTGTATTTGCAAGACACCAAATACACAAATAAGCAATTCTCTATGTTGTTCCTATGAATTTCAACCACACGGCATTTTTATTCCTTGAAGAATTCTTTATAAAGTTTTCAGTTACACAGTATGAAGGGTGGGTATTCTTCAAAGAGAATTATATAGGCATATAGGCTTATATTCTTGTATCTTTTCTTTCTTTCTTTCTTTTTTTTTTTTTCCAAGAGAAAGAGTCTTGCTCTGTTGTCCAGGCTTGAGTGCAATCATTGCTCACTGCAACCTCAAACTCTTGGGTTCAAGTGATCTTCCTGTTTCTGCCCCCCAAGTAGCTGGGACTATAGGCACACAACACCATGCTTGACTAATTTTTTTAAAAGTTCATATAATGGATCAGCGCCCGTAGCTCAGTGAGTAGGGTTCTGGCCACATATACTGAGGCCGGCGGGTTTGATCCTGGCCCAGGCCTGCTAAACAACAATGACAACTGCAACCAAAAAATAGCTGGGCGCAGTGGCAGGTGCCTGTAGTCCCAGCTACTTGGGAGGCTGAGGCAAGAGAGTTATCTAAGCCCAAGAATTGGAGGTTGCTGTGAGCTGTGATGCCACAGTACTCTACTGAGAGTGACATAGTGAGACTCTCTCAAAAAAAAATTTTTGTATAATGTTAGAGTCTCATTATGTTGCTCAGGTTGTCTCAATCTCCTGGCTTTAAGCAAACCTCCCACCTCATGGCTGGGGGCCCAGTAGTGCCTAGACCTCAGCCTCCCAAAGTGCTGGTATTATAGTCATGAGCCACAATGCTCAGCCCATAGGCTTATATTCTATGTTCTGAAAGCTTTTCATCTAAGACTCTAGTGTGAGGCTATAACTGGTGTGAGATGTTATATAAACAAGAGACATTTACATATACACATATAGCATACAGCCTGATGCTTGGCATATAATAAGCTCGAATAAATAGGATTAACAAGAAGAGTTAGAAGATTTAGCTCAGGGAGTCCTCTGCTAATAAAATTCCATTTTGGGCTGGGTGCAGTGGCTTATGCCTGTAATCTCAGCACTCTGGGAGGCCAAGATGGGTGGATTGCTTGAGTTCTGGAGTTTGAGTCCAGCCTGAGCAAAAGTGAGACCCCCATCTCTAAAAATATCTGGGCATTGTGGTGGGCACCTGTAGTCCCAGCTACCCAGGAGGCTGAGGCAAGAGGATGCAAAGAGTTTGAACTTGCTTTGAGCTATGATGCCAGAGGACTCTGCCAAGGGTGACTGAGTGAGACTGTGTCTCAAAAAAAAAAAAAAATTCCATTTTTAAATAGAAAGTGACAACAATCCCAATGCCTTATTTCTACACAGTGCTTGAGTTTACAAAGTCCTACCTTCATTCTTAATGTATTTTACAAAATAATCAATGTAAAAAGGTTGGGGGGAAATTTAGGTTATCACTAAAAATTGAGTGCACAGATTTAGAGTTTAAAAAGTTCTGGCTTGGAGCTGCACGGGGACCCGCGATCGGCACCCTCCTGGACCCCGGTAAGACTTGCGCAGGGACCTGCTACCCTGCCCGCCGGACCTCCCCCGCCCTGACCAGGAACTCCTGGAGCCGGACAACCCTGTGTCCTCCCTCCTGTACCCTCCTTTCCTCCACACTGCCTGCTCATCTGGCCAGGGTCTCTGGTAGCTGCGTATACTCCAGAGCCCTCCCTGCCTCTGTGCAGAGCCCTTCTCCTGGCCAGAGACTGCTGGAGCCTTGGGTCTTCTGTGCCAAAGTCACTGGGTGCCAGGCATTCCCAGAACCGTGTGCACCACCCCCTGACCTGTTGCTGGATCCAGGGGTGTCATACTCTGGAGCTGCTCCCGGAACCAGAATTCCCTGGCTGGGGCAGCCCCAGAAGAGCTACACAGGGTCACTCCCTACAAAAATCCAGCAACAATAGAGTGATCCCCCTGGGTCTAATCTCAGAGAGACACCACCCCAACTCTGAGGATGGCCAGAGGCAAAGGTGAAAAACAAGCATGAGACAAAATCAAAGGAAATACTCTGGCAATATGAATAATCAGAATAGATCAACTCCCCCAAGGATCAATGGGGCAGACACAGCACAAGATCCCATGCTGTGGGATAGCTGAGATGTCAGAAATCGAATTCAGAATCTGGATAGCAAATAAGATCGAATTAGAATTCCAAGCAGTAACCCAAAAGATGTCTCAAGAATTCAACGAATTCAAAGACCAAATGACCAAAGATTTTGACATATTGAGACAAGAAGTTGCAGCCCTCAAAGATCTGAGAAACACAGTAGAATCCCTCAGTAATAGAATGGAGCAAGCAGAAGAAAGGATTTCTAACATTGAAGACAAAGCTTTTGAACGCTCCCAAACTCTCAGAGAGGAAGAGAAATGGAGGGCAAAAACAGATCACTTTCTCAGAGAGCTCTGGGATAATTTGAAGAAAAATAATATTCGTCTTATAGGGATCCCTGAAAGCGATGAATTGGCTTCTCAAGGCACAGAGTCTCTTCTCCATGAGATTATGAAAGACAACTTTCCAGACATGCCAAGAGATTCTGAAATTCAGATAGCAGACAGTTTCAGAACTCCAGCATGACTCAACTCAAATAAGACATCTCCCAGACACATCATAATCAATTTAACTAAAGTTAATATGAAGGAAAAAATTCTGAAAGCAGCCAGATGAAAGAAAAGCATAACCTACAAGGGGAAGAATATTAGAATAACTGCAGATCTCTCTGCTGAAACCTTTCAAGCTAGAAGAGGATGGTCATCAACTTTTAATCTAAAACAAAATAACTTTCAACTGAGAATCCTGTACCCAGCTAAACTGAGTTTCATTTATGATGGAGAAATTAAATACTTTTTTTTTTTTTCGCAGTTTTTGGCCAGGGCTGGGTTTGAACCTGCCACCTCTGGCATATGGGGCCGGTGCCCTACCCCTTTGAGCCACAGGCGCCACCCAGAAATTAAATACTTTAACGACATTCACATGTTGAAGAAATTTGCCACAACTAAACTAGCTCTCCAGGATATTCTCAGACCTATCCTTTGTAAAGACCAGTGTAATCCTCCACCACAAAAGTAAACCCACCCAGGAAATTTTGATCAAATTCCAACTTCCACAGTTGCAAAAGTATTAAAAATGTCCACCGGACTTTCAAAAGGCTTATCAATATTCTCAATTAATGTGAATGGTTTAAATTGTCCTCTAAAGAGGTACAGGTTGGCTGACTGGATACAAAAACTCAAGCCAGATATCTTCTGCATACAAGAATCTCATCTTACATTAAAAGACAGATATAGACTCAAGGTGAAGGGATGGTCATCTATACTCCAGGCAAATGGAAAGCAGAAAAAAGCAGGCATTGCAATCCTATTCGCAGATGCAATAGGCTTTAAACTAACCGAAATAAGGAAGGATAAGGATGGACACTTCATATCTGTTAAAGGTAATACTCAATATGATGAGATTTCAATTATTAATATTTATGCACCCAACCAGAACACACCTCAATTTATAAGAGAAACTCTAACAGACATGAGCAACTTGATTTCCTCCAGTTCCATAGTAGTTGGAGATTTTAACACCCCTTTAGCAGTGCTGGATAGATCTTCCAAAAAGAAGCTAAGCAAAGAAATCTTAAATTTAAACTTAACCATTCAACATCTGGACTTAATAGATGTTGAATCTACAGAACATTTCATTCCAACAAAACTGAATACACATTCTTCTCATCAGCCCATGGAACATACTCCAAAATCGACCACATCCTGGGCCACAAATCTAACCTCAGCAAATTTAAAAAAATAGAAATTATCCCTTGCATCTTCTCAGACCATCATGGAATCAAAGTTGAACTCAATAACAACAAGAATCTGCATACCCATACAAGAACATGGAAGGTAAATAACCTTATGCTGGAGGTGGCGCCTGTGGCTCAATCGGTAAGGCGCCAGCCCCATATACCGAGGGTGGTGGGTTCAAACCCGGCCCCGGCTGAATTGCAAACAAAAAATAGCCGGGCGTTGTGGTGGGCGCCTGTAGTCCCAGCTACTTGGGAGGCTGAGGCAAGAGAATCGCTTAAGCCCAGGAGTTGGAGGTTGATGTGAGCTGTAATGCCATGGCACTTTACTAAGGGCCATAAAGTAAGACTCTGTCTCTACAAAAAAAAAAAAAAATAACCTTATGCTGAAGGATAGATGGGTTATAGACGAGATTAAGAAGGAAGTCACCAAATTTTTGGAACAAAACAACAATGAAGACATGAATTACCAGAACTTCTGGGATACTGTAAAAGTAGTCCTAAGAGGGAAATTTATAGCACTGCAAGTCTTCCTCAAGAAAATGGAAAGAGAGGAAGTTAATAACTTAATGGGACATCTCAAGCAACTGGAGAAGGAAGAACATTCCAACCCCAAACCCAGGAGAAGAAAAGAAATAACCAAAATCAGAGCAGAATTAAATGAAATTGAAAACAAAAGAATTATACAACAGATCAATAAATCCAAAAGTTGGTTTTTTGAAAAGGTCAATAAAATAGATAAACCTTTGGCCAACCTAACCAGGAAGAAAAGAGTAAAATCTCTAATTTCATCAATCAGAAATGGTAAAGATGAAATAACAACAGACCCCGCAGAAATTCAAAAACTCCTTAACGAATATTACAAGAAACTTTACTCTTAGAAATATGAAAATCTGAAAGAAATTCACCAACACTTGGAAGTATGCCACCTACCAAGACTTAGCCAGAATGAAGTGGAAATGTTGAACAGGCCCATATCAAGTTCTGTAATAGCATCAACTATACAAAATCTCCCTAAAAAGAAAAGCCCAGGACCAGATGGCTTTACGTCAGAATTCTACCAAACCTTTAAAGAAGAACTAGTACCTATATTACTAAACCTTTTCCAAAATATAGAAAAAGGAGGAATACTACCCAACACATTCTATGAAGCAAACATCACCTTGATCCCTAAACCAGGGAAAGATCCAACAAGAAAAGAAAATTATAGACCAATATCACTAATGAATATTGATGCAAAAATACTCAATAAGATCCTAACAGACAGAATCCAACAACACATCCAAAAAATTATACACCATGACCAAGTGGGATTTATCCAGGCTCTCAAGGCTGGTTCAATATACGTAAATCTATAAATGTAATTCAGCACATAAACAAACTAAAAAATAAGGACCATATGATTCTTTCAATTGACGCAAAAAAAGCTTTTGATAATATCCAGCATCCCTTCATGATCAGAACACTTAAGAGAATTGGTATAGAAGGGACATTTCTTAAACTAATAGAGGCCATCTACAGCAAATCCACAGCCAATATCATTTGGAATGGAGTTAAATTGAAATCATTTCCACTTAGATCAGGAACCAGGCAAGGTTGCCCATTGTCTCTATTGCTCTTTAACATTGTAATGGAAGTTTTAGTCATTGTAATTAGGGAAGAAAAGGTGCTCAAGGGTGTCCACATAGGGTCAGAAGAGATCAAACATTCACTGTTCGCAGATGATATGATCGTATATCTGGTAAACACTAGGGATTCTACTACAAAACTTTTAGAAGTGATCAAGGAATACAGCACTGTCTCAGGCTACAAAATCAACACCCATAAATCTGTAGCCTTTATATATACCAACAATAGCCAAGCTGAAAAATCAGTCAAGGACTCTATTCCTTTCACAGTAGTGCCAAAGAAGATGAAATATTTGGTAGTTTATCTAACAAAGGACGTGAAAGATCTCTATAAAGAGAACTATGAAACTTTAAGAAAAGAAATAGCTGAAGATGTTAACAAATGGAAAAAACATACCATGCTCATGGCTGGGAAAAAACATCGTTAAAACGTCTGTACTACCCAAAGCAATATATAATTTTAATGCAATTCCTATAAAATCTCCATTGTCATATTTTACAGATCTTGAAAAAATAATACTTCATTTTATATGGAATCAGAAAAAACCTCGAATAGCCAAAACATTACTCAGAAATAAAAACAAAGCAGGAGGAATCATGCTATCAGACCTGAGACTGTACTATAAATTGATAGTGATCAAAACAGTATGGTACTGGCACAAAAACAGAGAAGTAGATGTCTGGAACAGAATAGAGAACCAAGAGATGAGTCCAGCTACTTACCATTATTTGATCTTTGACAAGCCAATTAAAAACATTCAGTGGGGAAAAGATTCCCTATCTAACAAATGGTGCTGGGTGAACTGGCTGGCAATCTGTAGAAGACTGAAACTGGACCCACACCTTTCACCATTAACTAAGATAGACTCTCACTGGATTAAAGATTTAAACTTAAGACATGAAACTATAAAAATACTTGAAGAAAGTGCAGGGAAAATTCTTGAAGGGATCAGCCTGGGTGAATATTTTATGAGGAGGACTCCCCAGGCAATTAAAGCATTATCAAAAATACATTACTGGGACCTGATCAAACTAAAAAGCTCTGCACAGCCAAGAACACAGTAAGTAAAGCAAACAGCCCTCAGAATGGGAGAAAATATTTGCAGGTTATACCTCCGATAAAGGTTTAATAACAGAATGCACAGAGAACTGAAACATATTAGCAAGAAAAGAACAAGTAATCCCATCTCAGGGTGAGCAAAGGACTTGAAGAGAAACTTCTCTAAAGAAGACAGACCCATGATCTACAGACACATGAAAAAAGCTCATCATCTTTAATCATCAGAGAAATGCAAATCAAAACTACTTTGAGATATCACCTAACCCCAGTAAGAGTAGCCCACATAACAAAATCCCCAAACCAGAGATGTTGGCGTGGATGTGGAGAAAAGGGCACACTTCTACACTGTTGGTGGGAATGCACACTAATACGTTCCTTCTGGAAGGACATTTGGAGAATACTTAGAGACCTAAAAATAGATTTGCCATTTGATCCTATAATTCCTTTACTAGGTATATACCCAGAAGACCAAAAATCACAATATAACAAAGACATCTGTACCAGAATGTTTATTGCAGCCCAATTCATAATTGCTAAGTCATGGAAGAAGCCCAAGTGCCCATCGACCCACGAATGGACTAGCAAATTGTGGTACACGTATACCATGGAATACTATGCAGCCTTAAAGAAAGATGGAGACTTTACCTTCTTCATGCTTATATGGATGGAGCTGGAACATATTCTTCTTAGCAAAGTATCTCAAGAATGGAAGAAAAAGTATCCAATGTACTCAGCCCTACTATGAAGCTAATTTATAGCTTTCATATGAAGGCTATAAACCAACTATAGCACAAGAATATGGGGAAAGGGCCAAGGGAGGGGAAGGGAGTGGGGAAGTCAGGGTGGAGGGAGGGTAATGGGTGGAGCCACACCTACGGTACATCTTAAAATGGGTACAGGTGAAACCTACTAAATGCAGAATACAAATGTCTACATACGATAACTAAGAAAATGCCATGAAGGCTACATTGAACAGTTTGATGAGAATATTTCATATTGTATATGAAACCAGCACATTGTACCCTTTGATTGCACAAATGTACACAGCTATGATTTAACAATAAAAAAATAAATTAAAAAAAAAGTTCTGGCTCAACACCTGTAGTGCAGTGGTTAGGGCACCAGCCACATAACACAGCCCAGGTTCAAACCCTGCCTGGGCCTGTTAAACAACAATGACAACTGCCATAAAAAAATAGTTGGAGGGGTGGCGCCTGTGGCTCAAGGAGTAGGGCGCCGGTCCCATATGCCGGAGGTGGCGGGTTCAAACCCAGCCCCGGCCAAAAACCACAAAAAAAAAAAAAAAATAGTTGGGTGTTGTGGTCAGTGTCTGTAGTCCCAGCTACTTGGGAGGCTGAAGCAAGAGAATTGCTTAAACACAAGAGTTTGAGGTTGCTGTGAACTGTGCCCCCATGGCACTCTACCAAGGGCAATATAGTGAGACTCTGTCTCCAAAAAAAAAGATCAACGAAAGCTCACAGTTATCATGATCCTCGTTATTAATAAGGAAACCCAAACTGAAGTTGACTGAATTATTAACCTGATGTCCCATAGCCAAGAGCTGGCATTGCCAGCCACCCATTCCCTGGAGTTCAGTGCTGGTTGCCAACCCTGCAGCGGTCCAGCCCCTTCCTCAGGGCCCCTACCACATCCCGGTTCCTTAAGTTGTAAATGAGGGAGTTGAGCATAGGCCTAAGGACTGTGTAGAAGACAGAGACCACCTTGTCATGACTGGGGGCCTGGTGGCACCTAGGCCTCAGGTAGATGAACATGGATGCCCCCCAAAAGAGGCAGACAGCTGTCAGGTGGGAGGAACACGTGACCAGAGCCTTTTTACGGGCCTGAGCAGAGTGAATTTGGAGCATCGTCCCCAGAATGCGAGTATAGGAGGCCATGATGATGGAGGAGGGAAGGAGCAGCATGAAGACACAGCAAGCAAAGAGCAGGGTGTCAAAAAGGGATGTGTTGGGCGGCGCCTGTGGCTCAGTGAGTGTGTTGCTGGCTCCATATACCAAGGGTGACAGGTTCAAACTCGGCCCTGGACAAACTGCAACAAAAAAATAGCCGGGCGTTGTGGCAGGCACCTGTAGTCCCAGCTAGTCAGGAGACTGAGGCAAGAGAATTGCCTAAGCCCAAGAGCTGGAGGTTGTTGTGAGCTGTGACACCAGGGCACTCTACCGAGGGTGATAAAGTGAGACTCTGTCTCTAAAAAAAAAAACAGATGTGTCTGGCAGAAGAAGTGGTTCACCTCCCTCAAGCCACAGTAGGGAAAGGTCATTACCACCACCATCTGGATCATGCCATCTATTATACCAAAAGCCCAAGAGCTCCCCGTAATCCAGATCCAGACCCTCTGGTTCGTGAGGATGGGATAGTGAAGTGGGTGGCTAATGGGCACATAGCGACCATAAGCCATGAGTCCCAGGAAGAGTCCCTCAGATCCTGGGAAAGAGACAAAGAGGCCAATCTGTAGGCCACAACCCACAAAGGAGATGGACTTCCTACCAGACAGGAAGTTGGCCACCATCTTTGGCACAATGGTACAGATCAGCATGAGGTCCATGAGGGAGAGCTGACTGAGGAAGAAGTACATGTGTTGGGGTCCCTTCGTGGTTGCCACTTATGGTGCCGGGACTGGCCAGGTCTCCAGTCCTGGCTTATTTAGGTTCCGGACATGGATCTCTAGGCTACCTTGCTCGGAAACGATTGCTTTTAGGTGCCTGAGGGCTATTTGCTTTAGCAGAAAAGAGAGAGAGAAAGACAGTATTTGCGGGAGTAAAGCAGCCTTAGTAAGAAGAATACATCTTAGCAGTCTTTCATAGAGAGAGATGCCATGCAGGTGTTCTGCAGGCAGGAGAAGCGACAGAGTCAGAGAGGGTCCGTGATAGAATGCGCACTCACGACTGCCTTCTCCTGCAGCTTCTTATAGACCAGCGGTTCTCAACCTGTGGGTCACGACCCCTTTGTAACAATGAAAATACATCCTGCATATCAGATATTTACATTACGATTCATAACAGTAGCTAAATTACAGTTATGAAGTGTCAAAGAAAATAATTTTATGATTGGGTGTCACCACAACATGAGGCACTGTATTAAAGGGTCGAGGCATTAGGAAGGTTGAGAACCACTGTTATAGACACACTCCTGTGGCTCTTAACACCACAGGTGTAGAGGCTGCTAATCACTGATGCTCTTGTCTTGTGAGCTCTCATGTTAGGAAAGCCAAATCTCTCCCCATGCCCTTTTTACCAGGATGTTACATTACCGAGCTATACAGGTCTTTCTTTCTTTATTTTTTTCACTTTGTTCCCCTCAGTAGAGTGCTGTGGTGTCACAGCTCACAGCAACCTCCAAGTCTTGGGTTTACGTGGCTCTTTTGCCTCAGCCTCCAAAGTAGCTGGGGCTATAGGCACTTGCCAAACACCTGGCTATTTTTTTTGGTTGCAGTTGTCATTGTTGTTTTAGCTGGCCTGGGCCGGGTTCAAACCCACCAGCCTCAGAGTATGTGGCTGGTGCCCTACCCCCTGAGATATGGCACCACCACAACTTCAAACTCTTGAGCTCAAGAGATCCTCTTGCCTCAGCCTTCCAAGTAACTGGGATTACAGGTGCCTGCCACTATGCCCAGCTATTTTTTTAGAGATGGGGTCTCACTCTTGCTCAGGCTGATCCCAAACTCATGAGCTCAAGAAATCCTCCTGCCTCAGCTTCCCAGAGTGCTAGGATTACAGGCATGAGCCACTGCACCTGGCCTTCTGCTGATGCTTTTTGTTTCTTGTTTTGTTCTTTTTATTGTCCCACTAGAGGTGAGTTTCCTGAGAGTAGGGCTTCCTGTCTCCTTGGTTCTCTGCTCTGCCCCCAGGAGGTCTGACTACAAGATACTGTGTGCACTGACCAGAATGTCACCTGGGGAGGTGAGCAGCAGCTGGGGCTTCCTGGTCAGGACAGCAGAAGGCCTCCTCTTTAACTGCAAGAGACCATGTTCCTGATGGCGCAGTAGGAGATCTCTGTTAGACTTCTTTCCACAAGGGCAGTGAGTGAGAATGAGTATCTTCAGAAACACAGGGACACCTCCACACATACACACACACACAAGCAGCTGTGTGTGGGTCTTCCCTACCTCTGTAAAGACAAAGTGAGGCTGCTCCCCAGGACATGTGGTCTAGGATGGGGCTGTGCAGATCCACAGCCACAGATTGAACTTTGTTCCTGCAGAGGGGAACATGTCCTGCCGTAGAAGACGTGCCCAGGTGTCTTTTACTAGATGTCTCTTACGCAGACATCCAGGTGTGATGTGGAAGGGTTTTCTTGGCCACATGACTTCCTTCCTTCCTTCCTCACCCTCCCTCTCGCCCTCCCTTCCTTCCTCCCTCTATTTCTATGTTTCCACTTTTCTCTGTCTAATCAGAAATGCTTATAGCATAAGTGTACAAATGGCTCTCCTTAGAAAGAACTTTTCTTTGCAGAAACTTCAAGTATGAAGAGAATAACTATGACACACACTAAACCAGAAAGGGCATCTGAAACCCTTGGCCCAAGACCTGGATCTGTCAGTGGCCTGTGTGGGAGGCCCAACACTCTGTGACACTGTGGATGTCTTGTACCCTCTGTGGAAGGCGGGTCCTGGTGGCATGCTCATCATGGGCCTCTGATGAGACATTCTATGTGGAGCTTTCTGGGAAAAATTTTGCAAAGGTAACTTATACCATCCCATGTGGGTCACTTAGGACAGTTGTCTCCCTGCCTTGAACCCAGATTTTTTTATGGTCACTGTGTACTAAGCATCCTTCCTGAAAAGAATTTTTCCAGTGGGTTTGTTCTGCCCATAGTGGCCAAAAAGAGACCTGGTCTCCCTTGAGGAAACACATCCCCATGACCTTCCCAGGTCAGTAATAATGGGTCTGTCCAGTTGCTCACGTGGGCTGTTCCAGAGAGTTCTCCTCCTCCAATACACACACCCTAATATCAGAAACCCTGCTGGCTTTTCTTCCAAAATATATATCTGACCACTCCTCACCTCTGCCAGCTTTCATGCACCCTGGATGGACTGGCCTCCTGAACCCTCTGGCCTCTGACCTCAGTCAACTGGCACCTTGTGCTGGGGTGGACCCATCTCCATAATAATAATGACCAGTGTACTTCAAGAACAAAAGCAGGGGTTGGGCGCCATGGTGCCGTGGCTCATGCCTGTAATCCTAGCACTCTGGGAGGCTGAGGAGTGTGGATTGCCCTCAGCTCACAGGTTTGAGACCAGCCTGAGCAAGAGTGAGACCCCATCTCTAAAAATAGCCAGGCATTGTGGCAGGTGCCTGTAGTCCCAGCTACTCTGGAGGCTGAGACAAGAGAATCGCTTGAGCCCAGGAGTTTGAGGTTGCTGAGCTGTGATGCCATGGCACTCTACCAAGGTGACAAAGTGAGACTCTGTCTCAAAAAAAAAAAAAAAAAAAAAAGAAAAGAAAAGAAAAGAAAGAAAAAAGCAGGACTCTCATCATGGTCCTCTGTCACCACCCAGACCTCCTGCCTTCTGCTCCTCTCACTTTCTGACTCCAGTCTCACTGGCCTCCCTGGGGTTCCTCCCACACAGTCAGCAGACTCCAGCCTCAAGGACCCACCAGTCTTCAGGGTCTCAGCAATCCACTTAGCTCCTCTGAGAAGGCTCTTCCCAGACACACTGTGCCTGATTTCCTCCTGTCTATCCCCTTTCCTTCCAGCAAGGCCTCCCCTCAACTCCATCCCAGGCACTCCCAGCTTAGGACACCAAGCAAGCAAACCCTGCCAGCACACTGAGCTCTAATTGTGGGGATTCCTGTGTTTTCTGCTTTCCCAACTAGACTCTGTTCCGTGATGCTCATGGTCGGATCACTGGCTCCTGCCATAGCGCCTGGCATCTGTGTATTATGCCCTCAGTACATGATTGTTGAATGAATAATAATTGTATCATGAAATACAACCCAAGGGGGAATTCTGGGAAGATGGTAGCAACTGGTAGCAACCCTCGGCAGAAGCTTCTGACCAGAGGGAGAAAAACTGGGTGGAATCGGACTCTATGAAGCCGAAGATGGGGAGCTGAGCTGAGAAAGAAGTTCAGCAAGCTGTAACTCCAAGGAAGAGCATTCAAGAAAACAAATTACAGGTACAAAAGCCTACCGACTAGAGGACGGGAGACCCCCCCCCCCAAGTGGGAGACCCATTGAGGGCTCTCTGTGAGTGAACAGAGAACAAAAGACGAGACAGTGGCTAAACACCAGGTCTTTTTCTCCAGGCAGGTCCCACTTATGAACCTAGACACCACCCCACCAGGCATAAAATTGAACAGATATTTCCCCCCACAAGTACAAGCTAACAGTTCACCCTCCTCTCCCCCCTTGATGGTGGTCTAAAGTTCTGCCCTCTGCAGAGCACAGAGTGTTTGGTATTGTCCTGAGAGATCTGGGAATAGTGTGGACTATAAACCACTAGGACAGAATATGTGACTAACAAGGAAGAAAGAGGGGGTAGGAAGAAAGGGACACTCAGTGGGAGGAGGAGCCGTCTCCTGGTTATGACTATGCTCAGCCAGTAGTGGTGTTGACGCTTGGTTTGGGCTGTGTCTGGTGGGATGGGATGCAGAACCCCCAGCTCTGAAGGCACCCACAGTGGGAGAGTGGTTGCCCCATGTGGACTGAGTTCAGTAGACAGGGCTAGTCCCCAGCTCCTGCTGGGCCTGTGAACAGAGGCTTGCCAGGCATGGACTGAGACCTGAGGATGAGGACATAGTCCCCTGACTTCAACAGAATCCTTGAGCAGAGGCTTGCTGGGTGTGAACAAAGACCTGAGGGCTAGGGAGTGGTCCCCTGTCTCCAGCAGGCCGGTGAGCAGAGGCTTAGGAGGTGAGGACTGAGACCTGTGGGGGGAGGGCACGGTGCTCCAATTCCAACAGAGCCTGCTAACAGAGGCTTGCCAGGCAGTGGACTGAGATTGGCTGGTGGGGACATGATCCCCTGACTTCAACTGGTTTTGTAAGCAGAGGCTAGCTGGGTGTGTACTGAGACCCATGGGTGGGAGGTTGGCCCCTGGCTCCAACTGAGCCTGTGAGCAGAGAAGCAGACAGCAGTGTGGACTGACTCTGGTGGGTGGGGGCATGGATCCCTGGCTCCAATTATGCTGTTGGAAACCCTTGAATCCCTCTCTGTTGAGCAGAGTTTGCACTGCAATCTCTTAAATTGTTTGAGACAATTTAATTGGAACCCATGTCTGGGGTTGTCCACTTGGGGACATTCTGAGGTTGACGTTCAAAGTTCTGTAGTAGAAATGAACTGAAGGGTAGGGGTTGGGTGCCACAGCTGTTTGTATCTCTTCACAGTCGAGATTTAAACCTAATACTTGGCTTCTTACGATAGGGTAGAGGTTGGCTGATATCATAACAGAGGTAGCTTGTGCTATCTCACCAAGTAAGTCCTCAGAGTCTTTAGCTAAAACTCTTAAAGAGGCCTTTGTAAGGTTGTAGGAGATAAGCCACAATTACAAAGCCTAGTGCTTTGATGAGAGGCTATCTCTACTACCTGGGAACCCCAATTCAATCTCACCCTATGAGTTCTGATAACCAAACGATGGAACATAAACTTGGTGCAGATCCAACAGAACAACTCTGGCAACATGAATAACCAGAGTAGATTAACCCCCTCAAGAAATGACAAAGGAGATACAACCGAAGATACCATGCATAGACAAATGGCAGCAATGTCAGAAATCTAATTCAGAATATGGATAGCAAATAAGATAAATAGAATGGAAGAAAAGATAGAAATCGAGTTCCAAAGTGTAGTTCTAAAGTTGTTTTAAGAAATTAATGAATTCCAAGACAAAGTCACCAAAGATACAGACATAATGAAAAAAGAGATAGCAGAGCTCAAGGAAATGAAAAAGTTAGTTGAGGAGCTCTGAAATACAGTAGAATCCCTCAGTAATAGAGCTGACCAGGCTGAAGAAAGGATTTCTGAAACTGAAGACAAAGCTTTTGAATGTTCCCAAACACTCAAAGAGGCAGACAAATGGAGAGCAAAAACTGATCATTCCCTAAGAGAGTGGTAGAATCAGTCCAAAAGATCAAACATTCATCTTATAGGAATTCCCGAAGGAGAAGAGGGTGGTTCCAAAGGTACAGTTGCTCTACTCTAAGAGACTTTGGAGGAGAATTTCCCAAGCATTGCAAGAGATACAGAACTTCAGATAGCAGACAGTTTCAGAATCCCAGCAAGGCTCAATCAAAATAAAGCTTCTCCTAGATGCATTGTGATTAACTGCCAAAGTTAAGATGAAGTAGAAAATTCTGCAAGCAGCCAGACATAAGAAAAGCATCACCTACAAAGGGAGAAGTATCAGAATGATTGCAAATCTCTCAGCTGAAACATTTAAAGCCAGAAGAGGATGATCATGAACCTTTGAGCTCCTAAAACAAAACAACTTCCGGCCCAGGATCCTGTATCCAGCTAAACTGAGATTTGTGATGGAGAAATAAAATACTTTAATGACATAGACATGTTGAAGAAACTTACCATAACTAAACCAGCTCTCCAGGATATTCTCAGACCCATCTTCCACAATGACCAGCACAATGCTCTACCTCCAAAGTAAACTCACCCAGAAATTTTTGAACAAAATTCAACTTCCACAGTGGCGAAAGGATTAAAAATGTGCACCAGACATCCAAAAATCATGACACCCAAAACACAACCAGGCTTATCAATTCTTTCAATTTATGTGAATGGTTTAAATTGTCTTCTAAAGAGGCACAGGATGGATGACTGGATATGTAAACTTAGACCTGATATCTGCTGTATACAAGAATCTTACCTTACTGTATACAAGAATCTTACCTTACCTTGAAGGACACAAATAGACTTAGTGTGAAGGGATGGACTTCTATAATACAGGCAAATGGGAACCAGAAAAAAGCAGTGGTTGCAATTTTAGTTGTAGATATATTGGCTTTAAACCAACAAAGAAAAAAAGATAAGGATGGTCAATACATATTTAAGGAAACACCCAACGTGAAGAGATTTCATTAATTAACATTTATGCACCCTACCAGAAATCTTCTCAATTCATAAAGCAAACCCTAATGGATATGAACAACTTGATATCTTCCTGCACTATAATAGTTGGGGATTTTAACACTCCTTTGACAGTTTCAGATAGATCCTTCAAGAAGAAACTAAACAAAGAAATATTAGACTTAAATCTGACCCTAGAACAAATGGACTTTACAGACATCTACAGAGGTTTTTTTTTTTTTTAATTTGTGTACTTTTTTTTTTTTTTTTTGAGACAGAATCTCACTTTGTGGCCCTCAGTAGAGTGCTGTGGTGTCACATCTCACAGCAACCTCCAACCCCTGGGCTTAGGTGACTCTTTTGCCTTAGCCTCCCAAGTAGCTGGGACTACAGGCACCTGCCACAATGCCCAGCTATTTTTTGTTGCAGTTTGGCTGGGGCCAGGTTTGAACCTGCCACCCTCAGTATATGGGGCCGGTGCCTACCCACTGAGCCACAGGCACCGCATCTACAGAGGTTTCATTATCATCCTAGCAAAACTGAATATACATTCTTTTCATCAGCCCATGGGTCATCCTCCAAAATAGATCATATCCTAGGACACAAGTCTAATCTCAGCAAATTTAAAAGAATAGAAATTATTCCTTGTATCTTCTTGGACCACCATGGAATAAAAGTTGAACTCAACAGCAATAGGAATCTTCATACACAAACAAGTCATAGAAACTAAATAATCTTAGACTGAATGATAGCTGGGTCAAAGATGAGATTAAGAAGGAAATCACCAAATTTTTGGAACAAAATGACAATGAAGACACAAATTATCAAGACCTGTGGGATACTGCAAAGGGAGTTCTAAGAGGGAAATTTATAGCATTGGAAGCCTTTATCAAGAAAACAGAAAGAGAAGAAGCCGACAACTTAATGTGTCATCTCAAGCAACTGGAAAAGGAAGAACATTCTAACCCCAAACCCAGTAGAAGAAAAGAAATAACCAAAATTAGGGCTGAATTAAATGAAATCAAAAACAAAAGAATCATTCAGAAGATCAATGAAACAAAAAGGTTTTTTGAAAAGATTAATAAAATTGACAAACATTTAGGCAACCTAACCAGAAACAGAAAAGTAAAATCTCTAATATTGTCTATCCAAAACAATAAAGGAGAAATACACAACAGACACCTCAGAAAGTCAAAATAATCCTCAATGATTACTACAAAAATCTCTATTCCCAGAAATATGAAAATCTGAAAGAAATTGACTAATACCTGGAAGCACGCCACCTTCCTAGACTCAACCAGAAAGAATTAGAACTCTTGAATAGACCCATGTCAATCACTGAAATAGCAACAACAATACAAAATCTCTCAAAAAAGAAAACTCTGGGACCAGATGGCTTCGCGTCAGAATTCTACCAAACCTTTAAAGAGGAACTAGTACCTATTACTTAACCTTTTCCAAAGCATAGAAAAAGAAGGACTACTTACCAAAACATTCTTTGAAGCAAATATCACCCTGATCCCCAAACTAGGAAAGGATTCAACAAAGGAAGAAAATTATAAACCAATATCATTAATGAATATTGTTGCAAAAATATTCAATAAGATCTTAGCAAACAGAATTCAATAGCACATCAAAAAAAAATTATACACCATGACCAAGTGGGTTTTATCTCAGGGTCTCCAGGTTGGTTCAATATATGTAAATCTATAAATGTAACGCATCACATAAATAAAATAAAAAACAAAGACCATATGGTTCTCTCAATTAACACAGAAAAAGCCTTTGATAACATTCAGCATCCTTTCTTGATCAGAACACTTAAGAAAGTAGGCATAGAAGGGATATTTCTTTTCTTTCCTTTTTTTTTTTTTTTTTTTGAGACAGAGCCTCAAGCTGTCACCCTGGGTAGAGTGCTGTGGCATCACAGCTCACAGCAACCTCCAACTTCTGGGCTTAAGCGATTCTCCTGCCTCCACTTCTCAAGTAGTTGGGACCACAGGTGCCTGCCACAATGCCCAACTATTTTTTAGTTGCAGTTGTCATTGTTGTTTGGTGTGCTTGGGCTGGATTCGAACCTGCCAGCTCAGGTGTATGTGGCCTTAGCCACTTGAGCCACAGGTGCTGAGCCACAAGGGGCATTTCTTAAACTGAGAGAGGCCATCTACAGCAAACCCACAGCCAATATTATATTGAATCGTGTAAAACTGAAAACATTTTCATAGCTGGGTGTTGTGGCGGGTGCCTGTAGTCCTGGCTACTCCCAGCTGAGGCAAGAGAATTGCCTAAGCCCAAGAGCTAGAGGTTGCTGTGAGTTGGGACGCCTAGGCACTCTACTGTGTGTGACAAAGTGAGACTGTCTCTAAGAAAACAAACAAACAAACAAACATTTCCATTCAGATCAAGAATGAGGCAAGAATGCCCACTATCTCCACTGCTATTCAACATAGTAATGGAAGTCTTAGCCATCACAATCAGGCAAGAGAAGGCAATCAAGTGTACCCAAATAGGGTCAGAGGAGATGAAACTCTCACTCTTCACTGATGATAAGATCCTATACCTGGAAAATCCCAGGGATTCAACTTCTTAGAAGTGATCAAAGAATACAGCAGCATCTCAAGATACAAAATCAATACTTACAAGTTAGTAGGTTTTACATATGCCAACAATAGTCAAGCTGAAAATATCGTCAAGGACTCTGTTCCTTTTACAGTAGTGCCAAAGAAGATGAAATATCTGGGAATTTACCTAACAAAGGACATGAAAGATCTCTATAAAGAGAACTATGAAACTCTGAGAAAAGAAATAGCTGAAGATGTTAACAAATGGAAAAACATACCATGCTCATGGCTGGGAAGAATCAACATTGTTAAAATGTCCATACTACCCAAAGCAATATACAGATTTAATGCAATCCCTATTAAAGCACCATCATCATACTTTAAAGAACTTTAAAAAATAGTACTTCATTTTATGTGGAATCAGAAAAAACCTCAAATAGCAAATACATTACTCAGAAATAAGAACAAATCAGGAGGAATCATGCTACCAGACTTCAGGCTATATTGTAAATCTGTAGTGATCAAAACAGCATGGTACTGGCACAAAAACAGAGAGGTAACATATGGAACAGAATAGAGAACCAAGATATGAACTCAGCTATTTATCATCATTTGATCTTTGACAAGCCTATCAAAAATATTCCATGGGGCAAAGACTCCTTATTTGACAAATGGTAATGGGTGAACTGGCTGGCAACTTGTAGAAGACTGAAACTGGATCCCCACCTTTTAACATTAACAAAAATTGATTCTCACTGGATAAAAGATTTAAACTTAAGACATGAAACTATAAAATCCTAGAAGACAGTGCAGGGAAAACACTTGAAGAAATTGGCCTGGGAGAATATTTTATGAGGAGTACCTCCCCTACACAATTGAAGTAACACCAAAAATACATTACTGGGATCTGATCAAACTAAAAAGCTTTTGCACAGTCAAGAGCACAGTAAGTAAAGCAAACAAACAACCTTCAGAATGGGAGAAGATTTTTGCAGGTTATGCTTCCCACAAAGGTCTGATAACTAGAATCTAGAGAACTAGAGAACTCAAACTAATTAATAAGAAAAGAACAAATAACCCCATTTCTATGTGGGCAAGAGACTCGAACAGAAATTTCTCTGATGAAGACAGGTACATGGTCTACAAACACATGAAAAAATGCTCATCATCCTTAATCATCAGAGAAATGCAAATCAAAACCACTTTGAAATATCATCTAACTCCAGTAAGATTAGCCCACATAACACAATCCCAAAGCTACAGAAGTTGGCATGGATGCAGAGAGAAGCAAATGCTTCTTCACTACTGGTGGGAATGCAAGTTAATACAACCTTTTTGGAAAGAAGAACACTCAATATATATAATCTATTATATATATACTATTCTCTAGTATGGCTTCCATTCCTCTGGGGCATTCTTCTTCCCCTTCTGGGATTCCTATAACTCGTATGTTGGAATGCTTCATAAAGTCCCATAATTCTGACAGTAAACATTCTGCTTTCTCTCTCTTCTTTTATGCCTCTTTTTTTTTTTTTTTTTTTTTTTTGTAGAGACAGAGTCTCACTGTACCGCCCTCGGGTAGAGTGCCGTGGCATCACATGGCTCACAGCAACCTCTAACTCTTGGGTTTACACGATTCTCTTGCCTCAGCCTCCCGAGCAGCTGGGACCACAGGCGCCCGCCACAACGCCCGGCTCTTTTATGCCTCTTTTACTGAGTTATCTCAAGAACCTTATCCTCTACCTCTGAAATTCTTTCTGCATGGTCTAACCTGTTGCTGATACTTTCCGCTGCATCTTTAAGTTCCCTAATTGACTGCTTCAGTTCCTTCAGCTCTGCTATATCCTTTCTTTTTTTTTTTTTTTTTGTAGAGACAGAGTCTCACTTTATGGCCCTCGGTAGAGTGCTGTGGCCTCACACAGCTCACAGCAACCTCCAACTCCTGGGCTTAAGTGATTCTCTTGCCTCAGCCTCCCAAGTAGCTGGGACTACAGGTGCCCGCCACAATGCCCGGCTATTTGCTATATCCTTTCTATATTCTTCATATCATTCGTCTCTTATTTGATTCTGTTTTTGGATTGCCTTTTGGTTATTTTCCACTTTATTAGCAATTTCCTTCATTGTGTTCATCAATTCCTTCATTGTTTTCATAATGTGTATTCTAAATTCCCTTTCTGTCATTCCTAACATTTCTTTATAGGTAGAATCCTCTGCAGTAGCTACCTCATGGTCCCTTGGAGGGGTTGCTCTGGACTGGTTCTTCATGTTGCCTGGAGTTTTCTGCTGATTCTTCCTCATGAGTGATTTCTTTTATCTGTTTCCTTCCTCTTGCTCTTTAAGTTCACGTGCCTGTGGACTAAGGTTTCAATGAATCCTTTTGGTACAGGACCACAAGGATGAGAAGGTTGAAGAGCAAGAAGGGATACAAGAAAGAATGAAAAGAAAATAGAGAAAGGAGAGGGGGCGGAGCAAGATGGCAGCCGAGTAACAGCTTCCTTGCATCTGGGCACCGTGAGTCTGGGGAGATAGGACTCCAGGCATCTCTGGCTGGTGGGAACTGCCTATCATCACTCCTATGAGGATACAGGGAGTCAGCGAGAGACTTCTGGACCCCAAGAGGAGGACTAAAACAGTGGAAAACCGGCAAGTGGTCGCGTGTGTTCAACCCGTCTAAACCCGCCCACAACTGTAAGTTCAGTAGCAGCGAGACTGCAAACCAGAAAGGCCTTACCTGTGAACTCTTTTGATGTCCTTGGACTTGGCACTGAGTTGAACTGCCTTGGGGAAGGCCTGAGTGGGAGTGCGGAGAACTTTGGCCGTTGTCTAGGGCCCCAGTCTGAGCCGCTGAGCCAGACGGAGCTAATAGTGTTTGGCGGTGGGTCACACGGATCCATTGTCAGTGATCTGCCCCGGCAAGCTCCGCCCTCAGGGTAGCAGAGCTAGAAACGGGTGGGAGCTGGTAACCCAGCAACCAAGTAGCCTAAGGGTGGGGTCTGAGCCGCCTTGCAGCCCTAACCCTCAGGGGCAGAGTGAGACCGATTTTGGCACACTGAGTAAGTGGATAGCCACTTCAGCAGCGATTCCAGCGAGAAAGCTGGGAAAGCTTCTGCTCAGCAAGTTTACAAGTTCAAAGTGCCTTTTAAGTGGGCTGAAGAGAGATTTAGGGTGTCTACCTGCTGGGGTTTGAGAAATCAACAGCCTCCAGTTGTATCAGAACTGTGACTAACATCTCATACCCCAAAAGACCACGTGTTGCCCAGACAATATTCAACAACATATACAAACTGCTTTGTTTTTGGTTGTGTATTTTTTTTTTTCTTTTTTTTTGTTTGGTTGGGTTTTTTTGTTTGTTTATTTTGACGTTGTTGATGTTCTTTTGTTTCTTAATTTCAATCTTTTCCATACAGATCCCTTTTTCTTTCTCAATTTTTCTAGTTTAATTATAATTTCCCATTGCTGCCTTTTTTAATAACTACAACTTCATTTTTGCTAGTGTTTCTACCGCTATCACTTGGTTTTTCACCCAATTTTATCGCCATAAAGTTTTCTGTTTGCTTGTTTTAGTTTGATTTATAGCATTTTTGTCTTTCCTCTCTACTTGGTGGAGGTGGGGTACTGTGTCTGACCAGGTTAGCAAAGAGCTGCTGACCTCAAGGGAACCACCCAACTGGGCACCCAACCCCCAGAAGGTGGGGTTTTTTAAGGTTGTGTCAAAGTACCCTACTGTACACCTATATTGCCCTGTCTCCCTCTTTCTGTGCCTCTCTTCTTTTTGTCAATATTCCTTATCCCTACCCCCTCTCCTTTCTCTATCTTTCTTTTTTTTTCTTATCACTCGGTCCTCCTTTCTTTCATCCCCTTTTTTGCTCTTCAACCTTCTCACCTTTCTGGTCCTGTAACCCTTAGTCCACAGGCACAAGAACTTAAAGAGCAAGAGGAAGTGAAAGGAAAATTAGGGCAAGGAAACAGATAAAAGAAATCACTCATGAGGAAGAATCAGCAGAAAACTCCAGGCAACATGAAGAACCAGTCCAGAACAACCCCGCCAAGGGACCATGAGGTAGCTACTGCAGAGGATTCCACCTATACAGAAATGTTAGGAATGACAGAAAGGGAATTTAGAATACACATGTTGAAAACAATGAAAGAAATGATGGAAACAATGAAGGAAACTGCTAATAAAGTGGAAAATAACCAAAAGGAAATCCAAAAACAGAATCAAATCAGAGACGAACGATATGAAGAATATAAAAAGGATATAGCAGAGCTGAAGGAAATGAAACAGTCAATCAGGGAACTTAAAGATGCAATGGAAAGTATCAGCAACAGGTTAGACCATGCAGAAGAAAGAATTTCAGAGGTAGAAGACAAAGTTTTTGAGATAACTCAGATAGTAAAAGAGGCAGAAAAGAAGAGAGAGAAAGCAGAACGTTCACTGTCAGAATTATGGGACTTTATGAAACGTTCCAACATACGAGTTATAGGAATTCCAGAAGGGGAAGAAGAATGCCCCAGAGGAATGGAAGCCATACTAGAGAATATTATAAAAGAAAATTTCCCAAACATCACCAAAGATTCTGACACACTGCTTTCAGAGGGCTATCGGACCCCAGGTCGCCTCAACTCTAACCGAGCTTCTCCAAGACACATTGTGATGAACCTGTCCAAAGTCAAGACAAAAGAAAAGATTCTGCAAGCTGCCAGGAGTAAGCGCCAGTTGACCTACAGGGGCAAATCCATCAGAGTGACTTCAGACTTCTCTAATGAAACTTTCCAAGCAAGAAGACAATGGTCATCTACCTTTAATCTACTTAAACAGAACAATTTTCAGCCCAGAATTCTGTACCCTGCTAAGCTAAGCTTCAAAATTGATGGAGAAATCAAATCATTTACGGATATACAAACATTGAGGAAATTCACCACAACAAGACCAGCTCTACAGGGAATACTTCAACCTGTTCTGCACACTGACCACCACAATGGATCAGCAGCAAAGTAAGAACTCAGAAATCAAAGGACAGAACCTAACCTCCACACTGATGCAAAAGATAAAACTAAGCAATGGACTCTCACCAAATAAGACGAATAGAATACTACCACACTTATCAATTATCTCCATAAATGTTAATGGCTTGAATTCCCCACTGAAGAGACATAGATTGGCTGACTGGATTAAAAAACACAAGCCATCCATTTGCTGTCTGCAAGAAACACACCTGGCTTCAAAAGACAAATTAAAGCTCCGAGTCAAGGGTTGGAAGACAATTTTTCAGGCAAATGGAATTCAGAAGAAAAGAGGAGTTGCAATCTTATTTTCAGATACATGTGGATTTAAAGCAACTAAAGTCAAAAAAGACAAAGATGGTCACTTTATATTGGTCAAGGGAAAACTACAACAAGAAGACATTTCAATTCTAAATATCTATGCACCAAATTTAAATGCTCCCAGATTCTTGAAACAGACCTTATTCAGTCTGAGCAATATGATATCTGATAATACCATCATAACAGGGGACTTTAACACTCCTCTTACAGAGCTGGACAGATCCTCTAAACAGAAATTAAACAAAGATATAAGAGATTTAAATGAGACCCTAGAACAATTATGCTTGATAGACGCATATAGAACACTCCACCCCAAAGATAAAGAATATACATTCTTCTCATCACCCCATGGAACATTCTCCAAAATTGATCATATCCTGGGACACAAAACAAATATCAACAGAATCAAAAGAATTGAAATTTTACCTTGTATCTTTTCAGACCATAAGGCACTAAAGGTGGAACTCAACTCTAAAAAAAATGCTCGACCCCATCCAAAGGCATGGAAATTAAACAATCTTCTGTTGAATAACAGATGGGTGCAGGAAGAAATCAAACAGGAAATCACTAACTTCCTTAAGCATAACAACAATGAAGACACAAGCTACCAAAACCTGTGGGATACTGCAAAAGCAGTTTTGAGAGGAAAATTCATCGCTTTAGATGCCTACATTCGAAAAACAGACAGAGAGCACATCAACAATCTCACAAGAGACCTTATGGAATTGGAAAAAGAAGAACAATCTAAGCCTAAACTCAGTAGAAGAAAAGAAATCTCCAAAATCAAATCAGAGATCAATGAAATTGAAAACAAAAGAATCATTCAGAAAATTAATGAAACAAGGAGTTGGTTTTTTGAAAAAATAAATAAAATAGATAAACCATTGGCCAGACTAACTAGAAATAGAAAAGTAAAATCTCTAGTAACCTCAATCAGAAATGATAAAGGGGAAATAACAACTGATCCCACAGAGATACAAGAGATCATCTCTGAATACTACCAGAAACTGTATGCCCAGAAATTTGACAATGTGAAGGAAATGGATCAATATTTGGAATCACACCCTCTCCCTAGACTTGGCCAGGAAGAAATAGACCTCCTGAACAGACCAATTTCAAGCACTGAGATCAAAGAAACAATAAAAAAGCTTCCAACTAAAAAATGCCCTGGTCCAGATGGCTTCACTCCAGAATTCTATCAAACCTTCAAGGAAGAGCTTATTCCTGTACTGCAGAAATTATTCCAAAAAATTGAGGAAGAAGGAATCTTCCCCAACACATTCTATGAAGCAAACATCACCCTGATACCAAAACCAGGAAAAGACCCAAACAAAAAGGAGAATTTCAGACCAATCTCACTCATGAATATAGATGGAAAAATTCTCAACAAAATCCTAGCCAATAGATTACAGCTTATCATCAAAAAAGTCATTCATCATGATCAAGCAGGCTTCATCCCAGGGATGCAAGGCTGGTTCAACATACGCAAGTCCATAAACGTTATCCACCATATTAACAGAGGCAAAAATAAAGATCACATGATCCTCTCAATAGATGCAGAAAAAGCATTTGATAAAATCCAGCATCCTTTTCTAATTAGAACACTGAAGAGTATAGGCATAGGTGGCACATTTCTAAAACTGATTGAAGCTATCTATGACAAACCCACAGCCAATATTTTACTGAATGGAGTTAAACTGAAAGCTTTTCCTCTTAGAACTGGAACCAGACAAGGTTGTCCTCTGTCACCTTTACTATTCAACATAGTGCTGGAAGTTCTAGCCAATACAATTAGGCAAGACAAGGAAATAAAGGGAATCCAAATGGGAGCAGAGGAGGTCAAACTCTCCCTCTTTGCTGACGACATGATCTTATACTTAGAGAACCCCAAAGACTCAACCACAAGACTACTAGAAGTCATCAAAAAATACAGTAATGTTTCAGGATATAAAATCAATGTCCACAAGTCAGTAGCCTTTGTATACACCAATAACAGTCAAGAGGAGAAGCTAATTAAGGACACAACTCCCTTCACCATAGTTTCAAAGAAAATGAAATACCTAGGAATATACCTAACGAAGGAGGTGAAGGACCTCTATAAAGAAAACTATGAACTCCTCAGAAAGGAAATAGCAGAGGATATTAACAAATGGAAGAACATACCATGCTCATGGCTTGGAAGAGTCAACATTGTTAAAATGTCTATACTTCCCAAAGCAATCTACCTATTCAATGCCATTCCTATCAAAGTACCTACATCGTACTTTCAAGATTTGGAAAAAATGATTCTGCGTTTTGTATGGAACCGGAAAAAACCCCGTATAGCTAAGGCAGTTCTTAGTAACAAAAATAAAGCTGGGGGCATCAGCATACCAGATTTTAGTCTGTACTACAAAGCCATAGTGCTCAAGACAGCATGGTACTGGCACAAAAACAGAGACATAGACACTTGGAATCGAATTGAACACCAAGAAATGAAACTAACATCTTACAACCACCTAATCTTCGATAAACCAAACAAGAACTTACCTTGGGGGAAAGACTCCCTATTCAATAAATGGTGTTGGGAGAATTGGATGTCTGCGTGTAAAAGACTGAAACTGGACCCACACCTTTCCCCACTCACAAAAATTGATTCAAGATGGATAAAGGACTTAAATTTAAGGCACGAAACAATAAAAATCCTCAAAGAAAGCATAGGAAAAACACTGGAAGATATTGGCCTGGGGGAAGACTTCATGAAGAAGACTGCCATGGCAATTGCAACAACAACAAAAATAAACAAATGGGACTTCATTAAACTGAAAAGCTTCTGTACAGCTAAGGTGACGATAACCAAAGCAAAGAGACAACCCACACAATGGGAAAGGATATTTGCATATTTTCAATCAGACAAAAGCTTGATAACCAGGATCTATAGAGAACTCAAATTAATCCACATGAAAAAAGCCAACAATCCCTTATATCAATGGGCAAGAGACATGAATAGAACTTTCTCTAAAGACGACAGACGAATGGCTAACAAACACATGAAAAAATGTTCATCATCTCTATATATTAGAGAAATGCAAATCAAAACATCCCTGAGATATCATCTAACCCCAGAGAGAATGGCCCACATCACAAAATCTCAAAACTGCAGATGCTGGCGTGGATGTGGAGAGAAGGGAACACTTTTACACTGCTGGTGGGACTGCAAACTAGTACAACCTTTCTGGAAGGAAGTATGGAGAAACCTCAAAGCACTCAACCTAGACCTCCCATTCGATCCTGCAATCCCATTACTGGGCATCTACCCAGAAGGAAAAAAATCCTTTTATCATAAGGACACTTGTACTAGACTGTTTATTGCAGCTCAATTTACAATCGCCAAAATGTGGAAACAGCCTAAATGCCCACCAACCCAGGAATGGATTAACAAGCTGTGGTATATGTATACCATGGAATACTATTCAGCCATTAAAAAAAATGGAGACTTTACATCCTTCGTATTAACCTGGATGGAAGTGGAAGACATTATTCTTAGTAAAGCATCACAAGAATGGAGAAGCATGAATCCTATGTACTCAATCTTGATATGAGGACAATTAATGACAATTAAGGTTATGGGGGGGGGAAGCAGAAAGAGAGAGGGAGGGAGTAGGGTGGGGCCTTAGTGTGTGTCACACTTTATGGGGGCAAGACATGATTGCAAGAGGGACTTTACCTAACAATTGCAATCAGTGTAACTGGCTTATTGTACCCTCAATGAATCCCCAACAATAAAAAAAAAAGAAAAAAAAAAAAAAAAAAAGAAAATAGAGAAAGGAAAGGGGGTGGGTAAAAGGGAATACTGACAAAAAGAAGAGAGGCACAGAAAGAGGGAGACAGAGCAATATAGGTGTACAGTAGGGTACTTGGACACAACCTTAAAAAAACCCCAACCTCTGGGGGTGCCCAGTTGGGTGGTTCCCTTGAGGTCAGCAGCTCTTTGCTAACCTGAGCAGACACAGTACCCCACCTCCACCAAGTAGAGAGGAAAGAGAACAATGCTATAAATCAAACCCAAACAAGCAAACAGAAAACTTTATGGGATAAAATTGGGTGAAAAACCAAATAATAGGGGTAGAAACACTAGCACAAATGAAGTTCTAGTTATTGAAAAAGGCAGCAATGAGAAATTGTATTTAAACTAGAAAAAATGGAGAAAGAAAAGAAAGAAAAAAAGAAAAGAAAAAATCTGTACAGAAAAGGTTGACATTAAAAAACAAAACAACAACAACATCAAAATAAACAAAAAACAAACAAACAAAAAACAACCAAATAGAAAGCAGTATATATATCTTATTGAATATTGTCTGGGCAACAGGTGGTCTTCTGGGGTATGAGATGTTAATCACAATGCTGATACGATTGGAGGCCTCTGCTGATTTCTCAAACTCCACAGGGTAGACACCCTAAATCTCTCTTCAGCCCTCTTAAAAGGCACTTTAAACTTCTAAACTTGCTAAGGAGAAGCTTTCCCAGGAAAGTGCTTGTCACTGGGATCACTGCTGGAAGTGACTATCCACTTACCTAGTGTGCCAAAACTGGTCTCACTCTGCCCCTGAGGGTTAAGGCTTTAAGGTGGCTCAGTCCCCACCTTTAGGCTGCTCAGCCACTAGGTTACTAGCTCCCACCTGATTCTTGCTCTGCAACCCTGAGGGCGGAGCTTGCTGGGGCAGTTCTCTCCCAATGGCTCCCTGCGGCCCACAGTCAAACACTATTAGCTCCATCTGGCTCAGCAGCTTAGTCTGGGGCCATAGACAATGCCCAAAGTTCTCTGCACTCCCACTCAGGCTCTCTCCAAGGCAGTTTAACTGAGTGCCAAGTCCAAAAACACTAAAACAGTTCACAGGTAAGGCCTTTCTGGTTTGAAGTCTCGCTGCTACTGCACTTACAGCTGCCGGTGGGATTAGATCGATTGAACACATGCGACCACTTGCCAGTTTTCCACTATTTTTGTCCTCCTCTGGGGGTCCAGAAGTCTCTCACTGACTCCCTGTATCCTCACAGAGATGATTATAGGCAGATCCCACCAGCCAGAGATGCCTGGAGTATTATCTCCCCAGACTCGCAGTGCCCAGATGCAGGGAAGCTATTACTAGGCCACCATCTTGCTCCACATTTTTCTCAAGTTTATTTTCAAAGCAGCAAATTCATTGGAAACCAAATGGTAGAATCACCTGTTTATCTTTTTCTTTTAACTCTTTAGTTTTAGCTTTATTTGACTGGTTGCATTTTATTTTCACAAGAGCAATGAAATATGTTGCCGCACATATTTTGAAGCTCCCAGATATGTCACCTAGAGGCTGATGCACACAGAGAGAAGAGTGAGCAGATAAGAGGAGGGGGATGGCAGGAGCAGTGGGCAGAATAGGCCTTCGTCCTGCTCCTCCTAGGAGCACTGCCTGGCTTTGAAGGAATTTTGCTACAGCCAGCTGACCACTGCTTTTGCACAGGCACCTGGGGTTTTCCTATCTCCACACCTTTGTTCAAGTTATTCTCCTCTTGGAACTCACTTGCCTGTTTTGTCTTCTCCTATTGAAACTTAATCCATCCTATAAAGACCCACCTACAACTCATCCTTACTGTCTTGTCCTCCCAAAGATTCAATCCACAAGCACTTTAGGTGCTGTGAGTTTCCTAGTGACAATGTGATGAACCTGGAGGATGCTATGCTGAGTGACAGATGTCAAGCAGAGGACAAGTGCCTCGTGATCACACTCATATGTGGAGTGTAACACAATCACACTCACAAGTGCAAACAGCCCAGTGGTGGTCATGGAAGCTGGGGGCTGGAGACAATGGTTAGCATTGGACAATGGTCCAAGTGAACGTTTCACTTAAACAGGAGTACATGTATATATGTATATATATATTTTTTACAAGTATTGTTTTGAGACAGTGTCACTCTGTTGCCCTGGGTAGTGTGCCATGGCATCATGATAGCTCACAGCAACCTCAAGCTCTTGGGCTTGAGCTTGAGTAATCCTCTTGCCTCAGCCTCCTGTGTAGCTGGGACTACAGGTGGGCTAATTTTTGTATTTTTAGTAGAGGTGGGTCTCAGTCTTGCTCAGGATGGTCTCGAGCTCCTGAGTTCAAGCAATTCACTTATTTTGACCTTCCAGAGTGCTAGGATTACAGGTGTGAGCCACTGTGTCTGGCCAAGAATAATTTTTTTTTTAATTGTTGGGTATTCATTGAGGGTACAATAAGCCAGGTTACACTGGTTGCATTTGTTAGGTAAAGTCCCTCTTGCAATCATGTCTTGCCCCCAGAAGGTGTGGTACACACCAAGGGCCCACCCCCCTCAGAATAAATTTTTTGAAGTCTATTTCACAGCCTGGTAACTGTAGTTAACAGTAATGTATTGTATATTTCAAAATGGCTAAGAAAGGAAATTTCTAATGTTCTTAACCACAAACATGATAAGTATTTAAAGTGATGGATATGTTTATTTGCTTGATTTAATCATTCCACCGTGTGTGTGTGTGTGTGTGTGTGTGTGTATACATATATATAATAGCACCCTTTGTATCCATAAATATATACAATTATAACCTGTCATATAACAATAAAATAAAATTATAAATAATAAAATACATTGTAATATTGGAAAAAACCTGACCTGTCAGCCAATGGAATACGCTAAAAAGCCCAGAAATAAGCCCAAGCATTTAAAGTCCATTGATATTCAACAAGAGTACCAAAACCACACAATGAGAAGGGGAATATCTCTTCAATAAATGGTGTTTGGAAAACTGGGTATTCACATACAGAAGAATACAATTGAATCTTCATTTCATGTCATGTACAGACTCAAATTTAAGTCCTGAAACTATAAAACTACTGTAAGAACAACATCAGGGAAAATCTTCATGACACTGGTTCAGGCAATGACTTTTAAAAATACCACCATACACAGCTATGATTTAATTAAACCCCCCCAACATATTCCTACCGTATATTATACTTTCCAAAAAAAAAATAATCACCATAAAAATAAAGGCAACAAAAGCAAAAGTACACAAATGAGATTGCACCACACTAAAAGGCTTTTGCACAGCAAACAAAACAATTCACCAGGAAGAGTCAACCCAAGGGCTGGGAGAAAAATATTTGCAAATCCTACATATGATGAGTTAATATTCAAAATACATAAGGAACTCAATCAACTTAAGAGCAAGAAAATAAATACCTCAATTAAAAAATGGGCGAAGACTAACTGGGCATCCTGTAGAAGTCTAGTGGGCACCTGGTGTCCCAGCTACTCTGGAAGCTGAGGCAAGAGATCGATTGATCCCTCCCTCCTTTCTCTGCTTCCTTCCTTCCTTCCTTCCTTTTTTTTTAGAAAGAATCTCACTTTGTCGCTCTTGGTAGAGTGCTGTAGTGTTACAGCTCACAGCAACCTCAGACTCTTGGGCTTAAGCGATTCTCTTGCTTCAGCCTCCCAAGTAACTGGGACTAAGGTGCCCGCCGCAATGCCTGGCTACTTTTAGAGATGAGGTCTCACTCTTGCTCAGGCTGGCCTTGAACCCATGAGCTCAGGCGATCCACCCTCCTTGGCCTCCCAAGTGTTGGCATTACCAGGTGTGAGCCACTGTGCCTGGTCCCTTTTCTTTCTTTTATTTGAGACAGAGTCTTACTCTATCATCCTGAGTAGAGTGCCATGGTGTCATAGCTCATGGCAACCTCAAACTCCTGAGCTCAAGTGATCCTCCTGTCTCAGCCTCCTGAGTAGCTGGGATTACAGGTACCTGACACAACGCCTGGCTAATTTTTCTATTGTTAGTAGAGGTCTCACTCTTGCTCAGGCTGGTCTCAAACTCCTAAGCTCAAGCAATCCTCCCACGTCAGCCTCCCAAAGTGTTAGGATTACAGGCATAAGCCACCACACCTGGTTATGAGAGGATCTCTTGAGCCCACGAATTTGATGTTACTGTGATGTATTATGATGGCATGGCACTCTATCCAGGCTGACAGAGTAAGACTCTGTCTGAATAAAATAAAATAAGATAAAATAAAAAGATAAAAAAATGGGCAAAAGACTTTAATAGGCATTTCTCCACAGAAGACATACAAATAGCCAACAGACAGAGAAAAAAATGTTCAATATTACTAATAATCAGGAAAACACAAACCCAAACCACAAGGATATACCCCCTTATACTTGTTAGAATAGCTCTTGTCAAAAAGATAAAAGAAAATAAGTGTTGACAAAGATATGGAGGAAAGGGAACCCTTGCACATTGCTGTGGATATGTAAATTAGTACAGCCATTTTGGAAAACAATACAGAGGTGTTTGATTTGTACTGCTGCAGCAGAACTGACTGAGACTGCGCCAGATGTGGTGTTCACACCTGTTATCCCAGCATCCTGGGAGGGTGAGGCAGGAGGATCGCTTGAGCTCAGGAGTTCAAGATCAGCCAGAGCAAGTGCAAGATCTCAGATCCCATCTCTACTAAAAATAGAAAAATTAGTGTTGTAGTGGGCACCTGTAGTCCCCAAACTTCTGGTGAGCCTAGGAGTTTAAGAGTGCTGTTGAGCTAATCTGGGCAACAGAGTGAGACTCTGTCTCCAAAGCAGAAAAAAAGAAGTAGGGTTGGTGGGTGTAGCTCAGCAGCTAGGGTGCCAGCCACATACACTGGAGATGGTGGGTTCGAACCCAGCCTGGGCCTGCCAAACAACAATGACAAGTACAACCAAAAAAAAAAAAAAAAAAAAGGAAAAAAATAGCTGGGCATTGTGGTGGGTGCCTGTGAGGCTGAGGCAAGAGAATCGCTGAAGCCCAAGAGCTTGAGGTTGCTGTGAGCTGTGACACCATGGCACCCTGCTGAAGGTGACATAGTGAGACTCTGTCTCAAAAAAAAAAAAAAAGGTAGAGTTAATGTCATGTAAAGCAATTACAGCATAGAGCCATGTAAGGTTTAGCCATTTTCAAGATGACTGAAGCCCAGCCAACATCTGGGGCATCTCTCAGGAGAAAGAAAGAAATGGATTTTTTTTTTTCACTCTGTCATCACAGGCAGCTCCAGCCATTCTCTCATACTCAGACCTTTGTGAGTGAGAGTCAGGGAAGAATTCCTATGACCTCTTCCTAATTCCCAAAGCCTCTCCACAGGGGGCCCTGACCACCCCCGGACTCTATTCCAGTAGTTTGGACATGACTTATCTTTACCCCTCTTTTTAAAATGTGATAACATTTCCATTGTGGTTTCTCATTTAACTCATAAATTATTCCTTCACTTGCAAATGTGTGTATGTATTTTCTAGTTATTCTTTTTGTGAAGTTCTAGTTTAATAATAACATGATCAGATTTTGATGCTATGAATATGTTGAGACTTGGTTTGTGATCAATTTTGGCAACTGTTCTGTGTCTACCTGAAAGAAATGTGTGATTTCTAGTGTTTGGGTACAGTTCTGTCTATATGCACACTAGATCAAGTTGCTACTCAAATCGTTAAAATTTTCTATATCCTTACTGGTATTTTTGTTAATTTGTTGTAAAGAGTTACTAAGAGATAGGTGCTAACACTTCACATTATTATTGTAAATTTGTCTATTTTCCCTTGTAGCATTGTTAAGTTTCCCTTTTTATATTCGAGGCCATCTATATAAATTTAAAATTGTTATACGGGGGGCGGTGCCTGTGGCTCAAAGGGTTAGGGCGCTGGCCCCATATGCCGGAGGTGGTGGGTTCAAACCCAGCCCCGGCCAAAAACTGCAAAAAAAAAAAAATTGTTATACGGGAAGTCCCTGAGTTACAAACATCCTACTTACATACATGGGTCACTATAAAAGTTTTGAGACACACTATGTTATGGTCTATTATTTCCCTTCCAAGAAGCCCAGTTAGTGTCCTTTCTGAGTCACCTGTGCAAGATTCAACTTGCTTGGCTTATCACTGTTGCTGGGAGGGCTTCATTTGTTGCCTTCCACTTATAAGTGATTTTTTTTTTTCTCCTGAAACAGTCTCACTATGCTGCCCTCGTTAGAATGCCATGGCATCATCATAGCTCACAACAACCTCCAACTCTTGGGCTCAAGCAATCCTCTTGCCTCAGTTTCCCATGTAGCTGGGACTACAAGTGCCCGCAATAAGGCCCAGCTATTTTTTTCTTTTTTCTTTTCTTTTTGCAGTTTTGGCCAGGTCTGGGTTTGAACCCGCCACCTACGGCATATGGGGCCAGCGCCCTACTCCTTTGAGACACAGGAACTGCCCAGACCCAGCTATTTTTTAGAGATGGGATCTCACTCTGTCTCAGGCTGGTCTTAAACTCCTGATCTCAAGCAATCTACCCACCTGGGCCTCCCTGAATGCTAGGAAGAAATTTATTTTCTTATAAACAAGTCCAGATTGGGTTAGGGCTGCCTTAGGAGCTTAATATTAACTTAATCGTCTCTGCTATGCTCTACTTCTAAATATAGTCACTCTGATGCACTGGGGTTAGGGCTTCAACATACATGCTTTGGGGGAACACAGTTAAGCCCATAACAATATCTGTTATAAAGTGATGTTTACCATTCATTTCTTTTTCTCAAATAACTTATCAGTTATTTTTTATTTTTCTCTATATGGTTGCCAAAAACTCACAACCCACATACTTGACTTACTAATGTCTGATATAAACAACTATTCTTGCTACTTCCTGCCTAATATGAGGACCTTAGAATACTTCATTTTCATTAACCCCACCACTCTGCCTATTTTGCCATTTTTTCAGACACGTTTTTTTCCCCCATTAGTGATGAGTCTCAGGCTGGACCTGAACTCCTGTGTTCAAGTGATCCTCTCGCCTCAGCCTCTCAAGCAGCTGGGATTATAGATTTCTACCACCAAACCTGGCCTTCATTGTTTTTTTTTTTTTCCTTTTCTTGTTTGATTTTGTTTTTGAGACATAGTCTCACTCTACTGCTCTGGGTAGAGTGCCATGGGTCACAGCCACTTCAAACTCCTGTGCTCAAGCAATCCTATTGCCTCAGCCTCCCAAGTAGCTGGGACAATATGCACCCACCACAATGTCTGGCTAGTTTTTCTATTTTTAATAAAGATGGGGTCTTGCCCTTGCTCAGGTTGGTTTTGAACTCCTGAGCTCAAGGGATCCTCCCACCTCGGCCTCCCAGAGTGCTGGGATTCCAGGCCACAGTGCTTGGCCATTGTTTTTATATAGATAAATTCTACATACATTTTAAATCCCACTCAACCTATTAACACGATCTGATATAGGTCAATGTTAAATTAGATTTATTTGCCATTTTCCCTTTCCATTGCTCTTTAGACTTCTTTGCATTTCCACACTTTCACCTGGGAGTGTTTTCCTTCTGCTTATAGAATTCCTTTAGAGATTTTGTGTTTTGTTTTTTTCCATTTTTTTCTTTTTTGTGTTTTTGTTTTGTTTTGGTGAAAATCTTCCCAGAGAAAATTCTCTCAATTCTTCTTTGCATGAAATCGTCTTTATTTTGCCTTCATTTTTAAAGAATATTTCCCTTAGAAATAGAATTCTAAGTGGGCATTAATTCTATTCCAAGCCTTTATAAAGATGTCATTTTAGCTTCCATAATTTTGCTGAATTGGTCTTCTTGTTGTACTTTTTAATTAATTTGTTTTTTTTTCCTGGATATTGTTAAAACTTTCCTTTTTGCTTTGATTATCAGCCACGATGCTCTGTCTATTCATCTTGCTTTTGGTTAAGAAAGCTTCCTTTTATTTTTATTTTTTACTTTTTTTTTGAGACAGAATCTCACTTTGTCACTCTTGGTAGAGTGCTATGGTGTCACAGCTCACAGCAACTCAAACTCTTGGGGTTATGCAATTCTCTTGCCTCAGCCTCCCAAGTAGCTGGGACTACAGCTACAGCTGGGACTAGTCACCCACCACAATGCCTGGATATTTTTTTTTGTTGTTGTTGCAGTTGACGTTGTTGTTTAGCTGGCCTGGGCCGGGTTTGAACCCACTAGCTTCAGTGCATGTGGCTGGTGCCATAACCACTGTGCAACGGGTGCTGAGCTAGAGCTTCTTAATCTATGATTTGCATCTATCTCACATTTTTTTTTTTTGTGACAGAGTCTCACTTTGTTGCTCTCAGTAGAGTGCTGTTGTGTTATAGCTCACAGAAACCTCAAACTCTTGGGCTCAACCGATTCTCTTGTCTCAGCCTCTGGAGTAGTTGGGACTACAGGCACCCGCCACAATGCCCAGCTATTTTTAGAGATGGAGTCTCACTCTTGCTTGGGCTGGTTTCGAATCTATGAGCTCAGGTAATCCGCCTGCCTCGGCTTCTCAGAGTGATAGGATTACAGGCATGAGCCACCATGCCTGGCCCATAATCTCATTTTGGGGGTCTTGCTCTTGCTCTGGCCGGTCTTTAAGTTCTGAGGCTCAAGGGATCCTCCTACCTTAAAAATTGCTCCACCTGGGGCGGCGCCTGTGGCTCAGTGAGTATGGCGCCGGCCCCATATGCCGAGGGTGGCGGGTTCAAACCCAGCCCCTGCCAAACTGCACTGCAACAAAAAAATAGCCGGGCGTTGTGGCGGGCGCCTGTAGTCCCAGCTGCTCGGGAGGCTGAGGCAAGAGAATTGTGCGTAAGCCCAAGAGTTAGAGGTTGCTGTGAGCCGTGTGACGCCACCGCACTCTAGCTGAGGGCGGTACAGTGAGACTCTGTCTCTACAAAAAAAAAAAAAAAAAAATTGCTCCACCTGCTCTATTCTTTCCTTCCCCTCTGATTTTGGGACTTCAGTCACGTTGAAGATAGACCTCATTTTGTCCGTATGTTTCATATTTTGTATTCCTTTTTCCTTTGTGTTGCAGCCTTGATTTTTATCTATTGACCTCTTAACAATTCACCAATTCTTTCTTTTTCTTTTTTTTTCCTTTTTTTTATTTTTATTAAATCATAGCTGTGTACATTAATATGATCATGGGGCACCATACACTTGGTTCATAGATCGTTTGACACATTTTCATCACACTAGTTAACATAGCTTTCATAGCATTTTCTTAGTTATTTTGCTGAGACCTTTACATTCCACATTTACTAGGATTCACATATACCCTTGTAAGATGCACCGCAGGTGTAATCCCATTAATCCCCCTCCCTCCCCCCTCCCTCTCCTCCCTTTCCCCCTTCTCCCTATTCTTAGGTTGTAACTGGGTTATAGCTTTCATGTGAAGGTCCTACATTAGTTTCATAATAAGGGTGAGTACATTGGGTACTTTTTCTTCCATTCTTGAGACACTTTACTAAGAAGAATATGTTCCATCTCCATCCATGTAAACATGAAAGAGGTAAAGTCTCCATCTTTTTTTAAGGCTGCATAATATTCCATGGTGTACATATACCACAATTTATTAATCCATTCGTGGATTGATGGGCACTTGGGCTTTTTCCATGACTTAGCAATTATGAATTGGGCTGCAATAAACATTCTGGTACAAATATCTTTGTTATGGTGTGATTTTTGGTCTTCTGGGTATATGCCCAGTAGAGGGATTACAGGATTGAATGGCAGATCTATTTTTAGATCTCTAAGTGTTCTCCATATCTCTTTCCAAAAGGAATGTATTAATTTGCATTCCCACCAGCAGTGCAAAAGTGTTCCCTTTTCTCACATCCATGCCAACATCTCTGGTCTTGGGATTTTGTGATATAGGCTAGTCTCACTGGAGTTAGATGGTATCTCAAAGTAGTTTTGATTTGCATTTCTCTGATGATTAAAGATGATGAGCATTTTTTCATATGTCTGAAGGCTGTGCGCCTGTCTTCTTCAGAGAAGTTTCTCTTCAAGTCCCTCGCCCAGCCTGCGATGGGATCCCTTGTTCTTTTCTTACCAATGCGTTTGAGTTCTTTGTGGATTCTGGTTATTAAACCTTTGTAGGAGACATAACCTGCAAATATCTTCTCCCATTCTGAGGGCTGTTTGCTTGCTTTACTTACTGGTGTTCTTGGCTGTGCAGAAGCTTTTTAGTTTGATCAAGTCCCAATAGTATATTTTTGAAGCAGCTTCAATTGCCCGGGGGGTCCTTCTCATAAAAAACTCGCCCAACCCAATTTCTTCAAGGGTTTTCCCTGCACTCTCTTCTAGTATTTTTATAGTTTCATGTCTTAGGTTTAAATCTTTAATCCAGTGAGAGTCTATCTTAGTTAATGGTGAGAGTTGTGGGTCCAGTTTCAGTCTTCTACAGGTTGCCAGCCAGTTCACCCAGCACCATTTGTTAAATAGGGAATCTTTTCCCCACTGAATGTTTTTAATTGGCTTGTCAAAGATTAAATAACGGTAATTAGCTGGATTCATCTCTTGGTTCTCTATTCTGTTCCAGACATCTACTTCTCTGTTTTTGTGCCAGTACCATGCTGTTTTGATCACTATTGATTTGTAGTATAGTCTGAGGAATGGTAGCGTGATTCCTCCTGCTTTGTTTTTATTTTTGAGTAATGTCTTGGCTATTTGAGGTTTTTTCTGATTCCATATAAAACGAAGTATTGTTTTTTCAAGATCTTTAAAGTATGACAATGGAGCTTTAATGAGGATTGCGTTGAAATTATATATTGCTTTGGGTAGTATGGACATTTTAACAATGTTGATTCTTCCCAACCATGAGCATGGTATATTTTTCCATTTGTTAACATTCTCAGCTATCTCTTTTCTTAAAGTTTCATAGTTCTCTTTATATAGATCTTTCACGTCCTTTGTTAGATAAACTCCCAAGTATTTCATCTTCTTTGGCACTACTGTGAATGGGATAGAGTCCTTAATTGTTTTTTCAACTTGACTATTTTTGGTATATATAAAGGCTACCAATTTATGAATGTTGATTTTGTAACCTGAGACACTGCTGTATTCCTTGATCACTTCTAAGAGTTTTGTAGTAGAGTCCCTAGTATTTTCCAGGTATACAATCATATCATCTGCGAAGAGTGAAAGTTTGATCTCTTCTGACCCTATGTGAATACCCTTGATCACCTTTTCTTCCCTAATTGCGGTGGCTAAAACTTCCATTACAATGTTAAAGAGCAATGGAGACAATGGGCAGCCTTGTCTAGTTCCTGATCTGAGTGGAAATGATTCCAATTTAACTCCATTCAATATGATATTGGCTGTGGGTTTGCTGTAGATGGTCTCTATCAGTTTAAGAAATGTCCCTTCTATACCAATTTTCGTAAGTGTTCTGATCATGAAGGGATGTTGGATGTTATCAAAAGCTTTTTCTGCATTGATTGAGAGAATCATATGGTCTTTGTTTTTTAATTTGTTTATGTGCTGAATTACATTTATAGATTTACGTATATTGAACCAGCATTGAGATCCTGGGATAAAACCGACTTGGTCATGATGTATGATTTGTTTGATATGTTGCTGGATTCTGTTTGTTAGAATATTGTTGAATATTTTTGCATTTATATTCATTAGTGATATTGGTCTATAATTTTTTTTCTTGTTGGGTCTTTTCCTGGTTTGGGGATCAGGGTGATGTTTGCTTCATAGAACGTGTTGGGTAGTCTTCCTTCTTTTTCTACCTTTGGAAAAGGTTGAGTAATATAGGTACTAATTCCTCTTTAAATGTTTGGTAGAATTCTGACATAAAACCATCTGGTCCCAGGCTTTTCTTTTTGGGGAGATTTTGTATGGTTGATGTTATTTCCGAACTTGATATGGGTCTGTTCAACATTTCCACTTGATTTTGGTTAAGTCTTGGAAGGTGACGTGCTTCCAAGTAACGGTCAATTTCCTTCAGATTTTCGTATTTCTGAGAGTAAAGTTTCTTGTAATATTCATTAAGGATTTTTTGGATTTCTGAGGAGTCTGTTGTTATTTCGTCTTTGTTATTTCTGATTGATGAGATTAGAGATTTTACTCTTTTTTTTTCCTGATTAGGTTGGCCAAAGGTTTATCTATTTTGTTGACCTTTTCAAAAAACCAGCTTTTTGATTTATTGATCTGTTGTATTATTCTTTTGTTTTCAATTTCATTTAGTTCTGCTCTTATTTTGGTTATTTCTTTTCTTCTACTGGATTTGGGGTTGGAGTGTTCTTTCATTTCCAGTTTCTTGAGATGTCCCATTAAGTTGCTTACTTCCTCTCTTTCCGTTCTCCTGAGGAATGCTTGCAGTGCTATAAATTTCCCTCTTAGAACTGCCTTTGTGGTGTCCCAGAGGTTCTGATAGTTCGTATCTTCATTGTCGTTTCATTCCAGAAATTTGGCAATTTCCTTCTTGATCTCATCTCTGACACAGCTATCATTCAACACAAGGTTATTTAACTTCCATATTTTTGTATGTGTATGCAGATTCCTGTTGTTACTCATCTCAAGTTTTATTCCATGATGGTCCGAGAAGATGCATGGAATAATTTCTATTCCTTTAAATTTACTGAGGTTAGACTTGTGACCTAAGATGTGATTGATTTTGGAGTAAGTTCCATGGGCTGATGAGAAGTATGTGTATTCAGTTTTGTTGGGATGAAATGTTCTGTAGATGTCTGCTAAATCTAAATGCTGGATGGTTAGATTTAAATCTAGAATTTCTTTACTCAGCTTTTTGTTGGAGGATTGATCCATCACTGCCAAAGGAGTGTTAAAATCTTTGACTATTATAGAGTTGGAGGAAATCAAGTTGCTCATGTCTGTTAGAGTTTCTCTTATAAATTGAGGTGCATTCTGGTTGGGTGCATAGATATTAATAATTGAAATCTCATCATATTGAGTCTTACCCTTAACAAATATGAAGTGACCATTTTTGTCCTTCCTTACTTTTGTTGGCTTAAAGCCTATTGTATCGGCAAATAAAATTGCAACACCTGCTTTTTTCTGGTTACCATTTGCCTGAAATATGGATGACCATCCTTTCACCCTGAGTCTGTATTTGTCTTTTAAATTAAGATGTGACTCTTGTATGCAACAAATGTCTGGCCTGAGTTTTTGTATCCCGTCAGCTAACCTATGTCTCTTTAGAGGGCAGTTTAAGCCATTCACATTAATGGAGAGTATTGATAAGTTTGGTGAAATTTGGGGTATTGAGTTTTTCGAAAGTCCAGTGGGCATTTTTAATCCTTTTGCCATTGTGGAAGTTGGAGTTTGATCAGAAGTTTCTGAGTGAGTTTACTTTTGTAGTAGAGGATTGGGTTGGTTATTATGGAGGATAGGTCTGAGAATATCCTGAAGAGCTGGTTTGGTTATGGCAATTTTTTTTAGCATATGTATGTCATTAAAGTATTTAATTTCTCCATCATAAATGAAACTCAGTTTAGCTGGGTACAAGATACAGGGTTGAAAGTTATTTTGCTTGAGGAGATTAAATGTTGATGACCACCCTCTTCTGGCTTGAAAAGTTTCAGCAGAGAGATCTGCAGTCATTCTAATGTTCTTCCCTTTGAAGGTAATAGATTTCTTTCGCCTGGCCGCTTTGAGAATTTTCTCCTTCATATTAACTTTAGTGAAGTTAATTATGATATGCCTGGGGGATGTCTTATTGGGGTTGAGTCGTGCTGGGGTTCTGAAGCTATCTGAATTTCAGGTTCTCTAGGCATGTCTGGAAAATTCTCTTTCATAATTTCATGCAGAAGGGCCTCTGCACCCAGTGAGGCCACTTCATCTGTTTCAGGAATTCCTACGAGATGGAAATTTGCCTTCTTCGAGTTATCCCAGAGCTCTCTGAATGAGTGATCCATTTTTGCTCTCCATTTCTCTTCCTCTTTGAGAGTTTGGGAGTGTTCAAAGGCTTTATCTTCGATGTCGGAGATCCTTTCTTCTGCTTGGTCCATTCTGTTGCTAAGGGATTCTACTGTATTTTTCATATCTTTGAGGGCTGCAAATTCTTGTTTCAGTGTGTCTAAGCCTTTGGTGGTTTTGTCTTTAAATTTGTTAAATTCTTGAGACAGCTTTTGAATTTCTCCACGAATTCCTAATTCCATTTTGTTAATCTTGTTTGCCATCCAAATTCTGAATTAGATTTCTGACATCTCAGCCAGTTGTTTGTGAATGGGATCTTCAATTACATCTGCCGTATCTTTCCTCGGGGGGGGGGGGTGTTGATCTATTCTCGTTATTCATGTTACCAGAGTTTTTCCGCTGATTGTGCCCCATGATTGTTTTACTCCCTTTGATTTTCCTCTGGTGTTTTGTTGAGGACCCATACAGTGCTGTGGCCTGAGAAACTGGGGCCCTGTTTGGTGTAGAGGGGCTAAGTGGTTCTGTCTTGTTTTCAGCTGGTTTCTATGTGACCGTAGTAAAACAGTTACTCTGGGTTGAAGTCTCAGCTGTGAAAAATACCAGCAATTAAGTCACCCCACCCACCACAGGCAACAAATGGAAAAGGAAAATCAAACCTTCCTACAACCACACACCCAGGGCTAGGTGAGTGACTCAGCTGGATAGTCCCTAGGTGAGTGACTCAGTTCAAAAGGTCCAAGTCAATTGTCTCAGTCAGCAGCTGCCTCAGGTGGGAGAGTTCAAGAGGTCCCTGGGAACTAGATCACAGGGGTCTGGTGACTGCTCTAAAATGGCTTGCTCCAGTGCTGCATGGAGTCAGGAAAAGCCACCAGTAAATAGATCAGTCTGGGAAGATTGATGCCTCCTTCCCCACCTTGGAGCTCTGTCACACCCAGTCGCTGCTAGCCCCACAGGGCTGTGACCCAGTCAGTTGTCTGCAGTACGCAGATACTCCAGGGGTTTGCACCTGCCTAAGTCACAGGGTAGTCTGTGTCTGCTCGACTAGGCTGCTATTCTCTGTCTTTATCCAGCAGGGGGTGGTGTGGCCTGTCAACCTCGGGCACTTGATGGAGGCTGGAGGTGTTCACTCAGTTCCAGCCCCACCCTTAGTTTATGTTACTGGGTGAAGGGAACAACCCTGTGGGAGTTTGTTTCTGACCTTGCTAGATTCCTCTGCAGAGGAGAGGCTGATTTGAGTTCTGAGACCCTGTGCCTCAGGCCCTGTCTTTAGTCCTGCGGGTTTGTATTCGCAGCACAATCAGTTGTTGGCTGTAGCCTGTTGGCCTCCTTTGTCTATCGGCTGGTGATCCCCTAAGGGCCAGGTGTGTCTTAGGCTCAGTAGAGTGGTCCTCTGGATCAGCCCCACCCTGAGAATGTCCCGGCTCTGCAGGTGTGTTTTCTAGTCCCTGTGTTCCACCCAGGTTGGTACCGTCTCAGGAAAACCCTTTACTCACGGGGCCTGTGTGTCAGTCCCAGGTCTGTTCCATGGTGGTTGCCATCTGAGAAGATGCTCAGCCTCATCTGGTTGCCCAGGAAGACAGGAGGAGAGGCTATGGGTTGTCTGGGGGTGGGCCTTGTTATTGCTGAAGACGGCTGTTGCTCTGCACCTCGGGGCACCACCACTCCAGTGTAATTCCCTCTCAGCCGACCATCGTCTTCTCGCTCCTTTGCTACAGAGTCAGCACTGGCCAGCTGCAGTCCAGGTCCTGTCTACACCTCTTGAGAGTTCACCCAAGAATCTGGACTCTTGGGGGGGCAGGTTTCCAGATCACAGAGTGAGAGTGGAGGGGAGTGTTAGGAGCTCAGAGTTGCAGGTCGTAACACCAAGCTCATTGAGACCAAATGAACAAATAAACAGATACAAAGGTTACCAGGCACATGGGCCATAGATACAGAGACAGATGGAGACACATAGACATACAGGCAGCAGCCACGACAACAACAATATAAGAACAACTGCAATAAAAATAGTGATAATCGTAAAATAATTGAAAGAAAGGAAAAAAAGAGAGAAAAAAGTGGTGTTAGAAGTAATGTTAAATGAGAAGAAAGAAGAAATTAAAATTGGAAGACATAGAAATAAAAGATATATCTATATAAACAGTAATAATAAAAAAATATTGAAATCTCCTCTAAGAAAATGGTGAGGAAAAAACAGACAAAAACAAAACAAAACAAAAAACCCCACGAAAACCAAAAACAAAACAAAACAAAAAAAAGGCACCAACTACAAAAATATTCTTGTGTGTAGAAATATACCTATAAATATCTATATGTCTGCTGTAGGGATCAACTTTCATAGGAATATATTCATACTGCGATATACTTTCTGGACACCAGGTGGTGCTGTGAGTGGTTCCGAGACTTATACCTGATTTACAGTTTATACCGTTACCATGGTAACCACCTTCCATGGCCGATCGCCATTTTGGAGTTTCCGTAAAAGATTGTCGCCTAAGAATTATGCAACCTCGGCTGTTCTTTTCCAAACAGCACTTGCGACCGACTTTCCCACTCAGTGCAGGTGTCCACGCTTCCTAAGTCCCTCCACTCTGTTCCCAGGTTCCCCTGCAAACTGGCGACTGCAATCGGCCATAAGGGGAGCAGTGCTGAGTTAGCGCTTTCGTTGGTGGGCTCCCGGCTCTATCTCCTGTAGCTGGTTCCCGCGGTTTCAGCAGCCAAAGCCGGTCCGCGGCTTCAGTAGCTTCGCGGCTCCAGAAGCCAAAGCCGGGTCCTAGGCTTCAAGCCGGTTCCCGTTGTTGGAGTGCTCGGGGGACTTATTCTGAGTTTTATGGTTCAGAGTTTCCCATTTGGATGGGCGCCCGCCAGTTTGCTGTGCAGCCTGAACCGCCAGCCCCCTCCAATGCCTGGGGGAAAGGTGCCCGCCCTTTTGGGTAGTTCAAAATGTCTGTTTCCCGGGCAGGATCCCTTCCCTTCAATTGTCCAACAGTTTGCCCAGCTCCCCATGGTTTTGAGTGGCTTTCCTTTTGGAAGCTTCCCTCAGTTCAGGACTAATTATTTGTCAATTGGATTTTGTCAGCATTTACAAGCCGTAGGGGAGGGGCCTGCTGGCTAGCACAGCTGGGCAGGGAAGAATGTCTACAACAGAGTCTCTGATTTTAAATTACTCCTCATATATAGCAAACCGCCAGTTCACTGGGCGTCTCCAGCTGTCTGTCCACTCCAATAATCCACACACAGGGAAGGTCCAGACCGCCTTTCCTCTCACCTGGTGGCTTGGGAGAGCAATTCTTTCTTTTTCTGTCTAAATTGTTGGGAAACCATCCATTGAGTTTTTTCTTTTTTGAGACAGTCTTTGCTCTGTCCCTTAGTTTAGAGTGCAGTGGCATCATCATAGCTTACTGTAACCTCAAACTTCTGGGCTCAGCCAATCCTCCTACCTCAGCCTTTGGAGTAGCTGGGACTATAGGTGCATGCTGCCATGCCTTGTTTATTTTCCTATTTTTTGTAGAGATGGGATTCTCCCATCTTGGCCTTCCAGAGTACTAGGATTACAGGCGTGAGCCACCATGCCCAGTCTAAACTCATCTCCTGAGTTCTTACTTTAGTTTTTGGTATCTTCAGTCCTAGAGTTTTGCATTCTTTTTACAGATTATAGATGTATAATGAAATTATCTATCTTATTTTCTTAAATATAGTTATATATATATATACATATATACATATATTTATTTATTTAAGACAGAGTCTCACTATGTCACCGTCGGTAGAGTGCGTGGCATCACAGCTCACAGCAACCTCCAACTCTTGGGCTTAAGTGATTCTTTTGCCTCAGCCTCCCAAGCAGCAGGGACTACAGGTGCCTGCCACCGCGCCCAGCTATTTTTTGTTGCAGTTGTCATTGTTGTTTAGCTAGCCCGGGCCGGGTTTGAACCTGCCACCCTCAGTGCATGTGGCTATTGCTGTAACCACGATGCTACGTGCACCGAGCCATAATACAGTTATTGTTTATTTTTATTAAAGGAATAAACATTTTTATTTATTTATTTATTTATTTTTATTGTTGGGGATTCATTGAGGGTACAAGAAACCATGTTACACTGATTGCATTTGTTAGGTAAAGTCCCTCTTACTACTATATCTTGCCCCCATAGGTGTGTCATACACCGGGACTCCACACCCTCCCTCCTTCCCTCTCTCTGCTCTTCCTTTCCCCCACATCCCTCCCTCCTTCTCTGTCTCTGCTCTCTCCTTCCTCCACCCCCTACCATGTACTAGGTCATTAATTGTCCTCATGTCATTCAAAATCTAGTACATAGGATTCATGCTTCTCCATTCTTGTGATGCTTTACTAAGAATAATGTGTTCCACTTCCATCCAGGTTAATACAAAGGATGTAAAGTCTCCATCATTTGGTTTTTTGAGACAGAGTCTCACTATGTCACCCTTGGTAGAGTGCTGTTGTGTCACAGCTCACAGCAACCTCCAACTCTTGGGCTTAAGTGATTCTTTTGCCTCAACCTCTCAAGAAGCTGGGACTACAGGTGCCGGCTACAACACCTGGCTATTTTTTGGTTGTAGTTGTCATTGTTGTTCGGCATGCCTGGGCTAGATTTGAACCTGCCAGCTCTGGTGTATGTGGCTGGTGCCCTAGCTGCTGAGCTACAGGTGCCATGCTGTCTCCATCTTTTTTAATGGCTGAATAGTATTCCATGGTATATATATACCACAGTTTGTTAATCCATTCCTGGGTTGGTGGGCATTTAGGCCGTTTCTACATTTTGGTGATTGTAAATTGATTCTTTATTTTTTTTTTATTGTTAAATCATAGCTGTGTACATTACTGCAATCACCTGTACCCATTCTAAGATGCACCATAGATGTGGCCCCACCCATTACCCTCCCTCCACCAAAACCTCCCCCCTCCCTTCCCCTTCCTTGGCCCTTTCCCCATAGTCTTGTGCTATAGTTGGGTTATAGTCTTCATGCGAAAGCTATAATTTAGCTTCATAGTAGGGCTGAGTACATTGGATACCTTTTCTTCCATTCCTGAGATACTTTGCTAAGAAGAATATGTTCCAGCTCCATCCAGGTAAACATGAAAGAGGTAAAGTCTCCATCTTTCTTTAAGGCTGCATAGTATTCCATGGTATATATGTACCACAATTTACTAGTCCATTAGTGGGTCAATGGGCACTTGGGCTTCTTCCATGACTTAGCAATTATGAATTGGGCTGCAATAAACATTCTGGTACAGATGTCTTTTTTATATTGTGACTTTTGGTCTTCTGGGTATAAACCTAGTAAAGGAATTATAGGATCGAATGGCAAGTCTATTTTTAGGTCTCTAAGTATTCTCCAAATATCCTTCCAGAAGGAACGTATTAGTGGGCATTCCCACCAGCAGTGTAGAAGTGTGCCCTTTCCTCCACATTCACGCCAACATTTCTGGTTTGGGGATTTTGTTATGTGGGCTACTCTTACTGGGGTTAGGTGATATCTCAGAGTAGTTTTGATTTGCATTTCTCTGATGATTAAGGATGATGAGCTTTTTATCATGTGTTTGTAGATTTTGCATCGGTCTTCTTTAGAGAAGTTTCTCTTCAAGTCTCTTGCCCACCCTGAGATGGGGTCATGTGTTCTTTTCTTGTTAATACGTTTGAGTTCTCTGTGGATTCTGGTTATTAGACCTTTATCGGAGGTATAACCTGCAAATATTTTCTCCCATTTTCTGGGCTGTCTGCTTGCTTTACTCACTGTGTTCTTGGCTGTGCAGAAGCTTTTTAGTTTGATCAGGTCCCAGTAGTGTATTTTTGATACTGCTTCAATTGCCTGGGGAGTCCTCCTCATAAAATATTCACCCAGGCTGATTCCTTCAAGAGTTTTCCCTTCACTTTCTTCAAGTATTTTTATAGTTTCATGTCTTAAGTGTAAATCTTTTACCCAGTGAGAGTCTATCTTAGTTAATGGTGAAAGGTGTGGGTCCAGTTTCAGTCTTCTACAGATTGCCAGCCAGTTTACCCAGCACCATTTGTTAAACAGGGATCTTTTCCCCACTGAATGTTTTTAATTGGCTTGTCAAAGATCAAATAACAGTAAGTAGCTGGATCCATCTCTTGGTTCTCTATTCTGTTCCAGACATCTACTTCTCTGTTTTGTGCCAGTACCATGCTGTTTTGATCACTATGGATTTATAGTACAGTCTCAGGTCTGGTAGCGTGATTCCTCCTGCTTTGTTTTTATTGCTCAGTAATGTTTTGGCTATTTGAGGTTTTTTCTGATTCCATATAAAATGAAGTATTATTTTTTTCAAGATCTTTAAAGTATGACAATGGAACTTTAATAGGAATTGCATTAAAGTTATATATTGCTTTGGGCAGTAGGGATATTTTAACAATGTTGATTCTTCCCAGCCATGAGCATGGTATGTTTTTTCATCTGTTAACATCTTCGGCTATTTCTTTTCTTAGAGTTTCATAGTTCTGTTTGTAGAGATCTTTCACGTCCTTTGTTAGGTATACTCCCAAATATTTCGTCTTCTTTGGCACTACTGTGAAAGGAATAGAGTCCTTGACTGTTTTTTCGGCTTGGTTATTGTTGGTATATATAAAGGCTACAGATTTATGGGTGTTGATTTTGTAGCCTGAGACATTGCTATATTCCTTGATCACTTCTAAAAGTTTTGTAGTAGAATCCCTAGTGTTTTTCAGCTATACGATCATATCATCTGCGAAGAGTGAAAGTTTGATCTCTTCTGACCCTATGTGGATACCCTTGATCGCCTTTTCTTTCCTAATTGCAATGGCTAAAACTTCCATTACAATGTTAAAGAGCAATGGAGACAATGGGCAACCTTGCCTGGTTCCTGATTTAAGTAGAAATGATTTCAATTTAACTCAGTACAATACAATATTGGCTGTGGGTTTGCTGTAGATGGCCTCTATTAGTTTAAGAAATGTCCCTTCTATTCCAATTTTCTTAAGTGCTCTGATCATGAAGGGATGCTGGATATTATCAAAAGCTTTTTCTGCATCAACTGAGAGAATCATATGGTCTTTATTTTTAAGTTTGTTTATGTGTTGAATTACATTTATAGATTTACGTATATTGAACCAGCCTTGAGACCCTGGGATAAAGCCGACTTGGTCATGGTGTATAATTTTTTTGATGTGTTGTTGGATTCTGTTTGTTAGGATCTTATTGAGTATTTTAGCATCTATATTCATTAGTGATATTGGTCTATAATTTTCTTTTCTTGTTGGGTCTTTCCCTGGTTTGGGGATCAAGGTGATGTTTGCTTTGTAGAATGTGCTGGGTAATATTCCTTCTTTTTCTATATTTTGGAAGAGGTTTAGTTATATAGGTACTAGTTCTTCTTTAAATGTTTGCTAGGATTCTGATGTAAAGCCATCTGGTCCTGGGCTTTTATTTTTAGGGAGATTTTGTATAGTTGATGCTATTTCAGAACTTGATATAGGACTGTTCAACGTTTCCACTTCGTTCTGGCTGAGTCTTGGTAGGTGGCGTGCTTCCAGGTATTGGTCGATTTCTTTCAGATTTTCATATTTGTGAGAGTAGAGTTTCTTGTAGTATTCGTTAAGGATTTTTTGAATTTCTGAGGGGTCTGTTGTTATTTCATCATTACCATTTCTGATTGATGAAATTAGAGACTTTACTCTTTTTTTCCTGGTTAGGTTGGCCAAAGGTTTATCTATTTTATTGATCTTTTCAAAAAACCAGCTTTTGGATTTATTGATCTCTTGTATAATTCTTTTGTTTTCAATTTCATTTAATTCTGCTCTGATTTTGGTTATTTCTTTTCTTCTGCTGCGTTTGGGGTTGAAGTGTTCTTCTTTCTCCAGTTGCTTGAGATGTTCCATTAAGTTATTGACTTCCTCTCTTTCTGTTTTCTTGAGGAAGGCTTGCAGTGCTATAAATTTCCCTGTTAGGACTGCCTTTGCAGTATCCCAGAGGTTCTGGTAATTCATGTCTTGATTGTTGTTTTATTCCAAAAATATGGTGATTTCCTTCTTAATCTCGTCTATAACCCATGTATCCTTCAGCTTAAGGTTGTTTAGCTTCCATGTTTTTGTATGGGTATGCAGGTTCCTGTTGTTATTTAGTTCAACTTTTATTCCATGATGTTCTGAGAAGATGCAAGAAATAATTTCTATTTTTTAAAATTTTGCTGAGGTTAGATTTGTGGCCTAATATGTGGTTGATTTTGGAGTATGTTCTGTGGGCTGATGAGAAGAATGTATATTCTGTTTTTTGGGGATGAAATGTTCTGTAGATGTCTGTTAAGTCCAGATGTTGAATGGTTGAGTTTAAATCTAAAATTTCTTTGCTTAGCTTCTTTTGGGAGGATCTATCCAGGACTGCTAAAGGGGTGTTAAAATCTCCAACTACTATGGAAGTGGAGGAAATCGAGTTGCTCATGTCTGTTAGAGTTTCTCTTATAAATTGAGGTGCGTTGTGGTTGGGTGCATAAATATTATTAATTGAGATCTCATCATATTGAGTATTACCTTTAACAGATTTGAAGTGTCCATCCTTATCCTTAATTATTTTGGTTGGTTTAAAGCCTATTGTGTCTGCGAACAGGATTGCAATGCCTGCTTTTTTCTGTTTCCATTCGCCTGGAATATAGATGACCATCCCTTCACCTTGAGTCTATATCTGTCTTTTAATGTAAGATGTGATTCTTGGATGCAGCAGATATCTGGCTTGAGTTTTTGTATCCAGTCTGCCAACCTATGCCTCTTTAGAGGACAATTTAAACCATTCATATTAATTGAGAGTATTGATAAGCCTTTTGAGGGACTGGTGGACATTTTAAATCCTTTTGCGACTGTGGAAGTTGGAATTTGATCAAAAATTTTTTGGGTGGGTTTACTTTTGTGGTGGAGGATTACACTGGTCTTTATGGAGGATAGGTCTGAGAATATCCTGGAGAGCTGGTTTAGTTGTGGCAAATTTCTTCAACATGTGAATGTTATTGAAGTATTTAATTTCTCCATCATAAATGAAGCTCAGTTTAGCTGGGTACAGGATCCTGGGTGGTGATTGTAAATTGAGCTGCGATAAATAGTCTAGTGAAAGTGTCCTTATGATAAAAGGATTTTTTTTTTCCTTCTGGGTAGATGCCCAGTAATGGGATTGTAGGATCAATTGGGAGCTCTAGTTTGCATTCTTTGAGGTTTCTCCATACTTCCTTCCAAAAAGGTTGTATTAGTTTGCAGTCACATCAGCAATGTAAAAATATTTCCTTCTTTCCACATCCATGCCAGCACCTGTAGTTCTGAGATTTTTGTGATGAGGACCCTACTTGCTGCAGTTAAATGGTATCTCAGGGTGGTTTTGATTCGCATTTCTCTAATAATTAGGGATGATGAGCATTTTTTCATATGTTTGTTAGCCATTCGTCTGTCTTCTTTAGAGAAAGTTCTATTCATGTCTCTTGCCCATTAATATATGGGATTGTTGGCTTTTTTCATGTGATTAATTTGAGTTCTCTATAGATCCTAGTTACCAAGCTTTTGTCTGACTCAAAATATGCAAATATCCTTTCCCATTGTGTATGTTGTCTATTTGCTTTAGTTGTTGTCTCCTTAGCTGTACAGAGGCTTTTCAGTTTAATGAAGTCTTATTTGTTTATTTTTTTTGTTGCAATTGCCACAGCAATCTTTTTCATGAAGTCTTTCCCCAGGCTGATATCTTTCAGTGTTTTTCCTATGCTTTCTTTGAGGATTTTTATGGTTTCATGCCTTAAATTTAAGTCCTTTTCCATCTTGAATCAATTTTTGTGAGTGGAGAAAGGTGTGGTCCAGTTTTAGTCTTTTACATGTGGATATCCAGTTCTCCCAGCACCATTTATTGAATAGGGAGTCTTTCCCCCAAGGTATGTTCTTTTTTGGTTTAGCAAAGATTAGGTGGCTGTAAGATGTTACAACCTGGTTTTCTTTTCTTCCTTTTTTTTTTATGATGTGAGGATTTAAAAAATTTATTTATTTATTTATTAAGTCTTTTATACATAGATCATAAATACATTTATGCCATTTTTAGTGTGTTGATTATTTGTGCAATTGGAGTGCTTACATCATACTAATCAACATAGCTTTCACTTCATTTACCCAATTATAGCATTAGGACATTTGTGTTCTACACATGATAGATCCAACTTGTACTTGCAATGTGCTCCATAGTTGTGGTCCCCCTGTTATCCCCTATGACCCGTACCACCCTGTCCCCTCCCCTCACCCTCCCCTTCCCTCCTTCATCCTAGGCTAAAGTTGTATTTCATTTTTCATATGCATGTGTGAGTTGTTATAAATTGGTTTCACAGTAGTACTGAGTACATTGGATATTTTTTTTCCATTCCTGAGATACTTTACTCAGAAGAATATTTTCCAGCTCCATCCACATAAACATAAAAGAGGTAAAGTCTCCATTTTCTTTTACTGCTGCATAGTATTCCATGGTATACATATACCACAATTTATTAATCTATTCATGGGTCGATGGGCACTTGGGCTTCTTCCATGACTTGGCAATTATGAATTCATTTCCTGGTTTTCTATTTGATTCCAAATGTATATGCCTCTATTTTTGTGTCAGTATCATGTAGTCTTGACCACTATGACCTTGTAGTACAGCCTAAAATCTGGTATGCTGTTGCCCCCGGCTTTGTTTTTATTACTAAGAACTGCCTTAGCTATATGGGTATTTTTCTGGTTCCATACTAAATGAAGAATCATTTTTTCCAGGTCTTGAAAGTATGATATTGGTATTTTAATAGAGATGGCATTGAATCAGTAGATTGCTGTGGGAACTATAGACATTTTAACAATGTTGATTCTTCCCAGCCATGAGCATGGTATGTTCTTACATTTGTTAATATCCTCTGCTATTTCCTTTTTTTTTTTTTTTTTTGTGATTTTTGGCCAGGGCTGGGCTTGAACCCACCACCTCTGGCATATGGGACAGGCACCCTACCCCGTTGAGCCACAGGCACCGCCCTATCCTGTGCTATTTCCTTTCTTAGGGTTTCATAATTTTCTTTATAGTCTTCCTTCACTGCTTTTGTTAGGTATATTCCTAGGTATTTGATTTTCTTTGAAGCTATGGTGAAGGGAGCTGTGTCCTTAATTAGCCTCTCATCTTGGCTGTTATTGGCATATACAAGTCTACTGACTTGTGGACATTGATTTTATATTCTGAGACATTACTGTATTTTTTGATGACCTCCGGCAGTCTTGTGGTTGAGTCTTTGGGGTACTCTAAGTATAAGATCATGTCATCTGCAAAGAGAGGGAATTTGACCTCCTCTGCTCCCATTTGGATTCCCTTTGTTTCCTTCTCTTGCTTAATTATATTGCCTAGAACTTCCAGCACTATGTTGAATAGTAATGGTGACAGAGGACAGCCTTGTCTGGTTCCAGTTCTAAGTGGAAAAGCTTTCAGTTTTACTCCATTCAGTAAAATATTAGCTATGGGTTTGTCATAGATAGCTTTGATCAGTTTCAGAAATGTGCCACCTATGCCTATACTCTTCAGTGTTCTAATTTGATAAAATGCTGGATTTTATCAAATGCTTTTTCTGCATCTATTAGGAGAATCATATGGTTTTTGTTTTTGCCTCTGTTGGTATGGTGAATAACGTTTATGGACTTGCTTATATTAAACCAGCCTTGCATTCCAGGGATGAAACCTACTTGATGATGATGTATGACTTTTTTCATGATAAGCTGTAGTCTATTGGCTAAGATTTTGTTGAGATTTTTTGCATCTATGTTCATTAGTGAAGTTGGTCTGAAGTTCTCCTTTTTAGTTGGATCTTTTTCTGGGTTTGGTATCAGGATGATGTTTGTTTTGTAGAACATGTTGGGGAAGATTCCTTCCTCCTCAAGTTTTTGGAATAATTTCTGCAGTATGGAATAGGCTCTTCTTTAAAGGTTTGATAGAATTCTGGTGTGGAGCCATCCAGACCAGGGCATTTTGCCGGGGGTGGGGGTGGGGGGAGATTTTTTATTGTTTCTTTGATCTCAGTACTTGAAATTGGTCTGTTCAGGAGCTCTATTTCTTCCTGGCTAAGTCTAGGGAGAGGGTGTGATTCCAAATATTGATCCATTTCCTTCACATTGTCAAATTTCTGGTCAAAGAGTTTCTGGTAGTGTTCAAAGATAATCTCTCATATCTCTGTGGCATCAGTTGTTATTTCCCCTTTATTATTTCTGAGTGAGGTTACTAGAGATTTTACTTTTCTATTTCTAGTTAGTCTGGCCAAAGGTTTATCTATTTTATTTATTTTTTCAAAAAATCAACTCCTTGTTTCATTAATTTTCTGAATGATTCTTTTGTTTTTAATTTCATTGATCTCTGATTTAATTTTGAATATTTCTTTTCTTCTGCTGGGTTTAGGCTTAGATTGTTCTTCTTTTTCCAATTCCATAAGATGTCTTGTGAGTTTGTTGATGCACCCTCTTTCTGTTTTTTGAATGTAGGCATCTAAAGTGATAAATTGTCCTCTCATGACTGCTTTTGCAGTATCCCACAGGTTTTGGTAGCTTGAGTCTTCATTGTTGTTATGCCCAGGGAAGCTAATGATTTCCTCTTTTATTTCTTCCTGCACCCAACTGTCATTGAGCATAAGGTTGTTTAATTTCCATGCCTTTGTGTGGGGTTGAACATTTTTGTTGGAGTTGAGTTCCACCTTTAGTGCCCTGTGGTCTGAGAAAATACAAGGTAAAATTTCAATTCTTTGGATTCTTTGAGTATTTTTTTGTGTCCTAGTATATGATCAATTTTGGAGAATGCTCCATGGGCTGATGAGAAGAATGTATATTCTTTGTCTTTGGGGTGGAGTGTTCTATATATGTCTATCAAGCACAATTGTTCTAGGGTCTCATTTAAGTCCCTTATATCTTTGTTTAATTTCTGTTTAGAGGATCTGTCAAGCTTAAGAGGAGTGTTAAAGTCCCTTGTTACTATGGTGTTATAGGATATCATATCACTCAAACTAATTGAGGTCTATTTCAAGAACATGGGAGCATTTAAATTGGGTGCATAAATATTTAAAATTGAAATGTGTTCTTGTTGTATTTTTCCCTTGACCAATATAAAGTGACCATCTTTGTATTTTTCTTTAATTAAGTTGCTTTAAATCCATATGTATCTGAAAATAAGATTGCAACCCCTCTTTTCTTCTGAATTCTGTTTGCCTGAAAAATTGTCTTCCAACCCTAACTCTGAGTTTTAATTTGTCTTTTAATGTGAGGTGTGTTTCCTGCAGACAGAAAATGGATGGCTTGTGTTTTTGAATCCGATCAGCCAATCTATGCCTCTTCAGTAGGGAATTTGAGCTATTCACATTTACTGAGATAATTGATAAGTGTCGTAGTGTTCTTTCTATTAATCTTATTTTGTGAAGGTCCATTGCTTAGTCTTGTCTTTTGCATCATTGTGTAAGCTAGGTTATGTCCTCTAATATCTGGGTGCTTACTTTGGTGGTGGTCCATCGTGACAGTCAATGCGTAGAACAGCTTGAAGTATTTCCTGTAGAGCTGGTCTTGTGGCAAATTTCCTCAATGTTTGCATATCAGTAAAAGATTTGATTTCTCCATCAATTTTAAAGCTTAGCTTAGTGGTATGTAGAATTCTGAGCTGGAAATTGTTCTGTTTAAGTAGATTTAAGGTAGATAATTATTGTCTTCTTGCTTGGAAAGTTCCATTAGAGAAGTCTGCAGTCACCCTGATGGATTTGCCCCTGTAGGTCAACTTGGCTTACTCCTGGTAGCTTTTGTCTTGACCTTGGATAGGTTCATCACAGTGTGTCTTGGAGAAGCTCTATTAGAGTTGAGGTGACCTGGGGTCTGATATCCCTCTGAAAGGAGTGTGTCAGAATTTTTGGTGATATTTGGGAAATTTTTATTTATAATATTCTCTGGTACAGCTTTCATTCCTCTGGGGTATTCTTCTTACCCTTCTGGGATATCTATAACTTGTATGTTTGGGCATTTCATAAAGCTCATAATTCTGTCAGTGAATGTTCTGCTTTCTCTCTCTTCTTTTTTGCCTCTTTAACTATCTGAGTTAACTCAAGAGATTTGTCCTCTACCTCTGAGATTCTTTCTTCTGCATGGTCTAATCTGTTGTTGATGCTTTCTATTGCATCTTTAAGTTTCCTAATTGACTGCTTCAGTTCCTTCAGCTCTGCTATATTCTTTCCATATTCTTCATATTGTTAATCTATTATTTGATTGTGTTTTTGGATTTCCTTTTGGTTATTTTCCACTTTCTCAACAATTTACTTTATTGTTTTCATCATCTGTATTTTATTTTATTTTTATTTTTTTTGTAGAGACAGAGTCTCACTTTATGGCCCTTGGTAGAGTGCCATGGCCTCACACAGCTCACAGCAACCTCCAACTCCTGTGCTTAAGTGATTCTCTTGCCTCAGCCTCCCGGGTAGCTGGGACTACAGGTGCCCGCCACAACGCCCAGCTATTTTTTGGTTGCAGTTTGGCCGGGGCCGGGTTTGAACCCACCACCCTCGGTATATGGGGCCGGCGCCCCACCGACTGAGCCACAGGCGCCGCCCCATCATCTGTATTTTAAATCCCCCTTCTGTCATTTCTAACATTTCTTTATAGGTGGAATCCTCTGTAGTAGCTACCTCATGGTCCCTTGTTGGGGGGTGGGGGGCGGGATTTACTCTGGACTGGTTTTTCATGTTGCCAGGATTTTTCTGCTGATTCTTCCTCATGAGCATTTTCCTTTATCTGTTTCCTTGCCCTAATTTTCCTTTCACTTCTTCTGTGGCCTAAGGTTTCGATGAGTCCTTTTGGTACAGCACCAAAAGGATGAGAAAATTGAGAAGGAAGAAGGGAAAGAAGATTAAAAAAAGAAAATATAAAAGAGAAGGGAGAGGAGGTGAGTAAAAGGGAATACTGACAAAAAGAAGAGGGGCACAGAAAGAGGGAGACAGGAGTAATAAATGTGTACAGTAGGGTACTTTGACCCAACCTTAGAAACCCCCAACCTCTGGGGGTGCTGGGTTGGGTGGTTCCCTGGAGGTCAGCAGCTCTTTGCCAGCCTGTTCAGATACAGTACTCACCTCCACCAAATAGAGAGGAAAGAGAAAAATACTATAAATCAAAGCAAAATGAACAGAAAACCTTATGGGATAAAATTTGGGGAAAAACGAAATAATAGGGGCAGAAACACTAGCAAAAAGTTTTTATTATTAAAGAAGGCAAGAATGGAAAATTATATTTATTTATTTATTACATCAAATTGCAAGGGTGCATGTTGGATCTATTAAGTATAGAGTATAAATGTCTTAACACAATAATTAAGTAAAGGAGGCGAGAGATATATTAACTAGTATGATGTAAGCATTCCAAATTATATATGAAATCAGCACCCCATAAATGCATTAATGGAAAACTGTTTTTGACAGGAAAAATGAAGAAAGAAAAACTGGATGAAAAAAAGGAAAAATCTAGAGGGAAAATGTTGAAATAAATAATAAAAATACCAAAAACAAAACAAAGCAGTATATATATATATATATATGTGTGTGTGTGTGTGTATATATATATATATATATCTTGCTGAATATTGTCTGGGCAACAGGTGATCTTCTGGGGTATGAGATGTTAATCACAATGCTGATACAGATGTATGAGACGGAGACTGGAGGCCTCTGCTGATTTCTTAAACCCTCCAGGGTTGAGAACCTAAATCTCTCCTCAGCCCACTTAAAAGACTCTTTAAACTGTTAACCTTGGCTAAGCAGAAGCTTTCCCAGGAAAGCCCTTGTCACTGGGATCTCTTCTGTCACTGGGATCTCTGCCTGCTTATTCAGTGCACCAAAACCAGTCTCACTCCATGCCCCTGAGGGCGGAGGCTGCTAGCTGGACCCGCTACTGCCAAACACTGAAATCTCTGCTCTTTCTCAGTGGCCTTTGGCACTGGTCAGTCACTAGATTACTTGCCCATGGTCTCTCAGCCCGAGGCTTGCTCTGTGTCCCTTAGGGTGGAGCCTGCAGGGGCAGTTCTCCCACAATGGCTGTGTGGGGCCCACAAGACGAAAAATATTTGCTCCATTCTGGCTAATATTTTTTTTTTTTTTTGTAGAGACAGAGTCTCACTTTATGGCCCTTGGTAGAGTGCCGTGGCCTCACACAGCTCACAGCAACCTCCAACTCCTGGGCTTAAGCAATTCTCTTGCCTCAGCCTCCCGAGTAGCTGGGACTACAGGCACCCGCCACAATGCCCGGCTATTTTTTGGTTGCAGTTTGGCCGAGGGCCAGATTTGAACCCACCACCCTCGGTATATGGGGCCGGCGCCTTACCGACTGAGCCATAGGCGCCGCCCCTGGCTGATATTTTTTCTAGTGGCTGAGTCCAGGGCCCTAGACAAAGCTTAAAGTCATCTGCCCTCTTGCCCAAGTTCTCCCAAAGTAGTTCAACTGAGTGCCTAAGTTCAATAAAACAAAACAGCCCGCAGGGAAGGCCTTCCCTGTTTGCAGTCTCACTGCTGCTGTAATTAGAGCTGGGGCAGCCACCAGCCTCAGACCTAATGAATGCATGCAACCACTTGCCAGTTCTCAACTGCTTTTGTCCCCTCCTGAGTCCCCAGAGGGATGTTCCTGGGCAAAGCCCACAAGCCAGAGATGGCTGGTGTCTTCTCACCCCAGTCTCACCATGCCTGATTGCAAAGCAGCTGTTACTTAGCTGCCATCTTGCATCCTCCTGAATAAACATTTAAAAAAGAAATCTAATACTGTTATGTTTAAGTTCATGAATGATAATGCCAATGTCTGTCTCTTCTTTGAGTTTGTTTCTTTTCTTCCTCTTGAATTTGGTTCTTTTATCCTGTCTTTGGAACACCTAGTAATTTTCTGAGACACAGTCTCACTTTGTTGCCCGGGCTAGAGTGCTGTGGGGTCAGCTTAGCTCTCAGCAACCTCAGACTCCTGACCTCAAGTGATCCTTCTGCCTTGGCCTCCCACAGTGCTAGGATTACTGGTGTGAGTCACTGAGTCTGGCCCCAGAAAACTCTGGGATCTCATGGGATGTCATGAAAAGATGGGGAATAAAGAATTGAGATATCACATTTAAAAATAGTGGCTGTACAAGGGTGCTTCTTCTTCTTCTTTTTTTTTTTAGACCGAGTCTCACTATGTCACCCTTGGTAGAGTGCCGTGGTGTCACAACTCACAGCAACCTCAAACTCTTGGGCTTCAGAGATTCTCTTGCCTCGGTCTCCCAAGTAGCTGGGACTACTGGTGCCTGCCACAATACCCAGCTGTTTTTTTTGTTGTTGTTGTAATTGTCGTTATTGTTGTTTAGCAGGCTTGGGCCGGGTTTGAACCTCAGCTCCCATGTATGTGGCCCGTGCCCTAACCACTGAACTATGGGCTCTGAGCCACAAGGGTGTTTCCTTGTTTGCACATGGTCGAGTTCGCCTGTGGAGTACAGTGAATAGTAACCTAGGCACTTTCACAAGGCCATATGTTTCCAAAGGCACAGACAGCAGGTCCATAGGGGCTCATGACAGGCTGAGGCCACTGTGGATGGAGTTTGGGAGGGATTCTGAACAAAGAAGGTGGCCTTGAGCTGTATCCAGGGCAATTATGTAAGAGGGACAGAGAATGAAGACAGAGGAAGTTCTAAGGAAGGGCTATCTGGAGAGAAGGTGCAGATGTCCGGTGCACACTGAGGATCCGAGGAGAGGGTTGAAAAGGAGAAGAGTGAGAGATGCTCTAGGCCATGTCCTCAGAAGCCAGTGCCCTCAAACCACCTGGGAGGTGCCCATTCTCCTCCTGAGACACCTTCTCCCCCTCCCTGGTCTTCCTGCCCCTCCCTCTTGGCTTCCCCTCTGCCTGTCCCCCAAACTCCTGCACTAGCTGGATGCTGGGGCAGAGAAAGGGACTCAGATAAAAAATGCTGTGACAGAGATACCTAACTAAACATTTAGAAGGAACAAACAGATTGGTGACTTAGCCTTTGACAATTGGATTATGGAATTATTGGATTCTTGGATATTGATCAGTGAGAAAAATGACTTGTTTCTGGGGCACACAAAGCCAAACAACAAGTGACAATAGAAATGTGCCCTCCCACCTGGACAGTCCAGAGAGTGAAGGTAGTGCTGTCCACGACCACACCAGGGAGAAAAGGGCAGCACCATAACTGTGGACATAGGACTGTGCATGGCCATCCATGAAGGGCGCTGACCTGAGGACAACACCAGGCTCCCACACCACCGTCTTGTGAGTGTGCCCCCCATGAGGTTACAAACTCCTCGGGGCCAGGACTGTGTCCAGTGCCCACCTTTGGCTCGAGCATAGCACCTCACCCAGGGCTCTGCCCAAATTACAGCCACCAACAGGTGTAGGCTGACACCATGGGCTTCATGGTGAAGGGCAGGTATGGATTGTGAGGTGTAGAGAGGACCTAGGGAGCAGCCACAGGGGGTCTGGGGGTCACTAGGGAAGTGTAACCCTGGGCCATGGGCCCTGTGTCCTCCCTCCTCCAGCTGGGCTCCCTCAGCCTGTCCCTAATGGCTCTGCTGCTGCTCCTCCCAGCCTCTCTCCTCCAGCCTCTTAATTGCAGGCTTGGGAGCCTGTTCAGGGGCTGGAGTCTGTGGCCCCCCAGGAGTTGTGTCAGCTTCACCCCCCCATCTGTTTCTGTGTTAAGTAGCTGCCAGGGAAGCAGGATGGGGCTTGACAGCCCTCATGAAAGGCAGGTGTGTGGGAGGATGTGACCTCTGTGGTAGGTGATGCACAGCCACCACCTCTGTCCCCACCTGCCACCACTGACCCCTGCCTGCTTGTCCTCTTCCCTCTGACAGGGCCACCATGGGTCTGTGCCTCACTGTCTGAGCTACAGGGGCCTCAGGAAGGCCGTGGGACCTGGGCCCCCACAGCCCGGTGAGGGTCGCTGGAGGCTGGAAGGAGGGCAGAGCTGGGGCTCCTCTTACCCCAGCAGTGACAGCAAACTCAGTAGAGGGACGTGGGAATGTTCTGATGTCAGGGCCCCCAGGGCTACCCTGAGATCCTGCAGAGCCCCCACCAAGGTGAGTGAGGGTCTCTCCTCCCACCCTCCTGGCTTCCCTGCAGCTCCTGCTGCCACATGCCGGTTTCTCCTTACTTCTGCTCCTCTGGCATGCTTCCTCTGCCTCTAAGTGTCTGCCTCTAGCAGGGTTTGGCTGTTGTTTTTTTCTTTTGTGAGGGGAGGGGAGTCTACCTTCTAGAGCTGTGTCTTTTCTCACTCTTTCGTCCCTTGTCTGGAAAGAGCCTCTTGGGAGGAGGAAAGAGAGAGAGAGCTGAGCCCCCGGGGTGTGGGAGCACCATGAAGTCATGAAGTCTGGAGAGCAAAAGGCAGAGCCTGCTGAGGAGAGCCCTGCTTTTAGTCTTAAGTAAGAAAGAGAGAGAGAGAAAGAGAGAGAGAGAAAGAGAGAGAGAGAGAGAGAGAGATCCCTGCTTTTCCTCTGGAAGCACTTTGGATTTTATTTTATACAGATGGGTTCAGGCCAGTGTCATGTGCAAATTGATCAGGGTGCGGAGAGAAGGCATAGATGGGGAGGCCAGTTCCCTGAGGGCCATTGTTATCCTCATGGACAGTGGTTAAGGTAGTGCAGGCAGGTGGGAGCCAGCAGGGGTGAGTAGGGGTGAGTAGAGTTGAGAGTGGGTGTATTTTGATTCTTTGGTGGTTGGGGTTTGTGTGTGTGAGGAGAGGGGTCTGGGCTGGCCCAAGTAGCTACTGAAAGAATGAGGCAGTTCCCTACATGCAGCTATGAAGTGATGGCTAAGACGCAGTTAGATTGTGTGTGTGTGTGTGCATGTGTGTGTGTGAAAGAGGCCGTCTCTGCCTTTAAATGCTTTTGAAGGCTGCCTAGGAAGCTGGTCACAGCAGCCTTCCTGTTAGAATGGTAACGGGAGGAGGCCTCCTTTTCCTTGTATACCATTTTGTATTGTAGAATTTTGTATCATGTATGTATTTGACGTATTTATAAAACATTATCAGGCAGGTGCCCAGGCCTTGGAGAGAGAATTCCCATGGAGCTTTAGTCCTAGTCTCAGAGTGTTCTATACCGCTCAGGCCAGTGAGATGCCCATGACCTCTCAGAAGAGGCTCTCTGAGGCAGTGACTGACTCAGCAATTTTTCCCTGCCCCAGCAGGAAACTGGGAAACTGGACGGTCCTACCTGTTGAGGAGGCTGGAGAGGAGCAGGTGTACTCCAGGGGGCACAAGAGGTCTTCTTGGGGAGATGCTGATACACTGGGGGGTGTGAGAATCTGTATGCCAGGATGGCTGTAATTATTCAGCCTTCTAGTACTGTAGTATAAGTGAGGAAGGGAGGGAGTGGGGATGCCTGAAGGTTCATGTGACCAAGTGTCCCTACACACAGTAGGCAGGGCCAGGCATCTTCAGCACAAGAGGAGGAACTTCTGCTGTGAAGTCTAGGGGAGGACCCAGTTTGCTGTACAGGTTGGTCCAGCCTGGTGCCCATATGACAGAGACAGTGCTTGAAGGCTGTGGGGACAGCATTCACTACCGAGAAAACCCCCTTCACTCACAGCAGGTGTCACTGGTGGCAAGGATCACTGGGCATGCCTTCGTGGGCACAAGTCAGGACGTGCTCCCTTCTGTAGAGAGATAGTTCAAGTGGCTAGTTGGTGGTGGCAGATCTGAGCAGGCCCATCCCAGTTCAGGAAATTAATCAGGGTGAGATTGCAGGGCCCTGGGGAGTCACCTTGCTTCATCTTTGCAATGCAGTAAGGCAGACATGAATACACCAGCACACCAATTCCTCACATATCCAATGGCCATTTACTCGTGGAGGGCATCCTTGTCTTTGTAAACACCCAAAGATATTTCTTACATTGTTACTCACTGTCCCTCATAGAAACGAATCAAATAGTGAACTCCTATGATATCCAGTTCAAGCTTATTAAGTGGGACCTCCCTGTTTGCTGAAGGTGGAAATTGCACCCATCTATCACTTGATACTGTGTTGAAGTGTTAGTTGACTCATTACTTTTCTGAGGCAACACCTGTGCACTGAGATCCTACGGTGAGTCTGGCACCATTCCGGGGGCTGTCAACATCATGGTGAACGTAAATGGTGCTCATATTCTAGTGGGATTCTATAGGCAGGCAAAGTATAAACACAGAGGTTGCAAGTGCAATGTAGAACAGCAGAGAAGGGAAGGGGCTTGAGAGTGCAAGGCACTGGAGGGATTTTTTTTTTTTTTTGAGACAGAATCTCACTCTGTTGCCCTGGATAGAGTGCTGTGGTATCATAGCTCACAGCAACCTCCAACTCCTAGGCTCAAACCATCCTCCTGCCTCAGCCTCACAAGGTACCTGGGACTACATGAGCTTACCAGGAGTAACACATAGCTAGTTTTTCTATTTTTAGCAGAGACTGAGTCTCACTATTGCTCAGCCTGGTCTCAAACGCCCAAGCTCAAAGCAATCCTCTCACCTCTGCCTCCCAGAGTGCTAGGATTACAGTCTTAAGCCACAGCCCGATATTTGACATTTTAATATGGTCTTCACAGAACACTAATTTAAAAGGGTCAGCATTTGAATAAAGATATGAAGCAGTTGAGGGATAGAAATCTGAGGAAAGCAAAAAACATGCAAAGGAACAAAGATGGGCTATGTCCAGTCCAAGGACACTTGAGGAAACACAGGGGGTTAGAGGGGGAAGGTCAGAGGTGAGTTCAGAGGTGCTTGCGTGGGTGTGTTAGTGTGTTTTTATGTGTGTCTCTGTGTGTGTGTTTGTATGTGCGTGAGATAGGGCTTTGCTTGCCATTATAAGGATCTTGGTATTATTTGGAGTAATTTGTGTGTCGCTGATATGTTTTTCCGGGAGAGTTATGTCACATGACTTACATTTTAGCAGAATAGCTGGAAATACTGTGAGAACAGACCCAAGGGCACAAGAACAGAAACCAGGAGACCAGGTGATGGGAGGTGACAATAATTCAGTGAGAGAGGACAGTGGCTGGATAAGGGTCATTATGGTGGAGGTGGTAAGAGCTATTTAAACCCTGAGAAACCCAAAAGGAACCAAGAGCTTTTTCTGGTGATTTGGAACTAGAGAATAGAAAAAAAAAAAAGTAGAGGCATTAAAAATGGTTCCAGTAGTTTTGAACTGAACAAGAGGAAGACTAAAGAGGACCTCAAGTCTCCTTCCCTGATCATTACAAATATAAATGATCTCTCGGGCATGAAATAGTCCAAGTCCTGCTAGAGATAGTTAACCAAGTCCACATAATCCCAGATTTTTTTTTTTCATGTCAGACAGGTAATGTGCTGACTTTCTAACAAGATTTGTGGGAGGCACATCTCATGTAGGTGCATGAAAACCCAATTATCTTGCTTATGAACTACAAAAAAAAAAAAAAGATAAAAAGTACATCTTTTTTTGGTTTTCTTTTTTTAGAGACAGAGTCCCACTTTTTCGCCCTTGGTAGAGTGCTGTGTTGTCACACTCGGTAGGGTGCCGTGGTGTCACATCTCACAGCAACCTCCAGCTCTTGGGCTTAGGAGATTCTCTTGCCTCAGCCTCCCAGGTAGCTGGGACTACAGGCATCTGCCACAACATCCGGCTATTTTTTTGTTGCAGTTTTGGCTGGGGCTGGGTTTAAACCCGCCACCCTCAGAATCTACCCACTGAGCCCCAGGTGCCGCCCCATGATCCCAGTTTAAAAGAGTCAGTGTCATATGGCAAAGCTAAGACTTGTCTGAAGGAAGATTGTCCAATAGTCCTATGGCACATAAAATAATCCCATTTCTACTCTTCCTGGTATGGATACACACAAATGCAGTCTAGTTCCATGAACTAGCTGAGATCCTGTCATCTGTGTTATGAGAATATGAAAGAATGTCCCCTTGGATGCCCCAGAGTTATGTTGGTGAACTCCAATGAATTACAAAAGATATGTCTGACTGAAGAAGGATTCAGAGATCAAAAGAGACATGTCACTCAACTTCAGAATTTTTCTGCCCATTTTTTCAGGTGACTGTGAATGATTAAGCTATGGGATTATGGTGGAACCAGTCTTCCACAGATGGCTTCATTCTCTTGGGCATCTTCTCCCACAATCCAACTGACCTTGTCCTCTTCTCTGCAATTATGGTGGTCTTCACAGTGGCCCTCTGTGGGAATGTCCTCCTCATCTTCCTCATTGGCACAGATGCTCGGCTTCACACACCCATGTACTTCTTCCTCAGTCAGCTCTCCCTCATGGACCTCATGCTGGTCTGTACCATTGTGCCAAAGATGGTGGCCAACTTCCTGTCTGGCAGGAAGTCCATTTCCTTTGTGGGTTGTGGCCTACAAATTGGCCTCTTTGTCTCTCTCGTAGGATCTGAGGGACTCTTGCTGGGACTCATGGCTTATGATCGCTATGTGGCCATTAGCCACCCACTTCACTATCCCGTCCTCATGAACCCGAGGGTCTGTCTTCGGATTGCTGGGAGCTCCTGGGGCTTTGGGATAATAGATGGAATGATTCAGATGGTGGCAGCCATGAGCTTACCCTACTGTGCCTCAAAGGATGTGGACCACTTCTTCTGTGAGGTGCCAGCTTTATTGAAGCTGGCCTGTGCAGACACGTCCCTTTTTGACACCCTGCTCTTTGCTTGCTGTGTCTTCATGCTGCTCCTTCCCTTCTCCATCATCATGGCCTCCTATGTTCGCATCTTGGGGACTGTGCTCCAAATTCACTCTGCTCAGGCCCGTAAAAAAGCTCTGGTCACCTGTTCCTCCCACCTGACAGCTGTATCCCTTTTTTTGGGGGCAGCCATGTTCATCTACCTGAGGCCAAGGGGCTACCGGACCCCCAGCCATGACAAGGTGGTCTCTGTTTTCTACACAGTCCTTACGCCTATGCTCAACCCCCTCATTTACAGCTTAAGGAACCGGGATGTGATGGGGGCCCTGAGGAAGAGGCTGGACCACTGCAGGATTCGCAGCCAGCGCTAAACCCCAAGGCGCTGGTGCCTGGCTCTGCCAGCTCTTATCAACACATATGATGTTGGTAAATCACTGACCTTGGTGAGTGCCTGTTCCCCTTCACCAGTTAGTGGTCATTGGGCTTTTCATAGTTTTTGGCCTTTACAAGTAAGCCCATTATGAACATTCATGTACAAACAACAAAAACAATGAGACTCGTGATATCTGACTTATGTCTGGGATTTTGTAAAGATCACAACATGAAAAAGTAAAGCTCCATGAAGAAGCAATGCTTTACTGTTATTGTCACTGTTTTTGTTTATAATAGCCTTGGACTAAATTTACTCTATTTCTTAAGTCTTGGCATTAGCTGTTTTTCATTGAGTACTTAGTAATTTCTAGGCACTGTCTGTAGAGGATGCCAAGAGCCAGATAACCTATGAGCAAGATGATTTGCAGCTGGGGTACAGACCCTAGGGGCGATTCATCTGCAGGTGCTCCTTGCGGAGAAAGAGCCCGAGCCCATGGTGATCCTTAGGCACACAGTCATTGTCTAATACTCCCCTCATTTGTCTTGTGCTGTCTCAATAAAAGGTTACTGCAGAGGTTGCTCGGGGCTATCCTGCAAGTTTGTACTTCTAATCCGCGTGACGCCTGGTTCCTTCCTGAGGCAATCGAGTCCAGGGCCATAGGGGCCACTAGGGGCTGTGACAACTGTCCTGTTCTTTTTACATACCTTCTATGTGATTTTTGATGACTTAACCAATAAATATGGATGTCTTAAAATGGAAGCATTGTAGATGCCAGAAATTGAGTCTCTGTAATCTTTTTTAGATAGTTCTTAGCCCCCTGATGTGTTCCATTCGAGGATTTCTAAGGCCTCCGTTAAGAAATAAATAAAAAAATTCTCTACTGTTTGGAATTTATCCCTGTTGGGTGATACCTGCTTATTTGTGTATTACCAGTGCCTTATAAACATCAGTTGCTCAATAAAACATTTGTTGAATGAATGCAAGAAGAAAGCAGCAAAATGAAGTCATGTACACTGTTTCTGAAAACATTTTTAAAGCATTGTTCACCAGCCAAATCTGCTGTGCAGCTGAGATTCCTTTCAGTACTCCCAAGTTCTGCAACAATAAAACTGTACCCATCTTGGAGGGTGAAGATTAGGACAGCAATGAAAACAGAAATAAAGCTATTTTTTTTTTTTTTTTTTTGCAGTTTTTGGCCAGGGCTGGGTTTGAATCCACCACTTCTGGTGTATGGGGCCGGCACCCCACTTCTTTGAGCCACAGGCACTGCCCAATAAAACTACTTTTTATAATTTATATATCATTCAGGGTAGAGTTTGAAATATAACCATATCAGTTATTTATTTATTTATTTATTTTTTGTGGTTTTTGGACACGGGGCTAGGTTTGAACCCACCACCTCCGGCATATGGGACCAGCACCCTACTCCTTGAGCCATAGGCGCTGCCCAACCATATCAGTTATTTTAACAGAGAAAAGTTAATGTGAAGAATTGCTCATGGTTCCACCAGGAGAACCACCACCACCACCACAACAACAACAAAGAATTGCTGGCCAGGTGTGTTGGCTCATGCCTGTATCCCAACACTTTGGAAGGTTGAAGGGAAGGATTGCTTGAGGCCAGCTTGGGCAATGTAGTGAGACCTCACCTTTAAAAAGATTTTAGGGGGCCATTTGCGGTGTCTCACGCCTGTAATCCTAGGACTCTGGGAGGCCAAGTCCAGTGTATTGCCTGAGGTTATGGGTTCAAGACCAGCCTGAGCAAGAGTGAGACCCTGTCTCTAAAAATGGCTGGGCATTTGTGGTGGGTGCCTGTAGTTCCAGCTACTCCAAAGGCTGAGGCAAGAGGATTGCTGGAACCCAAGAGTTTGAGGTTGCTGTGAGTTGTGATGCCTTGGCATCTACTGAGGGCCACAAAGTGAGACTCTGTCTCAAAAACATACCAATAAAATAAATACAAAAACAAAAATCACCAAAACAGTCAAGGAAACCCTTGAGCCCAAATGTCTGAGGGGTGGACAGTGAGCACACCGTGTTCATACCTCAGAAGATGCCCTGACCTCTGAGGGCTACCCTGCCTAACTTGTGGTAGTGCCCGGTACCTCCAGAGCCAGGGGAAGAGGAATGGCTTGCAAAGCTGGGACCCACACTTCTGAGGAGCTGGTGCTTTGTGGTTGATTCTGATACTAGAAATTCAGAGGAGGGTCCTGATTGGTGAAGCCCAGGGGCCAGTCAGCTGTTGCTTGTTTCTTTGGAGGCGAGAGGAGACTGGTGCTGGGGATGTGAAAATAAAGCTAGCAAAGTGGAACCCACTTCTAGGATGAGAAAACATTGCTGAGATGATTATGACAGGATATACAGGAGGTTGTGAAGGGTTAGTTTCTCTTTCATCCCGGCTTACAGTTTCCTTCTAGTGTGCCTACTGGCAGATTACAGTGGAAATATCGACCACACAGTGGCCCCGGCATTGCAAGCCAGAGGACAGAACTGTGGGTCTGCGGCTGAGGTAATAGCTTGAAAACTGGCCTGGTCCACTCCTTTGGCCATTTAGCATCCACATACATCATTTTATCCATATTGGAACTTCCATTAAGCAGCAGCATTTTGCTATCCCACTGCAGTCTCCACACCTTTCCATGGGCAGCATTAGTTATATCTCTTGCTCAGTCACCATCTCTTTTGCATGTCAGCCACCACCAATAATCAGGACATAAAATACTAAGAGGAAGGAGGAGAAGGACAAATGAGCTCACACACGTGTACACACGCGCCTCTCCAATACACGAATTGATTATGAAGACCTAATTGGTATATATAACTTTGTTCTTCCACTTCCCATGCCCCATCTTTTCAGGGTCTTTTTCTGAACTGGCACTTGGTGTCATAACAGAGGCCAATTGCTTGTGGGTGACAGACACCGAGTATAGGAAAAGTCTATTCCATGGGCATAAGTTTATTGCTGCCCTTTTTTTCTATGAAATTAGTTTGTTGATCAGAAGCAACGTCATGAAGAATGCCTCAATTGTATCTGAGACATTTGGTAAGTACCTGTATGGTGGTGCTGTCAGAAGCATTATGTGTAAGGGAAACAAATTGAAATCAATAATAACTAAGATAGACTCTCACTGAATTAAAGATTTAAACTTAAGACATGAAGCTATAAATATACTAGAAGAGAGTGCAGGGAAAACCATTGGAGAAATTGGTCTGGGCGAGTATTTTCTGAGGAGGACCTCCCCACCCCCGGGGCAATTGAAACATCTTCAAAAATACTCTACTGGGACCTGATCAAACTAAAAAGCTTCTGCACAGCCAAGAACACAGTAAGTAAAGCAAGCAGACAGCCCTCAGAATGGGAGAAGATATTTGCAGGTTATGTCTCTGACAAAGGTTTAATAACCAGAATCCACAGAGAACTCAAACATATAAGCAAGAAAAGAACAAGTGATCCCATCGCAGGCTGGGCAAGGGACTTGAAGAGAAACTTCTCTGAAGAAGACAGGCACACGGCCTACAGACATATGAAAAAATGCTCATCTTTAATCATCAGAGAAATGCAAATCAAAACTACTGTGAGATACCATCTAACTCCAGTAAAATTAGCCCATATCATAAAATCCTAAGACCAGAAATGTTGGTGTGGATGTGGAGAAAAGGGAACACTTCTACGCTGCTGGTGGGAATGCAAATTAATACATTCCTTTTGGAAAGATGTTTGGAGAACACTTAGAGATCTAAAAATAGATCTGCCATTCGATCTTATAATTCCTCTACTAGGTATATACCCAGAAGACCAGATATTTGCACCAGAATGTTTATTGCAGCCCAATTCACAATTGCTAAGTCATGGAAAAAGCTCTAGTGCCCATCAATCCACAAATGGATTAATAAATTGTGGTATATGTACACCATGGAATATTATGCAGTCCTAAAGAAAGATGGAGACTTTACCTCTTTCATGTTTACATGGATGGAGCTGGAACATATTCCTCTTAGTAAAGTATCTCAAGAATGGAAAAAAAAGTATCCAATGTACTCAGCCCTACTATGAAACTAATTCATGGCTTTCAAATGAAAGCTATAACCCAGTTATAACCTAAGAATAGGGGGAAGGGGGAAAGGGAGAGGGAGGGAAGTGGGCAGAGGGAGGGTGATTGGTGGGATTACACCTGCGGTGCATCTTACAAGGGTACATGTGAAACTTAATAAATGTAGAATGTAAATGTCTTAACATAATAACTAAGAAAATGCCAGAAAGGCTATGTTAACCAGTGTGATGAAAATGTGTCAAACAGTCTATAAAACCGGTGTATGGTGTCCCATGATCGCATTAATGTATACAGCTATGATTTAACAATAAAAACCAAATAAATAAATAAAAATAAAAAAATAAAAATAATAATCGATATCTATTCCAGGGAGGTCAAATTGCTATTGTGTTTGTGATGAGAGGGATAATCAACCAACATAATCAACCTGCTTCTATATGGCCATCTGATTCGTCACAGGAAATTTGCCACATTGGATTCCACGATGGGATTCTGCTGATGGAGGATCAGCCATTCAGGGTTGTGGTAGCCAGGCAGGTTGGTGAGGATAAATCTACGTTGCTATGTCTATGCATATCCTGTGTGTCTACAACCACAACCACTTTGTCCCTGGCTGACTTCACATGCATAAGAGTTGTTCACAGAGCATGATATTCTATGTAATGTTAAGATGATCAAGATCTCTGTAGACCTGGAGAAAAGATGTAGTTCTGGGACAAGATTGTGAGATTCACCATCAGTCCTTGAAGATCAACATTCTGCTTTTGGTCTTCTTTTCAAGTTGTCAGAGAGAAAAAATAATTTTCCATGTCAATAAGTTACATATCAGGCATCAGGGTCTGGGCTGGCTTTTTCAGGTAAAGATGCCCACATCTATAGTAGCTACTGCAGTGAGCGCCATCATCTGATTAACTTTACAGCAATGTGCTGTAATTTTCTAAGATCCACTCACCTTCTGTACAGGCCAAAAAAGATGTGCATATTTCAAGTCTATGGTAGCACTAACACTTGCAATTCTTTGAGGGATGAGGTACTTATTTTGGCTCCAAAAGTTGTTCTTTCTACCATCACAGAATTTTCTCAACAGCTCAGAGAGCCATTATGGGGTTTCTACAAGTTTCTGACTATGTCTATTCCAAATTTATGTTAAGAATCTTGGAAATACTATGATTTAACAATAAATAAAAAAGAATCTGGGAAATAAGTACATGGGTCAATTAAAAAACTTACTCAGACCACTGTGATTTAAACTTAGCCCTAGCTGCCTCTTATTCCCTCATCACTGTAAATTCTCACTTTAACTGGTCATGCTGGTATTTTAGGTAGCAAAGAATTGGTGTCAACGTAGAGTGAACATCTAGAGAGAATAAGGATCATCTGCATTCATTTGACTTGATTGTGAGGACTCAAACCTAAGGTCCCTGCATCAATAAGACTTTACTATTTATACCAAGTAATTCTTGCCTGGGAAGATGAGGCTGTGAATCATAACATGACTGTGTTGTTAGCTTTATCTGAGAAATGGGCAGTTCAATCAACCTCCTTTCTAATACAATAGATGGCTCAGTTGGCTAAACTCAGCTGCTTATAAGACACTTATTTTCTCATTAAGACTTTTCCACAGCTCACACTTACCATGCCCACCAGGCTTGTTGTGTCACAAACTTTGAGCAACTCTATCAGATCCCTGCATTGCAAGAGCTACTTCAAACTATGCCAATCCAGGTGCTAGAACTCTACATCTACTCTTCCAAAAAGGTTGTATTAGTTTGCAATCCCACCAGCAGTGTAAAAGTGTTCCCTTCTCTCCACATCCACACCAGCATCTGCAGTTTTGAGATGTTGTGATGTGGGCCATTCTCGCTGGGGTTAGATGGTATCTCAGGGTGGTTTTGATTCGCATTTCTCTAATAGATAGGGATGATGAGCATTTTTTCATATGTTTGTTAGCCATTCGTCTATCTTCTTTACAGAAGGTTCTATTCATATCTCCCCCCCATTGATATATGGGATTGTTGGCTTTTTTCATGTGGATTAATTTGAATTCTCTATAGATCCTAGTTATCAAGCTTTTGTCTGATTCAAAATATGCAAATATCCTTTCCCAGTGTGTAGGTGGTCTATTTGCTTTGGTTGTTGTCTCCTTAGCTGTACCAAAGCTTTTCAGTTTAATGAAGTCCCATTTGTTTATTTTTGTTGTTTTTGGAATTGCCATGGCAGTCTTCTTCATGAAGTCTTTCCCCAGGCTAATATCTTCCAGTGTTTTTCCTATGCTTTCTTTGAGGATTTTTGTTTCATGCCTTCAATTTAAGTCCTTTATCCATCTTGAATCAATTTTTGTGAGTGGAGAAAGGTGTACGTCCAGTTTCAGTCTTTTACATGTGGATATCCAGTTCTTCCAGCACAATTTATTGAATAGGGAGTCTTTCCCCCAAGGTATGTTCTTGTTTGGTTTATTGAAGATTAGGTGGTTGTAAAATGTTAGTCTCATTTCCTGTTTTTTCATTGAATTCCAAACGTCTATGTCTCTCTTTTTGTGCCAGTACCATGCTGTCTTAACCACTATGGCTTCGTAGTACAGCCTAAAATATGGTATGGTGATGCCCCCAGCTTTGTTCTATTACTAAGAACTTCCTTAGCTATACAGGTTTTCTTCTGGTTCCATACAAAATGCAGAATCATTTTTTGCAAATCTTGAAAGTACAATGATGGTATTTTAATAGGAATGGCATTGAATAGGTAGATTGCTTTGGAAATTCAGACATTTTAACAATGTTGATTCTTCCCAGCCATGAGCATGGTATGTTCTTCCATTTGTTAATTCCCTCTGCTATTTCCTTTCTTAGGATTTCATAATTTTCTTTATACAGGTCCTTCATTTCCTTTGTTAGGTATATTCCTGGGTATTTAATTTTCTATGAAGCTATGGTGAAGGGAGTTGTGTCCTTAATTAGCCTCTCATCTTGACTTTTATTGGTGTATACAAAGACTACTGACTTGTGGACATTGATTTTATATCCTGAGACATTACTGTATTTTTTGATGACTTCCAAGAGTCTTGTGGTTGAGTCTCTGGGGTTCTCTACGTATAAGATCATGTCGTCAGCAAAGAGGGAGAGTTTGATTTCCTCTTGTCCCATCTGGATGCCCTTTATTTCCTTCTCTTGCCTAATTGTATTGGCTAGAACTTCCATCACTATGTTGAATAGTAATGGTGACAGAGGACAACCTTGTCTGGTTCCAGCTCTAAGAGGAAAAGCTTTCAGTTTTACTCCATTCAGTAAAATATTAGCTGTGGGTTTGTCATATATAGCTTCGATCAGTTTAAGAAATGTGCCACCTATACCTATACTCTTCAGTGTTCTAATTAGAAAAGGATGCTGGATTTTATAGACTGCTTTTTCTGCATCTATTGAGAGGATCATATGGTCTTTATTTTTTCTTCTGTTAATATGGTGGGTAATGGACTTGCATATATCAAACTAGTCTTGTATCCCTGGGATGAAACCTACATGATCATGATGTATGACTTTTTTGATGATAAACTATAATCTATTGGCTAGGATTTTGTTGAGAATTTTTGCATCTATATTCATTAGTAATGAATAAAAAGACCCTTTTTAGTTGGGCTTTTTCCATGACTTAGCAATTATGAATTGGGCTGCAATAAACATTCTGGTGCAAATATCTTTGTTATAATGTGATTTTTGGTCTTCTGGGTATATACCTAGTAGAGGAATTATAGGATTGAATGGCAGATCTATTTTTAGATCTCTAAGTGTTCTCCAAACATCTTTCCAAAAGGAATGTATTAATTTGCATTCCCACCAGCAGTGTAGAAGTGTTCCCTTTTCTCCACATCCACACCAACATCTCTGGTCTTGGGATTTTGTGATATGGGCTGATCTTACTGGAGTTAGATGGTATCTCAAAGTAGTTTTGATTTGCGTTTCTCTGATGATTAAAGATGATGAGCATTTTTTCATATGTCTGTAGGCTGTGCATCTGTCTTCTTCAGAGAAGTTTCTCTTCAAGTCCCTTGCCCAGCCTGCGATGGGATCACTTGTTCTTTTCTTGCTTATATGTTTGAGTTCTCTGTGGATTCTGGTTATTAAACCTTTGTCAGAGACATAACCTGCAAATATTTTCTCCCATTCTGAGGGCTGTCTGCTTGCTTTACTTACTGTGTTCTTGGCTGTGCAGAAGCTTTTTAGTTTGATCAGGTCCCAGTAGTGTATTTTTGAAGCTGCTTCAATTGCCCGGGGGGTCCTCTTCATAAAATACTCGCCCAGACCAATTTCTTCAAGGTTTTTTTTGCACTCTCTTATAGTATTTTTATAGTCTCATGTCTTAAGTTTAAATGTTTAATTCATTGAGAGTCTATCTTAGTTAATGGTGAAAAGTGTGGGTCTAATTTCAGTCTTCTACAGGTTGCCAGCCGGTTTCCCCAGCACCTTTTGTTAAATAGGGAATCTTTTCCCCACTGAATGTTTTTAATTGGCTTGTCAAAGATCAAATAACGGTAAGTAGCTGGGTTCATCTCTTGGTTCTCTATTCTGTTCTATAAATCTGCCTCTCTGCTTTTGTGCCAGTACCATGCTGTTTTGATCACTATTGATTTATAGTATAGTCTGAGGTCTGGTAGTGTGATTCCTCCTGCTTAGTTTTTATTTCTGAGTAATGTCTTGGCTATTTGAGTTTTTTTCTGATTCCATATAAAACAAAGTATTATTTTTTCAAGATCTTTAAAGTATGACAGTGGAGCTTTAATAGGGATTGCATTAAAATTGTATATTGCTTTGGATAGTATGGACATTTTAACAATATTGATTCTTCCCAGCCATGAGCATGGTATGTTTTTCTATTTGTTAACATTTTCAGCTACTTCTTTTCTTAGAGTTTCAACACTTCTACACTGCTGGGGAATGCAAACTAATACGTTCCTTTTGGAAAGATGTTTGGAGAACACTTAGAGATCTAAAAATAGACCTGCCATTCGATCTTATAATTCCTCTACTAGATATATACCCAGAAGACCAAAAATCACATTATAACAAATAAATTTATGCCAGAATGTTTATTGCAGCCCAATTCATAATTGCTAAGTCATGGAAAAAGCCCAAGTGCCCATCGATCTATGAATGGATTAATAAATTGTGGTATATGTACACTGTCCCGACCCGCGGCACAGCAACGGGGGACGCAGGAACCACCTAAAGGAGAAAAACAAACAAGGAGCGCGAGAAAGGGAGACAAGACAGTTTTCTGATCAAGTCTCAAACTTTATTGAAAAACTTGTGCCTTATAAGCATTACGGGGAAAGAGGGTGGGTCTTGTTGGGAGGTTCAGAGGAGTTGCCAACTGGGGATTGGCTAGAATAAGCAAGATGGGGCATAAGGTGATTGGTTGGCTAGTTGCCGGGTAGTTACCGGGTAAAGGTAAAACTGTTTTTTACTTAAAGAGGAAGTAAGGCGGAGCTGTGCCTTATATGGCTTCCAACGGTACACCATGGAATATTATGCAGCCTTAAAGAAAGATGGAGACTTCACCTCTTTCATGTTTACATGGATGGAGCTAGAACATATTCTTCTTAGTAAAGTATCTCAAGAATGGAAGAAAAAGTATCCAATGTACTCAGCCCTACTATGAAACTAAGTTATGGCTTTCATATGAAAGCTGTAACCCAGTTATAACCTAAGAATATGGGGAAAGGGAAAGGGGAAAGGGAAGGCAAGGGAGGGGGGAGGCTGGGCGGAGGGAGGGTACTTGGTGGGACCACACCTATGGTGCATCTTACAAGGGTACATGTGAAACTTAGTAAATGTAGAATATAAATGTCTTAACACAATAACTAAGAAAATGCCAGGAAGGCTATGTTAACCAGTGTGATGAAAATATGTCAAATGGTCTATAAAACCAATGTATGGTGCCCCATGATTGCATTGATGTACACAGCTATGATTAAATAATAAATAAAAAGAGTCTATAATGAATATTTCAGTTCAGCAAATGTATTTCTCAGTTCTATGATTTCTATTTGATTTTTTTCATTATTTTAAATTCTTTTTTTTTGAAAATGACAGTTTTGTTTTATTCTTTCTTTTTTTTTTTATTTTCACATAGACATGTGTTCATTAAGCTTCCACTTTCTGCCTTCACAAAATTAAAAAGGCTTAAAATTTAACAACAATAACAATGTTGAAGATAGAGACCAGAAATGAAAACCTCACAAAGAATGAACGAAGACAAATACATTCAGAAAAGAAATCAGACAATTGCTGCAATAAAGTATTAAGCAATAATAATAGTAATACAAAGAAAGTAACATTCACATTGTCAAATAAGAGTATGTCTATTATAGAATGCTTTGACTCTGAAGTTCAGTATGGAGTCATCAATTAACTACTTCTTATTATTTTTTTCACCAAAGTATCAAAGAGTAGGCAACTAATATTTATAAATAAAAATAAAAGATAATTTCAAAAGACAGACCATGCCAAATCTTATAGACAACAGAAAAAGAAGAAATACTTCAAAATCATTCTACTTAATCTGGATACACCTGATAGTAAAAATGGAAAAAAAATATTATTATCAAGGGGAAATTACAAATATAATTCACTTATAAATGAGGATGCAGTATCCTGTATCCTAAACAACATATTAACAAGTTGAAGTAAAAATTAATGTTTAAGTAATGTACTTTGGTCAAAATCTAATCCAATTTATGTGAGAATTAGTCACTATTTTCTTTCTTCTCTTTTTTTCTTTTCCTTACCATCCCCCCTCCGTCTTTCTCTGTCTGCTCGTCCTTTCCCCCATGCCCCACCATGTCATTAATTGTCATTAATTGTCATCATATTAAAGTTGAATACATAGGATTCATACTTCTCCATTCCTGTGATGCTTCACTAAGGATAATGTGTTCCACCTCCATCCAGGTTAGTACAAATGCTGCAAAATCTCCATTTTTTAAAAATAGCTGAATAATATTCCATGGTATACATATACATATTGCAAATTCTTTGTTAAATTTCTCTGATTAATTTCTGAATTGCTTCTCCTTTGGCTCAGTTATAGAACAGAGTTTCCAGGGCTGGGGGTGGTAGTCACACCCTCTACTCCTCTTTGTCTCTGGCTATCCTCAGGGATATTTCTCCCTTCAGGTTCATGATGCTTCCCCTGGCTGGAGGCAGGGAAAAGTCTCCTGTCAAGTTACCCATTATGTTGGGAAGCTGACAATCCTCAGTCTCACTTTTTCCATTGTAGAAACTGTGACTTGGGGGAAAATTTTCATGGAGTTGGTGCAGGGAAAAATGGGGGAAAGGGTGTCATAAATATGAAAGCACAATTCTGTTACTGTTTGGTTGGAGTTTTTTCACTTCTTTGTTGCCCTGGAAACTATCTCCTACTTATATTTGAGTTTTGAGTTATTGCTGGTGATACTCTTTGTGTTGTATATTTGTTTTTGATTTTATGTGTGTGTGGGTGATGCCAGATTCCTTCTATGCCACCATGTTGGAACTGGAACTCTCCAATCTGTCAGTTCATATTTTCTGTTTCTTCTTGAGTCTTTTTTTTTTGTAGAGATAGAGTCTCACTTTATCGCACTTGGTAGAGTGCAATGGTGTCACACAGCTCACAGCAACCTCCAACTCCTGGGCTTAGGCGATTTTCTTGCCTCATCCTCCTGAGTACCTGAGACTACAGGCACGGGCCACAATGCCCGGCTATTTTTTTGTTGCAATTTGGCTGGAGCCGGGTTTGAACCCATCACCTTCATTATACGGCGCTGGCGTCCTACCCACTGAGCCACAGGCGACTCCCTCTTCTTGAGTCATTTTTAATAGTTTCTTTGTCCTAGAAATTTTTCCACTTCATCTTGTTTTTAAATTATTTTTTTGTGTAGAATTTGATCATAATGTTCTTTTAGTATGTTTTTTATTTCAGTAACGTCAGTGTTTATTTATTTATTTATTTTTTAGAGACAGAGTCTCACTTGTCACCCTTGGTAGAGTGCCATGGCATAACAGCTTATGGCAACTTCCAGCTCTTGGGCTTAGGTGATTCTCTTGCCTCAGCCTCCGGAGTAGCTGGGACTACAGGCACCTGCCACAACGCCCGGCTATTTTTTGTTGCCATTTGGCAGGTTTGAACCTGCCAGCCTCGGTATATGGGGCCGGCCAGTAAAGTCAGTGTTAACGACTTCATTTGTAATTTCTGATTTTAGCTATTTAGCTATTTGTGTCTTTTTTTTTTTTTTTTTTTTTGAGGTAGAGTCTCAAGCTGTCGCCCTGTGTAGAGTGCTGTGGTGTCACAACTCACAACAACCTCAAACTCTTGGGCTTAAGCGATTCTCTTGCCTCAACCTCCCAAGTAGCTGGGGCTACAGATGCCCGCCACAGTGCCTGGCTATTTTTTTTGCTGTAGTTGTCATTGTAGTTTGGCAGGCCCAAGCTGTATTTGAACCTGCCAGCTCCGGTGTATGTGGCTGGCACCCTAGCTGCTTGAGCTACAGGTGCCAAGCCTATTTGTGTCTTCTCTTTTATTTTCTTTGTAGCTAAAGATTTGTCAATTTTCTTAACCTTTCAGAAACCCAGCTTTGGTTTTGTTGATTTTCTCTATTTTCCCTTCTCTATTTCATTGATCTCCACTCTAATATTTATTAGAGTCTTGGGTTTAGTTTTCTCTTTTTTCTAGTTATGTTATTTTTTGAGTTTTTTTTAATGTAGGCATTTGCAACTATCAATTCTCCTCTGAGTATTGCTTTCCTGCATCCCATATTTTGCATATTGTATATATATATATAATAAAATATATTTATTTTGTTTCATTTTTTTAGTAGGAATGGGGTCTCACTCTTGCTCAGGCTGGTCTTGAACTCCTGAACTCAAGCAATCCACCCACCTTGGCCTCCCAGGATGCTAGGATTACAAGTGTGAGCCACTATGCCCAGCTGTATTTTTATTTTTATATATTTCAAAATATTTTCTAATTTCTTTTATGATTCTTTGACCCATTTGTTATTAAAGTATGTTAATCTCCACAAAGTTTTGAATTTTATCATTTTCCTTCTGCTATTGATTTCTAGTTTCATTTCATTATAGCAAGGAAGACACTGCTTATATATGTGGTATTAAGTGTACTGAGACTTCCTTGTAGACTAACATATAGATATGATTTATCCTGGAGAATGTTCCACATCCACATGAGAAAAATGTGTGTTCTGATGCTGGGTGGAATGTTGCACATATGGCTGTAAGGCTTAGTTGGGTTGTAATGTTTAAATCCTCCATTTCCTTGTTGATCTTCTGTCTAGGTGTTCTATCCATTGTTGAAAGTGGAGTATTAAGTCTCCAACTGTTATTATAGAGCTATCTATTTTCCTTTCAATTCTGTCAAAGTTTGCTTCATATATTTTGCAGTTCTTTCATATTTGTATGTTTAAAATTGTTATACCTCCTTGATGAAACAATTCTTTTGTAATATATAACATTATTGGCAATATAATGTCCTTTTATGTTTCTTATAACAGAAGAAACAGACTTTTCTTAAAGTCTGTTTTTTTCTGATATTGTATTGCCACCCAGCTCTCTTTTGTTTATATTTGGATGGAATATCTTTTTTCAACCTTTTGTTTTTCTTCTACTTCTGTCTTTGGATCTAAGTGAATCTCGCATGGACAATATATAGTTAAATCATGTCTTTAAAAATTTCTTCTGCCAATCTCTGCTTTTTAAGTAGAGAGTTTAATCCATTGAAATTTTAAGTCTTTACTGATCAGAACAGACTTATTTCTGGCATTTTGCTTTTGTTTATATGTTTTATACCTGCTTAGTTTCTCATTTATTTCATTACTGCCTTCTTTTGTGTTTCTTTTAATAGTGTACTGTTTTAATGCCCTTTTCATTTCCTTTTGTGTGTATATTTTTGAGATACTTTTTAATGTCTGCCATGGAGATTACAATTATTGTTCTAAATTTATAATGCTCTATTTTATGTTGCTTAATTTAGGTTTAAAAGCATATAAAACTCTGCTCTCATACAGCTCTGTCCACCTTTATGTTGTCGTCACAAATTACATCTTTAAACATTGTATGCCAAATAACATAGGCTTATAATTATTATTTAGTGCACTTATCTCATAAGTCATGTAAGAAATGTAAAGAAGAGTTACAGTTCAAAAAGACATTCTTGGCTTGGTGCCTGTAGCGCAGTGCTTATGGTGCCAGCCACATACACCAAGGGTGGCGGGTTCAAACCCAGCCTGGGGCCAGCTAAACAACAATGACAACTGCAACAAAAAATAGCCAGGTGCAGTGGCGGGTGCCTGTAGTACCAGCTACTTGAGAGGCTGAGGCAAGAGAATTGCTTGAGCCCAAGAATTTGAGGTTGCTATGAGCTGTGATGCCATGGCACTCTACTGAGGGTGACATAGTGAGTCATTTTCTAAAAAAAAAAAAAAAGACATTCTTAAAGGCCATGTGTGATGGCTCATAGCTGTAATCCTAGCACTCTGGGAGGTCGAGGCCAGTGGATCGCCTGAGCTCAGGAGCTGGAGACCAGCCTGAGCTAGAGCAAGACCTCATCTCTGGAAATAGCCAGATGTTGTGGTGGGTAACTGTAGTCCTAGCTACTCAAAAGGCTGAGGCAAGAGGATTGCTTGAATTCAAGAGTTTGAGTTTGTTGTTAGCTATGATGCCACGGCACTCTATTGAGGATGACAAAGTGAGACTCTTTCTAAAAAAAAAATAATGATAAAATAAATAAAAGATAGTCTTAGCTTAGTATAATACATTTAAATATAAGAAAATAAACCAAAACACAGTAACACTTGCTTTTATAGTCACCTATTTTCCCTTTTTATCAGAGTCTTAAACATTTTTTAATAAGGATTTGAGTTACTGTCCAGTGTCCTTTTAATTCTGTCAGAATGACTTCCATTAGTATTACTTATAGAGCAAGTCTGCTAGCAATGAACTATCTTAGTTTTCCAAATCTGGGAGTGTCTTAATTTTTTTTCTCTTTGAGGGATGGTTTCAACAGATGTAGAGTTCCCATTACTGGACAAGTTTGTGTGTGTGTGTGTGTGTGTGAGTGTGTATGGTTTAGGATGTCAATTTGGCAGGGCACAGTGGCTTGCACCTGTAATTCTAGCACTCTGGGAAGTCAAGGCAGGTGAACTCAGGAATTTGAGATCAGACTGACCAAGAGTGAGACTCCCAGCTCTAAAAATAGCTGGGTGTTGTGATGAGCACCTGGAGTCCTAGCTACTTGGAAGGCTGAGGCAGGAGGATCACTTGAGCCCAAGAGTTTGAGTTTGCTGTGAGCTGTGATGCCATGGCCCTCTACCCAGGACACAGACTGTGACGCTTTTTTTTTTTTTTTTTTTTTTTTAGAGACAGAGTCTCACTTTGTCACCCTTGGTACACAGTACTCTTCAACTCCTGGGCTTAGGCAATTCTCTTGCTTCAGCCTCCCGAGTAGCTGGGACTACAGGCATCCAGCACAACCCCTTGCTATTTTTGGTTGCAGTTTGGTCGGGGCTGGGTTCAAACCCGCTGTCCTTGGTATATGGGGCCGGCGCATTACCCACTGAGCCACAGGCACTGCCCGAGACACTGTTTCAATAAAAAAAAAAAAAGTCAGCTCACTCCCTTTTTGCCTCTGTGATTTTTGGTGCAAAATCTTCTATTAATCTTATGTACATCATGGCGAGTCACTTCTCTCTTGTTGCTTTTAAGATTCTCTCTTTCTCTTTGACTTCCAGCAATTTGATTATAATGTATTTCAGTGTAGATTTCTTTTTGTTTGTGCTTTTTGGAGTTTATTGCACTTCCTGATTGTGCCAATTCATGTGTATTGTCAAAATTTAGTAGTATTCGTTCATTATTTCTTTAAATATTCTTACCGCCCCCTTTTCTCCTCTCCCTGGATGGTCAAATCCCTGTCCACATATTGTTATGCTTTGTGGTGTCTCACAGATCTCCTAGATTGTCTTTATTTTTCTTCATTCTTTTATCTTTCTGCTCCTCACACCAATATCTAAATTGTTCTACCATCAAGTTTGTTGGTATTTTTTTCTACATTTCTACGTAAGTCTGTTATTAAAATCTTATGAAATTTTCATTTCAGTTATTGTACATTTCAGCTCCAGAATTTATTTGGTTCATTTAAAAAATTTCTCTCTCTTTATTAATATTTTCTATTTATTTGTATATCATTTTCCTAGTTTTTTTTTGTTTGTTTTTCGAGACAGAATTTCACTATGTCACCCTCAATAGAATGCTGTGATGTCACAGCTCACAGCAACCTCAAACTCTTGGGCTTAAGCAATTCTCTTGCCTCAGCCTCACAAGTAGCTGAGACTACAGGCACCTGCCACAGTGCCTGGCTATTTTTTGGTTATGGTTGTCATTGTTATTTGGCCACCCAGGCTGGGCTCGAACCCACCACCTTCAGCATATGTGGCTGGCGCCCTAGCCACTGAGCTACAGGTGCTGAGCCATTTTCCTAGTTTTTGTACATGGCTTTCTTTAGCTCTTTGAGCTAAAGTTAATTTAAAGTCTTCATCTAGTAATTCTAACGTCTGTGGTTCCTCAGGGACAGTTTCTGGTGATTTCTTCTGTGAATAGGCCACACTTTGTTTTCATGCTATGCAATTTTTGTTGAAAATGGGATATTTTGAATATTATAATACTGTAAATCGTATTTGTCCCCCTCCTCAGCATTTATTTCTTTTGATTTCTTTGTAGCCTGCAGTTGTTTGTTGTTTTGCAAACTTTTCCCCTAAGGTATGTATTTTTATCTCACTTTGTGGCTTTGGGAAGAATAGAAATCAGTAAACTACATCCTTAAGACCTATCATGGGGAGATGACTTTAGATTATCCATTTAATTTAATTCTCAAAACAAAGATTTTGTGATGAACAACATTATTCCCATTTTATAGTCAAGAAAACTGGGACTCAGATTGGTAAAGTCTCCAGCCTAAATAAGATTCTTACACAGATAGGTCTGACTTCAAGCCTGTGTCTCTGCTATGTTGCCTTTAATTTTGGAAATGTTTTAGTATGGGAGAAGCCCGTTAGGTGTGAGCTGACAAAAGAATGGACAGGAGGTGGTTAACGCCAGGGACAGATGACCTCTTGGTCATAGCAGAGTGTGTTTCTTATATCCTTGGTCTCCCCGTGACTGTTGGATGCCAGTGGAATTGAGCTCTGACTAAGAAGGGTCATTGTGCCCTTGAATGGAAGCCTCTTCATGTAGCCTAGGTAACTGGAAGAGGCAATAAGATGTCCTGTTGACTTTGCCTACATCTATTTAATGGCTGTCTCCAGCTGGATCACAACATAGAGAAAAGCCAACACTTATCATTTTTTTGTAATAGAGAGAAACCCAATTCTTCCCAGATTGGCCCATAGAAACCCTCCCTAGCCTTCCTCTCCATCCTCCCCTGGGAGAAAGTTTGTTGAAGCAGCTGAGATGAGCAGAGAAGTTTGCAGGAGGCTCTCTTCCCTTGGAGGTTTAATTGCTGAGACTGAGGATAGAGGTGGCAGAGGACAGGTCTCTTAGGATTTGTGAGAACAAAAGCAACTTTCTTTAGTCACAGCAGAGGGGAAAGAAGCCGGTGGGAATAAGAAGGGTGGTAGGGAATAAGACTAATCAGCCAAGTGGGGGGCATGGCATGGTGAGGGGCTCCCCACAGGTGAGAGGTCCCTCTTCAGGCCCAGCCGGCTCTCAGCCTGCTTTCCTTCTGGATGAGGTAGGGATATTCTTTCTGTGCTATATATAATTAAGGCTTTTTCTTAACTCCTACTGATTCCATCAGGGTTTTAAAATGGGATTCATTCTTCTAGGTTTTTATGTTGTTCCTTCCCTCAGAACCTATTTTCTTTTTGCTTTAACCATCTTAAGGCATTTCTTTAAAGCCCTTTCACAGCTCTCATGGAAAACTTTGGGCATTTCCTGCCTGTGGATAGGAGATGCTCCAAGGGCCTCAACCAATTCCCACTTTCACAGGATAAAGGGCATTCTAGAGCAGCTCTGACCACAGGGGCCTTTCTTCCTCCCAGAAATCCCTCTTCTCTTTCCTTTTCTAGGTCTCTTCTTTCCATGTCAGGCCCATTTTCTTCAAAGAATATGGGTGCACCAGCTTCCCTGCAGTGAGAGAGACCGTTTTGCATATGTAACCTACTGACCAGAGCAGCTGCCCTGAGTGTGGTGGAGTCTGTTCACAAAGGACACACAGCGGCCGTGGAGAGCCCGTCCTCCTGGCCTCCCCGGTCCTTCCTGGAGCCCTTGGCTCTGTGGTTTCAGGTAATGCTCTTCCTCTCTGTCCTGCTGTCTGTTGTCAAATGCTTGACAAGTTTGTTCACCCCACAGGTGTTCCTGCCATTCTGTTGCTTACTATTTCTCTTGAGGTAGAGAACTATTGTGTGGTTATAGTTGGCTTCTAAAATATTGGTTTCTTTCAACAATTCTTTTTTTTTTTTTAAAAAGTCAAAATGATACCATTTATTTGATGAAACCAAAGTGGAATAAAACTAGAAATAAATTCTGAGAGGAATTATCAGAAATATATAAACATGTGAAATACATAGAAATTACATAATCTTTTGTTTCAACAATTCTTTATTCTGTGGGTAGGAAACTAGAAAATACCTGAGGGGTTGTCTCTTTCCAACCTAGTCATTTTATAGCTGGGGAGACTGAGACCAGAAAGGGGAACTGACTTCTCTAAGAAGGTTTTAGGAAGGTGGGCATTGTTGGGCCTTTTTGAGTCTACAGAGGGTTGAATAACGGCTGGATCACCCAGAAATGGCACACATCTGGACCCCTCAGGGTAGTGCGAGTGTTAGCTGTCCTGGTGGTATCTGGTTGTCAGATTTTGTCTAAAAGATGGTGATGAAATCCACTCTGCCACCTGCTACATCTACCTACATTTCTAACTCCTGGAAACAAGTTTTGATTTGCTGCTCTCTCACCTCCCATAAATATTTTTTCTGTTTTCATGTTCTCTTTTATGCCCCTTCTTCTTGAAGGAGCACACAGTCCAGGCTCTGCAATTATTTGGAAGCACTTGCCTTGGTGTGTGGGTTTCCTTCCCTTCCACTTTGCAGTGTTCTTTCTCTGCCAGAAAGTTGTCTTGTGGGTCTGCCTTCTTTCCTTTCTTCAACAGGGATCTGTAACAGAATTCCCAGGTGTGCATCTGCAGAAGTTGCTTAGGTACACAGCCTGAGGGTTTGGCAAGGTCTGACCTGAAGGGTTTGGGAAAGTATTTGTTTTTAACCTGCTAAGGCTTTGTTAGGAGAAATTTGCATCTCAATGGGTAGCAGGGGCTTAGGTTACACTAGAAAGTGGCTTCCCTCATTAGCAAAGATTGTTAATTCATTTGATCAATTGATTAAAATTATTGATTGAAAACTAACAAATGCACCTGATAAGAGTCAGAGTAAACAGTGTTCAAGTTCCGTTTCCAAATTCAGATTTTCCACACAACATGCTTTTAAAAAATATCCCCTTCCTCTTACATTCCTCTGGCTCCTGTCTCTTTCCAGAGCTTAGTAACTGGCTGTAGATATCACGGTAGCTGCCATGATGTACTGGACACTTATTGCGCATCAGGCACCGATGTAGGAGCTCTCACAGGTCATATCCCACCTCATTCCCACAGCACCATACGAGGAAATATTTCCAACTCAATTGTTACCCGAATTGGTTGGTTAGGAATGTTGTACCCAATGCGAGTGGAATTATAGAGACAACGCCAGCACACTGAGTTCAAATTAGGTATGCCCACCCCTTCTTTTTCAAAGGTTTTCTTTTTTTTTTTTTAATTAAATCATAGCTGTGTACATTAATGCAATCATGGGGTACAATGTGCTAGTTCCACACACAATTTGAAGTATTTTCATCAAAGTGGTTAACATAGTCTTCATGGCATTTTCCTAGTTACTGTGTTAAGACATTTATACTCTATACCTAGTAAATTTCACATGTACCCTTGTAAGATGCACTGTGGGTGTGGTCCCACCAATCTCCACCCATCCTTCCCCCTTCCCTCCCATGGGGTCCTTTATTGGCCGTCCACCGAGATAGGTTCATACCTGAAAAACTCTTGTTACAGAGGTAGGGGTTTTTTATAGCCTTCTTTCAGTTGGGGAGGAGATTGGAATTCCTAACACAAAGCAGTTTTCAGAAGCAAAAGATGAGGTTAGATCTATGGCGCAAGGAGTTGGAAGCCAAATGGTGTTTTACTAGGGCCGGCATCCTGCCCTGTCTCCCCAGGGAGGTTAGATGTGTGGCGCAAGGGATTGGAATTGAGCAATTACAAAGAAAGCCAAATGGTGTTTTACAAAGATCCGCATCCTGGGCTAATCTGCCCTGTCTCCACAGGCTGTGTTTATTTAACACTTCCCATTTCTGCAAGGCCTACATGCTCAGGGACAGGTCTTGAGAAAGTGGGTGTTGTGGGGTGAGAGAGTGCAAGATGGGGTCAATCTGGCCTTCTCAGGAAGGTGCTCAGGATCATGTGGCTGGTGGCTGCCTCCTGCTTGGGCCTTGTCAGCTGCTTCCTAGTACTCTCTGCCCTTTTCCAGTCTCTGTCTCTGGTGAACAGTCTCAGGCCCACTCACTTGACAGCAACTAACAATGGCCCCCATTTGCCGACTCATTTTTGTGCAAACCAAGCATGTGCCTGGTGCTTTTTCACTTATTTAATCTTCATAACCACCTGGGAGGTGATTATTCTTGTTCTAATATTGCAGATGAAATGAAAGGCTCAATGAACACTTGCCCAAGGTCAGAGAACTAATGATTGGTCAGAACCTAGCTCTTGACCACAGCCCAGTGACATATGGTCCTCACGACTTAGCCTGCATTCAGGACCAGGCTCCCTCACTGCTCCCCTGGTGACCCTGCTCAGCCATGGGCCGACTTGCCTCCCCATCCACACTGCGATTTGCTCTGCCTCAAGTTCTGCCTAGAATACTTGGTTTTCTTCTGCTGTACTTTGATATTTCACTTCTCCTTCGGGGTCTGGTATAATCTCCTGGGCTCCAGGAAGTCTCTCCTGATTCTGCTGAGCAGATGAAAATTTCCTCCCTGGCACCCTTAAGGGTAGGGAGACTGCACCCAGGGTACCTCTCCTGAGTACTACTTCTCGGGTGTGAGCACATGGGGCACATAGAGACACACTCTAAGGGCCTTTGTGACCCATGATCAACAACACATGGTTGGTGAATGGGTTATCATTCTTGAAAATGTCAACACCACCACAAGGTAAATAACTTCAGCTGTAACAGGAAGGGTCTTTTCACTTTTTTAAGGAATGTGATAAAACTATGGGCTTTCTGTCCAGAACTATGCACATAAACACCACATTTTCATATAATTTCAGGGTTCATAGACCCCCACATTAGGAACTTTGGATGTTCTGTATCTCAATCAGGTAATACTTGGTTAATCAGCAACTTAGCGAGTCCAGACACCAAATTTTGTAAGAAAAAGGAGAGAAGGTCAGTGAGGAGGAGAGTCTTGGTGAGAAGTCATAAGGTTTGGGGAGCAGGAGGACAGGGTCTTGAGAGTGTGTGTCCTGGGATGGAGACCCCGCCTACCTTTTCATCCTCTCCCCACACAGCGCAGTGGGGATAGGAATGTTTAGTAGACGTCTGCTGTATGAATGGGGGATTAGGGAAGGCACTCTAGGCAGATGGGATGGTGTGAACACTGTGTCAGAGTCCTGCTGGTAGAGGCACATGGAGGGACAATGGGTAGACCCTGGTGTCCTAGCAAGGAGAGGAAACTGAGGCTGAATGGGCAGTCTGGAGTGTCTGAATCTGCTGAGTTTGGCCTTGCCCCTGAATATCCACCTGAAAGGGGCTAGGCTTTCAACATGGACATTTTATGCACCTGACATTCCAATGGGAAGGAAGGTGGGAAGGGTCAGGGAATGACTACCTTCTCTGTCCACATTGGAAGCAGCAGCCTGTGCGGTCTGGGGGTCAGAAGCAGCAGGCAGGAATTGCATAGAACAGCAGGGGTTCAAACGCAGCCAGTGTGCTGCACAGCCCTTTCCAGAAGGCTGGGAAGTGTCAGAGGCTTGGCTCTCACAGCACCTCCAGTGTCTCCGAAGTCGGCAACAGGAGTGCCCAGTCCCTCCACCTGGCTGCTGCTTCACTCAGAAACCTCCCCTCCTGCCCCGTCCCAGCAGGGTGCCCTCGTCCTCCTCTCTCAGCATCTTCATTCTCCTCTCTCATGAAGCTGCTCTCTCCGCCCTTCATCTCACTGTGGCTTTGCTTTATTATTTTGCCTATCTCCTAGGGAAAAGCATCCGCCGTATTTTAACATTTTCCCTTTTTGATTTTTCCAACTGTCTTGCGTCTCTTTTCTTGTCTCCTTTTCCTCAATGGTTTTCCGTTACTCCTTTTCCCTCTCCTCTCCTTCCCTTGCCTATTGTTAATGTTTCTCTTCATTCCTCTACTTTTAAATACATAATTAAAAAAAAATCTTTTTATTTTTATTTTTTCGAGATGTGTTCTTTCTCTGTCTCCTAAGCTGGGTGCAGTGGCAGGATCCTCGTTCACTGCAGCCTTTAACTCCTGGGCTTGAGTAATCCTCCCACCTCAGCCTCCCAGAGTTTATAGGCCTGAGCCACGACACCTGGCCTCCTCTCCTTTCCAATCCCTTCTCTCTCTTTCTCTCACTTACACCTGCCCTGTTCCTCAGTGAGGGTCGGATTCTTGATGAGCTCCTAGGCGCTTCACAACAGAGGGATTCCCTAGTCACACCCCAGAGGTGACATTGAGAATGTATCCCATCAATGTGACTTTTCTCTAAAAAATATGAATTTCTTGCTTCTTCTTTTTTTTTAAAAAAATTCCCTAATGGTTAATTATTTTGTGTGTTTAAAAATGTTGTGATACAAAGCAAGCTTAAAGAAAAAAGATCATCCAGACATATCATGACAATCTTTACTTAAAATCAAGGAATACTTATTCCTTGTCAAAAATTGAAACATTACACCTCAAGCTAGAATCTCTCTTTGACTTACTTAATCCTAACCTCTCTAGAGGGGACCACTGTTATCACACTCTGTATCCTTTGGCACTTCATGTATACTCATTTCTTATAGTTTTGTCTGCCCACCTTTGAGGTGACCAAGCTCTACTTGAAGGGTAAAAAGCTGTATCAGTTTTAATTTGAATTTCTCTATTAGTGACATGAAGCAATCTTTATGTTTATTTGAATTTCCTTTTCTGAGCATTGCTACTTATTTTATCTTTTTTTTCCTTTTTTCTTATTGATTTGTTGGTATTCTTTACATTTTTGAATATGAATAGGTTTTCCAGTATATATGTATTTTATAATACATATGTATGGTAAATATTTAAGATTAAATGTAACATACCATACATATGCATTCTTTATGCCTTATTTAAGACCATTCCTACTGTAAGGTCATAACATATTCTCCTGTTTCTCTATTTAGTTCTTTAATCTGCCAGGAATTTATTTTGTGTGTGGGATGAGGCAGGGATTTTTTTCCCTCTGAAACAAGCAGGCAATTGTCCCAAGCCATTTATTGAATAGCTTTCCTTTTCTCACCAATTTTGAATTCTATTGTTTAAATGAGAGCATAAATTTTCTGGACTAATTCTGTTCTATTGGTCCATTTGATTATTGCTTTATCAATACCAGGCTCTTCTAATGAATGTATCTTTATTCTATATTTTAATAACTGTTAAGTCCAAGCCCTTTTTGGCAATTTGTTTACAAATACTTCTGATGCACCTACAATGTGCAGTGTGCACTGTGGGCTCTTGCTTGTGAATTTCCATGCAAATCCCACGGGGATCACTTCAACATTGCAAGTACTTACGATAATCGGGCTATCGTCTCAGAAAGATGAAAATTCTAAAGGCAGAAAAACACATGCTACAAAGATTCTTTTCTATCCCAGATCTCAGCAATCTGACTCTTTTCATTCTTTCTAGTGAGGCAGTATTGCTAGTTGCTTGTATTTCATTCCAGAAATTTTGTTTATGGATATATGAATATATGTATATACACACTTTTTAAAAACAAATATTATGTAAAATGTAATAGTGCATGAAATCACATAAGTTATATGTTGTATAATTTATCATTATGTAACTTATAATTTACCTAATAATATGTGTCACACAATTGTGATATACAAGTATATAGTATGTAGTATAGCATATAAATGTATGCACGTGCACACACATATGTAGAATATATGCAGTTATGCTATACACACTCTTTTGTATCTCGCCTTTTTCACTGAAAAATATAATTTGGAGAGAATTTTACACAGTATATTCCTTCATTATTCATTCAGCCTTTTCTCTGTTGGTAAATATTTAGGTTGTTTGCAATCTTTTTTCTACTATAAATGAATCTACACCAGATCATCTTGTCTATAAGTCATTTCACATATGTGCAAATATATATGTGAAATGAATTCCTCAAAGTATAGAGGAATCCATCTATACTAGTATAATAGAACTGCACAAAGGTATCTTTTGTGTTTAAAAGAGCTCTTTGTCCTCTAAATGCTCCTTTTTCTATAGCATCTTTTTCTTGTTTCATGTTTATAATATCTTCTTTATCTCATTCATGTTGATATACATTTTAAAAAATGTTTTTGTTTTCCTGAAAATCCTTTTTCTTTCTTTCTTTTTTTTTTTTTTTATCACATTGCTTTGTTGGTTTTCCTTTCCTTCTTTGAGTATGGAAACTTACTTTGGATATCTGCTGAACCTCAGTTATCTGTTCTTTTTTTTTTTTGAGAGTCTCACTTTGTCGCCCTCAGTAGAGTGCTGTCGTGTCATAGCTCACAGCAACCTCAAACTTTTGGGTTCAATTGATTCTCTTGCCTCCACCTCCCAAGTAGCTGGGACTACAGATCCCTGCCACAACGCCCAGCTATTTTTTAGAGCTGAGGTCTAGCTCTGGTTCAGGCTGGTTTCAAACTCATGAGTTCAGGCAATCCACCAGCCTCAGCCTCCCAGAGAGCTAGGATTGGGGGGTGCGCCACCTGGCGGGCCTCTCCTTCCCACTTGTTTCTCTCATCTTGATATCTCAAAAAGCGTTTCTTGTTGCCTCCACAATCTGATGACACTCTTTCGGAGGAGGCCCACAGTGTCTCCAGGCAGCTTCACTGCTATGCTCTTTAGCATATTTAGTAACTGTTAGCTTAAAGCTTGCAGTGTATGATAATTGTTGCCACATTTTCCAAGTGACTTTACAATAATTTTTAAAGAAACATTATCTAGCTCCATAGCTCTGGCCTACAGTGTATGAAGAAAAATACGTTGGTCTTCATTGACCTAAAATGCAAGTTCATGGTTAAGTCCAACAGAACCAATTACCACATTTTAGGATATTATTTTGCATACGGATATCTTTATTGCTTTCTAGTGTCACACTTTCTTTTTTTTCTTTTTTTTTATTAAATCACAGCTGTGTACATTGATCTAGTGTCACACTTTCAATGCATAAGCATAAATAAAAGAATTAAAAACATTTACATAGGGCGGCGCCTGTGGCTTAGTGAATAGGGCGCCGGCCCCATATGCCGAGGGTGGCGGGTTCAAACCCAGCGCCGGCCAAACTGCAACAGAAAAATAGCTGGGCGTTGTGGCGGGCGCCTGTAGTCCCAGCTACTCGGGAGGCTGAGGCAAGAGAATCGCGTAAGCCCGAGAGTTAGAGGTTGCTGTGAGCCGTGTGACAACATGGCACTCTACCCGAGGGCGGTACAGTGAGACTCTGTCTCTAAAAAAAAAAAACAAAAAAACAAAAAAACATTTACATAGATATGGAATTAGTTCTACCCATGTGTAATATGCATTCTTACTTTTCCCTCAAAAATTTTTGGGGAGAGGTGTGCATTATACACTGCAAACTCTGGGTAACATTCAAAAAAGATGACTCGGCGCCTGTGCCCCATATGCCGGAGGTGGCGGGTTCAAACCCAGCCCTAACCAAAACTGCAAAAAAAAAAAAAAAGGATGACTCGGGGTAGGGCAAGTTGCAACGTCCTCAACACCTGGCATTAAACGTCCACCTTCTGCTTCCAGACCACAGCCCTCCGCACCCCGTTCCCAGTAGGCACCATGGCCTGGGCAGGGAACCAGACGCTCATTTCCCACTTCGTGCTCCTGGGGCTCTTCGCCCACTCGCCGCCGCACCTGCTCGTCTTCTGCAGCCTCATGGTCATGTTCGTGGCGGCGCTTGGCGGCAACGGGCTGCTGGTGCTGCTCATCAGCCTGGACGCGCGCCTGCGCAGCCCCATGTACTTCTTCCTCGGCTGGCTGTCGCTCACCGACTTCCTGCTCGCCTGCACCGTGGCGCCGCGCATGGCCGCCGACGTCCTTCGCGGCGGGGGCGCCATATCCTTCACCGGCTGCGGGCTCCAGATCCTCTTCTTCCTGACGCTGCTGGGGGACGAGTGCTTCCTGCTGGCCTTCATGGCCTACGACCGCTACGTGGCCGTCAGCGACCCCTTGCGGTACTCGGTGGTCATGAGCCGCCGCGTTTGCTGGCTCATGGTTGCAGGGTCCTGGCTCTTCGGCCTGGTGGACGGGCTGATCCAGGCTATCTTCACCCTCCTCTTCCCCTACTGCGGCCCGCAGGAGATCGACCACTTCTTCTGTGAGGTCCCCGCCGTGCTCAAGTTGGCCTGCGCAGACACATCGCTCTACGAAACCATGATTTACGTGTGCTGTGTGCTAATGCTGCTGCTGCCCTTTGCTGCCATCTCCGCCTCCTACCTGCGCATCCTGGCCGCCGTGCTGCGCATGCGTTCGGCACAGGGTCGACAGAAGGCCTTTGCCACCTGCTCCTCGCATATGGTGGTGGTCTCGCTCTTTTACGGCGCTGCCATGGTCACCTACATGCGGCCCCAGGCCTACCACTCTGCCCAGCAGGACAAGGTGGTCTCGGCCTTCTACACCATGGTCACCCCCATGCTCAACCCTCTCATCTACAGTCTGAGGAACAAGGAAGTGGCGGGAGCTCTGAGGAAGCTCCTGAGCAGGTGTCCCTGTGGCAGAGGATGGGGCTAGGCCTGAGCCAGTGCCTGAAGATATATATGGGCTCTGCAGTCTGGGAACCCGGATCAGTCAACTCTAGTTTGGAGGAGAAACAAATGAGCCCTACTGAAAATAATAAAAGCTCTCTAGTCACATTGACACCTCAGTTTAATTCATCATGTCCATGCAGAGTGTAGGCTACGCAGAAGGGAGGCTGGGCCTACAGGGTTGCGAGGAGCCTTCATCACACAGCTGTAGGGACAGTCGTGGGTGAAAGCTCTCTCTGGGAATTGCCCATGTGTGGGGAGAGCCATCTTGCTCAGGGCCATCCCCTTTTCTTGCAGGGAAGATGGAGACCCTTGAATCCCAGGACTAATCCATGAAGTGTATAAAGGCCTAGCTGCCTTGCCTCAGTTTGACCCTGAGGGCCATCCTAGCTTCCAGAACTCTCCTTAGGCTCATCTGAGACATCATAAGCAGCTTCTCCCTGTGTCTAATTTTGATTCAGCTTCCCCATCCCCACCAAAGGTTTCAATCATAAGAGCACTTTGCAAAAACCTCCTGCAAAGAAAGCATGTCTAAAAAAAAAAGAAAGGAAGAAGAAAGACTGTCTTGATCTGCTTCCAGAAAACTTAACCTGGGACACAGAGAAATTCAGGAATGATGCTAAATTGGAGCTTGCTACATATGGCCACCTGTGTGAATTCAATTTTTGATATTAGCACACCACACAAAGAGCTCCATTGGTTTGTCAGGGACAGATCAGAAATGGCACCATGGGAGACATCTACAAAAGGCCCAAGACAAGATTGCAAATGTAGATGCAGGTCCAGAGAGGAGGTGTCAGTGAGAGGCTGTTGGGTGTAGACATACACTCCTCAACTAAAGCTTTGATGTTGAGAAGGAGATTAGGCAAAAGTTGGCTATACATCTCTCTCACCTTTTTCCTTCATGAGCTGAGAGATGTATAGCCAACTTTTACCTCTCTTTGGAAGTGCTCTAAACTTTATCTTCGTTTTTTCTAGATAAAATCTCTCTTTGTTATACTGAAAAAAAAAGTTGGCTATAGGCCAGGGGAGCAACCATGGATGGGCCTCCCAGGGGGGTTCCTGGCAGAGCAAAGGAGAAGAGGGGAAAGTGTGCAGGACAGGATGCTGAACAACAGAGGAAAGCCTCACACTATGTGCCTAACCTCTTCATGATGTCCCTGCAATGGAATCTCCAACCTCCACCTCTGTGAGGACTCCAAAGGCAGCTCTGGGAAACTTACTTTTAGAGTTCAGAGAGCTTTGTGTTCTGAAAGCTTTGTGGCATTGTGAGGTTTATCTGTCTTTCTTCTGAACTTTGGCCAGGATGGGAAGTACTTAAAGGAGAAGAGAGCTGATCAGAAAGGTGGTCTTGCAGTTGAAGGAGTGTTGTGCTTGAGCTCTTGTGTAGCCCTCCCTCCCTGTAGCTCAGCTGTGGAGCAGGGGAGCCGGTGGTTTCTTTAACAGAGGAAGAAACATATGGGAGGAGTTAGGTGGGATCCAGCAAAAACCTTTCCACTACTCCTGACTTTTCTATATTTCCACTCGAGGAAGCTAAAAAACAAAATAACAAGATGGACCAAGATAAAACTTTGATAGGATTATTCATTCTTAGCAAAATCTGAAGTATGAGGATAATCTGATAATTTTCTCCTATAGGTTGTAACTGGGTTATAGCTTTCTGTAACTTGGTTATAGCTTTCATGTGAGAGCCCTAAATTAGTTTCATAGAAGGGGGAAAGGGAGGGGAGGGAGGGGGGATGTGGGTAGAGGGAGAGGGACCGGTGGGATTACACCTGCAGTGCATCTTACAAGGATATATGTGAAACTTAGTAAGTGTAGAATGTAAGTGTCTTAGCCCAATAACTGAAAAACGCTAGGAAGGCTATGTCAACCAGTGTGATGAAATTGTGTCAAATGGTTTATGAAGCTAGTGTGTGATGCCCCATGATCATATCAATGTACACAGCTATGATTTAATAAAAATTTTTTTTTCTCCTATAGGAAGGTCTGACAATTAAGTTTGTGAACTTGCCACCATGTGCTAACATTGGCAGCTCTGTTAAAAAAACCAACTCAGTTAGGCTTCATAACCTTGGTCTATCAGTGTCTCATAGCTGTGTTTGTGTCACACCGTATGGTGATGTCTTGCTGAGTAGTGTTCATTATTGATGTTTCACGTTTTTGTCTGCAATCATGAGAATGTGGGAGGTTGAGTTAGAGCAACAACAACAACAAAAATCCCCCCTTAAATTTCTTGCTAAACCTATCAAGAGTGGAAGTGAAATCAGGGACACGTTAGTTCAAGTTTATAGGGATAATGCCATGAAGAAAATGGCAATGTACTAACCCGGTGAGAATAGCTCACCTCACTGCATCTGCAGTCCCAAAGCTGCAGATGCAAACAGCTATACACTGTTGGTGGTATTATAAACTAGCACTGCCTTTTTGGAAAGAAGTATGGAGAATCCTCAAAGAGCTAAAAGCAGACCATCCATTTGATCCTGAAACCTCATTACTAGGTTGCTTTCCTAGTAGTTATTTTCCAGAAGAAAAAAGCATCATTTTATCATAAGGACATTTGCACATGGATGTTTTAAAGCAGCTGAATTCACAATCATAAAGATGAGGAAACAACCCAAGTGCCCATCAACCCATGAATAGATTAATAAACTGTGGCATATATATACTAGGGGATGCTATTCAGACATAAAAAGATAGAGACTTTACATCTTTTGTATTTACTTGGATGGAGTTGAAGAATATTCTCCTTAGTAAAGTATCTTAAGAATGAAAAAGCAAGCACCCCATGTTCTCAGTACTAATTGAAACTAGCAGACAAATAACCATAGCCCTGCATAAGAGAAAAACAGAATTAAATTCAAAAAGAGGGGAAGGAACAAGAGTGAAGGGGAATGGGGACTAGGTAAACCTAACAGGTGCAATGTAGGGGTACACGACACATCTCCTGGGTGAAGAACTCAACTACAACTGGGACGCCACCTAATAAATGCACACAATGTAATCTAATTGTATGTACCCTTGTATTAATCTGAAATTTAAAAAAAGACAAGAAAAAGAAAATGGCAGGTGTCACTGATGAAGAGAGGCTAGAACAGCCAGTAATGAGCAGAACTGATTAAAACATTGCAAAACTTCATTGGAATGTGCATCACAATTGTTAGTTGACTGTGAGAAGCATAGCCAACCAAGTAAACATTGATAGAGAAATAGGAAAATCTTGACTAAAAGTCTTGGCCAACAACTCATGGCTCTTACATCATGACAATGCATCAGCTTACACAGCCCTGTCTGTGAGGAAGTTTTTAGCCAGCAAACAAATAACTGTATTGGAACACCCCCCCTAGTCACCTGAACTCGACCCCAATCACTTTTTTTTCTTTACCTGAAGATAAAGGAAATATTGAAAGGAAGACATTTTGATGACATTCGGGACATTAAGTGTAAAATGACAACAACTTTGATGGCCATCCCAGAAAAAGAGTTCCCAAATTGCTTTGAAGGGTGGACTAGGTGCTGGCTTTGGTGCACAGCTTCCCAGGAGGAGTTCTTTGAGGGTGACCATGGTGATATTCAGCAATGAGGTATGCAGCATGGTTTCTAGGCCCAGTTCATGAACTTAATTGTCAGACCTCATATTTGACGGAGGCAAATTTTATGGGTATGACCTTCATATCAAGCTTATATACATTACAATTGTCCTCCCTGATTAAGGGGGACACATTCCAAGACCCTCACTGGATGCCTGAAACTGCAGAGAGTATTGACCCTGATATCAATACTATATTCTTCCTATACTTACATACTTAATGATAAATGTTCACCTTTTCACTTAAAGGAGGCACTTTATGGCTTTTCTTTGGTAGATTTGAATTGCCAGCATCAGTACTTTTGCACTTTAGGGTCATTATTTATTATTTTTTTAGAGACAGAGTTTCACTTTGTTGCCCTTGGTAGAGTGCTGTGGTGTCACAACTCACAGCAACCTCCGGCTCTTGGGCTTAGGCGATTCTCTTGCCTCAGCCTCCCAAGTAGCTAGGACCACAGGCGCTTGCCACAGTGCCCAGCTATGTTTTTATTGCAATTTGGCAGGGGCTGGGTTTGAATCTGCCACCCTCAGTATATGGGGCCAGCGCCCCACCCACTAAGCCATAGGCGCCGCCCACTTTATGTCATTATTATAAGAGTTACTTGAACACAAGTACTGTGGTACTGTGACAATTGATCTGATAACTGAGACAGCATTCTGGTGACTAGCAGGGAGGGAGCAGAAACAGTGTGGTGCCTTGATGCCCTGGACAAAAGACTGACGAACGCACACAGTTTAAAATTTAAGACTTTTCCATTCAATATTTTTAGACTGTGGCTGACTGCGGGTAACTGAAGCAGCAGAAAGCCAAACGGTGATTAAGGGAGGCTACTTGCATCTTCTTAGCTGTTTTTTAGAGCATTAGTGGGTGTGTTTATGAAGCTAGGATTATGAGGTACAGGAAGATGTAACGTGGAGGGGACATAAGCTACAGGATCCCTAAGTGTGTGTACAGTAGGCTCCCAAGGGGCTTGGAGAGGGCTGCAATTCAGGCTGGTCAGCACAACATAGTGCCAGGTTCACCCTGCACTTGAAAATCCAAGAGATTTTTGCTTAAGAAACTATCCAAATGGGCCTGTCTGTGCTGGTGTCTCTCTCATCACTCAACACCGCATTTGGAATGACCCTCTCCTAGTTAATTAGAAAGTGGCCCCCTTAGAAAGAGACTCTGCAGTCACATCCTAGAGAGAAGACTGATACACAAGAGTGGTGCTTCTGCAAGACCATGACAATTAAGGTTTGTGTTTTGCATAGAAAACCACATTTAATTGTGAATATATTTAGATATTTCTCAGCCCTGTGTCAAAAGGGTTCTTTCCATTGTGGCTTCAATGATGTGGAGGGAGCATTGGGGGAAGCTGAGTTCCTTCTGTTTGCATCTCTCACTGTCCTGAATGTCTCGGGGCCACAGCCAACCTACACAGAGAGGAATCCAGGGAGATACTCAGGGGACGTTTGGCCCTGGTACAGAGGGAAGAGGACAAACGCCCAGATCTGGAGTGGGGTGAAGTGTATGAGGATTTTTTAAAAGACAAGGACATCTGACTTTAGGTCAGGATGGTACAACATGCTCATACATCACAATCCTCTCCCCTCAAAACATATGGAAACAATGGCTAATATATAAACAGAGAAAGCCAGGAAGACGCGGGTTTCAAATATAAGACCAGAAAAATGGTGGGATAGAGACAGCAGAGAATGTCAAACAATGAGCATGGCGGGAACCCTGCTCTCTGGGCTTGTGGAGGCCTGGGGCTGGCCATGTCCAGATTGGGCAAAGGTTTGGTTCCTGCAGGGCAGATGGAACCAAAGGTTCCATGAAAGATAGGGTAGGAGGCGGTAGGAGGCTGAGTGAGGCTTCACACCTGAACCCTAAAAAGAAACTAAACAGCTGCTGCCAAGTGCCACTGGAGCCCACCTGCCAGGCCTGGGTAGGTGTGACTAGTCACTTGGCTCTGCCCTGGTGCCAGTGCCATGTGGGCAGCAAATCAATTCTCACTTTTAATCTTCCTTCAGGATGTGGCACCTAAAAGGCTGGAAAGAAGGAGCCACAAACCACTGAGCTGAGCATCGGGGTGGGCACACATTTTTGTAGGAGAACATGTGTGAAAGAGACAAAAATTGATGACAATACAACGAAAAATTCAGGGTGGCACCTGAGGCTCAAAGGAGTAGGGCGCTGGCCCCATATACCAGAGGTGGTGGGTTCAAACCTGGCCCTGGCCAAAAACTGCAAAAAAAAAAAAAAAAAAAAAAAAAAAAATTCAAATCTATCCTTCAAAAGGAGCCTAAAAACATGAAATAATCTAAAACATAAGCCAAATCAACACTCAGAAGTAGAGTTCATTCAAGATGAAATTAATTTTGTAGAAAAGTGGGACAAAGAATTAAGGACACAACTCCCTTCACCATAGTTTCAAAGAAAATGAAATACCTAGGAATATACCTAATGAAGGAGGTGAAGGACCTCTATAAAGAAAATCATAAAATCCTCAGAAAGGAAATAGCAGAGGACATTAACAAATGGAAGAACATACCATGCTCATGGATGGGAAGAATCAACATTGTTAAAATGTCTATACTTCCCAAAGCAATTTACCTATTCAATGCCATTCCTATCAAAATACCAACATCATACTTTCAAGATTTGGAAAAAATGATTCTGCATTTTGTATGGAACCAGAAAAAAACCCGTATAGCTAAAGCAGTTCTTAGTAATAAAAATAAAGCTGGGGGCATCAGCATACCAGATTTTAGTCTGTACTACAAAGCCATAGTGCTCAAGACAGCATGGTACTGGCACAAAAATAGAGACATAGACACTTGGAATCGAATTGAAAACCAAGAAATGAAACTAACATCTTACAACCACCTAATCTTCGATAAATCAAACAAGAACATACCTTGAGGGAAAGACTCCCTATTCAATAAATGGTGTTGGGAGAACTGGATGTCTACATGTAAAAGACTGAAACTGGACCCACACCTTTCCCCACTCACAAAAATTGATTCAAGATGGATAAAGGACTTAAACTTAAGGCATGAAACAATAAAAATCCTCAAAGAAAGCATAGGAAAAACACTGGAAGATATTGGCCTGGGGGAAGACTTCATGAAGAAGACTGCCATGGCAATTGCAACAACAACAAAAATAAACAAATGGGACTTCATTAAACTGAAAAGCTTCTGTACAGCTAAGGAGACAATAACCAAAGCAAAGAGACAACCTACACAATGGGAAAGGATATTTGCATATTTTCAATCAGACAAAAGCTTGATAACTAGGATCTATAGAGAACTCAAATTAATCCACATGAAAAAAGCCAACAATCCCTTATATCAATGGGCAAGAGACATGAATAGAACCTTCTCTAAAGATGACAGACGAATGGCTAACAAACACATGAAAAAATGTTCATCTCTATATATTAGAGAAATGCAAATCAAAACAACCCTGAGATATCATCTAACCCCAGTGAGAATGGCCCACATCACAAAATCTCAAAACTGCAGATGCTGGCGTGGATGTGGAGAGAAGGGAACACTTTTACACTGCTGGTGGGACTGCAAACTAGTACAACCTTTCTGGAAGGAAGTATGGAGAAACCTCAAAGCACTCAAGCTAGACCTCCCATTTGATCCTGCAATCCCATTACTGGGCATCTACCCAGAAGGAAAGAAATCCTTTTATCATAAGGACACTTGTACTAGACTGTTTATTGCAGCTCAATTTACAATCGCCAAAATGTGGAAACAGCCTAAATGCCCACCAACCCGGGAATGGATTAACAAACTGTGGTATATGTATACCATGGAATACTATTCAGCCATTAAAAAAATGGAGACTTTACATCCTTCGTATTAACCTGGATGGAAGTGGAAGACATTATTCTTAGTAAAGCATCACAAGAATGGAGAAGCATGAATCCTATGTACTCAATTTTGATATGAGAACAATTAATGACAATTAAGGTTATGGGGGGGAAGCAGAAAGAGGGATGGAGGGAGGGGGGTGGGGCCTTGGTGTGTGTCACACTTTATGGGAGCAAGACATGATTGCAAGAGGGCCTTTACCTAACAATTACAATCAGTGTAACCTGGCTTATTGTACCCTCAATGAATCCCCAACAATAAAAAAAAAGTGAAAATAAAAAAAGAAAGTCTATCTCCTAATAAAATAGAATACAATGCCGTGAAGCTAAACTAATCAGAAATGAGCCACGAATGATGACTATGAAAAGGAAACAGTGAAAATATTTGAGGTAGAATTGGTGTATTAAATTAAAAAAATGCAGAAGTTAGGATAAACTCTAGGTTGGAGCCAGTTAATTGAAAGTTGGCACCAAACACTTAGAATTAGGCATAAGGAAGCACAGATTAGAAAAGTATGAAGAGATGATGAAGAAGCCTGAAATGTAGCCCCAGAGGCTTTATTAGAATGCTACACATTCCAGCAGGAGGGATGTAGGGAGTGTTGGAGAAGGGAAAGAGAAAGGGAACTGCCTGAAAACCATGGAAAGACCCAAGTTCCCAGAATGAAAATGCTCCTTGAATTCCAAGTAGCATAATAAAAATAAAGCCATACTCAGATACACTGGAGTGAGACTGCAGACATCAAAGGAAAAAAAACGCACTTTAAAACTTCCAGAAAAAGGCGGGGAGGAGACAAGATGGCTGACTGAAGCCAGCTTTCCACAGAAGCTCCTGTCCAGTAGGAGAGTGAAAGGACAAAAATTCAGCAAGTAACCTGGTGGATTTGAGCTGCACTAAGAGAGAAGGTTGAAGAATGCACATCAACCCCACTGAGGTGAGCTGCAACCACAAGGATGCAAACAAAAGGTACAAAATCCATCACTAAGCGGACGGGAATCCCCTCCCCCATGAGAATGGCTCAGAGTGCCCCACAAACAATCGGGCAGAGTTCAAAGGTCCTCCCACTACACTCCATGGGAGAGACCCTCTAAAAACTGGACCTACCTCCCCTACTAGGGTGCCATGGCGTCCTCCTGCCAGGCATAAAACTGTATATAGTCTCTACCTGGAATTATGAGCTCCCAGCACTCCCCTTTACTCACACTGAGGTCTGGAGGCCAGTCCCAGTTGGCGGAGAGGGGATCGCACCGGAGTGGCAGTTCCCTGAGGCACAGTGCGACAGCCGTCTTTTGGTGACAATACGGCCAGGCATAAAACTGTGTAAAGCCGTGTGTGTTCTCTGCCCGCAACACCAGGCTCCCAGTGCTCCCCGCACTCCCCTCTACTCTTGCTCCAAGGTCTGGAGGCCTGTCCCCTAGGGGTCCAGACTCTTGGGCGATTGCTCAAGGGGTGTAGACAGTGCTGGGCTGCAGCTGGTCGGTGCAGACTCTGGGGTACAGGAGTGGAGAGAGGACGGTTGACTGGAAGGGAGCTACACCGGAGCAGCGGTTGCCTGAACCATAAAACAGCAGCCCTCTTTTGCTAGCAATACGGCTTACTACCGAATATTCTGAAGTCACACCCCTTGTCTCCCTGGGCAACCAGAGACTCTGAGTATAGGATTTGCCTGAGGCTACTCCAACTTGCAAACCGGGGAAACTCCCAGGGCGGGGCTGACCCAGAGGTCCGCTTTACTAAACCTAAGACGCACCTGGCCCTCAGGGGATCGTCAGCCTATGGACAATACAAGAGCAAAAACAAGCTGATTTGGAACTCAATTCAGCTTCTCTTCTGCAGGGGAACCACAGAGTTGTTCTGTTCTGTTCTTTCAGTAACATTAATCAGGGGCAAGACTGGACCTGAGTGAAAACCCCCCAACCTTCATCAAGCGCCTGAGGTTGTCAGACCTCACCTCCTCCTGCTAGAGAGAGGCAGAGCGCATCGGCCTGGCAGACTTCCTTGTGATTCAGGCAGGTGCAAACTCCTGGAGTACCGATTCACTACAGGCAACTGGGTCAGCCAACTGCAGGGCTATCAGTGACTGGGTGTGACAGCGGTGCAAGGTGGGGAAGGAGGCATCAACCTTCCCAGACTGATATATTGGCTGGGTGGCTTCTCCTGACTCCATGCAGCACTGGAGCAAGCCACACCAGAGTAGTCACCAGACCCCTGTGATCCAGTTCCCAGAGACCTCTTAAACTCTCTCACCCGAGACAGGTGCAGACTGAGACAATTGATTTGGACTTTTTGAACTGAACCAATCACCTGAGGACAAATCAGGTGGTGCCCTGGTGCACGGTGGTAGGAAGGTTTGATTTTTCTTTTCCAATTGTTTGCTGGTGGGGGGGTGGGGTGACTTAATTGCTGATATTTCTCCACAGCTCAGACTTCAATCCGGAGTATCTGTTTCACTAGGGTGGAACAGAAACCAGCTGAAAACAAGACAGAACCACTTAGCCCCACCACACCAGACAGGGCCCGAGTTTCTCAGGCCACAACACTGTACAGGCCCTCAACAAAGTCACAGAGGGAAAAATCAGAGGGAGTAAAACAACCACGGGGTGGAATAAGCGGAAAAACTCTGGTAACATGAATAACCAGAATAGATCACCCCCCCCCACCCAAGGAAAGATATGGCAGGTGCAATTGAAGATCCCATTCATAAACAACTGGCTGAGATGTCAGAAATCGAATTCAGAATTTGGATTGCAGACAAGATTAACAAGGTGGAATTAGGAATTCAAGGAGAAATTCAAAAGTTGTTTCAAGAATTTAACGAATTTAAAGACAAAACCACCAAAGATTTAGACACACTGAAGCAAGAATTTGCAGCCCTCAAAGATATGAAAAATACAGTAGAATCCCTCAGCAACAGAATGGAGCAAGCAGAAGAAAGGATTTCTGACATCGAAGATAAAGCCTTTGAACGCTCCCAAACTCTCAAAGAGGAAGAGAAATGGAGAGCAAAAACGGATCATTCTCTTAGAGAGCTCTGGGATAATTTGAAGAAGGTGAATATCCGAATCATAGGAGTTCCAGAAACAGATGCAGTGGCCTTGCTGGGCACAGAGGACCTTCTCCATGAAATTATGAAAGTAAATTTTCCAGACATGCCTAGAGATTCTGAAATTCAGACAGTGGACAGCTTCAGAACCCCAGCACGACTCAACCCCAATAAGACATTCCCCAGGCGTATCATAATTAACTTCACTAAAGTTAATATAAAGGAGAAAATCCTCAAAGCTGCCAGGAGAAAGAAAACCATTACCTTCAAAGGGAATAATATTAGAATGACTGCAGATCTCTCTGCTGAAACTTTTCAAGCCAGATGAGGTTGGTCACTGACTTTTAATCTCCTAAAGCAAAATAACTTTCAACCCCGGATCTTGTATCCAGCTAAACTGAGTTTCATTTATGATGGAGAAATTAAATACTTTAATGACATTCATATGTTGAAGAAATTTGCCATAACCAAACCAGCTCTTCAGGATATTCTCAGACCTATCCTCCATAATGACCAACCCAATCCTATACCACAAAAGTAAACTCACTCAGAAACTTCGGATCAAACTCCAATTTCCACACTGGCGAAGGGATTAAAAATGCCCACTGGACTTTTGAAAAACTCGATACCCAAAACTTCACCAGACTTATGGATATTCTCCATTAATGTCAATGGCTTAAACTGTCCTCTAAAGAGGCATAGGTTAGCTGACTGGATACAAAAACTCAGGCCAGACATTTGTTGCATACAAGAGTCACATCTTACCTTAAAAGACAAATACAGACTCCGGGTGAAAGGATGGTCATCCATATTTCAGGCAAATGGTAATCAGAAAAAAGCAGGTGTTGGCAATTTTATTTGCAGATACAATAGGCTTTAAACCAACAAAAGTAAGGAAGGACAAGAATGGTCACTTCATATTTGTCAAGGGTAATACGCAATATGATGAGATCTCAATTATTAATATCTATGCACCCAACCAGAATGCACCTCATTTTATAAGAGAAACTCTAACAAACATGAGCAACTTGATTTCCTCGAGCTCCATAATAGTCGGAGATTTCAACACTCCTTTGGCAGTGTTGGATTGATCCTCCAACAAGAAGCTGAGCAAAGAAATCTTAGATTTAAACCTAACCATCTAACATTTGGATTTAGCAGACATCTACAGAACATTTCATGCCAACAAAACTGAATACACATACTTATCAGGCAATGGAACTTACTCCAAAATTGATCACATCTTAGGTCACGAGTCTAACCTCAGTAAATTTAAAGAAATAGAAATTATTCCATGCATCTTCTCGGACCACCATGGAATAAAACTTGAATTGAGTAACAACAGGAATCTGCATACTCATACAAAATCATAGAAGTTAAATAACCTTATGCTGAATGATAGCTGGGTCAGAGATGAGATTAAGAAACATGGCCGTCAGGAAGAGGCGGAGCAAGATGGCAGCGGAGTAACAGCTTCCTTGCATCTGGGCACCGTGAGTCTGGGGAGATAGGACTCCAGGCATCTCTGGCTGGTGGGATCTGCCTATCATCACCCCTGAGAGGATACAGGGAGTCAGCGAGAGACTTCTGGACCCCAAAGGAGGACTAATACAGTGGAAAACGGGCAAGTGGTCACGTGTGTTCAATCTGTCTAAACCCGCCCGCAACTGTAAGTTCAGTAGCAGCGAGACTGCAAACCAGAAAGGCCTTACCTGTGAACTGTTTTGGTGTCTTTGGACTTGGCACTCAGCTGAACTGCCTTGGGGAGAGCCTGAGCGGGAGTGCGGAGAACTTTGGCCTTTGTCTAGGGCCCCAGTCTGAGCCGCTGAGCCAGATGGAGCTAATAGTGTTTGGCTCTGGGTCACAGGCAGACATTGTGAGCGATCTGTCCCGGCAAGCTCCGCCCTCAGGGTCACAGAGCTGGAATTGGGTGGGAGCTGGTAACCCAGCGACCAAGTAGCCTAAGGGCGGGGTCTGAGCCGCCTTGCAGACCTAACCCTTGGGGGAAGAGGGAGACACAGGGTAAGTGGATAGCCACTTCAGCAGTGATTCCAGCCACAAGCACTTCCCTGAGAAAGCTTCTGCTCAGTAAGTGAACAAGTTCAAAGTGCCTTTTAAGTGGGCTGAAGAGAGATTTAGGGTGTCTATCTGCTGGGGTTTGAGAAACTAGCAGCCTCCAGTCGTATCAGAACTGTGATTAACATCTCATACCCCAGAAGACCACGTGTTGCCCAGACAATATTCAATAACATATACATACTGCTTTGTTTTTGGTTGTGTTTTTTCTTTTTTTTTTTGGTTTGGTTGTTTTTTTTTTTGTTTGTTTATTTTGATGTTGTGGATTGTTGTTTTGTTTTTTAAGTTCAACCTTTTCCATACAGATCCTTTTTCTTTCTCAATTTCTCTAGTTTAATTATAATTTCCCACTGCTGCCTATTTCAATACTTAGAACTTCATTTTTGTTAGTGTTTCTACCACTATTATTTCGTTTTTCCAGCCAATTTTATTCCGTAAAGTTTTCTGTTTGCTTGTTTTGGTTTGATTTACAGCATTTTTGTCTTTCCTCTCTACTTGGTGGAGGTGGGGTACTGTGTCTGATCAGGTTAGCAAAGAGCTGCTGACCTCAAGGGAACCACCCCACTGGGCACCCCCAGAAGGTGGTTTTTTTTTTAAGGTTGTATCAAAGTACCCTACTGTACACCTATATTGCTGTGTCTCCCTCTTTCTGTGCCTCTCTTCTTTTTGTCAATATTCCTTTTACCCACCCCCCTCTCCTTTCTCTATTTTTCTTTCTTTTTTTTTTTCTTATCACTCGGTCCTCCTTTCTTTCATCCCTTTTTTGCTCTTAAACCTTCTCACCCTTCTGGTGCTGTAACCCTTAGTCCACAGGCACGAGAACTTAAAGAGCAAGAGGAAGAGAAAGGAAAATTAGGGCAAGGAAACAGATAAAAGAAATCACCAATGAGGAAGAATCAGCAGAAAACTCCAGGCAACATGAAGAACCAGTCCAGAACAACCCCACCAAGGGACCAGGAGGTAGCTACTGCAGAGGATTCCACCCATACAGAAATGTTAGGAATGACAGAAAGGGAATTTAGAATACACATGTTGAAAACAATGAAAGAAATGATGGAAACAATGAAGGAAACTGCTAATGAAGTGGAAAATAACCAAAAGGAAATCCAAAAACAGAATCAAATAAGAGATGAACAATATGAAGAATATAAAAAGGATATAGCAGAGCTGAAGGAAATGAAACAGTCAATCAGGGAACTTAAAGATGCAATGGAAAGTATCAGCAACAGGTCAGACCATGCAGAAGAAAGAATTTCAGAGGTAGAAGACAAAGTCTTTGAGATAACTCAGATAGTAAAAGAGGCAGAAAAAAAGAGAGAGAAAGCAGAACATTCACTGTCAGAATTATGGGACTTTGTGAAGCGTTCCAACATACAAGTTATAGGAATTCCAGAAAGGGAAGAAGAATGCCCCAGAGGAATGGAAGCCATACTAGAGAATATTATAAAAGAAAATTTCCCAAATATCACCAAAGATTCTGACACACTGCTTTCAGAGGGCTATAAGACCCCAGGTTGCCTCAACTCTAACCGAGCTTCTCCAAGACACATTGTGATGAACCTGTCCAAAGTCAAGACAAAAGAAAAGATTCTGCAAGCTGCCAGGAGTAAGCGCCAGTTGACCTACAGGGGCAAATCCATCAGATTGACTGCAGACTTCTCTAATGAAACAATCCAAGCAAGAAGACAATGGTCATCTACCTTTAATCTACTTAAACAGAACAATTTCCAGCCCAGAATTCTGTACCCTGCTAAGCTAAGCTTCAAAACTGACAGACAAATCAAATCATTTACGGATATACAAACATTGAGGAAATTCGCCACAACAAGACCAGCTCTACGGGAAATACTTCAACCTGTTCTGCACACTGACCACCACAATGGATCAGCAGCAAAGTAAGAACTCAGAAATTAAAGGACAGAACCAAACCTCCACATTGATGCAAAAGATAAAGCTAAGCAATGGACTCTCACAAAATAAGACGAACAGAATACTACCACACTTATCAATTATCTCCATAAATGTTAATGGCTTGAATTCCCCACTGAAGAGACATAGGTTGGTTGACTGGATTAAAAAACACAAGCCATCCATTTGCTGTCTGCAAGAAACACACCTGGCTTCAAAAGACAAATTAAAGCTCCGAGTCAAGGGTTGGAAGACAATTTTTCAGGCAAATGGAATTCAGAAGAAAAGAGGAGTTGCAATCTTATTTTCAGATACATGTGGATTTAAAGCAACTAAAGTCAAAAAAGACAAAGATGGTCACTTTATATTGGTCAAGGGAAAAATACAACAGGAAGACATTTCAATTCTAAATATCTATGCACCCAATTTAAATGCTCCCAGATTCTTGAAACAGACCTTACTCAGTCTGAGCAATATGATATCTGATAATACCATAGTAACAGGGGACCTTAACACTCCTCTTACAGAGCTGGACAGATCCTTTAAACAGAAATTAAACGAGGATATAAGAGATTTAAATGAGACCCTAGAACAACTGTGCTTGATAGACGCGTATGGAACACTCCATCCCAAAGATAAAGAATATCATCACCCCATGGAACATTCTCCAAAATTGATCATATCCTGGGACACAAAACAAATATCAACAGAATCAAAAGAATTGAAATTTTACCTTGTATCTTCTCAGACCATAAGGCACTAAAGGTGGAACTCAACTCTAACAAAAATGCTCGACCCCACCCAAAGGCATGGAAACTAAACAATCTTCTGTTGAATAACAGATGGGTGAAGGAAGAAATAAAACAGGAAATCATTAACTTCCTTGAGCATAACAACAATGAAGACACAAGCTACTAAAACCTGTGGGATACTGCAAAAGCAGTTTTGAGAGGAAAATTCATCGCTTTAGATGCCTACATTCGAAAAACAGAAAGAGAGCATATCAACAATCTCACAAGAGATCTTATGGAATTGGAAAAAGAAGAACAATCTAAGCCTAAACTCAGTAGAAGAAAAGAAATATCCAAAATCAAATCAGAGATCAATGAAATTGAAAACAAAAGAATTATTCAGAAAATTAATGAAACAAGGAGTTGGTTTTTTGAAAAAATAAATAAAATAGATAAACCATTGGCCAGACTAACGAATAGAAAAGTAAAATCTCTAGTAACCTCAATCAGAAATGATAAAGGGGAAATAACAACTGATCCCACAGAGATACAAGAGATCATCTCTGAATACTACCAGAAACTCTACGCCCAGAAATTTGACAATGTGAAAGAAATGGATCAATATTTGGAATCACACCCACTCCCTAGACTCAGCCAGGAAGAAATAGAGCTCCTGAACAGACCAATTTCAAGCACTGAGATCAAAGAAACAATAAAAAATCTTCCAACCAAAAAATGCCCTGGTCCAGATGGCTTCACTCCAGAATTCTATCAAACCTTCAAGGAAGAGCTTATTCCTGTACTGCAGAAATTATTCCAAAAAATTGAGGAAGAAGGAATCTTCCCCAGCACATTCTATGAAGCAAACATCACCCTGATACCAAAACCAGGAAAAGACCCAAACAAAAAGGAGAATTTCAGACCAATCTCACTCATGAACATAGACGCAAAAATTCTCAACAAAATCCTAGCCAATAGATTACAGGTTATCTTCAAAACAGTCATTCATCATGATCAAGTAGGCTTCATCCCAGGGATGCAAGGCTGGTTTAACATACGCAAGTCTATAAACATTATCTACCATATTAACAGAGGCAAAAATAAAGATCACATTATCCTCTCAATAGATGCAGAAAAAGCATTTGATAAAATCCAGCATCCTTTTCTAATTAGAACACTGAAGAGTATAGGCATAGGTGGCACATTTCTAAAACTGACTGAAGCTATCTATGACAAACCCACAGCCAATATTTTACTGAATGGAGTAAAACTGAAAGCTTTTCCTCTTAGAACTGGAACCAGACAAGGTTGTCCTCTGTCACCTTTACTATTCAACGTAGTGCTGGAAGTTCTAGCCAATACAATTAGGCAAGACAAGGAAATAAAGGGAATTCAAATGGGAGCAGAGGAGGTCAAACTCTCCCTCTTTGCTGACGACATAATCTTATACTTAGAGAACCCCAAGGACTCAACCTCAAGACTCCTAGAAGTCATCAAAAAATACAGTAATGTTTCAGGATATAAAATCAATGTCCACAAGTCAGTAGCCTTTGTGTACACCAATAACAGTCAAGATAAGAAGCTAATTAAGGACACAACTCCCTTCACCATAGTCTCAAAGAAAATGAAATACCTAGGAATATACCTAACGAAGGAGGTGAAGGACCTCTATAAAGAAAACTATGAAATCCTCAGAAAGGAAATAGCAGAGGATATTAACAAATGGAAGAACATACCATGCTCATGGATGGGAAGAATCAACATTGTTAAAATGTCTATACTTCCCAAAGCAATCTACCTATTCAATGCCATTCCTATCAAAATACCAACATCGTACTTTCAAGATTTGGAAAAAATGATTCTGCGTTTTGTATGGAACCGGAAAAAACCCCATATAGCTAAGGCAGTAACAAAAATAAAGCTAGGGGCATCAGCATACCAGATTTTAGTCTGTACTACAAAGCCATAGTGCTCAAGACAGCATGGTACTGGCACAAAAACAGAGATATAGACACTTGGAATCGAATTGAAAACCAAGAAATGAAACTAACATCTTACAACCACCTAATATTTGATAAACCAAACAAGAACATATCTTGGGGGAAAGACTCCCTATTCAATAAATGGTGTTGGGAGAACTGGATGTCTACATGTAAAAGACTGAAACTGGACCCACACCTTTCCCCACTCACAAAAATTGATTCAAGATGGATAAAGGACTTAAATTTAAGGCATAAAACAATAAAAATCCTCAAAGAAAGCATAGGAAAAACACTGGAAGATATTGGCCTGGGGGAAGACTTCATGAAGAAGACTGCCATGGCAATTGCAACAACAACAAAAATAAACAAATGGGACTTCATTAAACTGAAAAGCTTCTGTACAGCTAAGGAGACAATAACCAAAGCAAAGAGACAACCTACACAATGGGAAAGGATATTTGCATATTTTCAATCAGACAAAAGCTTGATAACCAGGATCTATAGAGAACTCAAATTAATCCACATGAAAAAAGCCAACAATCCCTTATATCAATGGGCAAGAGACATGAATAGAACTTTCTCTAAAGACAACAGATGAATGGCTAACAAACACATGAAAAAATGTTCATCATCTCTATATATTAGAGAAATGCAAATCAAAACAACCCTGAGATATCATCTAACCCCAGTGAGAATGGCCCACATCACAAAATCTCAAAACTGCAGATGCTGGCGTGGATGTGGAGAGAAGGGAACACTTTTACACTGCTGGTGGGACTGCAAACTAGTACAACCTTTCTGGAAGGAAGTATGGAGAAACCTCAAAGCACTCAAGCTAGACCTCCCATTTGATCCTGCAATCCCATTACTGGGCATCTACCCAGAAGGAAAGAAATCCTTTTATCATAAGGACACTTGTACTAGACTGTTTATTGCAGCTCAATTTACAATCGCCAAAATGTGGAAACAGCCTAAATGCCCACCAACCCGGGAATGGATTAACAAACTGTGGTATATGTATACCATGGAATACTATTCAGCCATTAAAAAAATGGAGACTTTACATCCTTCGTATTAACCTGGATGGAAGTGGAAGACATTATTCTTAGTAAAGCATCACAAGAATGGAGAAGCATGAATCCTATGTACTCAATTTTGATATGAGGACAATTAATGACAATTATGGTTGGGGGGGGAAACAGAAAGAGGGAAGGAGGCCTCTTCCTCTTGGGAAGGGAGGCGTTGGTGTGTGTCACACTTCATGGGGGCAAGACATGATTGCAAGAGGGACTTTACCTAACAATTGCAATCAGTGTAACCTGGCTTATTGTACCCTCAATGAATCCCCAACAATAAAAAAAAAAAAAAAAAAGAAAGATGGCCGGGCGTTGTGGCTTGCGCCTGTGGTCCCAGCTGCTCAGGAAGCTGAGGCAGGTGAATCGCTTGGGCCCAGGAGTTGGAGGTTGCTGTGAGCTGTGTGAGGCCACAGCACTCTACCGAGGGCCATGGAGTGAGACTCTGTCTCTACAAAAAAAAAAAAAAAAGAAAGAAATCGCCAACTTTTTTGAACAAAACAACAATACAGACATGTACTATCAGAACCTCTGGGACACCGGAAAGGCACTTCTAAGAGGGAAATTTATAGCACTGCAAGCCTTACTCAAGAGAATGGAAAGAGAGGAAGTTAACAACTTAATGGAGCATCTCAAGCAACTGGAAAAGGAAGAACATTCCAACCCCAAATCCAGTAGAAGAAAAGAAATAACCAAAATTAGAGCAGAATTAAATGAAATTGAAAACAAAAGAATAATACAACAGATCAGTAAATCAAAAAGCTGGTTTTTCAAAAAGGTCAATAAAATAGATAAACCTTTGGCCAACCTAATCAGGAAAAAAAGAGTAAAATCTCTAATCTCTTCAATCAGAAACAACAAAGACGAAATAACAACAGACTCATCAGAAATCCAAAAAATCCTTAATGAATATTACAAGAAAGTGTATTCTCAGAAATATGAAAATCTGAAGGAAATTGACCGATACTTGGAAGCACGTCACCTTCCAAGACTTAGCCAGAATCAAGTAGAAATTTTGATCAGGCCCATATCAAGTTCGGAAATAGCATCAACCATACAAAACCTCCCTAAAAAGAAAAGCCCCCGACCAGATGGTTTCACATCAGAATTCTACCAAACTTTTAAAGAGGAATTAGTACCTATATTACTCAACCTGTTCCAAAAGGTAGAAAAAGAGGGAAGACTACCTAACACATTCTATGAAGCAAACATCACCCTGATCCCCAAACCAGGAAAAGACCCAACAAGAAAAGAAAATTATAGACCAATATCACTAATGAATATAGATGCAAAAATATTCAACAAGATCCTAACAAACAGAATCCAGCAACACATCAAACAAATTATACATCATGATCAAGTCGGTTTTATCCCAGGGTCTCAAGGTTGGTTCAATATACGTAAATCTATAAGTATAATTCAGCACATAAACAAATCAAAAAATAAAGACCATATGATTCTCTCAATCAATGCAGAAAAAGCTTTTGATAATATCCAGCATCTCTTCATGATCAGAACACTTAAGAAAATCGGTATAGAAGGGACATTTCTTAAACTGATAGAGATCATCTACAGCAAACCCACAGTCAATATCATATTGAATGGAGTTAAATTGGAATCATTTCCACTCAGATCAGGAACCAGACAAGGCTGCCCATTGTCTCCATTGCTTTTTAACATTGTTATGGAAGTTTTAGCCACCACAATTAGGGAATAAAAGGCAATCAAGGGTATCCATATAGGGTCAGAAGAGATCAAACTTTCACTCTTCGCAGATGATATGATTGTATATCTGGAAAACACTAGGGATTCTACTACAAAACTCTTAGAAGTGATCAAGGAATACAGCAGCATCTAAGGTTACAAAATCAACATTCATAAATCAGTAGCCTTTATATATAACAACAATAGTCAAGTTGAAAAAACAGTTAAGGACTCTATCCCATTCACAGTAGGGCCAAAGAAGATGAAATATTTGGGAATTTATCTAACAAAGAACGTGAAAGATCTCTATAAAGAGAACTATGAAACTCTAAGAAAAGAAATAGCTGAAAATATTAACAAATGGAAAAACATACCATGCTCATGGCTGGGAAGAATCAACATTGTTAAAATGTCCATACTACCCAAAGCAATATATAATTTCAATGCAATCCCTATTAAAGTTCCACTGTTATACTTTAAAGATCTTGAAAAAACAATACTTCGTTTTATATGGAATAAGAAAAAACCTCGAATAGCCAAGACATTACTCTGAAAGAAAAACAAAGCAGGAGGAATTACACTACCAGACCTCAGACTATACTACAAAATGATAGTGATCAAAACAGCATGGTACTGGCACAAGAACAGAGAAGTAGATGTCTGGAACAGAATAGAGAACCAAGAGATGAACCCAGCTACTTACCGTTATTTAATCTTTGACAAGCCAATTAAAAACATTCAGTGGGGAAAAGATTCCCTATTTAACAAATGGTGCTGGGTGAACTGGCTGGCAACCTGTAGAAGACTGAAACTGGACCCACACCTTTCACCATTAACTAAGATAGACTCTCACTGGATCAAAGATTTAAACTTAAGACATGAAACTATAAAGATACTAGAGGAGAGTGCAGGGAAAACCCTTGAAGAAATCAGTCTGGGTGAGTATTTTATGAGGAGGATCCCCCCCCCGGCAATTGAAACAGCTTCAAAAATACACTACTGGGACTTGATCAAACTAAAAAGCTTCTGCACAGCCAAGAACACAGTAAGTAAAGCAAGCAAACAGCCCTCAGAATGGGAGAAGATATTTGCAGGTTATGTCTCCGACAAAGGTTTAATAACCAGAATCCACAGAGAACTGAAACGCATTAGCAAGAATAGAACAAGTGATCCCACCGCAGGCTGGGCAAGGGATTTGAAGAGAAACTTCTCTGAAGAAGACAGGCGCATGGCCTTCAGACATATGAAAAAATGCTCATCATCTTTAATCATCAGAGAAATGCAAATCAAAACTACTTTGAGATACCATCTAACTCCAGTGAGACTAGCCTATATCACAAAATCCCAAGACCAGAGATGTTGGCGCAGATGTGGAGAAAGGGGAACACTTTTGCACTGCTGGTGGGAATGCAGATTAATACATTCCTTTTGGAAAGAGATATGGAGAACACTTAGAGATCTAAAAATAGATCTGACATTCCATCCTGTAATCCCTCTACTGGGCATATATCCAGAAGACCAAAAATCACATCATAACAAAGATATTTGTACCAGAATGTTTATTGCAGCCCAATTCATAATTGCTAAGTCATGGAAAAAGCCCAAGTGCCCATCGATCCACGAATGGATTAATAAATTGTGGTATATGTTCACCATGGAATATTATGCAGCCTTAAGAAAGATGGAGACTTTACCTCTTTCATGTTTACATGGATGGAGCTGGAACATATTCTTCTTAGTAAAGTATCTCAAGAATGGAATAAAAAGTACCCAAAAATGTACTGAGCCCTACTATGAAACTAATTTAGGGTTTTCACATGAAGGCTATAACCCAGTTACAACCTAAGAATAGGGGGAAGGGGGAAAGGGAGGGGAGGGAGGGGGGAGGTGGGTAGAGGGAACGGGATTGGTGGGATTACACCAGCGGTGCATCTTACAAGGGTATATGTGAAACTTGGTGAACGGTCTGTGAAGCTGTGAATGATGCCCCATGAATATATCAATGTACACAGCTATGATTTAATAATAAAAAAAAAAAACTTCCAGAGAAAGGCTCGGCACCTGTGGCTCAAGTGGCTAAGGCTCCAGCCACATACACCTGAGCTGGCGGGTTGGAATCCAGCCCAGGCTTGTCAAACAACAATGACAGCTGCAACCAAAAAATAACCGGGCGTTGTGGCAGGCGCCTATGGTCCCAGCTAATGGGGAGGCAGAGGCGGGAGAATTGCTTGAGCCCAGGAGTTGAAGGTTGCTGTGAGCTGTGATGCTACAGCACTCTACCTAGGGTGTCAGCTTGAGGTTCTGTCGGGGGGTGGGGGGGACCTTCCAGAAAAAGGAAGTGAGGTTGACAATAAATGACTGGAAACTTCTTCAGATTCCTCTTTTTGAGAGTCAAGAGCAAAACAGTAGATGTATCCACAGAGCGCTGCAGGCAAGATGTGTGCTTGATGTTTTAATTTAGTTACACTGTCATTGAAACAAGAAAAAATAGACATTTCAGAAAAATGAAGCTATAGATGGTGTTTGCCACCCATAGGCTCCCACTGAAACAGCTACTGAAGGATGCAGTCCAGCAAGAAGGAAATGGAACATGGGGAGAAAGTTACAAGAAACCAGAAGGGCACCATTATTGATAAAATAGATCTGAATGTGTAATTAGCTATTGATTGTTATAGTGCAACAACAGGAATATTTTTAGTGTGTTTAAAGAAAGGGCAATACTCAATCATCAAACGGCATCAGCAACATCTAGCATGGTCAGGAAGAAGACAAAGTGCTGAGAGAACTTCAGCGTTGTGGGAGATGCTCTTGGTGCCCCACGTAGGTTCTGAGCACTCATTGCTGTGATGTGTCACGACAGACACCCAGCCTCCGCCTGGGTGCTTTCTCTGACTGAGAATAGGCTCAGCCTCCTGCAGGTAAAGCCAGCGGTGCTGAGGAGTTGGAATTCCTGAAAGCAACCTTCCCCTCATCACAGCTGGTGGACACATTGCCCAGCTTCCTTGTCCCTTGGGTGGGTGCTTGGACAACTTGCAGGCATGCTCTTACTTTCCCAGAGTCCTTCACAGGGAGTGAGCCCCACTTGTCCATAGAGGTGACCCCATAGCTGCCTCTTCCCTTCTTCTCTAACTTGCCCCTTTTTCTCCAGCTGACTTGTGGTATCACCTCCCACATACTCTGCTTGCCTAAAATCCCAGTCTCAAGTATGCCCTAAGATAAATGGTGATGACTGGTGTTTTAGTCAATTAGGGCTGCTGTAATCTTAGCGCTTTGGGAGGCTTAGGTGGGTGGATCACTTGAACTCAGGAGTAAGACCAGCCTGAATAAGAGTGAAACCCCATCTCTAAAAAAATAGCTGGGCAATAAGGCAGGTGCCTGTAGTCCCAGCTACTTGGGAGGCTGTGGCAAGAGAATCGGTTAAGCCCAAGAGTTTGAGGTTGCTGTGGGCTGTGACGCCATGGCACTCTACCCAGGGCGACATAGTGAGACTCTGTCTTAAAAAAAAGAAAATTATGGGCGGCGCCTGTGGCTCAGTCGGTAAGGCGCCGGCGCCATATACCGAGGGTGACAGGTTCAAACCCGGCCCCGGCTGAACTGCAACCAAAAAATAGCTGGCCGTTGTGGTGGGCGCCTGTAGTCCCAGCTACTCGGGAGGCTGAGGCAAGAGAATCGGTTAAGCCCAAGAGTTTGAGGTTGCTGTGAGCTGTGATGCCATGGCATTCTATCAAGGGTGACATAGTGAAACTCTGTCTCAAAAAACAAATCAAAACAAAACCCAAAACATGAACATTTAATCTTAAGTTTACAGCTTTAATAAATGTTTTGTTAAAATAAAATTTAAACAAATGTATATACCATAACCCAAATAAAGAAAACACCATCAGCTCTCATGCCTGTTTCCAGAAATCTCCCCACCCCCACACCAGAGGCAGCTTCTGTGTCGCTGGAAATAGGAAGGACATTGCTCAGCCATGGCATTATCTGCCCTAATTTGAAAACCTTGCTGTTACCATTGTTGTCATCAGAACTTAATTTTGCCTACTCTTGAGCTACACTTAGCTGGAGTATATTGTGTGTACTACTTTGTTGTTGTTTTTTTTTACCCAACACAACATTTCTGAGATTCATCCATTGTACTCTGTGAATCTTGCTGCTGTTGAGTAATATCCTATTGTGTGAATATGCTCAGGCACGTTTACTCATTTCCCTGTTGGTGGACACTGAGATGCTTACAGCTGTTATGTATGATGAATAAAGCTGCTAGGACTGTTCTTTTTTTTGGCCGGGGCTGGGTTTGAACCTGCCACCTCCGGTATATGGGGACGGCGCCCTACTCCTTTGAGCCACAGACGCCACCCAGGGATGTTCTTGTATAGGGCTTTTTGTGACACACACATTCAGTAATCTTCAATACATACATTACCTAGGAGTAGAATTTCTGTGTTGCAGAAATCAGGAAATGCCAAACTCCCTCTCACAGTGGCTTTCCTACTGGACGTTCCCACCACTGATCTTCAAGAGTTGCAGTTGCTCCAGGTTCTTGCTAATATGTGGTATTGTCAGCCATCTGAATTTTAGCCTCTGAACTGTATTCTGCATCTTCCTCCCTCCTTCCTTTCTTCAATCTTTCCCTTTTATTGGCATTCTGGAGAAGTTCATTTAGGCAGAGCGGGGGTAAAAGGGCCCTGCACCTAGAAGGAGGTAGGGAGTGTGGCTTGTTCCGGCCATGCAGAACCCAGTGGGGCAGTGGGAACTTCATCTGGCTTGCCTGCCAGCCAGTGTGGCCTAAATCCCCCACCATAAACCATATTGTAAACATAGAATATCTGATTTAGACCAAAACCTCCAGCTAAAGAAAGACGCTCTTACCCGGCAGTACATTGCAAAGGCTTGCCAGCTGCATCTCCCACGCCTTGTTATTGAATCAAGTGGGCCAGATGTGATGTCTGGTGCCCTGGTATCTATCTTCAGAAGGGTGGAGCAGCAGGATGTCTGCATTTACCCATATCTGTGCATTCAAAACACCTAGGGAATGCCTTCCCTGTGGCCTGGAATATCCTGCTCTGCACAGCAATTTTCTGGGGGCCCCAACTGGGGGCTGACTGGAGGGTGAGCAGCCTCTGGTTCCGGCAGGCACGGCCACAAATTCACTTCAAGGGGCACGGCTACAGCCCCCAAAGAAAATGAGATCCTCCTGCTGTTTCTACCTGTGTTTAAACTACTGCTGCAAGAATCAGGGATTCCTGGGTGGAGATGTAAGTACACTTTTGCATGTTCTTGAAGCTGTTTTTTATATACCTATCTGAATGTCCTCTTTCTTTTATAGCTGTAAGACATACAATAAACTGCATAATTTGGTAAGTTTTGACATAGGTATATACATAGTACTCATGAAACCTTCAACCTAACATGTATCTCTAGAACAACTTAAAAACCTCTCTCATCTTCTGTTTTCTGGAAGCTGTTGTGTAGAATTAGTGTTATCCTTTTATAAAATTTGGCAGATTTCTCCATAGACACTATGTATACCTGGGGATTTCTTTTTGGGTGGGTTTTAAATTGTGAATTATTATTATTATCATTAACTTTAGAGATAGGTTCTTGCTCTGTCACCCGTGATGGAGGGTAGTGGTGCAAACCTGCTCTCCAGAGTCAAGAGATCCTCCTGCCTTAGCCTCCCAAGTGGCTGCACTACAGGCATGAGGTGCCACTCCTGGCTATTTTTTTTTTTTTTAAGAGATGAAGTCTTGCTGTGTTGCCCAGGCTGGTCTCAAACTACTGGACTCAACCGATCCTTTCACTTCGGTCTCCCAAAGTTACAGTCATGAGCCATGGTGCTTAGACCCCATTAATTAATTTCTTTAATAGCTATAATGTTTTTGAAATTATCTATGTAATAGATACTGGGTGCCTTGTGGTTACTTTTACTTTTCTTTTCTTTTTTCTGAGATAGAGTGTCACTATGTCACCCTTGGTAGAGTGCTGTGGTGTCACAGCTCCAGCAATTTCCAACTCTTGGGCTTAAGTTATTTTCTTGCCTCAGCCTCCCAAGTAGCTGGGACTACAGGCACCTGCCACATGCCCTGCTTTATTTATTTATTTATTTATTTTTGTTGCAGTCGTCATTGTTGTTTAGCTGGCCCAGGCTGGGTTCGAGTCTGCCAATCTCGGTATACGTGGCTAGTTCCGTAACCACTGTGCTACAGGTGCTGAGCTGGTTGGTTTTGCTTTTCAAGGAATGAGTTTATTTCCTTTGTCAAAATGTATGCGTGTAGAATTGTTCATAGTATTCATTGATACTCTCTTGATATCTGCAGGGTCTGTAATGTAGAGCTCTGACATTTGTAATTTGTGTCTTCTTTTGCTTTTGTTGTCTGGTACAGATTTGTCAGCTGTGTTGATTTTATTGAAAAACCAACTTTTAGTGCCTTTGGCTTACTCTATGTTTTCTCTGCTTTAAATTTCCTTGATTTCTACTCTTTATTACTTTTCTTTCCCTTGCTTTAGGTTTATTTATTTTTTCTTCTGTTTCTAGGATATTAGAGTGGGAGCTTAGGTTGCTGATAAGAAGCTTTAACTCTTCTCCAATACATGCATTTAATGACGAATTTATCTCTCAGCATTGTTTTAGTTGTGTACCCCAATTTTTATACCTTATCATTTTTATTCTTATCAGTATATTCTTTGAATATACTTGGACCTATGAATTATTTAGAAGTGTGCTGTTCAGTTTCAAAGTGTTTGCAGATATTCCTCTTATTTTTTTAAATTTTTGGTTCCCAGTTTAAATCTATGTGATCAGAGAACGTACTCTATGTGATTTCACTTTTAAATTATTTGAAGTTTTCTAATGGGCTAGGACATGGACTGTCTTGGTATAGACTTTGGGTATTTGAAAAGAATGTGAATTCTATTATTGTTAGGGGACGTGTTCTATAAATATCAATTAGATCCTGTTCATTGATAAAGGCAAAGAATGAGAGTTTGACCTCCTCTGCCTCCATTTGGATGCCCTTTATTTCATTCTCTTGCCTGATTGCAGTGGCTAGAACTTACAACAGTGTGTTGAATAGTAGGGTGATGGAGGAAAACCTTGTCTGGTTTCAGTTCTAAGTGGGAAAGCTTTCAGTTTTACTCCATTCAGTATAATATAAGCTGTGGGTCTGTCATAGATGGCTTCAATCAGATTCAGAAATGTGTTACCTATGCCTATATTCTTAAGTGCTGCAATTAGAAAAGGATGCTGAATTTTATCTAATGCTTTTTTTCTGCATCTATTGAGAGGATCATATGGTCTTTGTTTTTGCTTCTGTTGATATGGCGAATTAAATTTATGGACTTGCGTATGTTAAGCCAGCCTTGCATTCCTGGGATGAAACCTACTTGATCGTGATGTATAATTTTTTTAAATGTGTAGCTGTAATCCATTGGCTAGGATTTTGTTGAGAATTTTTGCATCTATATTCATTAGTGAAATTGGTCTGAAATTCTCCTTTTTAGTTGGGTCTTTTCCTGGTTTTGGTAGCAGGGTGATGTTTGCTTTGTAGAATGCATTGAGGAAGATTCCTTCCTCCTCAATTTTTTGGAATAATTTCTGAAGTATGGGTATAAGCTCTTTGAAGGTTTGATAGAATTCTGGTGTGAAGCTATCTGGACCAGGGCATTTTTTGTTGGGAGATTTTATTGTTTCTTCTATCTCAGTTCTTGAAATCAGTCTGTTCAAGACATCTATTTCTTATTGATTAAATCTAGGGAGAGGGTGTGATTCTAGATATTGATCCATTTCCTCCACATTGTTAAATTTCTGGGCATAGAGTTTCTTGTAGTACTCAGAGATAATCTCTCATATCTCTATGGCATCTGTTGTTAGTTCCCTTTTATCATTTCTGATTGAGGTTATTAGAGATTTTACTTTTCTGTTTCTAGTTAATCTGGCCAAATGTTTATTGATTTTATTTATTTTTTTAAAAACTAACTTTTTGTTTTGTTAATTTTCTGAGTGATTCTTTTGCTTTCAATTTCATTCATCTGTGATTTAATTTTGTTTATTTCTTTTCTTCTGTTGGGTTTGGGATATAGATTGTTCTTCTTTTTCCAATTCCATAAGATGGTTCAGGAGTTTGCTGATGCACTCTCTTCTATTTTTCTAATGTAGGCATCTAATGTGATAAGTTTTCCTCTTAAGACTGCTTTTGCCGTGTCCCACAGGTTTGTATAATATGTCCTCATTGTTGTTGTGTTTTAGGAATTTAACTATTTCCTCTTTATCTTTTCCTGAGCCCAACTATCATTGAGCATAAGGTTGTTTAATTTCTGGCTTGGCACCTGTGACTCAAGCAGCTAAGGCACTAGCCACATACACATGAGGTGAGGGGTTTGAATCCAGCCCGGGCCTGCCAGGATGCAACCAAAAAATAGCCGGGCATTGTGGCGGGTGCCTGTATTCCCAGCTACTTGGTAGGTGGAGGCAGGAGACTTGATTGAGCCCAGGAGTTGGAGGTTTCTGTGACCTATGATGCCACAGCACTCTACTCAGGGTGACAACTTGAGGCTCTGTCTCAAAAAAAAAAAAAAAGTTGTTTAATTTCCAAGTCTTTGCGAGGGGATTAATGTTTTTGTTGGAGTTGAATTTCATCTTTATTCCCTTGTGATTTGAGAAGATACAAGGTATAATCTTTATTCTTTTAATTTTACTGAGGTTTGATTTGTGTCCTAGGATGTGGTCTATTTTGGAGTATGTACCATGGGCTGATGAGAAAAATGTATATTCTTTAGCTTTGGGATGGTGCGATCTGTATATGTATATTAATCACATTTGTTCTAGGGTCACATTTAAGTCCTTTGAATCTTTGTTTAGTTTCTGTTTAGGGGCTCTGTCCAGTTCTGTTATATTGCTCAGACCCATCAAGATCTGTTTCATAAATGTGGGAGCATTTATGTTGGGTGCATAAATATTTAAAATTGAAATATCTTCTTGCTTATTGTTCCTTTGACCAGTATAAAGTGTCTATCTTTGTCTTTCTTAAGTGTAGCTGCTTTAAATCCGCTTGTATCTGCAAATAATATTGCAACCCCTCCTTTCTTCTGATTTCCATTTGCTTGAAATACTGTTTTACATCCCTTAACCCTGAATCTTGATTTGTCCTTCAAGGCTAGATGTGTCTCCTGGAGACAACAAATGGATGGCTTGTGTGTTTTTATCCAATCAGCCAGCCCATGCCTCTTCAGTGGTGAATTTAGTCCATTGACATCTATTGAGAGAACTGACAAGTGTGATGGAGTTCTAGTCATCTTATTCTGTGAAAGTCCATTGTGTAGTTTTATCCTTTGCACCATTGTGGAAGCTAAGTTTTGACCTTTAGCTTCTGGGTGTTGACTTTGACAGTGGTTCATTGTGATGATCAGTGTTGAGAATAGGTCTAAGTATTTCCTGTAGATCTGGTCTTATTGTGGTGACTTTTCTCAGCGCTTGTATATCCACAAAAGATTTTATTTCTCCATCAATTTTGAAGCTTAATTTAGCAGGATACAGAATTCTGGGCTGAAAATTATTTTGTTTAACAATGTTGGAGGTGGATGACCATGTTCTTCTGGCCTGGAAGATTTCAGTTGAAAAATTTTCTGTCATCCTAAATGGCTCTGCCTCTGTAGGTCATTTGGTGCTTATTCTTGGCTTCTTGCAGAATTTTTTCTTCCATGTTGACTTTGGACAGGTTCATTACAATGTGTCTTGGAGAGGCTCTGTCTGAGTTGAGATAACCCAGGGTTCGATATCCATCTGAAAGGAGTATGTCAGGGTGTTCAGTAAAACTTGGATAGTTTTCATTTATGACAGTCTCCAGTAGGGCTTCCATTCCTTTGGGACAATCTTCTTCCCCTTCAGGAATCTCTATTATTCGTATGTTTGAATGCTTCATGGAATCTTGTAGTTCTCTAAGCATCTGTTCTGCTTTCTCTCTTTTCTTTTCTGCCTTTAACTACATGGGTTAACTCAAAAACTTAATCATCTAGCTCTGAGGTTCTTTATTCTCCATGGTCTAACCTATTTTTGATACTTTCTACTGCATCTTTATAGTCTCTGATTGTCTCCTTTATTTCCTTAAGCTTCATCATATCCTTTCTATAGTCTATGTATCTAATCTGACTTTTGATTCTTTTTTTCCAGTTTCTCGTCCATTCCTTTTATCGTCTTTATCATCCATATTTTAAATTCCCTTTCTGTTAAGTCAATTATTTATAGGTAGATTCTTCTGCAGTAGCTGCCTAATGATCCCTTGTGGGAATTCCTCTGTTTTGATTTTTCATGTTGCTCACATTTTTCGGTTGGTTCCTTCTCATGTGTTCTTTCTTCTTGTTTACCTCTTTGTCCTCCTTTTTACTTCTTGCTGCTTCATTTGCTTCAAATTACCTTGTCTCAGAGCTTAGGTCTTAAAGTGGTCTCATCCTGAGCAAAGCCAAACTCTTTCTCATGGCCAAATAAACAGACATCCTTGCTCTTAATGGCAATATGTTTCTGGGACACCAGGTGGTGCTATGGTATTCTTTGGAGACATCACAGCCAGCAACCTGTATAGTCCTTATTCCAAAATTAGTTGCCAAGAAGAATATGTTCCAGCTCCATCCATGTAAACATGAAAGAGGTAAAGTCTCCATCTTTCTTTAAAGCTGCATAGTAAGTATCTCAAGAATGGAAGAAAAAGTATCCAATGTACTCAGCCCTACTATGAAACTAATTTATGGCTTTCACATGAAAGTATAACCCAGTTATAACCTAAGCATATGGGGAAGGGAGTGAGGGAGGGTTGTGAGGGAGGAGGTGGGCAGAGGGAGGGTGATTGGTGGGATTACACCTGCGGTGTATCTTACAAGGGTATATGTGAAACTTAGTAAATGTAGAATGTAAATGTCTTAACACAACAACTAAGAAAATGCCAGGGAGGCTGTGTTAACCAGTGTGATGCAAATGTGTCAAATGGTCTATAAAACCAGTGTGTGGTGCCCCATGATCGCATTAATGTACACAGCTATGATTTAATAAAAAACAAACAAACAAACAAAAAACAAAATTAGTTGCCTTTGGTGATCGCCTCGTTATTTCCTCATGATTCAGACCCTGCTGGGTTGGGATCTCGAAACTCACAAGAATCCTTCATCAGGAGATCTCACAGTGTCCCCTGACTCCAGTTCCCTTGGGGGTGTTGGAGTCTCTCAACCTGTCTCAAGAGTGGAATTCTGATCCTGGCAGGCAAAATTAAAATGGCCGTGCTTTAGGCACCTGCTAAGACCTTCTCCCAACCTTCCCACAATGGCAGAAGATTCCACCTATGAAGAATTGATGGACTTGACAGAAAGGGAACTTAAAATATGGATCATAAAGACAATAAAATGAATGGATGAGAAAATAGAAAGTCAGTGATATGTAGAATATAGAAAGGATATGGCAGAGCTTAAGGAAATGGAGACAATCAGGGAATGTAAAAATGCAGTAGAAAGTATCAAAATAGGTTAAATCATGGAGAAGACAGAACCTCAGAGCTAGAGGATAAAGTTTTTGAGTTAATCCAGGTAGTTAAAGAGGTAGAAAAGAAGAGAGAAAAGTAGAACAGTCACTAAGGCAACTATGAGACTCCATGAAGCATTCAAACATACAAATAGTAGAGATTCCTAACGGGGAAGAAGATTGTCCCAAAGGAAAAGAATCAGTACTACAGACTATCATAAATGAAAACTTCCCAAGTTTTGCTAAAGATCTTGACACACTCCTTTCAGATGGATTTTGACCCCTGGGTCATCTCAACTCAAGCTCAGTCTCTCCATGATACATGTACTGAACCTGTCCAAAGTCAAGATGAAAAAAAAAATTTGCAAGTAGCCAAGGATAAGCACCAACTGACCTACAGAGGCAGGACCATTAGGATAATAGCAGACTTTTCAACTGAAAATTTCCGAGTCAAAAGCACAGTCATCCACCTTCAACATTCATACACAAAACATGCTAGCCTCCAGAACTGTGCGAAATAAATTTCTGTTGTTTATAGGCTATCCAAATTACAGTATTTTATAGCAGGCCAATCTGAGACACTTCCCACCTGCGTTCCCAGTGATGTTACATCTGTAGACTGAAATCAGCACAGTGGAAGTAACCAAAGGCTCTAGAGTTTTTTATTTTATTTTATTTTCCTGGAAAGCTAGTTATTCAACATTTACTAGACACTACTGCATTTATCTCTATTTATATTACTATATTTATATTTTTTGAGACAGAGTCTCACTATGTCACCCTTGGTAGAGTGCCATGGTGTCACAGTTCACAGCAACCGCAAACTCTTGGGCTTAAGCGATTTTTTTTGCCTCAGCCCCCCAAGTAGCTAGGCTGTTTTTTGGTAGTAGTTGTCATTGTTGTTTGGCAGGCCGGGGCTGGGTTAGAACCCTCCCACTCCAGTGTATGTGGTAGCACCCTAGCCGCTGAGCTATAGGTGCCAAGCCTATATTACCAATTTTTTAATGATTTGAAAATAAGGTACAAACATCCTATTTCTTTACTCCTTAATACTTAAGTATATATTCTCTTAAAACAAGAGCATTCTCTTACATCAAAATCAGGAAATTGACATTTATCCAATATTGCTACCTAATCCATGTACCTCTTTTAAAATGTCTCTTTTTTCTCCCCATAATATCTTTTACAAGTCCAGGATCCCACCCAGAGTCAACTATTTCATTTAGTCCTGCCTCTTTGATCTCCTTTAATCTGGACCAGCTCCTTGGTCTGGCCTCTTCTTTCATGACCTTGACATTTTTTTTTTATTAAGTCATAGCTATGTATATTAATGCAATCATGGGGCACCATACTGGTTTTATAGACCACTTGACATATTTTCATCACATTGGTTAACATAGCCTTCCTGGTATTTTCTTAGTTATTGTGTTAAGACATTTATATTCTACATTTAGTAAGTTTAACATTTACCCTTGTAAGATGCACCACAGGTATGGTCCCGCCAATTGCCCTTCCTCCACCAATCCTCCCCCCTCCCCTCCCCTCCCTTTCCCTTTTCCCCATATTCTTAGGTTATAATTGGGTTATAGCTTTCATATGAGTAAATTGGATACTTTTTCTTCCATTCTTGAGATACTTTGCTAAGAAGAATATGTTCCAGCTCCATCCATGTAAACATGAAAGAGGGAAAGTCTCCATCTTTCTTTAAGGCTGCATAATATTCCATGGTGTACATATACCACGATTTATTAATCCATTCATGGATGGATGGGCACTTGGGCTTCTTCCATGAACCTTGACATTTCTGAAGAGTTTGTCTGATGTTTCCTCATGATTTATGCATTTTAGGAGCAGGAATACCTCAAAAGTAATGCCATTTTCCCATGGTTTTCTTTACTCATTCATGGGTATTGGTGGGGACACACACACTCTCATGGATTCCTATTTACTTAAAGGGTTATATACCCTATACTGACAGTAAGTGCTTTGATGTTCAAATTTGGCCAACACAGTCAGCTTTCCTGGCCAATTGAAGTCCCCATCTTTTTTTTTCTTTATAATAATAATAATTATTATTATTTAGACTCTGTCTCCCTGGCTAGAGGGTAGTGGAATCATCATAGTTCACAGCAATTTCAAAATTCCTGGACTCAAGAGATCCTCTTGCCTCAGCCTCCTGAGTAGCTGGGACTACAGATTCTCCCACCACAACACCCTTCTATTTTTTTCTATTTTTAGTAGAGACAGCATCTCACTCTTACTCAGGCTGGTCTCAAATGCCTGAGCTCAAGCAATTCTCCTGCCTCATCCTCCCAGAAGTGCTGGCATTACAGGTGTCAGCCACTGGGCCTAGCCTCATTATAGTTTCTTTTAAATGGGGAATTTTGTAGACAGAGCATTTTTAAAAACATCTCCCCCTCCCTTTTCAGAAACCATACATGCACTCTATAGAACACTTAAAAAATACAGAGAAGAAATTTTAAAAAGTAACAATCGCCAACCATTTTGCCATTTGTAGATGATCACAACTTTTTGGTCTATCCTTTTTTCTCTCCCCAACTCTCTAATTTGAAAAGTTTCAAAACACAGCAAAGCTGCTATAATAGAACAATGAACACCTACAGGCTTTTTGCCTACATTTACCAAGTGTCGTCATTTTGCCACAGTTGCTCTCTTTCTTTCTATATATACATATATGTGTGTATATATGAACACCCTTATATTCTCTACGTAGTCACTTAGAGGCAGCTTCAGACTCTGTGTGGTAATTTGCCTTTAAAAATTTCAGCATATATTTCTTAGAACAAGAATATTCTCCTACATAACCACAGTACAAATGTCTCACTTAGAAAATCAACATTCACAGAATAATAGATAGTCCCTGTTTATTTTCCTTAATTGTCAAATGAATAATTTCCTTTATTGCATCATTGGTGTTATTAAATTTAGTGACTTGCTTAATCTGGCAGATTTCTCTATTGCATTTTTGTCATTATGTATTTTTGTGTTCAAAGTGTTACCTAACTGGTCAGCAAAACCCCTTCAACATAGCTCCTATGTCCTTTCACTAGGTCCTCATCATTTTTGAGGACATTTTTTAACAGCACAAGATGTTCAAGGCTCATTTTGAAAGTTCGTCACTCCAGGCTTGGAATCAGATGTTCCTCTAACTTCACTGGTGTAGGAAATGGTATTCTACTTAAAACTAAGATATGAGCCGTAGGTGAGTTTACTGCTTATGAGGCGGCCTTGCTTTGAGAGCCGTTTAGAACTAGCAAATGTATATAAAAATATGCAACTGTACAAATGAGCTGATCTTTCCAATCTACTCTCCCCTTCTCCTAAGCCAGCTTCCTCCCCCTGGCCCACTGTGGGGCACCCTGGCTCCCGGCAACATAAATGTATTTTTATTAATTTGCTCAATCCTACAATACACACAAATGAGCTTTGGAGTCACCTCTGGAAATCATACACATACATATTTACATAGGCAAAGGTCCCTCCCGTTGTCCCCAGGCTGCTGACCTTTCAGCAACGTTTTGGTTGCTGGGTTTGCCCTCAGTGGAGGCGGCAGGAGCCCAAAGCACACGCCCGGCCTGGGCTTCCCAGCAGCTGCCCAGGGCCGGCTCCAGGCAGTGAGAGGCCTCACCACAGGCCCAGGGCCTGGTCCGAGGGGTCATAGGGCTGTAACCACGCGTCATTGTCTTCCTCTTCCGAGATGTGCGTCTCTCTAGCTGGCAACCGGCAGATGGTCAGGGGATCCGGGTGTTCACCGCCGTCATAGGCCCTGGGTCTGAAGTAGGCACACAGCACCCCAGGGAAGGCGTTGGTGAAGGTGAAGATGTGGGAGTTGTCGGACACGTTGAAGAAGGACAGCTTTCCAGCGTCGCAGTCCAGGAGGACGCCCACGCGCCGCGGGGGCACGCGCAGGGCGAGCGCCACGCGGTGCGGGTCCAGCACGAAGTACTCGCAGCCGTTCCACAGCCCCATCACCCAGTAGCCGCAGGCCGGGCTCAGGCGCGCCGGGCACGCGCGCGGCACCGCGGCCAGGCAGGCGCCCAGGAACCAGCGGCTGCGGCGGCCCACGTCCACCTCCCAGTAGTGGCGGCCCGCGGAGAAGCGCTGCAGGCTCAGCACGCACGTCTGCTCCGAGAAGCGTTGCGGGTCGCTGGGCGCGGGCCCCTGAGCCACCCTGCGGGAGGACACGCTCTTGCCATCCTCGGAGACCTCCAGGCTGGGGTGCGCTGAGGCCGGATCCAGAGTCACGTCCACTACGCAGAGGCACAGGGTTAGCGCCAGCGCAGAAAGATTCTGGGCCCTATCTGTCCCCTGACCCCACAGCAGCAAGCCTCTAGCTTGTCTTGGTGGACTGAGGGCAAAATCATCATAGCCACCCTGACCCAGCTACCCTCTTCCCCAGGGCTGAATTTGACAGGCAAATCCCTCCTGAGCATTTGATAGTGACGGGAGGAATCCTATCAGGAATCCCACCAAGATTCCTCCTGTCACCATCAAATGCTCAGGAGTCCCACAGAGACTCCAGAAATAACACGTGAGGTAGGTTCAGTGATGGAGCCGAATCCCAGTCAGGGGAAAGTGCTCCTGGCCAGTTCTCTTCCCTGCTGATCCCACCACCCTGTGTGACCTTGAGATCCCCAGGCGACCTCTAGGTACCATTTTGCAGTAATTTTAGGATTTTCAAAGGGCCTTTGAGATGACCTAGTCCAGTGCCCTATCCTCCACCCCATCCCCCCAAACACACCCATTTGACAGACGGGAAACTAGAGAACCCTTTCTGTTCCAGGTCTGAGAAGTTCCTTAGAGTCCGTTCTGTACGGCAGACAGACTGAAGCAGCAGCCTTCCTGCCAGCTGCAGGAAGTGAAACACAGAAAGCTGTGTAGTCTGGGAGTGTGTGTGTGTGTTCGTGTGTGTGCAGGCCCCAGACTTCACTCCTGGAAAGACCCTTCTTCTAATGTCACTTCTCTCCACCTCTTTCCTGTTTAAGATGCAGCCAATACAAGCCGCAAATCCCAGTTTCTTGACTCCATTACCTGCATACTTTTGGGCTGCTCTCCATTCTGAAATCAAACAGAGAAAGGAGGTTCAGAGATCTGAGTCAGTAACTCTAGGACCTTGAGAGAGGTTCACCGTGTAAGAGGGATGCCGGTAGGGTTATTTGACCCCATTCCTACTGTGACAGCTGGTTTGGGTACAGACTGGTCCGGGTCCACCATGGTATTTTCCTGACAATTTGAGATTGAGCAAAGGGCTGGTGTCAGTGCTAGGTTGTACCAGAGCCATGTGATTTTGCATTGGGAAAAGCAAGAGAAGGGAGCACAGGGGTACAGAGAAGACGTATCAGCATCCCAAATGCTCTGAGGGGTAGAATAGAAGCCTCAGCCTCTTACTGGCCAGGTTCAGTCCCCATGAAGCCCAACTGAGCATGGCTTTTGTCCCAAGATGCCCTCCCATCTTCTTTCAACAAGACTCCTTTTTTTTCTTCTTTTCTTTTTATTTTATTTATTTATTTATTTATTTTTTTGTAGAGACAGAGTCTCACTTTATCACCCTAGGTAGAGTGCTGTGGCATCATAGCTCACAGCAACCTCCAACTCCTGGGCTTAGGCGATTCTCTTGCCTCAGCCTCTGGAGTAGCTGGGACTACAGGCGCCTGCCACAGCAACAAGACTCCTTTTTAATGTGAACATGCTGATTTCTGTTTTGTTTTCCTTTGTTCCATATTACAACAAAGAGATAACCAAGTCAAAAACATTAGCAAAAGCAAGGTAAGACATTCCCAAAGCTCTGTAGATTTATAGCAGGGCATTTCCACCCTGGTTTTGCATCAGGATAACCAGTGGAGCTTTAAAAACATATACCTCTTGTGTAGAATAACTCAATTCTATTAAGCTAGAGATTCTCCTCAAATCTGGAAGTTCAAAGCCATCCTATGCAAAATTTCCTCTGGATTTTTAAAGAGCTTCATAAATTTATCCTAAAATTTATATTTTAAAAAAGTCTATTAACTTTATAAAGGAAGTGGAAATTGGGAAGGAGAACTTATACTTTCAGATTTTATAAAAGCCACAGCAGTACAAATGAGGCCATGGACAGACAGATCCATGTAGCCATGAGATGGAGAATGCACCAAGGTGGCTCCCATATCAATGGGGGGCCAGGAGTGGTACAACAAATGGCATTGGAAAGATCAACTCCCTATATGAAAAAAATTACCAGATTCTCACCCACATCACATAAAATGTCAAATTCTAGATGAATCAGAGACCTATACATAATGTATCTAAAGTTAATACAGTATGAGAGAATATGTTTGTGAACTAAGGAAGGTCTTCTTCAACAAACCTTCAAATACATAAAGCGTAAGATAAAAATCTGATGAAGAAACCATGGCCAAAGCTAATAGCAGATGACAGACCAGGTGGATTCCTATCGTATGTATGGATTCCTGTCAATGTGAAAAGATAACAATCCCGTATCAAAAATGGGAGGATATAAACCGGCAATTTTCTTTTTCTTTTTTTTTTTTTTCATTCATGGCTTTGCTATTTATTAGCTGTGTAAACTTAGATAATTGATTAAGCATCCTTAAACTTCAATTTTCTTTAAAATTGGATATAAAATTTTACTGCCTTCCCCTCCCCTTTTTTTGCTTCTTTTGTGTATGGGATTTATTTCTCCATCCCTACCAGGGCAAGGACTTTTGATGAAAGGACTATCTGCTAAACATCGGTGTGGTCCCGTAGTCTTTGCCTTTGACAGTGTGGCCAGGCATCACAACCATAAATTGCCAGAGTAATCTCTGCCCCCCATCTTGCAGGAAAATTATGAGAATATATGGAAAACATATACATCCATATGTTTTTGTAATTTCTTAAATGCTACACAAACATAAGGAATCTCACCCATGACCAACAACTAATCAATTCTTATGCGTTATGTTATGTTATGTAGTTTATAGTCAGGATATTGGAAAAATAAGAGTATCCTTGTTTTACTTTTGGGGGGGGGAACCTTGCAACTCTTATCTATCTTCTTCTAAAATATTGTATTCTAATCCAGAATTTTTTTTTTTTTGAGACAGAGTCTCACTTTGTCACCCTCAGTAGATGTGGTGGCGTCATAGCTTACAGCAACCTCAGACTCTTGGGCTCAAGCAATCCTCTTGCCTCAGCCTCCCGAGTAGCCGGGACTACAGGTGCCCAACACAACTACCGGCTAGTTTTATATATATATACATATACATATATATATATATATATATATATATGTATTTTGAGACAGAGCCTCAAGCTGTCACCCTGGGTAGAGTGCTGTGGTATCACAGCTCATAGTAACCTCCAACTCCTGAGATCAAGTGATTCTCCTGCCTCGGCCTCCCGAGTAGCTGGGACTACAGGTGCCTGTCACAACAACTGGCTATTTTTTGGTTGCAGCCGTCATTGTTGTTTGGCGGGCCGGGGCTGGATTTGAACCCGCCAGCTCAGGTGTATGTGGCTGGTGCCTTAGCTAAACCGGCAATTTTCAAAAGAGTCAGTCTCCAAAGCCAACTAGCATATAAGAGATGCTCAAACTTCTGAGCAGTCAGAGGCATGCACACCAAAACCAACGAGCCATCAATATCTCTATTGACAAACTCAGAAAGCTGGCTCCTGTGGAGCCTCCACGCACGGGTAAATGGCAGGACGATGTTGCTGCCTGCAGGGATCCCTCTATCCCATTTAGTAGATGTACCTCCCATGGGCCAGCAATCCCTTTCCTGTGTTTATGTCCCAGAGAAATCTCCACACAGGGCAATACAGTGACACATTTGAGGCTATTCACCCGGTGTTGTTCATGGTGGAGTTAGAGACACTCTGGATACCTATGCAGCATTCTGCAGTGAGCAGGGGCAGACCAAACACACAGAGGCAGCAAGGGATGGTTATTAAACCATACTAGTGCATGAGAAAAGCAAGGACCAGCATAGAACTATCAATGTCATTTACATGAACTAAAATACAGGTGCACGAAAAAGATATTCACGTTTTGCAATAACACATGCAAAATATACACATTAGAGCATCTGCTTTATGGGGGGCGTGGAGGGTGGACTGGGGAGAAATATTTACATTTATAGTAATGTGCCCAGCCACACCCACTGTCGGAGTCTCTGGGGGTGGGCACTAGGAGTCTAGGTGCAAGCAGGATTGAAAGCAGTGGTTTGCAGGATGCTTAGGCCTCAGGACAATATAAAAGTAAAGCTTGGGTGTAACCTCTGCTGAGTAGCACAGACGAGTACATGCTGTGGGAGGCTGTGCAGTGAAATAGAATGAAGTGTGGCTGACTAATGAGAATGAGCTGCACTGGGGTGCTGAAGTGTGGGGGAGCAGAGGGGAAGAGCAAGCTTCACTCACCAGCTTGGCCTTCTGCCCTTCTCCAGTCTGAAACAGCCAAGGGAAAATCAGAAATTAGGATGTCAGAGCCCTGAGCTTCCCTGTTCACTCATCACAACGTGCATCCAGCCCTGTTCCCTCCCCTCTCTGGCCACTCCCAGCCTAGGCATCATACCTGGCTGGGAGATGAGAAGATACCTGGATACCAGAGGCAAAAAGGTAGGTGGGAAGAGGGGTCACTTACCCAGCTCCCTCTGAAGCTTCTCTGTAAGCAGAGCACACAGAGAAAACATCTTCAGTTAAGAAGGAACCACCTTCCCCCAGCAGTTAGGCCACTGGGAAGAGGCCCCTTAGTCTTAACCCACCATTAACCCAAACTTTATCCTTGCTTCTTCATGGCCCTAGAAAAGTAGGCCCGTCTGCAGGATTCTTGTGCCTCATCCTATGTTTGCTCAAAGGCAGAAATCTGCACAGAGTCTGGAAGGGGAAACAGGTCTTAATACTGAGGTGCCTCTTCCTTGGCTTCAGATAGTTTTTTTTAACTTGGTTCTTTTATTTTATTTTATTTTTGTTCCCCACTCTTTACCCTCCCCGGATGGTTTATTCACCCTGAAATCTCAAGCTCTTCCTGAGTAGGAGCACGGGGTAAGCCTAGCACTGAGCACAGCCTGTGTGAGACTCAGGGTCACTTACTGGGTATATTACTTAAAGGACTGGAGGGACATCACACCCAATTACTTCCTCTGACCAGATACCAGGAACTCTTACATTTTGCCACTAAGAATGACATGTCACACTCCAGTAAATGCTCCCAGGAAAAGCAACATTATGCACTAATTCAGACTATGGTGTTGATGACTTAGGGCTGGTTTGGTTTTTCTTTTATTCCCCCTGAAGGACAAGATAGATTGTGAGACAAACTTTCCCAGCCTCACAGTTTTGTGTGGATTGCCCCATCCCCTGTACCACGATGGCCTTTCCTTCTATCTTCCTTTGGGTTCACTCTCCTATCTTTTGTGCAGACACAACTCCCTTCCTCCCAATTTCAAGTTGCTGAGTCTTGGGGAGAAAAGTGAATTCAAAAAAATACTCTCACTCTGGTGCAAATTACACGGGCCACCCTTCCTAGTGGCTTTTGTAATTAAAAGAGAAAGATATCCTAGGAAGATGAACCAGAGGGAGAAAATCTGTAATTGTGTAATTTTAACCAGTTTGTCTAATTTGCAGTGGAAGGGCTGGCATGGTCTGTCCAGAGGGCTGCAGGCAGGCAGCAGTCCCTTCAGCCCCTTCAAAAGCAGAGAGGTGGGAGGCTCCCAGGCCTGAATTTAGAATTAGGTTGTCCCCACGCCAAGTGCGCCAAGCTACCCCACTGACCTCTGGGCAGCACTGTGCTGGGCACTTAGAACTTACCCAGTTCTGCTGTGAGTTTCCCTGGAGGGAAAAACAAGACAAAACAAACGAACAACAACAACAACAACAACAAAAAACACAAAAGATATCTCTCAGGTTGGGGAGATGGATTAATACGAAGGCCTTATTTCCCTGAAACGCTCAGATTCCAGGGGGCCAGGCTGGGCTGGACTGGGAGTTTCTAGGCTGGGGGAGGAGGGGCGCACACCTCCCGCACACCCACACCTTGGTTGCCCTCCACACTCTGGGGCTGAGCTCCCCGCCTGGGTGACCCAGCCCCCTCCCTTCTGCCATTCAGGGAGGTGGGCGCAGCACCCCCTCTTCCCCTCCTTACCTTGTCTCTTCTCGGCCTGCTGGTTTAGCTTTTCTGAAAGGAATAAGGGGAGACGCTGGGGTCCTAGCCGCCCTGCAGGTTCCCGGGTCCCATCCCTGTCCCGCCACCAGAGAGCAGGGCCTTCCTCGGGACCTGGGGTTCCAGCCCCAGCCAGGTGCCCCCCGCAGCTCCCAGCAAAGCTGGTCTTGGGCTCCCCCATCCCCCACACTCCACCCCCGCCTGCTCCTACCTTGGGATCGTCGCCGTCTCTGCAGGAGGCACAGCGCCAGCGAGCCAGGCACGGCCAGGGCCAGCGGCAGCGCTGCCAGAGTCCCGAGGAACGCTGTCCTCCAGGGGGACGCTCCGGGTAAAAACACGTCTGGAAAACACCCACGGGGAGCTGCCGCTAGTCAGGCCCCACTAAACACTCAGAGACAGCGTCCTCCCGGACCCCGCGCGCCGAAGACCTTCAGAGAGACCAATGGTCGGGGTCCACCTGCGCCCTGTCCCGCGGGAGCCGGGGAGGCAGCGGGCGCGGACTCCCCCGGTGCAAGAGGAAGGTGCCCCGGGCTGAAGGGGGAGAAAGGAGGGCAGCTGGTGGCGCCCACTCCCACCCTTGCCAAGGACCAGAGGATCCCTGGTGCCACGCCTACGCCAGGAACCTGATCTTGCCCTTGCTTCCTTGCAGACATTTGGCTTCCACAGAACTCTCTCCTCAGGACGTTTTTGGAAGCACCGTTAGCAAAGCCTCGTGCGTGCTGACCCACTGCTCCGCTTCCCCTCCAAGGGCAGCGACTGGACAGTGGCCAGAGGTGAAGAAAGAGGTGCAAAAATGTGGATAAACTTTCTAGAAACTCTTGTGGCAATTTAATAAGAGTAATTTTGTGTCCTTTAAACCTAATTTAAAAATGGCTCTTTTATCTCAAAGATCTTTAAACTTTTTTTTCTTCTTTTATTGTGGTAAAATATACATAGCATAAACTTACCACCTTTAAGTGTATGCCACTTAAAGTGAGCCTCTGTACACCATTTTCAAGGGTACAGTGCAGTGGTTTTGAGCCCATTCACCAATGTCCACCTCCTTTTTCGTCTTTCCAAACTGAAACTCTGTCCCCATTATACAATAATTCCCCCAAATCCCTCCTGCCATAACCCTGGCAACACTCTTCATCTCTACGAATTTGACTGCTTTAGGTACCTCACATTAGTAGAATCATACAGGATTTCAATCAGTGGCCTTTGGGTTTTAAATTTTTTTTTTTTTTTGAGACAGAGTCTCACTTTGTTACCCTCAGTGGAGTGCTGTGGCCTCACAGCTCACAGCAATCTCCAGCTCTTGGGCTTAGGCAATTCTCTTGCCTCAGCCTCCCTAGTAGCTGGGACTACAGGCGCCCACCACAACGCTCAGCTATTTTTTGTTGCAGTTTGGCTGGGGCCAAGTTTGAACCTGCCACCGTCGGTATATGGTCCAGCGCCCTACTCACTGAGCCACAGGTGCCGCCCTTGGTTTTAATTTTTATTGCATTGTTAATTTTATTGTTTTTATTGCATTTTGGTGCATTGTTACTGTGTCTTACTGGATCATAATGGGATTGGTCTTTTACCACACACTGTTTGTGAAACACGGAGCAGGGGCTTCAGGGCCTGATGTGACTCTGACCTGCCAGCCTCATCCTTGCTTCTCTGGTCTCCTTGCTGCTCTGCTAACAGCCAGACATGTTTCCCCTCTCTGGGAACACCCTCCCTGAAGGGATCCCTGTAATGTAGTTGATGCATATGAATATATACACATCTAAAAATTTATATAGTATAAATTTGTTTTGTATGAATTTAATACTAAATTCATATACAATATTAATGTTAATATATTGAATTAATATATTAATATAAATTGAAATTTTTTTGAGACAGAACCTCATTATGTTGCCCTCAGTAGAGTGCTGTGACATCACAGCTCACAGCAACCTCCAACTCTTGGGCTTAAGCTGTTCTCTTGCCTCAGCCTCCCAAGTAGCTGGGACTACAGGCGACTGCTGGGCTATTTTTTGATTGTAGTTGTCATTGTTGTTTAGCAGGCCCAGGCTGGGTTCGAACCCGCCACCCTCAGTGCATGTGGCTGGTGCTGTAACCACTGTGCTCTAGGCACTGAGCCAAATTGAAATTTATATAAAGAACTAGAAAGAAAAGATTGGATTTTCCCTTGTGCAAAATGAGAAAAAGACTCCCTTTTCTCCCATTTTCTCAGTTCACCTTCTTTAGAAAACTTGTAAATTCTTTCTCTGTGTATACCAGCTTTATAACCCAAGAATGTTTTTCTTAAGGGCCACTTCTCTGAAATGTGAACATCAGAGAGAAAACACCACATGGAGAGCCAAGGCTTAGTGGAGTTTAGCTCAGATGCCTGGTTCCAAGTTGTAACTACATGCATGCCACAGAGTTATTAGACATGTTGTTTTCCATTTGGATAAAGACAGTTCCCTAACACAGATGGCCACCCCAATTACCAGGGTTATTTAGAATAAATTGTATGCCCCTGAGTCCTCCTATTTGGAGACAAGTTATCATTTATCTTAAGAACATGTACCCAGTGGGTTTTATCTACCTGACTATATCAAACATTTCTTTATGTTACAATTATGTAAGTATTGATATGGACCAATGTGACAAATGGTCCTTTGGTTGGGTTTGTCCTCAAAACTTAAAACTATTAGAGCTATGAAAACTAAACCCTTCAGTGGGTGCCTCATAGTAAGACTTTGATAATATATAATGACCTCACCTTCAATTCATTGCCTAAACATCTATGTCTCTGACCCACCTGTATTCCCCACTGGAATAAGAACAGAGGGCAAGGACTTGGGTGCACATGTGGGTGCTAAATAAATATTGTTTGAGGAATGGAATTAGGAGTGAGTAACAGGGCTCTCATGATGACCTCTAAAAAGTAGAAGTTTTAAGTTTTAGCTCATGGCCTATGGAACAGAATGTTGTTCCTCTGAGGCCTCCTCTGCTTACTGTTTGGGTTATTGGTTTTATTCTTAACAGGTTCCTGGTATCCAAGTTGCTGCCTTTTCAGCTGTGAAGGCCAGCCCACCCCACAGGCAGCTAGGCCTGTGCCACTGTGTCTTTATAGACTGTCATTGAGCTAATGAATGTGGAGACAGTGATGTCTGGCACCCACTGACCTGCAATCTGGACCACCACCTCTTTCTTCTGGCTCAAGAGGAGATTCTGGATTGACAAAGACACATTGCTGTGGGCTCCCCCTTGGACAATCACAGATGTTTCCAGACTGAACAGGCCCTGGGTGTCCTGAGTGATGGCTTCAGTCTCTGGAGGCAGGCAATGTCCCTGAAGGTCTCTCCACTGAGCCTTGGGCTTGGGGTACCAGCCACTGGAGCTGCACCTCAGCTGAATGCCTCCTTTCTTGAAGCCATCAAGTGAGAGGTGAGGGTCTGAGCCCAGCCCTGGGAGAGGCAGGAGGAAATGGGAACGATTAGGCTTCTTAGAAATTGGGCATGAAGTTCGTGTCACTGTTCACCATTTGTAATAACCATAAAGCATCACAATCTTTGACTGTTCTCAACACATGTGTGGGCGGAAGCCTCCCATCTATGGGTTATAAATGATAGTCTAAATCAGTGGTGTCATGTGGGAATAGTACTATCCTGAAGGACATTTGGAAAATTGAGGGGGTCATTTGGTGGAGAAAGGCTACTAGCATTCGGTCATATTATGCAAGGGATGGTTACCCTTGCATAATATGATGCATGATGATGAATGATAAATCTTCTATCTCTTTTGAATCCCACCAGATCCAACCCAGTTTCTGTGTTATAGACACTTCTTTATCTCCACATCCTCTTGAAATTTTGGATAAACAAAACAATAAGGTTTAAGCATCAATGCTGTACAAACATGTCTATTGGGAAGAATGCTCCAGGCCTTTCTCCATCCTTCCCATTCCTTAGTTAACCAATTTCATTAGTTTCTAGTTTATCCTTCCTGTGTTTTTGCAAGAACCTTCTTTCTTATGCAGAAAGATATCTATTATTGAACCTGCTTTGCATCTTGCTTTTTTCTCTTAACAATGAATCCTGGAAATCACTCTGCCCCCCTTCTTATAGTTCCTCCCATTTTTTTCAGTGGGGTAGTTCCTATCACTCCGTTAGGTGGGTGGGTTATACTCAGCTTCCACTATTTTGCAATCATAAATAATGCTACAGAAATTACATTTATAATATTCCTTTTTCATATTGAAAGTGTTTGGGGTGTATCTCCAGGGTAAACTCCTGGAGGTGAGATTGCCGTGTCAGAGGGGAGACACAGCTAATCCTCTGAGGCATTACCGAGCTCCTCTGCCTGGGAGCCTCACAACTTTGAAGCCTCTAACACTGTGCAGACGTTCGCTGCCTTACAGATCTGCCACAGTGCATGAAAGAATCACATTTTGATGTAGCTTTAATTTCCTTTTCTCTTATTAGGGGCAAAAATAATCAACTTAAAAAAATTAAATCATAGTTGTGTACATTAATGTAATCATGGAGTATAATGTGCTGGTTTTATATACAATTTGAAATATTTTCATCAAACTGGTTAACACAGCCTTCGTGGCATTTTCTTAGTTATTGTGTTAAGACATTTACATTCTACATTTACTAAGTTTCACATGTACCCTTGTAAGATGCACCTTCGGTGTGGTCCCACCAATTACCCTCCCTCCACCCAAATAATCAACTTTTCATATATTTAAGGGTCATTTGTGTGTTTTCTTGTGAACTACTGTTTGTTTGCTAATGGACCTATGCCCTCCAGCTTTTAATCGTTTTTTAAAAAATTAAATATTTTCACTCCCCGAGTTTCTCAGCAAGGCAGCTGTGTCTCCTTCTCCCTGGCTGAGCTTTGCCTGGCCACGCACCTGCCACCTCCAGCTCCCAGACAGCTTCCCCGGAGAAGTCACCGGACAGGAAGCGGCACCCGTAGGGGCCCTGGTCGGCGGGGACCACGCCATGCAGCCGCAGGAGCACGCTGCCATCGGCGATGTCGTCGGTGACCAGCTCGGTCCTGTTCTGGAACTGCGCCATCTGCCGGCCGGGCAGGTCCTGCCGCCCGGGATACAGGTGCACCACGTCCGCCGCCTGGCCCCGGAACCAGCGAATCTCCATGTCCTCGGCATTCAGATACGGCGACAGGTGGCATGGGAAGTCCACCTCCTCCCCGACGAGGGCCAACATGTGTTCCTCAGGGCCTACCACCCTGACCTCTTCTAGGATGAGAAGTTAGAACAGCCAAAAAGCAACCCTCAGCAGATAATTTTTTTTTTTTTTTTATTGTTGGGGATTCATTGAGGGTACAATAAGCCAGGTTACACTGATTGCAATTGTTAGGTAAAGTCCCTCTTGCAATCATGTCTTGAGCAGATAATTTTTTTTTTTTTTTTTGCTGATACTATGATTTTATTATGAGGAACTCCTTCGATAATTTTTTATATTATTTTACTTATTTATTTATTTTTTTGCAGTTTTTGGCCGGGGCTGAGTTTGAACCCACCACCTCCGGCATATGGGTCTGGAGCCCCACCCCTTTGAGCCACAGGTGCCGCCCTCAGCAAATAACTTTTTCTCTCCCATCCCTTTGCAGCTTAGGAATCTCCAGTAAACCATTCAAAACAGGAAGGCTAGATACTAAGGACAACCGTCCAGGTTTCTTTCTTTTTTTTTTTTTTTTTTTCCGTCCAGGTTTCTTGAATAAGCAATTGTCATGGCAAAAAGTGAGTGTGCATGATTAAAATGGAGGCTCCTTCCTTTGTTCACACTATTTGAGCCTCTCCCCCCCGCCCCCAACCCTGGGCGAATATTCAATAACCTTCCTACACAGCTCCGGCTGTCTCAGCACACACTCTGATGTCTGGCTATTTCCTTGGGTACACTTTGCCTCAGGTTAACCTCCATCTGTTACTTTCCTGGAGAAAGTGCACCCTTCAAGGCTCTGCTTAAACAGCACCTTCTCTCCATGTTTTTTGTTGGCTTTCCAGGACGAAGGCATTGCCTTTAGCTGTCCTCTCTAAGTCGTTGGGCACAGTTCTCTCACTGCTCTGCTCACAAAACTGGGCAGCCATTTATGTCATATCTGTCCCCCTCTCTTGACTATGAACTGCTTGGGGACCTAGGCTATGCCTCAGTCATCAGGGTATCCCTGATTCCAGCCCATCTTTGCATTACAGCTTACATCCTCTGCTGGCTGCTTCTTTCATGAGAGATGTGGTAAGATCTAGTGAGGTCTTTCCTACTCTTTAAAACCTATTCTGGCATTGGAGTTAAAAATGTGTCCCAAGTAGTTCAGCATAAACACAGACCAGTGATTCTCCCGGCACCCTCCCACTTTGCCTGCCATTGTCCCGTGGTCCTGTGGGCTGGGGGTGTACATAAGTGGTGCTGGGGGGTGGGTGGAGAAGCACTGTAGGGCTGCCTGATGCTCATGCAGGGGCTCTTTAACACCGAGGCAGAAAGCTTCTTGGACACTTATTTTAGCATTTGGCACAGCTAGGTACTACAATCTCAGCCCAGGGAGCAGCTGGCAGGAGGGATAGGCAGGAGGGAGGTGCTTGCATCCTGGCTGGCTAGGCTGCAGATCCCGCACGCTACCTGAATGTAGCTCCGCAGGATGGAGGAGGAGGGAGAGGAGGTGTGTGAGGAAGACGAGACTGCTGGGCAGAGACACTGGCTGCAAGGAGTCCAGGGAGACTGGGAAATTTGCCATCTCTTGTCAACAGTGGGGCCACCTGGACCTTTAAAGACAGAGAGATGCTGGAGTGAGGCAGGGAGCTGGAACTCAGTCCACCAGACCTGGGGTCTGTTGCTGCTTCAGCTATCTTTTTGTCTGATGTTTGAATTCCTTACTAGCTTCACTGCCTGCTCCTTTGAAACCATGGCCGGATGTGAGAGCTGCTTCTAATTTTACCGAGCAACACTCTTAATGGCATCACTGGCCTTGCATGGAGTTGTGAGGGGACAGGGCTAAAGGGTCCCAGAGGAAGCAGCTTCTGAGCCGCTATTGTTTACAGCCAGGAATAGAGCTGTACAGTGTGTGAGGGCTCAGTGCCCTTCTCCTCTGGATTTAGCAACTTTCCCCAAACAAAGGCAAATCTCTGAAAGATCTCAGATGCATTTTCTTTTTCCCAGCCTCAGTGCTGTCTACTCAACCTTGACCCCACTTCCCTTTGGCCTGGAACATCAGGTCCACAAAACAGAGGAATAAACACAGAGTTCTCTGCTTCAGAAGTGGAATGCATACTATGTGGCTGCCCGCCAACTGTCACATCTGGGACACTTTCCCCCAGGTCTGAGACCTCAGGTCTCCAAGAGGTCAGCTGGTAACTGTCTCTCTGTCTGTAGCATCCTTGAGGCTGCAGTGATGGAGTCATTCCATCTGGCCACTCCCTTCCCCACCTATGGTCCAGAAGACCCAGCTCCAGCTCAGATGAGGGCCATTCTTGCTCATCTCTGATACATCCTTGAGGTAACAACCTACAGCCATGAAGTAGGGTGTGACCATTGAATCTCTGGGGACATACAAACCTCTACAAATTTGTTTACCATTTAGTGTTGGGATTTTAGGCAGATTTCATAACTAGCTGAGCCTCACTCTCTTTGCTCAAACAGTGGAGGAAACCAGAGCTAACTTGCTAAGCTTCCCAGGGTACTCTCTCTCCACCTTTCAAACTTCTATTCCCAGAGTTGTCCCCAAGACTGCACCCCTCACCTTTCACTCCATCACAATGTCCCCAGAGGGGAAGCCATGATGGCTTCTCTCTCCAGCACCCTCCATCTCCCCTCTCGTCCCCACCGGGCTTTCCTTCTGCAGACTTTAGCATGGCTCATGTTCCTTGTGTCCTGTGGCTGCAGAGCCCTGGCCACACTACCAGCAGTACCACTGACAGGGTGTGGATGAAGGATCTTTTTTCTTTTTTTATAGAGCCAGGGTCTCACTCTCGCTCAGGCTGGTCTCAAATTCCTGAGCTCAAGTGATCCTCCCACCTCAGCCTCTCAGAGTGCTAGAATACAGGTCGGAGCCACCTGACCCAGCTCAAAGGATTAAAAAAGCTGCAGGTGCTATGGCAGCAGGGGAAGGGTCAGGGGATATATGTGGTAAATTAAGGAGCAAGGGAGGCTGCAGTGACCTCCCCGAGCTGAGAGGCCCCTGCTGACAGGGGTACAGTGGGGAGGGGGGGCGGTGGTCTAGGAGGTATGTGGGCAGGTGCTAGTGGTCCTGTCCTTGTGGAGCTTTCCCTGAGGGATGGACCGTGGGCAGGCTGGGGCAGCCCCGTGTGTGTTTGAAGCAGGACCACAGAGTGGGGGAGTTGGGTCTCCCCGGAGAGGGCCTGGGCATGCTGCTGGCTGGCATTTACTGGAGTCCCAGCAGGGGCAAAGGCTTCAGGGAAGGGGCAAGGCTCTGACTGGACTGTCTGGCCTCTCACCCTTAGTGGTGAGAACATGGTGAGGGCATGTCCATGACAAGCTGGGAGGAGGCATGGAGTGTTCTGGGCACACTGAGGCTGTGTGCTTTCTCAGCCTCCCCACCCCACGCCTCTGCTCTTTTCTTTCAAGCCTTAGTCTTTTCCTGTGACTCCAGACTCAGGTGAGAGCCCCATGCTAGTCCAGCCAGGAGGTGCATAGCAGCGTCCAGCTAATGCCTTCCAGAACAACAGGGGCTCAGGCTGTGTCTGTGCAATCATGTGGATGTGCTGGATACTGAGGAATTACTCAGGATTGCGTTAGGTGGTAACAGGGGCTCTCTCATGACAGGTTGTAAGGCAGGTCCCAGGGAGGGTGGGGTAGCCTCTCAGGAGGAGCACTGGTTTCTATTTACCTGGGCAGGGGAGGCTACCAGGAGACAGGGGGCAGACCGGTGTGTTCCGGCAGCATAGGGGAGGTCGTGACCACACACACACACTCACACACACATATGTGCCTACAGTAACAATGACTACCATGAATTGAGCATTTCCTATCTGCCAAGCACTCACCTCCATCAGAAGTAACTAATGCTTATTATTATTATTGTGATTAATAGATCTAAATCATAGGTGAGGAAACCAAGGCACAGGAGCCCAGACACCACCCCTGAACACATGGCTGGCAGGAGGCCTGTGGGGGCTCCGCCCACACTGTCTGCTTCTGAGCCTGCTCTGTGCTTGTCAGGTCAAGAGTCCTCACCTGCTGTTCTGTGCGTCAGTTCTGGGTACACCCTTTAGTCGCTCAGGCTGCTCCAAACTAGATCTGAATCAGGATCCACCTGGCTGCAGACTACACACTCACTGGCCATCACACAGAGGCACTGAGGAAGTGCTGGGTCACAGGGTGCCAGCCACCAAACCAACCAGCCACCCAACAAATGAGCAGAGAATTAAAATCCCACTGCCAAACAAACCAACATAAAACTGGAACTCCTTAAGACTTTGTCAAAAGCACATTCTCAGCCAGGAGGCCCATGTGTTTGGTCCTTCTCACAATACTCAAGGACATAACCTTGAAAGTCCTTAGAGAGACAAGTCCAGCCACCTCCTGCAGGGAATGAAGCACCTCCTCCTCTTGGTGCCTGGAGTCTGCCCTTTCGCACCTCATTCTCTGGCTGAAAGGCTCTGACCCTTACTGAAGAGCAAGTGCCCCTTGAAGGAAACACTTTCCAATTTCAGCTCTTCCTACTACAGTCTAAATGGGTTTCAAATTCTGCTGCTGGTGAGGAGGTTTTGCGAGGGGAAGGAATAAGAGACTGGATGCATTGGATATTTGGGGAAGATGGAGTGACCAGGGAATGGGAAGGATGGCCCAACCAGGGCTTCAGGCCGAGCCCTCCATGCTCCCTACCCTCTGGGGAGCCTGGCACCTTCCCTCCTGAAGACACAGGTGCACCACTGATGCTGACAAGTGCCACCACTGTCACCCAGGGGAAGCCTGGGTCTCCCCTCTCACCTTCTCCTTCTGCTTTTCCTTTTTTTGTTCATCTTTCCCTGCCCCCAGCCCAGTCCCTTTCCTGTTCTCTCCTCCTGCACCTCCGATTACTGAACAACACCCAACACCCTCTTTATTTCCAGTCCCTCACACCCAAGTCTCTTTTTCGGGGTGATTTTTTGCATTGTGTCTTTCCCTCCAGGAGACACCAGCTATGGCTTGCAGGCATGCATTGGTTTTGTTTCAGGATGCCCATGAGAGGATGTGTACCCCTCTTAGTCTCCAGGGGAAATGAAATGTCCCAGGAAGGAACCTCAATGAGGCTTAAAATCCTTCAAGAGTGCAAGAGGACACCTCAGGATTCTGACCTGCAGATGGGGCCTATCTGAATGTTTCTGTCCTCAAGGCCACACTCGAAACACCCCAGGCTGCAGCTAGGCTCAGCCAGTAAGATGGTGCCAGCCAGGGTATGCTGTTCCCAAGCCTCCCACCATCACTTTCTGCTTTCTGTTGCTGAAAGGTACTGGTGTAAACAGCTATTGAGAATGAGCTGTGTACCTGGCAGGTGGCAGCAAAGGGTCCGAAATGGCAGATGAATCCTGGAGGTCTCAGTACTGATACCTGCAAGGGTGGCGATTGCTGAATGTCTTGGTCTTGGACTGGAAGCTGAGCTCAGGAGGCCAGCTCATGCGTGATGGAATTATTTACCCGCTTTCCACCTTAAGACAGATGCTGTGTGCTTAGCCCTTTGCTATAAAAACCAAGATGGATAGAACAAAACGAGGAAGTCGTCATATCCTGTCTCTGTGAGGAAAATCATGAATTCCCAGGGAAAATGTCCCTTTGGGGTCTCAGAAGGAGGGGAAAGGTATCTGAGAGCTTTGTGGAGCTTGCAAGTGACAGCGGCTCAGAGCAGGGAGAAAAGGCACCAGCTGCCCCGCTGTCTGGCAGGCAGAACTGGGGCTGTGTACAGGCAGGGCAACTGTCCCTGGCTAACCCTTCTCCTCCCAAAGGAGATAGATACTGGACTCCAATCTTCACCAACTAACCTGTCACTACCCTTCTTGGGGAGGGTTGGTCAGTAAGGAAGAGAGCCTGGGAGCTTTGTCATTACTAAAACCTACAAGACTTGTTCGCATACAATTAGGAAATAGAATGAGGAGCTGTGTTAGAATTTCCCTGGTGGAGCAGAGTTCACAAAAACAGCAGCCTGCACGGCCCCACCCACTTTATTTGCCATAGGCCATGGTACAATCGAGCACCACGGACTGAGGGCAAAGCTCAGTCCCCTGCTGCAGCCCACTCTGTCATCCTCCACAGAGGATGGGTCAGAGTTGAGCACAGCTTATCTCAGGCAAATGTAGGACACCCCAGGGACCCCCAGAAGTGCCCTGTGTTTGGAGAGGGGCCTGTGCAGGCGCTAGGGCTCTACATGAGCAGGTGGAGGCAGAAGCCAGTGAGCTCCAAGGAGACTGTCTGTGCTCAGACAGGCTGGCAAACACTTGGGCTTATTCCTGTGAAAAGATGTCTCTAGGAGAGCAAAAAGGGCTGAATGGTGAGCTCAGACTGGGTGCATTTCCCTGGGGCCAGGGAGACAAAGGCAGACCCAGGGACAGGTTAAGCCAAGTGGACACTGACTAAAGAGTAGGATCTGAGGGGGGCAGGGGAGGCCAGGCATCTGAGTGGAGGGAGGTGATTAGCACCTGTGGGTAGGAAAAGGCCAGGAGAGCTTAGAGAACTACCAGGGGAAGGGAAGGCCCAGGAGGAACAGGTGGGACCATGCTGCCAAGGACTCTGCATGCCACCTAGGGACTTGGAAGAGAGAAGAAAATTGCACTTGTAGGAAGGGGCTGTTCAGAAACATTAATCTCTAGCATTTCATTGCCCTCACCTTGGATTCTTCCGTTCTCCAGGAGAGATGAGATTGTCACAGCAGGAATGCATAGAGAGAAATGGACAGAGACTACTTCTGTGACTCCAAGACACAGACCTGGTGGGATACGGCTAGTGGGGTACCACCTCCACTGCCTGCCCATCAGGGAACATCACCCAACAGGACTTAGAGCCTGTCCTTCTACCTCCCTTCCCAAGGCCCCAGTACATGCATAGAGGCCCACACCCAAAAAGAGGTGAGTGCTGGACTAATGGTGGGCTGTAGGTGGGGTGGGAAGGGATGGACCCAGACCTGCTCTTGGACAGTAGAGAACCCACCCATTACCGGCTGCACCATGAAGTCATCTGAGGGAATTCTGGAGGCCATTCCTCACTCAGCATGGGCTACCGGAGGAGATGGAATACAAAGTCAGATGAATTAATCCTTCTCTTCTGGTGATTCCTCATCAACCTCCCTCCAGCCCAGCACGTGGCCCCTGAGTCTCCTCATTATACCGTCTCCTTTGCTGGCTGTCATCCAGGGAGTTCAGACCCACATTCCTGTGCCTGTCAGCTGGTTCAGTGCTGCTGATAAGCTTTCATCACACAGATGGGGAAGTGCACAAGCACTGAGAAAGAGGAGATGCTCACTAGCCAGCGCCTGAGCTGCAGGTGCCCAGCGCTCGCTGGCTGCTGGGGACGGGAGAGGCTGCAGATCTGGTAACACCCCGCCTCATGCCCAGCAGGCCTGACTCTACAAGGCCAATCATTTCTGACAGTGCTGCTCAAAGAGATCAGCATTGGGCATTTCCTCCTCAGAGGAATTCCTCTGCAGTGAAGAGGTAGTCGGTATCCTCTCCTGACACACAGAAGTGGGTTGGATAGGAGGCTCTGGCTCCATGTCTTATGCCACACAGAATGAGAGCTGGTTATAAAGAAGCTATGAGCTGCAGGCCCTGTCAAAATAGTGCTCACATCTATCCTGTCCACTTGGAGGAGGGAAGTCAGTCAGTGTACCAGAGACTAAGTTATACAAACAGGCTGTAATAAAAAAAATGATTAGGCCATTTCTTACAGATGGTGCTCCACACCTATGGTCAGTCAACCCCTGCTGCCTCCCCAGAACCCCACTGTGGTGCTCACACCTTCTTCTGGATCATTAGGTGAACTAAAATCATCTCTTTACTCTGTTGGGGAGAACTATTTTAAGAAAAATTATTTAAAATTTCTAAATGTACCCAGTCTTATTATGAAACCAATTTATAGCTTTCTTATGAAAGCTATAACCCAATTATAGCCCAAGAAGACGAGGAAAGGGGAGAGGGAGGGGAGGGGAGGGGGGAGGCTGGGTGGAGGGAGGGTGATTGGTGGGATTACACCTACGGTGCATCTTACAAGGGTACATGTGAAATTTACTAAATGTAGAATACAAATGTCTTAACACAATAACTAAGAAAATCGCCTGAAGGCTATGTTAACCAGTTTGATGAAAACATTTCAAATTGTATATAAAACCAGCACATTGTACCCCATGATTGCATTAATATACACAGCTATGATTTAATAAAAGAAAAATTAAATTTCTAAATTAAACAAAAAGATGGGTAATGTGTTCATCAATGTCATATGGGGACAAGGGCTCATCAAGAGTTAATTACTTACAGGACTATACTTGACCGCTGTTTACTATTATGTAAAGGCCCCTGGTTTAGTGAACTTGCATTTTCACTTCCCCACTTTTTTCTGTAGAGTCACAGATAATTCCTTTATGGTAGGAAAAATAACCTTAATGGTGATGGTTTATAGCCTTGTGGGTCATTAACCAGGTTTGTAATAAGCCAGCAAAGTTATTCTAACATTCCCATATTAAGCTGTCTTAAAACACCCAATTCCTCAAATGCTTTTTGAACCAGTCTTACTTTATCATTGGTTTCCTCCTAAATTAATGTGCTAAATAAAATTTTTGACACAGGTTCATTTTATTAATGAATGAATCATATTTTAATTTTTTTGAAAATTATACTTTAATAAGTCACTAGCTTAGAAACAGTTTTTAAAAAAGGCTTCAAACCTTGGCTCTACATGAGTGGCACCGGACAGGCCCGGTGAACCTGGCCTTGCCAGCACTGCATTCTGGTCGCTGACTTGACGGGTCACAAACGATCCCCATAAGGATAACATGGGATTATCTGGCAAATGTGGCCAGAAAAGCTGGACTTCAAATAGTGTCTTCCTTTTCCCAAATACTACAGATCTTTTGTAAGAGACCATTTTTTCTTCCCCTTTGTTCTTTTATTATTAGGTTTCTAAATGTCTAATTAAGATTGATAATGTCATTATACACTTTTATAAAAGAACATTCACAGTCTGAACTGGTAACCCCACTCTTAAATCAGTAGCCCAAGATCTGGTAAAGATCTGAAATCCCAGGTAAAATATGTTCCTTTCATCCATCCCTAGAAGAAAAATGGTGACTCCTTCCCAGTTTGAGACTACGAATCAAGATTTTGCAAGTGACTGAGGAAAAAAACAAAAGAGAACATTGTTTGGAATTGCTCTTCTTCGTTAATTACTAAAACATTTGCCCACAGCTGGTTGTGGGAGGGGAAAGGTAGTGGTGGCTGGCGGGGGAGAAGCAGAGTTAGGCTTCCAGGGTCTTTTCCTCTGCACATGGTCAGCTGCTCTCAGCAACAACAGGGTGATAAATCCACTTCCTGGAGCAGACTTCAGGAGCAAAAATGTGAAGAAGGTAGAGATTAGAATAAGTGAGTACCACTGTAGAATGTAGGAAACAAGGAAGTCTTACGGATCACCCTCCAAAGCCCTCCATTGCACAATCCAGGCCTTAGGTCACAGAGTGTGAGTGACCCCTCTGGCCTTCTAGGAGAAACAGAGCTTCCAGGATGCCACGCTGCCTGGGGAAGAGAGCACCCTACATCCTGGGTGTGATTCTGAGGCCCCAGCTGTGGGCCAAGGGCTAGTCAGGGATAGTGTCCCTGTTCAGACTTGTCTCTGAAGCTTGAAAAGATGCTCCACATCGTCCCACTGCTCTGGGCACTATTTCCATCTTGTCATGTTTTGGCTTCTGATATGAAGAAATCCCGCAGTTTGAAAAACACTAAGTGTGGAGGCACCTGTGGCTCAAGGAGTGGGGCACTGGTCCCATATGCTGGAGGTGGCGGGTTCAAACCTACCCCCGGCCAAAAACCACAAAAAAAAAAAAAAAAGAAAAACACTAAGTGAATGTGTTTTGTGCATGTGCAATGATGTCCTTAGAACAGAAAGGCATTGCTGGGTAGTGGGGGACAAGCATTTGAGATTTTGATGATTACCCTCCAAAAATGTTGCACCTGTTAGTAGGTCCAACAACACAGTATAAGGGTACCAGTACTTGTACACCCTTAGTAAACTTGACTGTCATAAACCTCCTGAAGTTTGCTAAGTTTACTTCAGTGCCACCTTTTTTGATCCCTGGTTTATTCGTATTTCATGTTATGTGAGTTTTGTGTTCTCTCTTTCATGTTTATGTTTATATCGGATTGTTTGCCTTTTCTTATCAACCGTAGGCATTCTTTAAACATTCTGAATATCTACCCTTGTCTGTAATAATTAAGGTAGGTATTTTGTCTATTGTTTGTGTTTTAGTTTTATTTCTGGCATCTTTCATTTTAGAGAAGTATAAAATTTTAGCATAAATAAATATGTCCATAATTTATTTTATAGCTTCTGGGGTCTATTTTATGTTTAGAATATAAATGTGATTACAAATGATACAAATATGATGCAAATATTTCTAGTATCTTTTTCTAATCTAAATGTTGCAAGACAGTAAAGAGTAGAATGGTGTATTCAAAATACTCAAAGAAAAAAATTCCCCTGCCATTCAAGAATACTGTATCCAGCAAAAAAAATTTTTTTTAAATGAAGGAGAGATAAAGTCTTTCCCAGACAAATACTGAGAGTGTTCATCACTATTATATTATTACAAAAAAATGCTTAAAGAAAATTTTTAAATTGTGTCAAAAACTGGCTAAATAGCAACATAAAAAACATGAAAGCATAAACCTCACTGGTAAAGATATAAGACATACACAAATTAATATAACTCTGTAATAATGGTGCATAATTTACTTTTAAAAAGTAAATCCTAAAGTAAAAGTTAAAGAGTTAAAATATAAAAATGTGTTAATAGATCCACAATATTAAAAGCAGCAACAATGGTGCTGGGTGAACTGGCTGGCAACCTGCAGAAGACTGAAATTGGACCCGCACCTTTCACCATTAACTAAGATAGACTCTCATTGGATTAAAGATTTAAACTTAAGACATGAAACTATAAAAATACTAGAGGAGAGTGCAGAGAAAACTCTTGAAGAAATGGGTCTGGGCGAGTATTTTATGAGGACCCCCCCAGGCAATTGAAGCAGCTTCAAAAATACACTACTGGGACTTGATCAAACTAAAAAGCTTCTGCACAGCCAAGAACACAGTAGGTAAAGCAAGCAGACAGCCCTCAGAATGGGAGAAGATATTTGCAGAGTATATTTCTGACAAAGGTTTAATAACCAGAATCCACAGAGAACTCAAACGCATCAGCAAGAAAAAAACAAGGGATCCCATCACAGGCTGGGCAAGGGATTTGAAGAGAAACTTCTCTGAAGAAGACAGGTGCATGGCCTTCAGACATATGAAAAAATGCTCATCATCTTTAATCATCAGAAAAATGCAAATCAAAACTACTTTGAGATACCATCTAACTCCAGTGAGACTAGCCTATATCACAAAATCCCAAGACCAGAGATGTTGGCGTGGATGTAGAGAAAAGGGAACACTTCTGCACTGCTGGTGGGAATGCAAATTAATACATTCCTTTTGGAAAGATATATGGAGAACATTCAGAGATCCAAAAATAGATCTGCCATTCAGTCCTGTAATTCCTCTGCTGGGCATATACCCAAAAGACCAAAAATCACAACATAACAAAGATAGTTGTACCAGAATGTTTATTGCAGCCCAATTCATAATTGCTAAGTCATGGAAAAATCCCAAGTGCCCATCGATCCACGAATGGATTAATAAATTGTGGTATATGTACACCATGGAATATTATGCAGCCTTAAAGAAAGATGGAGACTTTACCTCTTTCATGTTTACATGGATGGAGCTGGAACATATTCTTCTTAGTAAAGTATCTCAAGAATGGAAGAAAAAGTACCCAATGTACTCAACCCTACTATGAAACTAATTTGGGGCTCTCACATGAAAGCTATAACCCAGTTACAACCTAACAATAGGGGGAAGTGGGAAAGGGAGGGGAGGGAGGGGGATTGGTGGGATCATACCTGTGGTGCATCTTACAGGGGTATTTGCGAAACTTGGTAAATGTAGAGTGTAAATGTTTTGGCACAGTAACTGAGATAATGCCAGGAAGGCTATGTTAACCATTGTGATGAAAATGTGTCAAATGGTCTATGAAGCGAGTGTATGATGCCCCATGATCATATCAATGTATACAGTTATGATTTAATAAAAATAAAAGCAGCAAACTCTATTTACAAGAACAAGAAAAAATGTGTGTGAGAGAAAAAGCATAATGTTTTTGTATGTGATTAAAGTTGTTGTTATCAATTTAAAGTAGAAAGGCAAACCTTGAGCTAATCATAAAAAAATCCTAAAACAGATACACAAAAGATAAATAGATAAAAAGATAAATAGATAAATAGAAAGGAATCAAAGAAAATCACTACAAAACATAATTAAATAACAAAGGAAGACAGAAAAAGAGACAGGAGCTACAAAATGACAGAAATCAGTTAACAAAAATGGTACTGGTAACTCCTTATTAATCATTTCCCCAAATGTAAATAAATTAAACTCGCCAATCAAAAGGCTTAGAGTGGCTAAATTGATTAAAAAAACAAGATCCAGAGGCACGCTATTTACAAGAGACTCACTTTAGATTTAAAGGTGAGTGACTAGTAAAAGTGACTATACTTGCATCAGAAAAAAAAAAATAGATTTTAAGTCAAGAATTGTCTCTAGAGACAAAGAAGGTTATTAAATTGTGATTAAAAGGTCAATTCAACTTAAAGATATAACAATTATAAATATTTGTACACCCAAGGTAACAGTATCTAAATATATTAAGCAAATTTTGACAGATCTGAAGAAAGAAATTGACAATACAATAATCATAGGAGACTTCAATATCCCAGTTATAATAATAGGCAGAACATTCAGACAGAAAAATCAATAAACAGGTAACTTAAACAACATTATAGACCAAAAGGATCTAACAGGTATACAGGTAGGCCTTGTGTTAGAGGCAAGATACATTTCTGAGAATGTCTTTAGGTCAGATTTGTATGTAATTTGGATCTCTGATGCACAATGCATATGCAATATTGAAGGCATTAAAATGGGGGCAGAGGTGGTCAAACTCTCGCTCTTTGCAGACAGTATGATCTTAGAAAACCCCAGGGACTCAATGACAAAATTCCTGAAAGTGATTAAGAAATAGAGTAATGTCTTGGGATATAAAATCAATGCCCACAAATCAGTAGCTTTCATATACACCAACAACAGTTGAGCTGAGAACCAAATCAAAGTCACCATACCCTTCTCAGTAGCTTCAAAGAAAATGAAATACTCTGGAGTATACTTTAAAAAGGATGTGAAGGATCTCTATGGAGGGAAATATGAAACCCTGAGAAAGGAAATAGCAGATGACGTTAACAAATGGAAGAATATAACATGTTCAGGGCTAAGAAGTGTTAAAATGTCTATACCACCCAAAGAAATCTGTAGATTTAATGCATTGAAACACCATTAAACACCACTATCATGCTTTGAAGAACTTAAAAAAATAGTTCTTCAGTTCATATGGAACTAGAAAAAACCCCTCATAGCCAACACAACTCTATAAAGTAAAAGCAAATCTGAGGGTGGCGCCTGTGGCTCAGTCGGTAGGGCGCCGGCCCCATATACCGAGGGTGGCGGGTTCAAACCTGGCCCCGGCCAAACTGCAACCAAAAAATAGCCGGGCGTTGTGGCGGGCGCCTGTAGTCCCAGCTACTTGGGAGGCTGAGGCAAGAGAATCGCTTAAGCCCAAGAGTTGGCGGTTGCTGTGAGCTGTGTGAGGCCACGGCACTCTACCCAGGGCCATAAAGTGAGACCCTGTCTCTACCAAAAAAAAAAAAAAAAGCAAATCTGAAGGCATCACATTACCAGACTTCAGGTTATACTATAAGTGATCAAAACAGCATGTTGTTGGCAACAAAATAGAGGCATACATCTATGAAATAGAATAGAGAACCTAGAGATGAAACTAGCCTCATATGACCATCTGATCTTTAACAAACTTAACAAAAGCATACAGTGGGGCAAAGAATTCCTATTTGATAAATGGTGCTGAAATTGTAAAAAGACTGAAGTGGACTTGCACCTCTCTCCAGTTACAAAACTTAACTCACGCTGTATAAAAGATTTAAATCTAAGATGTGAAATGATAAATACTCTAAAAGAAGTGTGGGGAAAACTCTGAAATTTATCAGCCTTAAGAATCTATGAAGAAGACCCTATACGCAACTGCAGCAACAACAAAAATAAATAAATGAGACATGTTCACGTTAAAAAAGCATTTGCCCCTAGCCGGCATTCTGGCGGGCACCTGTAGTCCCAGCTACTTGGGAGGCTGAGGCAAGAGAATCCCCTAAGCCCAAGAGTTGGAGGTTGCTTTCAGTGAGCTGTATGATGCTGAGGCACTCTACTGAGGGCGATAAAAGTGAGACTCTTTCTCTACAAAAAAATAAAAAATAAAAATAATAAAAATCAATTGAAACACTAAAAAAAAAAAAAATAAATAGAAAGCGTCTGCCTGGCTAAGGAGATGATCAACAAAGCAAAGGCAACCTTCAGAATGGGAGAAGATGGCTGCATGTTATGAATTGAACAAAGGGCCAATAACCAGAATATACAAAGGACTCAAGCAAATCAATAAGAAAAGAGATAACAACTCCATCAATCAATGGGTAGTGACATGAACAAAATCTTTTCCCAAAGAATAAAAATGAATGGTCAATAAACAAATGAAAAAATGTTCCTTGTATCTTATCATCAGAGAAATGCAGATCAAAACCAATTTGAGACATCACCTAACCCCAGCAAGAATAGCCCACATCACAAGGTGCCAAAGTGGCAGGTGCTAACGTGGATGCAGAGAGAGGGGTACACTTATGCACTGTTGAAATGGAAGCAGCAGGATTAGCACCAGTCATCACTGCCACAGCAGTCTCTGTTGACCAGCGGGAAGAGATTGGAGATGGGGAGGATGGGAGTTCTTTGGAATCACCCAGCTTTCTGGGCCCTCTCCTCATGGCCAATGGAAAGCCTGATGAGCCCAAGTCAGGAAACCCTAGTGTTGAAGATATTTGGAACAAATACAACCAATAAAGAGCTCATACCTAGAATATTTAAAGAACTTTTCCAGACAAGCCATTAAAAAAATTGACAAAAGACCAGAACATACTCCTTATGAAAATGGAGATCGAAATGAACAGGAAACAAGTGAACAAGTATTCAATGTGAGTAGTTGTCAAACAAATGCAAGGTAAAAACACACCACTTTGAAACTGGGACTCTAGTGCACTGCTGGTGTGATTGTAAAATGGTGTGATCACTATGGAAAACAGTTTAGTGGTTCCTCAAAAAATTAAAAATAGAACGATGATAAGATAGTCCCACTTCTGGGTATATATGAGACAAATTAAAAGGAGGATCTTGAAGAGATATTTGCCTACCCCTATTCATAAAAGCACTGTTCACAACAGCCAACAGGTGGAGGCAACCCAAATGCCCACTGAAAGAAGAATAGATAAACAAAATGTGGTGTATACCACATAGTGGAATGTTACTCAGCCTTAAAAATATAAGAAAATGCTGTCTCATACTGCAACAAGGATGAACCATGAGGAAAATTAGGCTAAGTGAAATAAAAGACGAGTATGGTGGGCTAGGTGTAGTGGCTCATGCTGTAATCCCAGAAGGTTGAGAGGCTGAAGCAGGACGATCACTTGAGGCCAGGAATTTCTCCCCCTGCCTTTTTTTTTTTTTTTTTTTGAGACACAGTCTCAAGCTATCACCCTGGGTAGAATGTCGTGGTGTCACAGCTCACAGCAACCTCAAACTCTTGGGCTTAAGCGATTCTCTTGCCTCAGCCTTCCAAGTAGCTGGTACTACAGGCACTTGCCACAATGTCCGGCTATTTTTTGGTTGTAGTTGTCATTGTTGTTTTAGCAGGCCTAGGCTAGATTTGAACCCACCAGCCTCCGGTGTATATGGTTGGCACCCTAGCTGCTGAGCTACAGGCACCCAGCCAGCGGCCAGGAATTTGAGATCAGCCTGAGCAACATAGTGAGATCCCCGTCTCTACAAAAAATAAAAAAGTTAGCCAGACACAGTGATACACCTGTAGTCCCCGCTACTCAGGAGGCTGAGTCAGGAGGATTGCATGAGTCTAGGAGTTTGAGGCTTCAGTGAGCTATGATTGCACCATTGCACTCTAGCTTGTGTGACAGTGAAATCAACAGTGTTATATTCCCTGGTCCTTTCATATTCTGAGCTTGAAACAAGTGCCATCTGCAGGCTAGAAGATAATCAGCTTCATTCCTTTAGGAAATTGGGAAAGGTAAACATTGCAATTTGTTGAATAGGAATTCTTTTCCCCACTGCATGCTTTTGTTTGGTTTATAAAAAATCAGAGACTGGTTTCATATCTTGGTTTTCTATTCTGTTCCATATGTCTGTGTCTTTATTTTTGTGCCAATACCATACTGTTTTGATTACTGTGGGCTTGTAATATAACCTGAAGTCTGGTAAAGTGATGCCTCCAGCTTCGTTTTTATTACTAAAAATAGTCTTAGCTATACAGGAATTTTTCTGATTCCATACAAAATGAAGTATTATTTTTCCAATTCTTCAAAGTATGAAGTTGATGTTTTAGTGGGGAGTGCATTGATCTGTAGATTACTTCAGGTAAAATAGACATTTTAACAACGTTGATTTTCCCCAGCCAAGAGCATGGTATGTTCTTCCATGTGTTTTTTTTTTTTTTTTAACAAAACAAACCTGTTTTATTTTTAAATTTTCTATTATTTTAAGAATGAGTAATACATGCAATATGGAACAAAATTTAAAATGTATAGAATGGAATACGCATGGGGTTTGCTGGACTTAACAAATAAAAGTACAGGATACCCAATTACATTTGAATTTTATGTAAAAGTACATACTTTTTTTAAATTAAATCATAGCTGTGTATATTATGTTCTTCCATTTGTTAATGTCTTCTGATATTTCTTTTCCTAGGGTTTCCTAATTATCTTTGTAAAGATACTTTACCTCTTTTGTTAGGTATATTCCTAAATATTTCATTTTCTTTGAAGCTGTTATGAAGGGAATTTTGTCCTTGATTTGCTTCTCAACTTGGCCGTTATTGGCATATACAATTTGTGGACATTGATTTTATACCCTGAGACATTACTGTATTGCTTGATCACTTCCAGGAGTTTTGCACTTGAGTCTCTGGAGTTTTACAAGGATAAGATCATGTCAATGGCAAAAAGAGAGAGTTTGACCTCCTCTGCCCCTTTGGATGCCCTTTACATCCTTCTCTTGCCTGATTGCATTGTCTAGAACTTCTAGCACTATGTTGAATAGTAGTGGTGATAGTGGACATCCTTGTCTGGTTTAAGTTCTAAGTGGAAATGCTTTCAGTTTTAATCCAATATTAGTATGTTAGTAGCTGTGGGTTTATCAAAGATGGCTTCAATCAGCTTCAGAAATATGCCACTTATGCCTCTTTTATTAGGTGTTCTTGTTAGAAAAGGATGCTGAATTTTAACAAATGCTTTTTCTGCATCTATTGAGAGGATCATATAGTCTTTGTTTTTGCTTCTATTGATCTGATGAATTACTTTTATAGATTTGCATATGTTAAACCAGCCTTGCATCCCTGGGAGGAAGTCTACTTCATCATGATGTGTAATTTTTTTAATGTGTAGCTGCAATCTGTTAGCTAAAATTTTGTTGAATATTTCTGCATCAATATTCATTAGTGAAATTGGTCTGTAGCACTCCTTTTTAGTTGGGTCTTTTCTTGGTTTTGAATCAGGGTGATGTTTGCTTCACAGAATGTGTTAGGGAAGATTTTGGAAGGTTCTCAAAGTTTGGAATATTTTCTGTAATATAGGTACAAGCTCATCTTTGAAAGTTTGATAGAATTCTGATGTGAAGCCATGTCTTTTTGTTTAAAGCTTTTTAATTGTTTCTCCAATTTCAGTGCTTGATATTGGTCTATTTAAGAGATCTATTGCTTCCTGGTTAAGTCTAGGGGGATGGTGTGATTCCAGATATTGGTTGATTTCCTCCACATTGTCAAATTTTGGGGCATAGAGCTTTTTGTAGTGTCAAAGATAATCTCTTTTATCTCTGTGGTATCAGTTGTTATTTCCTAATTTTCATTTCTGATTGAGATTATTTCATTTCTTAGTTTATTCTTGGAGCATCTATCCAACACTGCCAAAGGGGTGTTAAAATTTCCAACTATTATGGTGCTGGAAGATATCAAATCATTCATGTCTGTTAGGGTCTCCTTTATAAATTGAGGAGCATTCTGGTTGGGTGCATAAATGTTAATAATTGAAATCTCTTCATGTTGAGTGTTTCCCTTGACAAATATGTAATGACCATTCTTATGTTTTATTATCTTTATTGGTTTAAGGCCTATTGTATCTGCGAATAAAATTGCGACCCCTGCTTTTTTCTGATTTCCATTTTCCTGAATTATAGATGACCATCTCTTCACCCTGAATCTATTTTTATCCTTTAAGGTAAGATGATTCTTATATTCAGCAGATATCTGGTCTGATTTTCTGTATCCAGTCAGCCAACCTGTACCTTTTTAGAGGACAATTTAAACCATTCACATTAACTGAGAGAATTGATAAGCCTGGTGATGTTTTAGATGTCAAATTTTTCAAAAGTCCACTGGGTGTTTTTAATCCCTTTGCCACTGTGGAAGTTGGGTTTTGATCAAAATTTCTGAGTGAGCTTACTTTGGTGGTAGAGCATTGTGCTGGTCATTGTGGAGGATGGGTCTGAGAATATTCTAGAGAGCTGGTTTAGTTATGACAAATTTCTTAAACATGTGTATGTTATTAAAGTATTTGATTTCTCCATCCCAAATGAAACTCAGTTTAGCTGGATACAGGATCCCAGTCTGAAAGTTGTTGTTGTTGTTGTTGTTGTTTTTAAAGATATTGAAGGTTGATGACCACCATCTACTGGCTTGAAAAGTTTCAGCTGAGAGATTTGCAGTCATTCTAATATTCTTCCCCTTGGGGTTATCATTTTCTTAAGTCTGGCTGTTTGCAGAATTTTCTCCTTCATGTTAATTTTGGTATAGTTAATTACAATGTGTCTAGGAGATGCTTTATTTGGATTGAATTGTGCTGGGGTTCTGAAACTGTCTGCTATATGAATTTCTGTATCTTTTGCCATGCTTGGGAAGTTCTCCTCTATTATATCTTGGAATAGAGTACCTGTGCCTTTAAGACCATCCTCTTCTCCTTCGCGAATTCCTATCAGGCAAATGTTTGTTCTTTTGGAGTGGTCCCACAACTCTCTCAGGGAATGATCCATTTTTGTTCTCCACTTCTCTGCCTCTTTGAGCATTTGGGAGCATTCAAGAGCTTTGTCTTCAATATCAGAGATCCTTTCTTCTTCCTTCTCCTGTTACTAAGAGATTCTACTGTATTTCTCAGATCTTTGAGGGGTGCAATTTCTGGCCTTAATTTGTCAAAATAATTGGATATTTTGTCTTTGAATTCATTGAATTCTTGAGACAATTTTTGAATTACTCCTTGAATTTCTAATTTCAACTTTACTTCCATTCTATTAATCTTATTTGCCATCCAAATTCTGAACTTGATTTCTGACATCTCAGCCATTTGTTTATGAATGGGATCTTCTGGTGTGTCTCCTTTGTCATTCCTTGGGGGAGTTGATCTACTCTGGTTATTCATGTTGCCAGAGATTTTCCACTGATTCCACCCCATGATTATTTTTCACCGTGTGGCTAGCAAAGCTGGTAAGGTGAAATTGGATTGAGGGCTTCTGGAGTTGCAATTAACCTGGGCTATACCAAAGAGCTGGGCTTTCCCCCTACAGCTTTACAAAGGTCCCGTTCAGTACTGTAGCCTGGGACTCTGTGGACCTGCTTGGTGTAAGGGGGCTAGGTGGCTCTGTCTTGCAATCAGCTAGTCTCTATCCTATCCTTTTATAAATTAAATCATAAAGAGGTAGGTCATGTAGACATTAATGCATTTAGGGGGTACAATGTGCTGATTTCATATACAATTTGGAATGCTCACAGTGTACTGGTTAATATATCCCTCACCTCATTTACCTAATTATTCTGTTAAGACATTTATACTCTATACTTAATAGATATGACATGTACCCTCTCTATCCTATCCTTATGCACCAATGACTTTGGTCTGAAATCTCAGCTGTGGAGAAATACAAGCAATTAAGACACCCTGCCTCCCTATGGGGCAACAACTGGAAGAGAAGAATCAGATCCTCTCACTGTAACACAGCCAGGATATAACCTTGGAGGGTCCCCGGGTGATCAGCCCAGGTCAAGAGTTCCAAACCAATTGTCCAGTCAGCACAAACATAGATCAAGTTGTAGAGATAAAAAGGTGTCCAACAACTAGACAGCAATGGTTCACTGGCAGCACAAGTGTGACTCTCTCTGGTGCTCTGTGGAGTCAGAAAGTTCTGCCCAGCAAAAGGGTTAGTCCAGCGTGGCTGGTGCCTCCTTCCCCACCTTGCCTCCATCATACCAGTCACTGATAACCCTGGGGCTGTGGCCCAGTTCCCTCCAATGAACAAATGTGCCAGGGATTTTTGCTTGCCAGAGTCAAAGGGGAGTCAATGCCTTCTCAGCCAGACCACTGCACTCTGCCATTAGCCAGCAGGGGGACCTGAAGCCTGACTACCTCAGGTGCTCAATGGAGTGGAACTGGGGAGTGTTCCACCTGTGTCTGTTCTGAGCCGGGGTTACTGTGGCAGGGTGAGATTCTCTCTCTCAGAGACCATACCTCTGCCCTAGCCACACTCCTCCTTTGGAACCCCATACTAGTCAAAGTCTGGTTCCTTCTGGTGGTCCACAGAATTCTGGAGGTATCTCACCCAAATTTGACCCCCAGTGGGAGTATGCTGTCCCCAAAAGTCCATGGTGCCACCACCACAGTCAGGGGTGGCACAGCGGTGGGTCGGATGTGCAGCTGCTGCCAATGGGAGGTGCAGCCACTGCAGGTGGGAGGTGCCCCCTCCATGTGTGGAAGGTGCAGCCACAGAGGGTAGGAGGTGACACTGCTGCAGGTGGAATGTGCAGCCAGGGTGGTTCAAAGGTGCAGTCGTCCTCTGTCAGAGGTGAGGCTGCTTCCTGTTGGAGGTGCTGCTGCTGGGGTCCCCACATTATGTACTTTCTTTTGTGGCCAGGAGCAAGTCCCTTTCCTCTTGTGATTTCCTGATTTTACTAGAGTTACAGTTGCAGTGCAGCTGCTCTGCAGCCCATGAGATGTCCAGCTCTAGTTAGAAACCACCAGACACTCCAGGTTCTGCAGGGGGTAGGCTTCCAGACGACCAGGAAAGGGGGGAAGGCCGGACTGGGAGTTTAGGAAGACAAGAAAAATATGTGTTCAACTTTTATTCCAGGCAAGAGACTGCCCTGACTTGCAGTGGGATTTCTCTGGAGAAGGAGTCCTGGCCTTCAGCCACTCGCTCCTGTGGGGTGAAAGAAGAGATCTTCTGTTCACAGCTGGCTTGTAGAGAGCCCACAGTGAGCCATTCTCTTTGGTGGTGGTGGTGGTGGGGGGGGGTTAGGGGATGGACTCTTGTCCACATTGGGATTGGTTTTGTACATGATATTTGGTTACCTGGAGTCCGAGCTTGCCTCAGCAGGAATGACACGGACCTATCACTCTTCTCTCTCAGCTCAGCTCCTGACCTTCAGCTTTCTTGGTTGGTTCTGGCCATTATTTCTCCCTCTGGACAGGAGCTTCCGTTGAAAGCCAGATCCAGTTGGCCATTTGGCTCCTCCTCCTGTCCTACATTCTTGTCAGAAATTGATGTTGTGTTTTAGATTTAGCATAAACGTGGCATTTTCATGGTTGTTTTATTCCAAATATATCTTAACTTTTATTACAATTTCTTTTTTGGGCTCATGAGCTATGCTAAATTGTGTTATCAGTGACTTCTAAATGTGTCTAGTGTCCTAAGTTTTTAAATTGCTTTTTACCTTAGTTACATTATAGTTAGAGAATGTGTTCTTTGTGATGGTGAATTTTTGGTATGTGTGGACACTTGCTTGCTGGTCTAGTAAAGTCTTATTGTAAGTTGGCATGTGTTTGGAAAGACTGCAAAGTCTAATTAGGGTGCCATGGCTCCTCATATCTAGTAATGAATGAATAGTCTTTACCTTCCCCCACCAAAAGCTGCCCTAGTACTGTTTCCAGTTTCTTAGATTATTGAAGATCAAGGCACTATCTTGTTCAAGCAAGTTATTCAACATCTGGCCTCGTGACCAAAGTCCAGGCCTTGAACTCAAGATAAGGATGGCATGATTTCCTCAAACTGTCTCAGGAAATGTTGGAGAGATCAAAAGGTCTCCAGCAACTAGACAACAGGGTCTATTGGCAGCTCAAGTGTGACTCCCTCTGGTGCTCCATTGAGTCAGAAATGCTCCTTAATTTGTAAAGGAGAGCCTGTTTTCCAGCACCATAATAGTTAGAGATTTTAACACACCATTGGCAGTGTTGGCTAGATTCTCCAAGAATAAACTAAGCAAAGAAATTTTAGGCTTAAACCTGACCCTAGAATAAATGGACTTAACAGACATCTACAGAGTATATCATCCTAGCAAAACATAATACATATCTTCTCATCAGCCCATGGAACTTCCTCCAAAATTGATCACATCTAACCTCAGAAAACTTAAAAGAATAGAAATTATTTTTTGTATTTTCTTGGACCATCACAGGATAAAAGTTCAACTTAATAAAAACAGGAATCTTCATACTCCTACAATGACATGGCAAATAAATAATCTTATGCTGAAGGATAGCTGGGTCATAGATGAGATTAAGAGGAAAATTACCAAATTTTTGGATGAAGACACAAAGTATAAGAACCTGTGCAAAACTGCAAATGCAGTCCTAAGAGGGAAATTTATAGCATTACAAGCCTTCCTCAAGATAATGGAAAGAGAGGAAGTCAACAACTTTGTGGGCCATCTCAAGTAACTAGAAAAGGAAGAACATTCCAACCATAAACCCAGCAGAAGAAAATAAATAACCAAAATTGGAGCAGAATTAAATGAAATTGAAAACAAAAGAATCATTCAACAGATCAATGAAACAAAAAGTTGGTTTTTTGAAAAGATTATCAACATCGATTAACCTTTGGCTAAACTAACTAGAAATAGAAAAATAAAATCCCTAATATTATCAATCAGAAATGACAAAGACATAATAACAACAGAAAACTCAGAAATTCAAAAAATCCTTAATGAATACTATTAAAACTCTATTCTCAGAAATATGAACATGTGAAGGAAATAGACCAATACCTGGAAGCATACCACCTGCCTAGACTCAACCAGAAAGAACTGGAAATGTTGACCTATATCAAGCACTGAAATAGCATCAACTATACGAAATCTACTAAAAAGAAAACTCTGGGACCAGATGGCTTCCCATCCAAATTATACCAAACCTTTCAAGAGGAACTAATACCTACATTACATAACTTTTTCCAACACATAGAAAAAGAAGGACTACTTCCCATCTCATTCTATGAAGCAAATGCCACCCTGATCCCCAAACCAGGAAAAGACCCAATAAGAAAAGAAAATTATAGACCAATATCTTTAATGAATATAGATGCAAAAATATTCAATAAGGTTTTGGCAAACAGAATCCAGCAACACACGAAACAAATTATACCCCATGACCAAGTTGGTTTTATCCTGGTGTTTCAAGGGTGGTTCAACATACATAAATCTATAAATATAATACGTCACATAAAATAAAAAACAAAGACCATATGATTGTCTCATTGATGTAGACAAAGCTTTTGACAATATCCAGCATCCTTTCAAGATCAGAACACTTAAGAAAACAGGCATATAAGGGACATTTTACAAAACTGATAGAAGCCATCTACAGCAAAGCCACAGCCAATATCATATTGAATGGAGTAAAATTGAAAACTTTCCACTCAGATCAGGAACCAGGCAAGGATGCCCATTGTATCCACTGCTATTTAACATTGTAATGGAAGCCTTAGCCATTGCAATCAGGCAATAGAAGGCAATCAAGGGTATCCAAATAGGGTCAGAAGAGATCAAACTTTCACTCTTCACAGATGATATGACTTTATACCTGGAAAACCCTAGGGACTGAACTTCAAAACTCTTGGAAGTGATCAAGGAATACAGCAGTGTCTCAGGATACAAAATCAATACTCACAAATCAGTAGCTTTTATATATACCAACAAAATTCAAGCAGAAGAAACAGTCAAGGATTCTATTCCTTTTACAGTAGTCCAAAAGAAGATGGAATAGTTGGGAATTTACCTAACAAAGGACATGAAAGACCTTTATAAAGAGAACTATGAAACTCTAAGAAATGGCTGAAGATGTTAACAAATGGAAAAACATACCACGCTCATGCCTGGGAAAAATCAACATTTTTAAATGTCCATACTACCCAAAGAAATATACAAATTTAATGCAATCCCTATTAAAGTACCACTGTCATACTTTAAAGATCTGGAAAAAATAGTACTTTGCTTTATATGGAATCAGACCAAAACCTGAAATAGCCAAGACATTATTCAGAAATAAAAATAAATCAGGAGGAATCACACTGCCAGACTTCAGACTATACTATAAATCTACAGTGATCAAAACAGCATGATACTAGCACAAATATAGAGAGGTAGATATATTGAACAGAATAGCGAACCAAGAGATGAACCCAGACACTTATCATCCCTTGATCTTTGATAAGCCTATCAAAAACATAAATTGAGGGAAAGATTCCCTATTTATCACATGGTGCTGGGTGAATTGGCTGGTGACTTGAAGAAGATTGAAACTGGACCCACACCTTTCACCATTAACAAAAATTGACTCTCACTGGATAAAAGATTTAAACTTAAGACATGAAAGTATTAAGATTCTGGGAGTATCCTGCAATCCCATTACTGGGCATTTACCCAGAAGGAAAAAAATCCTTTTATCATAAGGACACTTGTACTAGACTGTTTATTGCAGCTCAATTTACAATTGCCAAAATGTGGAAACAGCCTAAATGCCCACCAACCCAGGAATGGATTAACAAGCTGTGGTATATGTATACCATGGAATACTATTCAATTAAAAAAAATGGAGACTTTACATCCTTCGTATTAACCTGGATGGAAGTGGAAGACATTATTCTTAGTAAAGCATCACAAGTATGGAGAAGCATGAATCCTATGTACTCAATTTTGATATGAGGACAATTAATGACAATTTAGGTTATGGGGGCGGAAGCGGAAAGAGGGACGGAGGGAGGGGGGTGAGGCCTTGGTGTGTGTCACACTTTATGGCGGCAAGACATGATTGCAAGAGGGACTTTACCTAACAATTGCATTCAGTGTAACCTGGCTTATTGTACCCTCAATGAATCCCCAACAATAAAAAAAAAAAAAGAAAGAAAGTAAAAAAAAGATTCTGGGAGTGAGTTCAGGAGAAACACTTGAAAAAATTGGCTTGAGAGAATACTTTATGAGGAGGACGCCCTGGGCAATTGAAGCAACACCAAAAATACATTACTCAGATCTGATCAAACTAAAAAGCTTCTGCACAGCCAAGAACACAGTAAGTAAAGCAAGCCAACAGCCCTCAGAATGAGAGAAGATATTTTCAGGTTATGTTTCTGACAAAGGTTTGATAACCAGAATCCACAGAGAACTCAAACTTATTAATTAGAAAAGAACAAGTGATCCCATTTCACTGGGGCAAGAGACTTGAACAGAAGCTTCTCTGAAGAAGACAGGCGCATGCCTTACAGAAATGTGAAGAAATGCTCATCATCTTTAATCATCAGAGACATGCAAATAAAAACCACTTTGAGATATCATCTAAGTCTAGTACGATTAGCCCACTTAATGAAATCCCAAAACTACAGACGTTGGCATGGTTTTGGAGAGAAGGGAACACTTCTGCAATGCTGGTGGGAATGTAAGCTAGTACATTCCTTTTGGAAAGAGGTTTGGAGCATACTTAGGGAACTAAAAGTAGGCCTGCTGTTTGATCCTGCAATTCCTCTATTAGGAATATATCCAGATGACCAAAAATCACTTTACAACAATGACATTTGCACAAGAATGTTTATTGAAGCCCAATTCATAATTGCCAAGTCATGGAAGCAGCCCAAGTGCCCATCAACCCATGAGTGGATTAATAAATTGTGGTATATGTACACCATAGAGTATTATGCAGCCATAAAAAAGATGTAGACTTTACCTCTTTTATGTTTACATGGACGGAGCTGGATCATATTCTTCTTAGTATAAAGTATCTCAAGCATGGAAAAAAATACCAAATGTACTCAATACTTTTATGAAATCAATATATAATCAGCCACACTTTCTTATGAAAGAGAAAACAAGGAGGGGAGTGGGGAAGGATGAATGAAGGGAGGGTAATTGGTGGGACCACACCTACAGTGCATCTTACAAGGGTACATGTGAAATTTACTAAATATAGAATATAAATGTCTTAACACAAAAACTAAGAAAATGCCATGAAGGCTGTGTTAACCAGTTTGATGAAAATATTTCAAATTGTATATAAAACCAGCACATTGTACCCCATGATTGCATTAATGTACACAGCTATGATTTAATTACAAAAAGAAGTAAAATAAAATTTAGAAAAACAAACAAACCCCCCCCCCAAAAGAAAGAAAGAAAGAAAGAAAAAACACAATTATAGCCCAGAAAGAAGTAGAGAAGAGGAGGGTGAGGGAAGGGGAGGGGGGTGGACAGGTGGAGGGAGGGTAATTGGTGGGACCTCACTTACTGTGCATATTGCAAAGGTACATGTCAAATACATTAATAGTAGAGTATAAATGTCTAAACACAACAATTAAATAAGTGAGGTGAATGCTATGTTAACCAGTTTGATGTGAACATTCCAATTGTATACAAAATCAGCTCATTGTACCCCATAATGCAGTAATGTACACAATTATGATCTAACAAAAAATAAAACACATCAGAAAAAAGCAAATAATAATAACAATAAAGGTATATAAAGAAAATTGAAAAGAAAATTACAAAAGATGTAAGAAAGAAGATGGGGTATACCTTAGTTGTTATTTGAGAAATTTATGTGAAAAAGATGGGAAAAGGAGAAAAAATATTTACAAAGAGAGAGAGAAAAGGAGAGAAATGGAAAGGAAAGAAAGAATAAAAGGGGTAGGAAAACCATAACAAAGATAGAGCCCTTAATATTGAAGAAAGTGAAATGGAAAACAAAAAATACAATAAAATGAAACAAAACAAATAAAAATCCTTAAGGAAAAAATTAGAAGAAAAAAAGAATAACAAGAGCAAGAGAACGGTAGCAAAAATGGAGCCTTACTACTGAAGAAAGAACAAAGAAAAATGGTGAATCCAAAGAAAAAAAGAAAAATTTAGGGGAAAAAGTTGAAAAACATTTTTTGAATGTCACCTGGGCAACGGGTGACATTGTGGGGTATGAGATGCTAATCATGATGCTGATACGGCTCTATAATATGGAGGCTGGAAGCCTCTATCTTGCCAAGGAGACCTGGTCAGTTCTTTCTTATATCTTTTCCCTCCATCCCTTCAGGCCTGTGATTTGTCAGCCTACATAATAGACACACCTCGAACCTCTCCAAACTGTGTCCCTTGGCCATGCAATGGCTTTCCCAGGAAAGTGTTTTTCATGCAAATGTCCCCATGGTGGCTGCCCAGCTCAGGAGGTGCCAGACCCGGCCTCACACTAGGTCCTTGCAGGCTGATCCTGTAATGCAGCTTTCCCACAATGGCTGCTCCTGGCCTGCAGCTGAACAAGAGCTCTCCTCTGCCTAGTGGGCTCAATCCCAGCCCCAGGGCTCTGTTCAAGATCATTCACTCACCCAAGCTCTCCCAAGGTAACTCCAGCAAATGCCCAGGTCCAAAAAATAAAGAAATAAAGAAGAAAGGCCTTCTCTGCCTGAAAACTGCCAAACTGGCTGGCCTTTGCCAGCACACAAGTACTCACCTTCTGTGCTGGTGCCCCAAAGCTCCCGGCCTCATTGTTGGCTCCTGGAGTTTCCTCTTGCCCCTGAAGTGGTTTCTAGGCAGGACTCCCCAACCAGAGTTGGATGAAGTCCTTTCTCCAAGATCTCACCAGTGTGGCTGATTTTGACTTATTTTAAAAAATTCTTGTACTGGGAACATATGGAGTTGCCTCATCAAAGATAAGTCCCTTTGTTTCTAGATCAGTTTGCAACACACCTGCCTTAGATTGAATGCATTTCCTTTCCTGTTCTCTTCATGGAGTTTTTTTTCCAACTCTTGCATTTTTTTTTCTGCATAAGCCTGCATTACTATAATTCTGTTCAAGAAGATCCAGTTTTTCAAGCTGTCTCTGAACATGTGTTTGATCATGTTGTCATTCTCTTTCTAAGGAAATCCGTTTCTCCAAGATGTCTTCTCCATTTCTGCATGCTTTATCATTTTTCACATGTACTCCGACTGTGTAAAAGAGTACACTTATTTTCTGCAGCTAACAACTGAGATGTCAGTTCTCGATTGTGCTTTGATTTCTCATTCTTGGAATTCCGCTTTCTTGTACCTCTTCATCTAGGACTTATTTATATTTGATTCTTTAGACAAGGTTGAATCACTTTTTTTCAATAACCATTTTAAAGTAATTCTAGACTTACAAGTTGCTTTTAGCATTTTTTTATTTTTAAATAATTGTAAACTCACAGGAAATTACAAACATAATGTAGTCATGAGTAAGTATCCTTCACCAAGCTTACTCCAATGGTAACACCTTAGATAGACATGGTAAATTATTGAAATTGGAATAATACTTTCAATTAGACTACATCATATTTCACCGGTTTCTACACACATGCATATGTGTATGAACATGTATGCATTATTCTATGTAATTTTGTTACATGTGTACATTCATATAACCGCCATCTTGATTCTGTTCCATCACCATACACGTCTCCCTCATGCTTCTCCTTTATAAGGACATCCACACTCCCCTTCCCTAACTTCTGGCAATCACTCATCTGTTCTCCTTCACCGCATATTGAGAATATTTTGTAAATAAAATCATGCAGTGTATAACATTTTTGAGACAGTAGTTTTTCCTTCAGTATAATAAGCTGAATTCAAAACGTTCTCTGTATCATCCAGTTTGCTAATGTGGTAGATTATACTGGTTAATGTTTGGTTTATTAAACCAACCCTGCATCACTAGGTTAAACCACTTAGAAATTTTGTATTTATGTTCGTGAAAGTTGTTAATCTGTAGTTTTCTATTCTTCTAATGGTTTTGGCTAGTTTTGTTATCAGGGTAATACATTTCTTATACCATAAGGAAGTGCTCTGTCCTCTTTAATTCTTTGAACCTGGCAGAAAGTATGTGCTCAATACACATTCCATGGGTTATTTGAAGTACAGAAAATTAACTAACATAAAATAAATAAACAGAAATTTTACTGGGGAAAAGTGTAATTTAAGAACACATCATTAGCCAAATACTTGCATTTTGACAAAATGTAAGCCTTATTCACATTTATTTTCTCTTTAAACTTCACTATGAGTCCTGAGGTGGAAATCACTGTCCCTGATGAACAAGTAAGGAGTCTGGGAGGTTTATGACTCATCTAAGATTTTTTTTTTTTGAGATGGAGTCTCAAGTTGTTGCCCTGGATAAGTACTAGTACTCACCTCAACCTCAAACTCTTGGGCTTAAGCGATTCTCTTGCCTCAGCCTCCCAAGTTGCTGGGACTACAGATGCCCGCCACAATGCCCGGCTATTTTTTGGTTGTAGTTGTCATTGTTGTTTGGCAGGCCTGGGCTGGATTCAAACCAGTCAGCTCTGGTGTACGTGATTGGCACCTTGGACGCTAAGCTACAGGCACCAAGCCTAAGATCTCTTAGATGAATAAAGTTTTCACAAACTAAATGCAGTTCTACCTTCTTCTTTCCTCCCTCCCCATGCATGAATAGGTGGGTCTCCTCTCATCTGTAGCCCATCACTGCTGGCTGTGTTGGGCTCTGGGACTGGAAGAGAAATCTCAGTAGTGTAAATGAGATTGTGGGTCATGATTCCCTCCGGGCAGCACTCCTGCAGATGAGGGGCATGGCCACCTGCAGGAACGGTGCTGTTTTCTATGCAGAAGGGTATGGCACTGGACAGATGACTATGGGAGTCACAGTTTCATCTTCATAGGCCTCATGTTGGATGTAGGGTCTCAATAAGCCTTCAAACCGATGTGTCATGGTATAAATGGGGGACTGGTCATTTATATTGAAAAAAGAGATAGTCCCACCCTCATAGTCCAGGAAGACCCCCACTTGTGAAAGGGTATTTCTTAGAGAGAGATTGATTCCATAAGGATTGAATGTAAAATACCAATCCATCTCCAGTCCAAGGACCCAGTACCCATTGTCAGGAGACAAAATCACATTCTTTCTAGTTCTGTCCACATCATCCCGGCACACTCCCAAGTACCACCTTTTATTGTGTCTCACATCTATCTCCCAGTAATGTTTCCCTGCCTGAAAACCCTGAGAAGCCACCACACACATCCTTGTAAATCTCTTCTGTGAGTGGGGCACCTCCTGGGGAGCATTTATATAGCAAACAGTTTTCAGATCAGCAACGTAGAGCTGAGGGTGAGCCGTGTCTGGGTCCAGAGTCACCTCCACTGGTCACATTACAGAAAGGAGAAAGAATATAAGTTACTGTGAAAGAGCGAGACCTGAACTGGGCCCCAGGGTCACCTTTTCTGAATCACCTGTATAGTGATTCAGGTTGAGACTGAGTGAGGTTCCGGGGACAGTGTCCATTGGACACTGCCCCTTCAGACCCTGACCTCTAGTGCAAGCTGGGGCCTCATCAGGTAGCCAGCTGAATAATCCCAACTGTAAGATTATAAACTCATATATACTATCCTAGTGCTGCTGCAGTCCCTCCATGTAAGCCCATTATTTGACTTAGTGAGACCTTGAGTGATCCTCCTATTTAACTTCCTTCCCTCCTCAGTTCTTGCCCAACTTTACTTAACTTCCCCATCAGCTCTGCCCCTTGTGCAGTCACAAATGCCCTCAACTTCCTAGAATTTGTGTGTGACTCCCACCCTGGTTGATGCTTTGCCTCCTAGATCTTGGATAAGAAGTATGTCTAAAGGGACCTGCACCCTGGGTGCATCAGAGCATCCCAGAACATCATCATCTTCAGCTCATGTGAACCTCAGCATCACTCAGCAGCCCTGAATCTATCATTGGTCAACTCCTTCTTCTACACACCCCAGGGCTATTTCCCTCTGTCTGCATCTTAGCCATTGGTACCTGCATGTTTCCGGACCTCTCTTAAATCTGAAAAAAAGCAGACAGAACAGACATATCAGTGCTGATATGGAGAGAAAGGGGCAGAGAGGGGGAGAAAGGAAATATGGTTGCTTTTTTGGGGTCAAGGAGCCACCAGAAATCTGATGAGTGCTATAAGCTTTCTTTTATTTATTTATTCATTCATTCATTCATTTGTTTATTTATTTTTGGCTATATGGCTTTTATACAAATGTACTTCACCCAGTATCCCCTGACAGTTTCAGGGTCCCCACAGCCCTGCAGCCCATCACAAGCTTGCCCACATACAACATAAAAGAAAAGAGGAAGAATAGTTTCTCTCACCTGCCTGTCTATGCTTCTTTCTCCATTCTGAAAACAAAAACACAGAAGCTCAAATAATAGAACAAAGACCCAGGGGAGAATGTGGAAAAAAGGTCTGCATGTGATAATACTCTCACCCAGTTTTTCCTGGAGTGTCCCTGAAACAAAACAAAACAAAAAGGAATATTCAGTGGTGATAACAGGGTTGGATAAAGACTCAAATGATCAGGCCAGGGGAATCTGAGGGAGACACGACACAGGTTCTTCACCATCTATCTAATCCACACACCCTCAAAGAGCTCACAAAATTGACAGTTCCTCTCTCCACAAAATATATCACTAGGCAAAATTTGTAGATAATTTTAGGGGGTTTCCAGACACTGTTGCCCACGTGAAGGCTCCCAGATGTCTGAGGATTGATTCCTTAGTTCATGTAATGGAAAGGGAATCAGCTGCTCTTACTGGACTGTGCATGCCTCCTGTTCAGTCTGGAGACAGAATACGGAGGAGATGGCCCAAATATGGAGCAGGAGGGGACCCAGGAGAACTGTGTGTGGAAGGCTCAGAACATGATAAAGACACTTACCCAGTTCTGCCTGGATTTTCCCTGAAACAGAAACAGAGTGTTAGTGTCAACACATGAGTATCAAAGGTACAAATGCAACCCAGGCATCTTGCTAGGTGGGACAAGCTGTGTGTATGAAGGCCAGGAGCTCTCCAAGGCCTCTCTCTCTGCTTTTGTGCCTCACCCCAGCTCCTATACTGAATATCTCTGTCAGGTAAAACAAGTTCAGGATCATTCATACTGAAGGGACAGACAGAGTTCCAGGACCCTGTGTAGGTTAGGTTGGAGGTTGTCAGGAAGAAGGTGGCTAGATAGAGAAGGTGAGATTGATTAAGGCATGCGTCTTCAAGGAGGAGTATTGCTTCCAAGGAGGAGAAAATTTATTCTTGGAATAAAAACTCCATATTTAGGCTGAATATTATTTCTTCACTTTTATTTCCTCTTGTATATAGTCTTTACAAATACAGGAAAACTTTTTTAGCAAAGTCTTGGTATACTTCTTAGAAATTTATATTAGCTTCATAGGTTCCAAAAATCATTCTTACATTAAATATGGCCTCTCTGTGATGTAGAATGCACCTGAAAGTGCTGGAATTCCCTAAGGGAGTCATTTCAGACAACCATTTAGAGGGATGAGGACTGTGGTCTCTGTGGCCAAGGTGATGGGGCCCTGGAACCCAGGGCTATAAGAACAGCTCCAGGAGATGGGAGAATCCCTAATCATTGGTCCACTGGACCATGCATCAGCCATGTGTCTTTCTCACTTACCCTGGGATTTGGAGAATAAAATCTTCACCACAATGATGCCAACAGATATACCAATGCAGAGCAGTGTCAGTGAGATAAAAGCTGGGAGCCAGGGTGAACTCTGGAAAAACATTTCTGAAAAACAGTTCCACAGACCCCTTGATGCTTGCTAAACAGTTGAAACAACTCAATAAATTTATTAATGTATACGTGATCTATCTCTTTATGATTTAATAAAAAAATAAAGCAACTCAATTCTCACTTCAAAATCCCCTTGTACCTCAGGATGAAAAGGATATTTTTATATAATTTCTGTTTTAGGTTCAAAACTTTCCATTTCTGAATGTCTTGATTCATCTGGGTTTTCTTGTTGTATATAAAATAAGATAAAAGTTCTATTTAATTTTCTTTTAAATGGATAACAACTGTGCCAGCATAATTTATTGAATTATGCTTTTATTTATTCACTGTTAGGTACAATGTCACCTTTGTCTACATAAAATTTCTGTTTAGGTTTGAATGTGTCCCCGCTCTCTGTTATGTGCCATTGGTCCACTTGTCTATCTCTGTGCCCATATTTTTGAGTGACTCAATCATCACAGCCATAGAATAAGTCTTGATGTATACTAAACTGAGATCGTCAGTTTTTATTTTTTATTTTAATAGCTTTGGGGATTACAAGTTAATTCTCTATTACATGTATTTACTGTACAGTGGTAGAGTCCAGCTGACATTTGGTATACCCATCACCCAAGCGGTGTACACTGCACTCCGTAGATAACTTTTTTTTTTTTTCAGGCTGATCTCTTTTTTTTTTTTTTTATTGTTGGGGATTCATTGAGGGTACAATAAGCCAGTTACACTGATTGCAATTGTTAGGTAAAGTCCCTCTTGCAATCATGTCTTGCCCCCACGTAGATAACTTTTTATTCCTTCCCCTTCCCCTCTTGTGAGTTTGCTACGTCCATTATACCACTCTATATGTTTTTGTGTAGCCACAGTTCATTTCTCACTTATAAGTGAGAACATACGGCATTTATTTTTCTGTTCCTGAATTACTTTACTTAGGATAATGGCCTCCAGTTCCACGCAAGATTTTGCAAAAGACATTATTTCCTATTTTATTATTGCTGAGTGGTACTCCATGGTGTGTATGTGTGTGTCCACGTGTATTTATGTGTACCACATTTACTTTATCCACTCCTGAATGATAGACACTCAGGCTGATTTCATGTCTTTGCAATTGTGAATTGTGCTGCAATAAACATACAAGTGCATAGGATTTTTTTTTTTAATATAATGATTTCTTTGCTTCTGAGTAGATACTCAGTAGTGGGACTGTGGGATTGAATGGTAGATATACTTTTATTTCTTTGAGAAATCTCCATACTAATCTTCATAGAGGCTGTGCTAATTTACATTACCACCAAGCATTTGTGTTTCCTTTTCACCACATCGATTAATTTTTTTACTTTTTTGTAATGGTACTTCTAACTGGAGTAAGATTGCATTTCCTTGTGGTTTTAATTGCCAAGAGATATAGCTTTTGACATTTTAATAATGGCCATTCTGATATGGGTAAAATGGTATCTCACGGTAGTTTTAATTTGCATTTCTATAAAGATTAGTGATGTGGGAAATTTTTAATATGTGTATTGGCCATTTGTATATGTTCCTTTGAAAAATGACTATTCATGTCTTTTGTCAACTTTATTTTAATTTTTATTTATTTATTTATTTTTGGGACAGAGTCTCATTATGTTGCCCTTGGTAGTGTGCCGTAGCATCACAGCTCACGGTAACCTCAAACTCTTGGGCTCAAGCGATTCTCTTGCCTCTGCCTCTTGAGAAGGTGGGATTACAGGTGCCCACCACATCACTCTCCTATTTTTTTGTTGTTGTTGTTGTAGTTGTCATTGTTGTTTAGTAGCCCCAGGCCAGGTTTGAACCTGCCAGCCCTGGTTTTGAAATTGAGTTCCAAGGGTTTTCCAGGTATAAAATCATATCATCTGCAAAGAGTGAAAGTTTGATCTCCTCTGATCCTATTTGGATACCCTTGATTGCCTTTTCTTGCATGATTGTGATGGCTAAGACTTCCATTACAATGTTAAAAAGCAGTGGAGACAATGGGCAACCTTGCCGGTTTCCTGATCTGAGAAGAAATTATTTCAATTTAACTCCATTCAATATGGTATTGGCTGGGGGTTTGCTGTAGATGGCCTCTATCAGTTTAGAAAATGTCCCTTCTATATGTATTTTAAAAGTGCTCTGATCATAAAAGGATGCTGGATATTATCAAAAGCCTTTTCTGCATCAATTGAGAGAATCATATGGTCTTTGTTTTTTAATGTTTATGTTATGTATTGTATTTATAGATTTATATATATTGAACCATCCTTGAGACCCTGGGATAAAACCAACCTGGTCATGGTGTATAATTTGTTTGATGTGATGCTGGATTCTGTTTGCTAGAATCTTATTGAATATTTTTGCATATATATTTATTAAAGATATTGGTCTATAATTTTCTTTTCTTATTGAGTCTTTTCCTGGTTTGGGGGTCAGGGTAATATTTGCTTCATAGAATGTGTTGGGAAGTATTCATCATTTTTCTATGCACTGGAAAAAGTTATGTAATATTGGTACTAGTTCCTCTTGAAAGGTTTGGTAGAATTCCGATGCGAAGCCATCTGGTCCAGTACTCTTCTTTTTTCAGACTTTTTGTATAGTTGATGCTATTTCAATACTTGATATAGGTCATTCAACATTTCTAATTCTTTGGTTAAGTCTAGGAAGGTGGCGTGCTTCCAAGTATTGTTCTATTTCCTTCAGATTTTCGTATTTCTGAGAATAGAGTTTCTTGTAATATTCATTAAGGATTTTTTGAATTTCTGAGGAGTCTGTTGTTATTTCATCTTTACTGTTTATGATTGATGAGATTAGAGATTTTACTCTTTTATTCATGGTTAGGTTAGCCAAAGGTTTTTCTATTTTATTGACCTTTTCAAAAAATCAACTTTTTGATTTATTGATCTATTGTATGATCCTTTTTTTAAAAATTCCATTTAATTCAGCTCTGATTTTGGTTATTTCTTTTCTTCTGCTGGGTTTGGGGTTGGTGTGTTCTTCTTTTTCCAGTTGCTTGAGATGTCCCAGTAAATTGTTGACTTCCTCTCTTTCTGTCCCTTGAGGAAGGCTTGCAACACTATAAATTTCCCTCTTAGGACTGCCTTTGCAGTATCGCAGAGGTTCTGATAATTCATGTCTTCATTATCATTCTGTTCCAAAATCTTGGTAATTTCCTTCTTAATCTCATCTTTGACTCAGCTATCTTTCAGCATAAGGTTATTCAGTTTCCATGTCTTTGTATGAGTATGCAGATTCCTGTTATTGGTGTGTTCAACTTTTATTGCATGATGATCTGAGAAAATACACAGAATAATTTCTCTTCTTTTAAATTTGCTGAGGTTAGACTTGTGACCTAAGATGTGATCAATTTTGGAGGATTTTCCATGGGCTGAGGAGAAGAATGTGTATTTAATTTTGTTAGGTTGAAATGTTCTGTAGATGTCTATTAAATTCAATGGTTGTATGGTGAAGTTTAAGTCCAAAAATTCTTTTCTTAGTTTCTTTTTGGGGGATCTATCCAACACTGCCAAAGGGGTGTTAAACTCTCCAACTATTATGGTTCTTGAAGATATCAAATTGTTCATGTCTGTTAGGGTCTTGCTTATAAATTGAGGAGCATTTTGGTTGGGTGCATAAATGTTAATGATTGATATCTCATCATGTTGAATGTTTCCCTTAACAAATATGAAGTGACGATCATTGTCTCTCCTTACTTTTGTTGGTTTAAAGCCTAATGTATCTGCAAATAAAATTGCAACCCCTGCTTTCTTCTGTTTTCCATTTGCCTTGATTATAGATGTCCATCCCTTCACTCTGAGTCTATATTTATCCTTTAAGATAAGATGAGATTCTGTATGCAGCAGACATCTGGCTTGACTTTTTTGTGTTCAGCCAACCTGTGCCTCTTTAGCAGACAATGTAAGCCATCCACATGAATTGAGAGTATTGATAAGCCTTGTGGTATTTGGGATGTCAAGTTTTTCAAAAGACCAGTGGACATTTTTAATCCTTTCTTTTGGAAGTTGGGTTTTGATCAATAATTACTGAGTGAGATTACTTTGGTGGTAGATTATTGTGGTGGTCATTATGGAGAATGGGTCTGAGAATATCTTGAAGGCTGATTTAGTTATGCCAATTTTCTTCAATGTGTGAATGTCATTAAAGTATTTGACTTCTCCATCATAAATGAAACTCAGTTGAGCTGGATACAATATACTGGGCTGAAAGTTGTTTTGTTTTAGGAGATTGAAAGTCAATGACCATCTTCTTTGGCTTGAAAAGTTTCAGGAGAAAGATATGCAGTCATGCTGATGTTCTTCCTCTTGTAGGTTATGATTTTCTTATGTCTGGCTGCTTGCAGGATTTTCGCTTTCGTATTTACTTTGGTGAAGTTAATTACAATGTGTCTAGGGGATGTTTTATTTGGATTGAGTCATGCTAGGGTTCTGAAACTGCTATCTGGATTTCAGAATCTCTTGCTATATTTGGAAAGTTTTCCTCTAAAATCACTTGGAGTAGAGCATCTGTGCCTTCCAGAACAAGCTCATCACCTTCAGGACTTCCAGTAAGGTGAATATTTGCTTTGTTGGGTGGTCCCACAACTCTCTCAGGGAATGATCTGTCTTTGCTCTCCATTTCTCTTTGTCTTTGAGCATTTGGGAGCATTCAAAAGCATTGTCTTCAATGTCCGAGATCCTTTCTTCTGCTTGCTCCATCCTATTACTGAGGGATTCTACTGTGTTTCTCAGGTCTTGGAGGGATACAAATTCTTGTCTCAATTTGTCCAAATATTTGGTGATTTTATCTTTGTATTCCTTGAATTCTTGAGACAACTTTTGAATTGCTCCTTGAACTTCTAATTCCAATTTTGCTTCCATTCTGTTAATCTTATTTGCTATCCAAATTCTGAATTCAATTTCTGACATCTCAGCCATTTCTTTATGAATGGGATCTTCTGTTGTGTCTCCTTTGTCATACCTTGGGGGAGTTGATCTACTCTGGTTGTTCATGTTACCTGAGTTTTTATGCTGATTCTGCCCCATGGTTATTTTTCACCATTTATTTAGAAAGGCTGGTAAGGTGGAATTAAATTGAGGGTTCCTGGAGAAGTAGTTAACCAGCCATTTACCAGAGTGCTGGGACTGGTGACTGCAGCTTTTCCCCTATGGCTTTACCAAGGTCCCATTCAGTACTACAGCCTGAGACTCTGTGGTCCCGCTTGGTATGATGCAGCTAGGTTGGGTCTGTCTTGTATTTAGCTAGACTCTGACCAATCCTAGTGGATCAGTGACTTTGGGTGGAAATATCAGCTATGGAGGAATACAAGCAATTAAGACACACTGCCCCCAACTGGCAATAACTGGGAGAGAAGAATTAGACCCTCCCTCTACAACACAACCAGTATATAATCTTGGAGAATCCCCAGGTGATTGGCCTGGATCAAGAGTTCCAAACCAATTTTCTTGGTCAGCACAAACACAGATCAAGTGGGAGAGATCAAAAGGTCTCCAGCAACTGGACAGAAGGGGTCCACCGGCAGTTCAAGTGTGACTCACTCCAGTGATCCATCGAGTCATAAAAGCCCACCCAGCAAAATAATTATTCCAGGGAGGCTGGTGCCTCTTTTCCCACTTTGCATCACAGGCACCCCCAGTCACTGGTTACCCCATAGCGCTGCAGCCCAGCTCTCTCTAATACTCAAGTACACCAGGTATTTGCACCTGATTCAAAGAGGAGATAGTGCCTCCCCAACTGGGCCATCTCACTGTGCAACCTGCAGGTGGGAGGAGTTCAAGCCTGATTCCTCTGGTGATTGTTGGAAACTGGGGATTTTTCCACGTGCGTCTGTACCCAGGTGGAAAACTCCCCAGGTTTCCATGGAGGAGTGTGGTTCTCTCCCTCAGAGACCACACCTTTACCTTGGCCACACTCCACCTCTGGAACCCCTGCAGGTCAGGTTAGGTTGCCTCTGTGTTCCACAGAATTTGGAAGGCATCTCTCCCAAATTTCACCCCAGTGGCAGAGACTGTGGGACCACTATCACTATCAGAGGTGGCACTGCCGCTGTCAGGGTATTGTGCCGTGGTCTAGGGTACTGCTGTGTGCCGGTCACAGGAGCTGGGAGGGGAGCTGAAGGGTGTTGCCACCGGCCATGTGGGTCATAGGTACCAGACAAGGAGCAGAGGGCTTAGCCACAGGCCACAGGAGGCAGGTCACTGGAGCTGGGCCTGGAGCTTGAGGGTGGAGCCACCAGCCCCTGGCTCCAGGAACCACTGGTCAGCAGCCGTGGGTGCAGGTTGCAGGAGCCAGACAGGTAGCCCAAGGGTGGAGCCACCAACCACAGTCTGTGGGTCATGGGAGCTGGGTGGGGAGCCAGAGGGTGGAGCCACAGGGAGGTGGCCAACCATGGGTGGAGGGAGCTGGGGAGCTGGTGGGCAGTGCCCTGCCAAGAACAGAAGTGGGTGGGGTGCCAGTGGGCACCTCTGTCAACCCTGGTGGTCAGTAGCATAGTTCCATGCTGTGCTTTTTACAACATGGGGCTAGTCTCTCTCCCATTGTGACTCCCTTCTCTGTTAAAGTTATAGTTTCAACACAACTGCCCCACAGCCCAGGAGATGCCTTGCCCTAGTAATAATCTGCCAGACACTCTGGATTTTGTAGGGGGTAGTCTTCCAGACCACCAGGAGAGGAGGAAGGTGTGGATTGGGAGTTCAGGATGGTAAGGAGAATATTAGAACAATTTTTGTCCCAGGCAAGAGACTGCCTGGGATTGCTGTGGTATCTCTCTGTGGAGGGAGTCCAAGCCCTCAGTCTTCTCTTCCCTTCGGTGAAACAAAAGCACCTCTGTTAACTACTCACCTCAAGCTGCTCTCATGGGGAGGGAGGGGAAGAATTCTTGTCCTCTTTGGGATAGGTTTTGTACCTGAAATTTGTTTCCTTGGAGTCCCAGCTTGCCTCAGCAGGGGTGATGTGAACCTATCAATCCTCTCTCTCAGCTCAGCTCCCAATCTTCTGCTAATTGGGTGGGTTCCAGTCATTATTTCTCCCTCTGGACAGGAGTTTCTGCTGAAAGCTGGTTTCAGTCGGTCAACTTGCCTCTTCCTCCTCTTCTACAATTTTTACAATGTCAGGTCTTACATCTAAGTCTTTAATACTACTTGAGTTAATTTTTGTGTATGGTAGAGATCCCATTTCATTCTTCTGCATGTGGCTATCCACTTTTTCTGAGCACAATTTATTGAACCTGGCACCCTTTCCGCACTGTATATTTTTGTCTGCTTTGTCAAAGATAATTTGCTTGTAGATATATGGTTTTATTTCTGAGTTCTGTATTCTATGCTATTGACTTATGTGTCTACTTTTATATCATGCTGTTTTGATTATTATAGCCTTGTGATATAATTTGTGTAGGTAATGTGATGCATCAAAATTTGTTCTTTTTGCTCAGTATTGCTTTGGCTTCTTAGGCATTTGGGCCGGGGTTCAATGTTAATTTTAGAATATTTATACATAATTCTATGAAAAATGACATTGATGATTGCTTCTCAGTGTTTTGGCTAAGATCAGGAGTAAAAATGACACTGATGTTTTGGTAGGAATCACATTGACTCTGTAGATTGCTATAGGCAGTATAATCATTTTAACAATATTGAGTCTTCCAATTATGAGCATGGGGTGTTTTTGTATTTGTTTGTGTTACTTACAATTTCTTTCATCACTCATTTGTAGTTTTCCTTAAGGAGATCTTTCAGTTTCTTTGTTACATTTATTCTTAGGGTTTTTTTTTTCACAGCTATTGTAAATGACATTGAGTTGTTGATTTGGTTCTCTGCTTGATCATTGTTGGTACATAGAAATGCTATTTTTTTCAAAATATTAAAAGAATACACTGATATTTTTCATAGTGCTTAAGTCAGGGATAATAGTGTGCCCATCACTTGAAAAATGTTAATTATAACTGTCAGGTTGATTTTTAACCCTTCCCTTTTCCCCTGAGCTTCTTCTGCCTTCTTAATTTCCAATGGCTTTTACTTCTCTCTGTGATCATGTGTGCCCATTGGTTAGTCCCAAATTAGAGAGTACATGTGGTTTCTGTTTTACCATTCCTGAGGTATTTCACTTAGGATAACGGTTTCCTATTTCATCCAAATTACTACAAAAGACATCAATTTATTCCTTTTATGGCTGAGTAGTACTCCATTGTATACTTATGCCATATTTGTTAATCCACTCATGAATTGATGGATACTTGGGTTGATTCTACATCTTTGCAATTGTGAATTGTATTGCATAAACATTTGATTGCACATGTCCTTTTGATAAAATGACTTCATTTCCTTTGGGTAGGTACCCAGTAGTAGGATTGTTGGACTGAATGGTAAGTCTACATTTAGTTTTCTGAGGAATTTCCATACTCTTTTCCATAGAGGTTTTACTAATTTGCAGTCCCACCAACAGTGTATAAGTGTTCCTTTCTCTCTGTATCCACACCAACATCTATCGTTTTGGACTTTTTAATCATAGCCATTCTGATAGAGCTAAGATGATATCTCTTTGTGGTTTTAATTCACATTCCCTAATGATGTTGAGGGATCACTGTGTTAAGTGACGTTGAGCAGTTTTTCATATTTATGTTGGCCGTTTGTCTATCTTCTTTTGCAAAACTTCTTTTCATGTCTTTTGACCACTTTTTAATAGAGTTATTTGTTTTTTCTTACTGATTTTTTTTTTTTGTTGTTGAATTCTCTGTAGATTCTGGATATTAACCCTTTATTGGATATGTAGATTTGGAATATTTTCTCATATTCTGTACATTGTCTATTTGCTATGTTAATTATTTATTTTGTCATGCAGAAGGTTTTTTTAATGTAATCAGGTCCAGTTATTTATTTATTTATTTATTTATTTTTGCACTCATTTTTATTTATTTATTTAGGATTCATATATTTTATTAGGGATTTTCTGTGTACGTATACATATATGAATTGGCTCATGTGATTACAGGCTAAAAATTCAGATTTTTTTTCATTAAGTCATTTGTACGTGGATTTGTAGGTTAAGGCTATGTTAATTAGTAGGATGTAAGCACTCCAATTTGTACAAATAATCAACACATTAAATCTCATAATGGCATAAATGTATTCAGTTATTTTTGTTGTTGCTGTGATTAGTTTTGGGATTTTAGTCATAAATTCTTTGCCTCAGCCAAAGATTTTTATAGTTTCATGCCTTATACTTGTTTTATCCACTTTGAAATAATTTTTGTAAGCAGTGAAAAATGATTATGGTTTTAACTGGCATTTCTCTTATGATTAGTAATGTTGAACATTTCTTATATGTTGCAATTGTGAATTGTGCTGCAATAAAACATACAAATGCATGTTTTTTTTCATATAATGATTTCTCATCCTCTGCATGTTGCTATCCAGTTTTCCTAGCAATATTTATATGGCTTCATTCTCCCAGTGTACAATATCAGATAAATAAGTTTGTGAACTCATCCTAAAAAAAGTGCTCTAATCATTGCTGAATATCACATGATGACCTTCTGGTGACTACAGTGATATTTAACCATGAGGTATGTAGCACTTTCTCTAGGATAAGTTCACAGACTTAAGTGTTAGACCTTGTATGTTATTGTCTACTTTATTGAAGATCAGTTAGTTACAGGTAGATGGTTTCAAATATGGGTTCTCTTTTCTCTTCCCTTTGGATAGGTCTCTATTTTTGTAGCAATGTCATGTTGTTTTGGTTACTATAGCCTTGTAGTATAATTTGAAGTTGGGTAAAGTAGTGCATCCATATTAGTTTTTTTTGTGATTTTTTTTCTGCTTAAGATTGTTTTGCTTATTCAGGCCTTTTTTTGGCTCAAGATGTGAAATATGATGGTATTTTGATGGAGACTGTGTTGCACTGTAATCACTTCGGGTAGTATGAAAATTTTAATAATGTTGATTTTGACAATTTTAAGCATGATTTATTGTTTTATTTGTTGTCATCTTAAATTCCTTTCATCAGTGTTTATAGTTCTCCTTACATAGATCTTTCACCTGCTTGAGTATGTATATTCCTAAGTATTTTATTTTTGTTGTAGTTATTGTGAATGGTATTGAACCTCTGATTTGACTTTCACCTTGACTGCTATTGTTAAATAGAAGCACTACGGATTTTGTAACCCAAGACTTTGTTGAATTTATTTACCAAATTGAGGAGTCTTTTGAGTTTTCTAGATAAAAGGTCATATTGTTAGCAAAAACCAATATTTTGGCTGCCTCTTTCCTCACTTGCATACCATTTCTTTCTTTCTCTTGCCTGATTATTTTGGCTGGGATGCTAGGACTTCCAGTACTACAATTAAGTTCCAGACAGACTTCCAGTCTGACAATCAAGTTGGAAAACTCATCCTAGGAAAAGTGCTATACAACTCATTGCTTAATATCACTATAATCACCTTTGAAGTATACCCCTTAGGAAGCTAGGCACCAATACCAGTGCCTAGTCCACCTTGCAAAGCAATTTTAGAACTCTTTCTGGAATGGCCATCAAAACTGACATTGTATTACCCTTAATATCCTTACTGTAATCATAATATCTTCCTTTTAATGTTTCCTTTATCTTTGGGTAAAGAAAAAAGTCATTGGGGGCCAATGACTTCCAATACGGTTGTTTACTGGTTAAAAATTCCCTCATATACTGGCTAAAAATTCCCTCATATACAGTGCTGTGTGAGCTGGTGCATTGTCATGATGCCAGAGCTAAGAGTTGTTGGTTAAAATGTCCTCTTGTTTTCATGTAACTTTTTCACACAGCCTTTTCGGTACTTCAAAATAGTAAACTTGGTTAACTGTTTGTCATTTGGTACAAATTCAGAATGAAGAATCCCTCTGATCTCAAAAAAGGTTAGCAACATCATTTTGATTCTTGATTCAGACTGACTGAATGTTTTTGGTCATAGAGAACTGGCTAACTTCCATTGTGCACTGTGATGTTTTCATTCAGGGCTGTATTGGTACACCCATGTTTCATCATCAGTGCTAACATGGCCCAAAACATCATCTTGCCTCTCCCAAAGGCCTTTGAAAACTTTGACTCTGTTTTCCTTTTATTCATGGATGAGTTCCTTCAGGACCATTTTTTTTTTAATCTTTATTTCTCTATTTTCTTTTTCTTTTCTCCTTTTTATTTATTTATTTATTTATTTATTTATTTTGGTAGAGACAGAGTCTCACTTCATCACCCTTAGTAGAGTGCCGTGGCGTCACACAGCTCATAGCAACCTCCAGCTCCAGGGCTTAGGTGATTCTCTTGCCTCAGCCTCCCAAGTAGCTAGGACTACAGGCGCCCACCACAGCGCCCAGCTATTTTTTTGTTGCAGTTTGGCCAGGGCCAGGTTTGAACCTGCCACCCTCGGTATACGGGATCGGCGCCCTACTAACTGAGCCACAGGCACTGCCCCTTCAGGACCATTTTTGCATACACTGTTTTCATGCTAAGATTTTTAGATAAATTTTAGTTTAATTTTTAGTTAAATCTTTCCTGTTTAACTGTCAATGTTTACTTGGTCTGCTATGCTTCTCACAGTCAGGTAGCAGTTTTGACACATAATTTAATGAATTTTTGCAATGTTTTCATAAGTTCTGCTTGTTATTGGTAACCCTGACCTCTCTTGTTCAGTGATACTTTATTTCCCCTCAGAAAAACAGTTAATCAATTTATACACAGCTATTTTCTTCATGGCATTATTCCAATGAACTTGGACTAACATGTCCCTGATTTCACATCCACTCTCACCAAGTTTAACATGAAATTTGTTCTTTGCTCTGTTCAAGCTCTGACATTTTCATGGCAGCACACAAAAATACACAACAATAATGAACACCACTCAGCAGGACACTGCCATATGTTGACACAAACATAGCTGTGAGATCCTGCTATACCAAGGTTATGAAGCCTTATGGTTTGTACAGTATTGCCCGTGTCAGCACATGGTGGCAAGTTTGTGAACTTAATTGTCAGACCTGTGTATGTCAAAAAGAGTGGTGATGGTGGGCATCCTTTTCTTGTTCTAGTTTTTAGGGAGAATACTTTCAACTTTTCCCCATTCAGTATGATGTTAGCTGTGGGTTTGTCATATATGGCTTTTATAGTTTTGAGATATATTCTCCAATGCCTAGTTTGTAGAGGGTTTTTTATCATGAAAGTGTGCTGGATTTTGTCAAATGCTTTTTCTGCATCTATTAAGATATTTATAAGGTCTTTGTTTTTGCTTCTGTTTATGTGGTGAATCACTTTTATTGATTTCTGTATGATAAATACAAGCCATCATTACACCTGGACCTGGTTCAGCCCAGTCCCCAAGGATCACTACCTACATAGCCTCACCCAATCCCAACTGTCACTTCAATGGGGTGGCCTTGGGCAGAGCAATTAACTGCAATACCAACTTTATGGAGAAGGTCTCACTCAGCCCCCAATTCAGACTTCCAACAATGATCTGGGAAACAACCATTATCCTGCATAAAGATCATCCAGCAACAGATTGAAATATGATAATCACAGGGTAATGGGATAAAACAGAAAAACTGCACTACAGGCTCTCAGTGCACCTGTCCCTCTTATTCTGAGTCAACATTCCAGAGTAGAACGCAAAAGTGCCACCTAGGGACCTACCCTTCTAAACTAAGTGGGAGACTCCCCAGCAAAGGGTATCAGGTGCCCTGCAAACCTAATATCTTTGAGCTAAGAGAAAAAAATTTAGGTGAGAAGAAACCAGCAAAAAAATTCTGGTAGCATGAAAAAATAAAACAGTTTGACATATCCAAGGGATAAAATGGGGCTACAGTAGTAGGGCAAAAAGTGTTTTATAATTCTCTCTGTAGAGATTCTGCCTATCCTTCATTAAGTATATTCCAAGGTATTTTATTTTCTTTGTTGCTACTGTAATGGGTATTTTTATCCTTGTATCTCAGCTTACTGCTTATTGGCATATATGGCTACTTATTTGTGAACGTTGAGTTTATATTCTGAGATGTTACTGTATTTTTTGATCACTTTCAGAATTCTTGCATTTGAGTCCTTGGGATTTACCAAATATAACATATCATCATCAAAGAGTGATAATTTGACCTTCTCTGTTCCCAATTGAATACCCTTGATAGCCTTCTCTTGCCCGATTGCATTGGCTAGAACGTCTAGCATTATGTTGGGTAGTAGTGGTGATAGTGGACATCCTTGTCTGGCTTCAGTTCTAATCATAAATGCTTTTGTTTTTCTCTATTCAATATGATATTGGCTGTGGGTTTGTTGTAAATGGCTTCAATCAATTTTTAAAATGTCCCCTGTATGACAATTTTCTTAAGTGTTCTTATGGAAAAGATGTTGAATTTTGTTGAATTCTTTTTCTGAGTCTATTAATAGGATGATACAGTTTTTGCTTTTACTTGTATGTATGTGGTGATTACATTTATGGATTTGTGTATCTTGAACCAGCCTTCCATCCCTGGGATGAAGTCCACCTGGTTATGATGAATTATTTTTTTGATGTACAGCTGAATTTTGTTTGCTAAGATTTTATTGAATATTTTTGCATAAATATTCATTAATGATGTTGGTTTATAGTTTTCTTTTTTGTTCTGTCCTTTCTAGTTTCATATCAGACTGATATTTGCTACAGAGGAGTTGGGAAAAGTTCCTTTCTTCTCTTCATTTTGGAAAAGGGTCTGATGTATAGGTATGAGCTTGTCTTTAAAGGTTTAGTAGTATTCTTTTTTTTCCTTTTATTAAGTCAGATATGCATAGATCATGAATACATTTATGCCTTTGTGGGATTCAATGTGTTGCTTTTTTGTACAAATTGGAGTGCTTACATCCAACTAATCAACATAGCATTTACCTCATTTATTTATTTATTTATTTTTCATTTTATTATTATTATTATTTATTATTAAATCATAGCTTTGTACATTAATGCGATCATGGGGCACCATACACTGGTTTTATAGACCATCTGGCACATTTCCATCACACTGGTTAACATAGCCTTCCTGGCATTTTATTAGTTATTGTGTTAAGACATTTATATTCTACATTTACTAAGTTTCACATGTACCATTGTAAGATGCACCGCAGGTGTAATCCCACTAATCACCCCCTCTCTGCACATCCTCCCCCCTCCTTCCCCTCCCTCTCCCCCTTCCCCATATTCTTAGGTTATAACTGGGTTATAGTGTTCATGTGAAAGCCATAAATTAGTTTCAAAGTAGGGCTGAGTACATTGGATACATTTTCTTCCATTCTTGAGATACTTTACTAAGAAGAATATGTTCCAGCTCCATCCATGTAAACATGAAAGAGGTAAAGTCTCCATCTTTCTTTAAGGCTGCATAATATTCCATGGTGTACATATACCACAATTTATTAATCCATTCGTGGATCGATGAGCACTTGGGCTTTTTCCATGACTTAGCAATTATAAATTGGGCTGCAATAAACATTCTGGTACAAATATCTTTGTTATAATGTGATTTTTAGTCTTCTGGGTATATACCTAGTAGAGGAATTATAGGATTGAATGGCAGATCTATTTTTAGATCTCTAAGTGTTCTCCAAACATCTTTCCAAAAGGAATGTATTAATTTGCATTCCCACCAGCAGTGTAGAAGTGTTCCCTTTTCTCACATCCACGCCAACATCTCTGGTCTCGGGATTTTGTGATATGGGCTAATCTTACTGGAGTTAGATGATATCTCAAAGTAGTTTGATTTGCATTTCTCTGATGGTTAAAGATGATAAGCATTTTTTCATATGTCTGTAGGCGTGTGCCTGTCTTCTTCAGAAAAGTTTCTCTTCAAGTCCCTTGCCCAGCCTGCGATAAGATCACTTGTTCTTTTCTTGCTTATACATTTGAGTTCTCTGTGGATTCTGGTTATTAAACCTTTGTTGGAGACATAACCTGAAAATATCTTCTCCCATTTTGAGGGCTGTCTGCTTGTTTTACTTACTGTGTTCTTGGCTGTGCAGAAGCTTTTTAGTTTGATCAGGTCCCAGTAGTGTATTCTGAAGCTGCTTCAATTGCCCGGGGGGGGTCCTCCTCATAAAATACTCGCCCAGACTGATTTCTTCAAGGGTTTTCCCTGCACTCTTCTAGTATTTTTATAGTTTCATGTCTTAAGCTTAAATCTTTAATCCAGTGAGAGTCCATCTTAGTTAATGGTGAAAGGTGTGGGTCCAGTTTCAGTCTTCTACAGGTTGCCAGCCCAACACCATTTGTTAAATAGGGAATCTTTTCCCCACTGAATGATTTTAATTGGCTTGGCAAAGATCAAATAACGGTAAGTAGCTGGATTCATCTCTTGGTTCTCTATTCTGTTCCAGACATCTACTTCTCTGTTTTTGTGCCAGTACCATGCTGTTTTGATCACTATCAAAATATCAAATAGTCTGAGGTCTGGTAGCATGATTCCTCCTGCTTTGTTTTTATTTCAGAGTAATGTCTTGGCTATTCAAGGTTTTTTCTCATTCCATATAAAATGAAGTATTATTTTTTCAAGATCTTTAAAGTATGACAGTGGAGCTTTTATAGGGATTGCATTAAAATTGTATATTGCTTTGGGTAGTATGGACATTTTAACAATGTTGATTCTTACCAGCTCTGAGCATGGTATGTTTTTCCATTTGTTAACATTTTCAGCTATTTCTTTTCTTTTTTTTTCTATTTTATTTATTTATTTAATAATTTATTTTTATTGTTAAATCATAGCTGTGTACATTAGTGCAATGAAGGGGTACGATGTGCTGGTTTCATATACAATCTGAAATATTCTCATCAAACTGTTCAACATAGCCTTCATGGCATTTTCTTAGTTACTGTATGTACGCATTTGTATTCTGCATTTAGTTAAGTTTCACCTGTACCCATTCTAAGATGCACCGTAGGTGTGTCCCCACCCATTACCCTTTCTCCACCATAACCTCCCCCCACTTCCCCTTCCTTGGCCCTTTCCCCATAGTCTTGTGCTATAGTTCAGTTATAACCTTCATGTGAAAGCCATAATTTAGCTTCATAGTAGAGCTGAGTACATTGGATACTTTTTCTTCCATTCCTGAGATACTTTACTAAGAAGAATATGTTCCAGCTCCATCCATGTAAACATGAAAGAGGTAAAGTCTCCATCTTTCTTTAAGGCTGCATAATATTCCACGGTATACATGTACCACAATTTGCTAGTCTATTTGTGGATCGATGGGCACTTGGGCTTCTTCCATGACTTAGCAATTATGAATTGGGCTGCAATAAACATTCTGGTACAGATGTCTTTGTTATATTGTGATTTTTGGTCTTCTGGGTATAAACCTAGTAAAGGAATTATAGGATCGAATGGGAGGTATATTTTTAGGTCTCTAAGTTTTCTCCAAACATCCTTCCAGAAGGGACGTATTTGTGTGCATTCCCACCAGCAGTGTAGAAGTGTGCCCTTTTCTCCACATCCACGCCAACATCTCTGGTTTTGGGATTTTGTTATGTGGGCTACTCTTACTGGGGTTAGGTGATATCTCAAAGTAGTTTTGATTTGCATTTCTCTGATGAATAAGGATGATGAGTTTTTTTTCATGTGTTTGTAGATTGTGCATCTGTCTTCTTTAGAGAAGTTTCACTTCAAGTCCCTTGCCCACCCTGAGATGGGGTCACGTGTTCTTTTCTTGCTAATATGTTTGATTTCTCTGTGGATTCTGGTTTCCCTCTTTCTGTGCCTCTCTTCTTTTTGTCAATATTCCCTTTTACCCACCCCCTCTTCTTTCTCTATTTTCTTTTTGTTCTTTCCTTCTTTCTTTCATCCCTTCTTGCTTTTTAACCTTCTCATCCTTCTGGTCCTATACAAATATAGCATAATTATCATAATCTTAACAATCTATTAATATCTTACAATTAACTAATATACATCTATATTCAAATTTCCCCAATTATCTCAACTGTGTCCTTTACAGCTTTTCTTTTTTTTTTTTTTATTGGTGGGGATTCATTGAGGGTACAATAAGCCAAGTTACACAGATTGCATTTGTTAGGTAAAGTCCCTCTTGCAATCATGTCTTGCCCCCAGAAGGTGTGGCACACACCAAGGCCCCAACCCCCTCCCTCCGTCCCTCTTTCTGCTTTTCCTCCTCCCCATAACCTTAATTGTCATTAATTTTCCTCATATCAAAATTGAGTACATAGGATTCATGCTTCTCCATTCTTGTGATGCTTTACTAAGAATAATGTGTTCCACTTCCATCCAGGTTAATACGAAGGATGTGAAGTCTCCATTTTTTTTAATGGCTGAATAGTATTCCATGGTGTACATATACCACAGCTTATTAATCCATTCCTGGGTTGGTGGGCATTTAGGCTATTTCCACATTTTGGCGACTGTAAATTGAGCTGCAATAAACAGTCTAGTACAAGTGTCCTTATGATAAAATAATTTTTTTCCTTCTGGGCAGATGCCCAGTAATGGGATTGCAGGATCAAATGGGAGGTCTAGCTTGAGTGCTTTGAGGTTTCTCCATATTTCCTTCCAGAAAGGTTGTAGTAGTTTGCAGTCCCACCAGCAGTGTAAAAGTGTTCCTTTCTCTCCACATCCACGCCAGCATCTGCAGTTTTGAGATTTTGTGATGTAGGCCATTCTCACTGGGGTTAGATGGTATCTCAGGGTTGTTTTGATTTGCATTTCTCTAATAGATAGGGATGATGAACATTTTTTCATATGTTTGTTGCTATTCATCTGTCTTCTTTAGAGAAGGTTCTATTCATATCTCTTGCCCATTAATATATGAGATTGTTGGCTTTTTTCATGTGGATTAATTTCAGTTCTCTATAGATCCTAGTTATCAAGCTTTTGTCTGATTCAAAATATGCAAATATCCTTTCCCATTGTGTAGGTTGTCTCTTTGCTTTGGTTGTTGTCTCCTTAGCTGTATAGAAGCTTTTCAGTTTAATGAAGTCCCATTTGTTTATTTTCGTTGTTGTTGCAATTGCTGCTGAAGTCTTTTTCATAAAAATCTTTCCCGAGTCTGACATTGTCAAGAGTTTTCCCCCACTTTCTTCTAAGACTTTTATTATTTCATGTGTTAGACTTAAATCTTTAATCCATCTTGAGTTAATTTTTGGAGGTAATGAAAGGTGAAGGTCCAGTTTCAGTCTTTTACATCATTATCCAGTTTTCCCAGTACCTTTTGTTGAATAGGGATTCTTTCCCTGACTGTATGCTTTTACCTGGTTTATCAAAGATCAGATGGCAAGTCAGGACTGGTTTCACCTCTTGGTTTTCTATCTGTCTGTGTCTCTATTTTTGTGCCAATTTCATGCTGTTTTGATCACTGCAGGTTTGTAATATAACCTGAAGTCTGGTAGAGTGATGCCTTTGGCTTTGTTTTTATTACCTAGAATAGTCTTTGCCATATGTTTTTTTTTTTTCTCATTCAATACAAGATGAAGTACTATTTTTTCCAGTTCTTCAAAGTATGATGTTGGTATTTTAATGGATATTGCATTGAAAATGTAGATTATTTTGGGTAGTAAGGACATTTTAACAATGTTGATTGTCCCCAGCCAAGAGCATGATATATTCTTCCATTTGTTAATGTCTTCTGATATTTCTTTTCCTAGGATTTCCTAATTCTCTTTGTAAACATCCTTTACCTCTTTTGTTAGGTATATTACTAAGAATTTCACTTTCCACCACCAGGGGGACAGTCCCCACCCCAGAAATCCAGTGGGTCTTGGGACCACCACCACTGGAGGCCCTGGGAAGGAGTGGAGGAGGCATTCTAGATGTGCCTAATCTCCAAGGGATTCTGTGTGCAGGCTTGGTCCCTGAGTCACCATCCTTTCCTACACCTATGTCTTCTATGCTGGCTTCCCTCCCTTCTTTTTCTCTCTGCTTCTTGTGTTCTGTACCATCCTTCTGTGCCTACACAATGACTATCCAAATGAGGGTAGCCAGTCTCTCCTCTTCCTGATCTTACCTGAAGGGGCTGGTGAGATGTCTCTAAACTGCCATCTTGGAACCACTCCAATAATATTTTCTTTATCCTTAACTTTTCTGAATTTTTGTATAAACTTTAAAGGAGGAGACCATGAGAGTGATATTTTGGTGAAAAGAAACACTTAATTCTATTCATGTGAATTGAAGCAATTCTGTCCCCACCTAATCAAATGTTTATGATTTTCTTTTTTATATTCATTGAATTTGACATTCCAAACTAATCATTAATACAGAACAATACTAAACAATCAAGTGATAGACTCTTTTCCTCCAAAGTGTTACATAAGCATCCACCTCTCCTCAGTCTTCCCCCCCCCCCCAAACTCACCTCCTAACCATATGCTGGATTTCACTTCTGGGCTCTGGTCATTGAGTTGGACGGAACACGATATGCTACCCAAATTTTCTTGGAGTGTAAGAGAAGTCTCCACACCAAACAGGCCATGTCTGTCCACATTCACTTTGGAGTCTGAGGGTATATCATGTCCCTGTGGACCTTTCCACTTCACTGTGGGCTGAGCAAACCACCCTGAGGACTGGCAGAGTAGCTGGATGCCTCCATCAGCAAAACCATTGAGTGAAATGAGAGGAGCTGAGCCCATCTCTGGGGAGAAAAAAGAGAAGGGGTGAAAACAAAGATTATATCCCAAAGCCACAGCTGTACAAAGCCAAGTTCATCAAGTCCATCAATGTATCTGCCCCCTCTCTCCCTCTCTCTTTCTCTTTCTCCTCTCTCTCTCACACACACACATGCACGCGCGCGCACACACACACACACACACTTATAACACTTCTTTAAGCCCTTTCACAGACTTCATTTATTTAATATGCATTTAACAACACTGACATAAACAAGTATTTCTAAGCACAAAATATGATGAAGTACACAAGACAGGGCCCCTTCTAAGAAGTAACTCAAACACAGAGCATTAGAAGGCATCCAGTCAAAGAAGAAGAAAAAAATGAAATGAAAGAAGAAAGTCCATGAGAAGTATGGGACAACATCAAGAGAGCTAATTTCACAGAGTAATAAGTGTACAGAAGGGAAAGAGAAAAAGAAACAAAGGAAACATATTTAAAGAAAATAATGGCTGACTCAGAGCCAAACCAAGCCTCCATGCAGGATTAGAGGCAAGCTGTGATTGCAAAGTGTAGCCTTTAGTTCTTCTGAATTCAGGAGCCTAAACAGCAACCTTGTCCACCCATAAGCCCAGCCTAAGTCCCCATCTAGGCAGTGATGCAAGCAGGGGAACCTACTTTTCTGAGGAGTATATCCTCTGGCTCTGCCTCACAAAGGAACACTCACAGCAATCCCACTAAGTTTTGGAGACAAGCTTAAGACCCTGCCAATGAGGAAGAGCAGCCAGTGACTGCGAGTGTGTAATCCCTTGTCATGCCTGCCAGTGAACTTAAACAGCAAACCCACCCAGCCTTGGAGACCTGTCTAAGGCTTCACCCTGGCAAGGAGGCAAACCAGCCATATTCTGAATGTATGGGACATTGCACCTAGCCCTACCTTCCCAGGAAGTCCAAACAGCAACTCCACCCACCCTTAAATCTCAGCCTAAAATCTTGCAAAGGTAGGGTGGTAAAACCATGAATCCATATTTCAGCAGGATACAGGCTCTAGCCTGTAACCATAAAGAGAAGCCAGCATCCCTTCCAAGTGGGAAACCCATCCAGTGACTCCAAGCACAAGGGAGAGTCCACAACTCTTCTTGATCACAAATCTCAGTCTGTAGCTCTGCCAAATGTCAGGCCACACCCCTCAGAATGGGAGAAGATATTTGCAGGTTATGTCTCTGACAAAGGTTTAGTAACCAGAATCCACAGAGATCTTAAATGTATTAGCAAGAAAAGAACAAGTGATCTCATCTCAGGGCAAGGACTTGAAGAGAAACTTCTCTGAAGAAGACAGGCTCACGGCCTACAGACATATGAAAAAATGCTCATCATCTTTAATCATCAGAGAAATGCAAATCAAAACTACTTTGAGATATCATCTAACTCCAGTAATATTAGCCCACATCACAAAATCCCAAAACCAGAGATGTTGGCATGGATGTGGCGAAGAGGGAACACTTCTACACTGCTGGTGGGAATGCAAAGTAATATGTTCCTTTTGGAAAGATGTTAGGAGAACACTTAGGGATCTAAAAATAGACCTACCATTCGATCCTACAATTCCTCTACTAGGTATATATCCAGAAGACCAAAAATCACATTATAACATTATACTTGTACCAGAATGTTTATTGCAGCCCTTCTTCCATAATTGCTAAGTCATGGAAGAAGGCCAAGTGCCCATCGACCCACAAATGGATTAATAAATTGTGGTATATGTACACCATGGAATATTATGCAGCCTTAAAGAAAGATGGAGACTTTACCTCTTTCATGTTTACATGGATGGAGGTGGAACATATTCTTCTTAGTAAAGTATCTCAAGAATGGAAGAAAAAGTATCTAGTGTACTCAGCCCTACTATGAAACCAATTTATAGCTTTCATATGAAAACTATAACCCAATTATAGCCAAAAAATATGAAGAAAGGGGAGCAGGAGGGGAGGAGAAGGATGGATGGAGGGAGGGTAATCAGTGGGACCACACCTGTGGTGCATCTTACAAGGGTACATGTAAAATTTACTAAGTGTAGAATATAAATGTCTTAACACAATAACTAAGAAAATTCTGTGAAGGCTATGTTAACCAGTTTGATGAAAATATTTCAAATTGTATATAAAACAAGCACATTGTCCCCCATGATTGCATTGATATACACAGCTATGATTTAATAAAAAAAATAAACTAACTCAAAACAGAAAAGTAAAATCCCTAATATCTCCAATCAGAAATGAGAAAGGCAAAATACAACAGACAACTCAGAAATTCAAAAAAATCCATAATGAATACTATAAAAAATTCTATTCTCAGAAATATGAAAATCTGAAGGAAAAGACCAATACCTGGAAGCATGCCACTTGCCTAGACTCAGCCAGAAAGAATTGGAAATGTTGAATAGGTCTATATCAAGTACCGAAATAGCATCAACTATATAAAATCTGCCAAAAAAGAAAAGTCCGGGACGGGATGGCTTCACATCAGAATTCTACCAAACCCTTATGAAGCGAGTGTATGATGCCCCATGATCATATCAATGTATACAGTTATGATTTAATAAAAAAAAAACAATATAGCAGTACGATAAAAATATCATTTTTTAACCTAAAAAAAAAAAAAAAAAAAGAATGCCCGGCATGACAAATTGTATATAACTATTGCTGTAAGTAACTATGTAACTATTTTTCCCCAAATGAAAAAAAAAAAAGAATTCTACCAAACCTGACTCTACCCCCAGAGACAGTGGCCTGGGGAAAGAACCAGCAAGGAAGGCACGTCTGGCTGGCCATGTGGCTGCAGAAGGAGGAGAGGTGGCAGGAGTTGCTGGAGGATTTAAATGTATCTGGACTATTGTGACCCTCGACATGATTTATTGATTCACATTCATTCTCATCTCTCCATCCCCAAAGCAGGATATGGCAAGAAAAGAAACATTCCTTTTAGGCATCAGCATATAGAAATCCATGAACCAGTTCCTTCCTCTGAAGTCAGTTCACATCCAGTTCCCCACCAGATGATATTTACATTGCAGATCTCCTGCAAGTGGCTGATAACATCAAGAAAAAAACCCTGACCTAACTACAAGGAAAGAATCCTGGCCCCCATGACCATGATCGGCTCCCACCCAGACCTCGGAAAGAGCTGCGCCACGACCTCTGACCTGTGACCATGACCGCTGGGCCTCCAGATGCCCTGACCAGAAACTGTGGGAGCAGTGCAACCCTGCGTCCTCCCTCCTGTACCCTCCCTGCCTCCACACTGGCCTGCTCATCTGCCCAGGGACTCTGGTAGCTGCGTGCCCTCTGGAGCCCTCTGTGCCTCTGCTCAGAGCCCTTCTCCTGGCCAGAGACTGCTGGAGCCTTGGGCTCTCTGTGCCAAAGTCACTGGGTGCCAGGTACTCCCAGAACTGTGTGCACCACCCCGCCCTGTTGCTGGATCCGGGTGTGTCACACTCCGAAGCTGCTTCCACAACCAGAACTCTCTGGCTGGGGCAGCCCCAGAGGAACTACACAGGAACTACCCCTACAAAGATCCAGCAACAATAAAGTGATCCCGCTGGGGTCTAATTTTGGAGAGACACCTCCCAACTCTGAGGACAGCCAGAGACAATGATGAAAAACAATCATGAGGTAAAATCAACAGAAAAACTCTGGCAATATGAATAATCAGAGTAGATCAACTCCCCCAAGGATCAATGGGGCAGACACAGCACAAGATCTCACACACAAACAAATAGCTGAGATGTCAGAAATCGAATTCAGAATCTGGATAGCAAATAAGATTGAATCAGAATTCCAAGCAGTAACCCAAAAGATATCTTAAGAATTCAATGAATTCAAAGGCCAAATGACCAAAGATTTTGACACATTGAGACAAGAAGTTGCAGCCCTCAAAAATCTGAGAAACACAGTAGAGTCCCTCAGTAACAGAATGGAGCAAGCAGAAGAAAAGATTTCTGACATGGAAGACAAAGCTTTCAAATGCTCCCAAACTCTCAAAGAGGAAGAGAAATGGAGGGCAAAAACAGATCACTCTTTCAGAGAGCTCTGGGATAATTCGAAGAAAACCAGTATTCGTCTTATAGCGATCCTCGAAAGGGACGAAGTGGGTTCAGAAGGCACAGAGTCTCTTCTCCATGAGATTATGAAGGAGAACTTTCCAGACATGCCCAGAGATTCTGAAATTTAGGGGCACCAGCCCCATATGTCGGAGGTGGTGAGTTCAAACACAGCCCGCGCTAAAAACTGCGAAAAAAAAAAAAAAAGAAAGAAATTCAGATAGCAGACAGTTTCAGAAATCCAGCGTGACTCAACCCAAATAAAACATCCCCCAGACACATTATAATCAATTTCACTAAAGTTAATATGAAGGAGAAAATTCTGAAAACAGCCAGACGAAAGAAAACCATCACCTACAAGGGCAAGAATATTACAATAACTGCAGATCTCTCTGCTGAAACCTTTCAAGCTAGAAGAGGATGGTCATTGACTTTTAATCTCCAAAACAAAATATTTTTCAACCCAGGGTCCTGTACCCAGGTAAACTGAGTTTCATTTATGACAGAGAAATTAAATACTTTAACGACATTCACATGTTGAAGAAATTAGTCATAACTAAACCAGCTCTCCGGGATATTCTCAGACCTATCGTTCATAAAGACCAGTGTAACCCTCCACCACGAAAGTAAACCCACCCAGAAAGTTTTGATCAAATTCCAACTTCCACAGTTGCAAAAGGATTAAAAATGTCCACTGGACTCTCGAAAGGCTTATCAATATTCTCAACTAATGTGAATGGTTTAAATTGTCCTCTAAAGAGGCACAAACCTGTGCTCACTGGATACAAAAACGCAAGCCAGATATCTGCTGCATACGAGAATATCATCTTACATTAAAAGACAAATATAGACTCAAGGTGAAGGGATGGTCATCTATACTCCAGGCAAAAGGAAAGCAGAAAAAAGCAGGTGTTGCAATCTTATTCGCAGACGCAACAGGCTTTAAACCAACCAAAATAAGGAAGCATAAGGATGGACACTTCATATTTGTTAAAGGTATACTGAATATGATGAGATGTCAATTATTAATATTTATGCACCCAACCACAACGCACCTCAATTTATAAGAGAAACTCTAACAGACATGAGCAACTTGATTTCCTCCAGTTCCATAGTAGTTGGAGATTTTAACACCCCTTTAGCAGTGCTGGATAGATCCTCCAAAAAGAAGCTAAGCAAAGAAATCTTAAATTTAAACTTAACCATTCAACATCTGGACATAACAGACAGCTACAGAACATTTCATCCAAACAAAACTGAATACACATTCTTCTCATCAGCCCATGAAACATACTCCAAAATCAACCACATCCTCAGCCACAAATCTAACCTCAGTAAATTTAAGAAAATAGAAATTATTTCTTGCATCTTCTCAGACCATCATGGAATAAAAGTTGAACTCAATAACAACAGGAACATGCATACCCATACAAAAACACGGAAGCTAAACAACCTTATCCTGAAGGATATATGGGTCATAGACGAGATTAAGAAGGAAATCACCATATTTTTGGAACAGAAAAACAATGAAGACACGAGTTATCACAACCTCTGGGATACTGCAAAGGCAGTCCTAAGAGGGAAATTTATAGCACTGCAAACTTTTCTCAAGAAAACTGAAAGAGAGTAAGTTAATAACTTAATGGGACATCTCAAGCAACTGGAGAAGGAAGAACATTCCAACCCCAAACCCAGCAGAAGAAAAGAAATAACCAAAATCAGAGCAGAATTAAATGAAATTGAAAACGAATTATGCAACAGATCAATAAGTCCAAAAGTTGTTTTTTTGAAAAGATCAATAAAATAGATAAACCTTTGGCCATACAAACCAGGAAAAAAAGAGTAAAATCCCTAATTTCATCAATCAGAAATGGTAATGATGAAATAACAACAGACCCCTCAGAAAATCAAAAATCCTTAATGAATACTACAAGAAACTCTACTCTCAGAAGTATGAAAATCTGAAAGAAATCGACCAATACCTGGAAGTATGCTACCTACCAAGACTTAGCCAGAATGAAGTGGAAATGTTGAACAGGCCTATGACAAGTTCTGAAATATCATCAACTATACAAAATCTCCCTAAAAAGAAAAGCCCAGGACCAGATGGCTTTACGATAGAATTCTACCAAACCTTTAAAGAAGAACTAGTACCTATATTACTAAACCTCTTCCAAAATATAAAAAAAAGGAAGGAATATTACTGAACACATTCTACAAAGCAAATATCACCTTTATCCCCAAACCAGGGAAAGACCCAACATGAAAAGAAAATTATACACTAATACCACTAATGAATATTGATGCAAAAATACTCAGTAACATCCTAAAGAACAGAATCCAACAACACATCAAAAAAATTATATACCATGACCAAGTGAAATTTAGTCCAGGGTCTCAAGGCTGGTTCAATATATGTAAATCTATAAATGTAATTCAGCACATAAACAAACTAAAAAATAAAGAGCATATGATTCTCTCAATTGATGCAGAAAAGCTTTTGATAATATCCAGCATCCCTTCATGATCAGAAAATGTAAGACAATTGGTATAGAAGGGGCATTTCTTAAACTAATAGAGGCCATCTATAGCAAACCCACAGCCAATATCGTACTGAATGGAGTTAAATTGAAATCATTTCCACTTAGATCAGGAACCAGGCAAGGTTGCCCATTGTCTCCATTGCTCTTTAACATTATAATGGAAGTTTTAGCCTTTGCAATTAGGGAAGAAAAGGCGATCAAGGGTATCCACATAGGGTCAGAAGAGATCAAACATTCACTCTTTGCAGATGATATGATTGTGTATCTGGAAAACACTAGGGATACAAAACTTTTAGAAGTGATCAAGGAATACGGCAATGTCTCAGGCTACAAAATCAACACCCATAAATCTGTAGCCTTTATATGTACCAACAATAACGAAGCCGAACAAACAGTCAAGGACTCTATTCCTTTCACAGTAGTGCCAAAGAAGATGAAATATTTGGGAATTTACCTAACAAAAGACGTGAAAGATCTCTATAAAGAGAACTATGAAACTCTAAGAAAAGAAATAGCTGAAGATGTTAACAAATGGAAAAACATACCATGCTCATGGCTGGGAAGAATCAACATTATCAAAGTGTCCATACTACCCAAAGCAATATATAATTTCAACGCACTCCCTATTAAAGCTCCACGGTCACATTTTAAAGATATTGAAAAAACAATACTTCGTTTTATATGGAATCAGAAAAAACCTCGAATAGCCAAGACATTACTCAGAAATAAAAACAAAACAGGAGAAATCACACTACCAGACCTCAGACTTCACTACAAATCGATAGTGATCAAAACAGCATGGTATTGGCACAAAAACAGAGAAGTAGATATCTGGAACAGAATAGAGAACCAAGAGATGAATCCAGCTACTTACCGCTATTCGATTTTTGACAAGCCAATTAAAAACATTCAGTGGGGAAAAGATTCTCTATCTAACAAATGGTCCTGGGTGAACTGGCTGGCAACCTGCAGAAGACTGAAATTGGACCCACACCTTTCACCATTAACTAAGATAGACTCTCATTGGATTAAAGATTTAAACTTAAGACATGAAACTATAAAAATACTAGAGGAGAATGCAGGGAAAACCCTTGAAGAAATTGGTCTGGGTGAGTATTTCATGAGGAGAACCCCCCGGGCAATTGAAGCAGCTTCAAAAATACACTACTGGGACTTGATCAAACTAAAAAGCTTCTGCACAGCTAAGAACACAGTAAGCAGAGCAAGCAGACAGCCCTCAGAATGGGAGAAGATATTTGCAGGGTATATCTCTGACAAAGGTTTAATAACCAGAATCCACAGAGAACTCAAACGCATCAGCAAGAAAAAAACAAGGGATCCCATCGCAGGCTGAGCAAGGGATTTGAAGAGAAACTTCTCTGAAGAAGACAGGCGCATGGCCTTCAGACATATGAAAAAATGCTCATCATCTTTAATCATCAGAGAAATGCAAATCAAAACTACTTTGAGATATCATCTAACTCCAGTGAGACTAGTCTATATCACAAAATCTCAAGACCAGAGATGTTGGCGTGGATGTGGAGAAAAGGGAACACTTCTGCACTGCTGGTGGGAATGCAAATTAATACATTCCTTTTGGAAAGATATATGGAGAACACTCAGAGATCTAAAAATAGATCTGACATTCAATCCTGTAATTCCTCTGCTGGGCATATACCCAAAAGACCAAAAATCACAACATAACAAAGATAGTTGTACCAGAATGTTTATTGCAGCCCAATTCATAATTGCTAAGTCATGGAAAAAGCCCAAGTGCCCATCGATCCACGAATGGATTAATAAATTGTGGTATATGTACACCATGGAATATTATGCAGCCTTAAAGAAAGATGGAGACTTTACCTCTTTCATGTTTACATGGATGGAGCTGGAACATATTCTTCTTAGTAAAGTATCTCAAGAATGGAAGAAAAGGTACCCAATGTACTCAGCCCTACTATGAAACAAATTTGGGGCTCTCACATGAAAGCTATAACCCAGTTACAACCTAACAATAGGGGGAAGTGGAAAAGGGAGGGGAGGGGTGGTGGTGGGTAGAGGGAGGGGGATTGGTGGGATCATACCTGTGGTGCATCTTACAGGGGTATTTGCAAAACTTGGTAAATGTAGAATGTAAATGTTTTGGCACAGTAACTGAGATAACACCAAAAAGGCTATGTTAACCATTGTGATAAAAATGTGTCAAATGGTCTACAAAGCGAGTGTATGATGCCCCATGATCATATCAATGTATACAGTTATGATTTAATAAAAAAAAGAAAAAAAGAAAAAGAAAAACATTCAGTGGGGAAAAGATTCCCTATTTAACAAATGGTGCTGGGTAAACTGGCTGGCAACCTGTAGAAGACTGAAACTGGACCCACACCTTTCACCATTAACTAAGATAGACTCTCACTGGATAAAAGATTTAAACTTAAGACATGAAACTATAAAAACACTTGATGAAAGTGCAGGGAAAACTCTTGAAGGAATTGGCCTGGGTGAATATTTTATGAGGAGGACTCCCCAGGCAATTGAAGCAGTATCAAAAATACACTACTGGGACCTGATCAAACTAAAAAGCTTCTGCACAGCCAAGACATAGTGAGTAAAGCAAGCAGACAGCCCTCAGAATGGGAGAAAATATTCGCAGGTTATACCTCCGATAAAGGTCTAATAACCAGAATCCACAGAGAACTCAAACGTATTAACAAGAAAAGAACACATGACCCCATCTCAGGGTGGGCAAGGGACTTGAAGAGAAACTTCTCTAAAGAAGACAGATGCACGATCTATAAACAAATGAAAAGCTCATCATCCTTAATCATCAGAGAAATGCAAATCAAAACTACTTTGAGATATCACCTAACCCCAGTAAGAGTAGCACACATAACAAATTCCCCAAACCAGAGATGTTGGCGTGGATGTGGAGGTAAGGGCACACTTCTACACTGCTGGTGGGAATGCACACTAATATGTTCCTTCTGGAAGGATGTTTGGAGAATACTTAGGGACCTAAAAATAGACCTGCCATTCGATCCTATAATTCCTTTACTAAGTATATACCCAGAAGACCAAAAATCACAATATAACAAAGACATTTGTACCAGAATGTTTATTGCAGCCCCATTCACAATTGCTGAGTTATGGAAGAAGTCTAAGTGCCCATCGACCCATGAATGGACTAGCAAATTGTGGTACATGTATACCATGGAATATTATGCAGCCTTAAAGAAAGATGGAGACTTTACCTCTTTCATGTTTACATGGATGGAGCTGGAACATATTCTTCTTAGCAAAGTGTCTCAGGAACGGAAGGAAATGTATCCAATGTACTCAGCCCTACTATGAAGCTAATTTATAGCTTTCACATGAAGGCTATAACCCAACTATAGCACAAGAATATGGGGAAAGGGCCAAGGAAAGGGAACGGAGGGGAGAGGTTAGGGTAGAGGGAGTGTAATGGGTGGAGCCACACCTATGGTGCATCTGAGAATAGGTACAGGTGAAACTTACTAAATGCAGAATACAAATGTCTACGTACAATAACCATGAAAATGCCATGAAGGCTACATTGAACAGTTCGATGAGAATATTTCAGATTGTATATGAAACCAGCACATTGTACCCCTTGATTGCACTAATGTACACAGCTATGATTTAACAATAAAAAAAAATGGAAAAAAAATTCTACCAAATCTTTAAAGATGAACTAATATCTATATTAAATTTATTTTTCTTAACTAATTGCTGTTTATTCCTTCCAGGAACATGTTATCTGTGTGTGTACACAAGTACACCACATGAACTCAATGTTCAGTAGGCCTTGTTCTTCATGCTAATCACTTCTGTATGTTGACTTGTATGTTACTGTCTCTAGGGTGGTCAACTTACAGAGGTTCTACTAAATATCTACTTACATGTAAAATATGTATTATCTATTTACAATTATTATAACTTCCTAATAAATTGAATACTTTATGAGTATATAATCACCTTATTTGTCTAGTATAATATATATACATATATATTTTAACTTTTTTTATTAAGTCATATATACATAAGTCATGACTACATTTATGCCTTTCTGGGGTTAAATGTGTAGATTATTTGTAGAAATTGGAGTGCTTACATCCTACTAACTGACATAGCTTTCACCTCATTTTCTTTTTTTTTTTTTTTTTTTTTTGGTTTTTGGCCGGGGCTAGGTTTGAACCCGCCACCTCCGGCATATGGGACCGGCACCCTACACCTTGAGCCACAGGTGCTGCCCTCACCTCATTTTCTTAATCACAGTGTTAAGACATTTGTGTTCAATACTTGATAGATTTGACTTGTACCCTTGCAATATGCTCCAGAGATGTGGTCCCACAATTAACCCGCCCTCTACTGAACCACGCCCCTCCCTTCCCATTGCCGTCTTCTTCCCTCCTTCATCCTGGGCTATAGTTCTGATTCATAGCTGTATACGTTAATGCATTTATGGGGTATAATGTGCTGATTTTATATACAATTTGGAATGCTTACATCAAACTGGTAAACATAGCCTTCACCTCACTTAATTATTGTGTTAAGACATTTATACTCTATATGTAATGGATTTGACATGTACCCTTGCAAAATGTACCATAGGTGTGGTCCCACCAATTACCCCCCATTCACCCAACCTCCCCTCTCCCACCCCTCCCTCTCCTCTTCCCCCCTTCATCTTGGGCTATAGTTGTGTTTTATCTTTCATATAGAAGCGTGGGTGATTTTATGTTGGAGTCATAATAGAACTGAGTACATTGTATACTTTTTCTTCCATTCTTGAGATACTTTACAAGAAGAATATATTCCAGCTGCATCCATGTAAACATAAAAGAGGTAAAGTCACCATCTTTTTTAAAGGCTGCATAATATTCTATGGTACACATATACCACAATTTAATAATACCTTCATGGGTCAATGGGCACTTGGGCTTCTTCCATGACTTTGCAATTATGAATTGTGCTGCAATAAACATTGTGGGAATTTACCTAACAAAGGATGTGAAAGATCTCTATAAAGAGAACTATAAAACTCTAAAAAAAGAAATAGCTGAAGATGTTAACAAATGGAAAATCATACCATGCTCATGGCTGGGAAGAATCAACATTGTTAAAATGTCCATACTACCCAAAGCAATATACAATTTTAATGCAATCCCTATTAAAGCTCCACTGTCATACTTAAAGATCTCAAAAAAAAAAAATAACACTTCATTTTATATGGAATCAGAAAAAACCTCCAATAGCCAAGACATTACTCAGAAATAAAAACAAAGCAGGAGGAATCATGCTACCAGACCTCAGACTATTTGATATTTTGATAGCGATCAAAACTGCTTGGTACTGGCACAAAAACAGAGAGGTAGATGTATGGAACAGAATAGAGAACCAAGAGATGAACCCAGCATCTTACCGTTATTTGATCTTTGACAAGCCATTGAAAATATTCAGTGGGGAAACGATTCCCTATTTAACAAATGGTGCTGGGTGAACTGGCTGGCAACCTGTAGAAGACTGAAACTGGACCTAAACCTTTCACCACTAACTAAGCTAGACTGTCACTGGATTAAAGATTTAAACTTAAGATATGTAACTATTAAGATTCTGGAGACAGTGCAGGGAAAACACTTGAAGAAATTGGCCTGGGTGAATATTTTATGAGGAGGACCCCCCTGGGCAATTGAAGCAGCACCAAAAATACATTACTGGGACCTGATCAAACTTGAAAGCTTTTGCACTGCTATGGAAGGAAAGTAAGCAGATAGCCCTCAGAATGGGAGAAGATATTTGCAGGTTATGTCTCTGACAAAGGCTTAATAACCATAATCCACAGAGAACTCAAATGTATTAGCAGGAAAACAACAAGTGATCCCATCTCAGGGTGGGCAAGGGACTTGAAAAGAAACTTCTCTCATGAAGACAGGCACACGGCCTACAGACATATGAAAAAATGCTCATCATCCTTAATCATCAGAGAAATGCAAATCAAAACTACTTTGAGATATCATCTAACTCCAGTAATATTAGCCCACATCACAAAATACCACACCAGCGATGTTGGCATGGATGTGGAGAAAAGGCAACACTTCTGCACTTCTGGTGTGAATGCAAGCTAGTACATTTTCTTTGGAAAGAAGTTTGGAGAGCACTTAGGGATCTAAAAATAGACTTACTATTCGATCCTACAATTCCTCTACTAAGTATACATCCAGAAGACCAAAAATCACATTATAACAAAGATACTTGTACCAGAATGTTCATTGCAGCCCAATTCATAATTGCTGTGTCATGGAAGAAGCCCAAGTGCCCATCGATCCACGAATGGATTAATAAATTGTGGTATGTGTACACCATGGAATATTATGCAGTCTTAAAGAAAGATGGAGACTTTACCTCTTTCATGTTTACGTGGATGGAGCTGGAACATATTCTTCTTAGTAAAGTATCTCAAGAACGGAAGAAAAAGTATCCAATGTACTCAGCCCTACTATGAAACCAATTTATAGCTTTCATATATAGCCCAAGAAGAAGGGGAAAGGGGAGAGGGAGGGGAGGGGAGGGGGAAGGATGGGTGGAGGGAGGGTAATTGGTGGGGCCACACCTATGGTGCATCTGACAAGGGTACATGTGAAATTTACTAAGTGTACAATATAAATGTCATAACACAATAACTAAGAAAATGCCGTGAAGGCTATGTTAACCAGTTTGATGAAAATATTTCAAATTGTATATAAAACCAGCACATTGTACCCCACGAGTGCATTAATATACACAGCTATGATTTAATAAAAAAAATTAAAAAAATAACCTCAAGATGGTGCCCAAGTAACAGCTTCCTTGCATCTGGGCACCGTGAGTCTCGGGAGATAAGACTCCAGGCATCCCTGGCTGGTGGGATCTGCCTACAATCATCCCTTTGAGGATGCAGGGAGTCAGCAAGAGACTTCTGGACCCCAAGAGGAAGACAAAATCAGTGTAAAACTGGCAAGTGGTCATATGTGTTCGATCCATCTAATCCCACCGACAGTACAATAGTACAGTAGCAGCAAGACTGCAAACGGGAAAGGCCTTACCTGTGAACTGTTTTGGTGTTTTTGAACTTGGCACTCAGTTGAACTGCCTTGGGGAGAGCTTGAGCAGGAGTGCTGAGAACGTTGGGCGTGGTCTAGGGTCCCAGACTGAGCCGCTGAGCCTGATGGAGCTAATAGTGTTTGGCTGTGGGTGGTAGGGAGCCACTGAGAGAGAACTGGCCCAGCAAGGTCCGCCCTCAGGGTTGCAGAGCAAGGATCGGGTGGGAGCTAGTAACCTAGTGACTGAGCAGCCTAAAGGCGGAGCCTGAGACATCTTACAGCCCTAACCCTCAGGGGCAGAGTGAAACCGGTTTTGGCACACTGGGTAAGTCGATAGCCACTTCAGCAGTGATTCCAGTGACAAGCACGTTCCTGGGAAAGCTTCTGTTTAGCAAGGTTAGAAGGTTAAAGTGCCTTTTAAGAGGGCTGAAGAGAGACTTAGGGTGTCTACCCTGTGGGGTTTGAGAAATCAGTGGAGGCCTCCAGTCGTATCAGCATTGTGATTAACATTTAATACCCCAGAAGACCACCTGTTGCCCAGACAATATTCAACAAGATATATACATTTTGTTTTTGGTTGTTTTTTGTTTGTTTGTTTTTTGTTTATTTTGATGTTGTTTTGTTTTTTAATGTCAACCTTTTTCATACAGATTTTTTCTTTTCTTTCTCTGTTTTTCTAGTTTAAATACAATTTCCCATTGCTGCCTTTTTCAATAACTAGAACTTCATTTTTGCTAGTGTTTTTACCCCTATTATTTGGTTTTTCACTCAATTTTATCCTGTAAAGTTTTCTGTTTGCTTGTTTTGGTTTGATTTACAGCATTTCTGTCTTTCCTCAGTACTTGGAGGAGGTAGGGTACTGTGTCTGATCAGGGTAGCAAAGAGCTGCTGACCTCAAGGGGACCACCCAACCAGGCACCCCCAAAGGTTAGCATTTTTTTAAGGTTGTGTCAAAGTACCCTACTGTACACCTATATTGCTCTGTCTCCCTCTTTCTGTGCCTCTCTTCTTTTTTTTTTTTCACTTAAATATATTGCTTAACCAAATGCTTTATTTAAATATAATTCTCTCAGAGATAGTGGGTCTATTTTCTAAATGTATGCATGTAAATATGAAAAAGAAAATAATAAAGGAACACACCTAATGGGATATTACCTTGGTGGAACTATCTTGCAGATCTTCTTTTTTTTTATTAAATCATAGCTGTGTACATCAATATGATCATGGGGCACCATACACTTGGTTCATAGAATATTTGACATATTTTCATCTCATTAGTTGACATAGCCCTCCTGGCATTTTCTTAGTTACTTTGCCAAGACATTTACATTACACATTTGCCAAGGCTCACATGTACCCTTGTAAGATGCACCACAGGTGTGATTCTTTCAATCCCCCTCCCTCTACCCACCTCCCCCTCCCTCTCCACGCATTCCCCCTTCCCCCTGTTCTTAGGTTGTAGCTTGGTTACAGCTTTCATGTGAAAGTCCTAGGTTAGTTTCATAGTATGGGTGAATGCATTGGATATTTTTTCTTCCATTCTTGAGACACTTTACTGAGAAGAATATGTTCCAGCTCCATCCATGTAAACATGAAAGAGGTAAAGTCTCCATCTTTCTTCAAGGCTGCATAGTATTCCATGGTGTGCATATACCACTATTTGTTAATCCATTTGTGGATCGATGGGCACTTGGGTTTTTTCCATGACTTAGCAATTATGAATAGGGCTGCAATAAAGATTCTAGTACAAATATCTTTGTTATGATGTGGTTTTTGGTCTTCTGGGTATATGCCCAGCAGAGGAATTACAAGATTGAATGGCAGATCTATTTTTAGATCTCTAAGTGTTCTCCATATATCTTTTCAAAAGGAATGTATTAATTTGCATTCCCACCAGCAGTGCAGAAGTGTTCCCTTTTCTCCACATCCACGCCAACATCTCTGGTCTTGAGATTTTGTGATATAGGCTAGTCTCACTGGAGTTAGCTGATATCTCAAAGTAGTTTTGATTTGCATTTCTCTGATGATTAAAGATGATGAGCATTTTTTCATATGTCTGAAGGCCGCTCGCCTGTGTTCTTCGGAGAAGTTTCTTTTCAAGTATCTTGCCCAGCCTGTGATGGTATCCCTTGTTCTTTTCTTGCTAATGTGTTTGAGTTCTCTGTGGATTCTGGTTATTAAACCTTTGTCAGAGACATAACCAGCAAATATCTTCTCCCATTCTGTGGGCTGTGCCTCTCTTCTTTTTGTCAATATTCCTTTTAACCACCCCCTATCCTTTCTCTAATTTCTTTTCATCCTTTCCTTCTTTCTTTCATCCCTTCTTGCTCTTCAACCTTCCCATCCTTCTGGTCCTGTACCAAAAGGACTCATCAAAACCTTAGTCCACAGGCACAGGAACTTAGAGAGCAAGAGGAAGTGAAAGGAAAATTAGGGTAAGGAAACAGATAAAAGAAATCACTCATGAGCAAAAATCAGCAGAAAACTCCAGGCAACATGAAGAACCACTCCAGAGCAACCCCTCCAAGGGACCATGAGGTAGCTACTACAGAGGATTCCACCTATAAAGAAATGTTAGGAATGACAGAAAGGGAATTTACAATACACATGATGAAAACAATGAAGGAAATGATGGAAACAATGAAGGAAACTGCTAATAAAGTGGAAAATAACCAAAAGGAAATCCAAAAACAGAATCAAATAAAGATGAACGATATGAAGAATATAGAAAGGATATAGCAGAGCTGAAGGAACTGAAGCAGTCAATTAGGGAACTTAAAGATTTAATGGAAGGTATCAGCAACAGGTTAGACCGTGAAGAAGAAAGAATTTCAGAGGTAGAAGACAAAGTTCTTGAGATAACTCAGATAGTAAAAGAAGCAGAAAAGAAGAGAGAGAAAACAGAATGTTCACTGTCAGAATTATGGGACTTTATGAAGCGTTCCAACATACAAGTTATAGGAATCCCAGAAGGGGAAGAAGAATGCCCCAGAGGAATGGAAGCCATACTAGAGAATGTTATAAATGAAAATTTCCCAAATATCACCAAAGATTCTGACACACTGCTTTCAGAGGGATATTGGACCCCAGGTCACTTCAACTCTAACTGAACTTTGCCAAGACACATTGTGATGAACCTGTCCAAAGTCAAGACAAAAGAAAAGATACTGCAAGCTGCCAGGAGTCAGTGCCAGTTGACCTACAGGGGCAAATCCATCAGAGTGACTGCAGACTTCTCTAATGAAACTTTCCAAGCAAGAAGACAATGTTCATCTACCTTTAATCTACTTAACCAGAACAATTTCCAGCCCAGAATTCTGTACCCTGCTAAGCTAAGCTTTAAAATTGATGGAGAAATCAAATCATTTACGGATATATGAACATTGAGGAAATTCACCACAACAGGACCAGCTCTACAGGAAATACTTCAACCTGTTGTACACACTGACCATCACAACAGATCAACAGCAAAGTAAGAACTCAGAAATTAAAGGACAGAACCTAACCTCCACACAGATGCAAAAGATAAAACTAAGCAATGGACTCTCAGAAAATAAGATGAATAGAATATCACTACACTTATCAATTATCTCAATATACATTAATGGCTTGAATTCCCTACTGAAGAGACATAGATTGGATGACTGGATTAAAAAACACAAGCCATCCATTTGCTGTCTGCAAGAAACACACCTGGCTTCAAGAGACAAATTAAAACTCTGAGTCAAGGGTTGGAAGACAATTTTTCAGGCAAATGCAATTCAGAAGAATAGAGGAGTTGCAATCTTATTTTCAGGTACATGTGGATTTAAAGCAACTAAAGTCAAAAAAGACAAAGATGGTCACTTTATATTGGTCAAGGGAAAAATACTGCAAGAAGACGTTTCAATTCTAAATATTTATGCACCCAATATAAATTCTCCCAGATTCTTAAAACAGACCTTACTCAGTCTGAGCAATATGATATCCGATAATACCATAATAACAGGGGACTTTAACACTCCTCTTGCAGAGCTGGACAGATCCTCTAAACAGAAATTAAGCAAAGATATGAGAGATTTAAATGAGACCCTAGGACGCAGGGCTTGATAGACGCATATAGAACACTCCACCCCAAAGATAAAGAATATACATTCTTCTCATCACCCCATGGAACATTCTCCAAAATTGATCATATCCTGGGACACAAAACAAATATCAACAGAATAAAAAGAATTGAAATTTTACCTTGTATCTTCTCAGACCATAAGGCACTAAGGGTGGAACTCAACTCTAACAAAAACGTTTGACTCCACACAAAGGCATGGAAATTAAACAATCTTTGGTTGAATAACTGATGTATGCAGGAAGAAATAAAACAGGAAATCATTAACTTCCTTGAGCATAACAACAATGAAGACACAAGCTACCAAAACCTGTGGGATACTGCAAAAGCAGTTCTGAGAGGAAAATTTATCGCTTTAGATGCCTACATTCGAAAAACAGAAAGAGAGCACATCAACAATCTCACAAGAGATCTTATGGAATTGGAAAAAGAAGAACAATCTAAGCCTAAACTCAGTAGAAGAAAAGAAATATCCAATATCAAATCAGAGATCAATGAAATTGAAAACAAAAGAATCATTCAGAAAATTAATGAAACAAGGAGTTGGTTTTTTGAAGAAATAAATAAAATAGATAAACCATTGGCCAGATTAATGAGAAATAGATAAGTAAAATGTCTAGTAACCTCAATCAGAAATGATAAAGGGGAAATAACAACAGATCCCACAGAGATACAGGAGATCATCTCTGAATACTACCCAGAAGCTCTATGCCCAGAAATTTGACAATGTGAAGGAAATGGATCAACTTTTGGAATCACACCCTCTCCCTAGTCTTAGCCAGGAAGAAATAGAGCTCCTGAACAGACCAATTTTGAGCACTGAGATTAAAGAAACAATAAAAAGGCTTCCAACCAAAAAATGCCCTGGTCCAGATGGCTTCACAGCAGAATTCTATCAAACCTTCAAGGAAGAGCTTATTCCTGTACTGCAGAAATTATTCCAAAAAATTGAGGAAGAAGGAATCTTTCCCCAACACATTCTATGAAGCAAACATCACCCTGATACCAAAACCAGGAAAAGACCCAACCAAAAGAATTCTCCAAAAAGGAGAATTTCAGACCAGTCTCACTCATGAATATAGATGCAAAAATTCTCAACAAAATCCTAGCCAATAGATTACAGCTTATCATCAAAAAAGTCATACATCATGATCAAGTAGGTTTCATCCCAAGGATGCAAGGCTGGTTCAACATATGCAAGTCCATAAACGTTATCCACCATATTAACAGAGGCAAAAATAAAGATCATATGATCCTCTCAATAGATGCAGAAAAAGCATTAATACAATCCAGCATCCTTTTCTAATTAGAACACTGAAGAGTACAGGCATAGGTGGCACATTTCTAAAACTGATTGACAAACCCACAGCTATCTATGACAAACCCACAGCTAATATTTTACTGAATGGAGTAAAACTGAAAGATTTTCCTCTTAGAACTGGAACCAGACAAGGTTGTCCTCTGTCACCTTTACAATTCAACATAGTGCTGGAAGTTCCAGCCAATACAATTTGGCAAGACAAGGAAATAAAGGGAATCCAAATGGGAGCAGGGGAGGTCATACTCTCCCTCTTTGCTGACGACATGATCTTATACTTAGAGAATCCCAAAGACTCAACCACAAGACTCCTAGAAGTCATCAAAAAGTACAGTAATGTTTCAGGATATAAAATCAGTGTCCACAAGTCAGTAGCCTTTGTATACGCCAATAACAGTCAAGATGAGAAGCTAATTAAGGACACAACTCCCTTCACCATAGTTTCAAAGAAAATGAAATACCTAGGAATATACCTAACGAAGGAGGTGAAGGACCTCTATAAAGAAAATTATGAAATCCTCAGAAAGGAAATAGCAGAGGATATTAACAAATGGAAGAACATACCATGCTCATGGATGGGAAGAATCAACATTGTTAAAATGTCTACACTTCCCAAAGCAATCTACCTATTCAATGCCATTCCTATCAAAATACCAACATCATACTTTCAAGATTTGGAGAAAATGATTCTGCGTTTTGTATGGAACCGGAAAAAAACCCATATAGCTAAGGCAGTTCTTAGTAATAAAAATAAAGCTGGGGGCATCAGCATACCAGATTTTAGTCTGTACTACAAAGCCATAGTGCTCAAGACAGCATGGTACTGGCACAAAAATAGAGACATAGACACTTAGAATCGAATAGAAAACCAAGAAATGAAACTAACATCTTACAACCACCTAATCTTCAATAAACCAAACAAGAACATACCTTGGGGGAAAGATTCCCTATTCAACAAATGGTGTTGGAAAAACTGGATATCCACCTGTAAAAGACTGAAACTGGACCCACACCTTTCCCCACTTACAAAAATTGTTTCAAGATGGATAAAGAACTTAAATTTAAGGCATGAAACAATAAAAATCCTCAAAGAAAGCATAGGAAAAACACTGGAAGATATTGGCCTGGGGAAAGACTTCATGAAGAAGACCACCATGGGAATTGCAACAACAATTGCAACAACAAAAATAAACAAATGGGACTTCATTAAACTGAAAAGCTTCTGTACAGCTAAGGAGACAACAACCAAAGCAAAGAGACAACCTACACAATGGGAAAGGATATTTGCATATTTTCAATCAGACAAAAGCTTGATAACTAGGATCTATAGAGAACTCAAATTAATCCACATGAAAAAAGCCAACAATCCCATATATCAATGGGCAAGAGACATGAATAGAATGTTCTCTAAAGAAGACAGACGAATGGCTAACAAACATATGAAAAAATGTTCATCATCCCTATATATTAGAAAAATGCAAGTCAAAACCACCCTGAGATACCATCTAACCCCAGTGAGAATGGCCCACATCATGAAATCTCAAAACTGCAGATGCTGGCGTGGATGTGGAGAGAAGGGAACACTTACACTGCTGGTGGGACTGCAAACTAGTACAGCCTTTCTGGAAGGAAGTATGGAGAAACCTCAAAGCACTCAACCTAGACCTCCCATTTGATCCTGCAATCCCATTACTGGGCATCTACCCAGAAGGAAAAAAATCCTTTTATCATAAGGACACTTGTACTAGACTGTTTATTGCAGCTCAATTTACAATCGCCAAAATGTGGAAACAGCCTAAATGCCCACCAACCCAGGAATGGATTAACAAGCTGTGGTATATGTATACCATGGAATACTATTCAGCTATTAAAAAAAATGGAGACTTTACATCCTTCGTATTAACCTGGATGGAAGTGGAAGACATTATTCTTAGTAAAGCATCACAAGAATGGAGAAGAATGAATCCTATGTACTCAATTTTGATATGAGGACAATTAATGACAATTAAGGTCATGGTGGGGGGGGAGAAAAGCAGATAGAGGGAAGGAGGGAGAAGAGTGGGGCCTTGGTGTGTGCCACACCTTCTGGGGGCAAGACATGATTGCAAGAGAGACTTTACCTAACAAATGCAATCAGTGTAACCTGGCTTATTATACCCTCAATGAATCCCCAACAATAAAAAAAAAAAAGGAAAAAAATAACCTAACGATGTATCTCACAGAAATAGAAAAACAAATCAAACCAAACTCCAAATTAGTAGAATAAAAAATGTAATAAAGTTCTGGGAAGTCATAAACGAAATTGAAATTAAACTAGCAAAACAATAAAAAGATAAATGAAACATAATTTGGTGTTTTGAAAAGATAAACAAATCATAAACCTTTATCCATACCAAGAAAAAAAGAAAAAAGGGCTCAATAAATAGAATCAGAGATGAAAAAGGAAACATTACAATCTACTCCAGAAATCTAAAGGATCATTAGAGACTACTGTGAGCAACTGTATGCCAATAAATTAGAAAACATAGAGGAAACAGATAAATTCTCAGCAAATACAAGCTAGTAAGATTGAACAGGGAAGAAATCTAAAACTTGAATAAACTGAAAACAAATAATTATATAAATACCATTCCAAGAAATCAAGGAGGAGAAAATTTACTCAAACCCATTCTATGAGTCCTGTATTACCTTGATACCCTATCAGGAAAAGATACAACAAAAAGAAAACTGTAAATGAATATTTGTAATGAACATAGATGTAAAAATCCTCAGTACAGTATTAGCAAACTAAATTTAAGAAAGCATTAAATAGGGAATCTTTCCCTAATAATTTCCCCAATTTATGTTTTTCATAGGCTTATCAAAGATCAAATGATGATAAGTGTCTGGGTTCATCTCTTGGGTCTCTATTCTGTTTCATACATCTACCTCTCTATTTTTGTGCCAGTACCGTGCTGTTTTGATCACTATAGATTTATAGTATAGCCTGAAGTCTGGAAGCATGATTCCTCCTGATTTGTTTTTGTTTCTGAGTAATGTCTTGGCTATTCTAGGTTTTTTCTGAATCATCTAGTAAAAAAAATATTTTTAATGCAAAGAATTAAAATAAATCAACAACAACAACAAAAAATGCATTAAAAAGATTACTGATAATGATGAAGTGCGATTCACCCCAGGGATGCAGGGATGGTTCAATGTATGCAAATCAATCAATGTGATACATCATATAAACAGAAGTAAGGACAAAACATATCATATGAACTGAATTAAGGACAATCATTTCAATTCATACTGAAAAAACATTCATTAAAATTCAACATCCTTTCACAATTAAAACTCTCAAAAGTTGGATATAGAGGGAACATACTGAACATGATAAAAGCCATATGTGACAGACCCACAGCTAGTATCATACTGAATTATGGAAAAATAAAACTCTTTCCTCTAAGATCTGGAACAAGACAAGGATGCACACGTTCACCATTGTTACTTGACATAGTAATGTAAGGTCTAGGTAGAGAAATTGGGTAAGAGAACAAAATAAAGGCCATCCAAAATGGAAAGGAATAAGTCAAATTTTCCTTGTTTGAAGATGATATAATTTTATATCTAGAGAAACTTAAATACTCCACAAAATAACTATTATGACTGATAAATTCAGTAAAGTTGCAGGATACAAAATCAATGCACAAAAATCAGTAGGATTTCTACATTTCAGCAGCAAATAATCTGAAAAATGTGACCACATTTACAATAGCTAAAAATAAAATAAAGTACCTAAAAATAACATTAAACAAAAAGTGAAAGACCTTCAAATTGAAAACTATTAAATATGGATGAAGGAAATTGAAGAGGACTCAAAAATATGGAAAGATATTCCATGTTATGGATTGGAAGAATCAATATGTTAAAATGACCATACTACCCAAAGTAATCTATAGATTCTGTGGAACCCCCATCAAAATATCAATGACATTCTTCACAGAAATAGAATAAAAATCCTAAAATTTATTTGAACCACAAAAGACCCAAAATAGCTAGAGCCATCCTGAGCATAAAACAAAACTGGAAGAATCACATTACCTGACTTTAAATTATCTCAGAGCTGTACAAACCAAAGCAGCATAGTACTTACATAAAAATATACATGTAGGGCAGTGCCTGTGGCTCAAGGAGTAGGGCGCCAGTCCCATATGCTGGAGGTGGTGGGTTCAAACCCAGCCCCAGCCAAAAACAACGACAACAAAAAAAAAATAAATAAATAAAAATAAAAATAAAAATATACATGTAGACTTAATGTAACAGAATAGAGAACACAGAAATAAATGAAAAATTTCCATAACATCAAGAATTCCCTAATTCGTTCTATTAATCTAGTATCACCTTGATACCAAAGCCAGGAAAGGATACAACAAAAATGGAAAACTACAGACAAATATCCCTTATGAACACAGATGCAGAACTCCTCAACAAAATACTAACAAAGTGAATTCAGCAGTACATCAAAAAGACAATTCACCATGATTAAGTGGGTTTCATCCCAGCAGTGTGAGGATGATTGATATACCCAAATCAACAAATGTGATCAAACATGTATAGGAGACTGAGTACCAGTCTTCTAGAAGCAGCCACCAGCTCTTGAAGAAGGCACTGGGAGCAAGACAATCTCCTAGCTGGCATATTTTGCAGCCCAGAGACAAGCCCTCAAGCAGCTGCATGCGTTAATGAGATAAGATCAATAGCTTGCAATTACAAGTTGGTTCTATCATGTGTAGAACACAAATGTCCTAATGCTATAATTAGGTAAATGAGATGAAAGCTATGCTGATTAGTATGATGTAAGCACTCCAATTTGTACAAATAATCAACACACTGGTATGGGCATAAATGTATTTACAATCTATGTACAAAAGACTTACTAAAAAAAGGACTATAATTGACAGAATATAAAGGAAGCATGAATAAATCAATAAATTGCTTTTAAATTAGAAAAAATTTTTAAAAAAAGATCAATAGCTCGTTAGAAAGCAAGTGTTACACTTTGTAACATTCGTAGGGCAACAAGATGGGACTCTAGCCTGGGTGGAAAAAGCACTTAGCAACCATTAAACATGTGATCCCAGCACATGGGCCCCCACTCCTGTTGTATCGGGCTTCAATAAAAGGCCAAGAGAGAGGTTTCACAGGGCTCTTGGGGAACAGACGGGAAGCCCACCTCTTGCAAGAATATACCTTCAATCTGTGTCCTGGCTGTTTTTATTCTGTGAGGACGGGGTGCCACAGCGGGCACTGACAAACACATAAATGGAAACAAAAACAAAGAGTACGTGGTCATCTCACTAGAGAAAACATTCAAAAAACCCATCACACCTTCATTATAAAGCCCCCCCAACAAATTAGGCATAAAGGGAACATACCTCAAAATAATAAAAGCCATATTAACAAACCCACAGCCAACATCATTCTGAAGGGGAAACTATTGAAAGTATTCCATCTAAGAACTGGTATCAGACAAGGGTGTCCACTGTCAGCACTTCTATTCAGCATCATGTTGGTAGTCCCAGCCACAGTAATCAGGCAAGAGAAATAAATAAAAGGCAGCCAAATAGGGAAAGAGAAGGTCAAATTATCTCTGTTTACTGATGATATGATCTTTTCTCTAAATTCCCTAAAGACTATACCAAAAGACTTCTAGAATTGATAAATACTTTCAGCTAAGTCTCAGGTAACAAAATTAATCTACACAAATCAGTAGCATTTCTAAATAAGTTAGGTTGAGAGTCAAATTAAGAACAGTACCATTTACAAGAGTTGCAAAGGAAATAAAATACCTAGAAATATATTTACCCAAGGAGGTGAAAGATCTCTACAAGGAGAACTAGAAAACAATGATGAATAAATCATAAATGACATAACATATGAAAAAACCTTCCTATTCTCATCAACTGGAAGAAATCAACATTGTTAAATGTCTGTACTGCCCAAAGTGATTAGAGATTCAACACAATTCCCATCATAATACCAACATAACAGATCTAGATAAATTAATTCTAAACTTCATGTGGAACAAAAAGAGAGCCTAAATAGCCAATGCAGTCTTATACAAAAAGAGCAATTCTGGCAGCATCACATTACCTGACTTTAAATCACACTACAAGCCTATAGTAACCAAAGCAGCATGGTACTGTTATAAAGATAGAGACACAGACCAGTGGAACTGAAGATGGAACCCAGAAACTAAACCATTTGCCTACAACAAAGTGATTCTTGACAAAGACAACAAAAGCATACAGTGGTATAAGGACGCCCTATTCAATAAATGGTGCTGGGAAAATTAGATAGAAACTGGATCCCTATATCTCATTTTATACAAAAAGTAACTTAGGATGGATTAAAGACTTAAATGTAGGACCTAAAATCATAAAAATTCTAGAAGAAAATACAGGAAAAACTCTTCTAGACATTTGCCTAGGCAAAGAATTTATAACTAAGACCCAAATGACAAATATAGCAACAATAAAAATAAGTAAGTAGGATTTAATTAAATTTAAGTGTTTCTGTATGACAGGGGAAATAATCAACAGAGTAAACAGTCTACAGAATGGAAGAAAATTTTTGCAAACAATACATCTGATAAAGAACAAGAATCTACAAAGAACAAGAACAAATCAGCAGGAGAAAAAAAAGTAACTGCATTAAAAAGTAGGCAAAACACATGAATGGAGTATTTTTAAAAGATAGACTAATGGCAGCAAATATATGAAAAAATGCCCCATATTACGAATGATCAGGCGAATGCGAATTAAAACCTTGAGATGCCTTGGGGGCGGCGCCTGTGGCTCAGTCGGTAGGGCGCCGGCCCCATATACCGAGGGTGGCGGGTTCAAACCCGGCCCCGGCCGAACTGCAACAAAAAAAAAATAGCTGGGCGTTGTGGTGGGCGCCTGTAGTCCCAGCTACTCGGGAGGCTGAGGCAAGAGAATCCCTTAAGCCCAGGAGTTGGGTTGCTGTGAGCTGTGTGATGCCACGGCACTCTACCGAGGGCCATAAAGTGAGACTCTGTCTCTACAAAAAAAAAAAAAAAAAAAAAACCAAAAAAAAAATTTGAGATGCCACCTTACCCCTATCAGAATGGCCATTATTAAAAAATCAAGAAACAATACATGTTGGTGCAGATGCAATAGAAAACAAAATGGAAAAGTAAGTATCCAATGTACCCAATACCAGCATGAGATCAATAGGTAAACAATTACACACCCACATGAGAAAAAAAAAAAAACAATTAAATTTAAGTAGGAGGAAAGGTAGAGCAGAGAGAGAGAGGAAGGGGAGGAGGAAGGGGAATTGGTAAACTCTCATCTAATTGGCACAATGGAAGAGTACACAGCACAATCCTCTGGTTGAAGGGCTCCATCCACTACAAGTTCAACTTTGCTTAACAAATGCAAGCAATGTAACCTAATTAATTGTAGCTTCATATTAATCCAAAATATAAATAAAAGCAAATTTTAAAAACCCAAATGCTTATATGAGTACCTTGTTGGTGGGACTGTAAATTATGGAAAACAGTATGAAGATTCCTCAAAGGACTAAAGTTGCCCTACCATTCAATCCAGCAATCCCACTACTGGGTATCTACCCCCCCCACCAAAGCAGTCATTATATCAAAAAGACACATGCTTATGTTTACTGCAGCACATTTCACAATTGCAAAGATATGGAATTAACCTAAATGTCCATCAATTGATAAGTGGATAAATAAAATGTGTGTATACCATGGAGTGCTTCTCAACCATAAAAATGAATGAAATAATGTCATTTGCAGCAACTTGGATGGAACTGGAGACATTATACTAAGTGAAATGTCTCAGGAATAGAAAAATAAATGCTGCATGTTCTCACTAATAAGTGGGAGCTAAATGATGCATATACACAGTCATACAGTGGCATAAAGGACATTGAAAATTAAGAAGGGGGAAGGGTGGAAGAAGACAAGGGATAAAAACCTACCCATCAGGTACAATGTACACTACTCTGGTGACGAGCACACTAAAAGCCCTGATTTCAGCCTTACAGAATTTATCCATGTAATGAAACACTTGCACTTCCTTAATATTAATATTTTGAAATAAATTATTTTTAAAATACCAGATCACATGGCTTCACAACTGCATGCTATTGAACATTCAAAGGAGAATTTATACCAATCCCTCTTAAAATCTTCAAATGGAAGTAGCGGGAGCACTTCCAAATTCATTATGAGGCCAGCATCTTCCCGATACCAAACTTAGAAAAACATAACACAAGAAAACTACAAGCCAATATTTCTGATAAACACAGAGGTAAAAATCTTCAATGAAGTACTAATAAACAAAATTCAGCAACCAAATCATGACAAAATGGCTTTTATACCTGGGATGCAAATTTGGTTTAACATATGCAAATCAATCAATATGCTACCGCATTAGCAGAAGGCATAGCGACAACCACATGATCATCTCGATGGACACAGAAAACAAATTGACAAAGTTCAACATCCTTTTATTACAAAAAAAATGTTTTTGACACGGTCTCACTTGTCACCCATGGTAGAATGCTGTATTGTCACAGCTCACAGCAACCTCAAACTCTTGTGCTTAAGTGATTCTCTTGCCTCAGCCTCCCAAATAGCTGGGACCACAGGTGCCTGCCACAATGCCCGGCTATTTTTGTTGTGCTGTTATAGTTGTCATTATTTTTAGCAGGCCCGGGCCAGGTTTGAACCCGCCAGCCCCGATGTATGTGGCTGGTGCCCTGACCACTGAGTTACGGGTGCTGAGCCATTATCATAAAAATCTTAACAAAATAAGTTTAAAAGTACATTTCCTCAATATAATAAAGGCCATTTATGAATTTCTACAGCCAACATGATAATTAATAGGAAAAAACAAAAACTTTCCTGCTAAGTTCAGCACAAAACAACGATACTCATTCTCACCACTTCTATTAAATATCAAAATACTAGAAGTGGTAGCAAGAGGGATCAGACAAGAAAAAGAAATAAAAGGCATCCAAATCAGAAAGGAAGAAGTAAAATTATTACTAGCAATAAATGACATGATCTTATATGTAGAAAATTCTAAAGACTACATAAAAATCCATCAGAATAAAATAAAATTAGTAAAATCGCAAGATATAAAATCAACATATAAAAATCAGTTGCATTGTTTCACACCAATAATGACCTATTTGGAAAAAAGTCAGTAAAACAACCCCATTTCTGATAACATAAAAATATTATTATACTTATGAACACCTTTTACCAAGGTAGGGAAAATTCTGTACACCGTAAACCATAAAATATTAGTGAAACAAATTGAGGACACAAATAAATGTTCATAGATTGAAAGAAACTGTACTGTTAAAATGTGTATAACTCAAAGGAGGTTGAACACAATCCCTATCAAACCCCAATGGAATCTTTTGCAGAAATAGAACAATTCTAAAAATTAGTTCATGTGAAACCCTCATTTCTGTTTTAACCCATTTTGTGTTCCTAACACTGAGTAATTTATTTTTTATAAAAGAGTTTTGTTCAGTTCACAGTTCTGCAGGCTGAGAAGTTCAAGAAGCATGGCACCAGCATCTCTCTCAGCTTTGGGGAGGGCTCCCATCCTGGGTCAAAACGTAGTAGAAGGGAAGGAGACACAACGTGCAAAGAGAGGTACCAAACAGGAGAAGAAACAGGGAAACCTTGATTTATAACAACTGAGAAATAATTGAGTCTTCTAAAGTTGAGAACTCATTACCTGAGAATGGCTGCGAGCCATTTGTAAGGGATCTGCTCCATGACCAAACCCCCTCCTGTTAGGTCCCATCTCCCTACACTACCACACTAGGGATTAAATTTCAACATGAATATTGGTGGGGACAAATCATATCTGAGCCATAGCAATATGGAACAACAAAAGTCCTCAAACAGCCAAAGCAAGCTTAATAAAGAAAGACAATGTTAGAGGCACCACATTTCCTGAATTCAAATTATATTACAAAAGAATATGGTACTGACATAACGATAGGCACATGAACCAATAGAGAACACAGAAATCAACACAAGCACATATAACTCTTTAATTTTCAACAAGAGCACCCAGAAGACACACTGAGTAAGGACAGTCTTTTTGATGAATGATGTTGAGGAAACTGTATATCCACATGTTAAAGAAAAAAACTGGACTCTTACCTTACAATATACAAAAAAAATCCCAATATGGACTAATGACCTAAATATACCTGAGACCATAAAACTCCTAGACAAAAACACAGGAGAGAATCTCTTGTACATTGGCCTTGGCAATGATCTTTTTGATATCACACCAAAAGCTTAGGCAACAAAAACAGAAACAAGCAAGTGAGACTATATCAAACTGAAAAGTTTCTGCATAGCAAAGGAAATAATCAACCAAACGAAATGGTAGCCTACAGATTGTGGGAAAATAGTTGCAAACCATATATCTGCTAAGGGCTTAATATCAAAAATTTACAAGAAACTCACATAAATCCATGGGGAAAAATAAAATAATCTGATTTTAAATGGGCAAAAGACCTAAACAGACTTCTTTTTTAAAGAAGAGGTACAAATGGCCAATTGTACTATAGGCATATGAAAAGATGTTCATTATCACTAATCATCAGGGAAATGCAAATCAAACCATAATGAGATATCGCCTCACACCTGTTAGGATGGTGCTATGGTCTGAAGGTATTCTCCAAAATTCATATGTCAAAACTTAGTATACCTATTATCAAAAACAAACAAACAAATATAAAATAACAAGTGTTAGCAAGGATGCAAAGAAATTGAATCCTTGTGAATTGCTAGTAAGGATGTAAAATGGTACAGCTGGTTTGAATAACAATGTGATGGTTGCTCAAAAAGATACAATTATCCTTTGATCCAGAACTTCCACTTCTGGTATATATGCAAAGTAAATGAAATCAGAGACTCGGGGCAGTGCCTGTGGCTTGGTGGGTAAGGCGATGGCCCCATATACCGAGGGTGGCAAGTTCAAACCTGGCCCTGGCCAAAAACTGCAACAACAACAACAAAACCAACAAAAATATCTGGGCACTGTGGTGGGTGCCTGTAGTCCTAGTTACTCGGGAGGCTGAGGCAAGAGAATCGCCTAGGCCCAGGAGTTGGAGGTTGCTGTGAGCTGTGTGACACCATGGCACTCTACTGAGGGTGATAAAGTGAGACTCTGTCTCTACAAAAAAAAAAAAAAGAAGAAGAAAGAAATCAGACACTCGAACAAATATTTTTACATGAGTGTTCACAGTAGCATTATTCACAACAGCTAAAAGGTAGAAACAATCCAAATATCCATAGATGAATGGATGACCAAAATGTGGTATAAGATGAAAAAATCATTAAAATGAAATGAAAAAATCATTAAAAATGATGGAATTCTGATATATGCTGCAATATGAGTGAACCTTGAAAACATTATGCTAAATGAAAAAAGCCTAACACAAAGGACAAATATTTTATGATTCCACAAATTCATAGTAGAATGGTGGTTTCCACAGAGTGGACTGAAGGGAGAAGGAAGAACTATGATTTAATGGGCTCAGGATTTTAGTTTGAGGTGTAAAAAGTTCTGGAGATGAATGGTGATAATGGTTGCACAACAATGTGAGTGTACTTAATTCCACTTTATTGTACATTTAATCATGGCTAGGATAGTTTATTTTCTGTTAAATATTTCACCATAATTTAAAAAAATGAACCATCGAACCACGAAAATGCAAACAGGAAACACGAATGTACGTTGGTAAGTGAAAGAGCTCGTCTGACATACTGCATATCATATTTCATGACATGACACTCTGTAAAAGGCAAATCTTCAGACAACAAAAGAGCCAGGTAGCCAAACTGCCCTTTTGGACAGTGAAATTATTTCATATGATACTGTAATCGTGTCATACATTACATTCTTTGTCAAAACCCATAGAATGTACAACATAAATGGTAAACCCTAATGAAAACCATTGACAATAATAATAGATATTGGCTAATCAATTGCAACGAATTTACCACACTAATGCAAGAAGTTCATAATATGGGAAAATGGAAAGAGTGGGTAAGGAGATACATGAGAATTCTGTACTTTCAATTTTTCTGTAAATCCCAAACTGCTCAAATAATACATTCTAAGCAATGATCTGAATATATCCCCTGAAAATTCATATGTTGACATTTTAACCCATAATGTGATAGCATTAAAAGACAGAGCCCTTGGGACATAACTAGGTCATGAGGTTGAAGCCCTCATGAATGAGATTAGCACCTTTTCTGGGCTATGTAAGGCTACGACAAAAATTTGGCAATCTGCAACCTGGAAGAAGACCCTCACCAGACTGTGCTGGAACCGTAATCTTGGACAGCCAAAACTGGGAGATAATTTTCTGCTCTTAGCCACTCAGTCTATGGCCCCTGTTACAGCTGCCCTATCTGAGTAAGATGCTGTACTAATTAAAAAGAAAAAACTATGTACATGTCATATATCCCAGACATTGCACTCCTGGGCATTTATCTGACAGAAATGAAAAGTTACATCCACACAAAAACCTGCATATGGTTGTATTTAGTTATGAAAAGGAATGAACTTTAATGAAATAAGCAACAACTTGGATGCATCTCAAGGTCATTATGCTGAGTGGAAAAGTCAATCTTGGAAGGTCAAAGGATATCTAATTCCATTTATATAAGACTCTTGAGTTGGCAAAATTGTGGTGATGAAAAACAGATTAGTGATTTCTAGAAGTTGGGGTTGGGGTAGGAAAGGAGGAGGGTGCATGTGACTGCAACAGGGCCACAGGGGGAGACGTTGTGGTGAGGGGCAGTGCTAAGCTGTGATGTGGTGGTGATTATACAAACTGGATGCGTGATGCAACAGTACAGAACTATGCACACAAGACATAACAAACAGGCGGTGTAGGATACTGTCTTCTAAGTAAATGGTCTAAGATAAAAGAAAACTCTACGTTCAAGAAACTATTTGTAAAGCTCAAGACGGTTCTGTGAGGTAACTAAGTCGTGAGTCCTCTGAAGTGAGCAACTGACCTGACACCTGGAGCTCCCAAGTGGTCCCCTGGTCATAAGTCTGGGAGCTGAACCAGCACCCGTACGGGCCAGCATCCAAGGCAGTGACTTTCTTCAGCCTCAGGGACACATGCCCGTCCACAATGAAATCCTTCATCAGCTCAGTTCTCCCTCTGTAGGATGGCTTCTGCATATATTCCTGGTCTTTCCCATCTTGGTAGAGGTGGACGATGGCAGAGAACTGGTCCCTGAAAATCCTCACTTCCATGGCCTCTGCGTTTGTCTCAGGAGAGAGGAAGCAGGAGAACACCACATCCTCCCCCACCAAGGCCTGGACAGGCTTGTCTGGCCCAATTACTTGCCACTGACCTGTGGGAGGAAACACAACAGATAATTATGCAAACTCATTTGGTGTGTCCTACTCAGGGCTGGCATGGAAAGGGGATGTTCCAGGCAGTGAGAAATATGATGACTGCTTCACCAAGGTGAATCACTTGCCACTGTGTATCCCTCACCCCTTATAGAACATGACCACATCAGCTATTTCACCAAGTTTGCAAACATCCTGAGAGGTGTACCTTATTTGGAGTGCCCATTTTTATTTATTTTTTTTTTTTGTGGTTTTTGGCCGGGGCTGGGTTTGAACCCACCACCTCCAGCATATGGGACCGGCGCCCTACTCCTTGAGCCACAGGCGCCGCCAGGAGTGCCCATTTTTAAGATGAGAAAATTGTGTTTCAGAAACTCTACATATGTTACCCAGAGATATGAAAGACACTTTCTAAATGCAGATTCTCTGACTAGAGGAGGTGCTATAACCCCATTCTCTCTGGCCTACCTGCTTCACTAAAAACTCACAACAGCCATTTTTCCATCTTCTTTGCAAAAAACCAAAGTCTACCTCTTTTCCAATGACTCAAGAGGGGTGGTCATGGCCCTAAAACTTTAGTTTGGGGAAATTCATTTTGCTCAAACACATGATTACATTTTATAAAAATGTTATGGACATAATAGAGGAATATATATGGGGGTGCCAAGAATGTATGCGCATTTTTTTTTTTTGCAGTTTTTGGCCGGGGCTGGGTTTAAACCTGCCACCTCCAGCATATGGGGCCGGTGCCCTAATCCTTTGAGCCACAGGTGCCACCCTAGAAGGTATGCACATTTTAAGAGATCTTGTTGGAAGTAAAATCAATCATTCCCTCAAAGTGTATGAATTATAGGTAAAATGGACATGTGTAGCCTGTCTAGGCACACTTGACCACTTTTGGTGCCTTCGTTTCAATTTTGATAACATGGGATAACATTTCTTAAAATGTGTATATACTTTTTTTGCACTCTCTGCATTATATAGCCATAGATTAAATGTTTATTTATGTTTCTTTATTTTTTTTAATGTACGTTTTATGCCAAAATCTGAAAGACATACTATGTCACCATGATAAGGAGATTTTAAAATTTTCATTTCAAAGATTTATTCTTTAGTCGTGGCACATCCTTTCTAGAATATGAATCTTCTCCACTTGTGTAAAAATTTTCTTTTTTCCATTTTATGATTCTGGCCTTGAATGGGGCTTGATTCAATACTTTATCAACATATCTTACTTTCGTTTTGTTTATACGTTCTTGGTTCATCTTTGACCTCACATTCATTCTGAAACTAACTTTTTTTTTCTTTCCTTCCTTCCTCCCTTCCTTTCTTTCTTTTCTTTTCTTTTCTTTCTCTCTTTTTTCCTCCCTCCCTCCCTCCCTCCCTTTCTTCCTTCCTTCCTTTTTTTTTTTTTGTTTAGCAGGCCCGGGCCAGGTTTTAAACCACCAGCCCCCACACATGGGGCTGGCACTCTAATCATTGAGCACAGGCACCCAACCCATTCTGAAACTTTCTTCATCATCTTGTTTCAAGCATGACAATTATTTCTCTGTGAGTGTTCCCTGTTCAGCTCTCAGCTTCATGCGGACAGGGCCTGTTTTGCTTAGCACAGCATCTCAGGTGTCCAGCACACAGTATGAGCTCCACAAACAATAGTTGTATGTATGAATAATGAGCACCATTTTCTTTTCTCACTTGTTCAACTATTTAATAATCTTTTCAGTAATTATCCTGGTGTAAATCACACTTGTCATTCTGTAATAATCAGACTTATTTTTAGAGAGACGATGAATTGTGGAGGCACACTACCTCCAACCTGTCTGTCCACATCTACTGTGACTGGGAGTGTCTCAGATTAATCCACTTGTATTCATTTACTAATATACGGAGGAAAGTGTGTGGGTGGGGTGAGTAGTATGCCTTGGAGGCCAAATAGGTCTATGTGAATTCTCAAATAACTGAAGATTTTTTATTTTACCACTAATTGTTTCTGGCCCTAAATATGTTTTATAAATCTTCCTGAAAGGTATTTCACATGGGTATCCTGAATGACACTATAACTAAATGAAGTGTGACTTTGCAGCAGGCTCTCTGGCTGGCTGCTGACCTGGGTAGCAGAGGCTAAAGGCCCTGTCCCTCACTTCCCCACCTTTGAGCCCCCTGTGGTAGGATGGGCACTTTCCAAGCCTCTGACAGGTCTTCTCCAGGATCTTGGCCTCTGCCTCTTTGCTGATAGCCTGCTCCCTGATTTGCTACTTGCTGACCCCAGGAACAGGACAGTTCAGAAATTCTGAGATTTAACTCCTTTGAGGGCACATCCTAACCAGTGGGAGAACAGATGAAGCCCCAAGCTCTCCTGGGTCTCACTGAGATGATTCTGAGCTGCTGTCTACACAATTCCTCAAAAAGTCCCACAGAAGGTTCCCAATGGGAACCAGCTCCAGCTGTTCTTAGCAGTAACCCCCCTCTTTAGTACACTCTCAATGGCTCCTCATTTCTGCACTTCCCTCCCCCCCCAGTCATCCCCTAAATAAACCACCTGCAGACAAGCTGTTGCCCCCTGGGGTCTACTCTGGGGCACCCAGCCTACGTCTTCCCAGCTGCTGCTGGTGCTGCCTTCAGGGCTGTGTGGGGCACATTTCCTAGGCCTCTCTGCTTCTCTGGCTGCCCTTGCTTTTTTCATTTGTCTTATGCTGTAGCAGCTCCTTCCACTCTTTAGTCGTCCTCACCCTGGGGAGCCGGAGGAAGAACTGTCTACTATTGCCCACGTGCCATTTGCCAGGGGAGCTTTGTGCCCCCGGCCTGAAGTGCATGGCAGCCTGTTAGGAATGTGATGCCAGCTCCATGCAGTGACAAGCAAAGTGAAACTTTGGGAAGTTATCGGCCACAGAGCTCATAAGCAGAGAAATGAAGACACTTTTAAATGAAGTCTTCCTGCCTCTGACGTCATTTCCATTTGCTTTACCGCCTTTCCTGAAAACAAGAGACTAAGAAGTCTGTTGCAAAACTGAAAGGACCTCTCGTAAGTAACATGCATGGGGCTTGTTGCAGCAGTAGACATCATGGTTTGAATGCCCTTATTTCCCTTTTCTTAGTGTTGTCTAGTAAAATGGATGTAGGCAGATGGGCAGCAGGTGGATCCTCCATGAAGAGATGGTGAGCATCATCGTCTGAACCTCTCACAGCTAGACACTGACTGCTCTGAGATCTGGGTCTACTCCAGCCCCCAGCTTCCTCTGTGGATTTTATTCAGTTACTTAACATCCCATATACCATATTTTGTATCGAATGGTAACAGGAAGAGAAAGACAATATTTTTGCCCCATATAAGCCGAACTCCACATTGAAAACCTGGACACCCCACCCTCAAGTGCTGTGACTCAGTATGTCCACAGCTGGACACTGGTCTTTTCCTCACATACACTAAATAGTGTCTCCTTCCACCCAGGTGGCTGCATATCAGGATCCTGGGTGTTCTACTAGAGAGCTTCTTTGCCTAACCCCCACAGCCTGTCTGGGACAAACAGTTAATATATTCACCTTAGTGTCTTTGGTGTGTGGACCCCCCGCCACAGGGCCTCCCTTCCACACTCCACTCCCAGCGTTCCTTCACTGCTCCAGCAGTGCCCAGAGCACCCAAGTCCCCCCACTGCCTCATGCCTCCCATAGCCCCTGGTACTGGGGAATATAAACAACAAAGATCCTCCATCCCATTGAGCTGCAATTATTGTAGCTAAAGCATCAAACTAGTAATCAACAGGAAGGAGATGAAAGAGTCTGCTGCGAGGCTTACCTGAGCCCAGCTTGAGGAGACTGAGAGCCAAAGCGAGTACGAGGGCCATGGATGTGTGCCAGTGCAATGCTCTCATGTTATATGGACACAGACGACAGATCCATTATGGATGGATGGGTGTTCTAGTCAGAGAGAAAAGGAATCACACCAGCTGTCCCAGGTGCAGGAGCCAGGAGAGACCCCAAATGAGCTAATGGCATACTATACTGTCCTCCTCAGTGTCTCTTCACATTGACATGGCTATGTGAATCAGAACTATGGAGTCTGGACTTTGAATCACTACATTTATTGGCAGGCCATAAACATCTGTCTCAATCAGGGAAAGAAAAATAGCAAGGGGTGGGGCAGCCTGAGAGGGGACTTAGTACCAGGTCAAGACTGTGTCCTGGACGGGGGCAGGGAAATGTCAAAGGTGTGATTCAGGTCCAGTCTGGCAGATTGCAGTTGTATGGGCAGATAGACATCTAATTCTGAAAGAGGTTGTCCCAACAGAGGGTAAAGGGGTCTCAGACAAAAAGGTGGGGCTCCTAGAGGCGTCTGAGATAATCCTGTTGCTTTCTTGTCCTGAGTTTAGGGCCAGGACTCTGATAATGAGATAGGGAATAACTTGCTAGAAGAAGATGGGGCCTTGGTGTCAAGGGACACAAGCTAATGGGAAAGGAGCCAGTGTAGGTTCAAGCATGGGGGAAAGTGAAGAGGCATCCATTTAGTTAGTAGACAGGGTGAGCCGGGACACCTCCATGAGAGATTATGCAGTATTTTCAAGCACTTGGAAACTCACAATGACCACTTCCTAGATCAGAAAGCAAATTTCCACAGATATCACTGCAAAGAACAGCTTCTCTTACTATGAAATTAAGAAAATATATTCAGGGCGGCGCCTGCGGCTCAAGGAGTAGGGCACCGGTCCCATATGCCAGAGGTGGCGGGTTCAAACCCAGCCCTGGCCAAAAACCAAAAAAAAAAAAAAAAAAAAAAAAAAGAAAATATATTCAACACATTCTCTTAATGCAATTAAGAAAAAATCAATTTTTAAATAGAAAACTCTATGCACTAAGAATTATTAATGATTCAATTTTAAACAATAGAAAATACTTAGAATAAAGAAGAATGAACATATTATATTCAGCTAAAATCCCCAACACTGGCATTGCTTATATCTGGCAAGAATGTGGAGCAACAGGAACACTCATTCATTGCTTGTAGGAATGAAAAGTACATGATAACTTTGGAAGACATTTTGGCAATTTCATGCAAAGCTGAACATACTCTTACTGCAATGTCCTACCAGTTGTGCTCTTGATATTTCTCCAAATAAGATGAAAACTTAAGTTCACACAGATACTTACAAATGTTTATAGCTGATTTATTCATAATCGCGAATGTGGAACAATGAACGTGTCTTTCAATACTGGAATGGATGAACAAACACTCATACGTCACAATATTATTCAGTGATAAAAAGAAAGGAGCTATTAAGCCATGAAAAGACATGGAGGAACCTTCAATGCATATTTTAAGAGAAAGAAGCCATTGTGAAAAGGTAGAAATAATGTGATTTCAAGTACATGACATTTAGGAAAGGAAAAAACTATGGAGATAATAAAAATTTACTAATCACCAAGGTTTTGAAGTAGGAGTGTGAGAAAGGAAGAGGGATAAATAGGAGCAGCACAGGAGATTTCTGGCAGCGGAGTCATTCCATATGACACTGTAATGGTGGTCACAAGGCACGAAGCATTTGTGAAACCTCTGTGCAACACAAAGAATGGCCTTAGTTAATAAAGTTAAATTAATATTAGTTCATCATCTGTAACAATAAACCACAAATACAAAATATTAATAGCAAGTGAAAATGTGTGTGCAGGGAAAGATCTGTATTTTTTATAAACCTAAAAGTAATCTAAAAAAGTAACATTCGTTGATTTTACAAAATGAAAAAAAAATTATATTTATTTCTTTAATTTTTTTAAAAATTTTTATAAGCAATTCTCTTGCCTCAGCCTCCCAAGTAGCTGGACTATAGGTGCCCACCACAATGCCTGACTGTTTTTTGTTGTTGTTGTTGTAGCTGTCATTGTTGTTTGGCAGGCCCTGGGCCAGATTGGAACCCACCAGCTCCAGTGTATATGGCTGGCACCTCAGCCGCTGAGCTACAGGCACTGAGCCAAAAATATTATATTTCAAAACCTGTACATAAAGCAGTTTTTAGAAATGTTTATCCTTAAATGCAACATTAGAAAGAGTCTGAAAATTCATTGACTATAAAGCCAGTCATAAGTGGTGTCCCATGTTGAGACTGCGGATATGAGGAGGAATCCTGTCCTCTGGGAGCTTACAGTGAACCCTCATGTTCCAGGAAGATCCCAGCAGAGGAAACACCTGAGTGATACTTGAGGCCAAGAAGCCATAGCAGGGAATGAGGGTCTTTGTGTAATGACATGAAGGAATACAGCAATAGCATATATTTGGAAAACAGGAAATAAATTCTAAGAGTATAATAGAAGCTTCATGTAAAGGAAGTGCAAGGGAATAGATTAGGAAGGTAAGAGGCCACTCATAAAAGATCTTGGATGCTAAGCTCACACATTCAGCTCTCTTTTGAAGCTTTTGAAGAGCCTCTAACACATGTTAAGAATAGGAAGTAATGTGATTGGCTTTTAATTTAGAAGCATCACTATGTTGAAGTGGGTTTTTTGGGTGTTTTTGGTCCACTCAGGCTGCTATGATAAGACACCTTATGCTAGATAGCCTTTAAACATAGAAATGTATTGCACACAGTTCTGAAGGCTGGGAAGCCCAAGATCAAATTTCCAGCAGATTCCCTATTTGGTGAGGGCTCATTCTCTTATTTGCAGAGGACATCTCCTCTCTGTGTCCTCATGTGTTAGAAGGTACAAAACTCCCTCGGGTTTCTTTTATAAGGACACTAAACTCATTCCCAAAAGATTTGCTCTTATGATATAATTACATCCCAAAGTCTCACCTCTCACTATTATCACACTGGGGATTACATTTCAGCATATACATTTTAGAGGGACACAATCATTCATAGCATCCAAACACTGGATTACCAAAATTTGTTTTCTTCCTCTACGAAAAAATATATTTATTCCATCCCAATAGCCCCTAAAGTCTTAAATTAGTACAGAATCAACTCAAAAATTTGAAGTCCAGAATCTCATTCAAGTATCATCTAAATAAGACATGAGTGAAACCCAAATCACAATTCATCCTGAAGCAAATTGCTCTCCAGCTTTGAATCTGTAAAATCAAACAAGTTATGTGCTTCCAAAATAAAATGGCTAAATAGGCATAAGATCCTAAAATGCATAACTAACTACAAAAGATGCCACATAGCTAAAGCAATCCTGAATGATGAGAACAAGCTGAACACATCATACTACCTGACTTCAAAATATACTGCTAAGCTGTAGTAACCATATCAGCATGGTACTGGCAAAAAAACAGATGCATAGACGAATGAAACAAATTAGAGAATCTAGATATAAAACCATGCATTTATAGTCAACTAATTTTTAACAAAGGTGCTGAGAACATACAATGGTGAAAAGATAGTCTCCTAAATAAACAATGCTGAGAAAATTGAATAACCATTTGCAGAAGAATAAAAGTAGAACCCCACATCTTGCTGTATACAAAAATCAACTGAAAATGGATTATAGACTTAAATGTAAGAACTAAAAGTGTCAGGCAGTGCCTGTGGCTCAAAGGAGTAGGGCACTGGCCCTATACACTGGAGGTGGCGGATTCAAACACAGCCCTGACCAAAAACTGCAAAAAAAAAATCAAACTACTAGAAGAAAATATTGGGAAAATTCTCCAGGACATTAGTCTGGGCAAAAATTTTTGTTGAAAATCACCTGACTGTAAGTGCACGGTTTTATATTCTAGATTTTTTTATTCTGTTTCATTGGTCTGTGACTGTTTTTATGCCAGTACCATGCTGATTTGATTACTAGAGCTTAGTAGTATATTTTGAAGTCAGGTAGTGTGATATCTTCAGCTTTGTCCTCATTATTCATAGAACTACAAGTTAAATTAATCTTGTTTAAGCCACTTCATTTGTGGCAATTATTTTTGGCAGCCAGAAAACTAAAATAACCTTCTCCATACTATTAGATATTTTAGTTCTTGAAGTAATCACTAAATATTCAGGAAGAAGTTTCCAGTAAGCAGTTGAAAATGTAGATTTGGGAGTCACTGGTCAATGCCTGGTGAAAAACCCGTGAGAGTAGCTGAAGAACGAGCTTGGGGCAGGAAAAGTTAAGAACTAAGAAGTAAACCTTGAATGGGGAGAGTAGGGAGAGCAACTAATTATGTTCCCACCTGTCAGGTACAACAAAGGGGCATATGGTATATTTCCTGGGCAAAGGACTCAATGAGAACTCAAACTTTGGTCTTTACCCCTTACAAGTGCAAAAAATGTAACCTAATCATACGTACCCCCATATTAACCTGAAATCATGAAAAAAAAGAAGTGAGCCTTGAAGAACAAAAGTCTTCAAGGATCCAGGTAGAATGACAGAAGCTGGAGGAGATGCTTACACTGTGATCACATCAGCAGACCAGGAAAACATTGAAGAACTTAAATGAGGTAAAGCTTTTCAGTTTCATGCAATTTCTGTGGTCTGGATTTGATTTTGTTGCTTGTTTTTAAAGTTTTATTCCAAAACCTCCTGGCCTAGACCAATATTACTTTCCTACTAAAAAGGATTTCAATGTCCCCCTCAAAACTCATGTTGAGATTTAATCCCTAGTGTGGCACAGAAATGATAGTTGGAGCCTTTTAAAGGTAATTGGATGGCAGAGCCCCCATGAATGAATTAATCCATTTATTAATACACTCATGAATTAAAGGTTAACAGAGTAATAGGTTATAATGGAAAAGGAACTGGTGGTTTTACAGCAAGAGAAAGAGGGATCTGAACTAGCACGTTAACATGCTCAAACCCCTCCCCATATGATTCTCTGTTCTACCTTGAGACTCTTTGGAGAGTCTTCACCTCAGGAGAACTCTCAAATGTTGCTTTCCCTAGACCTTGGAATTCTCATGCTTCAGATTTGTGAGAAATAAATTCCTTTCTTTATAAAATAGCCTTGTAGATACTCTGTTACAAGCAACAGAAAATGGACTAAGACAAATATCATAGTGCTTTTTACCTGTTTTTTACCTAGTAGATTTTAATTTTGTCTCATTATGTAGCCATAAAATTAGGCATAGAAGAAATGTACTTCAACATAATATATATATATTATTATACATGATATAATATACATTTATATATATAATACATATATAAAACAAATCCATGGTTAATATCATACTGAATGGAGAAAAACAAGCTTTCTCTCCCAAGTCTGTAATAGAACAAGGATGTTCACTTTTACCACTTTTGTTTACCATAGCACTAGAAGTCCTACCAGAACAATCAGGCAAGAGAAAGAAACACTGGGCATACAAATTGGACGTCACAAAGCCAAATTGTCCTTGTTTACAGATGACGTAAACCCATATAAAGAAAATCCCCCCAAATCCACCAAAACTATTAAAAATAATTTACATGTTCAATAAAATTTCAAAATACAAGTAAACATATGTAAATCAGGAGTGTTTCTATATGTCAATAGTACACTCTCTGAAAAAGAAATAAAAAATGAATCCTTTTTAGATTAAATTACCTATAAATAAATTTAATCAAAGAGGGGAAAGTCTCTGTGACAAAAACAACAAAACAGGTGAATGAAACTGAAGACACACAAACATAAGGAAAGACATCCATATAAATTGTAAAAAATAATATTGCTAAAATGTCCAGACTACTCAAAGCAACGAAGTCAATGCAATCTTTGCCAAAATACAATAAGATTCCTCATAGAAATAGAAAAAAAAAACACCCTAAAATTCTTATGACATACAAAAGACATCAAATAGCAAAAGTAATCTTGAACAGAAGGAACAAAGCTGGTAGCATCACATTGACTTCAAAACACACCACAGGGGACAGAGTAGAAGGAACCTTCAGCAGAGATCTCCCAGAAGGACCGGGGGAAAAGAGAGAGCCCAGCCATACCTGGCACAGGAACCTTACTCAGAGTCATAGCTCAGGGAGGACAGTGAGGAGGTGGTGACCTGGATACAGAGTATGATCTGGAGCAGTGTAAATCTGATAAATTAGGCAATTGATTGTGCCTGGTTGGGATTGGCTGGCTCCTCACAGAGGTCCAAGACAGGAGGAAGCCTTTCTGGAGTTTTCAGTTGTTGGGACAAACCGCGCATAGAGTGGAAAGCTTGGAAGAATGAGTGGATTCAAACAGTATACAGCAACTAGATTTGAATGCCAACTAGAGTGGATTTGCCAAAGGTTTGGTGGCTGGTGAGAAAGCCATACTGAAAAGTTCTTGGCAGCCAGGGGTTGTTTTTGTGGGAAGGTTGTGAGAAGGTCTTAGCAGGGGCCTAAAACATGCTCATCTTAATTCTGCCTGCCACAATCAGAACTCAACTCTTAGGACAGGATGAGGGAACTATGCCCTACGGGAACTGAACTCACAGGGGACTGTGAGACTTGCCCCTGAAGGAGTCTTGTGAGTTTTAAGATCCCAACCTGGCAGTCGGAAGGCTGGGGAAACAATCAGGCAATTACTGAAGGCAACTAAATTTGGAATAAGGACCACAGAGATTGCTGGCTCTGCTCTTTGTCTCCTAAAAAATCCACAGTGCCACCAGATATCCTGGCAACATACTGTCATCAAGAGCAAAGACTTATGTTTTTTGGCCACAAGGAAGGGTTTGGCTTTGTTGAGGCTTAGGCCACTTTAATACCTAAACTCTAAAACAAGGCAATTTGAAGCAAAGGAAGCAGTGACAAGGAAAATGGAGGACAAGTTGAACAAGAAGAAAGAACACATGAGGAGGAACCAACAGAAATATTCAGGCAACATGAAAAACCAAAGCAGACAAACTCCCCAAGGGACCATGAAGCAGCTACTGCAGAAGACTCCACCTATAAAGAATTGATGGAATTGACAGAAAGGTAATTTAAAATATGGATCATAAAAACAATAAAAGGAATGGATGAGAAAATAGAAAGTCACAACTGAAAGACAAGTGATATGTAGAATATAGAAAGGATATGGCAGAACTTAAGGAAATGAAAGAGACAATCAGGGAAGATGCAGTAGAAAGTATCAAAATAGGTTAAATCATGGAGAAGACAGAACCTTAGAGCTAGAGGATAAAGTTTTTGAGTGAATCCAGGTAGTTAAAGAGGTAGAAAAGAAGAGAGAAAAAGAGCCGTCACTAAGACAACTATGAGACTCCATGAAGCATTCAAACATACAAATAGTAGAGATTCCTAAAGGGGAAGAAGATTGCCCCAAAGGAAAATAATTACTACTACAGACTATCATAAATGAAAATTTCCCAAGTTTTACTAAAGATCTCTACACAGTCCTTTCAGATGGATATCAACCCCTGGGTCATCTCAACTCAAACACAGTCTCTCCATGACACATTGTAATAAAACCGTCCAAAGTTGAGATGAAAGAAAAAATTTTGCAAGCAGCCAAGAGCAAGCACCAACTGACCTACAGAGTCAGGGCCATTAGGATAACAGCAGACTTTTCAACTAAAAACTTCCAAGTCAAAAGCACAGTCATCCGCCTTCAACATTCATACACAAAACAATTTTCAGCCCAGAACTCTGTATCCTGCTAAACCAAGGTTCAAAATTGATGGATAAATTAAATTTTTTGCATATATACAATCATTGAGTAAATTCTACAGAATATGACTAGCTCTACAGGAAATACTCAGACCTATTCTCAACACTGACCATCACAATGAGCCACCAGCAAAGTAAACACCCAGAAGCTAAAGGTTAAAACTTAGCTTCCACAATGGCACAAAGGATAAAATTACACAAGAGACTTTTACAAAATAAGATAAATAGAACTCCACCACACTTAACAGTTCTCTCAATAAATATCAACGGACTGAATTCACCACTGAAGAGGCATAGGCTGGCTGATTGGATAAAAAGCACAAGCTATCCATATGTTGCCTCTATCAGTTTAAGAAATGTCTCTTCTATACCAATTTTCTTAAGTGTTCTGATCATGAAGCCGTGCTGGATATTATCAAAAGCTTTTTCTGCATCGATTGGGAGAATCATATGGTCTTTGTTTTTTAATTTATGTGCTGGATTACATTTATAGATTTACGTATATTGAACCAGCCTTGAGACCCTGGGATAAAACTGACTTGGTCATGATGTATAATTTGTTTGATGTGTTGCTGGATTCTGTTTGTTAGGATCTTGTTGAATATTTTTGCATCTATATTCATTAGTGATATCGGTCTATAATTTTCTTTTCTCATTGGGTCTTTTCCTGGTTTGGGGATCAGGGTGATGTTTGCTTCATAGAACGTGTTAAGTAGTCTTCCTTCTTTTTCTACCTTTTGGAATAGGTCGAGTAATATAGGTACTAATTCCTCTTTAAAGGTTGGTAGAATTCTGACGTGAAACCATCTGGTCCCGGGCTTTTCTTTTTAGGGAGGTTTTGTATGGTTGATGGTATTTCCGAATTTAATATGGGCCTGTTCAACATTTCCACTTGATTCTGGCTAAGTCTTGGAAGGTGACGTGATTCCAAGTATTGGTCAATTTCCTTCAGATTTTCATATTTCTGAGAATACACTTTCTTGTAATATTCATTAAGGATTTTTTGGATTTCTGAGGAGTCCGTTGTTATTTCGTCTTTGTTGTTTCTGATTGATGAGATTAGAGATTTTTTCCTGATTAGGTTGGCCAAAGGTTTATCTATTTTATTGACCTTTTTGAAAAACAAGCTTTTTGATTTACTGATCTGTTGTATTATTCTTTTGTTTTCAATTTCATTTAATTCTGCTCTAATTTTGGTTATTTCTTTTCTTCTACTGGGTTTGGGGTTGGAATGTTCTTCCTTTTCCAGTTGCTTGAGATGTCCCATTAAGTTGTTAACTTCCTCTCTTTCCGTTCTCTTGAGGAAGGCTTGCAGTGCTATAAATTTCCCTCTTAGAACTGCCTTTGCAGTGTCCCAGAGGTTCTGATAGTTCGTGTCTTCATTGTTGTTTTGTTCCAAAAAGTTGGCGATTTCCTTCTTAATCTCATCTGTGACCCAGCTATCATTCAGCATAAGGTTATTTAACTTCCATGTTTTTGTATGAGTATGTAGATTCCTGTTGTTACTCAGCTCAAGTTTTATTCCATGGTGGTCTGAGAAGATGCATGGAATAATTTCTATTCCTTTAAATTTCCTGAGGTTAGACTCGTGACCTAAGATGTGATCGATTTTGGAATAAGTTCCATGGGCTGATGAGAAGTATGTGTATTCAGTTTTGTTGGGATGAAATGTTCTGTAGATGTCTGCTAAATCCAAATGTTGGATGGTTAGGTTTAAATCTAAGATTTCTTTGCTCAGCTTCTTGTTGGAGGATCGATCCAACACTGCCAAAGGAGTGTTGAAATCTCCAGCTATTATGGAGCTGGAGGAAATCAAGTTGCTCATGTCTGTTAGAGTTTCTCTTATAAATTGAGGTGCATTCTGGTTGGGTGCATAGATATTAATAATTGAGATCTCATCATATTGAGTATTACCCTTAACAAATATGAAGTGACCATTCTTGTCCTTCCTTACTTTTGTTGGTTTAAAGCCTATTGTATCTGCAAATAAAATTGCAACACCTGCTTTTTTCTGATTACCATTTGCCTGAAATATGGATGATCATCCTTTCACCCTGAGTGTCTGTATTTGTCTTTTAAGGTAAGATGTGACTCTTGTATGCAACAAATATCTGGCCTGAGTTTTTGTATCCAGTCAGCTAACCTATGCCTCTTTAGAGGACAGTTCAAGCCGTTCACATTAATGGAGAATATTGATAAGTTTGGTGAAGTTTTGGGTATCGAGTTTTTCAAAAGTCCAGTGGGCATTTTTAATCCTTTCACCAGTGTGGAAATTGGAGTTTGATCCAAAGTTTCTGAGCGAGTTTACTTTTGTGGTATAGGATTGGGTTTGTCATTATGGAGGATAGGTCTGAGAATATCCTGAAGAGCTGGTTGGGTTATGGAAAATTTCTTCAACATATGAATGTCATTAAAGTATTTAATTTCTCCATCATAAATGAAACTCAGTTTAGCTGGATACAAGATCCGGGGTTGAAAGTTATTTTGCTTTAGGAGATTAAAAGTCGGTGACCACCCTCTCCTGGCTTGAAAAGTTTCAGCAGGGCAGCACCTGTGGTTCAGTCGGTAAGGCGCCGGCCCCATATACTGAGAGTGGCGGGTTCAAACCCAGGCCCGGCCAAACTGCAACAACAAAATAGCCGGGTGTTGTGGCAGGCGCCTGTAGTCCCAGCTGCTTGGGAGGCTGAGGCAAGAGAATCGCTTAAGCCCAGGAGTTGGAGGTTGCTGTGAGCTGTGTGAGGCCACGGCACTCTACAGAGGGCCATAAAGTGAGACTCTGTCTCTACAAAAAAAATAAATAAATAAAAAAAAATTAAAAAAAAAAGAAAAGTTTCAGCAGAGAGATCTACAGTCATTCTAATATTCTTCCCTTTGTAGGTAAAGGCTTTCTTCCATCTGGCTGCTTTGAGGATTCTCTCCTTCATATTAACTTTAGTGAAGTTAATTATGATATGCCTGGGGGATGTCTTATTGGGGTTCAGTCGTGCTGGGGTTCTGAAGCTGTCTGCTATCTGAATTTCAGAATCTCTAGGCATGTCTGGAAAATTCTCTTTCATAATTTCATGGAGAAGGGCCTCTGTGCCCAGTGAGGCCACTTCATCTGTTTCTGGAACTCCAATGATTCAGATATTCGCCTTCTTTGAATTATCCCAGAGCTCTCTGAGAGAATGATCCATTTTTGCTCTCCATTTCTCTTCCTCTTTGAGAGTTTGGGAGCGTTCAAAGGCTTTATCTTCAATGTTAGAAATCCTTTCTTCTCCTTGCTCCATTCTGTTGCTGAGGGATTCTACTGTATTTTTCATATCTTCGAGGGCTGCAAATTCTTGCTTCAGTGTGTCTAAGTCTTTGGTGGTTTTGTCTTTAAATTCGTTAAATCCTTGAGACAACTTTTGAATTTCTCCTCGAATTCCTAATTCCACTTTGTTAATCTTGTCTGCAATCCAAATTCTGAATTCGATTTCTGACATTTCAGTCAGTTGTTTATGAATGGGATCTTCAATTATATCTCACTGAAGCCACCCCAAATCCATGAAGTGGCCTCGCTAGGCACAGAGGCCCTTCTCCATCAAATTATGAAAGAGAATTTTCCAAAGACTCAACCACAAGACTCCTAGAAGTCATCAAAAAATACAGTAATGTTTCAGGATATAAAATCAATGTCCACAAGTCAGTAGCCTTTGTATACACCAATAACAGTCAAGATGAGAAGCTAATTAAGGACACAACTCCCTTCACCATAGTTTCAAAGAAAATGAAATACCTAGGAATATACCTAACGAAGGAGGTGAAGGACCTCTATAAAGAAAACTATGAACTCCTCAGAAAGGAAATAGCAGAGGATATTAACAAATGGAAGAACATACCATGCTCATGGCTTGGAAGAGTCAACATTGTTAAAATGTCCATACTTCCCAAAGCAATTTACCTATTCAAGGCCATTCCTATCAAAGTACCTACATCGTACTTTCAAGATTTGGAAAAAATGATTCTGCGTTTTGTATGGAACCGGAAAAAACCCCGTATAGCTAAGGCAGTTCTTAGTAATAAAAATAAAGCTGGGGGCATCAGCATACCAGATTTTAGTCTGTACTACAAAGCCATAGTGCTCAAGAGAGCATGGTACTGGCACAAAAACAGAGACATAGACACTTGGAATCGAATTGAAAACCAAGAAATGACACTAACATCTTATAACCACCTAATCTTTGATAAACCAAACAAGAACTTACCTTGGGGGAAAGACTCCCTATTCAATAAATGGTGTTGGGAGAACTGGATGTCTACATGTAAAAGACTGAAACTGGACCCACACCTTTCCCCACTCACAAAAATTCATTCAAGATGGATAAAGGACTTAAATTTAAGGCATGAAACAATAAAAATCCTCAAAGAAAGCATAGGAAAAACACTGGAAGATATTGGCCTGGGGGAAGACTTCATGAAGAAGACTGCCATGGCAATTGCAACAACAACAAAAATAAACAAATGGGACTTCATTAAACTGAAAAGCTTCTGTACAGCTAAGGAGACAATAACCAAAGCAAAGAGACAACCTACACAATGGTAAAGGATATTTGCATATTTTCAATCAGACAAAAGCTTGATAACTAGGATCTATAGAGAACTCAAATTAATCCACATGAAAAAAGCCAACAATCCCATATATCAATGGGCAAGAGACATGAATAGAACTTTCTCTAAAGATGACAGACGAATGGCTAACAAACACATGAAAAAAATGTTCATCATCTCTATATATTAGAGAAATGCAAATCAAAACAACCCTGAGATATCATCTAACCCCAGTGAGAATGGCCCACATCACAAAATCTCAAAACTGCAGATGCTGGCGTGGATGTGGAGAGAAGGGAACACTTTTACACTGCTGGTGGGACTGCAAACTAGTACAACCTTTCTGGAAGGAAATATGGAGAAACCTCAAAGCACTCAAGCTAGACCTCCCATTTGATCCTGCAATCCCATTACTGGGCATCTACCCAGAAGGAAAGAAATCCTTTTATCATAAGGACACTTGTACTGGACTGTTTATTGCAGCTCAATTTACAATGGCCAAAATGTGGAAACAGCCTAAATGCCCACCAACCCAGGAATTGATTAACAAGCTGTGGTATATGTATACCATGGAATACTATTCAGCCATTAAAAAAAATTGAGACTTTACATCCTTCGTATTAACCTGGATGGAAGTGGAAGACATTATTCTTAGTAAAGCATCACAAGAATGGAGAAGCATGAATCCTATGTACTCAATCTTGATATGAGGACAATTAATGACAATTAAGGTTATGGGGGGGGAAGCAGAAAGAGGGATGGAGGGAGGGGGGTGGGGCCTTAGTGTGTGTCACACTTTATGGGGGCAGGACATGATTGCAAGAGGGACTTTACCTAACAATTGCAATCAGTGTAACTGGCTTATTGTACCGTCAATGAATCCCCAACATTAAAAAATAAATAAATAAAAAGAATGATAGTGAAAGGCACAAAAAAAAAAAACTGTTAAGGACTCTATCCCATTCACAGTAGTGCCAAAGAAGATTAAATATTTGGGAGTTTATCTAACAATGGACGTGAAAGATCTCTATAAAGAGAACTATGAAACTCTAAGAAAAGAAATAGCTGAAAATGTTAACAAATGGAAAAACATACCTTGCTCATGGCTAGGAAGAGTCAACGTCGTTAAAATGTCCACAGTACCCAAAGCAATATATAATTTTAACGCAATCCCTATTAAAGCTCCACTGTCATACTTTAAAGATCTTGAGAAAACAATACTTCATTTTATATGGAACCAGAAAAAACCTCGAATAGCCAAGACATTACTCAGAAACAAAAACAAAGCAGGAGGAATCACACTACCAGACCTCAGACTATACTACAAATCGATAGTGATCAAAACAACATGGTACTGACACAAAAATGGCGAAGTAGATGTCTGAAACAGAATAGAGAACCAAGAGATGAATCCAGCTACTTATCATTATTTAATATTTGACAAGCCAATTAAAAACATTCAGTTGGGAAAAGATTCTCTATTTAACAAATGGTGCTGAGTGAACTGGCTGGCAACCTGCAGAAGACTGAAACTGGACCCACACCTTTCACCATTAACTAAGATAGACTCTCACTGGATTAACGATTTTAACTTAAGACATGAAACTATAAAAATACTAGAAGAGAGTGCAGGGAAAACCCTTGAAGAAATCCGCCTGGGCAAGTATTTTATGAGGAGGACCCCCCGGGGCAATTGAAGCAGCTTCAAAAATACACTACTGGGACCTGATCAAACTAAAAAGCTTCTGCACAACCAAGAACACAGTAAGTAAAACAAGCAAACAGCCCTCAGAATGGGAGAAGATATTTGCAGGTTATGTTTCCGACAAAGGCTTAATACCCAGAATCCACAGAGAACTGAAACGTATAAGCAAGAAAAGAACAAGTGATCCCATCACAGGCTGGGCAAGGGATTTGAAGAGAAACTTCTCTGAAGAAGACAGGCGCGCAGCCTTCAGACATATGAAAAAATGCTCATTATCTTTGATCATCAGAGAAATGCAAATCAAAACTACCTTGAGATACCATCTAACTCCAGTAAGACTAGCCTATATCACAAAATCCCAAGACCAGAGATGTTGGCGTGGATGTGGAGAAAAGGGAACACTTCTACACTGCTGGTGGGAATGCAAATTAATACATTCCTTTTGGAAAGGTGTATGGAGAACACTTAGAGATCTAAAAATAGATCTGCCATACAATCCTTCAATCCTTCTACTAGGTATATACCCAAAAGACCAAAAATCACATCACAACAAAGATTTTTGTACCAGAATGTTTATTGCAGCGCAATTCATAATTGCTAAGTCATGGAAAAAGCCAAAGTGCCCATCAATCCACAAATGGATTAATAAATTGTGGTATATGTACACCATGGAATATTATGCAGCCTTAAAGAAAGACGGAGACCTTACCTCTTTCATGTTTACATGGATGGAGCTGGAACATATTTTTCTTAGTAAAGTATCTCAAGAATGGAAGAAAAAGGGCGGCGCCTGTGGCTCAGTGAGTAGGGCGCCGGCCCCATATGCGAGGGTGGCGGGTTCAAACCCAGCCCCGGCCAAACTGCAACCAAAAAATAGCCGGGCGTTGTGGCGGGCGCCTGTAGTCCCAGCTGCTCGGGAGGCTGAGGCAAGAGAATCGCATAAGCCCAAGAGTTAGAGGTTGCTGTGAGCCGTGTGACGCCACGGCACTCTACCCGAGGGCGGTACAGTGAGACTCTGTCTCTACAAAAAAAAAAAAGAATGGAAGAAAATGTACTCAATGTACTCAGCCCTACTATGAAACTAATTTATGGCTTTCACATGAAAGCTATAACCCAGTTATAACCTAAGAATAGGGGGAAGGTGAAAAGGGAGGGGAGGGAGTGGGGAGGTGGGCGGAGGGAGGGTGATTGGTGGGTTCACACCTGCGGTGCAACTTACAAGGGTATATGTGAAACTTAGTTAATGTCTTAACACAATAACTAAGAAAATGCCAGGAAGGCTATGTTAACCAGTGTGATGAAAATATGTCAAATGGTCTATAAAACCAGTGTATGGTGCCCCATGATCACATTAATGTACACAGCTATGATTTAATAATAAAAAAAAGTAGAGTTTTACATAGCTTTCTTCAATGGAAACATTTTGTATAACAATAATCACTATCAAAACCAGGAAACTGGGCGGTGCCTGTGACTCAGTGTGTAGGGCCGCTGGCCCCATATACTGAGGGTGGTGGGTTAAAATTGCAACAAGAAAGTAGTCCGGTTTTGTGGTGGGCGCCTGTAATCCAAGCTACTTGGGAGGCTGAGGCAAGAGAATTGCCTAAGCCCAGAAGTCGGAGGTTGCTGTGAGCTGTGACACCATGGTACTCTACCCAGGGCAACAGTTTGAGACTCTGTCTCAAAAAAAAAAAAAAAAAAAAAATCCTGACGCTGCCCCTTTATAGGCATGCCTGCCTCCTGTTTCCTAATCCCTGGGAAACTCTTCTGTGTTCTCTGTTTTTATAAGACATGTGGAGACTGTTAGGTAAATGGAATCACATAGTGTGTCCTCTTTTGAGCTGTTTTTCCCCCCAATTCAATATAATTCTCTGAAGATCTCCCCAAACCATTGTGAATACACATAGTTTGTTGCCAAGTCGTGTCCCATTTATTGCTGCTTTTTAGATACACTCTTTTAGCATTAGGGACAAGAGAGTACAATCCTGGGGATTTGCATTCCCAGCTGTCCTCTAACCACTCGGGACTGAAGTCTGAAGGGTATGAACAGTTGATGGGGTCATCACCTCCTTCCACACAGGGCCCTCCTGAGAAGCTGGCTTACGGAGTACATCCCTCTCCCTCTGCTGAGAGTGTCCACACTCAGGTACCTGAATGATCACAAGCTTGAAGGAAAGTTACTAAGTAAATAGTAGTGTATCAGGCACTGGGAGGTGAAATACACTGATATACTATAAGGCCCCTCTATCGTTATTAATTAATTTTCTTTTCTTCTTTTTTATTGCTTTGGGTTAGTTGAGCGTTCGAAGAATTAGATTACAATGTTTGCATTTGTTAGGTAAAGTCCCTCTTATAATTGCGTCCTGACCATAAGAAGTGCGCCATACACCCTGACATTCTGACCACTAAGTGGGAGCACACCCATGCACCCCTCTCCCCCTCTCCCCGCTCTCTTGTTCCCCATGCCCCACCTTGGATTGATTTGAGTTCTTCTCTTATGTGGGTGTGTATCAGATCATCTATGGCTTCATATTAGAATTGAGTACATTGGATTCTTGCTTCTCCATTTTTGTGATACTTGTTTTCCACTCCACCCAGGTTAACACAAAAGTCTCCATCTTTTTAAATGGCTGAGTAGTATTCCATGGTGTACATATTTTTTTTTATTAAATCATAACTGTATACAATGATATGATTATGGGGCATCATACACTCACTTCATAAGCCATTTGACACATTTTTATCACAGTGGTTAACATAGCCTTTCCAGCGTTATCTCAGTTACTGGGCCAAAACATTTACATTCTACATTTACCAAGTTTCGCAAATACCCCTGTAATATGCACCACAGGTGTGATCCCACCGATTCCCCTTCCTCTACCCCCCCCCTTTCCCACTTCCCCCTATTGTTAAGTTGTAGCTGGGTTATAGCTTTCATGTGAGAGTCCCAAATTAGTTTCATAGTAGGGCTGTGTACATTGGGTATTTTTTCTTCCATTCTTGGGATACTTTACTAAGAAGAATATGTTCCAGCTCCATCCATGTAAACATGAAAGAGGTAAAGTCTCCATCTTTCTTTAAGGCTGCATAGTATTCCATGGTATACATATACCACAATTTATTAATCCATTCGTGGATCGATGGGCACTTGGGCTTTTTCCATGACTTAGCTATTATGAATTGCGCTGCAATAAACATTCTGGTATAAATATCTTTGTTATGTTGTGATTTTTGGTCTTCTGGGTATATGCCCAGCAGAGGGATTACAGGATTGAATGGCAGATCTATTTTTAGATCTCTGAGTGTTCTCCATATATCTTTCCAAAAGGAATGTATTAATTTGCATTCCCACCAGCAGTGCAGAAGTGTTCCCTTTTCTCCGCATCCACGCCAACATCTCTGGTCTTGAGATTTTGTGATATAGGCTAGTCTCATTGGAGTTAGATGATATCTCAAAGTAGTTTTGATTTGCATTTCTCTGATGATTAAAGATGATGAGCATTTTTTCATATGTCTGAAGGCCGTGCGCCTGTCTTCTTCAGAGAAGTTTCTCTTCAAATCCCTTGCCCAGCCTGCGATGGGATCCCTTGTGGAGGTGTACATATTTTTAAAAACAGCTTTATTGATGCATAATTGACACACTGTACATATTTTATGTGTCTAACTTGATGAATTTCGATATGTTTATATAGCAATGAACCATCACCACAATGAAGATAGTTGGCATAACCATCATTCCAACAAGATCCTCCCACTGTTTTTAATCCCTCCCACCCTACTCTCTCCTCCAAACACTGATAAGCTTTCCATTACTATAGAATAGTCAGCATTTTATAGACCTTTTCATTTTTTTTAATTTATTTATTTTTATTGTTAAATCATAGCTGTGTACATTAGTGCAATCAAGGGGTACAATGTGCGGGTTTCATATACAATCTGAAATAGTCTCATCAAACTGTTCAACGTAGCCTTCATGGCATTTTCTTAGTTACTATATGTAGGCATTTGTATTCTGCATTTAGTAAGTTTCGCCTGTACCCATTCTAAGATGCACCGTAGATGAGGCTCCACCCATTACCCTCCCTCCACCAATACCTCCCCCTTCCCCTTATAGACCTTTTTATAGATGGAATCACACAGTATGGATTCATTCTGCCAGGCTTCTTTCACTTAAAATAATATTTGGGGGTTCATCCATGCTGTTATTGTGTACCATACTTCATTCCTTTTTTCCATTGAGTAGTATTCTGTAGCGTAGATACATGTATAACACAATTTGTTCTTTGTTTATCTGGGATGTTACAAACTTTTGGCTATTACAAATAAAGTTGTCAACATTCACCTAAAGTCTTTGTAGACATATATATTTCCTTCTCCCTTGAGAAAATTTGTAGAGCAGAATAGTGGATCATATGGCAGGCAACTGTTTAATTTCTAAAGTCACTAAAACACCATTTTCCAAAATAGGTGCACTATTTAACACTTCCAGTAGGAGTATAGTTCCTATACATCCTTGCCAACACTTGGCGAGTCTTTTCAATATTTGGCATTCTAATAAGTGGTAGAGTTGCTACTCATTGCTAATTTTCATTTCCTTAATGTCTAATAATGTTGAAAATATTTTCATATACTTATTTGACAACTATATATCTTCATTACTGACAGCTATTATCAATAATGGATTTTGAATTTGTAAAAAATAAATTTCTACATCTATTGAGATTATCATACCATTTTCTTTTACAATTTGTCAATATAATGAATTACGCTGGTTGTTTTAATATTAGACCAACCCTGAATTCCTGGAATAAACTGCAGTTGGTGGTGATGTATTATCCTTTGAATCTATTGTTAGATCCAATATGCTAATATTTTATCTAGAATTTTGCAACTATGTTCGTGAGAGTTGTGGGTCTAAAGTTTTCTATTCTTGTAATGTCTTTGTTTTGTTTTAGTATCAAGGTAATGTTGGCTTTATAGAAGGAATTGGGAAATGCTTCTTTCTCTTCATTTCTCTGGGCTGGCACAGAAGAGGTGCCCAATAACTATTCAATGGGTGATGTGGAATAGGAAAAAAGTAATTAATTAATTAATGTGGAATAAATAAAGAGGGATCATTTTGGGAAATGTGTAATATAAAGACCACATCATCAGCCAACACTATGCCATCAACAAGATGCAGGCATGATGCATGTTCATTGTTTCTTTTATCTTCACTATCACCTCCAAAGAGGGAATCACTGCCCTTGACAGTGATGACCTGAGAGGGCGTGACTGGTCCAAGATCTCTTAAATGGGTGGAGTTGTTACAAACTAAATCCAATGTCCACATTCTCCCCTTCCCACCTCAGGGCGGCTATGACCCTTGACTCCCACATGGATAGACTCCCCTTGCCTAGAAGCCATCACTGTCGGTTATGGCAGGACTCTGGGGCTGAGAGAGAAAACTTAATAACCTAAAGCAGAAAGAAGTGTGATTCCCACTGGCAACACTCATGGAGAGGAAGGGCAGCACTGGCAGCAGGAGGCACACTCAGCTGTCTGTGCCTCCGACCGCAGCCCTTTGAGAAGAAACTTCTATTTTTCATCTCAGGGACACTGGACAGATATACATGGGATTTCTAGTTTCCCCCTCATAAATCGCGAAGAAAGGCCGCAGCACACCTTCAAACTGATGTGTCATCTTATAAATGAGGGACTGGTCATTTATATTAAAGAAGGAGATGGCTCCATCTTCATAGTCCAGGAAGATGCCCACTCGTGTAGGGGGCGTTCTTAGGAAGACGCTGAATTTTGAGGGATCAAATGTGAAATACTGTTGGTGTCCCCACTGTCCAAAGACCCAGTACCCATTTGTGGGACACAAATTCATACACACTTTCCTTTCCACATCATCCTGGCACACTCCCACGTACCAACTTTTATGGTATCCCACATCTACTTCCCAGTAATATTTCCCTTGCCGGAAACCCTGAGAAGCCACCACACACTTCCTCTTAAATCTCTTTTCTGAGTAGGGCACTTCCTGGGGATGACTCCTGAAGGATATAGCTTTCATATCAGAAATGTAGAGCTGAGGGTGAGCGGTGTCCATGTCCAGAGTCACCTCCACTGGGGTGCAGGAGGGGAAAGGGGAGCATGCGTTAGTGAAGAGGAAACTGGGCTGCAATAAGAGGCCACCTGTCCCACTGCAGACTGCTCAGGTGGGTTCAGGTGAGGTCCCAGGGCCACAGTCACTGCCCAACACTGTCTGTTCAGCCCTTTCCTCATCACTGGCTGTCCACCAGTATAGCCCCAGGGCCTGGTAAATGCCTGGATATGAAGTCATAACTGCAGTACATCAACCCAATTCTAAAACTGTCCCCAATTGCTACTTGATTTGTGAGACCCAAGTGGCCCCACTATCCACCATCCTCCCATCTACCATTTCCTGCCCAATTTTACTTCTGTTACCTTCAACCCTGGACTGGCTTTGCCTGTGACCTCCACCCTGGCAAAGCTTCCCTATCCCCTTCTAGACTGGGTGAAGCTATGCCCCGGGGTGGGCGGGTGGGGACGGGCTACATGGGTCCCTGGTCTCCTCCCCCTTTTACACCTACATGAGGCTCTGTCCTACTGTCACCCCCTTACGTGTTGGTACCTGCGTATTTCCGGGCCTCCCTCCATTCTGCAAATAAATAGAGCAGGCAGTTCAGTGCTCACGGGGGAGTGAGAGTCAGAGAGAAGGGAGAGACTGAGGGTGGCTGTCCTCTTGGGGACATCATGAACCAAACAGATCTGATGAAAGTTATTGAATGTCTCTGCAAAATGCACCCCTATTATCTGCAGACAATTTCAGGATCCCCATTACAAGCCTGTATCTGCAGAGACTCAGGGTCCTCAGGTTACAAGACCCCATAAACCAGGGTCTTAGAAGAAAAAGATAAGTGGGGATTGGAGGAGGAATGCCATCTCTCACCTGCCTGGCCATCCCTGCTTTCATAGTCTGAAATTAAAACACAAAAAGGCTCCAATCACATAACAGGAAGCAAGGGGAGGAAGTGGGAGGAAAGTTTTGCATGTGATAATGCTCTTACCCAGGTTTTCTGTGAGTTCTCCTAAAACAGAAAAGCAGACTATTCAGTGATGATACAGGCCTGGATAAAGTTTCAAACAATCAGGCTGGAGGAAGTTGAGGAACACATCCCATAGGTTTTTCACCATTCTGAGTCCACACACCCTCAAAGAGCCCATGAAATCTGCAGTTCCTCTACCCACAAAATTATCAACAGGCAAAATTTGTAGATCATTTTAGAGAGTTTTGGGCCCCCTAATCCCATGCTAACCCCCACATATATCTGCAGATCAATTCATCAGTCAATGGATGGGGAGAGCAAACCAGATGCTCTCCTAACCCTTCCTTTCCAGTCTGGTGCCAAGATGGAGTGCAGAGGACCAAACAGGGAGGAACCCAGGAGAACCACATGTGGAAGGCTCATAACATGACAAGACACTTACGCACTTCTGCCAAGATTTTCCCTGAAACAGAAACAGAGTATTCAGTGGTCAACACAGGAACGTGTAAAGTACAAACACAACCCTGACTCCTTGCTCAGGTGGGATGACGTGTGGGTCTTGCTTTTGTACCCCACCTCCAGCCCCACCCCCTGAACCAAGCATCTCTGTCTGGGGTAAAATCAGAGGTGAGGACTGTTCACAGTGAAGAGAGAACTAATATGTAGGATCCTCTGGGGGTGAAAATGGAGGTTACCAGGGAGAAGGAGACTGGGAGAGGAGGTGGGATTATGATATACATTTTCAAAGGGTTGTGCTTCCCTCATTGAGAAGACAGTTGATTCCCAGGGGTAAAAACTCTAATTGAGGCTGAATATTATTTCATCTTGCTGTTTTCATTTTATTTCCTCTTTTCAGCTGCATTGAAACATTGTCCTGGACTTGCGGTGCCAATCGTAGAAATTGCTATCAGCTCTAGAGTTCTGAAAATAGTTCTTCCCCTAATTCTGTGCCCTCCATGAAGTAGAAGGGCATGATAGGGACTGCCTTTCCTGAGAGAGCCATGAGGAAGGTGGTCCAGTTGATGGGCCCAGGGGATGGGTCCTTGGAGCCCAATTCAGGTGGTGCCTGGAAGGATGCCTGACCCAGCCCTGCTGCAAACATCCATCAGCCATAGGCCCATGCTTCTCTCTCTCACTTACCCCGAGATTTGAAGAAAGAAATCCTCAGCACAATGAAACTAGCACATAGGCTAAAGACGAGGACCATGAGTAAAATAGAAGCCAGGCGCCAAGGTGAGGGCTGGAAAAATGTCTCTGAAAAACAGTCCCACAGCCCCCTTAGTGATTGCTGAACAGCAGAGGCAAAGCAGTGGTTCTCAACCTTCCTAATGCTGCGACCCTTTAATACAGTTCCTCATGTTGTGGTGACCCCAAGCACAAAATTATTTTCTTTCTTTCTTTCTTTTTTTTTTTCAGTTTTTGGTTGGGGCTGGGTTTGAACTCCCCACCTCCAGCATACGGGGCCAGTGCCCTACTCCTTTGAGCCACAGGCACCACCCCACAAAATTATTTTCATTGCTACTTCATAACTGAAATTTTGCTACTGTTGTGAATCATAATGTAAATATCTGATATGCAGGATATATTTAGGCGACCCCTGTGAAAGGGTCATTCAATCCCCAAAGGGGTCGCAACCCACAGGTTGAGAACCGCTGATTTAAAGAATCCCCTTATACGCCAAGATGAAAAGGGTATTTTTCTACAATTTTCTCTTTAAGTTTAAAACTTTCCATTTCCAAATAAGTCTTAATCCATCTGGACTTTGTTTTTTATATATAAAACGTAGAGTTTTGACTTCATTCTCTGCTAACATGGATAACAACATGCTTGCATTGTTTATTGAATGGCCTTTACACACACAATGTCACCTCTGTCTACATCTTGTTTATGTTTTGGCTTGGATTTGTTTCCTGGCTCTCTGTTCGTCCATTGGTCCATCTGTCTACCTCTGTGCCAATAATTTTGACTGGCTCAATCACTGCAGCTCAGGGACATCATTTAATATATAGTAAACTAAGATTCACAGTGTGTTCTTGTTTACTCTGTCATGGCAATGATTGGCCACCTGCTCTGCCACATATGTTTTGCAATGGACATGTCAGTTGTAAAAAAATCTCCTGTGAGACTTATTTGGAATTTAATCTATAGATTACTTCTGGAAGAAACTTTAACTTTAAAATATATATCTTTTTATCCAATGCTATGTCTCTCTTCTTATATCAGTTTTATTTAGCACCAGCAGTAAAGTTTATAATGTTCTTCAATACCATTTGAAAAACGTTATTGGACTTCTTTCAAGTCCAATAAGAAGAATTGGACTTCTTCCTAATTAACGTGTTCATGTTGTTATTGCACACGGCATGTTTGTTTTCCTGTCTTTGATATTTACAAATGAAGTTATTTTGTTTATTAATCTTATATCACATGATCATTATAAACTATGCTATGAATTAAAAGAATTTACCTGAATATTTTCTAAATTTTTGGTATATATCATATATCCTGTGAACAATGGGCATTCTACTTCTTCCTTTCTAAAAATAAAAACTATTTTTTATTTTCTTCTTTTATTATAATAGCTAACACTCCAGCATGATATTGAACATACATGCTTAATATAGTGAACTAAAGTTCCTTGTATTAAATGATTTATCATTACGTGTGATTATTTGCTGTAGGTACTTTTAGTTTCCATTCTATCAGATCAAGAAGATTCTCTCCTGTTCCAAAAAACTTAAAAAGCTTTCTTCTGTGTTTGGATTCGCAAGTTTTTAAATCATAAATGGATGTTAAAATTGCTCCATATTTAATTTATAACTGTTTAGAAAATTATAGCTTTTCTCCTTTCATTCATCAAGGTAATAATTATATTAATATATAACTTGGTGTTTACCTATTTATTTATTTTTTTTGTAGAGACGGAGTCTCATTCCATCGCCCTTGGTAGAGTGCCGTGACATCACAGCTCACAGCAACCTCCAGTTCCTGGGCCCAGGCGATTCTCTTGCCTCAGCCTCCCCAGTAGCTGGGACTACAGGCGCCTGCCACAACACCCGGTTATTTTTTTGTTGCAGTTTGGCCGGGGCTAGGTTTGAACCTGCCACCCTCGGTATATGGGGTCGGCACCCTACTCACTGAGCCACAGGCGCTGCCCTGCCTAATTTTTTATTTCAAGATAAATTCAATTTGGTCATGATATATTAAGGTTTTTACACACTTTTGGTTTGGATTTATAAAATTTCTGATAAGCATTTATATTTTTGTTTCTGAGTAAGCTATACCAATATGTTTTGTTTTTCAGATTTTCCTTGATTTGATCATTTTGCATTTTTACATTTTTTAAATTAACACATAACTGTGCACATTTGTGGGGTACACTTTGATGTTTCAATACATATATGGTGTATAATGAGCAAAATTATACTAATCTAATATCACGAGCTTAATATTTTCTATTCTGCTTTCTGTAAAACTTGGTGTAAGATAAAAATTTTCTATTTTTTTCAATGTTTGTTAGATTTTTGTGTATAAAACAATATGACCCTGGTATCTGGGAAGACTTAAATACCAATTCCACTTATTTTATGTTTATAGAACTCCTCAGGTGGTATATTTTTTCTTGAGTTAGATTTTGTATTTATTATTTTTCTATGTACTTTTTAATAATTTGTCATACTCAAATTGAATCACACAGTTATTCAAAACACTGTGTATTTTAGATTTCTGCCGCATCTTCAGTTCTGCTTTCTTGTTATTTCCTATACCGTCTAATTGTGCCAACTCTTTTATTAATTAAAAAAATTTCATTAATGTGCAATTATACATATTTATGGGGTATAACCTGATGTTTCAATACACAGATATGCTGCAATAATGATCAATTCAGGATATTAGCACATCCATCACTTCATGCATTTATTACTTCTTTGTGCTAAGCGTATTCAAAAACCTTTCATCTAGCTGTCTTATTATAGACAAGGCCTTACTGTTACCCCTTCTGGTCAACAGGACATCAGAACTTACTCCCGCCATCCAACTGTAACTCTGTGCCCACTGCCCAGGCTTTCCCCGACCTTTCCATCTCTCTTTTCTTGATTGATGCTGCCAGAAGCTTTATCTATATTAAGAGTATTTTGAAACATCAAACTTTAGCTTTGTTACTCTGTACTAGTTGTTCTTTTTGTTTAACTCTTTCTCATGATTGCTATCCTTTTGTCCCATTTCAGTTTATTCTGAAATAAATCTCAATACCTACCATAAATTACAGGCTTTCATTTATATTGTGAACAATTGAGGATATAACTTTGACTTAGAAAACTGTGTTAGCTCCATTTCACACATAGTAATATATGTGATTTCATTATCATTTAGTTCTAAAAATTTTATAATGATCATTATGATTTTTAGTGACACTTTATATTATTTGTATATTTGTATTTTTCAAACATAGATAAATTTTAAATTTTCTTTTATTATTGTGATTTAACTTAATTACATGGTGATTAGGGAGCATTGCCTGAATGACATTAATTCCTTGAAATTTCCTGAAAACCATTCTATGTTTTTGTACCTGGCAAAAGTTCATAATGTTCAAGGTGTACTCCAAAACAATTTGGGGAGGGTTGCAGTCTTCTACAAATGTTTTCTAGATTATCCCTTGTAATTTTTAGTTTAAATATTCTACATTGTAATTAATTTTGCCTAGTAATCAGTCTTGGAATGCATAGTCTGTAATTTTTCCTTTTATTTCAATATTTGCTTTGTATATATATATATATATATATATATATATTTTTTTTTTTGTAAAGACAGAGTCTCACTGTACCGCCCTCGGTAGAGTGCCTTGGCATCACACGGCTCACAGCAACCTCTAACTCTTGGGCTTAAGCGATTCTCTTGCCTCAGCCTCCCGAGCAGCTGGGACTACAGGCGCCCGCCACAACGCCCGGCTATTTTTTTGTTGCAGTTTGGCCGGGGCTGGGTTTGAACCCGCCACCCTCGGCATATGGGGCCAGCGCCCTACTCACTGAGCCACAGGTGCCGCCCTGCTTTGTATATTTTAAAACTATGTCATAAAGTGTGTATCTTTAAAATTTTATTACTTTCCTGGTGAGTTAACTTTTTATATTTATATTTGTGAAATAACTTTATTGCCAGCAATTCTTTTTTGTCTTAAAACCTTTTTTTTCTTTTGTAGACACTAATATATCTGTTATGGTTCAACTATGTTAACATTTGTCTGCTGTGTCTTTTTGCACTTCACTTTCACATATTTACACTTTCTCTTAGGAATTGCAGCATTTCAGATTTATAAATCTAATCTTTCTTTGTCTTTTAGCTGGCAAATGAAGTCCTTTTACATGGATTGTATTTATTGGAACATTTTAATTAACACTAATTATCCTATGATTGTTTTAAAGTTTCTAAAATAATATTTTTTCTTTGTATTCTGCTTCAGTGATATTTTCTATAAACAATATAATTTAATAATAATATTTAAAATAGTAAATAATTATTTTTCTAAGGTTAGTTCTTTTAAAGTTTTGTGTGTGTTGAGTTTGGGGGAGGTGCACCATGGACCTTTATCTTGTATTAAGAAAACACTTATCTCTACTTCTTTAGAATTATAAGTGGTTGTTTCTATTTAACCAAAGGTTTATGCCTGTATTTTTTTTATACCACCTCTACTTTTTATTGTTAAAGCAAATCATTAAAACCAGGCAATAGCAAACAAATATTCTGAGATAGAGGGTCTTGTTCTCTCTCTGGATCACCCAAGCATTTGTTTCTCCCTTGTTCCTCTTTCTTCCAGCCCTTCTCACCTTTTATCCAGACTCTGGATTCCACCTCTAGGCTCTGGTCGGAGTGTTGGATGGAACACGATACACTCCCAGAACTCTCTTGGATGATCAGGGAGGTCTCCACATCAAACAGGCCATGCCCATCTGCATTCACCTTGGAGTCTGAGGGTAAAGCAGTCCTCCCTTTCCACTTCACTGTGGGCTGGGGGAACCACCCTGAGGACTGGCAGAGTAGCTGGATGCCTCCATCAACAAAGCCCTTGATAGAAATGAGAGGAGCTGAGCCCATCTCTGAGGAGAAAACAGAGAAGGGATGAAAACAATCATCATAGCCCAAAGTCACAGATGTCTTAACCAGGTTCATCAAGCCCATAGCCATAATAGTCTTATAGTCTTCCCTTTAATCTCTCTCTTTCTCTCTCTTACACACACACACACACACACACCCTGACAACATTTCTCTATGTAATTCTGTGGTCTTTTTTCATTCAACATGCACTTAACAGCTATTATATATGTGACTATTTCTTAAAAGTGATGAAGTGAATAAGACAGAGCCCTTTCTATTTATTTTTATTTTTATTTTTATTTTTGGTAGAGACAGAGTCTCACTGTACTGCCCTCGGGTAGAGTACCGTGGCCTCACACAGCTCACAGCAACCTCTAACTCTTGGGGTTACGCGATTCTCCTGCCTCAGCCTCCCAAGCAGCTGGGACCACAGGCGCCTACCACAATGCCCGGCTATTTTTTGTTGCAGTTTGGCCGGGGCTGGGTTTGAACATGCCACCCTCGGCATATGGGGCCGGCGCCCTACTCACTGAGCCACAGGCGCCGCCCAGACAGAGCCCCTTCTAATAAGAACTTACACAAATGTCTTAATGCTGTAATTGGGTAAAGGAGGTGAAGGCTATGTTGGTTAGTAGGATATAAACACTCCAATTGGTACAAATAATCAACACATTAAATCCCATGATGGCATAAATGTATTCATGATCTATGTACAAATAACTTAATAAAAAAAAGAAAAAGAAAAGAACTTACTAACTAAACAGGAAGACTGTAAACTAATACATTTCACTGTTAAAAGTGCAAGGGTACAAGCATTGTTAAGCACCACAGAGATGAGAGTGCTTAAGTGTCAGGGGAATGTGTGGCTTCCTAGAGGCAATTTTCTCCCCGCTGTGTCAGACAAATAGGAGTCGTTTAGGAAGCTGAGCGACAAGGAGAAGTATGCCAGGCAGAGGGGCAAGTATACACCACAGCAGGGACAGTGACCTCCTCAATCTAGTCTTTTGCTATGGCCCATCTCCCTCCATGTGTTGTTCTCTGCCATTTCACAGGACCTAGACCAGGGCACCGAGTGAGTACATGAATGAAGGCATGACATTAACAAAGGGGGTCCAGGCAAGATGCTATAGATTTGTCTCTCCTTGCTCCTCCCACTAAGTAAAATTATAAACCCAGTAAATAATTCAAGAGTACTCTGAAAGGTAAAAAGAGGAAGGTAGAATGACTATAGACCCAATTAGAGAAACAACACTTCATGAGCCATACTGCCACCACCGTTCAGTAACAGGAGGCAGGCTTTGCCCTCACCCAGGTCCCTGACAACACCTGGTAGACCCAGTGGCACTTGCAAAAGGGTGGAGGAGGCGCTCCACCAACAAGAGGCCAGGGGAGGTGTTCCCCATCCCTGTGCACCAGAGACTACCTTCCCTCACCTAGGGGCCTCGGGGTGTCTGAACTGAGGAAAAACCCTCTACACACACAAGCAGCAGATAGGATTGTTGGGTACAGAAGCACCACCAGGTAAACAAATACGACAGCAAAAGCTCTTACAACTAACCACTTTGGAACCACAACTGGCAAAAGCAGAACAAGACCCAAGGAAGCACTCAAATAGAATCTTTAAATAGATTCCACAATCTCCCGACTTAATAGCCAGAATGTCAATTTAAAAAAATCACCCAGGCCGGAGCAGTGGCTCACACCTGTAATTCTAGCACGATGGGAGGCCGAAGCAGGTGGATTGCCTGAGCTCACAGGTTCCAGCCCAGCCTGAGCAAGAGCAAGACCCCCATTTCTAAAAAAAAAAAAAAAAAATTGCCAGCACTGTGGCGGGTGCCTGTAGTCCCAGCTACTCAGGAGGCTGAGGCAAGAGAATCACTTAAACCCAAGAGTTTGAGGTTGCCGTGAGCTGTGATGCCACTGCACTCTTCCAAGTGAGACTCCATCTCAAAAAAAAAAAAAAAATCACCCATCATGAATGCAAAGAACCAGGAAAACATCAGCTTGAACGAGAAGAGATAATCAACTGACAGCAACAACATGAATCATATGTCAGCAAGATCTGACAAAGCCTTTTAAACAGCTATCCTGAAAAGGCTTCAAAAGTAAGTATGATTTCCCTTGAAACAAATGACAAAATATAAAACACCACCACATACAGAAATTGTAAAAAACAAAGAAATGTAAATTATATCACTGAAAAATACGACGATGCAAATTTTAAAAATCAAAGCAAATAAAACACCCTGGACATCTAAATATCAGAGTGACTCTGATAGAGGACATAAAAAATAAACTTGGGGATGGAAAATACAATTTAAAAAATAAAAACAGAGAGAAGGTAAACTTTGAAATAAAGAAATAGACCCTATGAGAACTCTGGGACAATTATCAAAAGAGCCAATACGTATATCACCAGAAATCCAGAAGGAAACGAAAAAGTGAATGGAGTTGAAAGAATATTTGAAGAAATGATGGCTTTTAAATCACCAAATTTGATGAAAATCATAGAATTATAAATTCAAAGAGCTCAGCAATTACTAAATAGGACAAAGTAAAAAAATCACACTTAGATGATTTTGTCATAATCAAACTTAGGTAACTAAAGAAAGAGAAAACATCTTGAAAGCAATCAGAGAAATGATTCATTACATCAAAGGAACATGAATTCAAGGGACAGCAGATATTTCATGAGAAACCTTCAAGGCCCGAAAGAAATGGCACAGAATTTTTTAAGCCCTGAAAGAAAAGAACTATCGAATTCTGTATCGACAAATTCTGTATCTGACAAAATTTCCCTTTAAGAATGAAGGGCAAAGAAAGTGTGAGTAAATATAAATTGGTTTCACAAAAGTACTGGGTACATTGGATATTTTTTCTTCCATCCTTGAGATACTTTACTTAGGAGAATATGTTCCAGCTCTATCCATGTAAACATAAAAGAGGTAAAGTCCCCATCTTTTTTTAAGGCTGCATAGTAATCCATGGTATACATATACCACAATTTATTAATCCATTCATGGATCGATAGGCATTACAACGATAGCCCAGGATGAAGGGGAGAAATGAAGTGGGAAGGGAGGGACGGGGGGAGGTTTGATAGAGGGAGGGTAAACGGTGGGACCACACCTGTGGAGTACATTGTAAGGGTACAAGTCAAATCTATCAAGTATAGAACATAAATGTCTTAACACAATAATCAAGTAAATGAGGCAAAAGCTATATTAATTAGTTTGATTTAAGCACTTCAAATTGTATTAAAAAAATTAACACATTGTTCTCCAAATATGCATAAATGTATTCATGATCTATGTGTATATGACTTAATAAAAGGAAAGAAAAAGAATGAAGGGAAAATCAAGGTATATTGAAATGAAGTAAAACTAAGAGAGTTTGCTGCTAGTCAATCTAGTCTTAAAGAATATTGCCATCCATTAGGGCAATATGCATTAGGAACACCATGAGACATCACTGCCTGCCTATGAGAACAGCTAAAATTTGTGAGTACTGGTAATACCAAATGCTGGTGAAGATGCAGAGAAACTGACCACTCATATGTGCCCCTAAGAGTGTAAAATGATGGCATTTCCTGGGATTGAAATTAAAAAAAAAATTTATGTTTTAAAAGAATGCAGGATAGTATAGTCACTACGAAAAATAGCAATTTTTTAAAAAGTAAACCTTGATAAAATGAAAAGACAAAAATACTGGGAGAAAATATCTGAAAACACATATATGATAAGTTACTGATATCCAAAATACTTAATAAGCTCTTCCTCGGGGCTATCTATAGAGGTGGCAGCCATCTCCTGTTTGGCATTATGAAGATCCCTTGTGAAGCCAAAGAAGATCAAAAAGAGGACCAAGAAGTTTATGTGGCACCAGTCAGACCCATTGTCAGAATTAAGCCTAACTGTGGGAAACCCAGTGGTATTGACAACAGGGTTCAGAGAGGATTCAAGGGACAGATCTTGATGCCCAACATTGGTTATGGGAACAACAAGAAAACAAAGCATATTCTATCCAGTGGTTTCTGGAAGTTCCTCGTCCATGACAACAAGGGGCTGGAAGTGCTGCTGACAGCAACCAATCTTACTGTGCTGAGATTGCTCACAATGTTTCCTCCAAGAACCATAAAGCCATTGTGGAAAGAGCAGCCCAGCTTGCCGTCAGAGTTCACCATTGCCAATGCCAGGCTGTGCAGTGAAGAAAATGAATAGACAGCGCATGGGCACATTTTATTTGTGTTTAAATAAAACCATAGAAACTGCAAAAAAAAAAAAACTAAAGTAAGAAAAAAAGAAAACAGCCCAATTAAAACTGGGCAGAAAATCCAAATGTATACCTCACTGAAGAAGACACACAGATGGCAATGTACAGATGTTGAGCATGTGCAAGGATGCTCAGTCTGTAATAATGCACCACACCAATGCAAGATGTTAATAATAGCGGGGATTGGACAGGGGACTGAACAGGAGAGTATAGGGAATTCTTTGTACCTTTGCTCAATTTTCCTGTAAAATCAAAACTTCCCCCCAAAATAGTCTATTAATTTTTTAAATTAAACATACATGTAACATACAATGCAGAAAGCATACGAAGGGGTATTTCACCCAAAGAAATGAAAATGTCTGTCTACGTAAAAACCTGCACACAAATGCATATGCCATCCTTATATGTAACAGATTCAAACTGAAAACAACCCAAATGTCCATCAAAGCGTGAAGGTTAAGCAAGTTGTGGTACATCTGTACCACAGAATGCTATTCAGAAACAAAAAGGCATAAACTACTGATATAAGCAACAAGTTGGATGGATCTCGAAGGCATTATATGGAGTAAAAATGTCAGTCTCAAAGGTCCCATGTTGTATGATTCCATTTATATGACATTCTGGAAACATTAAAATTATAGAGAGGGAGCAGAGCAGTAGTTGCTAGGGGTTTGAGAGTGTGGAGGTGAAGGGGAGGATGTGTGTGATGATGAAGGGGTGGCAGAGGGAGAATTTTGTGGGGCAGGATGGTTCTTCATCTTGATGTAGTGGTATTTCCATGAATTTATCCACGCGATAAAATGACTATACACAAGACAGGATGAATGACAGCGTAAGATGCTATCTTCTATCTGAACGACAATTTTTAAAATCTCCTAATTCAACAAACTATAAAGTGCAGGGCAGCTTTATGAGGTAAGTAAGTTACAACTTCTCTGAACTAAGCAACTGACCTAACACCTGCAGCTCCCAGATGGCTTCTTGCTCATACGTCTGAGATCTGAACCAGCACCCGTACAGGCCAGCATCCAAGGGGGTGACTTTCTGCAGTCTCAGGGACACCTGCCCTTTGGCGAGGAAGTCCTTGAAAAACACAGTTCTCCCTCTGTAGTCCGGCATCTTCATATGTTCCTGATCTTTCCCGTCCCTGTATTGGTGGACTACAGCATAGAGCTTATTCTTGAAGAACCGGACTTCCATGGTCTCTGCATTTGTCTCCGGGGAGAGGAAGCAGGAGAACAGCACATCCTCCCCCACCAAGACCCGTGCTGGCCTGTCCAGCCCAATCACCTGCCACTGACCTGTGGGAGGAAGCACAGCAACAGATTAACCGGGCAAAACTCAAGCCCTCCACTCACTCAACTCAGGCAGGGGTGTCACTGTCTCCTTACCAAGGCAAGTGAGTTGCATCTGTGTACCCCCTTACCCTTGACAGAACACGCCCACATCACACACATCCTAGAGGTGTGATTTATCAATATTCTCATTGTAGAAATGAGAGAACCATGTCTTAGAGAGAGGAAGTATGTTACACGTAGTAGAGGCACTTTACAATTGCAGACCCTCTGACCAGAGATCCTATACCCACATTCTCTCCCCTTGGCATAACTGAAATCTCACAACAGCCCCTTTTCTATCTTTCTTGCTGAAAACCAAAGATGATCTGGTTTCAATGACCCAGCAGGAAGCATGTGACCACAGATCTCCAGTTTGGGGGAATTTGTGCAGGTTTTCTTCAAGCACAAGGTCATGTTTTGTAAATGTTTCATGGATACAGTAAAGGAAGATATACTTTCCAACTACGGATTGAAGGTTTATTTGTGCTTCCCTGCTCTTTTAGTCTATCAACTCTGCCAGCATTTGAGGATGTGCTGTGACATTATGACAGGAGATTCTGCAGCTTTTATTTCAGAGATTTGTTCCTCAGTGGATTCCTGCTGCAGCATGGTCTTTTCATGGCTTTTATCTTTCCACTCTATAATTTGGGTCTTGACTGGTGCTTCATTTAATACTTCATCACCCTGTGTCTTACCATCATTTTTTCTTAGCACGGCTTTGTTCTAATTTTCATTTTGAAACTTTCTTCATCATCTTGTTTAAAGTGCAATAACTATTTACTCTTCAGGTTCCCTACATAACAGACCCATGCAGACAGGGCCTGTCTGTTCTGCCCAGCACAGCATTCCCTCTGGCCAGCACAGAGTATGGACCCCAGAAACAAAATGCTGAGCACAAATGTCTCTAGCAGCCCATATAGCCTATGGCTAGAAGGAGTGAGAGTTATAAGAAATACCTGTATAGCTCAATAATGGAACACCTTGGTGGAAAGGGCACGGAGACGGATTTAGCTCTCCTAACAAGCATGAGAGCTGGCCAGATGAGAGCAGTGGTGAATTGGCAGTCTCTACACCTGTGGTGTTGAGAGGCACGAATCAGCCTTATATTAGGCTGGAGGAGCAGGCAGTCAGGAGCATGTGCATTCTATCACGGACTCGCTTACTCTGACTCTGTCTCCTCTCCTGCCTGCAGAACGCCAGCATGGCGTCTCTCTACTGAACATCTATTCTAAGACTGTTTTACTCTCTGTAAGACACACTTTCTCTTTCTAGCTAAAGTAGATAGCCCTCAGGCACCTAAGAGACCTGAGCAAGGTAACTTAGCGGTCCGTGTCCAGAACCTAGTTAAGTCAGGCCTAAGAAGTGGCTAGTCCTGGGCCCTGACAAATATCTTTCTTACTTAGTCATCTTCTTAATAATCATTTCAGCAAAAGACACAGTTTGTAATGATTATATATTTTTCCTTCAGGAGTCCACAATGCGTGGAGCTCTACTCCCTTCAACTTCTCTGCATATGCATTCTCCTGGAGAGGACGTCTTGACCGACCCTCATGGGTTCATTATGGCCTGTGTGTGTATCAGACACAAGGCTGGTCTCCCACTGTGGATTCCCAAACCAATGAATTTAAAAATTTTATCACCAATCATTTCTTCCTTTATATGTTTTATAAATCTTTTTGAAGTCTACTTATTTATGCATCTACCAGATAAGTATTATTGCATGAAATGAGACTTTGCATTGTAACCTCTGTCCAGCTACTGACCTGGCAAAGCAGACACTGAGGCCATGTCTCTCCCCTCCCCTCCCCTGTGGGGCCTGGCCAGTGTCCTTCTGCTGAGTGTTTCCTTTTTGATTTTGGAACCTCCCCTCCCCGCCCCCTGTGGGGCCTGGCCAGTGTCTTTCTGCTGAGGGTTTCCTTTTTGATTTTGGAACCTCCCCTCCCTGCCCCCTGTGGGGCCTGGCCAGTGTCCTTCTGCTGAGTGTTTCCTTTTTGATTTTGGAACCTCCCCTCCCCGCCCCCTGGGGGGCCTGGCCAGTGTCTTTCTGCTGAGGGTTTCCTTTTTGATTTTGGAACCTCCCCTCCCCGCCCCCTGTGGGGCCTGGCCAGTGTCTTTCTGCTGAGGGGCCTGGCCAGTGTCTTTCTGCTGAGGGTTTCCTTTTTGATTTTGGAACCTCCCCTCCCCGCCCCCTGTGGGGCCTGGCCAGTGTCCTTCTGCTGAGTGTTTCCTTTTTGATTTTGGAACCTCCCCTCCCCGCCCGCTGTGGGGCCTGGCCAGTGTCCTTCTGCTGAGTGTTTCCTTTTTGATTTTGGAACCTGCTCAGTGGGTTTCAGGGCAGCTAAAAAATGCAGAGATTTTTAACAACTAGGAGAGCACATCTTAACCAGTGGGGATAGGAGGTAGTAGATGTTGGATGATTCTGAGCTCCTTCTGCGTCTTCCTCAGAAGGCCCTAATGGGACTGTGTCCCCACTTCCCACAGCACTGACCTGCTTGGTACAACCTCTCTTTTTGCTTCCCTCCTCCTGGCTTTGCTATTCTCCCCTCCCTCACCTGACACACCTAGCATTAGCCCCTGACCTCCCTTTCCTAGAGGATTTACTAGGAAGGGCTTACATTGTGAGTCCTCCCTCTGTCACTTGGAAGGTACAAGTATCTCCTACAATTCAGGAGTGACTTTCTCAAGGACCTGAAAGGCATTCCTTTGAAATGTAAGCCTGATAAGGGACAGGCTCCACCTCCTCTCTGTGGGAGGACAGAATCCTGACTTCAGTGGCTGCCAGTACCAGGCACAGCCTAATGGCATTTACATTGAACAACCTTTCTACCTTCTACTTTTCTGACTTTACTGAGCCCCTACTCCCCCACCCCTTATTCTCCCTTTAAAAAGTCCAGTAACTTCAGAACAAATCAAAGTATGATTTAGCTCATGCTAGACTGTATTCCCTATTTCAATAGTAATATCCACCTCTGTTTATCTTTGAAACTTCCCCTGGGGCCAGCAAGAAAAAATACAGCTATAGTTGAGCAATTACCATGCATCAGCGGAGCTCTGTGCCACACGCTTTATATATAAGGTCATGCAGTTGTCACTACAGCCCTGTCAGGAATATGATAACCATCTCTCCATGTCATGACTAGCAAAGTGACACCTAGAGAAGTTCTGAGCACAAAGCTCATAAGCAGAGAAAATCAGCTTTTTTTAAAAAAAAAATAGTTTTCTTCTGATTTCATTTCCATAATGTCTGTTGCTTCTCCCCAGACAGAAAGCAGACAAAGAAGTTGATCAAGAAATGGATGATAATTACTTTACATGAGAGGCTATCTTATGTGTTATGCACAGGGACTCTGAAGGGGCAACAGCGAGCATGTTTTGAAGCCCTCATTCTCCTTTCATAGCTCTGTTTAGCAAAACAGACACAGTTAGAAGGTGGCAGGAAGTGACCACAGCTGACTGAACCTTTAACAGCTAGACACTCACTGCCCAGAGACCAGAGTTCTACTCCCACCTCCAGCTACTTTTGTGAATTTTATTCAATTACTCTGTATCCTGAACGGGCTTTGTGCTGAAGGTAACTGGTGGAGAAATAAAAGTGGATTTCTGCCCAGAATGTTCCATGTTCCAACGTATTTCTCACTTAAACAGGCATACACCTTCCCCTCCGCACAGATCACATACCCCAGGTGTTTCCAAATCAACATTCACAGATGAACACATTATCTCTTCTCTCAAATGTTCTGAATAGTGTTTCCTTCCAGCCAGGCACCCAAGTCATAAATCCAGATGTGCCACTAAAGACACCCCCCATCTAAACCCTCACAACCTATCTGGAGCAAACATTTAATGATTTACCCTGACATTCTTGGTATACACCCTCTCTACTACTTTGGCCTCTTTTCAGCCACCGGCTACTATTCCTGGACTGTTGCAACAGTTTCAACAGTGCCTGAGTCCTTTACATTGCCCTGTACTCCCCACATCCCTGACATCCGTAATTGCCAGGAAAGAACTAAGAGAAGCTAGGAGAGTGCAAAAAATTAAGGTATTCCCAGGTCTCAACTATAACTTGAACTTTACCTAACAAACACAATGTAACCTAATCATTTGTACCCTCATGTTAATCTACAATGAATTAAATAAATCAATAAATACATAAAAGATATCCACGCTCCATTGTGTTGCAGTCATTGTAACTGAAGAATCCAAACTGTTACTCAAACACAAAGGGACAGAGAACGGTTCCAGCCTGCATAGCTTACCTGACCCCAGCTGGAGGAGACTGAGGACCAAAGCCAGCACGAGGGCCATAGATTGTCCTGCAGATCAAGCTTATGCCCTGGAGACATACAACAACATGGAAGCATGAACAGATTAGAGAGAAGAGGAGATCAGGCCAGCAGTCCAGGTGCATAAGTTATGGGCAGGCTCTGCATAAGCTTCTGCTGAACTTTTCAGTTTTTAGTCTTCCTCCCCTTGACATAGCTGTACAACTGTGGGGCTCTGGACTTTGAATCACTGCATTAATTAGCAGGCCATAAATGTCTATTGCAGAGCAGGGAAATAAAGATAGAAAGAAGGGAGGGTACACTGGGAGGGGATCTGGCCCTTTGGCAAAACTATCACTGGTGAGTGGCATGGGACTGTCAGATGCCAGGATATTTAAAGGCCCAGTCTGGCAGGCAGAGTGGCATGGTGGGTGAGTATCTGGTTCCTGAAAGAGAGCTTTGTGCAGCACAATGTAGTGGGGTCACTCTGGAAGGCATAAGCAAGAGCAGCCAAGACCAACATTTCCCGGGACAGTTGGAGGAAATCATGCTGCTCTTATTTTGAGTTCAAGGCCAGGACTTTGATCACAAGGCCAGATGTTGAAGAACTTGCTTGAACAAGATAGTGTCTTGATCCATGATTGCAAGAGGGACTTTACCTAACAATTGCAATCAGTGTAACCTGGCTTATTGTACCCTCAATGAATCCCCAACAATAAAAAAAAAAAAAAAGATAGTGTCTTGATCTTCAATAATCTAAGAAACTGGAAACAGTACTAGGGCAGTGCTTTCAGCAGGGGGAAAGTAAAGACTATTCATTCATTACTGGATATGAGGAGCCATGGCACCCTAATTAGAGTTTGCAGTCTTTGCAAACACATGGAAACTTACAATTAGACTGTTTACTAGACCAGAAAACAAGTGTCCACACATACCAAAAATTCACGAAAACAAAGAACACATTCTCTAACTATATCATAACTGAGATAAAAAGCAATTTAAAAACTTAGGACACTATTCACACTTAGAGGTCACTGATAACACAATTTTGCATAGCTCATGAGCCCAAAAAAGAAATTGTAATAATAGTTAAAATATATTTGGAATAAAACAATAACGAAAATGCCACATTTAGGCTAAATCTAAAACACAACATCAATTGCTGGCAAGAATGTAGGATGGGAGGAGCCAAGATGGCCGACTGGAGCCAGCTTTCAACAGAAGCTCCTGTCCAGAGGGAGAAATAATGGCCAGAACCAACCAAGAAAGCTGAAGGTCGGGAGCTGAACTGAGAGAGAAGAGTGATAAGTTTACATCATTCCTGCTGAGGCAAGCTGGGACTCCAAGGAAGCAAATATCAGGTACAAAACCCATCCCAACAAGGACGAGAGTCCATCCCCTTCCCCCTGCAAAGAGAGTGGCTCGCTGTGGGCTCTCTGAAAGCCATCTATGAACAGAAAATCTCTTGTTTCACCCCACGGGAGAAAGTGGCTGAACTCCAGGACTCCTTCTCCAGAGAGATTCCACTGCAAGTTGGGGCAGTCTCTTGCTTGGAATGAAAGTTGAACAAATATTTTTTCCTGCCTTTGTGAACTCCCAGTCCACACTTCCCCCCTCTCCTGGCAGTCTGGAAGCCTACCCCCTGCAGAACCCAGAGTGTCTGGTGGTTTCTAGCCAGAGCTGGACATCTCATGGGCTGTGGAGCAGCTGCACTGCAACTGTAACTCTAGTAGAAACAGGGAATCACAAGAGGAGGGATACTTGCCCTTGGCCACCAAAGAAAGTACGTAGTGTGGGGACCCCAGCAGCAGCACCTCCAATAGGCAGTGGCTCCACCTCCAACAGGGGACTACCGCACCTCTGAACTGCCCCCGTTGCATGTCCCACCTGCAGCAGTGACACCTCCTACCCTCTGCGGCTGCACCTCCCACACACGGTGAGGGCACCTCCCCTTGGCCAGCCACACATCCGACCCACCACAGTGCCACCCTTGACTGTGGTGGTGGCACCACAGACTCTTGGGGGCAGCACACTCCTGCTGGGGGTCAAATTTTGGTGAGACACCTCCCCAGTTCTGTGGACCACCAGAGGGAGCCAGACCTTGCCCCGTAGGGGTTCCAAAGGAGGAGTGTGGCCAGAGCAGAGGTGTGGTCTGTGAGGGAGATAATCACACCTTGCCACAGTAATCCCGGCTCAGAACAGACACAGGTGGAACGCTCCCCAGTTTCCATTGAGCATACTCCCCTGTTTCCATTGAGCACTCGAGGTAGTCAGGCTTCAGATCCCCCTGCTGGCTGGTGGCAGAGTGCAGTGGCCTGGCTGAGGAGGCATTGACTTCCCTTTGACTCTGGCAAATAAAAAGCCCTGGTGCATTTTCTCATTGGAAGGAACTGGGCCACAACCCCGGGGTTATCAGTGACTGGGCATTATGGAAGCAAGGTGGGGAAGGAGGCACCAGCCACTCTAGACTAACCCTTTTCTTGAGTGGGCCTTCTGCCGGTGGACCCCTGCTGTCTAGTTGTTGGACACCTTTTGATCTCTCCCACTTGATCTACATTTGTGCTGACTGGGACAACTGGTTTGGAACTATTGACCTGGGCTGATCACCTGATCACCTACAAGGTTGTACCCTGGCTGTGTTACAATAGGAGGATATGATTCTCCTGTTTCAGTAGTTGCCCCATAGAGGGGCAGGGTGTCTTAGTTGTTTGTATTTCTCCACAGCTGAGATTTCAGCCCAAAGCCACTGATTCATAAGGATAGGATAGAGAGGATACATGTCAAATCTATTAAGTATCAAGTATAAATGTCTTAACACAATAATTAAGTAAATGAGGTGAGGGATATATTAACCAGTACAATGTAAGTATTCCAAATTGTATATGAAATCAGCACATTGTACCCCTGAAATTCATTAATGTCCACATGTTCTACCTCTTTGTGATTTAATAATTTAAAAAAAAGGATAGGATAGAGACTAGCTGATTGCAAGACAGAGCCATCTAGCCCCATTACACCAAGCAGGTCCACAGAATCCCAGGCTGCAGTACCGAATGGGACTTTTGTAAAGCTGTAGGGGAAAAGCCACAGTCACCAGTCCCAGCTCTTTGGTAAATCACTGGTTAATTACAACTCCAAGAGCCCTCAATCCAATTTCACCTTACCAGCTTTTCTAGCCACACAGTGAAAAATAATAATGAGGAAGAATCAGTGAATCAGTTGTGGCAACATGAATAACCAGAGGAGATCACCTCCCCCAAGGAATGACAAAGGACACACACCAGAAGATCCCATTCATAACCAAATGGCTGAGATGTCAGAAATCAGGTTCAGAATTTAGACGGCAAATAAGATTAATAGAATGGAAGTAAAGTTGGAATTAGAAATTCAAGGAGTAATTCAAAAGTTGTCTCAAGAATTCAATGAATTCAAAGACAAAATACCCAAATATTTTGACATATTGAGGCAAGAAATTGTACCCCTCAAAGACCTGAGAAATACAGTAGAATCTCTCAGTAACAGGAGCAGGAAGAAGAAAGGACCTCTGACAAAGCTCTTGAATGTTCCCAAATTCTCAAAGAGGCAGAGAAGTGGAGAGCAAAAATGGATCATTCCCTGAGAGAGTTGTGGGACCACTCCAAAAGAACAAACATTTCCCTGATAGGAATTCACGAAGGGTAAGAGGATGGTCCTAAAGGCACAGGTACTCTACTCCAAGATATCATAGAGGAGAACTTCCCAAGCATGGCAAAAGATACAGAAGTTCAGATGGTAGACAGTTTCAGAACCCCAGAACAATTCAATCCAAATAAAGCATCTCCTAGACACATTGTAATTAACTATACCAAAGTTAACATGAAGGAGAAAATTCTGCAAGCAGCCAGATATAAGAAAATGATAACCTTCAAGGGGAAGAATATTAAAATGACTGCAGATCTCTCTGCTGAAACTTTTCAAGCCAGTAGAGGATGGTCATCAACCTTCAATCTCTTTAAAAAACAAACAAACAAACAAAAACTTTCAGCCAAGGATCCTGTGTCCAGCTAAACTGAGTTTCATTTGGGACAAAGAAATCAAATACTTCAATAACATGCACATGTTGAAGAAATTTGCCATAACTAAACCAGCTCTCCAGGATAGTCTCAGACCCATCCTCCACAGTGACTAGCACAATGCTCTATCACCAAAATAAGCTCACTCAGAAATTTTTGATCAAAATTCAACTTCCACAGTGGCAAAGGGATTAAAAATGTCCACTAGACTTTTGAAAAATTTGACACCTAAAATATTACCAGACTTATCAATTCTCTCAATTAATGTGAATGGTTTAAATTGTCCTCTAAAGAGGTACAGGTTGGCTGACTGGATACAGAAAATCAGACCAGATAGCTGCTGAATACAAGAATCATCTTACTATAAAGGATAAAAATAGATTCAGAGTGAAGGCATGGTCATCTATAATTCAGGTAAACGGAAATCAGAAAAAAGCAGGGGTTGCAATTTTATTTGCAGATACAATATGCCTTAAACCAACAAACGTAATGAAACATAAGGATGGTCATTACATACTTGTCAAGGGAAAAACTCAGCATGAAGAGATTTCAATTACTAATATTTATGCACCCAACCAGAATGCTCCTCAATTTATAAAGAAGACTCTAACAGACATGAATGATTTGATATCTTCCAGGACCATAATAGTTGGAAATTTTAACACCCTATTGTCAGTGGTGGACAGATGCTCCAAGAATAAGCAAAGAAATTTTAGACTTAAATTTAACCCTGGAACAAATGGACTTAATAGACATCTACAGAACATTTCATTCCAACAAAACCGAATACGCATTCTTCTCATCATCACATGGAACATCCTCCAAAATTGATCACATCTTAGGTCACAAGTCTAACCTCAGCAAATTTAAATGAATAGAAATTATTCCCTGTATTTTCTTGGACCATCACAGAATAAAAGTTGAACTTAATAACAGGAATCTTCATACTCCTACAAACTAATGGAAACCAAATAATCTTAGGCCGAATGATAGCTGGGTCATAGACGAGATTAAGAAGGAAAGTGCCAAATTTGGGGAACAAAATGATAATGAAGACACGAATTATCAGAACCTGTGGGATACTGCAAAGGCAGTCCTAAGAGGGAAATTCAGAGTGTTGCAAGCCTTCCACAAGGGAACAGAAAGAGAAGAAGTCAACAACTTAATGGGACATCTCAAGGAACTAGAAAAGGAAGAATATTCCACTTTCCAGAAGAAGAAAAGAAATAACCAAAATTAGAGCAGAATTAAATGAAATTGAAAACAAAAGAATCATTCAACAGATCAATGAAACAAAAAGTTGGTTTTTTGGAAAGATTAACAAAATTGATTAACCTTTGGCTAAACTAACCAGAAATAGAAAAATAAAATCTCTAATATCATCAATTCAGAAATGACAAAGGCGAAATAACAGCAGACACCTCAGAAATTCAAAAAATCTTTAATGAATACTATAAGAAATTCTATTCTCAGAAATATGAAAATCGGAAGGAAATAGACCAATACCTGGAAGCACACCACTTTCCTAGACTCAACCAGAAAGAATTTGAAACATTGAATAAACCTATATCAAGTACTGAAATAGCATCAACTATGTGAAATCTCCCTCAAAAAGAAAAGTCTGGGACCAGATGGCTTCACATTAGAATTCTACTAAACCTTTAAAGAGGAATTAAGACCTATATTACATAACCTTTTCCAAAACAGAAAAATGACTACTTCCCAACTCATTTTATGAAGCAAATATCACCCTGATCCCCAAACCAAGAAAATACACAACAAGAAATGAAAATTATATCTTTAATGAAATAGATGCAAAAATATTCAATAAGATCTTAACAAACAGAATCCAGAAATACATCAAACAAATTATACACCATAATCAAGTGGGTTTTATCCCAGTGTCTCAAGGTTAGTTCAACCTACATAAATCTATAAATATAATACATCATATAAACAAAATAAAAAACAAAGACCATATGATTCTCTCAATTGATACAGAAAAAGGTTTTGATAATATCCAGCATCCATTCATGATTAGAATACTTAAGAAAATAGGTATAGAAGGGACATTTCTCAAATGATAGAAGCCATCTACAGGAAACCCACAGCCAATATCATATTGAATGGAGTTAAATTGAAAACATTTCTACTCAGATCAGGAACCAGGCAGGGATGCCCATCACCTCCACTGCTATTTAACATTATAATGGAAGCCTTGGCCATCAAAATCTGTCAAGAGAAGGCAATCAAAGGTATACAAATATGGTCAGAAGAGATCAAACTTTCATTCTTCACAGATGATATGATTTTATACCCGGAAAACCCTAGGGACACAACTTCAAAACTCTTAGAAGTGATCAAGGAATACAGCAGTGTCTCAGGATACAAAATCAATACTCACAAATCAGCAGCTTTTATATATACCAACAAAAGTCAAGCGGAAAAAACAGTCAAGGACTCTATTCATTTTACAGTAGTCCAAAAGAACATGAAATATTTGGGAATTTACCTAACAAAGGATGTGAAAGATTTCTATAAAGAGAACTATGAAACTCTAAGAAAAGAAATAGCTGAAGATGTTAACAAATAGAAAAACATACCATGCTCATGGCTGGGAAGAATTAACATTGTTAAAATGTCCATATTACGGGGCGGTGCCTGTGGCTCAGTGAGTAGGACGCCGGCCCCATATGCCGAGGGTGGCGGGTTTGGACCCAGCCCCGGCCAAACTGCAACAGAAAAATAGCCGGGCGTGTGGCGGGCACCTGTAGTCCCAGCTGCTCCGGAGGCTGAGGCAAGAGAATCGCGTAAGCCCAAGAGTTAGAAGTTGCTGTGAGCCGTGTGAGGCCACGGCACTCTACCCAAGGGCGGTACAGTGAGACTCTGTCTCTACAAAAAAAAAAAAAAAAAAAATGTCCATATTACCCAAAGCATTATACAAATTTAATGCAATCCTATTACGGCATCTCTGTTATACTTTAAAGATCTGGGAAAAAATAGTACTTTGTTTTATATGGAATCAGAAAAAAACCTTGAATACCCAAGACATTACTCAGAAATAAAAACAAATCATGAGGAATCACGCAGACTATACTATAAATCTACAGTGATCAAAACATCCTGGTACTGGCACAAAAATAGAGAGGTAGATATATGGAACAAATAGAGAACCAAGAGATGAACCCAGACACTTATCATTTGATCTTTGATAAGCCTATCAAAAACATAAATTGGGGAAAAGATTTCCTATTTAACAAATGGTGCTGGGAGAATTGGCTGACAACTTGTAGAAGACTGAAACTGGACCCACAACTTTCACCATTAACAAAAATTGACTCTCACTGGATAAAAGATTTAAACTTAAAACATGAAACTATAAAGATCCTTGGAGAGAGTGCAAGGGAAACACTTCAAGAAATTGGCTTGAGAGAATATTTTATGAGGACACCCCCCCCCGGGCAATTCAAGCAACACCAAAAATACATTACTGGGATCTGATCAAACTAAAAAGCTTCTGCACAGCCAAGAACACAGTAAGTAAAGCAAGAAGACACCCCTCAGAATGGGAGAGAATATTTTCAGGTTACATTTCTGACAAATGTTTGATAAACAGAATCCACAGAGAACTCAAACTTATTAACAAGAAAAGAACAAGTGATCCCATTTCATTGTGGGCCAGAGACTTAACAGAAGATTCTCTGCAGAAGACAGGCGCATGGCCTACAGACACATGAAAAAATGCTCAGCATCTTTAATCATCAGAGAAATGCAAATCAAAACCACTTTGAGATATCATCTAACTCCAGTAAGATTAGCCCACATAACAAAATTCCAGAACTACAGGTGTTAGCATGGATGTGGAGATAAGGGAACACTTCTGCACTGCTGGTGGGAATGCAAACTAATACATCTCTTCTGGAAAGAAGTTTGGAGAACTCTTAGGGAACTAAAAGTAGGCCTGCTGTTTGATCCTGCAATTCCTCTACTAGGTATATACCCAGATGACCAAAAATCACTTTACAACAAAGATATTTGCAAAAGAATGTTTATTGCATCTTTATTGCAGTTTATTTGCACAAGGATGTTTATTTCAATTCATAACCACCAAGTTATGGAAGCAGCCCAAGTGCCCATAGATCCATGAATGGATTAAGAGATTGTGGTATATTTATACCATGGAATATTATGGAGCCTTAAAAAGGATGGAGACTTTACCTCTTTTATGTTTACATGAATGGAGCTGGATCATATTATTTTTAGTAAAGTATCTCAAGAATGGGGAAAAATTATCCAATGTACTCAATACTATTATGAAATCAATACATAATCACCCACACTTTCATACGAAAGATAAAACACAATTATAGACCAGAAAGAAGGAGAGAAGAGGAGGGCGAGGGAAGGGAAAGTGGGTGGACAGGTGGAGCAAGGGTAATTGGTGGGACCTCACCTACTGTGCATATTGCAAGGGTACATGTCAAATATATTAATGGCAGAGTATAAATGTCTAATCACAACAATTAAATAAATGAGGTGAATGGTATGTTTACCAGTTTGATGTGAACATTCCAAATTGTATATAAAATCAGCTCATTGCACCCATAAATTCAGTAATGTACACAGTTATGATCTAATAAAAAATAAAAATAAATAAATATGAATGTAGGACAACAGAGACTCTCATTTATTGCTGGTGGAATGCAAAATGTGATATCCCCTTTATAAGACTGTTTGGAAGTGTCTAACAAAAATAAAGCATAGTCTTATAATATGACCCAGCAACTGTACTTCTGGAATTTACCCAAATTAGCTGAAAATTCATATCCATACAAACGTTTGAACATGAATGTTTATATCATCTTTATTCATAATTGCCAAAAAAATTGAAGGCAATCAAGACACCTTGCAACAGGTGAATAAATAGACAGACCATGTTATATCCACACAATGGAATAATATTCAGCAATTAAAATAAATGATCTGTCAGAGTGACTTAAGGAAGATAGGAGAATTGAAGTTCTAGATCTCATTTCTCTACAAAAGTATCAATTAAACAATGATATACAGACCAAAATTCATAAAGATCCAGAAGCCATTTATTATCCAGAAGCCATCTGGTCCTGGACTCTTCTTTTTTGGAATTTTCATATAGTTGATACTATATGAAGTTGAAATGCATTGAAGCAGCTTCAAAAATACACTACTCAGACCTGATCAAACTAAAAAGCTTCTGCACAGCCAAGAACACAATAAGTAAAGCGAGCAGACAGCCTTCAGAATGGTAGAAGATATTTGCAGGTTATGTCTCCAACAAACGTTTAATAACCAGAATCCACAGAGAACTCAAATGTATAAGCAAGAAAAGAAGAAGTGATCCCATCTCAGGCTGGGTAACGGACTTGAAGATAAACTTCTCTGAAGAACAGGCACATGGCCTACAGACATATGAAAAAATGCTCATCATCTTTAATCTTCAGAGAAATGCAAATCAAAAGTACTTTGAGATATCATCTAACTCCAGTAAGATTAGCCCATATCACAAAATCCCAAGACCAGAGATGTTGGCGTGGATGTGGAGAAAAGGGAACACTTCTACACTGCTGGTGGGAATGCAAAATAATACATTCCTTTTGGAAAGATGTTTGGAGAACACTTAGACATCTAAAAATAGATCTGCCATTCAATTCTATAATTCCTCTACTAGGTATATATCCAGAAGACCAAAAATCACATTGTAACAAAGATATTTGTACCAGAATGTTTATTGCAGCCCAATTCACAATTGCTAAGTCATGGAAAAAGCCCAAATGCCCATTGATCCACGAATGGATTAATAAATTATGGTATATGTACACCATGGAATATTATGCAGCCTTAAAGAAAGATGGAGACTTTACCTCTTTCATGTTTACATGGATGGAGCTGGAACATATTCCTCTTAGTAAAGTATCTCAAGAGTGGAAGAAAAAGTATCCAATGTACTCAGCCCTACTATGAAACTAATTTGTGGCTTTCACATGAAAGTTACAACCCAGTTATAACCTAAGAATATGGGGAAGGGGGAGAGGGAGGGAACGGAGGGGGGAGGATGGGCGGAGGGAGGGTGATTGGTGGGATTACACCTGCGGTGCATCTTACAAGGGTACATGTGAAACTTAGTAAATGTAGAATATAAATGTCTTAACACAATAACTAAGAAAATGCCAGGAAGACTATTTTAACCAGTGTGATGAAAATGTGTCAAATGGTCTATAAAACCAGCGTATGGTGCCCTATGATCACATTAATGTACATAGCTATGATTTAATAATTTAAAAAAAGGAAAAAAAGAAAAGAAAAGAAAAAAGGTGCAGCCCTTGTGGGAAGAGGGGGGTCAAGGACCTCCAAGGCAGAAATGAAACTAAGACTCAGGAGAGAGAAAGAAGTGTTTCCATTCAGGTCAAAGAGCAGATTTCCCTTAGCAAACAGCCTAATGAGATAAGGTTAGGGAGGGGCATAATCAGGGGATGAGGTGCTGTCTCCACCTTGCACCTTCAGCCCCTCACCTGTGGTTCCATCTGGGCCCAGCCTCAGTCCAGACATCTTCCTTCTGCTTGGTCTGCACCCTGACGCTTTTTGATTGTGTTCAGACTCTACTCAGTTAATGATACTTATTGAATGTCTATACACCCCGGGGCAGGGACAGGGCTCCAGAGACACATAGGTCTCTGCTCTAATAGGAAAGGCTTCCATGTAAACATAACTGTGGTGCATGTGTAAGGTTCTGCAGCAGGAATGTGATGCCACAGAGGAGGGGAAACAATGCTGAGGGGCTGACAGGATGGGTCTCTCAGAGGAAGGTATATCTGGATAAAGAGGGCTAATCAGGTAAATGAGAGGTGGGCACTTCTGCCTGTGGAGCATAAGAGAGAAGCTGGGGAACGTGAAAAGCATGAGAAACCCAGTGTGGGGAGGCAGAGCATGATGGCGGACAGGATGGACGGGTAGCCCAGCTCTCCCAAGTCATCAGGTGAGAGGAAGGGGGGTCTGGACCTTTTCCCCACGTGGATTATCGTTGTGGACAGACAGCTGGAGATGCACGGTGAATTGGTGGATTGCTGTATATGAGGTGTAATTTAAAACCACGAACTCTGTTGTGAGATTTTCCCTGCTTGGTCGTGCTGGCTGGCAGGCCCCTCCTTCATAGAGCACAGCAGTTTGCAATTCCTGGCAGAACCCAACTGACGAAAATTTATTCCTGAGCAGAGTTTGGCACCCGAAAGGGGAGCCACTCAGAATCACAAGGAACTAAGCAACCCGATGGAAAATTGAAAGGAAGAGATGCCTCCCGGGAAACAGACATTTTGAATTGTCTGAAATGGCGGGCAACTTCCCCCAGAACAACAGGAGTGATTAAATAGACCAGACCATTCCTGGTGGGGAATATTGGTGAAGGCTGCACAGCGAACTGGCGGGTGGCCAAACTCAAAATTAATGTTTACATGGATGGAGCTGGAACATATTCTTCTTAGTAAAGTATCTCAAGAATGGAAGAAAAAGTATCCAATGTACTCAGCCCTGCTATGAAATTAATTTATGGCTTTCACATGAAAGCTATAACTCAGTTATAACCTAAGAATATGGGGAAGGGGGAGAGGGAGAGGAGAGAGGGGGAGGAGGGGCAGAGGGAGGGTGATTGGTGGGATTACACCTGTGGTGCATCTTACAAGGGTACATGTGAAACTTAGTAAATGTAGAATATAAATGTCTTAACACAATAACTAAGAAAATGCCAGGAAGGCTATGTTAACCAGTGTGATGAAAATGTGTCAAACTGTTTACAAAACCAGTGTATGGTGCCCATGATCGCATTCATGTACACAGCTATGATTTAATATTAATAAAAAAAAAGAAAAAAAGAAACCCAGTATGGGCAGAGAGAAGGCCAGGAAGTGAAGCCAGTGGTTTGGATCTGGTCATTGCAGATGTTGAGTCATGGCAAGGAGTCAGCACTTTATCTGTGAATAGAGGAGGGTCTTAAGGGTTCAGAATAAACTAGAGACTTCTGTCAAAGAACTAAAAGGCTGGTGCTATAATCTAGGAAGACAGATGAGGAGCTGGCAGTGAGGACACCAGCCAACCAATCTGATGCCAGGTGCAGACAGGCTGCAGTGACAGAGGTGAGGACTTTGGATTTTACCTGTATAATAGTGTGGTGAATATACCCTTTCACTGAAATAACTGTTCTCAATCACTTGCTCAACTGGCATTCTTAGAGTCATCTTTTATAAATGTGTCTTTAAAGAGCGGAACATTCCTGTCCTTCCAGACAGCCAGGAGGAAGAAGAACACGGACGAGTATACAGGGAAGGTTGTGTGGACTGGATATCCACACATCACTCTCCCTGACATCCCACTGGCCCAAGGTAGGTCAGACCTAACTGCAAATCAGGCTGAAAAATGTGGTCCAGCCATCTGCCAGGAGAAGGGGTAACAGGAGTCTGCAGCCCCTGCCGTAGGGGGGAGTAGAACAGTGGCACCCAAAGATGGCTACACAGTAATCCAAGGAACCTTACATAGGAAAAGGGATTTTACAGATATGCTTAAAGGTGTAGATCTTGAGAGAGAGACTTTTGGATTATCTAGGTAGGCCCAGTATAATCACATGAATCATTAAGTGTAGGATAAAGAGCGTAGACTGAAAGGGGAGATTACAAGCATGAGGCACACTCAATCTACCATTACTTATTTTGAAGATGGAGGAAGGAGGTCACAGCTAAGAAATGTGGGCAGCCTTTAAAAGCTGGGAATGGCCCTCAACTGACAGCCAGCAAAGAAAGAGGGACTCAGTTTTACAACCTCAAGTAATTGAATGTACAAGAAAACAGATTGTCTCCTAGAGTCTCCAGAAGGAAATACAGCCCTGCCTTTGATATCTGTGTCAGAACTCTGGCCTATAGAACCATAGGATAGTAAATTTGTGTTGTTTAAGCCACCATGTTTGTGGAAATTTATAATGGCAGCAAAGAAAAAAAATCTAATATAACCCTATATTGGGCGTTTTGTGGTTGGAGTAGTCACTATACATTCAGGAAGAAGTTTCATAATCAGTTGAAAAACGGGACTTTGGGAGTCATTGGCTAACATATGGAGAAGGAAACCACCAGAAAGAGCTTGGAGTATGAAGAATTGAGAACCAAGAAGTGAATCTTGGAGAATAAAAGTCTTCAGTAGATCCAGGTAGAATGACAGGTGGAATGACAGAAGCCAACCAGGAACTAAAATGAGGTGAGGACTTCAAAAGAAAGAGGAGGTCTGCAGTTCCAAGTGCAAGATGAACAGAAGCAGACAGGGTCTGTGTCTTCACCCTTCACTCAGCCCTGCTCTGTCCTGCACCACGAGACTTTCTCTACTCAGAGGGAAGACCCTCAGCCAGCTCCCCTTATGGAGCAAACTGGGTTCCAGAGGGTTTCCTGTTGGTAAGGTGATACAGAGGAGATGGCCCTGTCTTGGAATTCTTTTCTCAGCTTCAGCCTTGGTCCCCATACTGCTTTTCCCATGCGGCTCTCGAGACTAGCCACAGGAATCAGGTCCCTGGAAGCTGAGACTCAGGTGAGCCAACATTCCTCTCTCTAACCCCAGATCTGATCGCAGTTCCTTTATATCCCAGGAAATTATCAGGAAGCTCTCTCCATACTTCCTGCTTTCCCACTGTTGAGTTTTAGCAGAAACCAGAATACATCGTACTAAGTGACAGGCTTTCCACCTTCAAAACACAAACATTGTGCCTTTTCACTTCCAGGAAGACAGAGTAGAGACACTTTTCTCCATTGTTACCACTAAAGACAACTGAAAACCCCGGGCATTACGTATAAAACAAACACAAAAAGATCAGTCAGAAGGCAGACATGTCAGGTTCAGAGCAATCATACCATGGTGAGTTTCCCAGACTTTCTTTTTCTTTGGTACATTCCCGACTTAGAACTGAAGAAGTTGGGCACTGGACACATGTTTACACACACCATAAAAGCCTCAAAAATAAAAAAGAAACCCTCAAAACACCTCCTGACACTTCAAGGAAAGGGAGCAGGAAAGGGGCAGTCTAGCAAGAGTGAAGACCTTTGATATAGCCACCACAGTACTCCTGCCAAACACTGCATAATACATCCCACAAGCCAAGGTGGGTGAGGACTTTCCTAGACTTGCATTTTCACAGGCTGTAATGAGACGCCCCTGTAGAGTGGAAGCGGTGAGGTGGCAGGGCCCCCACAGCTTGGGAGAATGTCCAGGGGATGAACCCCCTCTACTGGCCTTCCTCAACAGATAACAACGTATTTTCTCTGAGCTTCAACTTTTGACCCAGCATAAAAAACAAAAACATGTTTTCCTTAAAACTTTAGCTTTTAACTTCACAGCTGGCACTTCACTTCAAAGCAGTCACGTACATCTTCCAGCTAATCTTGTAGTATTGCCCATATTTTAGAGGTCACGCACTAATAATAGATTATGTTTACCTGGGAATTTGTACCTGTTTCTCTTCTCATAATTAAACTGAAAATGTGTCTTACTTCCTTGAAAAACAACTTTGCACTGCCTCCTTAAAAATGAAGCTGTTCGGGCCCTCGGGGCTGGTGATAGAGAAAAATATCCCAAACCTCCCGATTCCATCTTTGCCTCTCAGCTCCATCTCTATCTCTCGCGTTTTTGTCTGTTGTGTTTTATTTAATCTATTTCGTTTCATCATTTCCCACCGACCCCACTCTGGTTTGTGCACGTTTTTCTCCAGTTCGAGAGAGGCAGCGTACAACCAGGGACCAGAGTACAAGAGAGGTGCAAGTAAGAAGGTGAGGAAATTCCCAGAGGAACAAAGAAGTGAAATTGTGCAATTGGTGAGTCCTTCCCTGGGGACAATCATTGTCAGGAGTAATAAATTATGTGACAGTCAGGCTCAAAGAATTCTTTATTCTAATGCTTAAATGTGTAATAAAAACAAGGGGCTGTTGTGTTCAGGTTGCTCAGTTAGAACGCTTTTCCACTTTGTTCAGGAAGTTTGCCCTTGGTTTCCCGAGGAAGGCACTGTTAATGCAGCCACTTGGGAAAAAGTGAGAGAAAAGTGACGTTCTCATTAAAATTCTTATCAACATCTTTTCTCTCTGAGAACTAATTAGAGATTGTTTAAATCTCAGTCATGAACAGGGATGCCCCCTCTCTAATGTATACAGGGTTATACCGTTCTGCTCCCTCAGAAGAACCTCTTCCCCCTGAATTCCAACACGAGTTACAAGACGAGGAACCCAAGTATGAAAAGGACCATTCCTCCTCTACCTCAGATGAAAACACAAACCCTCCCGGACTGGTAGCTATTGCGGGACCTCAGATTTTTTTTTAAATCTGCCTAAACCTGCTTTGTCCTGCCCCCTCAAAGAATTTGCCTCTATAGCAGCTTCAGTTCCTAACTGGGAGGCCTATTATTCTAGCAATGAATAAAAAAAAAAAAAAAAGTTCTTTATGTCTGTTAACACTTTAAAAAAAACAACAACAAATTTCTTAACATAAATCAAAGATTGCACCCTGAAAATTGCAGAAGAAAGCAGTGGGCAGCTGCGAAAGAAATCCTCCTCCAAAGATCAGGAGGAATTCTACACTGAGCTAAAATAACCTTGACAGCAACTAGGTAACAGACAACAGCACACTACTTTCTTGAGAAGTATTATCATTAACTCTTTCTATCTTTGTAATTGTAACTATGCAGCTGCTATTAAGCTGAGGACAATAGTATGATAAAGTTTGGAAAAAGCCGTTTCCCCAAAACTCAATATTTCACACCTTGAGGCACCTAAATTCTCATGGGCATTTAAAGGTTCCTTCCCCTAAATTCTAAACTATTCCGGTAAATGCTATGTAAGTGCTGCGGAGAAGCCTGGAGGTCACCTGGATGGGCGGGGGGAGAGTGCAGTGCTCCCACACCTGTAGCAGCACTGCCAGGAGATTTCTCCTGGGAGTTTTGGAATCCTGCTGTCACACACCCTTTGTCCCAAATCACTGTGGTCCACCTGCTTTATTTTGGTTGCATGCTGAAAACTTTAATTCTCATTAATTCTAATTTTGGAAATCAGTGTTTCTATATCTGATCTATATTACAAAAATTCAGGCTTCAATCTCAAATAACAGCCCATTGGGACATATTTTATCTAACTGATCTCTAGTTGGGTACTCACCTATAACTAAAGACAATAACAATTTTATTATACCATGGCCAGGCCAATGTATCTTTTATCTTAACTCTAGAGAAAAATGGCCTTTGAATGGATCCTTTAAATATTATAATAATATTACATCATTTAAAATAACAAATTTAATTAAAATACTTAGATTTTTTCTTAATCAAATTATAAGTCTAAAAATAATAATTTTTTTTAATTAATTTATTTTTTTTTTGTAGAGACAGAGTTTCACTTCATGGCCCTCAGTAGAGTGCCGTGGCATCACACAGCTCATAGCAACCTCCAACTCCTGGGCTTAAGCGATTCTCTTGCCTCAGCCTCCCGAGTAGCTGGGACTACAGGCGCCTGCCACAACGCCCGGCTATTTTTTGGTTGCAGTTTGGCTGGGGCCGGGTTTGAACCCGCTACCCTCGGTATATGGGGCCGGCGCCCTACCGACTGAGCCACAGGTGCCACCCTAAAAATAATAATTAGAACTATATTTATACATCTAATTTACAGAGGATATAAATAATAAATAATTTTAAAAGATTCCTAGAATAAATAAATTGCTAAAATACATTAATTAGGTCATGAAAAACTAAAATCTATATTTAGAAGCATTTAAAAGCCAGCAAACATAAATCTATAATATCTGTCTGTATGTCTGTACATGTCATGTGCTGTAATATTACACTATCAAAATATACAGAAGAGCTATAACTCCTTTATATCCTACTGGATCAAAAATTTTTCCCTTCCAAGGAATTAGGAAAAAAACAATAAAACATAGGAATACACCAAATTTTTGTCATCAGAAAAAAAGACAAGTGGCGTCTTTTGCAGATCTAAAAGCCGTCTACATGCCATCCCTCTTTGAGGCTCTTCAAGGCCCAGCCCACCCTTCTTCTTTCAGAACTCTCACTCTTGCAGCATTACAGGTGCTTTCATAGCAGAACATGCTCTCCAACAAGCTCAGCTCACAGGCATGGATTGTAATTCACCTATATACTTACTTATTTTTCCTACTGCCCATAGTCCTGCAGCTCTATTATGGACACTTCTAGGTCCTTCAGAATAGAGTCATTTAAGTCCTCCACCTAAGTGAGTTTTAAACTCCTTGTTATGAAATGGTGGCCACCCTTATACTTAAAGGTTGGCGCCACCTCTGGCAACTTCCTGAAAATGATACTACCCCGTTTCCCCGAAAATAGGACATCCTCCGAAAATAAGATCTACTTGCAGGAAAGATAAGACGTCCCCTGAAAATAAGACTTAGCGCATCTTTGGGAGCACACCTGAAAATAAGACACTGTCTTATTTTCGGGGAAACAGGGTAACTTTATTATAATTCTTTATTCCACTGATCAACAACAATGACTCTGGGAAATGTCATCTTGGTGGCAAAAAGCACTTGCCAACTTTACTGGTCAAATTGATTGCCATTATCCCCCTGACAGCACAATTAAATTTGCTTCAGTAACTTCTTTTCTTTTTCCTCACACTATTATTTCACAACCTATTCCTCAGGCTCCTACAGTATTCACTGATGGCTCTACTTCAGGAATTGCTAGTATAGTAATCAACAGTAAAGCTTATACTGAAACAGTTTCTTAGTCCTCAGCTCAGCAGGTGGAACTTCATGTTGTTATGATGGTTTTTACGCATTTTCCTACAATCTCTTTTAACCTCTTTACTGACAGTAATATCTTGTCGGTGTTTTAACAACTATTGAAACAGCACTCACAGGCCAAAGCACTGATGAATCCCTTTGTAACCAATTTCTCCATTTACAGAGACTCATTCAAGTCCATCCTGGACAGTGCTTTGTTGGAAACCTGAGCCCATTCCTCTGGTCCAGGGCCTTTATCAGAAGGCAATATGTTAGCTGATAAACATAACCATCTTTTTCCAGCCATTTCTTCTCCCTCCCCTGCAGGACTTTCTCATACTGTTCATCATCAAAATGCCGCTGCCCTTCAGTATCAATTTCACATTACAAGAGAAGTAGCACGTCAAATAATTAAAAATTGTTCCTCTTACTCACAGCATCTTCCTGTTCTCCACTTCAGTGTTAATCCTTGTGGTCTCTTACCAGGACAACTCTAGCAAATGGATGTTACCCATGTTGCAGCCTTTAAAAAACTTTCTTTCATTCATGCCACAGTTAACACTTTTTCTGGTTTTATTTTTGCTTCTACTCATACTGACAAAGCAGCAAAACATGAAATAACACACTGCCTAACTACACCAGCAAAACTTTCCTTTCTTTTTATTCTACCTTTCCCATTGCCCTAAAAACAGGTATTCTATATAACCCTCAAGACAAAAGAATTGTTGAACACGCTCATCGCACTCTCAAACTTCAAATATACAAATTAAAGGGGGGGATATACCCCCAATACACCACATAAACTTCTCTCGAATGTCTCTTTACTTTGAATTTTTTAAACTCTGATGTTCAGGATCACACAGCTGCAGAATGTTTCTGGAATGCACCAAACTCTAAAGGTTCTGAAGTCTTGTGGAAGAACCCTCTTACTGGTGTGTGGCAAGGACCTGACCCCATTTTTATATGGGGAAAAGGACATGTTTGTGTTTTTCCTAGAATAGCTGATACCTCCCCGCTGGCTCCCTGAAAGATGGGTTAAGTACAGACCCAGAAAAATTCCTCCTCCCACCAGTGAAGAAACTGAAACTGGCACCCCCAAGACTTTTGTTAACTGTAAATATTTCTATAACTAACACAAGCATGGCTTTACTTTAAATTATGTACATTGTAATTTGTTTAATTGTGTAAATCATTTTAATCCTTTCCATGCTATTACTGTGATTGAACAACCTTCTTTTGTAATGTTACCTGCGAATTTAGCTCAACTTTGGTCTGAGGAATCAGATTTGCAACATTAATTGAACTTATTTACAAATACGTTTTGTACCCCCCCCAAAAAAAAGAGCAACAGATAGGATTATAGCAGGTATTGCAGTTTTAATTGCTACAATAACTACTACTGTTTCTTCCACGATGGCCCTCACACAGTCCATAGAGACAGTTCATTATGCCAATACGTTAGCTCAAAATACTCCTTTAGCATTATGTTTACAGGAAGATATAGATAAAAGAATAGAAATGAAGTTAAATGAACTGGAACAAGTTATAACTCCAATAGGAAATGAAGGGTAAAGTATGCAATCAGTCTTCCTTTACGGTGTCACGCTCATCTTCAGTGGATATGTGTCACTCCGAAACCTTACGATGAATCTCAGTCGGAATGGAATACAGTGATAAATCATCTCCAAAGAATAGGGTCTAATGATGCTTTTAGTCTTGATGTAGCTATACTGCATCAAGAAATAGAAATCATTCCTAACACTCATTTAGATATACATAAACCTGCTCGATGGGCTGAGAATCTATTTAACAAGTTACAATCTCTTAACCCTGTTACCAAATACAACATTTAATACTTGTGTTAAGTATGTTTGGAGCACTAGCTCTTTTTTTATTATGTATGTTTTCAGTCCTCTGAGGGTTTGGACTCAAATTTCTCCAATTAAAAACTTTTATACACAACTTGAAGCTCACAAATGGAAAAAGGGGAGATGTCGAGTGTGGTGAGGTGGCAGGGCCCCCACGGCTTGGGAGAACGTCCAGGGGACCAACGCCCTCTACCGGTCCTCCTCAACAGATAACAACATAGTTTCTCTAAGCTTCAACTTTTAACCCAGCAGAAGAAAAACGTTTTCCTTAAAACTTTAGCTTTTCACTTCACAGCTGCACGTCAAAGCAGTCACACACATCTTCCAGCTAATCTTGTAGTATTGCCCATATTTTAGAGGTCACACCCTAATAATAGATTATGTTTACCTGGAAATTTGTGCCTGTTTCTCTTCTCATAATTAAATTGAAAATGTGTCTTAAAAACAACTTTGTACTGCTTCCTTAAAAATAAAGCTGTTCGGGCACTCAGGGCTGGTGATCGAGAAAAATATCCCAAACCTCTGGACACCATCTTTGCCTCACAATTCCATCCTGTCTCTCACGTTTTTGTCTTTTGCGTTTTACTTCACCTATTTTATTTCATCATTTCCCACTGATTCCATTCTGGTTCATCTACTTTTCATGTAGGTTCTCGAGATGGCCCCAAACTCCTGAAGGGAGGAGGAATGAGAGAAGGCCAGTAATGAGCACTGCCCTTTAACCCCATCAGTAGATCCTGGTTTTCATCCACATCCAGCAGTAATGAGGCACCTCCCTAAAGGGGTGGCATTGGGAAGGCCTCTGGAGACTCAGGACCTTTACCACCTGCCACAAGTTGTGATGCCATTCCTTGGGTTCAGTGGAGACCACATGGGAAAAGTAATGAAACCAGTTATTGGTGGAAACCGGGTAGGGTGCTGGAACTCCCACTTTCAGGCAGAGTGTCAAGGGAGGTGGAATCAGAAACCTGGAGGTGAGATCTGTGTTCCTTCATCGTTATCTGATGTATCCATTTCCAGCTCCAAAAATCACCGACTTCTTGTCCATTTCCCGCCACAGAAATTCCCAACTGCTTCCTCCACATAATTTTGAAATCTCAGACATTAGTTCATCTATCAATATTTCAGTATACATCTCTTAAAAGCCACAATACTGTTATCATTTCTTAAAGAAAATTAATGCTTTATATCATCAAATACCCATTGTTCTCATTTCCCCAATTCTTTTACACAGACAATACACATATTTCCTTTATGTGTTTAATCAGCATCCAAATAATTTCTAAACATTATAATTAGTTTCTATATTTCTTCAGTGTTTTTTAACCTGCCCGTTGCTTTTTTTATTCTTTCTTGCCATTTTTTGTTGAAATGGAGTCTTTTTTTTCTGGTGGTTTCCCACATTTGTAAATTGTTGTTGGAATCCAGATGTTTCTCTGTCCCACTATTTCCTGAAAATCGTGAGTGCATATAAAGAATTAATTAGATTCAGGGGCTTTTTCGTTTGGTTGAATTTTTGGTTTTGTTTAGCCTAGATTCATCCATTCACTGAGAGGGGCGGTAACATCCTAATACCTTCTTTATTCCACTGATCATCAGAGAAGCTTTTATAAAGGAAATGTCTCATCAAGTACTTGGTTTTACTCAAGAACAGAATAGATGCTGGGTTTCCCAGCCACCCTGTCCATTTATTTACCAGTTTTCAAAATAACGAGGTGGTTCCCTAGCATTCTCCATGCGTGGCCAACGAGCTGTTTTTTTAGTGCCATCACGAATGTGCGGATTTAAACATATTAACGTGTGTTTCCGTCCTCTGCAGTCACAAATCTCATGAAAGCTCAATTCAGTTTGTCCAAAAGGAGCCTCTTTAGGCTGGCGCCAAGTCCCCTCGCCTGGCGGACGCGCCTCTGACAGGTGCCTGCTCTCAGAGTCCGCAGGAAATAATGGCCCGTTCTCTCACGATCCTGCCGGGATGGGCAGCACTTCAGGAATTCATGTCTTTCATCTACACTCCAGTAGCTCAGATGGTGCTTGTGCTCGTTCTTTAGGAATTTCAGTCCGTTTCAAACGGCCCAGAGCCGCCACAGTTGGAGGTTTAGCACTGACGCATGTTACCCGGGGACAAGCCGCCGGGCACCCAACTTCCGGGGCACTACCGGAAGCAGGACCTCCCGGAGAGCGGAGCTTCCGGGCCTCTTAGAGCGGAACCGGAAACGGAACTGCGGGGGCGGGTCTCTAAAGCGTCGGGCTGCCACGGCCCCGATCCCTGGTTCCGCAGTTCGCGGGGTCCTAGTGGTGGGGTCGGGTCCGCGCGGCTGCGGGGTCTTTGGGCGAAAAAGGATCCCCCGGCCTGTGGCAGCTGTGGCAGAGGTGTATGTAGGAGGCACCGGCCTTCGGGGGGAGGCGCTGGAGGTCGTCCTGACACTAGACCCCCGCTGGCGGCCGCCCACTTTGCTGGCCCGGAGTTCCCAAGAAGTCACGGCCGCCTCACGACGCCCTCGTCGGAGAAGCGGAATTGCCACGGAATTTTGTTTTTCCTCAATAGTTAAGAAAATAGTTTAAGTAGGACTAGAATGAGATTCTCGGGTCTTGCCTTCTGTGGGTGGCGCTCGGTGCCCGCGCAGAACCGGCCGCCGGCCGCGGTGAGGCGCTCGCTCCCCGTGAGCGTGAACGCGGATGGGTCCTTCAGAGGCCAGCGCGAGCGCGGGAGCCTGGGGGTCCCGGGTCGCAGCCCCGCGTCTCTGTCCATTCCCCACATCTGTATCTTTAACATTTTGTCAACCTAAAGAAACAAACAGGCAAAATTAATATAAGTAGAGAGTTTATTTGGGCCAGGGTTGAAGACTACAGCCCTGGAGGCAAAGATTCAAGTTGCAACCTGAACGCATACTCCAATTAGTAGCAGTGACAAATGGGATTTTTTAAGGGAAATAAAGGGGGGCAGTTCTTAGGTTGTTTACCTAGAGTTTACATTGGTTCATTAAAATAGCGTAAGCTGTCAATTGGCTATACATTGTGAGAAGGAAAAAGAAAATCCTAACCAGCTAAAAGGACTCCTTCTTGGCCAGGGTGACCCCAGAAAACCTTAAAACTGAAATCCGGGCCATGATAGTGGGAGGTCAGACATGCCTGAGTATACCCCCCTCCCTCACTAACCAGGTTCTTTAGGCTTTCTTCCCGAAGGACTGTATAGAACCAGCCCTTTGGAAAGCCGCCTTCCATTGACTAGTCAGCTGCTAATGCTTCTCCACCCTTTTTGTGGTTTGGCACAACTGACCAGCCTTCCTTCTTCATAGGGGGTAACCAACTTGGAAATGATTCTGACCAGTCTGCAGAGGATGCACAGTAAGGATTTTCGTGTCCTGTGCTTCACCTTTTAACATCAGAAAGCCAAAAATGCCACCCTGGGATCATGCTAACAATGCCATTTTTTGTACGCGTAACCTATGAAGGGGTATGAAGCTCAACTGTGCATGTGTCTTTTATCATAAATACTCATGACTTTTCCTGTAGTTTGTTAAATATGTATAATTTGGCCATCTCACTCAACATAAATTCCTATTCCCTGTACCCGTTCCCTTAAAATACTGTTACGAATTCTGCCCCAGGCTATTGCTTACCAGCCTGTAAGATGGCCACACGACAAGTGGCAATCCTTTATCAGAAATAAAGCTCTCCTTCCCAAATTTATGAACCTCATTGTTCTTCAGTTCTTTGTATCATAATTCTATAATAGGAACATGAAGATGATATGATGGTGAGGGTCACACTGCGCACCTTTGAGACCACTCTTACAGTTGATGAAGGGGTTCAAGGCAAGAACTGGAGGAAGACCAGTCACCTGAATTTGGGTTTTGCCAGCTCACCTAACATAAGTTTGTCACATGGTTGAACAGAGTTTGATGTGGCCACGGGGTCCTTTTTTTGAATTCCCTGACTATGGTAAGACTGCCAGTGCTCCACAGACCGTGTGAACTCCTCTTTGTCCCTGCCTCCTTTGTAGTTAGAATGGAGCTGTGTGACCTGGTTCTGGCCCAAGAGAAGTGGGCGGAAAGGACACAAGGTGTAGAGTACGGATTGTGAGGTGGCAAGACTCCCAGAGCCCCGGAGGGGTGTTCAAGGAACGACCCCCAAACTGTTTCTCCTCCTTTTCCAAAACAATAGTCCTTTCTCCTTGCTCCCTCTGCCAGAAAGCACATAGCCTTCTCTCCCTAAAGTTAATCTTTACCCCTTGTACTATCACTTTCCCTCAACCTTGTAAAATGAAAATATTCCCACTCACTTTCCTTGCTGATTTGCAACATTGTTAGTATAAGAAACCTTGTGAAGTACTATATAAACAAAGCTGTTCTCACAGTTTGGTGTTGGTTGAAGATGTTCCTGAGACAGCACAAGAGGAGTTCATTAAACTTATTAACAGCGATGCAGTGAGAACTGATTTCTCTACAATGCCAGTCACAAAATTCTGGATCAAGTGTTCGCAGTCATATCCTGTTCTGTCTGAGACTGTGTCGCGCCTTCGTCTTCCATTTCCAACAACATGTCTTTGTGAAACAGTTTTCCTGCTTGTTGGTTATCAAATCTAAATACAGAAGTAGACTTGTAGTGGAAGATGACCTTTGTTGTGCTCTTGCAGAGAGTTTCTGATCTGGTGAGAAAGTTGCAATCTCAACCTTTGCATCGATGGTGGCTTTTTACACATACTGTCGCAGAATGTAGCTATGTAGTTGACTGTTATGTTAAGACTGTTACCTGTGGGCGGCGCCTGTGGCTCAGTCGGTAAGGCCCCGGCCCCATATACCGAGGGTGACGGGTTCAAACCCGGCCCCGGCCAAATTGCAACCAAAAAATAGCTGGGCATTGTGGCGTGCGCCTGTAGTCCCAGCTACTCAGGAGGCTGAGGCAAGAAGAATCGCTTAAGCCCAGGAGCTGGAGGTTGCTGTGAGCTGTGTGATGCCACGGCACTCTACCCAGGGCCATAAAGTGAGACTCTGTCTCTACAAAAAAAAAAGACTGTTCCCCGTGCTACACAATGCTTCAAGACAAAATTTCATTTATTTGTAATTAGAAATAAATATCTCGGGGCGGCCCCTGTGTCTCAGTCGGTAAGGCGCTGGCCCCATATACCGAGGGTGGCGGGTTCAAACCCGGCCCTGGCTGAACTGCAACCAAAAAATAGCTGGGCGTTGTGGCGGGCGCCTGTAGTCCCAGCTACTCGGGAGGCTGAGGCAAGAGAATCGCTTGAGCCCAGGAGTTGGAGGTTGCTGTGAGCTGTGTGATGCCATGGCACTCTACCGAGGGCCATAAAGTGAGACTCTGTCTCTACAAAAAGAAAAAAAGAAAAAGAAAGAAATATCTCACAATATATAATTACATATTCTTTTTGTGATTAATCACTATGCTTTAATTATGTTCAATTTGTAACAATGAAAATACATCCTGCATATCAGATATTTACAATATGATTCATAACAGTAGCAAAATTACAGTTATGAAGTAGCCATGAAAATAATTTTGTAGTTGGGGGTCACTGGTTTGCTTGCAACATGAGGAACTGTATGTATTAAAGGGTCGTGGCATTGGGAAGGTTGAGAACCATGGTTCCAGAAAATAGTTTATCAACCCTATTCAACTTAGGTTTTATTATATTTAAATTTAGTGTTTGAATAAATAGTATACTTTCAAAAGTAAATGAGCATAAATAGGATATTCACTGAAAATTCCCCTTTCTCAAACCCCTCTTTTCCAGGGACTGAGACCTCTCCATAGATAGCCAAGACTAGTGGTTTCTGGTACAAACATGCACTGGAATTTTTATCAATGTACACAAATATGTACATGTTCTTTTCACCCTTCTTATACAAATTATAGCATACAATAGTTTGGCACATTGATTTTCTTATTTTTAAATTTTTTTACATATGCATGTGTTTATTAGGTTTCCACTTTTTGCCTTCACAGAATTAAAAAGGCTTAAAATTTAATAACAATAACAATGTTTAAGATAAGAACTAGAAACAAAAACCTTGTAAAGAAGGAACGAAGATAAATACATTTAGAAAAGAAATTTCTAAATTTCTAAATCGTCTTCAATGCAGACGATTGCCACATCAAAATATTAAGCAATAATAATAATGCAAAGAAAGTAACATGCACATTGTCAGATAAGAGTATGTCTATTATAGTAAGAGGGACTTTACCTAACAAATGCAATCAGTGTGACATGGTTTCTTGAACCCTCAGTGAACACCCAATGATAAATTTAAAAAAAAAAGAGTCTATCTATTATAGAATGCTTTGACTCTGAGGTTCAGTATGGAGTCATCAGTTAACTTCTTCTTTCTTTCTTTCTTTTTTTTTTTTCCCCAAAGTATCAAAAAATACTTAATATACACACTGGAGATTTTCTCATACAATTTCATAAAGAGAGCCCTGTTTTATGGCTGAAAGTATTCTATTGCATGTTGAATTGTGTTCCCCTCCAAATTCATATGTTGAAGTCCTAATCCTGAATACCTTAGAATATGAACCTATTTGGAAATAAGGTCATTGCAGACATAGTTGAGGTCATACTGGCGTAAGTACGTTGGGGCCCTGATGTGATATGACTGGTTTGCTTACAAAATGAGAAATTTGCTTGTGGATGTGCACACAGGGAGAATGCTGAGTGAAGATGAAGCCTCTGCCTTAGGGTGATGTGTCCATAAGACAAGGAATGCCAGAGATTTCTCACAAACCAGCAGAAACCAGGCAAGAATCATGGAACAGATTCTCTCTCATACCCTCAGAAGGAAGCCACCCTGCTGGCACCCTGATTTTGGAGTTCTAGCCTTCAGATCTGGGAGACAGCAATGTTCTCCTGTTTAATCCACCTTGTTTGTTCCAGAAACCCTGGAAAACTAATCTATGTGGATGTACAAAATTTATGTAATCATCTTTAGTTTGGACTTTTAGGTTTTCTCCAATATTTTACTTTTAAAATGTTGCAGTTGGGCCATGTGCGGTGGCTCAGGCCTATAATCCTAGCACTCTGGGAAGCAGAGGAGGGTGGATTGCTTGAGCTCACAGGTTCCAGACCAGCCTGAGCAAGAGCAAGACCCCATCTCTAAAAAAAATAGCTAGGCAATATCGGGGGCAGAATGAGGCAAGAGAATTTCTTGAGCCCACGAGTTTGAGGTTGCTGTGAGCTATGATGCCACAGCACTCTACCAAGGGTGACAAAGTGAGACTCTGTCTCAAAAAAATAAAATAGGGAGTTTCCAGCTGCTGTTGCAACCATGGCTCTGCACTACCCCATGGCCGTGGGTCTCAAAAAGGGCCACAAGGTGACCAGAACGTGAGGCACAGCCGCCTTAGATGCCTCATCAAACACACGAAGTTCCTGCGGGACATGATCCAAGAAGTGTGTGGCTTTGCTCCGGATGAGCGGGGTGCCATGGAGCTGCTCAAGGTCTCCAAGGACAAACAGGCCCTCAAGTTCATCAAGAAAAGGGTGGGGACACAGATCCCTGTTAAAAGAAAGCAGGAGGAGCTAAGCAATGTCCTGGCCGCCATGGGGAAAGCAGCTGCCTAGAAGGACTGAAAGCCCCTTCCCTCTGTGCACAATAAAACCTTTATAGACAAACCAATAATAATAATAATAAAATAATAAATAAATAAATAATAAAATAAAATACTGCAGTAAATAGTATTTTCATGAGTGTGTGACTACACCAGCGTGGTGAATTTCTAGAGCAGAGTTGCCACAGCAAAGGATCCTGTGTGTCCATCCATACTGCCCAGCCTTCCCTGGAACTGAGTCCATCCACATGCCTGGCACCAACCAGAGGAATGCTTCTCCCTGCTGTGGCCCCATAGTCCGTGACCAAACTTAGCTTCTCTACCATTCTAATAAGAGAAAAATGTTATCTTCATGTAGTTTGGGCTTGCATGTTTTATTATGAGTCATTTGTATGTCCTTTTCTGGGAGCCCATTTTTCTTTTGTTATCTTTCTTATCCATTTTGGAGATGCTCTTTGGTATCAGGGAAATTTGCCCTTTGTGACACAAGATGCAAATATTTTTTCTCAGGTAGTCATTTGATATTTTTGTTTTCTTATGGTGGTTTTGCCACACAAAACTACAGAGGATGCCCCCCCAAAAGTATACACATTTTAAGAAAGGAAAAAACTGCATTAAAATTGTAATACTCACTACATACTTATAGCATTTGTTATCTTGTATATTGTTTCTTTGTTTTTTTTTTTTGTAGAGACAGAGTCTCACTTTACTGCCCTCGGTAGAGTGCCGTGGCGTCACACGGCTCACAGCAACCTCCAGCTCTTAGGCTTATGTGATTCTCTTGCCTCAGCCTCCAGAGCAGCTGGGACTACAGGCGCCCGCCACAACGCCCGGCTATTTTTTTGTTGCAGTTTGGCTGGGGCTGGGTTTGAACCCACCACCCTCAGCATATGGGGCCGGTGCCCTACTCACTGAACCACAGGTTTCTTGTATCTCTTATAATTGCAGAAGTCAAACGTGACTTGAGTGTTACAATTTTAATCTTTTTACTTTCTTAAAATGTGGATACTTTTAATTGTTATGCATTTGAATTGGTCATTCTTTGCTTCTATCATTTCTGGATTTTGTGTTGTAGCACAAAAGAAGGAACAAGAAAACTTTCACCTCTCCAATACAATCAAAGAAACCTGTGGGGTTTTTGTAATACTTTTATGGAGGGGTAGCAGGGGCAGTGTTGATCAGAGCATGTGTATTTTAGGCATATGTCTTTGAGACATCTGGAGTTTATCCTGGTATAAAGGCTAAGGTGCGAATCCAACTTAATTTTTTTAAAAGGTACTCGAATGTCAATTTTATTGATTGTCACACACACGTATTTGCTACTACAAAGAAAATACAAGACATCAAAACTTCTTTTCATTGCAATTTTTGAAAACCAGAAACTCTAATCAATTATTAAGCTCTAGCCAAACCACCAAATGTTTCCTTCACATTCCTTTTCCCACAAGTTACTTTGCTGCAAATTCTTTAACCTGTAGACTTCAGGCTTCTAAAACTCATGGGAATACTTGAGTCTATTGGTGATTCTTCAGGTCAAATAAAAAAGTAGAGCTAAAGTATACTGGTTATTCAAATACATGCAAACTACACTGATCCCTTCATCAATCACTGGTATTGAAGTAATAAGGAAAAGATAGAAGAAAAAACCTTACAGAACTCATGATAGGTTATCAGAATTACTGGTAGACAGCCTATGTCCTTATGTAGCAAGCTTTCTCAACTTGCTGAATAAAGGTACCAGCAAAACCGAAAACTACAAGAAAGTTTTTGGTGAAATTCGGTCAGTACATCACTCCCTATTCTAGCATTTTCAGAAGAATCCCAATTGTGGGACACGCAGTAACTGCGGCGACATTCCAATGGTTGACTGTCGTCACTCTGAACTCCCCTTACATCCAGTGTCTTTTCAGTTGTCTTCCAAGCCGAGAAAACTTGTTGATTAAAATATATCTCAGTCTGGCCAACCTTTCTCTCTGCACAGGTAAGTGTCCGCACTCCTCTTCTTCTCCTTACAAGAGACCAGCCGTCTCTAACATCCTAGAAGATGTTTTCAGTGTCCTGTTGCTGGGTAAAGCCTTCTGGTAGAGAGGGAGGGAAATCAGTGCCCCGGCTGAGAGACAGTTTACTAAGGTTCTTTCTTAACGTTTCTGAGACGTCGTGGGAGGACTCTGAAACATCTTGTGAATCTTCCTCAGTGACCATTTCTGAAGACTCTGGGGTCAAGGTTGGGTCAAGCATTTGTAATGGATCGATCCATGGCAGCCTCCGCTGAGCTGTTAGCTCTTCCCCGACCTGTGAGTCCCTGCAGAAGTGCCAGGAAGCCTCTGCAGCTGAGAACAAACCCAGAAACCTCAAGGCTAACAACTCCAACTTAATTTTTCATGAAATTAATGCCTGATTGTCTCTATAACATCCTTTACCCCACTAATTTGAAATTCTACCTTTATCAGATACTAAATACCCATTCCTACATATTTGCATCTATTTTTATTATTTTATTTTATGTTTTTGAAACAGTCTCACTTTGTCACCCACCATAGAGTGCAATAGAATCACAGCTCACAGCAACCTCAAACTCTTGGGCTTAAGTGATTCTCAGGCCTCAGCCTCCCAAGTAGCTGGGATTGCAGGTGCCCCCTCCGATAATGCTCAGCTATTTTTAGAGACAAGGTCTTGCTCTGGCTCAGGCTGGTCTCAAACTCGTGAGATCAGGCAATCCACCTGCCTCAACCTCCCAGAGTACTAGGGTTGTACGCATGATCCACTGTGTCTGGCCACTACGTCTATTTTTTGATTTTATATCTTACAATTACACCAGCTAAATTATTAGCATGTTTTAATGGTACCCCTATCACTTGTATATTTTTCAGGCATTTTCAGGCTAGAAACGAGCAAGAGCCTGTTCCTTTTTTCACATGAACTTTAGAATCAATTGTAAGTTGCTGAAGAAGATTCTGTTGCTAGTTTTTATTGGGATCATTACAGTTATAAATGAATTTAAAGAGAAGCAACATCGTTACAGTGCCAAGTGTTTTCCATTCATGTGTATTGCATATCCTAAGAATCTTCCCATAAGCTTAGTTTGTCTTAGGATGTCCCCAGGAGCATTGTAAATTTTCTTCATATAGGTTTTGCAAATGCCTAGGAATTTGGTCTTTTGCTTGCTTGTTTTGATCACAAATGTACAGTTTATATGTGTAATGAAACTATTGATTTCTGTATGTTAATTTTGCAACCGCATACCTTACCAAATTCTCTGTTTCTTCTAGTTGTTTTTAGTTAACTCTAATGAGCTTTCCAGAAATAAAATCTTATTATCTGCAAACAGGGCAATGATGTGCCGGCTTTCCAATGTTTATACTGACTTTTTTCTCATCCAGCTGCGGTGAGAAATCACGGTAGCAACAGGTACACACCCTTCTCTAGTTCTTTATTCTGATGGCTTCCAGTGTTTACCCCATTATCCCTATTCTTCTTATTTTAAGACTATTAAAAATGTTTTGTCTGTTGGTCCAGTAATTCCTCTTCTTGTCAACTACTCCAAGGAAGATACAATAAAAGCTTTGTGTACACTCCTATATGTAACAGTACTAATTTACTTTTTTAAAAGACTTACTAAAAAAAAAAATCAATGATTAACAACAGAAGAACAGTCATGGAGTAGTAGTTCCACTGTAGTGGAATATCACACAGGGTAAACAACATATAAAATGCGATTTTTTTTTAAGCATCAGGTGGTGCCTGTGGCTCAAAGGAGTAGGGCGTTGGCCCCATATGCTGGAGGTAGCAGGTTCAAAACCAGCCCTGGCCAAAAACTGCAAAAAAAAAAAAAATTAGTATCAGTGTTGATATTAACAGCAGCCTATGAGGACTACCCAGAGCTCCTTTTAGGATTCTGCAATTCAATAAGATGGCAACTAGCCACATGTGGCTATTTAAATTAAATGTAAGTGGGCAGCACCTGTAGCTCAGTGGGTAGGGTGCCAGCCCCATATACTGAGGATGGCAGGTTCAAACCTGGCCTCTGCCAAACTGCAACAACAAAAAAAATAGCTGGGTGTTGTGGCAGGCACCTATAGTCCCAGCTACTTGGGAGGCTGAGGCATGAGAATCACCTAAGCCCAAGAGCTGGAGGTGGCTGTGAGCTGTGATGCTACAGCTCTCTACAGAGGGTGGTAGAATGAGACTCTGTCTCTACAAAAAAATAAAGTAAATTAGTTAAATGTAATTAAGAATTGAGATCCCCAGCAGCAATAGCCTTCCCCCACCCCCCAGAGATGGGATCTTGCTCTACTGCCCAGGCTGGAGTACAGTGGTGGAATCATAGCTCAGACCATGAACTCCTGGGCTCAAGTGATCCTCCCACCTTGGCCTCCCAAAGCTCTGGGATTACATCTTTGGGGGCAGCTGTAGAGGCTGCAGGACCTGAAAAGGAGCCACTGCTCTAAGGTTCTCTGCTGCCTGTCTATCCTATGATAGATCACACCTCTCAGCTCTCAAACTCTCTCTGAGGCCAGGAGCCCAAATTGGACAAGGGGCTATTGAAAACCCTATTACCCTTTGCTTATGTGAACACAGTGTCTCAGTCCTGAATCTATAAAAATGAAGAAAACTTGATGCTGAACACCAGCTCACTCCAGCAATAAGCAAAATTCATTCAAGTAATATGAATAATTTGAACTGTTCAGCAAAACCTATCTAATTAAAAGTGTGCTTCTGAAATATCAACCTAAAATAAGCAAAAGGCTCTGAATCTAGTTAAAAGTTTATTCACATGCAATGTGTTAGGATGACCAGGGGAAAAACTGGACACCAAGGAATGGTGACCAGTGCTTCCCTCCGTGGGGAAAGGTAAAGGTTATATAGTCAAAAACAGGTGCTAAACAGAATTATGACATTTCCTACCTCAGAGTAACATATAGATATGGGATTTGCTTGGCTATGATTGATTACACTCTGAGAGAGTTGCTTAACATTCTATTGTAAGGAGGTAACACTCACAAGGGTCTCAGTCTTTAACATCAATCAGTCTAGTTTTGAATAAAGGATAGGAAGGTTGGTTCATGTATAACATCTCAACACAAAGGAAGCCACAGTCATCGCCCAGAGAAGGAAACACCCTTATTACCTGACTTAGTTTCCAGGGCTTATTTTTCTCCTTAGCATAATACATCTGGAAGGTCCTGAAATTTTCTTTTCTTTTTACACAAAGAATTTCACGTTTTGTGTAAGAACTGATGGTAAAATTTCATAATATACAGAGGGTGCCCCCCAGAATGCATATACATTTTAAGAGACGTTATCTAAGTATTAAATATTACTTTTCAAAGTTGAAGGTACCATTAGTCCTCTAGCGTACCTACATATGCTGTATGCACATCGTTTTACCTTCAATTCATGCACTTACTTACAACAACATCTCTTAAAATATGTCTACATTTTTGGCACCTCGGTATTTACATAATTTTGCTAATAATCCAGAAAGTAACACAAGTGAGGAAAAATATAAACTTCTAATTTCCTTCCAGGAATGTATACCAGAGTGAGCAATGCACCTTACAGCATAAAACTATCTCACAGTACTATAAAATTCAATAAGGCCCGTGACAGAAAAATATTTTGGATTTGAGTAAAACTCTGGTGAGGAACATAAGTAAAAGTTCAAGAGGAAAAAAACCCTCAAAAGATGTCACATTTCTGAGAAGGGATAAAGGGGCTTCAAGGAGATGGGAGGAAAGCTTGGCCTGCTGAGTGAGGAAGCCTGGAGGGCCCATGGGAACATCAGGGGCCCATTGTCACTCTATTGATCAGGCGTGCCCGGCACAGGATACAATTTCCACATTTGGGCATAGGGTGCGCAGTGCACACCTCAAAGACCCCAATTACTGGTAAAATCAACAGTTAGATCAGCACTCAGCAATTCTCTGCCCCAAAGGGAAAAGAATGTGGGTATAAGGTAACCTAGTTAATCAAAGACCAATAGAGAGGGACAAAGGAGCCCCAAGGCTCAGAGAGACCAATGAAAGAGTCACACAATTTCTCTTTTCTCAGTGAGAGGGACCCATTTCTAATGCTCTTTGGAAGTACTCTAAGCTCTTTGTTCTTAAATAAAATTTCTCTTTGTTATGCTAAAGCCTGTGTCAACACCTTACTTGGCTTTCTGTCCTGGCCACCTGTGCTGCTCCAGTTTCACTTTCGTTTTCGGCACACTTCGCTTCCTATTCCTGAACCCTGCCGAATGTGTTCAGGAAATGGGACTCCGACCCTCAACAATTTCTCACTGTTGTAAGTGGATAATAGTATCAAATCGTCATGCATGTGTTAAAAAATAAACCCTGGTGGGCGGCGCCTGTGGCTCAAAGGAGTAGGGCGCCGGCCCCATATACCGCAGGTGGTGAGTTCAAACCCAGCCCCTGCCAAAAAAAATAAAAAAATAAGCCCTGAAAACTGAGTTAGGTAATAAGGGTGTTTCCTTCTCTGGGCGATGACTGTGGCTTCCTGACCTTTGTGTTGAGATGTTATACATGAACCAACCTTCCTATCCTTTATTCAAAACTAGACTAATTGATGTTAAAGACTGAGACCCTTGTGAGTGTTACCTCCTTACAATAGAATGTTAAGCAACCCCCTCAGAGTCCATTGGATACTTTCTTTTTTTTTGAGACAGGGCCTCAAGCTGTCACCCTGGGTAAGGTGCTGTGGCGTCACAGCTCACAGCAACCTCCAACTCCTGGTCTCAAGCGATTCTCCTGCCTCCGCCTCCCAAGTAGCTGGGACTACAGGCGCCCGCCACAACGCCCGGCTATTTTTTGGTTGCAGCCGTCATTGTTGTTTGGTGGCCCGGGCTGGATTCGAACCCGCTACCTCAGGTGTATGTGGCTGGCGCCTTAGCCGTTTGAGCCACAGGCGAGCCCATTGGATACATTTAAAGAATAAGCAATTATGTTTTTTAACAGTTAGCGTCAGAGGTGTGACCAGATGTCAGGTCCCGTTATTTCTGGGTTCTTGGTTCCCAGTGCCAAAGAATGCTTACTGGTACCAAGTCGACTGAATGAGCATAGCACGCAGGTGCAAGCAGCAAGGTTCCAAAGTTTGCAAGAGCTGCTCCTGGCTGGCTCGTCAAAATGTTATGGGCCACATAGTGATGGCTTTGAGGTAGTAGTGGAAATCCTTAAAGAGAGCGAGAGCAGGCACAGTGTTAGCAAAAAAGTTTACTTTAACGGTTTATACAACGAATCGGGCCACTCTAGCAACCCCAGGCAGCATCCGGAGCGCAGGGCTCGGATTTTATACAATTTTTGAGAGGCCTCAGCATTTCTTGGAAATTTCCCATGGTCTTAATCAATTTTGTCCCCACACGTTCCCATAACAAGTCTGTCTGTCTCCCCATCAGAAAGTCCCAGGGACATTAATCAGTCCTCTCAAGCAACTAGCTCCTCCCAACAAAACACCTGCAAGGTCTTGCACCTGGAAGGTCTCAATTAGCGATTAGCCCCATTCCCACAATAGCCTAGGTCAGCTTGATCCAAGCCTGCCTAAAATAGCCAAAGCGCATTGGCCATCGACTGCTCAAGTCTAACTGCCTACCCTAACATCAGTATTAACGGCATATGGAAACAACAACAAAAACGAAAAACCACATATCCTTTGCAATTATTTAAACTTCAGATGAAAAATATTTAAATCTTTTCTCGAGCCAGCACGAAGAATAAACAAACCAGAGTGGGAATGGTGGGGAAGGAGAAAATAAGACACAAAGATCACATAAGAGATAAAAGTGATAGGGAGGGGAGAGAGGTCTGGCTCAGCTGATTGCTGCTGCCAACACCAAATGGCGTGAATAGCTTTATTTATTTATTTAGTGCCTAAACTAGGTTGCCATCCCAACAATGTTGCAAATCAGCAGGGAAAGGGAGTGGGAATATTTTCATTTTACAAGGATGAGAAGAAGTAGCAGCACATGGGGTAAAGCTTATCTTTAAGGAGAGAAAGCTCTGTGCTTTTAGGCAAAAGATACACAGAAGCTACGTGACTTCTGGCAGAGGGAGCAAGGAGAAAGAACTATTGTTTTAGGAAGGGAGGATAAGCAGAACCACTTTGGGGGTCGTTCCCTGAACGCACCTCCCGGGCTGTGGGGGTCTTGCCATCTCACAATCCGCACTCCACAAAATGTTGTTGTTAAAAAACAAAAGAGATGGACTTTCAGTCATTTTAGGCCCTGGGATTAGGAGGCACCTGCTGGGGTGCAGCGGGCAGGGACCCGGTCCAGGCCGGCAGTCAGGGGCGCGCCGAGTCCCCTGCACCCCCAGCTCGGCTCCCCGCTTGCGCCCGGGAGAAACCCGCACTCCCGCCCCGCCCCGCGGGCTGTCGCGGGAGGAGGACGCGCCCCCACCTCCCGCCGCGGCGCCTCCACCCTCCAGGATCCCAGCTCCCTACCGCGGTCGCCCCCGCCCGGAACATGCCGAGCCAATCATTTATTTGCGGTGTCCGCCCCACCCCCGCCCTATTCACTTAGCCTAGAGCGGGTGAAACAGGAAGGCCCGCCTTTGATTTCCAAGCCCCGCCCTCAGCGCGCGCGGCGCAGCCGGCGCTCCAGGGAGAGTAGCTGCAGAGACCTTGTTCCCCTCCCAGCCGTGCCGCGGCCCGGACCATCGAGTCAGTCCTCCAGCACCCCAGAGAGGGCGCGGAAGTGCCTCAGGGCGGACTCAGGTGCTTCCGGCCGGACCGGCTGCGCTTTTGTCCCGCCGGCGGCCGGGCTCCCGCGGCGCCGCTACAGCCGGTACGTGAGTCCGGGGCCGCCCGCACTCCCGCCCCTGGCCCTTGCCTGTCGTCTCCTTCCCTTCTGGGCCGAGTCCGGGCTCCTCTCGGGTGGCCGGCGTGGTCTGGGAGGAAGCGTGCCCCTCCCCACACCACGCCGGAGGCACGGTCCGCCGCACTGGAGGGGAGGGAAGACCTCAGGCGGGGCCTGGGGGCGGGGTGCACCCGCGGAACAGACCGAGCTCCCTGCGGGCCCCCGCTCCGGCCGGCTGAACCGTCCGGGCTCTTGTTGGGCTGCCTGGCGTGCAGAGAAGGGCCGGAGCTCCGCTCCGGGGTTCTCCAATTACTTGCCACTCTCTAGGGTGGGAGGGGAACGCTGAACATTAGCTTTTTACAATACCTCCTTTCGTGGCTCCGTTGCAGTTAAGGTTGGCCCTGGGACGTGGGAGTGGGGTGTGATGTCGAGAGACGCCCGCTGCCGGCGCGGGTAGAACCGCTGCAGGTGCTCCTTGCCCCTCACCTGTGCAGGTGGAGGTGCAGCCTCAAAAGCTGAGGAGGAGTTACTAGGTAGGGAAAGGAAGGTCCAAGAGTTTCCTAGACTGAGGCCAGCCTAGGTGTGGGTATGTAAAATATGAAGGGGGCCGGGTGCCGGGGCCTGGTGTGTTGCTCTGACGTTTAGACTGGTGGCGGCCAGCAGGAGTGTTTGGTTTTTGAGAACACAAGGCTTTAAAAAATGAATTCGGAATCTGAGATATTAAAAGTATAAAAAGTTATCAGCGAAAAGATTTCCTTCCACTCGGCTCAACTGTCTTCCTAGGTCCTCCGCCCTTAGGTATCCACTTTTGTTCCTTTGAGCATGTCTTTCCAGGATTTCTTTATGCAAATACTGGCAGATATGAATGTAGTTAGTTTCCCCTATTCCCACACAGATGGTAGACGCCTGTCTTCCTCTGGCTGCTTTCTCTTAATCTATCTTACAGATCTCTACACATCAAAACACAGTTGTTTTGTTTTACAGAGCTGTGGTATGGATTGCTATTGTTTGGATGTTTTCATTGTTCCATAATTTTTTTTTAAATCTATTCAGGGATATTTGGGTTGTTTCCAATTTTTCGTTACCTCAAGCAATGTTATGCTCAGTTAACAGTGTACTAGGGTAAGAGTTTAATACTTTTTGTTTTATGTTTTACATTAACCGGTTCACTCATGTTCACTCATGTAGAGTGTTTAAAGAACAAATAAACATAATGCCTTTTCCCTCCTAAGACTTGTATCTGTGGTATTTAGTCTTACTAGCCTGATAGACTGATTCTATTCATGACTCTCTTTAAGCCATTTCCTGCTCCTTTAGCTTCAGAAAATCTCTTAACCTCCCTTGCAGAATCTCCTTTGCTTCCTTCCTCCCCTAGGATGACTAAAAATCTCTTCTCCACTACCAGGTATGGAATGTTCTTTTTGTTTTTTTACTTTAAGGAAAAAATCTTCCGTTCTTATTTTTGCATTTAAGCATCGGCACTAACTTCTGTTAGCCATTTACAGTTCTGGTATTCGTAAATTGAATGCAACACTTACTCCATCAATGACCATATTCTCTCTGCTCATCTGCATATTGTGTCTCTCACTCATTCCTTAGTCCCATCTTTCACACAGTCTCCTCATTGCTATGTACTTTTTCTTCTATGCTGGCAAGCATTTCATGGTCACAATACGCCTTGTTTTCTCTTTTCCTTTTTCTGGTCATTGCCAGTCAATTGTAATATCCAAGAACATAAGGTACAGAATTCACAAATGACACATGAGATGGTAGATTGCCTTGTGGAATGTGGTTGGACTCTGAAAATTCAAAGCAGTTGCTGGCAGTTGCTCCTGTTCCTTGTTGCAGCCTGTTATTAATAGGAAGGTCTTTTTATCCAAAATGAGCCACGGTTCTGCTCTTATGAGTTGTTTAGGCTCTTATGAAGTGGCTTCTGCTGTCTAGGGCAGGGACAGCCAAGAATGAAGGACGGGTTCTTAGTATTTGCCCTTGCTTTTCTAGGCATTGTTGATAGAGTATGAACATCAAGCACAGACATGCCCAGAGGTTGTAGGTCATTTGTAATTTGGAAGGAGTGGATGGTATTCTTTGACCAGCATTTTTGACTACTATACCCAGGCTATTAGGCTTGTGCTTCTGTTAAACACGGGTTAGAAAGGGCTTTCTCATCTAGCGTTTTTAGAACATTTAAGAAATTCAAACCTGAGTGAGGTTGCTCACTCCAGGTACTCCAGAGGCCAAAGCAGGAGGATTGTTTGAGCCCAGGAGTTTGAGGCTGCAGTGAGGTATAATTGCACCACTGAAATCCCTCCTAAGTTAACAGAGCAAGACTCTATTTCAAAAAAAAAAAAGTCCAGCACAGTGGCTCACACCTATAATCCTGGCACTCTGAGAGCCCAAGGCAAAGGATCCCTTAAGCTTATGAGTTGAAGACCAGCCTGAGCAAGACCTGTTCTCTACTGAAAACAGAAAACTTAGCTGGGCATTGTGGCAGGCACCTGTAGTCCTAGCTACTTGGGAGGCTGAGGCAGGAGGATAACTTGAGCCCGGGAGTTTGAGGTTGCTGTGAGCTAGGATGATGCCACGGCCCTCTAGCCTGAGCAACAAAGTGAGACTGTTTAAAAAAGAAATTCAGACCTTTCTGGGCCTCCCTGTGGAGGAGTTGTGCTTTTGGAGTAATTCCTTATATATGTCACAGGGGACACATGACTTAGCTGCCATGTCGGTCAAGTTGATTGGATTACATACGTAACAGCCCTCTCCTGAAACTCCAGGACTTAGTTTTTCCTCTCCTCACTCTGATCTCTCACTGCAGCTGGCATGAGTGATCTTTCTTTTTAAATATTTTTCTTACTAGCTCGGTTACACTCACCACTCAGATCTAGCGGTTATAGGATTCTTCTTTTTGTTTCACCATTCCCTTTTTACTTTTTCCTGATTGAAGTATTTTAAAGCAAATTCCAGATATCATGCCATTCCACTCTAGCATATGTCAGTCTGTATTAAAAAAACAGGCACTCCTAAAAGCCACAATGCTGTTATTATACCATCCTAAATTAACTCTTGACGCCTTAATATCATCTAACACAGATTGGCGAACTACTGATTCAGCATACAGAGCCTGCCGTCTGTTTTTGTACGGCCTACTAGCTAAGAATAGTTTTTATATTTTTAAAGGAATGCTAAAAGTAATACTCAGAAGTCCTGTTTGACCTACAAAGCCTAACATTTGCTGTCTGGTCTTTTACAGAAAACGTTTGCCAAAACTTGCTTTAATAAAATGAGTGACCTCCCAAAATGTATATCCAGTTTGCTGCCCCTTTGCCTGAGACTCCTAAGGATCAAATCTGGACTCCTTAGTATGAGGCAGCTGCTGTGTTTGCCCACCTGCCTGGCTTCACCTGCCGACCTCTGCCCCAGATGCCTGGAGGGTGGTGAGCACAGGTTCCTGTGCACCTGCTCTTCTTTCAGCTGTAAATGCTCACTCCTCTCTTCCTGCAACACTCAGCCTCAGAAATAATTTGGATATTAGAATATACTTTCAGTATCATTTACTAAGATAACATTGGGTTACTTTGTCTTGATTGCCTTTATATTTTAGCAACATTACCGTAGTGCTATCTTGGTGCTGTTCTGCCTCTGTTTTGGATGGACCTTAGTATAAGATTAATAGGCATGCATTTCAAACTATCTGTTTTCAACGAAGATGCACATTTATATTGATCCGTTTTAATTTCACTCAGTAAGAGGATTAGACAGACTACATTGGGTTCTCCTAATAACCTGGGAGAACTTGGTACTGGGGAGTGACACCAGATATGTATTTTACAAAACTCTTGACAGCTGCTGGAAGAATTGGGCAGGGATGAGAGAGAAGGAAGAGAGACTGTGGCAGTAGTTCAGAAGAGAATTTAGGAGGCGTAAAGTAAGGAACGAATGGTGATGGAGGTAAGGGTGGGTGCTTGAGAATTGTTAGGCATTAAATAGGCTGGCCTTAGGAGCCATTTTGGATGTAGTGAAAGAAATAGAAAAGCCCACTTCTAATTTTGGCAAAGGGAAGAGTGAGGTGGATATGAGGATTTGAAATTGAAGAGAGCACTCTGGACCTGAGATGAGGACCTGAGAGGAGGCTTTTAGGAGTGGTAGGAGCCCTGCATATGAACAGGGCTGCTCAGGGAGCATGCAGGGTCAGAAGAGGAGCCAGTCAGGGTGGATGCCTAGGGCTGGGCGCAGGCACTGGAAGAAACCAGTGCTGGTGGTCTGAGTGGATGAGGAACAAGGGGAGATGGGGCTGGAAGAGGAAGCAGGCTACTGAAGCAGTCCTTGGAGGGGAGGGCACGGTTGAGGGAATCTTAAATTTGCTTTTCGAAATAGTTTTAAATATACAGGAAAATTTCAAGAATAATAATATAAAGATACCTTTTGCTCAGCAGATTCATGTGTAGTTAACGTTTTTCTTCATTTTGTCCTCTTGCTCTGTCTTTCATACATATGATTTCTTCCCTAAACCATTTGAAGGTAACTTACATACATCATGGTTCTTTATCCCTAAATATTTTTATACATATTTCCTAAGGATATTCTCTTATGTAACTGCAGTACAGTTGTCAAATTCAGTAAATTTGAAGTTGGTATTGCTTTTATCTAATCTATCGTCTGTATTCCAACTTTGTCAGCTGACCCAATTATTTTTTTATAACAGTTTTTCACTCCAGTACAGATCTAGTCAAGGTCAGGAATTGAATGTAGTGCTCAGGTCCCTTTAACCTTCTTTAATCTGGACCATTTCTATAGCATTTCTTTGTCTTTTAAGAAAATGGTATTTTGAATAACAGTCTCCTTTCTCGCCACCTCCCTTTTAGAGGAACAGGCTTCATTTGGGTTTTACCTGATGTTTCACTGTGATTCATTCAGTTCATGTAATGCATTCTCACCGGTGATGTGTCCTCAAGATGTCGCTACTGGGAGCACATGGGGAGGTGTTAATTTAGAACACAGGCCAAGACATTGTCTAATTTCTCTGCTATATATTTACCATATTTTCCCTTGTAATTAATATACAGTCTCTGGGTGAATATTTAAGACTGTGCAGATACCCTGCTCCTTATCAGAATTAACCCTACATTTAGAATTCACTGCACCCCGATCCAGTCTTTACTATGATAGTTGCAGAATGCTGATTTTCCTAAGCTCCTGATCCTTTCACATTACCAGCCAGTGCTCAAATTCTCCTGTAAACAAGAGGCCTCCCTTTCTTCTCTGTTTGTGTGAACTCAAAATCTTATCTTCAATGGGTTATAATTCATTACTGCCCTAAATTACTGTGGTGCTTAAATCAATTGTGTAAGCTGACTCTCCAGTCTTGTAACACACCCCCACCATTGTGGGCCCTTCCTTACCTGCTGGCCTAACAAGACGCCACAACTCATCTTGTATATTTTCTATTCTTAGCCTGGAAACAGCCTTTTCTTTGAGAACCTTTGCATCCTTTTAGTAGGTGACAGTAATAGAGACCCAGATGAGGGTACTAAATGTGCTTATTATCACATCTAGTGTATTTGTTTCTCAGCCTTTCAGCAAACAGAGCTAGGAAATGTATTTACATATATACACATGCATACAAATGCACACACTCATGTGAATATACATACATTTATATACATGCACATAAATGTCATTTAGAAATTATAAGTTCACACCAGTACTTTAATTCATTCCCACAAAGTTATTTCTTGCCTTCTCTCATTCCTTATTTTTATGTCCTTCCTCCTGGAGAGCCCTGGCTCCTCATAAAATCAACGCATTTACTCAGTTCCATGACACATCTAAAATTGTTCCAGAATTGCTCTGCCCGTACTACAGCAGAAAACAGACCTGCTAAGATAGTTCCGTTGTCGGCACTTCCTCCCCACCACCCCGTCTAGGCTGCTAAATACACCTCTGTAATCAAAAATTATGTGCTTAAGTTGCACGGATTTGTCCTGTTTTTGTTTGTTCCCTTCCTATGGTTATGATATTCACATGAAACACATTTGTTTGCTTTCTATTTAGCTATTTTTTTGCTTTTCCATCCTCATCGATTCAATTTTGTTCTTTGTGCAGAACGTACCAGGCTCCCATAAGTAACCTGTGCAGGCGTGTATGTCTGCCTCCCATCTCTTTTGCTTCATTCTCCCCCTGTGTCCCTCGTAGGTGATAAATGTCATTGTTTTCTGGCTTATCATTAATATGCATATAGGCAGATACAGAAGTGTTTTCTCTCTTTCATATACAAAACACAGCATAAGTGCTCCTTTTTTTCATTGTGCCTTTTTGATTTTATAGCAAATCTTAGAAATGCCACATATCAATTCAGAATTGTTTCTCATTCTCTTTTAGTGCTCATTTTGTTAATATGTCATAGTTCATTTAACCAGTCTTCTGTGCTTGGACATGTAGTTTTCTAGATTTTGCAGTTACATATATACTATACTGAATAACTTTGTGTTACTGTCTTGTATTGGTGCATCATCAGTATAAATTCCCAGAAGTGAAATTTCTGGGTGAATGCATAGATGGTTTTTTTAGACATTGTTGCATTCCCCTCAAGGGCGGTTGTGCCGGTGTGCCCTCCTGCATAGTCTCATCAACACAGTAGATTGTTAAGTTTGGACTGTTTGCTAACTTGACAGGTGAGAAACAGTATCTTACTGTAGTTTTTTGCTTTTCTCTTACTGTGAGTGAATTTGAGTATCTTTCACATTATTTCAGGACCATGTTAGGCTATTTTTCTTCATTTTTGAAAATTATTTGTAAGGTATTGGCCCTTATATATGATGTTATCTTGCAAATATTTTTTTCACTTTGTCACTAATTTTTCAATTTTGTTTATGGTATTTTTGCCATGCAATTTTGTTTTTATATAGTCAAATTTATAAACCTTTCATTGCATATAAGTCATGATTAGAAAGCTTTCAGTGTACCCAGGTCATGGAGGCATTTACCCATGTTTTCTTCTAGTATTTGTATTTTATATTTAAAGTTTTGTTCCATTTCAAATTTATCCCTGTGTATAATGTGAAGAATGGATGTAGTTTTATCTATTTTTCAAATGGCTTTATAGTTGTAAAAACACCATTAAAAAGACCATCTTTGGCCAGGTGTTGTGGCTCATTCCTGTAATTTTAGCACTTTGGGAGGATGAATCAGGAGGATTGTTTGAGAGCAGGAGTTCAAGACCAGTCTAAGCACTATAGTGAGACCCCCATCTCTACAAAAAACAAAACAGATTAGCCAGGCATTGTGGTGTGTGTCTTTAGTCTCAGCTACTCAGAATGCTGAGACAGGAAGATCCCTGAGCCTAGGAGTTTGCAATGAGCTCTGATGATGTGGCAGAGTGAGTCCTTGTCTCAAAAAAATAAAAAGACCATCTTTTCCCCTAGAAATTTGCAATGCCATCTTTATTATTGATTTCTATTTGTAGTTGGGACAATTTCTAGATTTTCTGTTCTATTCCATTTGCCTATATATTTGTATACCAGTACAACACTGTTTTAATTATATAGGCTTTAGTATCTAGTATGGCTAGTACCCCCTCATAGCTCTTACTCTTGTTTTTTCCCTGGCAACTTTTGTATATTTACTTAAGGGATTTTGTTTTGTGACTACAGGAAGTTGAACATCTTTCTGTCCTGAGGGCTGAGGGTAAGTACAGGTGGAAGGCCAAGGCCTAGAAGGAAACAGGTAGAACAGGGTCCCTGTTGTATGTGGGAACAGGGACTCTTAGCAGAGATAGATGGTATGTTGTTGCTGATGATTCTGGAATTCTGCCCCTCGAGTACCCCTCACATTTTAAGAGACATGGATTGCTTTGCCCAGAGTGATAAAGAAAGGGAAGCTGGGAACAAAGCCGTGCCGCCTTTTCTTAGAGGTCTGTGATGATCTTCCTTAGTGCTTAACATTGTTTAATATTTAATTATCTAATAGTCATTTGGGGAAGCTCTCTCAGCCGAGCACCTTTGGGTTTAATGTCTATAGAATGACGCTTTATCTTCCTGCTGAGCCCCTGAGTTCCTACCTTCTCCTGTGTCATCAGGGTGATTCTTTATACATGTCCCCTCCAGAGTCTGTATCTTGCTTATATTGCCCCTGACTCTTCCTCACATGTTCACATAAAGAATTTTTGAGTAGGATTGACAGAATTTGCAAATACTAACCTACAGGAGTCTGATACCCACGTACGGTAAGAGAGGGAGATCTAAATTTTAACAAAGTCTAATCACAAACGTCTAATTGTCCAGGACTGAAGGATAACTAGCTTAGAACTGTTGCATTTGTTCTGCGGACTCAGTCTATCAGCAGGTGGGTGCTGACGGTGTGCCAGTTGTGGGGAGAGTGTCTTCAAAGAACAGAGTCCCAGCCCAAGGGTGGGCACATTCCGGAGTCATGTGCTTTATCCCCCAGTACTGATCCTAATTCAGTAACCTGACTGCAGATTTTCAGTCATAATACTATAATAAAATAAGTAATAATAACACATAGCCTATCACCAAGAGACAGGTGTTGTTCTCAATGCTGTCCATGTATTACCTCATTTCATATTTAAAAGACACTATTACCTTCATTTTACAGATGGTGAAACTGCTACACAACGAGGTGTTATTCAGTATCTTTCTCAAGTTCATGCAGGTAGGTGTTTGGATGTGGGCAGTGTTACTCCCTGCTTGATGGTTTGAAGTTTTGCTTCTCGTCTTTGATATGAACTGACTGTGGTAGTCTGTTACAACTAGGAATGAGAGCCTTTCCCTGGCAGGCCAGAGTGTGTTCTTCCATGTCGAGTTCTTCCTGGGCACCCGCTTTTCCAGAGTTGATGTTTTCCTAGCAGGGTAGTCCAGGAGGCCAGCTCTAGGTGCCTACAGGGTTCTTTCTTTCTAATCTCTGAAATAACTGTCCTCATTGTAACCATCCCCCTCTTACCTCCACCCAGGTACTGGTTTCTCCTTTTCTTTAGTTTTGCCTGTCCTCTGCTATATCTAACTTTTCACAATTAAAAAAAAAAAAGTCACACTGAACATTTTTCCTTCTTACTAATTTTTCTGTGTACTCTTCTTCAGAGATTTCTTATGTCCTCTGTCTTTCCATGACTAGGTGACATTGTTCAAACTCTGGTTACTGTTGCCCTTGGTTCTGTGCATGGTTTCACTGTGTGCTAACCCTGAGCTGTTATGCAAGAATAGAAATACTCTTTGTTCCATTAAAAATTCAGGGCTCTAACAGTTTAACATTGCTCCACGGGGGCAGAAATTTTGTCATGCCCACTGTTATATCCCCAGTACTTAAAAATGTTACCTATAGTAGCATGCAGTCAATAAATATTTATCCAGTTAATAAGTAAATTTTGATGTGATTCTTCCAGTTTTTTTCTAAACAAAGTAAACAGGTGTCCTTTTCATTTTCTTGGTTTAGTGTCACATTTGAAGATGGGCACTGAGAACAAGGAACCAACTGAAAAGTATGAACATGTGGGAGACACAGAATCTAAGTGGCTCAAAGTGGAAAGTCTTCACAAGGATCCTGTGCAGGAATCTAAGGTTGGTGAGACAAGTGACTGGGATAACAGAGTAGAGAATCAATGGGAAAAGCCTGCAGGAAACCTGAAGGATGACAACCGTGGCATCAGGGAAGTAGTTGGAAAAGCCAAGAACGTGGCAAACGTAAAGACGGAGCAGGGAGATGAGGTGTGTGAGAACAGCTCACGGGTGAGCCCCAAACAGGTCACACGCCAGGCCGTCCCTACAGAGCAGAAAAGCAGTGAACAAGGCAAATGTGTGGAGAACATTAATGGAAATTCTCAACCCCGTCTGCAGGAGAAAACCCGTGCTGTTAAGAAATCACATAAATGTGATGAGTGTGGGAAATCCTTCAAATATAATTCCCGTCTTGTTCAACATAAAATTATGCACACAGGCGAAAAACGCTATGAGTGTGACGACTGTGGAGGGACCTTCCGGAGCAGCTCAAGCCTTCGGGTCCACAAGCGGATCCATACTGGTGAGAAGCCGTACAAGTGTGAGGAATGTGGGAAAGCTTACATGTCCTACTCCAGCCTTATAAACCACAAAAGCACCCATTCTGGGGAGAAGAACTGTAAGTGTGATGAGTGTGGAAAATCCTTCAACTATAGTTCTGTTTTGGACCAGCACAAAAGGATCCACACTGGGGAGAAGCCCTATGAATGTGGTGAGTGTGGGAAGGCCTTCCGGAACAGCTCTGGGCTCAGAGTCCACAAACGGATCCACACAGGGGAGAAACCCTATGAATGTGACATTTGTGGGAAAACCTTCAGTAACAGCTCTGGCCTCAGGGTCCATAAAAGGATCCACACTGGTGAGAAGCCTTATGAATGTGATGAGTGTGGAAAGGCCTTCATTACTTGCAGAACACTTCTCAATCATAAAAGTATCCACTTTGGAGATAAACCCTATAAATGTGATGAGTGTGAGAAATCTTTTAACTATAGCTCTCTTCTCATTCAGCACAAAGTCATCCACACTGGAGAGAAACCTTACGAATGTGATGAATGTGGGAAGGCTTTCAGAAACAGCTCAGGCCTCATAGTCCATAAACGGATCCACACAGGAGAGAAACCTTACAAGTGCGATGTGTGTGGCAAGGCTTTCAGCTATAGCTCAGGCCTTGCAGTCCATAAAAGCATTCACCCTGGGAAGAAAGCCCATGAATGTAAGGATTGTGGGAAATCTTTTAGTTATAACTCACTCCTTCTTCAGCATAGAACTATTCACACTGGAGAGAGACCTTATGCATGTGATGTATGTGGGAAAACTTTCAGAAACAATGCAGGCCTCAAAGTTCACCGGAGGCTCCATACTGGGGAAAAACCATACAAGTGTGATGTGTGTGGGAAAGCCTATATCTCACGCTCTAGCCTTAAAAATCACAAAGGAATCCATCTTGGGGAGAAGCCCTATAAATGTAGCTATTGTGAAAAATCCTTTAACTATAGCTCTGCTCTTGAACAGCATAAAAGAATTCATACAAGGGAAAAACCCTTTGGCTGTGATGTATGTGGAAAAGCTTTCAGAAATAATTCTGGCCTTAAAGTACATAAACGAATCCACACTGGAGAGAGACCTTACAAATGTGAAGAATGTGGCAAATCCTACATCTCACTCTCAAGCCTTATAAATCATAAGAGCATACACCCTGGAGAGAAGCCCTTTAAGTGTGATGAGTGTGAGAAAGCCTTCATTACATACCGAACTCTTTTAAACCACAAAAGAGTTCATCTTGGAGAGAAGCCCTACAAGTGTGATGTATGTGAGAAATCTTTTAATTACACCTCACTCCTTTCTCAACACAAAAGGGTCCACACTAGAGAGAAACCCTATGAATGTGACAGGTGTGAGAAGGTCTTCAGAAACAACTCAAGCCTTAAAGTTCATAAAAGAATCCATACTGGTGAGAAGCCCTATGAATGTGACGTGTGTGGGAAAGCTTATATCTCGCATTCAAGCCTTATTAACCATAAAAGTACCCACCCTGGCAAGACACCCTATACGTGTGATGAATGTGGAAAAGCTTTTTTCTCAAGCAGAACTCTTATAAGCCATAAAAGAGTCCATCTTGGGGAGAAACCTTTCAAGTGTGTTGAATGTGGGAAATCTTTCAGTTACAGCTCTCTCCTTTCACAACACAAGAGGATCCACACGGGGGAGAAACCCTATGTCTGTGACAGGTGTGGAAAGGCGTTCAGGAACAGCTCAGGCCTCACAGTGCATAGAAGGACCCACACAGGTGAGAAACCCTATGAATGCGATGAGTGTGGGAAGGCCTACATCTCACACTCGAGTCTTAGCAACCACAAAAGCGTCCACCGTGGGAAGCAGCCCTATAATTGTGAGTGTGGGAAATCCTTCAATTATAGATCGGTCCTTGACCAACATAAAAGGATCCACACTGGAAAGAAGCCATACCGATGTATTGAGTGTGGTAAGGCTTTTAATATCAGATCAAATCTCACCAAGCATAAAAGAACCCATACTGGAGAGGCGTTTGTACATGTGACAAATGTGGGAAGTCACAGTGGGACATCCCAGAGGACCTGTGAGGGAGGGAATGCTCTGGATGGGACCAGGATGAGGATGCCTCTGTGGCAGGCTGAGTTTACCTGTGAGGGAGGGAATGCTCTGGATGGGACCAGGATGAGGATGCCTCTGTGGCAGACTGAGTTTACCTGTGAGGGAGGGAATGCTCTGGATGGGACCAGGATGAGGATGCCTCTGTAGCAGGCTGAGTTTACTGAGTCTCAAGGATCGAAAATGGGAGGTGAACCTTATGAATATAAGAATATCCAAGGTCCTTGTTCTTGGGTTATACTTTACATAGTATAAGTCGTCATGAGTAATCTCTGCGTGATTTTCAAACATAACCAGCAAGGTAGACTCCAGTGTCAAGGTAGATTAGCCCTTATAGAATATAAAATAATCCATTCTTGGGATAAAGCCTATCAAAGTGATGGAATGTGAAAAAAATCTTCAAAATAAGCAGAATTTTCTGGACATAAAACACAATTTGAGGAAAGGACTTCAATTATAAGTCACATAGTCACCATCAGAAAGTTTATATTTGGAGAAATTCTGTGAATAAAAATGTAGAAAATTCAGATGTAGCTTTGAATCCCAATTTTACATTGGTAGTGGATAAAAATATTGGTAGTGGCCTCCAAAAGGCAAATTCAGGGAGAGATAGGCTTCAGGGACTATAAATTTATTTAATAATAGTGATCTGAAATAATTTTGGTATAATTGAATGGCTTGTGGGGGAGCAGTGATGATTTTTTCTGAAACAAAATAGGAAAAGTAGAAAACTGTTATAAATCTGGGCGGCGCCTGTGGCTCAAGGAGTAGGGCGCTGGTCCCATATGCCAGAGGTGGTGGGTTCAAACCCAGCCCTGGCCAAAAAACAAAAAAAACAACAACAACAAAAAGAAAACTGTTATAAATCTAACAGAGATAGAATCACTCATAAAAAAATGCAGATTGATTGGAATATACTATTGTGATGTACTAGTTGAATGGATGGAACTTTTTTCTATTAAAAAGTTTTTTATTAATAAACTTTCATCAAACATCAATGATTGATGTATACATGTATATGACGAGTGGGAACACACATTTATGCTATAACAAAAGGTTCTGCCATGGAGGTAACCAATGAGATGTGTCTTTAGCATGAACTTGCACCTTATATGACAATTGATTCAGGGATTCCTGTGAATAGGAATGTTGGGAAAGAGGGCATTTTAGGAGCTAAGAAGCTAAGTCATTACCAGTAATTCAAGAGAAGAGGAAATTTATGTTTCTAAATAATTCTGTTAAATGTTTGATTATTTTAGAATGTGTTATTGTAAAGATTTCATGCAGTACGTGTATAAATTGTCTTGTAAAATATTATGAATACTTTGTTCAGGGCTCACTCTCTCTCTTTGCCATGAAGGCCAGATAGTTGTGGCAAAATAAGGTGGAATTTTAATAAAGAAACTCCTTAAATGAAAAGAGGCTGTGACTTACTTTAGGTAGAGGGATACCGGGAGCCATTCCTGTGTCATATTGTTGTGGGGTAAGTTATGCCAGACCCAAACCAGAGTGGGTAGCAGGGAACTCACCCCCGCAGGACTGGGAGTTCAGCTGGTTTCACCAGAAGTTAGATGGTACCTCCCTAGGGGAGACAGCATGAGTTTTGAGGGGACAAGTGATATGCTTTTCATGCTGGGAGCAGGGAGCATGTGTGTGTGTCCGTCCACAGGTAGAATTTAATATGAAATACTGATAACTGTATATGAAGTGTTTAACTAGATGTCAATGGAAAAGAAACCATACTCTGTAAAATAATTTAAAGAGGTTTACTCTAAGCCAAATTTGAGGACCGTGACCTGGAGCCATCCACCAGAAGCCTTGAACTTGTGGACTCCTGGTGGTGGGGTTAGTTTGGTTTTATACATTTCAGGGAGACAGTGATTACAGATGAGGTCAAAAATCAGTATGTGGAAGGCGTACACTGGTGTGGCCCCCAAAGGTGGGACATCTCAAAGCAGGAGCGCACAGGTTGTAGGTGGGTTTAAAGATTCTTCAATTGACAATTGGCCGAAAGAGTTAGGCTCTGTCTAATAGACCAGGAGTCAGAAAAATGTAATGCTCGAGTTAAGAGAAGGGTCTGTTAATCCAAGACAAACTACCAGATGTTTGCTGAGGCCCATGTGGTTTGTCTTGCATGGCCTCAGGTCAGGCCTGGTCACAGTGAACATCTCTAAGAAGGGAGGGGACATGATGAAGGCACGTCCGATCTCCTTTCTGAGGGATGGAACTCAGTTTTACCATCTCCTTGCCCAAGAGGGGCTCCAGTCAGCAGTGCGGAGAGGCTTAAGATTTTATTTTAGTTCACATACGTGACTCAAAGGATAAAAGTAGACTTCTCTGAGAGTTGAGTAACCAATAATATGGGTAGGGTATAGCAGTAGAGGCGAAATTCTGAGTTTGCTCTCTCTGTCTGAGACAAGTGGTAGCCAGGTGGGTTCTTGTCTCTAGTAGATGGTTTCCGTGCCTCTCTAGGAGTATAGTTCACTTTGTCTTCAAACTCCCCCCTGTAAGTTTTGCCCCCGCTCTGAGGGGCTGTCTTATTTATCTTTTTATTCCCAGTACCCAGTGGCATACAGTAGGTGCTCATAAATATTTGGGAAGTGAAATAATAACTATGTTTTTTAGCCATCTTGTTCAAGTAGAAGTCCATTTAGGGGCAGTGCTGAGCTGTCAGTTAATAAATAGTAAAGTGAATGCGCAGGACAACAGTGATTCCCCAGGTAACATTCAGCTGTTTCCCTTCTTTTAGGGACTTGGGCTACTTTTCTCTTCACTCTTGAGGTCCAAATGGAGTTTCCAGGTCACAGGGAGACGAATTTATGATGCAAGCCTTAATTCCTCCTTCTCAGTCTTCCGTTGCTCTGACTAAAACCTAGAATCATCCTTGATTTCTTTCTCAGTCTCTTTCCCCTGTCCTATCCCATAAGCTCATCTATTAACTAGTTCTCTGACCCTTAGTCAACTATTTCTACTAAGCTCCCACTACTGCCACAACCCACCCTGTTTCCTACCTGGGCTCTCATGATATTCCCAGCGATACAATACCTCCCCACTACTACCACTGCCCATAGAAGACAGCCCTAGAGCTTCTGTGCTCCTGGCCCAATCCTTCCTCCACCCACCAGAGTCAGCCTCATATCACAGTCTACCTGGGAGAACATTGCTGCCAATCTCATTTATCTCTGTCCTCATTCGTGTGCCGCCAGACCCAGCTACATGCCCATTTTTAACCTGACCATTTTTCTTTTCCCTCTGTAACTCAAGAATTTTCATTGTATTCTGCAGAACTCACAGTCCACCATTAGCAAAATTTCCTATATTCTTTTCACCTCTTGGCCTAACTGCAAACTAGCTGTCCTGTGGGGGCAGTGCCTCCTTTGTGGTTTTCTCAAGTGGTAGCTGCCTGTCCTATTGCATCCTGTGTTTCCAGGTGGGATAGGTGATCTGCATGCTCCTATTGCTGCCTAGAGACCCGTTGTCATTCCCTCTTACTAAACTCTTCCCCCTCTCCCCGCTGACATTTGAAATTGTCACACTTTAAACAACCGCCAGCTGCTTTTCCTGCCGTCATCTGCAGATCCCGGGTCACTCCCCATCATGCCTGAAGGAGTTCAGCTCCTGTCTTACTGTCACTTTCTCCAAAGAGAGTCCTGTCTTAATCCTGGGTAATTTCTGTGCTGTAGGGTGATGCCTTCTGTGCACCAGCCTCTGAAGTCTCTAACCTTTGTTTCCCGCCTCCTGTGGTTTCCTGATCCACCCCACCTCAGGCGTCCACTCCATGGTTATGTCATGTCATGACCAATAGCTGCAGCCTCTCTTCCATCTCAGTTCCAAGTAACCACTCCCCCACCCCACCTCCTAACTTTCCCCTGTCCTCTCTGCCAGAACACTGCCCATAGTAAGTTTTGGTAGATGGGAGAAGGGTGGAGTTGGGAGCGGGGAAAGGAAGACAGCATCTGCCACTCAACTCCACTTTGGAATAAGGTCAGCACACTTGCTCTCTGTCCTTCCTCTATGTGGTGCTGGCAAGCCTGATCCTACTCCCAAGCTTGGATCGATTTACTCAGGTAGTACTGACTGAGGCTCTGCTGGGCACAGCCCCACTACCCTGGGCCTTGAGTGGGAGAGGAGGGCACCAGGAGGAGACCATGGTAGGAGAGGATGAATAAGAAGAACCACAAGCAAAACGACCCTGAACTGCACCTGTAGGTGCTCACAGGACAGTGACCATGACCAACAGGAAAAGGGCAGTGGTGGTGACATCTGGACAGCATGTTGAATTGCGTTTCCCAAGAGGAGAGGGAAATAGGATGGCCTGAGCAAAGGCAGCCTTCAGTGAGGCTGGTATCTGGCAGGGCTGGTGCCTGGTGGGAAAGAAAAGGGCTGCAGAGTATTTGTAGGGTCTTCCATTTGCCAAAGATGAGACTACTTGTGACTGTTCAGAGAATCACAGGTTATCTGGGGTTTCCAGGTGCCCCTAACACACCCCTGCTTGAGCTCCAGCTGGACCTAATGGTACCATCTACTTTCAGGGGAGATGCAGGTCAGGTAGCAGAGGAGAGGACGGCCATGGCTTGGATGGGGACTCTTGAGTGCCCCAGTGCCCTGAGTGCCAGGATGCACTCCCCCATCTCTTTGGATGCCACAAAAACGGGTGCAGGACCTCAAGTAAGACCTACAGCCATGCATGAGCCACTTGGGGGGGTGGTCTCCCAGTCTTTAGCCCCCACAGATGCAGTAGGCTCAAGTGTGCCACCCAGGGATGAGAGGTGGTTCAAGGACCACCCACAACCTCTTCCAGAAAATAATTTTCAAGAGGGAAAAATAAGCAGGAGGGGATGACAACATGAAGGAGGACCTGGATAAACAGTGAGTGTGGAAAGGCTTTCATGGGAGTGCGTTATTTCTGTTAGCAAATTCACCTGTAGGTGAAAGCCTGGATAATAATTTTGTTTGTTTCATGTACGGGGACCCTGGGAATAAAGTAGCATTGAACTCTGGTCATGCGATGAGGGAGAATTTTCCTTCATGGGGTTCAAAAATGAGGGGATCACCATCAGTACTGGAGGACCAGACAGCTGAAGACGGACATTGGGATGTGAAGTCTGTCTGCACAGGGACCTTGAGGAACTGGGCACAGCTGCCCAGGGCCTTTCCTAGGCTGGGAGGGGACTCTTCATGCCTCTTCTCCAGCCTCAGCCAAGGGCCTCAGCCTGCAGACATGGAGAAGAAAGAATACGGTACTTTAACTCAATTCTCTTCCCATTATTCCTATTTAGGCCTGGCAGTTCTCAGGCCATGGACAGAATTGGCTATTTCCAGGGAGCAGTCTGTGAAACCTGTATAGATGGGCAGCAGAAACCTGGTCTCTCTGCCTTGAATCCCACATTCAAATGAGGAATCTTTGACTTACTCTCAGATGACTTTAGACAAGTAACAAAACCTTAAAATTTTTTTTTTCTTTTAAGAGACAGGGTCCTACTCTGTCGCCCAGGCTGGAGTGCAGCGGTACAATCATAGCTTATTATAACTCCCGGGTTCCCCCCATCAGCCTTCCAAGTACAGGTGCCACCACACCCAGCTTTAAAAAAAAATTATTTTTAGAGGTGGGGTCTTGCTATATTGCTCAGGCTAGTCTCAAGCTCCTCTTCCAAAGTGTTGGGATTACAGGTGTGAGTCATTACGTCCAGCCTAGCCTTTTTTTTTTTTCCCCGGCTAGGGTCAGGTTTGAACCCACCACCTCCAATATATGGAGTCGGCGCCCTACCCCTTTGAGCCACAGGCTCTGCCCCAAGCCTAGCCTCTTTTTATGCTTGTCTTTTGTCAGGATAAGAAGAGAAGCAACTTCATGTTACAATGAGGGCTGGAAAAATTAGTATTTATAAAGGCCCTTAGAAGAGTACTTGCAATGAGAAGTGTGTGCATAGGGATGTATCAGATAAGTCTGGCAGTGAAGTGGCCTCTGTCCAAGGACTCAGCATCTAGTCACTCAGGCAATGGAAGATCTTGAGGGAGTAAAAGAAAAATCCTTCAAGGATCACCCCACATGTAGACACACCTGAGAGGAGCTGTGAGACATGAAGAATAGGATTTTTTTGTTATGGTTATTCAGTGGTATCTTCATTATGGCATTGCTTTGTCTGGTGAGGTTGGAAAAGGGGTAGCGGCAGGAGGAGCCTCCAGCTTTGGTCCAGTGACCAAGCGTGTTGGGTGGGGTGAGCTGCTGCACTCGCTTCCTTCCCTGTCTTGGGGGCCCTGCTCACTCGTGCTATATGGATTTTGCTTCCCCTGTTTTCCTGCAATATTCAGATATGCTGGAGATTACTTCAGAAAAAGTTGGTGAGAGCCAGGCTTCTACCATATTAACCATGGCTATTTTGGATGGGTGTCCCTTAAGATCTCAAAGGCTAAGAGGCAGTCCTGGGGTGGGCAGAGTAGACCCCTAGAGGAGGCAGGCGAAGTTTCTGGATGCAAACGTTCAGGCAGTATTCTACTCAATGCAATAATTTTGCATTTGTTTTGGGTCCTGTCTATAATTTCCCATCTGCAAAATGAGGAAAAAGACTTGTTCACAAAATTGCTTTAAGGATTGAAAAAGCACCATGTATTTTATAAAAACTTTGTACGAACATTATTATTAAATTGACTAATCTGTCTTTTTAAAAATTGAAGGAGATAATGAAGATGAGAGCAAAAATTAATGAAACAGGAAGCAACACAATAAAGAAGATTAACAAAGTCAAGGTTGGTACTTTGAAAACTGATAAACCTCTGATGTGATTGGACAAGATAAAACAGCACAAGTAATCAAAGTTGGGTATGAAAATTGAGAGATCATAACAGATCCCATGGCTAGAGGTTTATTTTTTAACTTCCAAACATGCAAACTTCCTAGTTATATTTTTGTTACTGTATTGTGGTCAGAAATATAACCTATATGATTGCTATTCTTTGTAATGCGTTGAGATTTGCTTTATGGCCCAGCAGATGTCTGAGGTGGTGAAGGTTCAGAGGCTCTTTGGACAGGACACGTATTGTGCGGGCACTGGGTAAAGCCTTTGAGTTTGTAATGCATTGTTAAGATCGTCTCTGCTCTTAATGGGTTTTTGTCTGCTTGTATCAATTCATAACATAATTGAGTTATCCATTTCTACTTAGATATAGTTCTGTGAATTTTGTTTTATATATTTGAGAACATACAAATATAGAATTATTATATCTTTCTGGTCAATGGAAACTTCTATGAAGTAAACCTCTGTCTCCAGTAATGCCTTTTATTACTTGTTTTTTTTCCCCCTTAATATTAATAACATAAGCTTCTTTTTATTTTTTACTTTCAATATCTTTCTCTATATAGAAATATATATAGAGAGAAATATATATATATATATATATTTTTTCCCCCCCCGAGACAGAGTCTCATTCTGCTATCCAGTCCAGAGTGCTGTGGCATCAGCCTAGTTCACAGCAGCCTCAAACTCCTGGGCTCAAGTGATCCTCCTGCCTGAGCCTCCCGAGTAGCTGGGACTACAGGAGCCTGCCACAATACCAGCTAATTTTTCTATTTTTAATAGAGACAGGGTCTCACTCTTGCTCAGGCTGGTTTTGGAATTGTGAACTCAAGGGAGCCTCCTGCCTCAGCCTTTCCGAGTGTTGGGATTACAGATGGGAGCCACCAAGCCAGGTCCCCTTTATGTATTTTTACGTTTTAGACGTGCCTCTTGGAAATAGCAGGTAGTTGTTGTTTTAATCTAGTCTGAAAACACATTAACAGGATCATTTAGCCTTTTAATGTATAACTACTGATAGCTTTTAGGTTTAAGTCTTATTTACTGTATTCTGTTTACTCCTTATTTAAGTTGTTATCTTTTTTCTTGCCTTCTTTTGGGTTAAATTAGAATGATTCTACTAGAATTCTGTTCTGTTTTTTCCCTCTTTTCATTCAGAAGTTATACACTTTTTCTCTTCTTTTAGTCACCTAGGAATTAAAAGATTCCTTCTTGACTTATCAAAACTGAATGTTGGCTGAGTGTGGTGGCTCACACCTATTATCCCAGCATTCTGGGAGGCTCAGGCAGGTGGATTTCTTGAGCTCAGGAGTTCAAGACCAGCCTGAGCAAGAGTGAGACCCAGTCTCTACTAAAAATAGAAAGATTAGCTGGGTGTTGTGGTGGGTGCCAGCATTCCCTGGTACTTGGGAGGCTGAGCCAGTAGCATCGCTTGAGCACAGGAGTTTGAGATTGCTGTGAGCTAGGCTGGTGCCACAGCACTCTAGGCTAGGCAACAGAGTGAGACTCTTGTCTCAAAAAAAAAAAAAAAACAAAGGGGCAGCGCCTGTGGCTCAAAGGAGTAGGTCGCCGACCCCATATACCAGAGGTGGCAGGTTCAAACCCAGCCTCAGCCAAAAACTGCAAAAAACAAAACAAAAACAAAAACACCTAATGTTAATTGATATTTTTATCTCCATCCTGGACAATGCAAGGCTCTTTGAATATACTTAGAATATTTAGCTGGTGAATTTTAATTATGTATTTATAAAGGTGCATAGATAATAAAATCTTTTACTCTTGTTTTCTGCACCAACTGTTTATTTAGATTTGTTCACATATTTACCATTTTAATTACTTTTCATTGTGCTTCATTCCAATTTCAGTGGGGAAAATCATTATGCATTACTGAGCCTCTGAATTAATACAACTTCATGCTAAAAGCCACCAGATCCCAATAGATAAACAAAATTCACCTCTGGGAATAGTTATCTCAACAAGGAGTTTCCTTTCAATGATTAGTCTTTAAAATGGCTATTTACCTGCCTGTCTGCTTACTCTTCTCTCACTGCCCACACCTGTTACCAGCTCCTTCCAACTGTGTATAAGGTGTCACACACTTTAGGTAGTGGCCATAGTCAAAGCATATGACTCAGCACCCATGTATATGAACCTTAAATGCAGACTAAACCCACAAAATAGAAGAAATTAGATCAACATAATGCAAATGATACCACATGCAGTGAACAAGGCATAGTATCGAAAAGCCAGGAAACAGAGGATGATAGGGAGGACCCCAGGGAGAGTCTCTGCTGTCAGGTGAACTGCACATTTCACCCTCAAAGATAGTCACAGGGATCCCTTTGGGCCCTCGACACACTGCAAGCTGACTCATGCTTATTAAATTAACTATTTGATCCAGTCAGTGGGCAGGGCTAACCCTTAGTTAGCAGGGCTTGTCTGCTTTGACGCAGGTTGGTGGGTGGCAGGGCTACGTCTGTGGACATGGATGACCTGGTTATGGCTTTCAGATGGCCATAGGGATATTCATAGAAAAAGTAGGTTTTTATAGCTATTCAAATTCATTTCTGGAGATTCTCATTAGACATCTAGGAATGTTATGCAATGTTGATAATTATAGTTTATCTTTTTATAGCACCTTGAATAAAATGTATTGTTTTAGGAAAGCAAGTGAATGCTGTGGCTGTCCCCTTTCACTACCTTTGGAAAGAGCCCACTTGTCTGCAGCCTGTTGTCACCATCCAGCCTCATTGGCTCTGGAAGGACAACACTGAACTCTTTCTGAAGCAGCCTGGCCCTTATCTCAGTTTACATTTTCATGAAAAAACAGGTTTAGTCACATACACTGCTTTGTCTCCATTTCGGGTTCAGTTGTGCTTCCCAAAACAACATGTTGGGTTCCTAATGCCCCACTACCTGTGAATGTGACCTCACGTGGAAGTAGCATCTTTGCAAGTTACTACTTAAGTTACTACTTAATCAAGTTAAGATGAGGTCCCATTGGATTTGAGTGGGCCCCGAATCCAGTGATTGAGTCCTTGTAAGGAAAAAGAGATATAAATACACACAGAGGCAAATACCATGTAAAGACTAAGGTAGATTTGGAATTGTGTCACCACAAGGAAGAGAATGCCAGAGATTGCTGGGAGCCACCAGAAGCTGGAATAGGCAAGAAGTGACTCTTCCCTAGAGCCTTCAGAGCCAGGGGGCCCTGCTGACAATTTGATTTCCAACTTCTAGCCTCCAGGGCTGTGAGAGAAGACATTTCTCTTGTTTAGGCCGCTCAGTTTGTGGCACAGTCATGCCTCCCTTAACAACAGGAGCACATTCTGAGAAATGCATCAGCAGGCAGTTTTGTCACTGTGGGAGCATCACAGAGGGCACACACACAGACCCAGGTGGCACAGCTGCCGTACTCCCTGGCTATGTGGCCTGGAGCTCCTGGGCCACACACCTGTACAGCATTTTGCTGTAGTGAATACTGCAGGCAGTTGTAAAACAATGGTGGGTATTTGTGTATCTAAACATATCTAAACATAGAAAAGGTACCTTAAACAAATGGTATTATAATAATATACCTTTGTACATGCAGTCTGCCACTGACCTAGACATTGCTAAGTGGCATGTGACTGGACTTGTGTCAGCCTTACGACACTGTGAAAGGCTGCAAGTGCCAAACAGCCTTGATTTTTCTTTTTCCAGAGTTTAAAATGTGGTTTGATAGTGCTCTTGAAATTTGGGTGAGAATATCAATTTGGTAATGAAACTGTCACTCATATATTAATGTCTGCTCAATTGGAACTTGCTGAGGAAAACTGTACATGAAGTTTATAGTTGAAAACATTTATGTATTCAAATACTAATAAATGTTAACATTTCGGATGGTTTTCCTATGCTACATTTTTCTTATGTTAACTCATTTATACCTTTCAACAATTGTCTTGGTTAGAAACTTTATTATTTTTCTGAGGAAAATTTGCTTAAGCCGTTCTTCAAAATTATAGTTACTAAATGTCAGAGTCAGACTCAGACCCCGGGCAGTCTGCCTGCAGAGCTGGCCACCACAGTGCCACCAAGAAAACAGGGCAAATTCCATTCTCCATGAAGAAATGCACTGTCAGGAGATGCTAGAAACGTCATTTATGTTTAGGTCTCAGCCACATTTGGGGTTTAGGGTGAATGTCCTCCATGAAGCAGCTATAAATATTAATGACTGTATTAGTCAAGGTTCTACAGAGAGAACCAGTAAGAGATAGATAGATAGATAGATAGAGATAGATAGATAGATAGATAGATAGATAGATAGATAGATAGATAGATAGATAGATAAGAGGGGATTTATGGGAATGGGATCACATGATTATGTATGCCAAGAAGCCCCAGAGTAGGCCATCTGCAAGCTAGAGAAACAGAGAAGCTGATAACATGGCTTAGTGCAAGTTGGAAGGCCTGAGAACCAAGGAAGTGCATGGTGTAAACTGAGTTCAAGGCTGGAGGTTTGAGAGCCCAGGCGACTGCTGGTGTAAGTCTCAGAGTCCAAAGATCAAAAATCCTGGAGGTCTGAAGTCCAAGGGCATGAGGAGAGGGCTGTGATAGCTCCGAAAGATAGCGAATTTACCCTTATTCTTTCTTTTTGTTCTATCTGGTCCTTCAGCTGTCTGGATGGTGCCCACCCACATTGGGGGGGAGATCGTTTCTACTCAGTCCACTGACCACACCAGTGTCCTCCAAAAGACCCTCACAGTCATATTTAGGAACAGTTCTTTACCAGCTCTCTAGGCATCCATCAATCCAGTCAAATCAATACCTAAAATTAACTGTCATAAGGACACTCTGCCAGTAACTGATGAACCACCAGATGGTCAGTGTCCAGATGGAGAAAGCAGGTGCTGGTGAGTTTTTAAATATCTTAGGGTGTCTTAGTCGTTCGGCCTGCTATACCAAATTCACACAGCCTAGCAGGCTTAAACAACACACGTTTGTGTCTCATAATTCTGAAGGCTGGGAAGACCAAAACCCAGGTGCAGGAAGATGTAGTGCAGCGGTTCTCAACCCACAGGGACTGTATTAAAGGAAAGTTGAGACCCACTGCTGTAGTGTCTGAGGAGGAACCACCCACTTCCTAGGTTGCAGACGGCCATCCTCATACTGTACTCTGCACGGTGGAGAGCAGAGACAGAGCAGACCCTTGCATCTCCTCTCAGAAGGCTGTAACCATAGTCTGAATGTGTCTCCCAAAATTCATGTGTTAGAAACTTGATCCCCAAGGCAACAGTGTTGGGAGGTGGAGCCTACTGGGAGCTGTTTAGGTTATGAGGGCTCTTCCTTCATTACTTCCTTCATTGCCACTACAAAAAGGGCTGGCAAGAGTGTTCTCTGCACTGCATGAGAGGACAGGTTATTTCCCTTGCCCTCCGCCTTCTGCCAGGTGAGGGTGCAAGAGGAGGGCCCGCGCCAGATGCTGGACTTCCCAGCCTCCAGACTGTGAAGAATAAACTTCTGCTTTGTATAAATTACCCAGCCTGAGGTCTTCTGTTAGAGCAGCACAAACAGGACTAACCTACTAATCCCAATCGTGAGGCCCTCTTAACCCAGTCGCCTCCCAAAACCATCATGATGGAGTTTGGATTGTCACATTAAACTTCTGGGTGGACAAAAGCATTCAGTCCAGAGAACATGGAGTGTCTTAGCTCAGGCTGCTATAGCAAAATCCTCCAGATGGGGTGGTTTATCAACAACAGAAATTTATTTCTCACAGTTGTGGAGGTCAGAAGTCTGAGATCATGGTGCCATCAAGGTCAGGTAATGGTGAGCAGGTGATGGTGAAGGTCCTCTTCTAGATTTCAGATGGCTGAGTTCTCACGGTGTCCTCACATGGCCAGAAAGGAGCAAGCTAGCTATGCATCTTATAAGGGCAGTAGCCCCATTCATCAGGGCACCACCCTCATGGCCTGATTACCTCCCCAAAGCCCCACCTCCAAATACTATCCCATGGGCAACATATTTTGATGGCCTATTCTGGGGCTTCTTGGCATATACATAATCATATGATCTCATTCCTATAAATCCCCTCTCATCCATCCATCCATCCATCTATCTGTGAATTTTGGGACAATACGGTTAGTTCATATAATGGGGTGAACTGTGGGCTACGGACCAGAACATGGAAAGTGCAGCCCCAGAACCAATCCCTGCACTGGAACCCTGCTGATTGCCAGCCACAACCATCCTTCCTACACCTGCCCTGCCACACTGGAACCTGAAGAGGCCACCCCCTTCCCTATAGGACCCAGCTTACAGACCTCAAGTGTCAGAATCACCTAGAGAACTTGTGCAGACACAGACTGCTGAGGCCCAGAGTTTCTGATTCAGTCCTGAAGGGCTGGGAATTTGCATTTCAAGTTTCTATGTGATCCAGATTTTGTTGGCCTGGAGAGACATTTTGAGAACTGCTGTTTTAGAGGTTCTCCACATTCAAGTCTTCTAGCCGGATGGTATCAAGAGCTCACGAGGTGGTCCGTGAATCTGTGCACAAGGCAGAACGTGAAAACATTATCTTAGAATTAAAATAATGCTTCATTCCACCAATAACTAGCTTTTTGAAAAAGGAATTACCAAGTGTGGCTGCTTTAGTTTTTTATTGTTACTGTAACAAATTACAAAACTGTGGTAGCTTAAAACAATATGAATTTATAGCTTAGAGTTCTGTACACCAGAAGTTTGAAATGGGTCTCAGCGAAAATAAAGGAGGCAGCAGGGATAGTGTTCTTGAGTCAGTACCAGGGCTATGCATTATGAAAAGCCTTGACCGGGGCGGCGCCTGTGGCTCAGTGAGTAGGATGCCAGCCCCATATGCCGAGGGTGGTGGGTTCAAACCCAGCCCCGGCCAAACTGCAACAACAACAAAAAAATAGCCGGGTGTTGTGGCGGGCACCTGTAGTCCCAGCTGCTTGGGAGGCTGAGGCAAGAGAATCGCGTAAACCCAAGAGTTAGAGGTTGCTGTGAGCCATGTGACGCCACAGCACTCTACCCGAGGGCAGTACAGTGAGACTCTGTCTCTACAAAAAAAAAAAAAAAAGAAAAGCCTTGACCTGCTGTTGCTGGCTTTAAAGAGGGAGAGTGAGGGCATGAGGTCAGGGATGTGGGCGGTCCTAGACCTGGAAGAGACAAGGAACAGGTTCACCTCACATCTTTGGGGACCCATTGTTTTGCTTACCACGGCACTGAAGACCACTAGCTATCTGCCAGAATCTGTACTCCCTCAGGTGGGCACACAGCTGGACTACATAGTCCAACCTTCTTCGCAGGTGGGTGAGGGTGTGTAACTAAGCTCTCTCCAGAGACATGTGAGTAGAGCTATGTAATTCTCCCACACCAGAGGTCCATTAGAAGGCCCTTCGGGTGCTCCTCCATGAGAGGAGCTGTGAGGGGTCTGTGAGAAGGCCCTTCGGGTGCTCCTCCATATTCTTTCAGCTTTCTCAGGACCTTGGGGGATGGTGGACCTGGATGCCTTAGTGTGTTTTCCACTGCTTATAACAGAATACCTGAAACTGGGTAATTTATAAAAAAAAAGGAATTTATGTCCTATAGTTCTGGAGGTTAAGAAGCCCAGGGTCAAGGGGCTGCATCTGATGATGGCTTTCTTGCTGGTGGGGGCTCTCTGCAGTCTCTGCAGGCAGGGTGGAATATCCTGTGCTGGGAAGGCCAAGCATGTGGCTTCAAGCCTCTTCCTCTTACAAAGTCACCAGTCCCATTCCCATGATAACCCATTAATCCAGTTATATATTAATCCCAATCATCTTCTCAAAGGCCCTAATATTGCCACACTGGGGATTAAGTCTCAGCATAAATTTTGGAGAGGACAAATATTCAAACCATGCAGTTCTTGAATGGTCAAAAAGAAGCGAACCACCCCTGACCTAAACACCATTTTGGACTATGAAGTGGGCAATAATTAGATTTCTATAGGGGTATAGATGACAGTATAGAGCCTGTGCATTTGGGGGCCACCTCTGCAGTATTTAGTTGATTCTAACTAATATGCCAACAAATGAGAATATGTCCTCATAGGCCCTTGACTTTTCTGATGCCCATTTTTCAGAAGACCTAGCCTCCTACTTTCCCTAACCAGACTGAGGTCATCTGAAACTAGCAACTGCATTTTTTTCCTCTTCCTTCAAACATTTATTGGCAAACAAGTATAAGGTAAGTGCACTGACTATTAAGACCTGGGGACACCTGCTTCCTTTGTCTCTTTGGGCGTACTTTTCTTTCTTTCTGCCTTTTTTAGCTAAGTCCTGTTCTTCAGCTCTGTGATTCTCACCACCTTCTCCAGCTTTCTTTTTTCTGCTGGCTCCTTAGCTTCTGCTTTCAAACATGCTGGGTTTATTACCCCAGTGTTGAGTCAACCTCCCTTCACTCTGCTGCATGGAACTGCTCAATTTCTCTGCATCCTTCCAGGGTCAAACTTCATGGAAGAGTGGACTGTTCAGGCCCCACTTTTATCCCACTCCTGCACTTCTTTCCCACTATTCCTTCCGGTTTCCACTTTTGCTTGTCTAGCTGATATTTACTGAGCCCCACTCGGTGCTGGGGATGAGGCAGGAGTGAGAGGGCCCCTTATGTGCTTCCTTCCAGTATAAACCATTAGAAGGGCCATTATAACATTGATGGATGGGGTCAGCCCTGAGGTGGGGGGAGAGTGAGCCTGACCTGCTATGGGGGACGTCGGTAGGACAGAGAAGCAGCGTTAGGGCTGATGCTGAGGAGGCCCTAGTCCAGAAGGAGAGGAAGAGCAAGGCCAACTTGGAAGGCACCAGCAAGTGCAGGTGATAGTTGAGACCAAGGATGTGTGACAGAGAGGAGGAAAGTGCCCTGGGGACCGAGCACAGGGTTGGAGGTTAGGAATGGGAAGGAGGTGCAGAGGCCCAGACAGGCCGGTCGGTTTCAGCCCTGCCTAGCAGGAGTTCAGGTCTGTATCTGAATATTTCTTTCAGAGGCAGCTGGTCTCCAGTGGGAGGAGAGACGCAGAATTTGTGGGGGCCATGAACTGGGAAGCTGTAGACCTGAATTGCTCTTTTGCCATCTGAAGGGCTGAGCTGTCTGGGCAGAGATCCCAGGTGTGGGAGTTGGGAGTTGGGAGAACTGCAGAGGAATGCACTCAGCACAGACGACCCAGGCACACCACAGCGTCCAGCACAGACGACCCAGGCACACCACAGCGTCCAGCACAGACGACCCAGGCACACCACAGCGTCCAGCACAGACGACCCAGGCACACCACAGCGTCCAGCACAGACGACCCAGGCACACCACAGCGTCCAGCACAGACGACCCAGGCACACCACAGCGTCCAGCACAGATGACCCAGGCACACCACAGCGTCCGGTACAGACGACCCAGGCACACCACAGCGTCCAGCATAGATGACCCATGCACACCACAGCATCCAGAGACTTGCACTGTAATGTAGTTTCTGACAGCTCAAGGCTGCCAAAAGACTTAGCTGTTTCCTCCAGCCAATCTCCAAAGATAGGATCCCTGTGTCCCAGAACCTGTGGAAGGGCAGGGGGCCCCATAAGCACCTATTAGCAAACCCAGATCACTTCTTTGACCATCCCTAGCTCAGTTCACGCGGGACCCTCTTCCCTACTGCAGGTTACTGAATACACTCTGTTCTTGCCACTTTCACTAGTGTTCTGCTTTACCTTTGACAGCTGAAAGGTAGTACCCACTCCCCACCTGGATTGGCTGCTCTTAAGACCCCGGCTTAGACAAGATTAAAGTCTGAAACAGAGGCACTCACAGGGATGGCACTCCCGGTATCTTGTTACACACTCCCCTCTCCTGACGCTTCCTTGCCATAGCCCTGGACGCTGCCCCAAATCCCCCCATCTAGTCTGCATTTTAGTCAGAAGGTTCCCCAAGGGGCCGAGGAGTACGCTGGGTTAGGGTTACTCCCTGCTGCTGGAACTTGGCTTCAGGGAACCTGGCTTCATAAATAGGATGCTGGAAGCCATGAGATGGGCCAAACACTATTCTCATGTCCCAGGAGGGGCTGAGTACCAGGACAGCCAGCCCCACCTGCCACCCCGCCCACCACCTGCCCCTGGGAACTTCAGATGACTCCGGTCAGGGCAAGCGGCAGTTTGGGGCAGGGTGCAGAACAGAGGTCTAGCATATCCATTATGAAGACATTTCCTGGGGACAATCCTGACTTGCAGAAAGATGGGAGTTTTCAACCTCAGGACTATAGTTTTCTCCTGAGATCGAGAATGGTTTGAAACACATGTGAAAGTGGTATTGGGGATGGGGCAGGAAAGCAGAGGAGCTGCATGTGAGGAGCTGGGGCCTGGTTCTTGCCGTCACCCTCCAAGCAGGTCCACCTTGGCTGGGACATTCATTTACAGCCAGGGGTGTAACTAGTGCTTTTGGCAAAATCACCTCATTGAGCTGCGCTTCTCTTCTCACCTTGGTAAACCTATCTTCTATAGAATGTGCTTCAAACTTTGTTTCAAGGGAGAGAACTATTTTTCAGGTAAAAAATTAAATAGAACCCCCCAAACACAGGAAGGTGGAGTTTCTCGGGTCAAAAGTGGGGAATTGGGGTGTTGCCCGCTGAACCTCACAGACTCTCCCACATGTGAGTTCCCCGTACAGAACGAGGGTCAGCAGACTACTGACTACTCCGAGGCACCCGTCTCCCCTCTTCCCTGTAGTAATCCAAGTCCTGCACCCAGAGTCTTGGCAGGACACACGCCTAGCTTCCCTCCAAGCTTCTGGCCAATGGGAGGTGAGCAGAAGTGAAGGGGCCACTTTCCAGTTATGTCCTTCAGAAGAAAGCTCTCAGGCCTCTGCTTCCTCTTGCCTTCCACCTGGCTGGGACAGGGGCAGCGGGAGCAGTGTCCTGGCTCTGCAGGTGGATGCCATGATGACACCAGAGCCACCCCAGTGCTGAAACCCAGCAGTGAAGTGAGGTCCATGTAGTGACCCAGAGGCAGGGCCTGCAGGACAGTGGTGCCATTTGGCTCTGGGTCAGGCAGCTGCTGTGGGGGCCTCACCACATCCTGGTGTTGGGCAGGGTAAAGGCAAAGGCCCGATCTCTACAAGGGCGAGGCCTGGTAGTCACACCTGTCACTTCTCTTCATGTCCTGCCCTGTTGGCCAGAGCTGGAGCTGCAAGTGCACACCAAGCTGCCAGGGGGGTGGAGGTCAACTGTATTATTTGTCTGCAACTCTTCCTCCCCTCCCTGCCTTTGGCAAGGTTTACCAAAGAGTGGATGACTCCTCTACAACCAATGCTGGGCTCTGACCAGAGGAATGTGGGCAGAAGTGTGTGTGTCAGTGCTGAGCTGGGGCCTTAGAGAGGCCCTTGTGTCTCTGTGCCCCAGTGGCACAGCCACCGTGACCCATGAGAAGAGCCTGCCCCCAGAAGCCAGAGGATGAGAAACAAGTGACACAGGCCCGACTCAGGTCATAGCCCAAAGCACAGCTGTCACTGCTGGCCTTCAAGAAAAGTAAATGGCTTTTTGTGAATAGGTTACTGAAATGGAAGATTGTGTTCTACTGTTAAAGAAGGGAAGAGTGAACATGTGTGGACTGAGAGCATTCTGTGAACACAGGACGGGGCAGAGCAGAGGACCCAGCCTATGGGGACTCCTTAAGAAGCCTGGAGCAGAGTCAGTTAGCACAGACATGACACAGGAGGGCATACTTTCCTAGGACTCTGTCACCAGAGGAGGAACTGAAGGTCAGCTGACCAGGTGCTGGCCAAAATGGCAAGAGCAGACTGAGAGAACCTCTGTCTGGAGGCATCTTGGGATGAAAAGCAGGTTGGGTGGGAGGAATGATAATGGAAAGTTGTCAGAACAAAGCTGTTGGATTAACAAAACAAACTGGGAAAGAGTTTTCTCAGTGAGTCAAGAGGTAGTGTTAATGATAAAGTGCATTCTGCCATATTAAATAGTTTGTCCATGTCTATCTGTTGCAGTACAACTGCAGAGAAGGATATCCTTCCATCTGGATCCTAGCCAATATTTGGAATGCACGGGATAGATAACTGATGGCGGGCGCGGTGGCTTACACCTGTGGGAGCCAAAGCACTCTGGGAGGCCGAAGCAGAAGGATCACTTGAGCTCAGTTCAAAACCAGCCTGAAGCAAGAGTTGAGACCCTGTCTACTAAAAACAGGAAAATTAGCCAGGCATTATGGCAGGCTTCTGTATTCCCAGCTACTTGGGAGGCCAAAAAAGAGGATTGCTTGAGCCCAGAGTTTGAGGTTGCAGTGAGCTGTGATGATGCCATGGCACTCTAGCCAGGATTACAGAGCAAGCCCCTGTCTTGAAAAAAAAAAAAAAGAGGGAAAAAGAGAAAGATAACTGATGCTTCTATCAGATCAGTTGAGACTCAACTCTAGAGGGTTGTCCCTCTGCGGTGGCCTGGTGTCTGGCACTCACAGTTTATGTGCAGAGAGCAGCTTTTAAAGGAAGCAGCTTTCTGTACTTCATGCTGATTATCCTGCTGACTAGAATTTGGGTGCGTAGAAATGACATCAAATTATTTCTACCTGGGGAGCTGCTAGAGCCATGCAAGAGGTAAGAAGCTTTTGAAAGCACAGCATGTGGGTAGATGAATTAGTATTGGCTGCATAAAACATAGTTTAAAACATTTCTTTAAATACATATACATCCTAAATTTTTCCTCGTCTTTCATGGTGTTTATCTCCCTATTTCTTCTCTTTTTTTTTTTTTTTGAGATAGAGTCTTGCTCTGTCAGTCACGCTAGAGTGCCACAGCCTTAGCTCAACTCAAGCCATCCTCCTGCCTCAGACTCTGTAGTAGCTGGGACTACAGTGCACACCACCATGCCCAGCTAATTTTTCTATTTTTAGTAGAAATGGGGTCTTGTTCTTGTAGAGGTTGGTCTTGAACTCCTGACCTCAAGTGATCCTTCTATCTCCCAGAGTGCTGGGATTACAGGCATGAGCCACCACAGCTCAGCCATATCTCCCTACTTTTTATTATGAAAATTGCTAAACACTTAAAAACATCAAAAGAATAAAACCACACATTCTTTCCATCTGGTTTCAATGGTTAGTAATATTTGAGCACATTTGTTCTCTTTTCTCTCTCCCTCCAAACACAGGACATGTGCCTTTTTAAAAACTAAGGTGTGATCCCTAAAGCTGCAGCAACTCATGCACAGGTCTAACTTAACAGGACCCCTAAATACTTCATGATCCCTAAATACTTATGAATCCCCTAAGGGATTCATATATACTCCTATATAACCACAATACCACTATCACACGTAGGAAGCTGAATGGTGATTCTACAATCACAACTAATACCCAAGTCATATTTAAATTTCCCCCTACTGGTTGTTATGCAAGCCCACTCCCCCAACCCTGTGATTGAATCAAAGTTTATAGATTCCATCTGGACAACTCCCCCACCTAAACTTCTGTTTTTTTTTTTTGAGACAGAGAGTCTCACTATGTCACCCTCAGTAGAGTGCCATGGCCTCACAGCTCACAGCAACCTCCAATTCTTGTGCTTAAGCGATTCTCTTGCCCAGCCTCCCAAGTAGCTGGGACTACAGGCGCCTGCCACGACGCCCAGCTATTTTTTGTAGTTGTCATTGTTATTTGGCAGGCCCGGGCAGGATTCAAACCCACCAGATCTGCTGTATGTGGCTGGTGCCTTAGCTGCTTGAGCTACAGGCACCGAGCCTTCTGCTTGGTTTTGATATGACATTGACTTGAAGAGTCTGGGCAACATGCCTTACAGAAAGTCACACATTCTTTGTTTATATGATTGTTTTCTGATGGTATTCTGTAACTTTTAAGTCTGCTCAGGGGAATAACTTGGTTGAGAAAGTAACTGCTATATTGCTAAGGAAAAGTGTGTTTGCTTGGAAACATTGAGGCAAAGTTTATGTGCTAATGTTTTATGGGGGATGCAATCCTAAAAAAAGAAAGGGGGAAAAAGAATTGAGGCGGAAAGGGAGCTGGCCATGGCTTTGTAAAAAGCGTGGCTTGGCCGTGAGAGATCTTCAGAGGTGCTGAGTAGCACCATTGCATCTGGGATGCGTCCTAACAGAACGGGGCTCATGGGTGTGTCATGTACCTGCACATGAGCTCATGTTACTAGGTGCCTCTTGGAAGCCACTGGCAAAGCCAGGATACCCATGGGTCCTGTTAAGTTAGACCTGGGCATGAGTTGTTGCAGCTCCTGCCCTGGCAGGTATAATGAAAACCTTGCAAAAGACAATGATGCCTGAGAAGATGAGGTGAAAGATGGAGCTGTGGGATCTGCTTTCCCCAGGATGAGGGCAAGGGGGTCCCACGGTGTAGGCAGGGCCAAATGGATGTGTGAGGGAGGGTATAAATCGGATCTAGCACAAAAAGGAGCTTCTTTCCTCTTTGAAATTACTAAATGATTAGTGAGCTGTACTTTAGGAATAACCTACTGCCCAGCTACTTTTCATGTAATGGTTTTAGTATCCATTTATTACTCCTGTCTATGTCAGTTACTACAGTGGGGGATGCAAGATAAGAGGGTCAGTTATGCTATTGCCACTGGAGTGTCACTGCTGGTAGGCTCTTTCAGGGACACAACACAGGGTGGCCATAAAATTTGTGTGCAAATTTAAATTGCACAGTATTTTAAATTGCACACGAACTTTATGGCCATGCTGTATATATACACACGAGTGCACACATACACATTAGGAGATTTTATGTATATGAATTTACACAATGAAATATACAATGAAATAGCATGACTTCATATGGTTATTAAAATTTAACATGAACGAGAGTGAGACCCCGATTCCTAAAAAAATGAAAAACCCAGCCAGGTGCCGCAGTGAGCACCTGTAATCCCAGCGGCTCCCGGAGGCTGAGGCAGCGGGATGGGCACAGCCCGAGTCTGAGGTTGCAGTGAGCTATGATGATGCCTGCACTCTGCTCAGGGCATAGGGTGGGATTCTGTTTCAACAACAACAAAAATTTATTATGTTCAAACATAACATCTTAAATTCTTTTTTATATTTTTTCTTATATGAAAAAATTTCCTGATTCCCAATAATATTATTCTATGTGTAGTCAGAGTAGTGTGTTCAAGTTTTCAAAATAACTTTTCCATTGATCGTGGGTTCAGTAATCAATCTCATCTAGAATTAGGTCATTTCTGTTTTCTAAGATCGAAATTTAGGGCATTTTCCTTGATGATTTATTTTTATTTCTGAGTATATAAAATACACAATTCGAGATAAATATTGTATGAAAAGCTGAATCAGAGGAGCCCACGCCCAGGCTTATTCCTCCATCTGGTTCCAATCTCCTTGTTTTTTTTTTTTTTTTTTTTGCAGCTTTTTGGCCAGGGCTGGGTTTGAACTTGCCACCTCTGGCATTTGAGCCACAGGCGCTGCCCCCAATCTCCTTTTAAGGGTAGGTAACCATTCTCATTAGTTTCTGATTTCTCCTTTTCTGTATCTTTTCACCAAAATAAAAAAATATATACAATACTGGTTGTCCAAAGAACTTGGTACAGGCTCGGGCTTTAGAGGCAGACACGCCTGGATTTGAAACTAATCCTGACATACAGAACACTAGGACTCTGAAAGGCATTTAAGCACTTGGAGGCTCAATGTCCTTAACTCTAAAACTGCCAATGCACTTGATGCAGAACAATAAATATTTAAAGTGAAGATTAACAAACTGTTTCCTACAAGAAAGACAAAGTAAGAATTAAATACCAGGAACAATAAAGACTAAAACATCCCTGGGCACGATGTTTCAGTACATTAGACAATAAAACAGTTTTATTAGTTTTATTTATAATTTCTGAATCAAGAGCCAATTGTTACAGGAATTTTTTAATGCTTAAAATGAAAACTGTAAACATTCTTTCACTTTCCTAAGTAAAAACATCACATATGTTCATCACATGAGAAAAATTATGAATCTTTCACGACCCTCTGGGGTTGCTTTGAGGATTTATGGCAAACAATCTCCGAGGATTTTAAAGTTGAAAAATCTTCACCTTTAGAGAAAGAAATAAAACAAAAAAACCACTCTGACCATAAGACAGTGCCTCTTGTCCCAGTTTATCAGTACCTAGGATGGGATGCAATAATATTAGATTCCATTGTATGATTTTAGGTTTCTTTTTTTTTTTTTTTGCAGTTTTTGGCCAGGGCTGGGTTTGAACCCACCACCTCCGGCATATGGGACTGGCGCCCTACCCCTTTGAGCCACAGGCGCATTGTATGATTTTAGAAAGTGAATGTAGCCAAATGAAACAAAACTGGGAACTCCAAATGCAATCACGCTTCCCAAAACTTTTCACAAACAGACGGTTTGGTGAAGTGCTATATTCTTCCCTATTTTCTTCCTGTCTAAGCTGTTTCCTTAACTTTTGACTAAAGGCAAGGACAAATGTCACCTCTGAGAAAAGGCTTCTCCAAGGCTTCCAGCAGCCAGGCCCTTGGGTCCAAGTTCCGAGTTCTGGGCCTTGCAGGTCTCGCTCCAGGGCCTTGGGTGGTGCTGACAGGTCTTCTCTCCCTCTCCTGCTCTCTCTCACCTTTGCTCCTTAGTTGGCGTCCCTCCCTTTCACTTTCTATAAACTTTTTCAGTAAACATAGCTCTTCCCTCTGACTGCCAAGATGTGCAAGAACAGCTGTCCAGGCCGTGATTCCTTGGGGGGGCTTCCTCTCCCTTTGTTAACACTTATCCAGACTCTTTTGCCACAACAACAACAAAACTGGGCCAGGTGTGTTTGCTGACACCTATAATCCCAGTGCTTTGGGAAGCTGAGGTGGGAGGATCACTTGAGGCCACAAATTTGGTTCCAGTCTAGGTGACATAGCAAGGCACATTTCTAAAGAAAATAGAAAAATTAGCTGGGTGTGGTGGTGGGTGCCTGTAGTCCCTTCTACTTGGGAGACTGAGCCAGGAGGATCACTTGAGCCCAGGAGTTCCAGACTGCAGAGAGCTATGATCACATTACAAGCCAGCCTGGGTGGCAGAGTGAGACCTTGTCTCAAAAAAAGAAAAAAAAAAAAAGAACTCATAATTATTATTATTATTCTTGGTCACCCTCAGTAGAGTGCCATGGTGTCTTTAGCTCACAGCAACTTCAAACACTTGGGCTCTATGATCCTCTTGCCTCAGCCTCCCAAGTAGCTGGGACTACAGGTGTCCGCCATTATTAATGTGCCAATGGTTACTCCATTGTGATAAATTTGAAAATCTGTATTTTAAAAAATGTACCAGATATTTATTAAGTTCTGCCATGTGTGCATATTACCATTAGGGACACAAAGGTTGATATATAAATTCCTGCGTTCAAACACCATACTGGAATACAAGATTTAAATACATGAAAAAAATACTTAGTATGACCCAAAGAGACCAGTAAACAATGAAATGAGCACAACATGACTAATGAGAGTCATACGATGACCATGAATCACAGAGGAAGTTCCTTTATTTGTTTCAAATAAATGGCCAACTAGCTCTTTCACATTTTACATAATAATACTGTCACCAAAAGCTTGTCACTTGTCCCCCAGGCCACGTCAACGGGAGTAAAGAACGAGGACAAGCTTTCTGAGGAAAAAATAAAGGGAAATTTATTCATTTTTTGGTGACTAAGGAGGGTGTCAGACCACATCTCAAAGACAACCATCCTGCCTGTGAGCAGAAAACCAGGGCTTTTTTTTAAGGGGGGCTTTTAGTGGTTGGGTGTGTCTATGTGACTGGTGTCATGTGGCATAGCTTCCAGCTACTGTTCTTAACTATAATTTGTTGTTTTGGTTTTGAGTTATCCTCATCTCTGGTAACCCTTGTCTGTACAACCCTGTTGAGCCATCTCTTATGGTTTAGGATAACAGACAACAAATTGGGAAAGAACATTTTTCTGCTCCTTTGATCACTGGCCTCAGGAAGGAATGCAAATTTTAATTTCCCCAAAAGGGAGAGGTTTTAGAGAGACAACTCATGAAACATTCCACTGGCCCTTTTTGGACTCTCACCTCTGTTACAATACCATGTTGTACTCTCCAAGTGCCAGGCACCATTGCTGAAAGCTCTTCCAATTTTCACAATACCGTGTAGTGGCCATTTTTCAGTTGGCAGGTGGGGAAACGGGCACAGAGAGGTTAATAATTTGCCCATGGGCACCCATCTTTGGAACCCAAAGCTCTTGAATGTGCTCCTAACCACTGGGCTGCAGCATCCTCAGTGCAGACCCAAACTGCAGCTTTCCCACACTTACTTTTCAAGATGTACGTCTGTACTTTTTAGATAGAAAAACAAGGTCTCATCCTTCCTGGAATGCCCATTTTTCTATTTCCCACTACCCACAAACTTGCCCGCCTTGGTTCACACCTGGACAATCTGTAACCAAGTCTTTAACATTCCTTGGCTGCGTCTCTTCTCTGGGGATGGGGCTTACTAGAATCTGTAAATTTCACTCGGATTTTAGCCCAATGTCCCAACTTGTCCATTCTATCTCGTATCTTTTTTTATTTTCTCAGGGCTTTCCAGGTTGTCTTCATTTTGTTACTCTCATTTCCACTCCTCTTTCTTAATTGTGATCCTACAGCCTCCCTGGGAGGATTTCCACACAATGCTTCCCTAAAATCTGGGTTTCCTCTCAGGTGGTTCCCGTCAGTACACCCCTGCAGCCACAACATGTGGCTCAGTCAAGACTTCGCTGTGGGGCGGGCGCAGTGACTCCCGCCTATAATCCCAGCACTCTGGGAGGCAGAGCAAGGTGGACTGCCTAAGCTCAGGAGTTCAAGACCAGCTTGAGCAAGAGCGAGGCCCCGTCTCTAAAACACAGCCGGGCGCTGTGGTGGGCACCTGTAGTCCCAAATACTTGAGAGGCTGAGGCAAGAGGATCTCTTGAGCCCAAGAGTTTGAGGTTGCTGTGAAGTATGACACCATTGCACTCTACCCAGGGTGATGCCATAGCATTCTACCAAGAGTGACAAAGTGAGTCTGTCCCCAAAATAAATAAATACTCTGCTGTGGATGGTACAGAGCAGAGAAATCCAGAAAGGCGTGAGGGCAGCTATGCCATGATGACCTCCAATACAAAGCAAGGCAAAGACAGTGCTGATACACACTGAGGTTTCAAGGAGAGTGGCAGCTAGGCTGGTGACAGAGTCTAAGGACCCTGAGGTGGGTGGAGGAGGGAGACAGAGTGCCTCAGGCTCAGGGAGCAGAGGCTGGGGGTTTCCATCCCTTGGGCCTGCTATACCTGATCTCTTCCCTGGAACCAGCTGCCTGTGGTGTTCCAGATACTGACAAAGCCAAGAAAGATAAATCAAGATTCTTTTCTTGGAATATCCTCCTCAGTGGATTGCAGCTGAGTAGATCTGGCCCATTTCATACATTACACCCAATTCTCTGGAAAAACAATTCCAATTGTTTTTCATCCACTCATGAAGACATGGCAGAATGCAGGCAAGCAAGCTTGCTGTGCCTTTAGACATGACTTTAGGTGGCTCTGATTTAGGTGGGTCAGCCATGTGAAAACGTCAGCCTTTTAATAGTTCCTAGCAATAATCCAGTGAAAATGCAGATGGACTGCCACAAATCAGAGACAACTGAGCCGTGTCAGGCACTGTGGATCATTAACCACCAGGAGCCTGTGGCCTTTTTTCTTTTTCTTTACTTGCCTTCAACAGTTTCCAGACACCATCTAACGGGTATTTGCTGGGAGCTGGACTGTCTTGAACCTACATTTTCCCATTGTTTTGAAGGAGTCTCGTGTTGGTTCTGAGTCGGGGGCCACATGTGGACTACATCTTCGTCCCCAAATAAGGAAGAAAAATGTGAATTACATACTTGGGAAAAGATCACAGAATTGTACTTTGAAAGATTAATTAGATGTTTCCCTTTTTATGATTAATAAAGATTTTTACTGACAATCATTTAATGTGTTTCTAATCTAAGTGGTTATTCTTATTTAAAAGTCATTTTGAAAGGATAAAGGAATTATGAGGTTATAATTAAGGTTGAGGGTAAAATAGTCATAACTGTTTTACCCAAAGTATTTTCAATGGCTCCTACACACAGAGATGCCTTGAGAATGTGGTTGGGGTATGTGCTGAGCTGGCACTGGATTGAGAACCAGAATCCAAGCTCCTGACACCAGAACCAGCTTAGGTTATAAGAAGCACACAAGTTACTACCTGGGCTTGGTTGTAATGAAGGAGTCAGGAGCCCCACACCAGGATCCCCTTTCTCCCCTGGCTCCCTTCTGTACCATGCTGGTGACCCACCTACTTCCAGGAGGTGTTTCTGATTAACACAATGTCCCTCTAAACACTTGTTTATATCAGCACTTCTGCATTGACTTGTTCTTCATGTTTCTTTGTTATCTCTTGGGAATGAGTTTCTTTTTTCCATGAGACCTGAAATGCCCTAGAGGATCTATGCTCCCTGGACATTTCCCCTCTCCCACACTGGCCCTCTGCGCCTGCTCCCTCCCCACCTCTGCAGGCTCACACAAGTGGAGGCCCAGTACAGGATCCCTCAGCCTGGGGCATCAGGAATCAAGGTTTCAAATACTCACTAACTGGACACACCCCAGCTGATGAGGCTAATCTAAGAAACTACTGACCTGAGCAAAAGCTCCTAATTTAAATGTAAATTCAGACTTAAAAAAAAAAAAAAAAAAAAAAAACCCTTGGTGGGTCAGAGTAGTAAAAAAGATTGGCTTTCTCTATGACAATCACTCTTTAGGAGTCCTGAAAAGGAGAAGCCAGGTGAGAAACAGGAGCAGCTTCCTTAGGGAGGGGTGTGCAGGTCAGCAACCTCGGAAAGCTCAGTGTATCCCAGCACCCAGCACATTCTGATGGTTCTCCAAGGACTTCTAAATGCCACAGATGTTTACATAGCTCTTTTCAATTTTAAAAGTGTTCCCATACCCATAGTTTCATCTTATCCTCATGAATACCTGGCTGGAGATGAAGGACAGGTTTCATTATTCTTGCTTTATGAAGAGGAAATCAAATCTCTGGAGTACACATAAACCAGAGGAGACAGGATATGGACCCACAGGTCAATATTGATTGAATGGAACAAATACAGAAACTCTTCTATTCTTACATATGTGTCTTAAGGACTGAATTGTGTCCCTCCTCAAAATTCATATGTGTAAGCCCTAACTCCTACTAGCTCAAAGTGTTCTTGTGCTTGGAATTAGGGCCTCTGAAGAGGCAATTAAGTTAAATGAGATTATTAGAATGAGGCGTTGTGCAATCTGACAGGTGTCCTTATAGGAAGAGATCAGGACACAGACACACACAGAAGTAAAACCTTGTGAAGGCGCAAGGAGAGGACCACAGGCCTCAGAGGAAACCCATCCTGTTGAAACCTTGATCTTTGACCTCTAACCTCCAGAAATGTGAGAAAATAAATTTCTACAATTAAGAAACTCACAATCTAGTTGGCAAGAAATGTTCAAAATAAAAATAATCAGGGGCATTGCAAGATGGCAAATCAGGAAGATTGTCAGGCTGAGCTTTCCTAGAGCAACTGAGAAATGAGTTAGTTGGGAGGTGTTTGGAGAAGACACTTTTCCTGGAGCAGTGGCTCAGGGTGTGCTGCGAGCCAGCCCAGGGAAGTGCTGGTGGCTGTATGAGGACTGGAGCAGGGGGGGGGGGGGGGGGGGATGTCTGAGGCGCCAGGCAAGTCTTGCATGGGCCTGCAGGTGGGAGCCACAAAGGTACCTGACAGAGGAAGCCTTTTTGCAGCTGTCAGTTTTCAGGGGAAGGGCGTAGAGTGGACTGCCTGGAAGAGTGGGCAACCTGAACAGTATATAGCAGCCAGATTTGAGGGCTGCTTGGAGCAGATCTGTCACTACTTTGGTAGAGATAGCTATTTCTGGGAAGGTCCTGGAAGCCAGCGGTTGGCCATATGGCAAGGTCGTGAGGCTGGGCCCCCTATAGGGACACAGCCATGTTAGTTCTGACCACCCCCCCCACCCCCCCACCCCCCGCCCTCTAGTCCTGACAGGCTCAGGGCCTCCAGCACCCCATGAAAACTGTTGCCTGGGGGCACAGTGAGGCCTGCCTTGGAAGTATCCGGAGAGATCTGAGTTGCCCACCCGGCAGAACCTGAATGCTGAGGAAATAATTAGGCAATCGCCATGGACAATTAAGTTAGGATCTGGTTTAAGCCTGGGTTCTAGCGAGAGGTTATCAGCTGTGTTGTCCATCCCCTAAAACTACCTGATTTTCTGGCAAAATATTGTAATGCAAATCTGTTACTCCTGAAGTTGGACTCTCCCACCACACACACACACACACACACATGTATATACCTTTCTGTATATATGTGCATACATATACTTTTGTGTATATATGTCTATATGTATAATTGGTTTTTTATTTTTTTCTTTCCTTTTTTCTTGTTAGTATTTTCTATTCCTTTTTTTCTTGTTCTTTCGTTACTGAGGTTGCTTTGTTCTCGTTGTTTAGAGCTTTTGGATATTTTTTATTGATGTGTTTTGTTTCTTGCTTATTTGTATGGTTGGTGCATTTCTTAATTTCCATGTTTACTTTCATTAAGAGCAAGGCCTCCTGTATTTTTTGGTTACAGAATTTTAGCCTCTTTTATTCTCTCTCCACACTTCAGTACATTCTCTCTTTGTACAGAGACTCTTCTACCTTTCTCAGCTCTCCCACAATAATCGGCTCTGCAGCGGCTAAGATGTCCCCTCCCTTTTTCTTGTCTTTCTCCTTTTTTTCTTTACTCCACTTCCCTCTCTCTCCTCTATTTTATACAACAGTATTTTTAATTTTCTTGATCTATTTTTATCTTAATATTATTTCCTTAAAAAAATTTTTTTTTTCCCCTGAGAGCTGGGGGGACACAGCTGTGGTCTGGCAGGTAGGTCACGGCAGTGGTCTGGCTCAAGGGGGCTAAGAGACCTTTCTACTTCTGGCCCTAGGAAGATAGTATTGGCAGGACCACGCTGAAGAATTTTTCTTTTTTGTTTTCATTCTTACTTAATTTTTCCTTAGTGTTTTTGTTTTTGCTCTTTTCCTTCCCTTCCTAGTTTTGGCAGATGGAGAGTCTGGCTCTGCCCAGGCTGGTAAGGACCGCCTGATTTTGAGGAAACCTCCCAATCTAGCCCCCTCAAAAGCCTGTGAGTTACAAGTGTGGCCTTAGCACCATCCTGATCGACACCTTTTCTTCTGTTACTCTCAGCTTCTCTTCCTTACCTCCTTCTCTCCTATTCTCCAAGTCTTTTTCTGCTTTCTTCTGTTAATCCTCCTTCCCCTTTTTTTGTTTTCTTTTATTCTTTCCTTCTTTTTTACTCTCTTCCCCCCACACCCCCCATTTCTCCCTGTCTGCTCCTTATCATTCTCCCCATTTTTGCCTCACACCAAGAGGCCTCTTCATCACATAAACTCTGATACAAGGTAATGTGAAGCAAAGGAGGAAGAAGGAAAAAGGTGCACAAAGAGGTGAACAAAAAGAAAGCACACCTGTGGATGAACCAACAGAAAAATTCAGGCAACATGAAAAAAACAAAATACAGCAACTCCCTCAAGGGACCACAAGGCAGCTTTTACAAACGACTCATCCTATAAAGAATTAATGGATCTGACAGAAAGGGAATTTAAAATATGGATGATTAGGATGATAAAGGCAATGGATGAGAAAACAGAAAGACAGAACCAAAAGCTAGACAAGAGATATGTAGAATATAGAAAAGACATGGATGAACTGAAGGAGATGGGGTGGCACCTGTGGCTCAATGAGTAGGACTCCATATCCTGGAGGTGGTGGGTTCAAACCTGGCCCCAGCCAAAAACTGCAAAAAAACAAAAGAAATGAAGGAGACGATCAGGGAACGTAAGGAAGCAGTAGAAAGTATCAAAAACAGATCAGACCAGAGAGAAGAAAGAACATCAGACTTAGAGGATAAAGTCTTTGAGTTAATATAGGTAGTTACAGAGTCAGAACAGAAGAGACAGAAAGCAGAGCAGGTGCTCAGAGAACTATAAGACTCCACGAAGCACTGAATCATATGGATAAAAGGAATCACGGAGAGGGAAGAAGAATATCCCAAAGGTATGGAAGCTCTACTGGAGACGATCATAAATGAAAACTTCCCAAGTGTTACTAAAGATCCTGACACACTCCTTTCAGATGGATATCAAAACCCATGTCATCTCAACTCCAACACAGCCTCTCCAAGACACATTGTAATGAACCTGTCCAAAGGCGAGATGAAGGAGAAAATTCTGCAAGCACCTACGAAGAAGCACCAATTGAACTACAAGGGCAGAACCATTAGGATGACAGCAGATTTTTCAACTGAAACTTTCCAAGCCAGGACAGCATGGTAATCCACCTTCAACAACCTTAAACAAAATAATTTTTAGCCCAGAATCCTGTATCCTGCTAAACTTAGCTTTACAATTGATGGAGAAGTCAAATAGTTCGCAGATATACAAGTACTGAAGAAATGCGCCACAACAAGACCAGCTCTACAGGAAATATTTAGACCTACTCTCAATACTGAACACTACAATGGAATGCCACGAAAGTAAACAACTAGAAGCCAAGGACAGAGCTTAGCTTCCACAATGGCACAAAGGATAAAACTATACAACAACTATCTCATAATAAGATGAATAGAAGTACACCACACTTCTTGATATTCTCAATAAATGTTAATGGATTGACTTCCTTACTGAAGAGGCACAGGCTGCCTGATTAGATAAAAAAACCCCAAGCCATTCATATGCTGTCTACAGGAGACACACCTAGCCTTGAAGGACAAATCAAGACTCAGGGTTAAGGAATGGAAAACAGTGTTTCAAGCAAATGGAAATCAGAAGAAAGGGTTGCACTCTCATTCTGAGATACAAGTGGATTCAAAGCAACTTTAGTTAAGAAAGACAAAGCTAGACACTTCATACTGGTCAAAGGAACAATACAACAAGAAGACATCTCAATTTTAAACATTTATGCACCTAACTTAAATGCTGCCAGATTTATGAAACAGACCTTGACTGGACAGATCCTCTAACCAGAAACTAAACAAGGATACAAAGGACCTAAAGGTGACGCTAGAACAAATGGGATTAATAGGCATATACAGAACACACCGTCCCAAAGCAAAAGAATATACTTTTTTCTTGTAAGTTCATGGCACATATTCAAAAATAGATCATTTCCTAGGATACAAATCAAACCTCAGCAAAATTAAAGGAATAGAAATTATACCATGTCTATTCTCAGAACACAAGGACATAATGGTGAAGCTCAATTCCAACAAAAATGTTCACCTCCACACAAGGTCTTGAAAACTAGAGAACCTTATGCTGAGTGATAGTTGGGTTCAGTAAGAGATTAAAGAGGAAATCCTTAACTTCCTTGAGCATAACAACAATGAAGACACAAGCTACCAAACCTCTGGGATACAGCAAAAGCAGTCCTAAGAGGAAAATTTATTGTTCTAGATGCCTATCTTTGAAAAACAGAACGTGAATGCCATTAGCATACTCACAAACCACCTTATGGAACCACCTTATGGAACTGGAAAAGATTGAAATGAACTAAAATTCCCAAGTGTCCTCCACCGCCCTCTCCACTCCAAGTCCTGTCTTAATACTCTAGGTTTTACTCAAATTCCTTACAGCATACCTGTAAGGAATGTCTGGGCTTATCACATCCCCTTCAGTGTCGTAACTGCACTGTGGTTTTGGAGCAAATCAAACAAAATTCTTGAATCTTAGAAAGCCATAGGGAACATGAAAAAGAGAATGCCATATATTTGTCTTCAATGTTCCAGAAAAATCCACCCTCGCTTCCTGGGATTGGACTTTAGAACACGGTATAATGACTAATGAATCTTACTGCCAGTTATTAAAACTTACTATCAGTTGCACTGACCAGGATGGGAAGCCTGATACATAACTTGAACCTGCTGGAGACTGAGGATCAGCTCCCTGGTCTCTGGCTACCTTCTTTCTAGTTGAACAGACTATGTTGAAAATCCAACTCCCTCACAATTACGTTCATCCAATTAGGTACCCTTGAGCTAATTTGGAAGGCAAAGAGAGGTGAAGTCACTTGTCTGCTGCTTCTGATGGAGATTTGATGCTTCTACCACAAGGAGGAATCCACCTGGTATTAACAGCTCTGTGGCCATGTTCTCCAGGTGTTCAATCCCTCTTGGCTACCCCAATCTCAATGACAGTCCAGGTGACTGCCTATGGAGACTACAGAGGAATAACTGAACCAAAAGTTCTAGATTACTCCTAAATGTTTATTCCAAAGGCAGACTGTGCATAGGAGACCAGACTTCTAACCCAGCTAGCACCCTGCAGTGTCAGTAGAATACATAAACTGACTTAAAAGCCTGTTTTAAGCCAGGAAAATGGTTGCAACATAAGTAATAAAGGGCTGTTAGTCTATAAAGAGTTCTTACAAATGACTAGGACAAAGATGAATCCAAATGGGCAGAAGACATGAGTAAGACAGTTTGTAAAAATGATGCATAAAAATGTGTTTAACTTTACTAGTAATTTAACAAAAAATAGCTTAAAATAACAATGTAAAACATTGTTCTATCAGATTAGCAAAGATGACAAAAAATGGGAAGACAGGCAGGGTGTGGATAAAAGCTGGTGTCCAAGCAGTGCCACCTTTCTGTAGGCCTTTTGACAACACGCACTGAAAGCCTTCAACAATAAGCACACCTTTTGACTCCAGTTTAGGACTTTATCCTGAAAAAATTTAAGGATGTACACAGAGATTTAGCTACAGATTATCTTGCAAAAGTGAAAAGCTGGAAACTACCCAAATATACAAAACTAGGGGAGGGAATTATGGTACTTTTGTATAATGAGATACCACAGCTGTTAAAAATGCCATAGAAGTATATTTTTTGACATGGAAATATGTTCACAATATATATGAATAGAACAAATTCAAAAGGCTTAAGTATTTATGCCTTAAGAAAATTATGTGAAAAAGAAAGAAGGACATTAGTAAATTCTCAATGGACTGAAATTAAACTGTTACTGATCATTAGGAAATGAATCTCTAAGTGCTAGTATTTACCATGAATTAAGTAGATTTAGTTTATCTGTCATTAGAGGGAATAAGGCCTAAAATAGAAATTGACTTGAGTTATAGAAAATAGCTATAACTCAGACAAAGCTGTCTTTGAACGGTGAAATCTGTACATGTTAAATATGTATGTGGGTGTATAGAAAATATTTGGAAGGATATCCACTAATTTTAAAACAGTGGTTCCTTTCAATAGGGTGAGATCAGAGGGGAGAGAAGCTAATTAACTTTTTGTTTACACTGTTCTGTATAGTTTGGTTACAACAAGCATCCAAAATTCAAGGATATGTAAAGTAAAAATGACTACTACTATGTAAATACTTAGAAACATAGAGCGTATCTATGGTATGACGATTAAAAATCATAATGCAAAATATGTGTATTATGCTTGTAAGTATGTTCATATTCTTCCATGTGACAGAGGCCTGAAGGGGAATACTGTATAATAAAAATAGTTCAAGTTCACTCATTCATTCGTTTACTCCACAAATGTTTGTTGAGCAGCCACAACGGGCCAGACAACTGTTCTAGGCACCAGGGATATACCAGGGAATCTAACAGTTATATATGCCTCTCCTCATGAAATTTAAAATCCAAGAGACATCATTTTTTTTAAATTTCAGATTATGAGGGTACAAACGATTAGATTACAACGTGTACTTTGTTAGGTAAGGTCCCTGTTGTGGCTGTGCCCCTCACCCAGGAGGTGTGCCATATATCCTTACATTATGCCCACTGGATGAGAGCGCACCATTCCCCCTCCCTCCTCCCCCCTCCCTAAACTTGAATTGGGTTTTTCTCTTGCACAGGCAAGCAACAATTTTTTTTAAAAAACAAGTTTCCAAAGTGTGACCTCTTTCCAAATAAATGAACCATATCAAGACCCCTGGATCCAGCAACTATTATATCCTCAGTACTGAAAAATTTCAAGTTAGTCAAACTGTGATATGGAGAGATCATACGGATACAAGACATGCCAAAAGACCAGAACCCAGGTTCCAGTTCTCAAAAAGTGGGTAAAAACAGAGGCTAAAAATCCATCCACAGATCCTACATGTCGTTATAGAAACGGGTTATGAAGTCCAAAAATTAGTAGTGCGCCCCCCTTGGATTCCGCTTGAAATCCAGACCAAGAGCAACAGGCCAATTTTGGAACTTGGACGACCAACATCTGCGAGACCTTGGCACGCAGTAGTGGGGTGTTACGGGCGCAGTCCTGACTTGCAGTATCGCCCTAATTACTCGCAAAGAGCTCAGCACCGTGAGCGCACAGCGGAGGGTCTCCGGGGCACCCATTTTTTTACGATTGCCCCGTCCTTTTTTCCCCTTTTTTTAGACGCGGCGAAGTTCCTGCCGCTTTAAAAGGGCAGCGAGAAAAAGTAATCGAGGAACAACATAAAATAGCCTCCTCCTGATATTGCTATGGAGCTCTCCGCAGAGGAACAGGGAGACGCAGGCCTCGAGGCTGTTAGCACTGTTTCCAGGAGGCCTGGACTTCGGAACTGAAGCTGCGCAGGCGCTCCCACCAGCCCAGGCAAGTCGGCCGTTGCTAGGTGACCATGGAAGGAGGCGGGCACGCTGCCCGCGCAGGCTCCGCCCCCACATCGCGCTCTTCGTTCAGCCCCCTCCAGCCCAAGTCCCGCCCAGTCAGGCACCACTTGCGCAGACGCTCGCGACGCATGCGTACTTCTTCCCGGGCGGCTCTACGTGACGCGCGCTCCCCCTCTCGGCTACTCTCTGCCCCGCCCCTTCCTGTGCGGCAGCTGATGAGCGCCCCGGCTCCGTTCTCACACACCTGGTCTTCAGGCCCGTTAACAGTGACTGTAGAACAGCCTCAATCCCGGCACCTTTGCTCCCGTGGTGGCGGCGGTGAAGGGCGGGAGAGTGGGGTAGAAAAATAGGAGGGATGCTCAGAGACGGCGGTTGCCGTGGGCCCACTTCCGGAGGACGGGCGGAAGTGGCTGCGGTGGATGGTGGGAGGGGCAAAGGAGCACGAGGGGAGGGCCGGGCAGCCGGGGTCGAGGGGGTGGGGCCTGGGCCGGCTACTGGCACTTAGCCTGGGGCCTGGATTGCGACTGGGGAGGGCTGCGGTTCCCAGCAGACACAGGGCGGGCGGGAACCAGGTAACGACTCTGCGCGACTATGGCGAGGGTCGTCCGCAGGGCAGAGCGGTAGGGTTGGGAGTATAAGGAGGGTCGTGGTGTCTCCCATTTTCCCAGTGAACACAGAGCACGGGGTTTGGAGGAAAAGGGTGGGAGGAGTTACCTTCTCGCGGTGGTTGGGGGGGGTGGATGTCATGTGGACACCACGCCCCTATGGGAAGGAAGGAAGGAAGGAAGGTTTTATGTGTGTGTTTAGGAATGATTCTTGGAGCAGGAGGGTTGACAGGCGTGGGCTCCCGGACTGAGACAAACATTATCTCTCGGGAGTGGCCCCTGGAAGGAATTTGACGGAGATTGAGAATTATATTCCTGGCAGTTTTGGAAACCGGGAGGGAGGCGAGGGTTGATGGAAAGGAGTGCATTTGCACGGTGCCAGCATCTCAGTCTGGAAAGGATTTAGTTCAATCGAAGAGAGCTGTAGAATTAAGACACTGAGCACCCTAAGAAGCTTGGGAGATTTCAATTCGTATGGGTCCTTTAGACAAGAGAACAGGAGGACATTCTTAGAGGACAGTCTCCTGGTTACTTTTCTTTTGGGATAACTGGTATGTTCCTACTTTTATCCTGAGTGGCTCTCTGTCTCACACACACGGATACACTAATGATGAGGTGCCTGGGGTGCAATATGTGAGTGAGGTAGGTACTTTGTATAGCTTTGTTGCCTGAAGGGCTTTTGATGCTAGAGCATAGTAAAGATCTCTGATTTAAGTAGGAATTAGGAACTAGGAAGTCTCAGGAAACCATTGGATTGTATACTCAATTAGAGAGTATATAGTAGAACATTAAACTCGTGTTTAAATGTTCCTTAGATTAACACAGAAATCAGCCTTTTGGGCCATGCTGTTTCTAAGGCCTGTTTCTTCTCATGAGTCTCAGAGGAAGACAGATGGGAAAATCTTCAAAATGGATAACTTCTCCTGCCTGAACAAGACATGGGGTAGTATCTGGGATCTGCCCATCATCAGACTCAGCTTAATAAGGTGGATGAATGAAGGGATGTAACAGAACCCAGAGAGGGACATTCAGGCCTCCAGTGGGGGGGAGGGGCCTGGACACACCCCTTCCCCCCAGACTCCTCCCCCTCCGGGGTCCACTCAGCCATGGACTTTGGACCTGGATAAGAGAAGAGAAGCTGCACTTTTTGGTGGATCTGATTTGGGATTCTCAGTTGTGGCAATGGAGTGCTGCGCGGAGGTTTGATGATCTCCAGGGGAGCCCCTGAAAGAGGAGAAAGGTAAGGTTCCTACCTCAATTCCTGCTTAGTATTTTGCAGCGCCTGTGCAGAAACTGTTGAGTGGATCTTGTCTGTGAAGACTACCGAAGCTTTACACTGATGGGTAAAACTTCACTGTCTTTGGGTGTAGATTTTTTCCCAATCTCTGTCCTTACTCAGGCTGGAGGAGTACCTTGTAAGGGCTTGTGAGCACAGCCAATTGTGAGGTTAGGCTGGTGAAGTTCGGCCAAGGAGAGTGGGAAAAGAATTTAGGCTTCTGAAGGGAAGTTGGATTAGATTACCTTTAAGGGCCTTTCAAACAGTGAGATAAAAGGATTCTAAGCCAGTTTAAGCTAATACTCTGGAATGGATTACCTAATCCTATGCAGAGGCAGGCTGCTTTGTTTTGGGGAGCAAACTGAATATGACTGTTGGGGGAGAGGAAAGAAATAGTCTAAATAATCCCTAAATTGTCTTTATTTTTCCCTCCCTCATAAGGCAGCTTAGGCCATGAAACCTCATGAAAAGAGGAGAGAACACAATTTGGGGAATCAGTAAGACTTAGGCTCCAATTCTTACTTCTTAGTCAGTGTGTAACCCTACATATGTCTGTTAATGTCTGCATTTCTCTTCACCTGTAAAATGGGGATAACTAAATTTCCAGGTCCCTTGCAAATTGCCGTAAGGAGCAAATGAAATGATGGATTTTGGAAAGGATCCAGGGCTGTTCCATACTGTTACATGGAACAGTATCACTGATGTTTTCTGATATGCATGTTTGTGACAGAAAAACACTGAATTAAGAGTTGTTCTTTTATTGGTTTAGTGTGCTGGCAAAAGCCTTGGAAGGTGTTCTTAAATAAAAGCCTGACCTCAGTTTATCTCATTCTCTTGTTGTTAAATAATATCTGAGATCATCAAGTTGTAGAAAAAAGTGAATGGCTCAAAGGAGAATTTAGATGAAGGGATTCTGCCCCATGTGACCTCCTTGCCAGTTCCATTTCAGGGTGCACCTTTGAAGCAGCACATTAAGGAGGGGAGGAGGGAAGTTTAAAGTCTCAAGGGCCAAGTATCTGGTTAGGACTTAATACTGCATTTCTTAGAGTAAGTGCATATCCTAGTCTTCTCTCCTGCTCTTAAGCAAATGTTTTAATTTTTTTTTTTTTTTTTCACAACAGCTCTTCACCCTTTGTATTTTGGCAGGCAGTGTTCCCCCTTAAATAGACTTGTTTATGGTTATCTTCTCACCTCCCACCAGCTTCTTTCAGCGTCCTTTACCTATGCCAGGATGCCTGCTTTTCCTAGTGACAGCAAACAGCAGAAAGTAGAAGTGGAGTGCAGTTAGGAATTTTGAGAGACATTAGGTTAAGGTGGGCTGGGCGAGGAGTTTCTACTTTCTAGTATCTCTGCTGTTTCGTAACAGTAACACCCGGGCCTCTTGTATTCACTGGGGACTGGCAAGAGTAACTAAGGCTCAGTGAGCAGGGCGCCGGCCCCATATGCCTAGGGTGGCGGGTTCAAACCCAGCCCCGGCCAAACTGCAACAAAAAAAATAGCCGGGCGTTGTGGCGGGCGCCTGTAGTCCCAGCTACTCGGGAGAATCGCCTAAGCCCAGGAGTTGGAGGTTGCTGTGAGCTGTGTGACGCCACGGCACTCTACCGAGGGCCATAAAGTGAGACTCTGTCTCTACAAAAAAAAAAAAAAAACTAAGGTCATTTGCAAACTGAAAATCTTGTATTTATGCTGTACTTTGTAGAATTTTTCTCCCCCATCTTTCATTTCTTCCATGCAATAGGAGTTCCTCATTCCTCTTGTGGCCTGAGGACAGGGAGCCCAGGCTGGAGATGTTGGCCCTGAGCTGTTCTGGAAACTCTGGGTTCAGGCCTAGGGTAGCCCCGTTGAGGCCAGGCTACTACTTTATTAGGTATGAGTCTCATGGGCCAGTCACCTTGTACGGCTTTGCCTAGCAAATTCCTGGTGCCAGTTTTTGCTTAGGCACAGAAATCACAGTGATCTTTCAGGGATATATGAGCTGGGATGCCTCCTTAGCCATCTCTGGGATCCTGTGCTGTGGCAGAAGGTTTCTTCATCCTACCTGGGAGATCCTCCTGTCCTGTGAGTGCTTCCACGCACCCGAAGCACCAGGAGTTGTCCAGGAGTTGTACCATGTGTAGCATTTATATCATGTGATGTGTTGTCTGTCAGTTTACCCTCACCACTGTGTTGTAAGGAAGACAGAACAGGGATTATTTCCTCAATTTAAGGGGAAGCTACAGAAGCCCTGAGTGGGCATGAACTGCCAGAGTGTAGAGTGGTAGATAGTGAAATTACCTGGCCAGGGCTAGGGCCTGTTTCTGCGGTGTCTGACCTGACAAGGGCCATCTGCGTTCTGCTGCAAACCTTCAGGGAGGGAAACTCTGAGCCTTTCTGGTAAGACATTTCCTTCTTGGAGCAAGCCATAAATCCTTTTCCCTGTCATTTCCACTAAAAGTGCTGGTTCTGCCCTCTGCCTGACCCTTTCACAAGATAGTCCTCTCAAGATAGCCACTGGCTTTTTCACAGGGGCACCAGATCTGGCACCCATCAAGTGTCAGGCTGCTTAGCTAACACCAGTAATAGATTTAACCAAGGGGCATGTGTGTATATTTTAACTGAATGTGTTTATTCTTTTTTTTTTTTTTGGAGATAGAGTCTCAAGCTGTTGCCCTGGGTAGAGTGTTGTGGCGTCATAGCTCACAGCAACCTCAAACTCTTGGGCTTAAGTGATTCGCTTGCCTCAGCCTCCCAAGTAGTTGGGACTATAAGCACCTGCTACAATGCTTGGCTGTTTTTTGGTTGTTGCAGTTGTCTTTGTTGTTTAGCTGGCCCAGGCTGGTAACCACTGGTCTATGGGAGCCAAGCCTTTTTTTTTGAGACAAAGTCTCACTGTGTGTCCTGGGTAGAGTAGAGTACTGTGGCGTTATAGCTCACAGCAACCTCAAACTCTTCATCTCAGGCGATCCCCTTGCCTCAGCCTCCTGAGTAGCTGGGACTACAGGTGCCCAGCACAACACCCAGCTAGTTTTTTTATTTTTAGTAGAGACAGGGTCTTGTTCTTGCTCAGGCTGGTCTTGAACTCCTGAGCTCAGGTAATCCACCTGCCTCAGCCTCCCAGAGTGCTAGGATTACAGGTGTGAGCCACAGGGCCTTCCTATTTATTCCTTTCTTTATTCCAAAAGGAATTGTAGGTAGTTAACCAAAAATTATATTTCACGGACAGTGTTTAGTAATTATTGTGGTTATATTTTCTCCCTTCCTTGGCTTGGAAAAGTTTCTAGATCTCCATGGGAGGGGAGAGACACAATATTGATTTAAAATTTTGCTTTTACTTTTACTGATGGTTTCAAACCAAGATCTGTCTTAATTTCTGAGCATAAATTCTTTCCAAATTGTAAAAAATGTGGTGGTGTCAGGGGAGCGCCTGTGGCTCAAAGGAGTAGGGCACTGGCCCCATATACTGGAGGTGGAGGGTTCAAACCCAGCTCCGGCCAAAAAAAAAAAAAAAACTGCAAACATTTGTTGGTGTCTTGGGCATAGTTAATGGGGGGATGGGGGGAATTTCATGGAACACTTAACACTTTCTTTTCCTCCCTTCAGTTCTCTTTTGGTGGTGGTGAGGTAGGCAGGACAGAGTCTTATCCCTTCTAATTCCATTTTCTCCTATGACTGGATCCTCTTTTTTTCTGTTTGTTCATATTCAAACCCACGCTCATCCTCAGAGTCCCGACACTTGGCCCCTTGTTTCTGCCCTTCTTCCCCAGTTACTTACCTGTAACCACAGCAGGAGCCCAGGTCAGTTTGGCACTTAGTACCCTGCTTTCTTGCCTCTCAGACCAAATGTTTTTTCTTGCTTCCATCTAAGAATTCAGCCCATTCTGATTCTCTCTAATCTGGCCCTTTCTTCTTGGGATACCCCACTTGCAGTCGGAGGATTTCTATTTATAGCTTCCTGTGAGCCTCGGAATTTAAATACACTATTGTAGAGATGGCGTGTGAGTTATGGTGCACAAACAGGCTCCCATCCTCTTCCCTGTTAAGTAGCCTTAGACTAGTGGTACTCAATCTTCCTAATGCTGCAGCCCTGTAATATAGTTCCTGTGGGTTGCGACCCACAGGTTAAGAACTGCTGCCTTACATGAAGAAGTATCAGGTTAGTGGTGGGAATCTGACATGTCATGAGCTTGTCAGTCTTCCCCCGTCTTTCAGCATCGTATCATGTCTGCCCTTTCTTCTGATTTTAGCTGAATCTGATTTTAGCTCTTTATGTCTTGGATCTACAAACCAGTGTTTCCCTACTATTTGCACTTCTAGGAAACTTCATTTTTCTTCACGTCTTGACAATGAGTTTGAGTTTGCCAGGCCCCAGTTCACCCCAACTCCTTCATTAGGAAAATGTAGAGAGAGGGCAGAAGTGAGAGACAGTGGCTTCTGACTGGCACATAAGCATGAGCTCAAATCTCCTGCCACAGTCCACACAGCCAGCTAAACGAGACATGTTGGACACATACCTCCTCTCCCCACACAGTGCAGCCTAACTGGTGTGTCAGCTCCTCTCTGCTCCTTCAGGGCAGTGCTCCAGCTGCTTCTACCAAGATTTCCCTGCTATCTCACTGTGCCTCTCATATTGGGCACATAGCCCTCAAAGAGAGCATACTGGCCCTTGGGATACATGAGGGTCGGGAAGGACTGCCAGGCTTGGAGGTAGGAATGTGGAGGCTAAAACTTGGCCATGCTCCTCATTAGGTCTCGTGACCTCCAGCAAACTGGCACTTACCCTGAACTTCAGACTCCTCATGTGTAGAATGGGGATGATACCCTCTCTGGAGAGCCACTAGGGAGGGAGGGGTCTGACGTGATTGGTCTCTCACCATGTCTGGTGACTCTGAGTCCTTAGAAATTTTGGTTTATCTCCTCACCATGGTACAAAGAGCCTGTAGGGCACACCCAACCTTTTGTTTCTCTAGGGCCCTGCTGGATTCCTGGTTTCTTATAGAAACAAGTTAGTGAGCAAAGTCAGTTAGAAACCACATACTGCAGACTTCTGGACTGTTCTGTGCTCTGGAACATGGCGGATGGATGTAGATAGGAGAAGGGCTGAGTCAGTAGAATGTTGTCAGGTGGCAGCAATCCTTCTTAGGAAAGTCACCTCCTTGGCAGCTAGAGGTTTTTAGTATTTCCCCCCTCACTTCCCAGGATCAGATGGTGTGAGGGGTAGGTGGTGGGGAGCTGAGGCCTCTGCAGAGGGTCAGGCAGGGGAGGTGGTGGTTGAGGGAACAGGGCTGGTGCTGGAGCAATGGCTCCTCCCCTGGCCCGCACCCAGGCCTGTGTGCAATCCAGGGCTCAAGTCTCAGGCCTGGGTGCCTAGGAAAATCTTGATCTCTGCTCTGGGGCCAGTGCCCACCCCACAGCCAGGCCCTGCAATGTGTGTTTCCTCTTCACTTGGACTTTGCCCAGGGCTCAGCCATGGGTACTTGCTATGGAGTTTTCCCTCTCTTGCTGGGCCTGGGTCCTGAATCTCTCCACCTCTTCTTCAGCTTCATTACCCTTCTTTATTCTACAACATTGAATGGGCTTTTAAGGGTGTTCCCTGTCCCCTTTCACAGGCTATCACAAAAGCCTGTGATCCATTCCTTCTCTTCTTAGGCTTGGTGGTCCTACCCTGCTGACAGGTCTGCCTCTGCTATTTTTACCCAGCTAACAACTCCCATTCCCCAACCCCAAGGGAAAAAAGAAAAGAAACTGCTGGCCCTGTCCTGTTTGGGCAGCAGGTGTTTCCTCTCTGACTTCCCTTTGGGGTGCCGGTTTCCTGTTCTTACATCCCTGCCCTGCCGTTTGTGGGTGGGGACATTGGCTCCCTGGCCTGGGGTTGGTGACTGCTTACCCGGCTGCCCCACCCACCTGCGGCAGGGCTCTTCCCCAGTAACTCCCTTCTGCCGGCGTTGGGAATGAGGCGCGGGGCTCTGGGTAGGTCTGGACAGTAGGAAGATGAGGGCGTGGATGGGGGCGAGGACCAACTTTTGGAGTGGCGACTCGGAGTAGGGAAAGGTCTGCGGCAACAGCTGCCTCCCGAAGTTGTGGGCCCGGGAAAACTTGGGGTGTTCAGCCAACGGCAGCCGACTGAAAAGAGGCGGGGCGCGGGGCGCTGGTGAGGCCCGCCCCCAGCCCTCCCGGCCCCGCCCCACCTCCCGGGGTAGGGCCACGTTGCCCGCCCGGCAGTCGGCCCCGGCGCGCTGCAGGAGGGGCGACGAGGCGGGAGTCCACGGGGGCCGCGCGAGCGCCTGGGCACCGGTCTGGCTCCCTGCGCCGAGGCGGGCCAAGTTCGGGCCGGGAAGCTGGAGGGAACTGGTGAGTCGGGGTCCAGACCGAGGGAGGCCCCGCGGGCACCTAGGGGGAGCTCCAGGGCGCAGGCTCCAGCTCTTGTGCTCGTAAGCCCCGGTGCTCGAGGGCGAGAGGGGCTGGCCTCGCGAGCAGCCGGGCCAGACCCCGGTCCCCGCTGCGCGGCAGCCTCCTTCCGAGCCAGGAAGTTGGAACTCTGCGCCTGGTTCGGAATCCCAGGCCTCCAGCTGTCAGAGGGCGGGCGGGCTCTGCGGAGTGAGGAGGATGTTGTGAAACTCGGCCGCAGGGCGACCGTGGGTGTGGGGCAAGGAGGAGGTGGGATCTCTGCGGAGGATTTGGGGAGTGGGAATGGGAATGATCTTTCCTCAAATTACTAGGGAGTTCTTTCTGCTCAGCAGTAAGGAAATATAGTCAATGTTGAAATATGTAAATTGGCTGGAAAACTTTTTCCTACCTGTTTGCTAATGTGCCTCCAAGTCTTGCAGGGCTCCCGTTTGATAAACCGTGGAGTAGAGGAACAGTGGCTGGGGTCTGTGTGTATCTCCACCAAAGAAAGAACCCAAGAGTGAAGCTTCCCTGTAGTGTACTCAGTGTTCCTTTCAGAACATCACTGACTGCGATGTTATCCAGCTTAATGTCCTGTTTATATTTTAGACAATTTAGTCTCTGCTCTTAGATGCTCACATCATCCAAGGTGTGCCTTCCACTGGGAATCAATGTTTCCCAGTTCTTTCCATCACTGGAGACCATTGAGCTCACCTGGATCCTTGCTTCTTTGTCTTATTCTCAGGGTTAGAAAGCACTGCAGTATGTCGAGCCGCTGAACCTCAGCGGCTGTGCAACTGGTTCTCATTTCCTATTTGGGGCACTGGAGAAATTCTCACTGTTACCATCATCCAGACACCAGGGACTTTGGAGATTATCCAACTCAATCTTTTCATTTTATAGATGAGAGAACTGAGGCACAGTGGGTCAAGTGACTTATTCAAGCTTGCCTGGCTTGCTGGTGGCGGGTTGCGGCCTTCATGCTTTGTGCTGCACTAGTATTGCATTTCTCTTTAGCCTTGTCTTTTCCAGGATGAGTAAGGTGCATCCCTTCCCTCCTAGGTGTTATCCTTTAAGGCCTTGAATTATTTAGTGTATCATTTCAATCAGATTTTTCCATTATGGAGCCTGCTACATAATACAGGAGTCTAGCGGAGAGGTCTAACAATGGGTAAGAAGAGTAATTCAGGCAGATCTTCATCATCTGTGATGTGTCCTGTACTTTCTGGACTTCTATATAGTGCTTTTTAGCATATTAAGCAAGGCAGAGATAGAAAGGAGAATCTGTCAACATTTCTTCTACCCCATACTTAATTTTAAAGCTAAATATGACTTCTCCATTGTTGCTCATAATTGTAAGTTGACTATTTGGTGTTGACTTGCTGTTAAAGAAACACTTTTTCCAGAGCAAGAGGGCAGGCTGGAGAATACCATGGAATCAGAAGTGTTGGAAAGGCTCTCACAGCTCTTAGGCGGTAACTGAAATGAAGAAATGATAAGCGAGCCCCACCGGACTTAGTAGGACCTGCCTAGAGCCACCTAGGTTTTGGCTGAAGGTTTTATATACTGAAAAGATTCACTTATCTTGCACTGTAATATAAATGTCTTTGTACTTGGTGTGGACTGGTTGTGTCACTTCCCTAAAGGGGGGTGAAAACTCTAGAAAAATAAAGCCTGCTTTGAATTTGTGCCTTGCAGGCGAGTCTCATAAATAACATTTTTAGGGACTCAGGTCAGGATTAAGAACAGTTCTATTTTAAAAGGAAGGTGTGGCAGATTGGACTTCCCCCAAATGGCCTTACTCATAAATATTCCTACAATTTGACATTGTCCTCCCACCTGGTGGTGGTTGTGTGATTCTCTCCCCTTGAATGTGCATAGGGACTTGTGATTTCCTTGACCAGCAGGACAGAAGTGATCCAGGGCTAGGCCAGGAAAAGGATACAGCTTTATCTGCTTTGCTCTCTTTCTTGGGACTCTTATCTTTGGAACGCAGCCATCATGTTCAGAGGAAGTCTGGGCCATACCCATGTGAAGGGCCCATGTGTGAGTATTGTAGCCAGCACTCCAGTTAGTGTCTCTGCTGAGGCCAGCATCAGCCTGCAGGCATGTGAGAGAATGAGCTTATAGGAGACTCTTGCCCTCAGCTTTTTTTTTTTTTTGCAGTTTGTGGCCGGGGCTGGGTTTGAACCCACCACCTCGGGCATATGGGGCCTGCGCCCTACTCCTTTGAGCCACAAGCACCTCCCTGCCCTCAGCTTTTGAGTTATCCAGCCAAAGTCCAAAACACGGTAGAGCAGAAATAGGTTATCCTCTCTACACCCCCCATCCTGATTTCTGACTCACAAACTGTAAGAAGGATTAAATAATTGCTATTGTCTTAACTAAGTTTTGGAGTAATTTATTATTCAGCATTAGATACCTAATAAGGAAAGGAATGTGAGAAGAGACAGGGCCTCGGCATTTGGATTGGGGGGCCCCTGCACAGAGGGCAGGGAGTGGCACTTGCCTTGCTTGTCAGGGTTACCTAGATTCTAAGTAAAAACTAACTGTTTCAGGTACTTACTGCTGCATAATGAATCACCCCCAAATGCAGTGTCTTATACCAGAATCATTACTATCTCAGCTGTGTGGTTCTTGCTTGTCTTTCAGGTAGGTTGCAGTCGGATGTAGCAGTTGCTGGATCATCTAGATGGCTTCCTCCCATGCCTAGTGGTTGAGGCTGGCTGTCAACTGGGACCTTAGCTGGGGTTGTCAACTGGAATACCTGTAGGTGTCGTATCCATGTGGCAGAGTTCCAGGAGAAAGCATCTTAAAAGCACCAGGTGGAAACTGTTGGCTTGTTATGAACTACTCTCACAAGTCACATAGCACCACTTATTCACAGAATCAAGAGGGAGGGAGGAAGGGAAGCTGGATCTTTACCTCTGAAAAGAGGAGTGTCATTGTCACTTTATAAGAAGAGCATATGAGATGGGATGTGTGGTGGTCGTCTTTGGAAAATGTCACTCTCTTGCTGCTGGTTTGGCTTTTTCCCTGGTTAGTTAATAATGCAAGCAGTCTTCCATCTAGCGACTTGAACTTCATACATGTGCCAAGCACTGTGGTGGGCACAGAGATCATGGAGCTGCTTTCCTAAAGAGTAGGGCAAAAGCTGGGTAAGGTATGTCTACAGATTTGGTTAGGGTGTGGAAAGAGTGCTGTGGGGGGTGTAGTCATTGGCAGCATGGCTGTGTCTGGGATGTTATGGAAGGTATTGCCTGAACAGGGCCATAAAGGATGTGGAGGTGGCTGGCAGATGGGGCTGTGGGTAATACTGCAGGATGAGGGACTGGCTGGAGCAGACCATGTAGCAGACCAATGCAACCATGTAGGTGCATTTACTAGGGAAATTAATAGCCTCCTGAGATTGAAGGAGAGGTTGAAAAAGGATGTTTGAGCCAGTTTCTTATGAAGGCCCTCGAGTGTCATAATAATGAGCTTGAGTTTTATTCTATGGGCAATGGCAACCTTTGCTGGTTTTTAAGGCAGGTTATAATGCATGACGAGGCATGCATTTTAGGAAGGATACTCTGTTGCTGTTGAAGGTTTGTTAGGGGGAACAAGATTAGTGACAGGTAGATCAGCATGGAAACTACAGCAAGAGTTCAGGTTTGTACAGTAGTTAATAAGGAAAGTGTTTGGGTTAAAGGGTTGGAGGACTTGAAGTGGGACGCTGGCAGTGAACGAGTAATTTTGTCTCTTCCATTTTCATAATTTTGATGTTCTTGGGGGGTGATGTTTCAGAATTTGGAATATTTAATATTTGGAAAAGATGAACTGGCACATACTCTGTGGGGTAAGATCTAGAACAGCATACCATAAGCTACCATGTTTATTTCTGTAGCAGAATGTATGAATAGTCACTCCAGGAGAGAGAAATAAAGACTATAAATAGCCTTATGTTAGATCAAATTTCAGCAAGTGAGGTTGAGTGAAGTTTTACTGCCAAATGAGTTTAGAAAACTTCTGCTTTTCAGTGCTTTTCTGAGTTGGGAGTTGCAGTTGAAGGCTTGTGGGTGGGTGTGGCATCAACACAGAAGCCAGTTTTTAGGTCACTAGCAAATCTAGATATCGAGGAGGTCCTTGCACAGCAGCTTGGTGCTCAGAAGATTGCTTAGATCTTTCTGGCTTTGCGGGGTGGGACAGAGTTCTAATAAATAGGCCTCAGTTAGTTTGAGTGGGCTATCTGACTTCAATGTCTAGAGTGAAAAGTTAAGCTGAAGGGTACAGAAGTCATGTGAAGGGTAGAGAAGATGTGGTCTCTTGGGGTTTTACCATCTGAATTTGCAGGTCTGAGAAGTTGGGACCGGCTGTTCCGCCGAGTTTGAAGTAGCATCTCAGCTAATGGAGTTTGAAGGGGTGTACAACCTGTGACCCCAGGGAGCTGCATTCTGCTTTTTGTTTTTGTTGTTTTTTTTTTTAGGACTGTTTTGCTTATCTGTGGTATTGGATATCACAAAATGTATGGACCTTTCATTTTGCTTATGGGTTACCATTAGTGTTGGTGTATTTAATGTGAGGCCCAAGACAACTCTTACTCTTCCAATTTACAGCAAAGAAAAAAAGGATGGACACCCCTGTCATTTTAGCATCTCTTTTCCCTCTTCCTTGGTTACCTAAAGACTTTTCCCTGCCCAGGAGGCAGGAAGTTGAGAGAGAGGGAAGCCTGGCCATGAAACTGGAGAGAAAGTTCCAACATTGGGGAGAATGAAGAAACTGGAAATAGTCTGTGTATCATTCTCTTCTTCTAGGAAACTTTCATATATGAGCCTATATGAGCCCTGATAAAATAGGGATTTAATTACACAGTTAAATGGACTGTTCTGGAGTTGTCGGGGTGGTTGGTTTCCAGGAGGAAAACAAGTGGTCCTGGATGGTAGAAGGGGCTGGAGAAGTCTCCCTACGAGTGTCCCAAAGGTCACCGTAAACAGGAACAATTAACTAATATTATCATTTATATATATTTTTATACTTATATGTCAACATTCGGGGAAATATTTTGTAAATAGTTTGAAAAAATTAAGAACTTCTGTTTTTCAGTTGACCTAAGAGAATAAAAGGACAAGTTTTTGAATTTCTGTCAGTTTGATGAGTGAGAATTACTATCTCAGGATAGCTTTAATTTGCATTTTTCGTACTATGAGTGAAGTTGAACATTTTTTTTCATGTAAGGACCCTTTTTCTGAGTCACCGTTATCTTTAGCCTATTTTCCGTAGAATTTTTGTCCTCCATCCCCCGCCCTTCCCCGTTTTTTGAAAGGTCTTCGTCTTCTAGGATTTGGCTCTTATTTGTGTTGTATGTCACAACATTTCTCTTGCAGTTTGTCATTTGTCTTTTACCCATTTATGGTGTTTTTATCTATGTAAAAATGTTTCAGGTAGTGAAATATATCAAGTCTGGTCTTTTATCACATCCGTGGATTTTGAGTCATTCTTAGAAAGCCTTTTCCTACACCCAGGTTATAGAGGAATTCACCCGTATTTTTCCCTAGAATATTTATAGTTTTATTTAAAACTTTGATCCACTAGGAAGTTATTCTTCAGTATGAATCTAATTTTAATTTTTTTTAAATAGGTTTTCTTAGACCATTACAGAAACATGAGACTGGGTAATTTATAAAGAAAAGAAGTTTATTTGGCCAATAAATCTGGTGCCTGGAAAGTTCAAGATCAGGCACCTTATCAGAGGAAGGGTCTCATGTTCTTTCAACTCAAGGCAGAAAGAGGAAAGGACAGACTGCGCATGTGAAGTGTCAGTGCTGAAAACACTGGGCTGCTTTCTCTTGAGAACTATTATAACTCATTCCTGTGAGAGGGCATTCATCTATTCAGGAGGGATCCACTCTGTGACCCCAACACCTTCTGCTGGGCCCCACCGCCCAACACTGCCATGTCACATTGGGGATCAGATTTCAACATGAGTTTCAGAGGGTACAAACCATATTCAAACCTAGTATAGGTATATAATTATTGTAATTATTAGTAAGACCGTCTTTGCCTTAGTAATTTGAAGCACCATTTTTATTCTACACTAGATTTCTTCATGTAGGGAATTTATTTATGGAGTTTAAATTCTGTTCCATGTGATGGCCTGTTTACGTGTCACTACTGTACAGTTTTAATTATAGAACTTTGTAGTATGTATTTTAATATCTGTTAGGGCTACTCCCTCTTCACAGCTCATTTTCATTATTTTCCTAAAATTCTTGTGTATTTAATTTTTCATGGAAACTTTAGTGTCATTTTGTCTAGTTCCATATGAAAAGTATTTGTACTGGGATTTTTTGATAATGCTGAGATGTCCTAACCAAGAACAAGGGATATTTAAATGTTCTTTTGTGTCTTTTAGGAATTAGAGTTTTGTTCATAGCGATTTGAATGTTCTTTGTTAAGTTTATTTTCAAATATTTTATGATTTTCATGGCTTTTGTAAATAGGTTTTTCTCATCCATGATTTTTTCTAGTGAGTTGTTATTTGTGAATGTGAAGGCTGTGATCTTTGTATGTTGGTTTTTGTATTCTGCTACCTTGCTCAGTTCTTTGTTTGGTTTAGTTCTATCATTGGTTCTCTCAGAGTTTTCCAGGCATATTCTCAAAGCATCAGCAAATAGAGACACTTTTGCTTCTTTTCCATTTCTGTTTTTAATTTTTTTTTTTTTTTGTGGTACAGTTGCATTGGCTGATACATCCAACAGAATATTAAGTAGCCTGGAGATCACGGCAGTTTGGCTTGCTGTTAACATTTGTGGGAGGCCTCTGGTGCCTTCTTACTGAGGTGCTAGCATTAGCCCTGAGGTATGATATTTGATTCTAAAAGTCAGTGATCCTGGGACAGTTTGACTTGAGGAATGAGAGACATTCTCACCCCTTACTGCTCCCCCTAAGCTCTGGGTAGAAGATGGGAAATGAAATCTGTCAGAGGGAAGAATTGTGCTTCTTTTGCTCCCTCCCTTCGACCAATACCATCGCCTCCAACACTTGTTGCTTTTCTGGGGACTCTTCTCATTTTGGAGAGGTGGAGCATGGTATCCTAATGCTATTATGCCGTGCAGGTTGACTGCCTAGTTTAGGGCAACAGGAGTTCTTCCTGAAAGCTCCGGAGTCAACCTCCTGGCCTTTATCCTCCCTTCCTTTTTTACCTGTTGCTGCATCGCCCCCACATCCCTTACCCTGGTAGGGTGTGGAGCCACATGCCTCTGTGGTGATGGTCAATTTTCTTTCTTTTCTCTTTAGGTGCGTGGCTGATTTCTAATTTTATAGCCCAGAGGAAGCTTCCCTAGGACTGGGTGAGTGAGCTGGGCAAAGCCAAGGGCAGTCTCAAGCCCTCCCCTTGGCCTGCGCTCCCCTGTGGGGGCCAGGATGCTGAAGAAGCAGTCTGCAGGGCTTGTGCTGTGGGGCGCTATCCTCTTTGTGGCCTGGAATGCCCTGCTGCTCCTTTTCTTCTGGACACGCCCAGCACCTGGCAGGCCACCCTCGGACAGTGCTCTTGATGATGACCCTGCCAGCCTCACCCGAGAGGTAATTCGCCTGGCTGAAGATGCTGAGGTGGAGCTGGAGCGCCAACGGTGGCTGTTGCAGCAGATCAGGGAGCACCATGCTGTATGGAGTCAGCGCTGGAGGGTGCCCACTGTAGCTCCTCCCGCCCACCCACGTGTGCCTGTGACCTCACTGCCGTCAGTTATCCCTATCCTGGTCATCGCCTGTGACCGCAGCACTGTCCGGCGCTGCCTGGACAAGCTGTTGCAATATCGGCCCTCAGCTGAGCACTTCCCCATCATTGTCAGCCAGGACTGTGGGCACCAGGAGACAGCCCAGGTCATTGCCTCCTATGGCAGCGCGGTCACACACATCCAGCAGCCCGACCTGAGCAACATTGCTGTACCTCCTGACCACCGCAAGTTCCAGGGCTACTATAAGATCGCCCGGCACTACCGCTGGGCACTGGGCCAGATCTTCCACAAGTTCAAGTTCCCAGCAGCTGTGGTGGTGGAGGATGATCTGGAGGTGGCACCGGATTTCTTTGAGTATTTCCAGGCCACTTTCCCACTGCTGAGAGCCGACCCCTCCCTCTGGTGTGTGTCTGCCTGGAATGACAATGGCAAGGAGCAGATGGTGGACTTGAGCAAGCCCGAGCTGCTCTACCGCACAGACTTTTTCCCTGGCCTGGGCTGGCTGCTGTTGGCTGAGCTCTGGGCTGAGCTGGAGCCCAAGTGGCCCAAGGCCTTCTGGGATGACTGGATGCGTCGGCCAGAGCAGCGCAAAGGGCGGGCCTGTATACGCCCTGAAATCTCAAGAACGATGACCTTTGGCCGCAAGGGTGTGAGCCACGGGCAGTTCTTTGACCAGCACCTCAAGTTCATCAAGCTGAACCAGAAGTTCGTGCAATTCACCCAGCTGGACCTGTCGTACCTGTGGCGAGAGGCCTATGACCGGGATTTCCTTGCCCGAGTCTATGGTGCTCCGCAGTTGCAGGTGGAGAAAGTGAGGGCCAACGATCGCAAGGAGCTCGGGGAGGTGCGGGTGCAGTACACAGGCCGGGACAGCTTCAAGGCTTTCGCCAAGGCTCTGGGTGTCATGGATGACCTCAAGTCGGGGGTCCCCAGGGCTGGCTACCGGGGCATCGTCACCTTCCAGTTCCGGGGTCGCCGTGTCCACCTGGCGCCACCGCAGACCTGGGATGGCTATGATCCCAGCTGGAATTAGCAGCATCTGACTGTACCTCCTGGGCCCTTCCTTGCCATTTGATGAGCTGAGATGGGACCACAGTCCTTGGGCTGCATTGTCCTGTCTGTGTTTCCCTCTTGGTCCCATTTATCTTTTTATTTGAGTGCATTTGAGCGCACAGATGATAGGCGAGGGTTATTCTCTTGTTCTCAAGGGAGTCAGATCAGGGGAACCATTCTGTAGTCTGTTGGAGGGTATTAAGAAACCACTGTGTGGTAGGGGACACGGCTTGTTGGGACCAGACATGGCCACATCCTGAGCTTTTTCCTGGGGCATCTGCAGAGAAGTTGGCAACTTCAGCTCTATTCAGCAGGCCCCTCTCCCTGACTGGCCCTTGCAGCCAGGTTATGAACCTTCTTCCTCTATCTGCTCCCTTTCCCCTTCCTCCACTGGGGGCTCTGGGTCATGCCAGAAGGGGACATATTTGTGGCCAAAATGAGAGTAACCAAAGGGTCTTCCTCATCATCGAGGGTAGAGTTGTCTCCTTAACCATGGCCTCTGCTTAGCCCTTCTTTCCCTGAAGTCTAGCAGGTTGCAATTCTAAGATGGAATGTTGAAGAGAAAAAAGCAAGACCTCTCCTTAGTTCACATCCAGCTGTTGGGGGAGAGGTGGTGGAAGGAAGCCTCAGTCTGGGACAGGTCCTCCCTCACCTAGCTTAGAGAGGCATTGTCCCCTTACCTCCTTTCTGAAAATCAGTTGTCCCCTTGCTGCTTTAGGAGTATTCCATGCTGGCTTGGTGGAAGACAGCTTTAGTTCCGTGTGTCCCTTTTTTCCTCTGGGGCTTATTACAGGGGCTATTCCCTGAGGGCTATGGTTCTTGTGGCCTCTCATTAAGGTAGAGCAGCCAAGACCTAGAAGACTCTGGCCTTGCCCCAGGCATCTTGAGTCTCCACGGGCCAGGGTGCACATAGCAGGTTGGGGAGGAATTTGGGTGTTTTTGTTGGTTGCCTGAGCTGAGTTTAATGGAAAAAAATTAGTGGAAGCTACAGAATTATTTTCTAAAATAAAGGTTGAATTGTCTGAAAAACATTTGTGTGAGTGTCCTGGAAAAGAGGTGAAAGGTAGGGGAAGACACAAAAAGCAGGGAGGACTAAGGGATGGGCTGTCGGCTGAGAGGAAGGGAAGCCAAGCAAGAGCTGAGGAAGGGCGACTCTTTGGAGTCAGGCGGTGGCCCTCGGCAGGATAGCTGGTGACTGCTTCCTGGTTCCTGCCTCCAGATACTGAGCCCTGCACTGGGGAGACCTGGAGCGTCCCTGAGTGGGCACTTTGTGCTGGTGCCCTCTGCTGGCGCAGGCAGCATTTACTGGCCACTTCTGCAGCCTGCCAGGGAGCCCCGGGGAGTGTCCTGATACCAGGCAGGCTCTGCAGCAGCTCTTAGACTCCCGACTGTGACCCCAGGGGGAGTGCTTTTTACACTGGCACCTTGAACATACACCAGATGGGGCCTGAAATGTTATTTACTCATACCACATGTAACAAACACATCCTCAGAATTTCTATTCTCTACTTACGCATTTTTTGTTTACAAAAAGCATTATGACCCACCAGTTTTATTTAGCTCCACTGGGCTAAGTGACTTTGTTGATAGAAAACTTGAGAGCTTCACACCAGCTGGTGGTGGAGGTCTGGGTAAGCTATGTCAAGGGGTGACTGTATGTCACTAGAGGCCGCTCCAGCCTCCCTATGAGCTCGGGGGTGCAGGTTGGAATAAGGGAACCAGCGGCATGCATTTGATTTTAACCTTTTGTTTGGAGTTACTTTTGCCTTTCCTTGTTGCTTTTAGATGGATTATTTAACTTTATTTTTTGGTTAAATAAGGGAGATGGTCATTTTCCGTGATTTGCACATAGGGACACAGCCCCCTGAGGGGAGCCGCATGATGCCCAAAAAGGCAAGAGTTCAGCTGCCAGATTCCATGGTCTTAGCAGGGTGTCTGGCAGCCAAACTCTTAGTTTATGTAAACGTTGCTGACCACATGCATTGTTTTGAGTGCTCCGTGATTAATACTTATTTAGCCCTCAAAGTAGTTCTGGTGGTAGGAGGTTAACTTGCCAGTCACACAGAAGGTGGGGCAGAGCTGGGATTGGGATAGAGCCATGCTGCCTTCCTTTGAGGCCCCTCCCCAGCCTCAGGTCTCCGGCCAGGGGCGGTGGGTGGACCAGGTGGGTGTGGGGAGGTCTGGGAGAGATAGAAGAAGGGGAGCAGGGCGGCCTGAGGCCTGTGGGGGCTGGAAGAGCGGAGAGCCTGGCTCCTAGGGCTCCTGAACTGAGTAGTACATTCAGGGTCCCTTGGTGTTTCCTTGGGCAGGGTATCCTCAGGTGGTGGTCATGTGTGCACAGTTGCTGCCTTGGAAGCCTGTTGCCCCTGTGGATAACCAAGCAAGTGCAAATGTCAAAGGGAAAAGCACCATGTCATTAAATGCTGCAGAAGTCGGCTAACCAAGTTTGGAGATTTAAAGATAATTCCAAAGAGATGGACTTGTGCCCTGATGTTCCTACTGCTGCCTCCTGCTGCTGCCCCTTGTGGCCAGAGCCCCTCGGCCCGCACCTCCTGCCATTCTCGCCCTGGTTCTTGCTCTCACGGTCCTGAGGGCCTGGACGGCTGTTCTGCCTTCCCTCCAGCCTTCCCTCCACAATGCCTTGGCCTTGCTGGGTCACTCTGGTGGGATCTCATTTGTGGATGAGTAGACAGACGTCTGGAGTTCCTGGCCCTGTCAGGTTTGGGTTGGGCGGGGTGGGGGTGGGGGAACTGAGGCAAAGC